>NW_023425402.1:56487043-58887043 GCF_014108415.1 Molossus molossus | reverse complement strand
ACAAACAGCAGAACACCAACACCCACAGGGAAAATATGGCAGGCTCCAAAGCCCAGTGTGATAGCCAAAATGTTGAAAAACAGAAACAAAAGACAAATGAAAGAACAAGAGACCTCTACCAAAGATGAGATGAATGAGGTGCAGTTAAGCAAGTTAACAGAACTAGAATTCAGAGCCATGATCTTGAGGAAGCTCAACAGCATGTGTAAGGACATGAACACCATGAGTAAAGACATAGAAATGTTGAAAATCAACTAATTGGAAATTAAAAACCAACAAGAAGAAATGAAGAATGACATATCAGAAATAAAAATACATTGGAAAGTCTAAATAGCAGAGTAGAGGAAGATGAGGACCAGATCAGTGAATTAGAAGATAGGGTAGAAAAAAATCAACCAATCAGAAAACCAAAAGGAAAAAAATAATTTAAAAACAGGAAAAAATGCTTAAAAGAACTGTAGGACAACTGGAAACAAAATAACATTTGCATCATAGGAGTCCCCGAAGAAGAAGAAAATGAGCAAGGGTTAGAGAATATATTCAAAGAAATAGTGACAGAAAACTTCCCTAAATTGGTGATGGAAGAAGGCATTCAAGTTCAAGAAGCACAGAGAGCCCCAAGTAAGAAGAACCCAAACAGGCCCACACCAAGACACATAGAAATCAAACTGACAAAAATTAAAGACAAAGAGAGAATCCTAAAAGCAGCAAGAGAGAAGCAACAGGTTGCGTACAAAGGAAACCCCATTAGGCTTTAAGCAGACTTCTCACAAGAAACACTACAGACCAGAAGGGAATGGCATGAGGTAATCAAGGTCATGAAAAACAAGGATCTGAATCCAAGACTACTGTACCCAGCAAGGCTATCATTCAAAACAGAAGGTCAAATAAAGAGCTTCCCAGACAAAAAAGGCTAAGGGAATACATTAGCACCAAACCAGCACTGCAAAAAATGTTAAAAAGACTGCTGAAACTAGCAGGAGAAATAGGAAGAAAAATACAACCACACTAAACAAAAATGGCAATAATTAAGTACACATCAATAATCACCTCAAATGTAAATGGATTGAATGCTCCCATAAAAAGACAAGAGTAGTTGATTGGATAAGAAAGCATGACTCATCCATATGTTATTTACAAGAGACCCACCTCACAACAAAAGACTCACAAAGGTTAAAAGTGAAGAGATGAAAAAAAATCTTCCAAGCAAACGGAAAAGAAAAAAAAAAAGCTGGGATAGCAATATTCATATCTGATAAAATAGATTTCAAAATGAAGGCCATAACTAGAGACAAAGAAGGCCACTATATAATATTGAAAGGATCTATCCAACAGGAAGATATAACATTTGTGATCATATATGCACCCAATATAGGAGCACAAAAATATATTAAACATCTTCTGGAGAACTTCCAAGGAGAAATCAATAGCAATACAGTCATAGCAGGGGACTTCAACACCCCGCTGACATCACTGGATAGATTCTCTAGACAAAAAATTAGCAAGGAAACAGAGACTCTAAATGAAGCACTAGACCAAATGGATTTAATAGATATCTACAGAGAATTACACCCCAAAACTGCAGAATTCACATTCTTCTCAAGTGCACATGGGACATTCTCAAAGATAGACCACATGTTAGGACACAAACTAAGTCTCTACAAGTTCAAGAAGACTGAAATCATATCAAGCATCTTCTCAGATCACAATGGCATGAAACTAGAAATCAATTGAAACAAGAACATGCAAAGACATTTGAACACATATAAGCTAAATAGCATGATATTAAACAATTAATAGGTTACCGGGGAGATCAAGGAAGAAATTAAAAACTTCCTGGAAACCAATGAAAATGAAGACACAACAACACAAAGTCTATGGGATGCAGCAAAAGCAGTTCTGAGAGGAAAGTGCATTGCACTACAGGCCTACCTCAAAAAACAACAAAAATCTCTAATAGATTATCTAACGTCACAACTTACAGAACTAGAGAGAAAACAAAATGAAAACCCCAGAGTAAGTAGAAGGAAGGAAATAGTAAAGATCAGAGCAGAAATAAAAAACATAGAGTGCAAAAAACAATTCAAAGGAACAATGAAACAAAGAGCTGGTTTTTCTAAAAGATAAAAAGATTGATGGACCTTAGCTACACTCACCAAGGAACAAAGAGAGAGAACCCAAATACACAAAATCAGAAATGAAAGAGGAGAGAAAACAACTGACACCACAGAAATACAAAAGATCGTTAACAACTACTATGAACAATTATATGGCAACAAATTCGACAATCTAAGTGACATGGACAAATTTCTAGAAACACATAGTCTCCCAAAACTGGACCAGGAAGAGAGAGAAAATTTGAACAGACCAATAACAACAGAAGGAATTGATGATGTAATCAAGACTCTCCCAGCAAACATAAGCCGTGGCCCGGATGGCTTCACGGGAGAGTTTTACCCAAACATTCAATGAAGAACAAACACTCATTCTCCTCAAAATATTTCAAAAAATTCAAGAAGAAGGAAGACTTCCAAACTCGATTTATGAAGCCAGCATAATTCTAATTCCAAAACCAGAAAAAGACACTACAAAGAAAGAAAACTACAGGTCAATATACCTGATGAACATAGATGCCAAAATCCTGAAAAAATACTAGCAAATCGGATCCAGCAATACACCAAAAAAATTATTCACCATGACCAAGTTGGATTCATCCCAGGGATGCAAGGCTGGTATAATATTCACAAATCAATAAACGTGATACACCACATAAATAAAATGAAGAATAAAAACCACATAATCATATCAAAGATGCCAAAAAGCCTTTGACAAAATCAGCATCCAGTTCTGATAAAAACACTCAGCAAGCCCTGGCCAGTTTGGCTCAGCGGTTAGAGCGTCGGCCTGCGGTCCGGAGAGACCCGGGTTCGGTTCCCACTAAGGGCGCGTACTTTGGTTGAAGTTTGTCCCCGGCCCTGGTTGGTCGTGTGGGTGGCAGCCACTCGATGTGTCCCTTTACATCGATGTTTCTCTCTCTCTCTCCCTTCCTCTCTCTCCCTCCCACTCTATCTGTACAAAAAATGGAAAAATATCCTCGGGTGAGGATAAAAAACAAAAACAAACAAACAAAAAAAAACACTCAGCAATGTGGGAATAGAGGGATCATATCTTGAGTTAATAAAGGCCATATATGAAAGACCTACCGCCAACATCATACTCAATGGGCAAAAACTAAAAGCATTTTTCTTAAGAAAAGGAACAAGGCAAGGATGCCCACTTTCACCACTCTTATTTAACATAGTACTGGAAGTCTTAGCCATAGCAATCAGACAGGAAAAATAAATAAAAGGGATCCAAATTGGAAAGGAGGAAGTAAAACTGTCATTTTTTGCAGATGACATGATACTATATGTAGAAAACCCCAAAGACTCCATCAAAAATTTACTAGACTTAATAAATAAATTTGGCAAAGTAGCAGGATACAAAATTAACGTCAAGAAATTGATGGCATTCTTATACACCAATGATGAACTCACAGAAAGGGAAACTAAGAAATAATCGCATTTACCATTGCGGCAAAAAAGTTAAGATACCTAGGAATAAACTTAACCAAAGAAATAAAGGACCTATTCGCAGAAAGCAACAGGTCATTGAAAAAAGAAATAGAGGAAGATATAAAAAAGTGGAAGCACATACCCTGTTCATGGATTGGAAGAATTAACATCATTAAAATGTCCATACTACCCAAAGCAATCTATAGATTCAATGCAATCCCATCAAAATACCAATGGCATACTTCACAGAATTAGAACAAATACTTCAAAAGTTCATATGGAACCAAAACAGAGCTCGAATAGCCACAGCAATCTTGAAAAAGAAGAACAAAGTTGGAGAGATCACATTACCAGATTTCAGGTTATAGTACAAAGCCACTGTATTCAAAACAGCCTTGTAGTGGCACAAGAACAGGCATATAGACCAGTGGAACAGAACAGAGAACCCAGAAATGGACCCAAGGAAATATACTCAATTAATATTTGACAAAGATGGCAAGAGCATACAGTGGAGTAAGGACAGCCTCTTTAATAAATGGTGTTGGGAAATTTGGACAGCTACATGCATAAAAAAAATGAAAGTAGACCATCAACTTACACCCTACACAAAAGTAAACACAAAATGGATAAAAGACTTTAATGTGACTCATTAATCCATAAATTTCCTAGAAGAAACTGTAGGCAACAAAATTTCAGACATCATACACAGCAGAATTTTCACTGATACATCACCTAAGGCAATAGAAACAAAGGAAAAAATGAACACATGGGACTACATCAAACTCAAAAGCTTTTGCACAGCAAAAGATACAGTCATCAAAATGGAAAGGCAACCCACTTTATGGGAGAACAACATTGCCAATGATACATCAGATAAGGGGTTAATTTCCAAAATATATAGAGTACTCATACAACTCAACAAAAGGAAGATAAAGAACCCAATTAAAAAATGGGCTGAGGAGCTGAATAGACATCTCTCTAAACAGGACATACAAATGGTCAAGAGACATATGAAGAAATGCTCATCATCACTAATCATCAGAGATTCAAATTAAAACAACAATGAGGAATCACCTCACACCTGTCAGAATGGCCAACATCAACAAATCATCAAACAACAAGTGTTGGTGAGGGTGTGGAGAAAAGGGGACTCTAGTACACTGCTGGTGGGAATGCAGACTGGTGCAGCCACTATGGAAAACAATATTAAATTAATAACAAATTAAAAATTAAACTAATTAAACATTGAACTTCCTCAACAAATTAAAAATTGAACTTCCATTTGACCCAGTGATCCTGCTTCTAGGAATATACCCTAAGAAGCCTGAAACACCAATCTGGAAGAATATATGTACCCCCATGTTCATAGCAGCACTATTTACAATAGCTAAGATCTGGAAACAGCCCAAGTTTCCATCAGTAGACGAATAGATAAAAAAGCAGTGGTATATATATACAATGGAGTACTATGCAGCTGTAAGAAAGAAAGATCTCTTATCTTTTAAAATGACATGGAGGGACCTGGAAAGTATTTTCCTAAGCGAAACAAGCCAAACAGAGAAAGGCAAGTATCATATGATCTCACTTATTTGTGGAATATAATGAACATAACAGTCTGAGGAATGGGGTAGTCCCAGAAACGTGGAAGTGGGGTACAGACTGACAATCCCAAGAAGTGGGGATTGTGAGGGAGAGATCAACCACAGAACTTATATGCATGTATGAATGAACAATGGACATGGACAGCAAAGCTGGGGACAGAGTAGGAAGGGAGGGGGAGGGGAAATCAGTGGAGAAAAAAGGAGAAATATCTGTAACAAAAATATATAAATTAATTAAAAAAAACTGAGATGAGATAATAGAAAAATACTAGAAGACATTATTGGAGAGATCAGTCAATGTGATTTAGACCATCTGTGTTTACTAATTGTCACTTATTTAAATTAGCACCTTTCTTTATTGTCTCTCTTTTTTTTAATTACCAATTTAATCAACTTGATAGTGTGTGTGTGTGTGTGTGTGTGTGTGTGAATACTTACCTTCATTTATCTAAACACATTTACAATATATAGTAATATTTTTAAAAACATGTTTTTGTAATTAAATATATTGGGGTAACATTAGTTAATAATATTATGTAAATTTCAGGCATACAAGACATCTATACACTCCATTGTGTGCACACTAGCTGAAGTTTAGTCTCCTTTCATCACCATATATTGGACCCCTTTTACCCCTTTTTCCTCCTCCAACTCCTACTCCCTAGAGTAACCACCATTCTATTGTCTGTACCTATGAGTTTGTTGTTGTTGCTGTTTGCTTATTTGGTTGTTTGGTTGGTTCTTCTGTTACTTTTTATTTTACATCCCGTATATGAGTGAAATTATGATTCTGTCCTTTTCTATCATACTTATTTCACTTAGCTTGATACTCTCAAGATCCATTCATGTTGTTGCAAATGCAATAGTAATTTTTTTTTTTTTTTTTTATGCCTGAGGAGTATTCCATTGTATATATGTACCATTCTTCTTTATCCAGTCTTCTATTGAAATATAAATGTTGATTTCTTATCTTTCCTGTTGTAAATAATGCTTCAGTGAATATATGGGTATATATATATATATATGTTTATGGATAAGCATTTTCAAAATTTTTGAATAGATACCCTAAAAAGGAATTACTGGGTCATATGGAAGTTCTATTCTTAATTATGTTAGGAATCTCCACACTGTTTTCCATAGTGGCTGCACCAATTACTTTTCCACCAGCAGTGGGTGAGGGTTCCCTTTTCTCCACATCTTCTCTGACACTTCTTATCTTATTGATTAATGTTGTCACATGTGTGAGATGGTAGGTATCTCACTGTGGTTTTTATTTTCATTTCCCTTATAACTAGTGACATTAAGTGTCCTTTCATATATCTATTGGCCATATATGCCATTGTTGTAAAAGTGTCTATATTTGGATTTCCCCCTATTTTTAAATCAGATTTGTTGTTGTTGCTTTTGTGTTACATGAGTGCTTTATATATTTTGAATGCTAGCCATTTATTAGAGGTATATCTGTAAATATCTTCTCCTATTTGGTTGGTTGCCTTTGTTTTGTTGATGGTTTCTTTTGCCATGCAGAAACTTTTTAGTTTGATGTAGTTTCATTCATTTATGTTTTTCTTTTATCCTTTGCTTTTGGGGTTGAGTTCACAAAAACTCCTCTGAGGTTGAAGTCCATAAGTTCAATGCCTATGTTTTGTTTTGTTTTTCTATGTATTATATTCCCTTAGGTCTTATATTCAAGTTTTTAATCCATTTGAGTTAATTTTTTTATATGATCTCAAATAGAAATTGAAAAAAAACACAAAGAAATGGAAAGATAGTCTGTGTTTAAGGACTGGAAAAATTAGCATTGTTAAAATGTTCATATTATCTGAAGCAATCTACAAGTTCAATGCAATCTCTATCAAAAATCCCAATGACATTTTTCACAAAAATAAAACAAAAAATAATAAAATTTGTATGGAACCAGAAAGGAGTCCAAAGAGCTAATGCAATCCTGAGAAGAAAAAACAAAGCTGGGGGTACTATACTCCCTAACTTAAAACTATACTACAAAGCTTACAATAATCAAGCAGTATGGTATTGGCATAAAAATGGACACACTGACCAATGGAATCGAAGAAGTATGAGCCCATAAATAAACACAGAAATATATGGGAAACTAATTTTTGACAAAAATGCCAAAAATATATAATGTGGAAAGTAAATTTTCTTTAATAAATAGTGTTTGAAAAACTAGATAACCACATGCAAAAAAATGAAACTTCCTTGATGATTATATTCAAAAGAATGGCTCCTAGGTCTTGAGAAATACATTTCTGTGTTGTAGAAAAAAAGGGCAGAGAAAGAATTTACAATTGTAAAATTTCTAAAGTAAATGTTCCAAGAAGAGGGTATGAGGTGTCTAGCATCAGGAAGAAACCTATCTAAAATTTCATCAAACTCAGAAACTTTAAGGCTATACTAATCATTATTTTTATCAGAATCTTAGAATTAGTATTTCCAAAACTTTACCAAATAATTCTTATATATGACTAGTTTAGACACAACAATATAAAAATATTCCAGTCTGGCCAGTGTGGCTCAGGGTTGAGAGTCGACTCATGCACCAAGAAGTGGCTGGTTTGATTCCCAGTCAGGACACATGCCCAGACTGTGGGCCCAATCCCCAGTGGGGGGCATACAGGAAGCAGCCAATCAATATTCTCTCTCATTGATGTTTCTATCTCTCTCTCCCTCTCACTTCCTCTCTCTCTAATATCAATAAAAAATTTTTAAATATATATTTCAAAAATTTATATGGAACCAAGAAAGACCCCAAAGCAGCAATCTTAAAAAAGAAGAACCAAGTTGGGGGTATCACAATACTGAATATCAAACTATACTACACTGCTGCTATCATCAAAACAGCTTGGTACTGGCATAAGAACAGTCATATACTAATGGAACACAACAGAGAGCCCAGAAATCAACCCACATCTCTGTGGTTAGTTAATATTTGACAAAGGAGACAAGACTATACAATGGAGTAAAGACAGTCTCTTTAAATAAATGGTGTTGGGAAAATTGTACAGGCGCATGCAAAAAAAAAAAAAATTGAGCCCTGGCCAGTTTGGCTCAGCGGTTGGAGCGTCGGCCTGCGGTCCTGAGAGATCCGGGTTCGGTTCCCGCTAAGGGCACGTGCCTCGGTTGCAGTTTGTCCCCGGCCCTGGTTGGTTGTGCGGGTGGCGGCCACTCGATGTGTCCCTTTCACCTCGATGTTTCTCTCTCTCTCTGTTCCTCTCTCTCTCCCCCCACTCTACCTGAACAGAAAATGGAGAAATGTCCTCGGGTGAGGATAAAAAAAAAAAAAAAATTGAAATTAGACAACTAACTTACACCATAGACAAGAATGAACTCAAAATAAATAAAAGTTTTAAATGTAAGTCATGAAAACATAAAAATCCTAGAAGAAAACATAGACAGTATAATAATACTTTAATTCAAGCTCAAGGCTAAACTTAAGTTGAGGTTGTTTCTCTACATTACCAAGTATGCCCTTTTTTTGTATCTTTATAATAGAAATTCACTTTGTTTTCACCCCTGCCACAAATAATTCTACTAAATATTTTTTAGTAAATGATTGAATTTTTAATATTCACCATGTTGCAGATTAAATTAACAGCAAAGAAAATATTTTGTAAGTTAGAAAATCAATACACAGTTACACCAAGAAAGCACCCATGGGTAGTCCCCCTGTGTCATATCAGTGGCAAAGCTAATTTTGGTTCTGTTAATGTAAAATTTAGATATTTTGTCATGGTTGGGTTATTAATTTTAAGGTTGTACAAATAAGTGGGTAGAGGAAACTTCTTATGCTTCTGAGGATTATAGTAATGAGCCCTTAGATAGAGTGTCTAAGGTCCTTTTGATTTCTCCAGAATTAATGGTCCCCTAATAAATTACTGGAAGGGAGTATAACTGGTCACTAAAATCTGGTGAAACCTTTGCATTACATAAAATGTGAGTGCTTTTTCCACCTAACCAGCAGTAGGACACTGCCAGGTATTTTACAGCCTGCTGTACTCCAGGGGATCTTGTGTTCACAATCCCTTGAACAGTCTCAAGAACTCCGCTCTGTGGAACCTTAAGCCCCAGCTTCTGCTGCTATATTGCAGGATTCTGGGCACTGTCAGGGCTGAGTTCAAGCACTCTTATTCCTACCTCTGGCTCTTGAGCTAAGATGATGCACCTTACCTGCTTTAGCAATGTTACTGCGGGTTGCCTAAAGGTTTTAATAGAATTTCACAAAGAACCTTGAGCCTTTCCCATTTTCAGTTGGGATGAATAGTCAGATGGCTGTGATCAAATATGGATGATTTGTGTGACCTTCACTGAGATCAGCATTGCTAATGTAGGCAGAAAAAAATGTAGCTGAAGGCTTTCTTCACCAAATGTTCACAGATCTGGGCTCTTGTATCTCTATAGGACACAGTTAACTGGTGATAAATTTATTCAGATTAAAATTAAGACAATTGATATTGAAATTAGATATGTTTTCCATTTTAAACCAGTTAATAATTTTTCCCTCTGCTTTACTAACTGGATTTTTACTGATGTGATATTTATGCTTTTGTTAATGTAATAGTTTATCATGTTCATTCTCTTTCATAATTTTAGAATGCTATTGATATATTTTGCATGTTTAAAATATTATTTTTAAATATATGAATTTTACACAAAAAGTGCAGGAAGAAGTTTATCCAAAGCATATGTATTCTCTTCAAAATTAAATGAAAGTATAATAACACTGGCATCACACTGATACTATTGTGAATATATATATATTAGTATCTCACAAAAACTACTACTCTCGTCTGTGGAGTGTCCTCTGTATTCTCACCTGTTACTGGTGGAAGTAGAACACTTGGTGTGCTATGAGAACAAAAATTTTCTAAGGCCCATAAGGCAGGATGAGGTACCTGGAAAGCTTTACTGATGATGTAATATTAAGGGTGTTCCTCTCTAAGGTCCCATTTTCCTCCATCCCACTATGGAAAAAGTCCTGACATGTCTTTAGCAGAACTAGGATTAAAGCCACCGCATAGAGTTTCTGCTCCATATCAAAGCACAGTCCAGCCCAGCATCTGCTAGCTTAGCTTGTGTTCCCAACTGCAGTCCATTGCATGTGAATCCACATGGCCCATGGCTTCTAGGGCCCTATGGTGAGCAAGCATAGGTCATGGAGCAAGCAGGTGAAAGGAAGCAGGAGTAGAGCAAGAGGAAGTAGAGAGAGAAAACTCATTGTCTCAGGGTTATAACTAGGAGTTTAACCAGTTAAGCCTTTAGGATTTTGTGAATTTGCAGTGGCTCTGCCCCGCTATCCAATGATCTTTATTCTCAGGTTAGACTGACAGGCAAGCACCTTCCCTATGTCACCCCAACATCACTGCACATGCACCCATCTTCCCCTTTGTTGGACCCTTTTCCCCAGTGATTTTCAAGGAATGGACCGTTGGGTCCCTGGGCCATGTAACGTTTCAGCTTCTTGTCGAAGCTGCCAAGGTGACCATGCTTATAATGTCTGGCCTCCTCTTTGCTCTCTTTCTTTTATTAATCTTAATAACTAGCTAATTATGATGATCATACTCTAGCTTAAAAGAGAGATTAAATACAATTTAAACTTACTACTTTGCATTTTGTTCATTAGCTCAAAATGAAACAATTTTAGGGAGCTTCATTGCTGAATAGTTTCATTCCATTTGAAGTTATAAATGTCATTTGATGAGTTTTAGCAGGACAGTCTAGAAATAATAAAAAGACTTTGGTTAACTGTGGAAACACAATAATCTTCTCAAGCAGAACACTTGGATAATTTTTAAATAGTGAAAAGAAATGTTATTACTGTAGAAACTTAAACACATTCACTCACTGTTCACCTCTCAATGAAAAAATCGAAGATGAATAAAAGAAAATGAAGCTTTAAGATTTCAAAAGCAGAGAAAACATTTTCACGAAACCAAGTATTTGTCACAGCTTATTTTGAAAATGCTTCCTCTTTTAGTGTTTTGTTTCAGCAATACTATCATCAATACTCACCTGGCACTTTAATTATTATTTGAATTATTTATTAATATAATAAGTATTTATTTAGTGTGCAAATAAAATTATTGAATTTTGGGAGGCAAAAAAAAGAAAATAATACTCTGACTTAGAAGAGAGTAGGATATGCCTCCTGCATGCCACCTAGTGGGGATTGAGCATGCAATCTGGGCAAGTGTCCAGAAGAGGAATTGAACCAGAACCTCTTGGTCCATGGGAGGATGCTCAATCCTCTGAAATACACAGGCCAGGCCACTATCATGTCTTTTGCTTTTAATAGGAGATGAGTTGATCTATGATGGTTCTAATTAAGATAAGTCTGTCTGGTAGACTGGATGTCCCAGAAGCTGGAAGTAAGAACAAAGAATGGAAATTATGAGGGACAAATCATGGAAACTAAGTAGTATGGCTATCTGAGTTACAAAGGAAAACAGGGCCTGGATGTAAGATTAAGTAATGTTTCCTGCTATAATGTGCATCTATGTCCAACTGCTCTTTGATGTGACACCCCATAAAGCTATGATATAAATAAAGGAAATATACCACTATTGGCCCAAGAACTCTGCTATGGACAGCTTCTCTGAAAGAGTTAACTTGAGACAGGCAGGAGGTTCTATGATGGGGTTGGGGAGAGAAAAGAGCACAGAGTTTGACAGAGTGGACAAGCCCAGGTAGGGCAAGAGCCTTTGACACTGAGTGGAATGGAAGGCCAGACAATGAAGTAAACATAAGAACAGGTAAAATGTAAAATTTTAAAAATAGCATGCCTGCTTATAAATGATAATTCCCCCAGTCTCAGAGTTGGCTAGAAAAAAAATTTAATAAAGAGAATTCCAGAAATATCCTGAATTTCCTGAGGTTTCCAGAAACATTGTGAAGTTTCATAAAGTCAGGAGACACAGAGTTTGGGGATTTTGTTGTAAATTGTGCTCTCTGGTGCTTCAGGTGAGAGATCAGACAAAAAATATATTTTTAAAAATTTTATGTTTGTTCACCTCTCCCTATACACATATATGCACTCTCTCCTGAAAATATATTTTATGATGTCTGTATGTTGAGGTTGAAGCATTCTAGTCAAATTTAGGAGCCATAGTAGGTGACCTTGATTATAATTTGTATGGAAGGACTCCATGAATTTTTAGTGGTGGATATTTTGTTCTATAAGCTTCCTGTACCCAATTTTATTTTGTATATGGAAACATTTTCTGTATATACTTTAGATATTAAGATGACTCATCTGTTCCTGTTCCATGCCAGTGTTGAAAAATTCACCTTAGTCAGTTGGTTTTCATCTGTTTTCCCTAGGTTTCAATTGACTTGCCTTAATGTCTTCAAAAACTGTGATAAAGTAGCCCAGTAAAGCCTATCAGGGAAGCAATTGTCCTAGGTAAATAATTCTACTGAACTCATTCTTTGGTCTGATATCTTGGCTTCATACGCATATTGATATATTTATGCACACTCCTTATCCTCCTTGATCACCTCAGTGAGCCCCTGCTATTTTCCAGCATTCTGGAATGTTGAGGATGGAGGGTGAATAGAATTTTAACATGAGATACATTAAAATAAAATTAACTTACAAGAGCAATTAGTAGTGAACCTTGGCTTTAAACTAGAAATTAACAGTGTAGCCATTTTTAATACTTTTATTTCCCTTGACTCTACTACCAAATTCTAGTTCCCATTGAATGTATGTCCAGATGATTATGTGACACTCTTAGTATGTAACTAAGAGATGCTAACCTAAGAATTGTCTCTCTTTGCATCTCTTCTCGTTCTTCATTGATAGTGACTAATTTGAAACTTGTTGTTTGAGGGGGAAAAAAAAACAGGCAAAAATGTGATATTTGATGTCTAGTTATTCTTCCATTCAATAAAAAAGAAAACAAAAGAAATAGAAATGTGTCAACTTAAACTTGATAGTCATTCATTGTAACTGTGACATGGTTAGTTATTAGGACTATCAGAAATTCCTGTTTTGTTCTTAAAATAAATCCTGTTGATATGAATCTCTTAATATGTTTGACATTTATTTCTCTTTCTAGTAATGCTGCCTAATTAATTAATATTATGTACCAATAAAATATTTTTTAGTGGAGGCTAATTTTTCTTATCAGAATTTACCAGTAGAAAAATTTTGTTTTTGACAACTTCATATCAAAATATTAGAAGAATTTGAAGAATAATTTCTTTAAAGTGTTTATTTCCAAAGTCATAGTTAAATTATACTATAATTTTCAAGTGTATTCTGCCTGCATTATTTCCAGAGAAGAGGCAATTTGGAGGCAAAATCTGTAGTCATAGACAATTCATGTCATCGTTTTTTAGTGACAGAAGAAAATAATATTAAAGTAAGTATAAATAATAATTTCCAAGTATTTACTCAGAGTATATTTTACTTAGAAACAAAATGAAAATAACTATAAATCTTCATAGTGCCTGAGGAATTATGTATTTTAAAAACACATTAAGAAAGCTCTTCTGGTTTTAAATAAGTCATCTAGTATATTACTTTTCAAACTTTAGCCTTCATCAGAACCATCTGGAAAACTAGTTAAAAAGTTGACTCCTGACCCTGGCCAGTTTGGCTCAGCGGTTGAGAGTCGGCCTGTGGACCAGAGAGTCCCGCAGTTGACTCCTGGAGCCCAACCCCAGAGATGAGTCTGGGTTTAGCCCATTGCTTTGCCAGTGTCACCAGCCTCCAGGTGGAGCTGATGTTGCTGTTTCTCCGCCCACAATTCAAGGAGAGTTTCTGTAGTCCACATTCTGTAGACCACATTCTGTAGTCCATATCCACTGCGGAGATATCGCTGTGAAATTTAGCAAAAATAAAACAATCAAAATACAAAGAGAGCTAGAAGTGTTTCTTGATTAAATGCCTTTTGATTATTTACTGGTTTGTTAACTCTCCAAGCTAGAAGTCAATCTAGAAAACCGAAACAAAACAACCAGCCTTGAAGTATTTCACTTGCATAGTCTCTGAATTGTCAAAGACAAGTGCTGCAAGAGTCTCTGGTGAAGAGTATATCTGATCAGCCTTTAGACAAAAATGAATCCAACACAGGCAATTTACCTTTTAAACTTCGTCCTTTCTGGCCATCTTTTTCTCATTAGATCCAAAATACACTAATAGTGTATGCTAAAATTAGAAGCTTTAATAGAAAATAGCAAAGACAGGTCATGAGAACCAGCAATCTTAAAATTGTAATTTACATTCCAGTGGGAGCCATCTATGAAAAGACTTGCTTTAATTTAATCCTCTGTTAGGGGTCCTGTTTTAAGAGCAAAAAAGAAACACTGAAATAGGCTCTCTATGCAATGGAGATTTTTAATACAGTTGGATCATAAGGTAATAACATTATGCAGCTTTCTCAAAACTATGCTCCCACACAGGTTTAATTGCCACAAGCCTTTTGTTGAGAACATTTTCCTGAGATATATATATTAAACAAAAATGTGAAGAGAAAGCAACTGTTTCAAATATCTTAAACTATGGAATTTCATGTAAAATATTTTTCTTCTATGCAAATAATATAAAGATTATGCTCTAATATAAGTTTAGAATTTCTCAGATTGCTCATTGAAAAAATGTGTCAGTCAGAACAAACTGTCTTGGAAATAAACGAAAGAGATGGCTTTTTCCAAATGTCCTTTTCATATGTTATTTCAGGAGACCATGTTACCCAACATAGCATGATACAAGTTCAAAACAAACTAACTTCTAATAGGGCTGTGGTTCTTCTATCCATTTACGCAACCCAGCTCCATCCTCCACCCTTTTATATGTTGCTCTCATACCAGAAGGCTGACTGCTAGACACTGTATCTCTCAGTTACCTTGATGCTTATCTTTAGTTGGATTTGATAACGGCAGCATGGGATATTCAAGTTGGAGCCTGAAGCTAGAGTATTTGTTCCTCACCAGATGATTCTGATTTAAACTAAAGTTTGAAAATCACTGTATTTGAGAACTTATTTAATACTAACATCAGAAATGCTTTCTTACTTTGTTTTTGAAATGTGCAATTTCTCAAGGCATTACAGAGATCTATAGTTATCTTATTTTAAAATTTAAATCCATGGTGTCATATTTTTTCCTGTCAGGCACTGGACCCTCTGTGGTAGTAACTTTCATTAGCAGGTCACCTTATCCAGGATTATAGCATTGACTGAGCACCGATAATTTTCCTCCTTTATTGCTGAGGCCTTCAAGATGGTATTTGTGTCCCTCAGTAGCTGTCCTCTGTGTGTTCAACTATCTGGTTTGGTCCTTCAACCCAGGATTTTCCACCTTGACAACACTGGTGTTTCAGACTGGATGGTTCTTTGTTTTTGCAGAGCTATCCTGTGCACTGCCGGGTGTTTAGCATTATTCCTGGCCTCTGCCTACTAGAAGCAAGTAGCACTCTTTCTCAGTAATGACAATCAAAGATATCTCTAGACTTTGTCAAATATCCCTTGGAGGACAAATTCAACCTCCCTCTTCCACCACACACACTAGCCAAAAACCACCACTATGAATAATCTTTTGGTTCTATAAGTATTCTTTTCTTTAAAGTCTTCTTATTTTAACCATTGGAATAGAATCATGAGTCACATAACAGAATATGATTAACTTAAAAAATAGAAAAAAATGGATATCTTGACCATTGTCAATAATGTTGGAAAAGTAAATTATGATTAATCAAATCTATGTTGTAAGATATTTATTTTTTTAAATGTATGAGAATAGTTCTTAATGGTATAACATTTACCTAATAAAATAGTTATTTTCCCAATTGGAAGTTTGTTTAGAAAATTATGTATAACATTAACCAAGTGTATATGACATTACAAAGTGGCCAGAATTGTGTGATATAAAGTAATGCAAACTATTCTAAAGAGTTATAAGAATCATTAAATAACTCAAAGCTTATAAAAATATGTAGACATTCATCAGAATGATGTAAAATAATCATTATTAACACTAGGAAATTATTATGGAACATAAATAATAAACTCAGTGTTAAAAAACCAATGAGCATATTTTTTTTCAAATACTATATAATGGTCTTATTAATGCTGCTTAACCATGTCCAGCTCTTTGCTTAATGAGAATAGGGTAAGATTGCATTTCTTTGCCCCATTTAAGTTAGGTCATAGCCACATGCTATTTTAACCCATCAAATGTGTGCAAAAGTAAGTTATATTAATTTTCTGGAAATTGATCTTTGTAATTTGTTCTATTTGAGCACAATGATAGTAAGTATTGGCTAATCTCATATAATAATAAACAACATATATCATCAATTAGTCACGATTATTACTTACTTCATCAGTTTATCTTTTATGCCTATCCTAAAATTTCAAGTTATTAAAAACAAAGTTAATTTCCTGTTAATTCATTGTTCAGGATGAAGGTAAGGTTGAAACACTGAATATAATTATAAACATTTTAAATTAGATTTACTATCTTATTAATTCACAGGGAAATATATTTAATCACTTAAATAAATGAAAAGCTAATATTTGTATCACATAATTCTTAGTACTTTAAGAAGAGTAAACTACTTTGCAATTAATTATCTCTGAAATTATAAAATAATCCTTCAATTATTAGCTCATCTACTCTCAACCCCTGAGAATTGCGGAAACTGAAAGTCTGCTAATTGTAGCATATCTGAATATTAACCTCATGTTGTTTAAACCCTCATTCAGTGATTTTTCTACCAGACCCTTTTTTTCTTTCTATGGCATTAAGGTATAGTACACAAATGTAGGCCACTGAACAATGTGTTCTCTCACTGGTAGAAGTAATGTAAGAAACTAACTTATACTTACAGATATCTACAATGTTCCAGGAAACATGAAGGGCATATTTATATGCAAATTCATTTGATTTTCACACATACTATAGAGGTTTGGTGCTATGTCGTTTGATGCTACTGTTGTTTGTGTGTTGGTAATATCCTGTTTTCTAAATGACCATTCCAGTATATATATATTTGCAGTAGCTACTCTTAAAGCAGCAGTAGCAAAAATCACAATCTCTTACCATAGATATCAGTCTCAAAATTTAGGAAAAAGTTAGCAAGCCGAAAAGATGGAAGGTTAGGTTGTCATTTGGCTATAGTTTATCAAGATACCAGTACATTTATGTGTGAATATGTGTACTAATAAATTTGGTCCTAGTTTAGTGATGTTTTTATTGCTTTTGCATATCACTGGAAGGGGGAATGGTAACATGCCTCACGAAGATATTTATGATAGAATATAAACTCCATGAAGGCAAAAGTTGTAATAGTGAAATTTGCTTGGATAAATCTGAGTTTATCTTATGCAAAGCTGTGTTACCAAAATATCAGCTACAGTTCAGCAGATAGTAGATATTTTATAAGTTTTGTGTTGTTTGAGACATAAATAAATAGTTCCATATCTGGATCATAAAAAGGATTTGAAAAGGAAAATCAGAGGAAAGATATTGGAAGAAGTCATAAAGTATAAAAAAATTATTATAATTGTGCATTTGCCAAAATAGTGGCTCATATTTTGTTAATAAAAACTATCTCTTAGTGTTTCCATAAAGATTTGATAGTCTAAGGATTTAATACAAATTTCCTGTGAGAAACTCGTGCAGGCCTATTTCAGGCACTATTGTATTGTAATACTTTGTCATTGTGTACAGTGTGCATTGTAATAACTGTGATGCCAATTTCTGTGCTAGCAGTAGTCCAGCAGCCCTGTGGTGAATATAGCCAATCTCTGGTACATTAGCACTCAGAAAACTAGGTTTCTAGAATATGTTTAATTAGACCAGATGCTAAAGTCTCTTTAAACTTCAAAATGGATATTTGATTTATTACAGTTTATTCTCTCCTGAGACTTACTATTTATTCTCTTTTAAGTCATTGTATCATATTTGTGAGCTTGAAAATTGGCCAGGATTAGAAAAGGATTGTGTTTATGTTTGAAAATTAATTATTCTGTTTCAATTTTCACTATTATTTCCCCACCCCCATTGACTTCAGTCACAAACGCGTCTTTTAAAATACTCTTCCACATTATAACAGAATAGCCTGGTGAGTGAGGAGCTAGGAGGAGTACCAGAAACCATTAAACCTTATACAAATGATGCCAGTAAGGTTAGGCACAGCAGCAGTACTGCATTCAATTATAAATAATAACATAACTACAAGTGCATGCCCTGGGCTTTCAGCTGATTAAATATCATAACTGCACATGCTGCAATTCAGAGGCATGAGAGAAAGATTTCCAGTTTTTACCTAGAAACTGAAACTCTATCATTTAAGTGTTAATTGGTGTTACATTGAGTAACAATGCTATGAACTGAAAAGGCAAGACAAGGACTCCCTGCTGTAATGTTAAAATGGTATGCATCCATTATCAGCTCGCTAAATTACCAGTAGTGTGTACACCACCTCATCTAGTAGGAATAATGCAGGAGAACAGTAGGGGGTGAATGGGGCAAACCTGCAAAAGGATAACTAGATTAAGTTCATGGACATCTGAATTATATCTCACTGTCCTACATTTTCTAGTATAAATGATTAAAAAAGGAAGCTACTCAAGAGAGATTTGGTCATGTGTTTCAGAGGGAATATCATGTAGATGTTAGTTTTCGTAATTAAAATGTATATGTAATATTTTGTACTATGCACATAATATACACAAATAAAAGTAAACATTTGTTATTGTCAGTGTTTATATGGAGTTGTAATTTCAGAATCTTGGGGCTTGTTCTCAGCTAAACAAAAAATAAATCATAATCCTTGAAATATGTCTGGTTCCTTTGTGCTATCCGCAACTGCATGAGGTACATCATCGCCTCCAATTTACACAAGAGGACATCACTCAAAGATTTGATGCTCAAGGCAAGTGCACAATCCAAGATATCCACTTATAATTTCTAATTTTGATCTCTTTATATTGGACTATGACAATATTTACAAATATAAAATTGAGTGCAGGGATAAATATTTTATTTCAAGTTATCATGCTTTGTAAATTCATATATATTTTATACTATGGGAAAATAAATCCATAATACCCCAGAGATTTCAGGGGTCCCTTATTCTAGGAATAATATTGATAACTAAAGTATTTAGTTGTCTGAACTTTTATACAATCTGTCTGTCTTTATTATAAAATGATAATTAGTTTGTCAGTAGTCACCAGCATTTTTAGATATAGACATGAAAGATTATTGCTTATAATTTACAGAGTCTTAGTTGTGAACACATCTACACTGACCCTTTTCCGGATGGGTGCATTAAGAGCTTTGTAGTACTGGCCAGTTTGGCTAAGCAGTTAGAGTGTCAGCCTGCGGTCCAGAGACCCGGGTTCGGTTTCCGCTAAGGGCACGTACCTCGGTTGCAGTTTGTCCCTGGCCCCAGTTGGGATGTGTGGCTGGCAGTCATGTTGATGTTTCTTTCTCTCTCTCTTCCTCTCTCTCCCTCCTACTCTATCTGAACAAAAAATGGAAAAATGTCCTCGGGTGAGGATAAAAAATAAGAAATTAAAAAAAAATTTTTTTAATTAAAAAAGAAAAGCTTTGTAGCATTTTCTTTATATGTATCCCAGTGTATAATGGTGAAATTTGTGTTGAGTTAGATTTTCTTGCATTAAAAATAGTAAGAATCTACTTCGATCTGATAAATTCTAGAATTGTGATGATATGGTAGCCATCAGCTTAATGTAGCTATTTAAATTTAATTGCAATTGAATAAAATTTAAAATTTAGTTTCTCAGTTGCACCATCCACATTTCAAATGCTGTCTAGGTATAAGCGGCTAATGACTCACAAAGTAAACATTTTCACTATTGCCGAAATTCTACTTAACAGCACCATTTTAGAACATAAATTGCTGCTCTATTCATGTAGAGTTAGTTTAATTTTTTATGTTGGTTTTATCAGAGACACTGGGTATATCATGGTATTCATTTAAAATACATATTTATGACACAAATATTCAATGATCACACAAGAACATTAAAATAACTTTGTTTATTATATTATAGAATTAAATCATAATACCAAAAACAAAAATATGATATAAGCTGTCCATGAGGAATTTCTTTGAAAGGTTACCACCAGCATGAATGCAGCTGAGGAATGAATAAGTAAATTTGAAGATACATCCATAGGTATTAAACTGAAACGAAAGGAAAAAAAAGTGAAAATCATCATCAATCATTATCATAATATATTCATGAAGAAGATATAAGGCAATATTAAATAACCTAATATAAAAGTAGTTGGAATTCTAGAAATAAAAGCCAATAGAATGAATCAGAGGAAATATTTGAAGAAATAGCTGGAAATATTCTAATAATAATAAAAGACAATAACTGACAATTTCAAGAAGTTCAGAGAACTCTAAGAGGCAAACAAAAGAATGCACAAACAATTACACAGCTTTTCAAAAAAGAACCCCAGAGAGCTACAGAGGGACCCTCCTGTGAATGTCTTGAAGAATATTGATTAGTACATGCATGTGCTGGAAGTACCCAAAGCTAGGGAAATAACCATTTGAAAAAATGAAGACAACAGAGCCCAACACTTGCAAAAGGACTAAGAATAGAGCCTGTTCCCACTAAGCAGATTAGAAAAAAAAAATCTCATAGTTCATGGGGCATTGAGTGAAATAAACAGAAAAGTCTTGCCTCAGTAGTAAGGAATATTTAATCCTAAAATAATATTGTTCCTATCCATGATGAAACGTAAAAGCAAGACATGAAGGAATTAAAGTACTTTCAAGAAAAAAACACAACCGCGTAAAAAAGTAGATAAATATTATCTGTGAACATACCTAAGATTGACACAGATTTGACACAGATATTAGAAAAAGGACAATAAAACTGTATTCCATATGTTCATTGAGTTCTGTGGAAATCTAGAAACATACCTAAGATTGACACAGATTTGACACAGATATTAGAAAAAGGACAATAAAACTATATTCCATATGTTCATTGAGTTCTGTGGAAATCTAGAAATAATGAAGAACCCAAATAGACCATGTAGAGATGACTATACTATTGGGATGAAACATGTACTTGTTAAACATTGCAGGAAGAAAAGATTTAAAAACCTGTATATCTAGTAGTGGAAACTCTTCAATATAAAACACAGAATTAAAAAACAGTGAAAAAGAGACTGTGAGCTATGATACAACTTAAGAGTACTATCATACATGTTCCTGAAGTTTTCAAAGTGGGTCTGGGTAGAAAAAAATATGTGAAGAAATAATGACTGAAACTTTTCCAAATATGAAGATACTATAATCCACAGATCTAACATATTCAAGCACCAGAATCCTGAAGAAAATGGCATCAGAACACATTATAATCAAATCATTTGAAACTAGTGGTAAAAAAAAAAAAAAAAAAAAAAAATCTTAAAAGCAGGCACATTATATCCACATTAAAGAAAAAGATATGGTTGACAATGCATTGTTCAGTGAAAATGAGCAAGAACAGCATCTATCAGGGTACTAAAGGGGGAAAAAAGGCTAGTAAGAAGCCCACTTCAAATGAAAGTATTTTTCAAAAAGAAAGGCATATTAAAAACTTTTACAGATAAACAAAAACAAAAAATTTCTCCCCAACAAAACTACACTAAAGAAATTGTTGACCACATTTTCCTCAGGAAGAAAGGCAATGATCGTGGAAGGAAATTTATATCTACCAAAAGAACAAAGTAGTCTAGAAAAGGTATTAATGTGCAAAAAAAGAAATGAACCTGTTTTATACCTTTTTTCACCAGGTGGAAAACACACACACACACACACACACACACACACACACACACACAAAAACAAAAAACAAAAAAACAACTTGAATTAGAGATTAAAATAAAGAGGAAAACCCAGCCAGTGCTGCTTAGTGGTTGAGCATCAACCCATGCACAAAGAGGTCACCAGCTCGATTCCTGGCCAGGGCACATGCCCAGGTTGTGGGCCAAATGCCCAGTGGGGGGCATTCAGAAGGTAGCCAATCAATATTCTCTCTCATTGATGTTTTTATTTCTCTCTCTTCCTTCTTCTCTAAAATCAATAAAGAAAAAAATAATAAAGAGGAAAATGATAAGGTAATTCAAATAAATAATTTAAGAAAATATTTGTGTCTAGGAATTTGACAGAGTTCTTGGATATGACACCAAAAAAATTAAACTAACCTTGGCTGGTTTGGTTCAGCAGTGAACGCACTGGCCTGAGGACTAAAAGGTCTCAGGTTTGATTCCTGGTCAAGGGCATGGACCTGGGTTGCAGGTACCATCCCAGTCCTAGTTGGGTTGTGTGGGAGGCAACCAATCAATGTGTTTGGTTCACATGACGTTTCTTTCACTTCTTCCCTTCCACGCTCCACGCTTTCTAAAAAATCAATAAAAAAAATATCTTTGGGTGATGATTAACAACAACAAAAGTTAAACTAAATTAAACAAACAAAATATAACTACTGAAAGAAATAATAGTAAAAAAAAATATTCATCATTATAGCACATGAGTAAGTGAAATGAATCACAGCAATGACACAAGGGACCTGAGAAAGAAGTTGGAAATACACTCTTAGAAGTACTTACAGTACATATGATATTATACAGTGTTTTGTTTTGGGGAGAAATCACATTATGAATAAAAATAAATACATGGGGGAAAAGATTAGCTATAATCCCATGCCCCCCAACCACTGCTTAAATATTATACTGCTCTTCAATATAATATATATGTTTGTAAAACTGTATGCTCTCCTAAAACAAGCAATAAGCAAAATGTCATCATTCAATGAGGAAAATCAGACCTTTGTGCCCATTCATACTGAGAATTTCCCAAACACCTGGTAACTTTTCCTCCAGTTCACTACATATCAGCTTGTTGCCATATTTTAGCTGCTACTTTACATTATAATGAGGAGACAAAACGGTTGTGTCCCTGCTGACGATGTAATCAATACACACCTGTTTTCTGCTGGGAAAACTGCAGTAGTAGATGTGGTGGCATTTTAACCTGTAAGATGGTGACAAAGTATCATGCTGAAAACACATGAATTTGACAAACTTTCACATACTGTTTGCAAATTGAACACAAGCAGCAGGATGCTGGCATATGTTACTCTTTCCATGATGACAGATTATGATGCCTCAGGTAAAGTTTAGAATCATTCATGGCAAAGAAGAAAGAAACAGCCATGAGACAAAGCTATAAGATATATGATTTATGTTTTCTATTACCCAAATATATTTCAATTTAATATAAAGTTTCTTTTAAAATGAGTTAAGCCAACAATATTTATGAAAGGGGGTTGGTGCCCAGCTGTTGTGGCTCGGTGGATTGAGCAGCATCCCACACACCATGAGGTCACCGGTTTTGTTCCTGGTCAGGGTACAGATTTCAGGCTCAATCCCCAGTAGGAGGTGTGCAGAAGGCAGCCAATCAATGTTTTTCTCTTATTGATGTTTCTATCCCTCTCTCCCTCTCCCTTCTTCTCTCTGAAATCCATAAAAACATATTTTAGAAGTGGGGCTGATGGAGAATATGTTAGACTTTTTCCTAGAATTTTATGTATTAATATATTTCAGGCAAAATTAAAAGATCTGAGTATGATGTTTTAAATAATTGTTTTAATATTGTTTCAAATTAGTTATTTATGTAATGCATATGTAAAGAAAAGCTATGTTTAAATATAGGTAGTTATTTTTTCTCCAAATTAGGATGTATTATCGATTTTTACTTGTTTCATGCAAAATTGAACAAATTGGCCACATGATCAAATGCATTCTTCCTTAGAAGAAAATAATAAAAAACAAAATATATTATTTTTGATCAATTATATTTGTCATTTGTTGGATACATGTTTTTTTAAAATATTTTATTTATTTATTTATTTATTTATTTATTTTTTATTGATTAATTTTTGTTACAGATGTTTCTCCTTTTCCCCCCACTGATTCCTCCCTCCCCCTCCCTCCCTGCCCCTTCCCCAGATTGTTGTCCATGTCCACTGTTCATGCATACATGCATATAAGTTCTGTGGTTCATTCCTCCCCCACCTCCCCCCTCTTTAGGAGATTGTCAGTCTGTACCCCGCTTCCGCGTCTCTGGGACTACCCCATTCCTCAAACTGTTATGTTCATTATATTCCACAAATAAGTGAGATCATATGAAACTTGTCTTTCTCTGTTTGGCTTGTTTCCCTTAGTATGATACTTTCAAGGTCCCTCCATGTAGTCTCAAAGGATAAGAGATCTTTTTTTCTTACCGCTGCGTAGTACTCCATTGTGTATATGTACCCCAGTTTTTTGATCCATTCGTCTACTGATGGACACTTGGGCTGTTTCCAGATCTTAGCGATTGTAAATAGTGCTGCTACAAAGATGGGGGTACATATATTCTTTCTGATTGGTGTTTTATGCTTCTTAGGGTATATTCCTAGAAGTGGGATCACTGGGTCAGATGGAAGATCAATTTTTATTTTTTTGAGGTGATACCATATTGTTTTCCATAGTGGCTGCACCAGTCTGCATTCCCACCAGCAGTGCACTAGCGTCCCCTTTTCTCCACACCCTTGCCAACACTTGTTGTTTGATGATTTGTTGATGGCAGCCATTCTGACAGGTGTGAGGTGATACCTCATTGTTGTTTTGATTTGCATCTCTCTGATGATTAGTGATGATGAGCATTTCTTCATGTTTCTTATCCATTTGTATGTCCTGTTTGGAGAGGTGTGAGTCTTTTGTTGTGAGGTGGGTCTCTTGTAAATAACATATAGATGAGTCATGCTTTCTTATCCAATCAACTACTCTGTGTCTTTTTATGGGAGCATTCAGTCCATTTACATTTAAGGTGATTATTGATATGTACTTATTTATTGCCATTTTTGTTTGGTTCTATTTTTCTTCCTATTTCTTCTGGTAATTACAGCAGTCCTTTTAACATTTCTTGCAGTGCTGGTTTGGTGCTAATGTATTCCCTTAGCCTTTTTTTGTCTGAAAAGCTCTTTATTTGACCTTCTATTTTGAATGATAGCCTTGCTGGGTAGAGTAGTCTTGGATTCAGATCCTTGTTTTTCATGACCTTGATTACTTAATGCCATTCTCTTCTAGCCTGTAATGTTTCTTGTGAAAAGTCAGCTGAGAGCCTTATGGGGCTTCCTTTGTAGGTAACCTGTTGCTTATCTCTTGCTGCTTTTAGGATTCTCTCTTTGTCTTTAATTTTTGGCAGTTTGATTACTATGTGTCTTGGTGTGGGCCTGTTTGAGTTCTTCTTACTTGGGGCTCTCTGTGCTTCTTGAACTTGAATGCCTTCTTCCTTCACCAAATTAGGGAAGTTTTCTGTCACTATTTCTTTGAATATATTCTCTAGCCCTCGCTTACTTTTTTCTTCTTCAGGGACTCCTATGATGCGAATATTATTCCGTTTCCAGTTGTCCCACAGTTCTCTTAAGCTGTCTTCCTGTTTTTTAATCGTTTTTTCCTTTTTGTTTTCTGATTGGTTAATTTCTTCTAGCCTGTCTTCTAATTCACTGATCCGGTCCTCAGCTTCCCCTACTCTGCTTTTTAGACCTTCCAATGTGTTTTTCATTTCTGATATGTCATTCTTCATTTCTTCCTGTTGGTTTTTCATTTCCAACTGGTTTATTTTCAACATTTCTATGTCTTTACTCATGGTGCTCATGTTCGTACACATGCTGTTGAGCTTCCGCAACATCATGGCTCTAAATTCTGGTTCTGTTAACTTGCTTAACTGCACCTCATTTATTTCATTTTCCATAGAGGTCTCGTGTTCTTTCATTTGGCTTTTGTTTCTGTTTCTCACCATTTTGGCTATCACAGTGGGCTTTGGAGTCTGCCCAATTTTCCCAGTGGATGTTGGTGTTCTGCTGTTTGTGGCTCCCTCTCCTGGGTTTGGATGCGCCAGGGAGGACCCACTTTAAACTCCACTGGCAAGTCTTAGCTTTTCTGGTTAGTGTTGCACGCCCAGGGAATGGTAATTATCCTCTAGCTTTTTTTTTTTTTTTTGCCTGGAGGCTTTTAGTAGAGGTCACCTGCAAACCCTAGGTTTCTGAGTTGCCTGAAAAACTCCCTCAGGTGCTCAGTGTAAGAGGATTTCCCGAGGGTGGGGCAGATGCTGGTTGTTAATGGGCCTCAATTAGCATTTCAATGGCCACCAGGTGGGGTTGAATCTCTGAGGGAGGGGCCGCCGCCTCTCCCCAGGGCCCTGAGAAGAAGTAAAATGACCACAGTCCTGCCTGGCTACACTCAGCAAAAGCTCTTAGCACCCTCCAAAACCCGAGTGTCCCCACACAGTTCCAGTCCAGTCTGCCTTCCCTCTGCCGGAGCCCAAGGTGAGTGGCTGCTGCCAATTTAGCCTCTGTCCAGACTCTGCGTCCTGGAGCCGCCTGGGACTTTTAACCCGAGGGCGCTGCTTCTAGGCAAGGGCAGCTGCGGCTGTGGCACCAGCTGAGGGGGTTGCACTCAGCAGAAGCCCCAGGACTGAGCCACAGTAGCAGGACACTGCAGAGGTGGCAGTAGCGTCCAGCACAGTCCCCTGGTCCCCGCGAGTCTGCGCGGGGCCTGCCGAGGGCTTAGCACGCAGAGTTCGCGGGACTCAGCCTTGGTAGCAGTGTCCCACCGAGTTCCCTGGTGCCTGCAAGTCTGTGCGGCTCCAGCCGAGAGCTTAGCAGGCTACAGAGTTCCCAGGGCCCATGCAGGGTGGCAAGGGAGGCGGTAGCAGTAACTTCCTGCCCAGTTCCCTGGCCCCTGCCCAGGCCGCTGCAGACCATGGGCTCCTGGCCCCCTCGCGCGTCCTCTCAAGCCTACCAGGATTGAGTGGGTGTTTCTGGTTATGTGGTCCTCCAAGGTGTCTTTTGGCTGCCCTTTCCTGACAATTTGCCTTTATTTTCGTTGTAAATCCAGTTTGGTCTTGGGAGATGGTCTGTGTCGCTCCATTCACTTAGCCGCCATTTTTCTCTCTCCTGTTGGATACGTTTTTAAGGAATGTTATTATTTTACTTTTTTGGTAGAGAGAAATCCAATAGCATTTTATGAACTGTTAAAAAATTATTTGTATTGGCAATTTTTGTAAGTATCCCTCTTCATTACTGATACATAAAATTTCAAGTCTTTGTATGTTTATCAGTACATTTATTGATATATGAGTTATTTGTATTTATATATGAACATACAAAAATATATTTGTCTTTGAGCTCTAATTTAAGAAAGTTGATTAGGAAACAATCTGTAACCAAAATGATTGCATTTTGAAAGAATTACATTATCACTTGGAATCATCTGAAATTATGATTTTAACAATACTTTTTTTCTGGATAAAAAGCACAGATTTTCTAGTTACTTTTATTTATTTCATTTATTTTGTAATATTTAATTTAATTAATTATGCAATTTATATAATGCTTGTTTTATCCAATATTTAATAATAAAGTGCTATAGAATGCGATTGCTAAACATGATAATTAAACAGTTCTGTTTGCAACAGGACATTTTCAGTGCTACTATAATAAAAAAAGGAGATAAAGAAAGCTGAGATAACAGAAAGTAATATCTTTTTTAGAAGTTTGCTTTGTATATGGTAAAATCAATCAATCACCCAGTGAAGATTATAGGAGATATGGTTCCAAACATTTATTTTGTTCCAATTAGCTAAGAGACCTTTCATCATTTACAATTCATAATATGCTATTTACAGAAACCAAATAATTATGCAGTTGAGTTGCTATTCATGCCTTTTGTGTAAACCCCAAGTTTAACTCCTTGTATGACACCCTCCAGGACTCACTTCTATGTTGTATTTTACTTTTATTTAAATTAGCTCTTGTTTATGTGCCTTTGGTTTTGTTGAATTTTGTCTGAATTCCTAAAATAGAATGTAAAAACCCTTTAAGGAAGTACCCTTAGCTATCTGATTCATTGCAATTCCCAAGATGTCAGGAACAGTGCATGAATAGACTGTCTTTAGTCCATTGTATGTTTTGCCTCCTTTGTCAAATATAAATTGACTATAAAGGTGTGGATTTATTTCCAGGCTCTCTATTCTGTTTCATTGATCTTTATATCTGTTTTTACTCCAGTACCATGCTGTTTTAATTATTGTGGCCTTTTAATATGATTTGATATCAAGTAGCATGATTCCTCCAACATTGTTCTTCTTTTTCAGCATTGATGTTGCTATTTGGGGTCTTTTGTGGTTCCATATAAATTTTTGAACCATTTGTTCTAGTTCTGCAAAATACACCATTGGCGTCTTGATAGGAATGGAGTTGAATCTGTAGATTGCTTTGCATGGTATGGACATTTTAATGATGTTAATTCTCCTTGTCCATGAACATGGTATATGCTTCCACTTATTTGTATTTTCCTCAATTTTTTTTCAGTGTCTTACAATTTTTTGAGTGTAGGGCTTCATGGTGGACCTGAAGAACATTATGCTAAGTAAAATAAGCCAGTCAGAGAAAGAAAAGTACCATATGATTTTACTCAAATGCAGAATTTAATGCAACTGAACTACCAAGCAAAATAGAGGGCATAAAGGGGGAAATGGTGATGAAAAAATACAATAAAATCAATTTTTTAAAAAGTGCATAATGCATATTATATACTCAACCAAAAAGTGGTTATTGGAATAAAAGAATAAATAAATGAACAAATAAATTTTCTAAATTAATACTTAAGTGTTTGAGAACTTGACCCACATTGTCTACACAATGTAGCTTTTTTTACTAATATGTGGCATTTGATATAATCCTTTGTCAATGATAAGGATACTGATATTTCAGTCAATCTTGCTGATAGGATACATATTTATCTTCTGTACTTCTTTTCCCCACTGAATTTTATTTAAAGACCAGAATAAAGCCATAATTTTAGGCTGGCTATTCATCTGTTTATGTTTGTGCTTTCTCTCCTTGAATACCCTATAGTGTTAGAACCTAGAGTGAGAGTTTTTGATTCTTATTCAATATAGAAGAAAATCTCATATAAAGAAAGTTTTTTTGATAATACTTTATGAATTTATGACCTTGAACTAAAATAAATCCATCCCATAGTAAGTCCAACCCAGTAGGTTTTCCCTCTAATTTGAAACATATTATTGTTTCTTTTTTTTCTTTATTGATTTTAGAGAGAGAAAAAGGGAGAAGGAGAGAGAGAGAGAGAAACATCAATGAGAGAGAACATCAATTGGCCACTCCATGTATGCCCCCCTACTGTGGATTGGGCCCACAACCTGGGCATGTGCCCTGACTGGGAATCAAACCAGTGACCTCTTGGTGCATGGGTCATTGCTCAACCACTGAGCCACACCAGCCGAGGAGATTATTGTTTCTTTAGTTAAGTATTAAATGCTATAGTTGGTGTGGTTTAAGGACCATTGCAGTTAAAATATGAACCTTAAGCATAAGAATCACATTTAGGATTTTATCAAAATTACACTATCAGAGAACATCAAGGTTCATATTGCAGTCTGAAATCTTAGGTGGTGGAAGAGGTCATAGAGGGGATAAGTGGTGTTGTAAACACTTGTAAGCATGTGTTAATTGAGTGAAAAAGTGGACATAAATGCCTGCACAACCAAACTTACTGTATCTCTCAAGAGAAGAATTAACTCCACTCTAATACCAATATCCTTTTAAGTCTACCCTTTCCAAGAGGTAGAAACAATACGTCTCTTACCTTGAATTCAGAGAATTATTATGAGCTTGAACAATGCAACAACAGCAGTTCACACAGAACTACCTATAATGCCCCTATTGTCTGGCATTCATTTTGTTAACATTTTGCTGGCCAGCCTGTGCCTGACTTGTGATTGGTACATCTCTACGTTCTTAAATCCAACTGTCTTGGGATCTGACTCTGCCAAGGCCTGGTCTATACCATCTGCTCTGAGTGACTGCCAGGATTCCCGGCTGCCCTGACAAACCTAGAAAGGCATTTGGTTTTTGTCTCTCCAGTGAATATTTGTGATTTCCAAATAAGTGACTCTCAGATAAGTGTGATGTTAAACAATGTCTCAATCATAACACTATTTCTATTCCATGAAATTTGAGGTGATTTCCAGATGTGAAAATATTCAACACCTAAAGTATTATAATTTATTTTAGGTGACAAAATTGACAAAAAAACAAAACAAAAAACAACAAAAAAACTTTGATATAATAATGCTAATTCTTGCAACTATATTTGAGAAACAAGAGCTAAAAAAAACCTACATGTGTTTCTCGAAAAACAGAATATTAAGAATTGACATGCTAGTAATGATTTCCTCGTAAAATGAGAAAACGCAGTTTAAGGAACGAAGAATTTATTTTAAATAGTCTCTAGCCTTTTACTAGGTGTTCATTGTTGAAAAACTCTAACTCTTATGTCAGTTCAGTTTAGTACATGCTTACAAAACTGCAAGCTTTTGACTGTTCTCTGAGCCTGGTGTCTCAACACTCAAGAATATCAGGGTCTGGTATTCATGAATTGTTCATATGTATAACATGGTTGTACTATTATAAAAACCCTGAAAATTCTAAAAACATTGAAAATTCTAAGTAATAGTAGAATAATTTATTTTCTAATATTCAAAATCAGAGAACTTTAAATCCATGATAAATACAAAAGAAATGGGATTAAAGTACTCTGTTTTTGAATTACTAGAATAGAAAACACACTGATCTGTCATTACATAGAATTATTATATAGGTTAGATTAATGTATCAGACAATAATGTGAGCCAATTGTATAACAAAAATTTTTTAAAAGAATGAAATTAGAGTGATTCTTTGAGAATAAGATATGCTTATCCTGACTACTGAAATTTATTCATTGTAATTAACAAATGACAAGATGTTCTGTTGATGATATTTAAACAATCAGAAACTTGGAAATACATTTTTCTTAGAAATAATATATACTCCATTATATTTCAACTACATTTAGAGAAGCTGTGGATTTACAATACCCACAGCAATATAATAGGCAATGTAACGGATAAATATTATAGTTGTTTAAACTAGAATAAATATTAATTATTTGTCATTTTTGTTTATTGTTTGCTTATGTTTAGTTATTAAGCAGTTTTTACCAATCATTCTCAAAGCCAAAGTTTTAGAGAACATATACTTTAGGAAATAAAAATTATAGTATGAATGGAAAATTCTCTGTGTGTGTGTGTGATTGTCCTTATTGGGAGGGATGACTGTGACTAATGAGACATTGATGCTAGCCCAGTAAATAAATGACATTTTACATCTTCCTTTGCTGCTAAAATAAGCATAGGAATAAAAGGAAGACTGAGTGGAGCTTTTAAAAAGCTGTATTAAAGAGATTGTCAAAGCGGGACAGTGTTTTGACCTTCATATATAATTTTTATTCTCCCATGAACTAGTAATGTAAATTAGAAGATGTAAACCACTCCCTAAGGAAGGCAGAGAAGGGGTTAAAAAGAAAACAGAAAGATTATGGATCTCTGATATCCATGGAATTTTTAGAACATCCTTGGGCTTCAACCTTCAAAATCCTTTTAGTTAAGAGAAAGTAAATCATTATCTTGAAAAGTCTATGGTTACTTTTATTGTAACTAGCATATATCCTAAAGGACAGAGCATAAGAGGCACAACAGGAGTAAAGCAATAGTTTGTGCTAAAGCTCAAGGGAAAAGTTAGGAATAAAGTGTAATTTTAAATAAGGACAGATATGCTTCTTCATTTACAATATTGTAAATGTCATTCAAGGAGTTAATTTTTACAGACAAATGAAAAATAATTGGTGGATACACATTTTTTATAACTTCAGATTCTTTTACAAAAGCCATTTTTTCTGTTGTTTTGATTTTTTAAAAATTTGTCAAGAAAGTACTATAAAAACTAACAATAAAATTGTACTAGATAAAAAATAGTAGCCATCAAAAGAAAATAAAACAATTTTACTATAGAAGAATTTAATATTTCCGATCAGTTGACATGGATTGTTACACTTAAAAAAAAAAAAAAAAAAAAAATCCATCAAAGTCTATATGGGTGTTTGAATATCACAACTAATATATATCACATGTATATTATATCTATGAAGTGGTGTTAGGTGATTTTCTGTTTGTATTGAGATTACTAGAGTTTGTACTGTAATGTACTAATAACTGCAAATTTTCATTTAGGATAATTTTTTATTCTTTGCAAAGAAGGAAGTTTATTTGTGGCTCATGCTTAAATTGGATGTCAAAATGAAGATTTTGACATCCAATTTAAAATAATAGGTACATGGATATTATCATTATTACAATAATAATAAAATAATTTGAATCATTACAAAAAAAGGTTTTTAGGAGTTCCCACTGTTTTCCAGACATAATAAAATTATTTGAATCTTTTTAAAAAACTGATGGTAGGAGCTATTAACTTCAATTAACTTGAATACTTATATCAACAAAGTTATTACTTAAAGTTACGCATGTGTAATTTCTTAATAGAAATTTGAATTCCTGTTCCCAAACCTAAATTCACTACATTATGTTATACTTTTAGCCCACAATTATAAATTTATATTCTCAAGAAAAATATAATTTATATTTTAGATATTGCAAATAAGGAAGAAATTTATGATTATCATCTTAAAATCTCTATTTGTATCTACCTATCTATCTATCTAGCTAGCTATCATCTATCTATCCTCTATTTACACCCACTAAAATTCACAGTTGTTGGTATATAGTGCTAATGAGTTTTGAGAAATACATAGAGGCATGTATGTATCACCACAGTCAAGATACAGAGCAGTTCCACAACCTCAAGAAATTTGCTTGTGTTGCCACTTTTTAAAAATATGTTTTTATTAGTTTTTAGAGAGAGAGAAAGGGAGGAGAGATAGAAACATTGATGAATTGGCTGCTTCCTGCACGCCTCCTACTGGGGATCAAGCCTGCAACCAGGGCATGTGTCCTGACCGGGATTCAAACACATGATCTTTTGGTACATGGATGGATGCTTAAGAAACTGAGCTATTGCCCTGGCCGGTTTGGCTCAGCGGTTAGAGCGTCGGCCTGCAGTCCAGAGACACCCGGGTTCGGTTTCCGCTAAGGGCATGTACGTTGGTTGCAGTTTGTCTCCGTCCCTGATTGGGTTATGCGGGTGGCAGCCACTTGATGTGTCCTTTTCACTTCGATGTTTCTCTCTCTCTCTCTTCCTCCTGCTCTATCTGAACAAAAATAAAAAAAATGTCCTCTGGTGAGGATTAAAAAAAGAAAAAGAAAAGAAAGAAACTGAGCTACAACAGCCCAGCTGTGCTGCCACTTTTTAATCAATCCTTACATTCTCAACCACAGGAAACCAGTGATAATTATCTCTGATATTTAGTAGGTAATCTTTTTTAATGAGGGCAACAATATTTTTCTGTAGGTTTTTTGTATTTAAGTGCATTACTCATTTATTGCTATGTACTAATACTGAAAAAACATATGAGGTTGTGAAATTATAAAATAAATAAATTGATTACAAACTGTATGTTTTAATTTAAACCTGTGCATATGCATGCTAGACCGCTATATGGACAATGCCCCACCTATACTTGGATTATATTCTGCGAAGAGTTCTCTGATGTGGGTATTTAAAACAAACACAGATTATGGATTGGAAGACTGTATCTCAAAAGCTAATGACAATTATCCATTAGGTGGTAGAATTTAAAAAAAAAAATCATCACATGAGCTCAATCAATTAATAATTACTCTTAATGATTTAAAAATATTCAATAATTTTAGGACAGTTAAAATGTATATACATATAATGTCAAAGTAAACAGCTATAGATGAGCATAAAATTAAACACATTATTGAGTATTTTCAGAAAGGATACACTTTAAATTGCTAGTTAATTTTATGACTCACTGCCATTTATATGCTTATGCAATCTAATAGAAGGGCATTCATATCTCATGCTTCAGCGCTCAAAGAACGATTGATGTAAAATAAAATAATTACAACTTGTATGTTGCCTTCACAGGATTATTTTCTATAGATATAAAAAGGCACACTTGAGTTTAATTACTGATACAAACAAAACAATGACTTGTTTAGTTTTGAAAAACTACTTTAAAATATTTGTTTCCAAGACATTGTTTTATAAAAGTAAAAACGTATTTATCATCAAGGGAAAAGGACTTGTCACAACAGTCTTTTTCACTATAAATTTCTCATGAGTAAGTCCCATGGCATTACTTAATAATGCTATTTTAATTTATGTATTGGTTTAATTTAGTTTAGACAATTAGTTATTTAAACCTGTCTCTGAGCTTTTAAAAAAGTATACTTTTTACTCTTCTCACTACTTTTTTCCATAGTTTTGTACCTGTCATAGACATGCCTGAGCACCAAGTCCATAATTCTGCTGGTCAGAGCAAGCTAGAATGTAAAAGATTTCCAAAAGAACTTCCTCCTAAGCAATAGTATCCACAAAAATCATAGCTTTCATGCACTATATTTTCTAAGTACTTCTTACTATTTTTTATATAGTAAGTATATAAAATAAAATTGTTTACTGTTTTTTTATGTAAAACCGTCTCACATGCCACCAGTGGTAGTTTGGGGAATACTGGCCAAAAAAAATTATAAATGAAAAGAATTTATAGAGTTTTATCATTACCTTCTAACTCCCACCCTTGTGATTGCATTCATCAGTGCAAATGTAGCTATGCACACATGTTTTAAAAACTGACCCCAGGGGTGTAAATACTGTAGCCCTAGGGATATATAAACTATGGACTTACTTATAATTTGATTAATCATATTTGGATATATATATCATAACCTAACTATTTTATGAGTTATATTTATTTTCTGAGGAAAAGAGTCATATTTATTTCTCTATCTACTACTCTTTGCATTACTGGGACCTAGCATATTGTCCTGGTCATAATAGAAATGAAAGATATATTTGCTGAACCGAATTCTAAAATCAATTCAACTTTTAAGAAACATAATAAAAATATTTGTAATACTATAACATAGTAGTCTACTTTGTTATATATATATATATATATATATATATACATATATATATATACACAAAGTATATATGTGTGTGTGTGTGTGTGTGTACACACACACATCTACTGTTGTAATACTATGATTGCTGTGCAAGCTTTCCATTTATATATTTTTTGTTCACTTTATAATTTTATATCTATGTTCTATGTATTTTCTTCCTCCCTTCCTTCCTTTTTATTTATTTTTTATCTTCACCCGAGGACATTTATGCACCTATCTTCAGATAGAGCAGGAGGGAGAGAGGCAAGAAGAGAGAGAGAGAGAGAGAAACATGGGTATGAGAAAGACACATCGACTGGTTTGCCACCAACATGACCCAACCGGGGCCGGGGACAAACTGCAACCGAGGTACTTGCCCTTAGCGGGAACAGAACCCAGTTTTCTCTGTTTCACGGGCCAAAGTTTTAACCATTGAACCAAACCAGCCAGGGCTCTTTTTATTTTTACATTTCTCAGATATCAAGTCAAAGAACACTACAAATTCCTGAGTTACATTCTAAGATAATCTGATATAATGAGTTTAGAGAGGTGCTCAAGGAAGTGAGTTTTTGCAAATATCTCTGGTGATCCTAATGCAGATAGTTATTTGACAACATAAATGGAAGGTCATAACTTGATTAATTTGTGAAAACAGAGCAATGTATTAATGAGTCATTGTAAATTGTAATGTGTCGTAGGTTTGAAATTATACATCATTAACATGAGAGATCAAGAAGTATAGGAATCAACATAAACTGGAAACACAGAAGTGTCTCCACAATTTGATGTTATTTTATTATGTATAATCAGTAGAAAACTTTTGGTTGAGAAACATAATACCTAGAGTAAAATAATTTAAGCCCAATAGCATAAGTAAATCTATAAACTAACATAAAAGTTTCAAATGAGTAACACCACTACCAACAATAATAGGAGAGTATCTTGAAAGGATGTCAACAATATTTTCTATATGTTAAATATGTAACAATGGATTCTTTGTATTAACATACTTGAATTCCCAAGGGAATTTGTTTTTCTTCTCTGTTAGAAATCAAAGTCTGTGTGAATGTGAGTGTATTTGCTGAAGTCCGCTCTCTAAGATGATCTGTTGTCCAGAAGGACCTAGAGACTGGATTCCAACATTCCAAGCCTGACACTACTGCATGTGCTGTTGTAGTTCAACAATTACAATACCCATTTTTATAATAACCGTATTCATTTTTTCTCCTTTTCTTACTGAAATAGAAAAAAATAATAGAGGAATGTATTAGTGACCAAGATGGCTTTTATATTCCCCTCAGCTTTGCTAATCTTTATATATATATTTCTTTTTCCTGACCTTAAATAGGTTCCTGGTTTCCCTTTACTTAGAGCATTTACTTCAGAAAAGTTGCATTTGTAAATTATTTTTCTGCACCTTTGAGATGTACAATTTCTCCCAGCTTCTGGCCAGTTTTACAATCCAGGCAAGCCTTTCTCAAGTACCTGGGAACCATCCCTTTGAAATGTACTCATAAAGAGATAAAGCACCCCTACATTCCAGCCACTCTGGGTGAATGGGAGCCTCACTTCCATAAGTGTCTAGGCCAAGAATGGCCTAATCACATCCACCAATTTCCTCCCTAGTGTTCTTTCCACTAGCTCACCCCTCCAGCTTTTTGTTTTGGGGAAATTGAACTCAATCTCTCTTCCCTATAGCAACAGTCATGAATAAAGCCTTTCTTGCCTATTTAACTCTATCCAGTGCATTTTCTTGACATTAGTACTCATTTTATCTCAGTATTACAAGAAACATTATTATATTACCAAGAAAACCTTAAACATTCAGAAACTTTCAATATGTGATAGCAGAAAATTCTTCAGCTCCAAGATATTTAGTCATGGCTTAATTAGATTTATAATTGCTAGTGACTCATTACAAATAGCAGTTGATATTGATATATTGTAACTTATCTCTATTTCCAGGGTGTCATAAGAACGCTCTCCGATAGCATTTCTCTACCAGCTCCACATCTGTGATAGGATCGCTTTCCAATGCAAGGAAAGACATATATGATATAAAAGTAATAGAAACGTTTTTGGAAAAGTGGACAGTCATTATTGTTTTCCAAGTCTCCATTTTCTGATCAGTAAATTCTCTTTCAAAGTTTGAACATCATGGCAAATTACCCTGTACATTATTGACATGGTATTTTAGAATATGATGAGTCTTTTATTTAAAAATAGTGGCTAGTCAAAAAAATATAAAAGTTGATTCATTTTACCAAAGGGATATATAGTCACCATATCCTAATTTTAAAGCATTGTTAATTAAATCATTCTAAATTTTCTATACACTTAATGATAATATTCTTAAAAGAACAAAAATTACAGAATCAAATTACTTAAATAGTTTCTTCCCTAAGTATACCTTCTAATGGTATTGATATATTTGAATAACATTCAGATCATTACAAGACAATGGCAGCCATAAGTTGGCAAATCATAATATGATAGTATTAATGATTTCATGGGAGAACAATTAAGTTTCATATGTAAAGGAGTGCTTTGGGAAATTAAAGTTTCTTTTATAACCTCATTATATTAAAATTTAGTAATATAGTTAAATCACATATTCATAGTTTATGGCTTCCTTTACACTACACTGGAATTTTTTTTTTTTTTTTTATCTTTGGAAGTGAATTACATGGCCATACTTTATAATTTTTTCTCATGAGACTGATTGTTTTCTAACTTGAAAAAAGTTATCTTAAATATGTAATAATGATTAAATGTACATTTATTCCATGTAAACACTTAATTAAAAATCAAAACAAGACAAACTACTATTATCCCTTTCATAATATAAACCCCTTCTCTCAGTTTGTCCTAACTTCCTCTCCTGTTGCTCCCAAAGAAGACTCGATATGTTCATCAGGTTTTCTTACCATTTCTCATTTCTTGGCTTTAGTTATTGGAAGATATGACTTAAAGTCATAGCTATTATACCCTGTGCTTTGAAGTTTCCAAGCTTGGAAATCCTAATATAGCCCAATAGAGGATTGTTAAAGTTCCTATTTAAGCAAATTCTTTAGTCATTAACCCTTAAGCTGTTAAAATAAACTTTTGACTAAACCAGGTCTATTAGATTGTTCCTAGAACTTACAGTCCTCTAACATTGGGAGACTTCCTAGGAAAGTAGCTGGAGAAGCTTTTGACTGATCCTTGTGCTGTCGGTCTGGTCTCTCCAGGAACAAAAAGAAGAATCACTGTGACTGTTTATTGTTGTTTTTCTTTTTCTGAAGCAAACATTTATTATGGTAAAATTTTAGTCTTTTGTTCTCCTTCAAAATATAACTGGTTTTCATTTTCAAAACATTTTAGAAGGAATATTAATTAGCAAAAATGACTAACAGTGACCATTAATGTCATATTTATTGTTAAAATTTATAAGTTAATCTATTTTAACTTTTAAAATAAAAATTAAATAAGAAATAAATATCCTTACCATTTGTATATAAAAAGACTATTTTATATTCAACTTCATATATTTATTTGGATCCCCCATTTTTTAACGTCCTCAAACACTTAAATGAAAATAATTTATTTCTCATATTTGCTTTATATGAAAGTACAGAGATGCTTGAAATACATTCTTTCTCTAAATATTTGCATTTATATTTATAACATATTAATTTGTATAATTAAAATAGTACAAAACATTGAAAATTATAAGTTCAGATTATCTACTTACTGAATTTACTCTCATAGTTCAATATAAAATAAGTTTGCAAAAGTCAGACTTTAATATATAATATTTGATCCTGTAGCAGTGCTTCCAATAATTAATTGGCTGCTTAAGTTATGTATATAGATAGAATTGTAAGTTAATAAAAGAAATCCAGGTCTATAGAAGGGAAAGAAAAGAATGTGGAATGAATATGGAGTATGGTGATGATGAGGTGTGGGTATATCAACAGGTTCAGTGATTTCCTCCTTGAAAATAAAATTATGAAGGATTCAATAATGATAAAAATTCAGCAGTCTTCTTGGTCCATTGCTAATTCTATATCTAAATTGAGAGATGGAATAACCATATTACTAATACTGATGATCATCATTTAATTACATTGGACATGCATTTTGATTTTTCTCTATTAAATATGGAAAATTGCTTTGGCTTAAAAATGTCATTTTTTTCCCTATTTTTAAAACGCAGCTTCTGTATTTTAAACTATAATCCACTAAAGTATTGAACTACGTGGTTTGTCTTTACACTACTTGAAGATTAAGTATTTCCTTTGTTCCTTTCATCCCTTTTGAGTGATCTCTTCTTATATTATGGATTGCATATAAAAAGGATCTTATCAATTTTTCTATACCTTTCAAAATCTTAAATAACTCAATTATACTCACTGTATCCTTTCACATTTCCAGGCTAAATAATCTAACTTTTCTACTCTCCTTTTGTATATGCATAAATTTCATTCTACTTTAACCATTTTATGTGTACTTTTATGACCTCTTTCATCCTTATCTTCCCCCAGGGAAATGTATCCTAACTTAGGACCAATGCTTCACATTGAAGACTCAATATATAATTATAACATATATTAATACTATTAATTTGCATTTATATACCATTTCATTTATTCAAAGTGCTTTTCAGTTTATCTTTACAATATTGCTGGGAACTATTAGCATGATTTTGGAAACAAAGTACAGAGGTTGAAACTAACCCACATCATTAGAGGTATATGTAAATCATTTTTAAAAGTTATTTTTCATTAAAAGTATTTAAAATGCTAATTTGATTGATAGGAACTTAGTAAAATGCATTGTTAATATTCTAGCAATAGAAAGAACAAGTGAACATAATGATAATTTTGATATGGGTATTCTTTTCAAACTAGAAAGACCACTTTTTGGTGTGTATGAGAGTGACATAGAAAAATATGACTTTGCCATTTTACTTTGAGTTAAAAATAATTATGTTCAAAGAATTATGAATTTCTAATATGTTAAAAACTAAAAGTAATTGCACTCAAAATTAATTGAGGTGACTTGAATTTGGCAAATATCCATCAGGCACATAGATTTCAGTTCTTTATCCTGGGAGTGCCTCCTCTCCATTTTGTGCATAATGTTCTGATTATTTGAGTTACACAACTCTGTTTGGGACTCTTGGCTTTGTGGAAATTTATCATATTAATCCCTGGACTTTTTTCTCTCCTATTAGATATAATGTCTAAAGTTAAGGTCCAATATTATACGCAGCCTTAACTGGTGAAATCAGAAAAGCCTCACATGGCCTAACTAAAAGTTTAATGTCTTCTATTTGTCCTGTATATAAGGTCCTTTAGGGAGTCAGTCTGCTTATCAAATAGATCAACTGAAATTTGTATATCATCGACTAGCAGATTTCAGTTTTGTGCTAGCTTACAAAAAGATTGAAACCAGCCCAACACAACCTCCTGGGAGAATCAGGGATCACTGTACCTTCTTGTGGGTCTGCCTCACACAGCCCCTGGTTCTTCCGTCTATTCCAGATAGCAGCCCTTGTGTAGGCCTGCTTAGAGTGCTGTGTCTTCTTCCCTGAGCTGTGAGTGAATGTGACTCATGATTTGTGGTCTATTTCATGTGTCACATTGCTGGGTGGCATGTACATAGCCATCACTATAAACTCAGAGTGGGCATTAGTACACCAAATAGGGGAAGAGGAGGTGATTATAACATCACATAATGACAATTCTTGTATCAATGAATACATGTTCCCCAATGAAGGACAGCTGTAAGAAATAATTAATTTGTTAGCGTGCTTACATCCCACAATATTTATTTAAATGTTGTGAAGATGTGAGCATTGAAAAATAAACATGAAGATTTTCTAAGAATATTGTTTTACTCTACAGTCCCCAAGGGAGTCGTGTTTGGAATCAATTTATTATGATAAAGTAGAATTCTTTGTCCACAGGTTTTTCTATAGCATCCAAATTTCTTCATTTTTAAGAACCATGGAGAAATGTAGCTAATTTTAGTTTGGCATGCAGAAAGGCCAACAAAGAGAGAACAAAGATTCTCTTAGGAGTAGAGACAAAAAGGCACATTAATAAATATAAAACTTACTGAGAAGATTCTATGCGACAAATAGTAGAACATTATCTCACTTAATCTTTATGATCTAAGGACTATGTTATTTACTCATTTAGAACATAAAGAATCTGATTCTGAGGGATATTATATAATCTTTTCAAAATATATACAAATGGTCAATAGCAGTTTTCTTTTTAGTTGGTTTTAAAAAGTGCTCATTTATTATTCATTATACTAGAAAGCAAAAACAATATAAGAAAGAAAGAAAGAAAAAAAGATATATTCCTAGAAGTGGGATCACTGGGTCAAATGGTAATCCAATTTTTAATTTTTTGAGGTAACACCATATTGTTTTCCATAGTGGCTGCACCAGTCTGCATTCCCAACAGCAGTGTACTAGAGTCCCCTTTCCTCCAAACCCTTGCTAATATTTACTGTTTGATAATTTGTTGATGGCGGCCATTCTGACATGTGTGAGGTGATACCTCATATTGTTTTAATTTGCATCTCTCTGATGATTAGTGATGTTGAACATTTCTTCATATGTCTCTTAGCCATTTGTATTTTCTGTTTGGAAAGGTGTATATTTAGCCCAGTGATCCCACTTCTAGGTATATACTCCAGGAAACCTAAAACACCAATCAGAAAGAATATATGTACCCCCATGTTCATAGCAGCACTATTTACAATAGCTATGACCTGGAAACAACCCAAATGTCCATCAGTAGACGAATGGATAAAAAGCTGTGGTATATATATGCAGTGGAGTACTATACAGGTGTAAGAAAGAAAGAGGTCTTATCCTTTGAGACAACATGGAGGGACCTGGAAAGTATTATCCTAAGTGAAACAAGCCAAGCAGAGAAAGACAAGTATCATATGATCTCACTTATTTGTGGTATATAATGAACATAACAATCTGGAGAATAGTGTAGTCCCAGAGATGTGGAAGTAAGGTACAGTCTGACAATCCCCAGAAGAGGGGATTGGGGGGGGGATAAACCACAGAACTTATATGCATATATGCATATATGCATAACCAATGAACATGGACAACAAAACTGGGGACAGGGCAGGGAGGGAGGGAAAGGGGGGAATCAGTGGGGGAAAAAGGAAAAACATCTGTAATATACATACATACATACATAATTTTAAAAAATAAAGAAAGAAAGGAAAGAGGTAGAGAATAAGGAAGGAAGGAAACAGATTAGAAAAAATCAGTTTTATTAACTTTTTAAAAAGTACAAATACTTACAAGTGAATATTTAGTCAGCTGGCATTTACTCACTTAAAAAAGTGGATCCTAAATTTTCCTTTCAATTCAATTTCCGTGGAGACTACCGGTCCTCTTTATCTCTTTCTCATTGTTCATTTGTTGAAAAGTGTTTTGAGAAGTGATGCATAAAGAAAAACAAATTTATATCTGGGAATGAAATTAGGCATTTTAAAATACCAAAACTATAAACTCTAAATTCCCAGAAGCCCCCATGATAAATCTTCATCTTGCTTCTCATCCTTTTCTAATTAAAATTGCTTTTCCTTAAGTACCAGCACTCGAGATAAAGGTAAAAACCTAGTTTATAAACAGATGTTCAGTTTTGTTTAAATTTTAACATAACAATTTTTTTTTCTGTTGAATATTTTAACATGACAGAATCTGTAATCTTTTATGGAGAAACCTAGAAAAGTTTAGAAACACAATCTGCATAAAACTACTTATAGGAAAAATGCATTTCTAGTTGTATATAATGTATTGATTTATAATTTTATTATTACATCAAAGGGAGAAAGTGGTACAAAACTATCTACACTTTATAGAGAAGTAATGTATCTTTTTGTGATCCTTCTGACAGATCAGTATCTCAAACTTCTCTGATCATAAAAATTTTACAAGTAGAGAAGTGTCCTCCACCTTCACCTTCAATAATCCTCGGGGAGGGCTCAGGGAACCTGTATTGCTAAGAATATTCTTTATATGTCAATGTGAGAGAAACATCATCTGGCTGCCTCCTGCATGCCCACTACTGGGGATCCAGCCCGCAACCTGGGCACGTGTCCTGACTGGGAATAGAACTGGGACCGTTTAGTCCATGAGACAACGCTCAATCCACTGAGCTTCACTGGTCATGCTCCTTTATGTAACTGAAAAATTTTATCCTTATCAAAATTTCTGAAAATGTGGTCACTCATAAAAGATTATCATTTTTAAAATTCAAAGTCTGTATAATGTGGCAGGAACACTTCTCATTTGTAACTCAATAGTAAATTGCCCCATGTAGTTGAGTTAATTGTAACCTATTTGAACTTAATTCTTTATTCTAATATTTTCCTACTTGTGACATTTGCCAAACTCCTTCGCAATTTCTGCCTTACCTGAGAGTATCAGTTGTTCTTTTTTCTATTTTAATATTGTTATTATTTTTTAGAATCCTTTTCTTGTGAAAATCCAGGAAATCATATGTTTTCTTAGTTTGTTTAGGCTGCCATAACAAAAGTACCATAAACTGGGTGGCTTAAACAACAAACATTTTTTTTTTTGCTCTCATTACTTAAGGCTTGGAAGTTCACAATCAATCTACCCACAGATTCAGTGGCTAGTGAGGACCTATTTTCTGCTTCATAGATGGCTATCTTCTAGCTGAATCTTTACAAAGTGGAAAAGGAAAGAAAGTTTCTCTAAAGTTTCTTTTATAAGATAACTAATGTGATTCATGAGGGCTACAGTCTCAGGATCTAATCACCTCCCAAAGAACACACCTCTAAAATTACCATCTTTAAATACTATCACATTGGAGATTAGATTTCAACATATGAATTTTATAGGGACACAAATATTCAGTCTATAATTTTGTTATTTTTCTAATATATGAAACAAGTACATAATTAAAAATTGTTGACAGTCATCCAATAAAACCTAAAATCTCTAATTTTTAACATTTGCATGTATACACTTTGAGAATGATTGCTCCGGGAAAATTGTAGGAAAGTTATTGATTGTAATACAAATGCTTTTGATAAACTAATTGGTGGCAAAGCAACTGTCACATTGATAGGGCTTAACAATGGATTTGGACAATATATTCTAGTAGAGAGAGTCTTCGAATAAAACAATGTTATGGAAATTTGAAAGGAACAGGCAAATACAGAAAAGTATGACATTCAGAATGTCTTGTCATTTGTGGAGGTATGTATTAATTTTCTAATGCTGGTATAAACATTACTACAAATTTATCAGTTTAGCTCAGATTTATCATCTTACGGCTCTAGATGCCAGAAGTAAAACATGCATCCTACAGCCTATGATCAAGGTGTGGGTTGAGCTGTGTTCCTTCTGCAGGCTCTCAGGGGGGAGCTCATTTCATTTCTTTTTTTTTTTTTTTTAGTTTCTAAAGGCCGACTGAATTTCTTACTTCATGGCCCCTTTCTTCATCTTTAAAGTACATTATTTCAGCCTCTGATTCTGTTGTAGTATCATCTGGTTCTTACTGATTATGACACTCTAGCTCTTGTGATTATATTGAGTCCATTTGGGTTATCTAGACTAATATTCTGATTTCAAAATCCTTATCTTAAGCATGTTTGCAAAATCTATTTTTTATGTAAGGTAACACATTTGCAAGTTCTGGAGATTAGGGCATGAACGTTTTTGGAGGACAATTATTCTTTCTACTACAGTGTGGAAAGATGAAAATGACATCGAAATGGTAACAGCTAAGTCAGATAGTGATTAAGGATGAAGGGGAAGGAACAGAATGAAAGTGCACAATGTATGTATCTATTTGTTAGGGGTTGGTAGTTCATTCAGTTATTTAAATTTTAGATACTATAGACCACTGCTCAGAACATTTCAGGGACAGAACTCTAAAAACAGTCTATAAATTTGGGAGGCAGAATAGAGTTAATACTTTAGTATACTGGGTTGGATAAGACTACTAAAGGAAAATATATAGAAAAGAGAAGATTGTGGATTTAAGAGTCAGAAGAGAAAGAAAAAACATAGGAAAGGATTAAAGTAGATTGACATTTATTAAAACCAATGATTTTAGAAATCTATCCTTTCCGCCTAGGTTGTCCAATTTGTTGGTGTATAATTGTTTATATTTTTCAGTATTTCTTTGTATCTGTGGTGTCAGTTGTTACTTCTCTTCTTTTATTTATGATTATGGACAAATTTCTAGAATCACACATTCTCCCAAAACTGAACAAGGAAGAGATACAAAACTTGAACAGACTAATAACAACTAAGGAAATTTAAGCTGTAATAAATAAACTCCCAGCAAACAAAGCCCATGTCTGGAAAGCTTCACAGGGGAGTTTAATGAACATTCAAAGAAGAACTAATACTCATTGTCCTCAAACTATGCCAAAAAAATCAAGAGGGAAGAAGACTTCCAGGCTTTTTTTGAGGCCAGCATAATTCTAATTCCAAAAACAGGTAAAGACACTACAAAGAAAGAAAACTACAGGCCAATATTTCTGATGAACATAGATGCCAAAATCCTTAACAAAATATTAGCAAATCGTATCTAGCAATACATCAAAAAATTATTCATCATAACTAAGTGGGATTCATTCTAGGAATACAAGGCTGGTATAATATTTGCAAATCAATAAATGTGATACCTCACATAAACAAAATGAAAGATAAACACCATATGATCCTATCAATAGACGTTGAAAAAGCATTTGACAAAATCCAGCACCAGTTTCTGATAAGAAACACTCAGCAAAGTGAAAATAAAGGGATCATATCTCAACATAATAAAGGCCATATATGAAAAACCTACAGCCAACATCATACTCAATGAGCAAATCTAAAAGTATTTCCCATAAGAACAGGAACAAGACAGGGTGCCCACTTTTACCACTCTTATTTACTGGAAGTCTTAGCCTTAATAATTAGACAAGAAGAAAAAATAAAAAATAAAAGGGATCCAAATTGGAAAGGAGGAAGTGAAACTATCATTATTTGCAGATGACATGATATTGTACATAGACAACCCTGAAGATTCCATCAAAGATCTACTAGATTTAATATGTACATTTGGCAAAGTAGCAGGATACAAAATTAACATCCAAAAATTGATGGCATTCTTATTCATCAATAATGAACACTCAGAAAGGGAAACTAAAAAAGCAATCCCATTTACCATTGCAACAACAACAAAAATAAAATACCCGGGAATAAACTTAACCAAGGAGGAAAAAGACCTATTCTCAGAAAACTACCGGATACTAAAAAAAAGAAATAAAGGAAGATATTAAAAAGTGGAAACATATACCATGTTTGTGGATTGGAAAAATCAACATAATTAAAATGTCCATACTACCCAGAAAAATCCAGATTCAATGTAATCCCTATTAACAGCATATTTCACAGAGTTAGAACAAATACTTCAAAATTTTATAGGAAACCATAAAAGACCCCGAATAGCCACAACAATCTGGAAAAAGAACAAAGTGGGAGAGATCACAATACCAGATATTAAGTTATTCTACAAAGCCATTGTAATCAAAACAGTCTGGTACTGGCAGGACAGGCATATAGATCAATGGAAAAAAACAGAGATCACAGATGTCAACCCAAGACAGTATGCACAATTAATATTCAACAAAGGAGGCAAGAGCATACAATGAAGAAAAGACAGTCTCTTCAATAAATGGTGTTGGGAAAATTGGACAGCTACATGAAAAATAATAAAACTAGACCACCAATTTACACCATGCACAATAATAAACTCAAAATGGATAAAAAACTTAAATGTAACTGGTGAAACCATAAAAATCCTAGAAAAAAATGTAGGCAGAAAAATCACAGACATTATACAGAGTGGAATTTTCACTGATACAAAACCTAGGGCAAGATAAACAAAGGGAAAAAAAAAATAAATGAGACTACATCAATCTAAAAGGCTTCTGCATGGCAAAAGAAACCAGCATCAAAAAGCATAGGAAACCCATTCTCTGGGAGAACATATTTCTCAATAATTCATTGGAAAAGGGGTGAATATCCAAAATATATAGAGTACTCATACAACTCAATAAAAGGAAGACAAACAATCCAATTAAAAAATGGGCAGAGGACTTGACACTTCTTCAAGCAGTACATACAAATGGCGAGGTGACATATGAAAAAATTCTCAACATCTCTAATCATCAGAGAGATGCAAATTAAAAGAACTATGAGATATCACCTGACACCTGTCAGAAAGGTGCCCATCAACAACTCCTCAAACAACAAGCATTGACTAGGATGTGGAGAAAAGGCTACTCTAGCACATTGCTGGTGGGAATGCAGACTGCTGCAGCCACTATGGAAAACAATATGGTGTTTCCTCAAAAATTAAAAATGGAACTACCATTGACCCAGTGATCCCACTTCTAGGAATATAGCCTAACAAGCTTGAAACACCAATCAGGAAGAATATATGCATCCCTATGTTCATAGCAGTGCTTTTTACAATAGCTAAGATCTGGAAACAGCCCAAGTACCCATCAGTAGATGAATGGACAAAAAAGCTGTGATTCAGTTACACAGTGGAATACTATTCAGCTGTCAAAAAGAAAGATCTCCTACCCTTTGAGACAACATGGAGAGTCCTGGAGAGTATTATGCAGAGCAAAATAAGCCAGTAGAGAAAGACAAGTACCACATGGTCTCACTTGTTTATGGAATATGATGAACAAAATAAGCTGTTGATTAAAAGAGATCCTAAGTCATGGAAGTGGGAAACAGACTAACAAACATCAGAGGGTTGGAGGGGGGTGGTATGAGTGGGAAGATATAAAACAAAGAACTTATATCCATATATGCACCACCAGTGGACACAGACATTAGGTTGGGGAAAGCAGAAGGGGAGTGGGAGTGGGAAGAAGTGAGTCAATGGGAAAAAAGGGAGACATCTGTAATACTTTCAACAATAAATAATAATAATAATAATAATAATAATAATAATAATAAACAATGATAAAGTGTTTTAGGGAGAGGACTGTCAAAGCAGAGTCAAGTAAAATAGGATCTGACCAACAGTTACTGAGGCCCATGGGAAGAAACAGAATTTAGTAGACTGAGCATATTAGTAGTTCAATCTGTGCCCTCCACTTTGCTAGGTATTTTACACAGGTCATTTCATTCTCACATTAAAATCTCAGTGCAGATGATAACAGTGTTTTTTCACAGTTGAGGAAAGTAAGGCTGAGCAATAGCTTAGTTTTTCCATGGTCAGTTATTTAATGATTGCAGAGAGTGGAAGCAATGGTATCTAGTTCCTAAACTTGTGGTCTGTTCATGACATCACAGTGCCTTTTGGGGAGTAGAAAGCAGATTGGAAATTATTCATGAATCAGGGTATATAAACAAAAACATCCAATAACGACCTGGCTGGTGTGGCTTAGTGGTTGAGCATAGAGCCATGCACCAGAAGGTTGCTGGTTTGATTCCCAGTCAGGACACATGCCCAGTTTGTGGGCCCAATTCCCAGGGGGGGTGCATGCAGGAGGCGGCCAGCCAATGTTCTCTCTCATCAATGTTTCTACTCTCCCTTTCTCTCTCTCTAAAAATCAATAAAGAAAAAAATCTAATAATGTGAAGATGGTGAGTATAAATTACTCTCATAGAATGAAGAGGAGAGAACGATAGTGGTGTGGAAGATGATTCTGTAGAACTACTAAACTGAAAAAAACATAAGCATTTTTAGATGAAAGAAATAGAAAAAAATTTAAGTGATATATTGCAGTGCTTAAAATAGGGAAAAGATCATTGATGGAAATTAATTATTAAATAAAAAAGAAGGAAATCTACATTTTAGGTGGAAGAATAAATCTTAGAAACATACCAGCAAAATGGACCCCAATCTTCCTATCCTAGCATATTATTGCATCCCACTGTGTGAAATTTCTAACTGCTCAGCTAGCATGTTATCTTTTACAGTGTCTGGCATTTGCTTATATAGCTCCCTCAGCTTTAAATCCTCTTCCTTATATAATCAATCCTATAAAATTCCACTCATCAACAAAGGCCTGCAGCTATGATTCTCATTCATGAAGTGGTATCAATTCAATTTATGGAATTGTTCTTTTTGTTCATTTTTTCAATTTGTAACTCTGTTTATAAATGGCTTCATAGTGAGTCAATAATAGTATTATTATAATAACAGCTATGCTATGACATCATTCTTAAGTACCAGAAACTATGCTGTGTGCTTTTTGTACAGTACCATGTTTAATTTTTATATATCCTAAATTTTAATTTTATCAGAAATAAAACTGAGGTTAAATATACATTTTAAAGTTTTCTTGATATCACACAGTTATGAGAAAAAGAAGTATCAACACTTCTTAGTCCTTTGTTTTAGGTCCTCTCTAAATATCTTGGTAGACTATACCTTTATGCTCTATTCCTAATGTAATTCCATGACCAGTCGATACTTTCCACTCAAGAGTAATACCAAAATAGCAAAATACATGAACTTGTCTTTCAATTACTAATCAATATCTGATTACTTAATGAGAGTAGTTAATATTTATTCAGGGTTTACTTTATGCAATAAATCATTCAGTTTTTGTTTGTTTGTTTGTTTTAAGTAAACTGAGGAGTAAATTGGAAGGTTAAAAAACCACTGTACAGAACCCAGGCTCAGTAAAAAAAAAAAATGTAAAGGTCTCAAGGAACTGAGAAACTTGGAATCCAGTTTACTTTCCTGGAGAACATGCTTCTGTCTCTGCTTCTCTGTTTGGGTTGCTTTCATTCCCAACTCTTTCTGCTGATAAATTTTCTTTACATATCAAACAGTTTTGCATAGCTTTCAGTTAAAATTTCTGTCAGTGATCATGTTACATGAATATTAGTTTTATAATTGAAATAAATTTATAAGCCCAGGGGATTGGTTGTCCACTCCATATCCAATCAACTAGAACAAGGAGCTTTGTGTCCTAAAGCTCTAGGAACAATGCAGCAGCAGGAGCTGGGGGAGAACACAAGGTAAGGGATGACAGTGGGGTGATGACTGTTCATGAAGAAGGGACTGTGTGCCAGGGGTCTCTCTAGGAGCAATGCAGCAGCAGGAGCTGGGGGAGAACACAAGGTAAGGGATGACAGTGGGGTGATGACTGTTCATGAAGAAGGGACTGTGTGCCAGGGGTCTCTCCAAGAGTTATATTCCTATTCTTCTCTAATACCAATAACACTCCTGCCCACTCTTATTTATGGGTGTATTTATAACTAACCTATTTATTAATTTGGATTAATAGTTTAACTAATAAGACTATACACTACTACGTGTTTTAAGGCATACATAGGGAAAAATATCTTTTGATACTCTTGTCATTCATAGTCTGTCTTAAAATACGGCAAACCAATGATTTGCATCAGCGTTTCTTACTGAAGGGAAATGATTCAAACCTCTATAATGATATCCTTATGTGCCTATGTAAGCCTGAAAATCAGTTCAACTTCATGATTGATGAATTTGCTGCTGTCTCAGGTTTTAAAATTAATTGGAGGGAAAGGAAAATTGTACTACAACGTGCTTTGTTAGCACAGTATGCCTTCTATGTAAACCACTAAATGAACACCAGAGGGAATTAAATAATTTGCAATAGTATAAAAATAAATTTGAAATAAATACAAAACTGGAATAAAACATATAAAGTTTTTTTTTTAATTTTATTATAATATGACTATTAAAATTTAAAAGATATATGTATTTCTTGGTCTGCAAAGATTATAGTGTTAGAAAAGGAAGGTTAATTAGGTCAGTTTTTACTAATTTTGTTTTATTACTTAGAATTATGTTAGGCTTATAATAAAACAGTCTAAATTGTATCAAATCATGTTTTTAATGTTCAGCATTTCGAGAAGCAGACAGTCATTCTGTATAATTTCTCAATGTGAACTGGTCCCTTGACAAAGACAGGGCTTCAAACTTAAGTTGGGAACTGAGGCTCCATTTTCTGGGCACAGACGACTCAAGCTGAGATCAAGTTGATGATTTGCCTATATGAATTTCTGAAGCTGGCCTGCTTGTGACCTCTGTCCCAGTGATCTCCCTTTTGATTGGATACTCTGATTTGGTATTGATTGCTGATGTCAATACATGCATACCCTGGAGGTTCCAGACCTCCACAATAAAGATAATATCACAATAAAGAGAGTCACACAATTTCCTTTTTTTAGTTTTCCAGTGTACATGGAAGTTATATTTATATTATACTATAGTGTATTAAGTGCTCAATAGCAATATATATAAGGTACATACTTTAGTTGAAAAAAAGCTTATTTTTAAAAATGCTAAATATAATCTGAGCCCTCAGTGAGTTGTAATCTTTTGCTGGTGCAGAGTCTTGCCTCAGTGTTGATCGCTGCTGACTGATGGGAATGATGGTTACTAAATGTTGGGGTAACCTTTGGCAATTTCTTAAAATATGACAATAAGATTTGCTGCTTCAATTGACTCTTCCTTTCATGAACAATTATCTGTAGCATGTGATGCTGTTTGGTAGCATTTTACCCACAGTATAACTTTATTCAAAATTGAACTCAACCAACCCAGCCGGTGTGGCTCAGTGGTTGAGGGTCGACCCATGCACCAAGAGGTTGCTGGTTTGATTCTCAGTCAGGGCACATGCCCAGGTTGTGGGCCTGATCCCCAGTGAGGGGCATGTAAGAAGTGGTCAATTGATGTTCTCTCTCATCAATGTTTCTATTTCTCTCTTCCTCTCTCTCAAAAAAACAAAAACAAAATTGAACTCAATCCTGTCAACACCTGCCACTGCTTTATCAACTAAGTTTATGTAATATTTGAAACCCTTTGTCATCATTTCAACTGCTCTTGTCCATAAAAGATCTCTAATGGACTGTCTCTTTTAGCGCAACTCATTGAGGTGCATAGCCCATGAAAATGTATTAAAGACAAAATTTTGATTCTACTATATTTATGAAAATATCTATATATTTTTGCACTAAATCAGAGGCATATGAATATGAAATTTTTATTTGAAAAGTATTTTCAAATATTTTATATTTCACAATTTGATAATTATTCACAACTCTCAAGTGCTCATTGAGCAACTGAGAATTAAGTTGAAACAAGTTACAATTTCATTTATCCTAGGCACAAAATTAAAATGAGGGTAAAAGGTTTAAAATTATATTTATTACATACCACTGGTTTTAGACTCTCACTCTTTTATGGACAAGCATATAGTAACTCAGGAATAATTTCAATGTATCAGCCACAGCAGTCCCCATATAGAACGATTAGGTCCAATTCTCCTAAATTTTACTTCTACTCATTAGTTCCTTTTAGAACTGCAGTAATCTCAGGTATTTTTTAGTATGTTTGCAATAAAAAAAAAAATATTAACCTTAATTAACTGACAAGACTAATGTTTATCTTTGGTATCTAATCAATCTTAGAAACGCTTTATGGCTCTGTGAACTATGCATCTTCACTGTGTCCATGCTGCTGAAGGTAGCAGTCACCCTGAATATGTATCAGAACTAAAATGCAGTTCTTCATGAACAACTTCAGTAAGCAAACATATATTGTTTGCCAAGCTGATCAGCAATAAAATAACCTTAAGATATTCAGCCACAAACAAGTTTAGTACCATAGGACATTCAAAAATTATTTTTTTTAACTTAAGTGAAAAAAGTTATTCAAGTTTCAACAAGCAAATGATTCTCTACCAATGGAGTACTTTTGAGAAAGTCTGCTAATATTTCAGGGCACCCCCTCTCCACTAGTTCTAACTCATGGCATTTCTGGATTAACCTGAAGAGAACAAAAATCAATATTTATGCTCCTTCTTATCCCTCTGTTTAATATGAGCAACCTAGAAATGAAATAGGTGGTGTAAAATTTTATATTCAATAGATTTAACAAAGTTTTATATAGAGATTAATCCATTTCCATATTGAATTACTGTTTTGTATCCTTTTCAGTTTGTTCTTACCTTTAACACAACAGCATGTGTATAACCCTCAGTAACAAGAGAGTATTATGAAGATAGATGAGTGAGTATAACCCTGTTCATGGATGGCTTCCTCCCCTTTGCAACTGTCCCCACAAACTCCTAAGAATCTTGTGAAACATCATACTTAGGAATTTGTAGCATCTGTCAAATGATCAGCTGTATTCATTCATTTAACAAAAATGTATCAAGTGCTAGGTATTTGCCAGCCACTGCATTAAACAATGAGCATATAGTGATGATATATTAACAATATAACTACAAGCACACATGGAATGGTGAACTCTGTTAGCTCTAACAGTTCGTTCTCTGATAGATCTGGCTGCCACCAAGAGCTCTCCAAGGAGACTGATGAAATCAGCATCAACATGTGGTAGATAAGGTAAATCTTGTCCTTATGTAGATTGTATACATCAAATGTGGGAAGAGAAGATTGTCAATACTTCCATCTTCTTTATTCAAATATATCCTAGTAAACAACCTTAACAAACAAAAAACAAACACCTGCAAAACAGTTGTTTTTTTTTTTAAAGTAAATACAGGTTTATTTAGGCCAAGTACTACCCTGGGCCCTGTTAGTTATGCTGTTAACAATCCTAGGGAGAAAAAGGTAAATAAAGAAGATCATTTTTGATACTACTGTGCTCACCAAATGAAATAAAATGAAGTGAGTGAAAACTAAAATATAACTATATATCTCAGCAGTTCTGAGAATTAAATAAATGACTATATGAAAATGTACATAAAATAATGAGGTTAGTACTAATGTGTAGTGTAAAAATTATTTGTTCATCAGTAAATTACCAATGAAAATTATATCTACCTGAATGACACCTGGCACAATGTAAGCAATGGTTACTATTTTTTAAGAGTTTACAATAACTTATCATAATGAAATATGACCAATTATATTTGTTTCCTAAGGCCGCCTTAGCAAAGAACGAAAAAGCATGTGGCTTAAAACAATATAAATGTGTTCTCTTAGAGCTCTAGAGACTAGAATTCCATAATCAAGTTGTCAACAAGGCCCTGGTCTTTTTGAAAGCTCTTGGGGAAGATTTTTTTTTTTGCCTTTCTCTTGCTTTTCTGGCTATTGCAGGTAAACCTTGGTGTTTCTTTGCTTGTAGACTTACTACTCTTATCTCTGCCTCCATCTTGACATGGCATTCTCCCTGTGTCTCTGTGACTTCTTATTCTTACAAGAACACCCATCATGTTGAATGTAAGGCCTGCCCTTACCTGGTATGACCTCACTGTAACTTGATTACACCTGCAAAATCATATCTCTGAATAAGATCAAATTCACAGGTACCAGGGATAGGACATGTATTTTTTGGAGGGGAGAGGATCACAATTCAACCTTCAGCCATTCTTTTTGAAACAAATTTGGTTATAACAAAAATATTTATTGAGTTTATTTTAATAGTATGCTCACTGGACCAGGTGCTGTTTTGAAAATAATTTAAAAACACTCAGGTTTATAAACTGAAAGACACTAAAGGTAATATCAGCGTTTGCTCTCACAGGTCAGTTAAAAAATGCTGAGAACTACTAGGCGGTGTGCTTAATGACCATCATCATTTTATTGAATATGAAAAGTATTCAAGAGTTAAGTATCTGCTAGGGGTCTCACTATAGGTAAATAGGAATTGGGTTCTAACAGTTTTTTCTACTGCCAAATACTTTGTGGTTATTGTATAGCACCTTTCCTAAATAAAATCTGGTAACTATATTAAAAAAGAGAGAGAGAGGTTGAGTTATAATTAAGTTTGGTCAGTAAGATATTGCCACTCATTTCATTATACACTTGATTTTGTATGTTTGTGTGTGAAAACCGTAATTATCATGGCATAGATACCTTCTGTAAACAGATGTATAAGGGGTTTAATTTTCTTGATTTTCTCAATAGTTTTCAAAAGTGAGCAAAAAATTATATGATATAAAACCAATCAATAATTATTCCCTAGAATTAGTATTCTCTAAATGCTTATCATTCACAGCTTCATCTAATTAGAAAACCTGAAGATGATAGACACCAACAATATTGTTTCTACTACCCAGCTATGGTTAATATATCTCTTTAGGAAGATAAATATCAAATAATGTTTATAATAAAGTCCAGAAAATGTATTCAATTGCATATGTGGTATCCTTATGAAAAGTGTAAATATTATTTTTAAATCATATTAATAGTATTGATTATGTATGAAATATTTAATAGAAAACTTAGAAATAGAATAATAAATATAATCCTGATTTCCATTATAGCTTAATCAATGGAAATATATGAGAAAGCATACCAAGATGAAGATGCTGACTATATCTTAAAATAAATAATTCTGATGGATTGAGCAAGTCCTTAAGGAAAAAAAAAACAAACTGAAACAGAATTGAGGTATTAAATAATCAAATCTGTACATGTCCATTTCTTTTAAACCTATGGCCATTAAAGAAAGTAAGGCAAAACGTCGTTCACTTATTGCAGATTTCTCAGCGTTTCATTTACTTGGAGGAAGTCAAAAAGGTAGGAGACTCTTATTTCTGGACAAGGCAGTGATAAAAATGTGCCAAGTATTTAACCCAAACTCTTCCCAGACAAGAATAGCTTGTCTCAAAAGTTCTGGTTTGGCCAGGCTGGTGTGGCTCAGTGGTTGAACGTTGACCCAGGCACCAAGAGGTTGCTTGTTCGATTCCCATCCAGGGCACATGCCCAGGTTGTGGACCTGATCCCCAGTGTGGGCCATGCAGGAGGCGACCAATTGATGTTCTCTGTCATAGATGTTTCTAGCTCTCTCTCCCTCTCTCTTCCTGGAGAGGAGTGAGGGGGAGGGGGAGTCAGTGGGGAGGGGGGAGGAGAAACATCTGTAACAAAAATAAATTAATTAAAAAAAATAACTCACATACTAATAGATATTGATGTTCTATTATTACAAGGGTAAATCAAATGGCCTAATCCTTAATGCTTATTTCCTAGAATTTTGTATTCCATTCTATGTGGGTGTGTTTTATTAAAATAGTGATAGTAAAAAAGAAAATCAATAAAGAAAAAAAAATATTTTAAAAAAATGGTTCTGTTGTTGGCTTGAATGTACTAGAATGTACCAGTTCTATTCTCCACTGATGTAACTTGCCAGTTTCAATTCATATTAGCTACCCCAGTCTTTAAGAACAACTGAAAAATGTCTCCTTTTTTACTTTAGAAACATCATTTCTGTACCTTAGCTTTTGAAACATATAGAAAAAGAATATAGTTTGTTGGAAGGAAAAATCTGGGCCAAATTTGTTGAAGACTAGTCAGATTTTGTTGTTGTTGCCAGTAAAGAGTTGTTAATAGGAATATTTCAATACTAGTCTTAAAATCAAACTAATATAATCGATCATTTTCAAATTATCTTTTCCTGATATGTCTATGGTATATTGAGAAAGAAGTAGTTTAGTAACAATGTTGGTAAGGCAAGCTTTCATTAACTTGCTAATACTATTTTTACTTTAAATATGCCTGAAGATTGTATAATCACAAACCTTTTATAAATCCCAAAAATATATATATTGCCTGCTTGTATTATAAGAGAAGACAAATAGAACTGTGTACTGTCAAGACTGTCAGGACTTTCTAATCTTAATGTACCATTCCTTGTATATGTCAATGAAAATAATACTTCCTACAAGAAAAAGTCTAAATATGTCTACAAAAAGTATCCCTATGATAGGGTTTTATAATGTAGCTTTAAAAATACATGAATATATACACTTAAATGAAAACAAGCCCATTACACCAAATTGTATATCATTTAAAATGATAAAAAGCCCTTTTACTGGTGCTTGCAATTAGGGGTGTAATTTGAATACCTAGGAAATCAATATCTGATTTAGTATGTTATTACAGCCAAGTAATTGAAGCATCAGACAAGCAGTGAACCACAGGGTTTTTCTGTGCAAACAGCATGGCATTCTAGCAGTATAGCTCCTCTCAGTACTAGTGGACCTCAGGTTGTAATTACATAAAACTTCTAAATGTACTCTTTTTTTCAAAAGAGCCTTTTGGGGTAACCATGCAAGGGAAGAAGAAATTCTAAAAATACCAGAATTGACACTTCATACTGAGGCAAGAACGAGGAAACTGTTTAAAAGTAAATTGATGAGGAAGATTCTGAAGGGCTCTTATTCACAGCACGTTAACAATCCTCTTGGTCACCTGGAGCCTTTCATGCACAACCTGGAGTACCTCAGAAGCCTTGGGTTTCATTCTTCACTAGGTCATCAGGGATTGCACTTTTTCTTTACTTACTTCCAAAAGCCTAATTCTCCCTTACTGGTTAACTTTTGTATCTTGTCTTGAAAATACTTTCTGATAGGGACACATTCTTTGCAGACAGAGCCAGTGCGCTATTGCAGCCTTCGGGGTCATGGTTCCTAGGACCCCTAACCTAGTACTGTGTGGGTCAGAGACACATGTGACTACAAGGCCAGGCAGATGGGGTTGAAGCAAAGCAGCGTGGAGCAAAGATATAAATGGCGATTGAGCCCTGGCCAGTTTGGCTCAGCAGTTAGAGCGTTGGCCTGCGGTCCGGAGAGACCCGGGTTCTGTTCCCGCTAAGGGCACCTACCTCGGTTTGCAGTTTGTCCCCGGCCCTGGTTGGGTCGTGTGGGTGGCAGTCACTCGATGTGTCCTTTCATGTTGATGTTTCTCTCTCTCTCTCTCTCTCCCTCCTACTTTATCTGAACAAAAAATGGAAAAATGTCCTTGGGTGAGGATAAACACACACACACACACACACACACACACACACAGGCAATTGACACATAGCTTCAGACTTTGGATAGAGTAGGGTGCGCCTTGGAGTATGGCAAAGAGACTGTACTCCTTGTAAGAGAGGACACTGTGCTTTAATTGACTTTTTGTGTGTGAGAACAAATTTGGACCCATTCTTCCTGATCTTAACATTTTTCAATAAGAATGTGGAATTTCATGCACTTCTGCAAAATATTCCAACTTCCAAATGCTGACGACTATATCAAGAAAATTGGCTATCAGGTGAAAGCCTTTTGTTGGAGGGTAATTCCTTCATGCATATATATGATTTTGTGTAGTAGTCATTTAAAGCATAGGGATTGCTTTTATTTATTTTTTATCACATTTCTTACTGTATATCACTGAGAACTTATTATGTTACTATGATTACCAAATATATTTTTATACACATAGAGTTGTGCCACAAAATAAAATATTTGTTTTCTAATTCTGACTTCCTATTGAAATAAAACATGCCTCCTGGCCCGTGGGGCTCAATGGATTGAGCATTGTCTCATGGACTGTGAGGTCTTGGTTCAATTCTCAGTCAGAACACATGCCCTAGTTACAGGCTGGATCCCCAGTAGAGGGCATGCAGGAGACAGCCAATGGATGTTTCTCTCTCAAATAAATATTTCTATCTCTCTCTCCCTTCTTCTCTCTCTAAAAAATCAATAAAAACATATTTTTAAAAAAAGAAATAAAACATGTCATTTTTCTAAAGAGAAACTGAGCTATAGATTTTCATCTTTGACAATGCAAACTAAGTTACTGTTTAATATAATCTATCCAATAACTTAAAGAAAATTTCTGACTTTGATGATGTCAGTTGCAACTCTATACATATTAGAATGAGGTCAGAATTTTTCTTGTATTGCTGAATTGAGGTTATAAAGAGATGATCTAATATTTTATATTCACATTATGAATTTAATCAATGTTAATAATAGTTACTACATTTTAAGCAATAACCATCGAAAGTCTATATTTTAATATTTCATTGTATTAAATCATTTAAGATGTTATGTTATTTTTATACAATAGTTCTACTTCTCTGCAGCATAATGACATCTTTCTAAAATAAATCAAAGTTAAACCCTTCAAGTTTCAAGATTGTAACTGGAATGTCATTTAGCCCATGCTAAAGGAAGAATGGGAGTGGAAAGTGCTGTAACTTTTATTTTATTATTGTCTAGGTTCTACAGACTAGTTCTGATTGGTTTAAAAAGATAAGTAGGAATTGAATAGTATTATAAGGAGTGTCAAAAATCATGCTAAAGTATACTAACACATGGTAATGTAATGTATGGACCATATTGCTAAGTAGTTTTCTATGAATCTCATTGGTTTCATAAACAGGCATTTGAGATTGTCTGGTAGTGTTTGTCTGTTCCTCTGTTTATAACATTTGGGCCATTACCTAGGCTGAGTTTTTTTTCCAAACAAGATTAGAAAAATCCTGAATAAACAAACCTTTATAATTTATCTTCTTGACATTCAAGACTAGCCTAAAATTGGTTCTAGTGTTATTTAAGCCTTTTTCCTCAATATACATTATACACAAAATATATAGTCCGTGAAACTCAATATAAGCATGATGAACATGTAAAGTACTTGCTTAGATGTTTCAAATATGCCTTTCACTCATGTTCCTAAATTTGTTCACTTTCTATTCTCTTTCTTTTTCTGAATATCCTTCACCCTAATCATCATCTTTAAATGCTTTACTAACTTACAGTAGACATTTCATTATTTATTTTGTGGTTCAACATCAAAAACCTCTGTTTATATTTGATGAATCTTGCGGACAGCAAAGGTTGTCTCATGCTATTAATATTTATAGTTTAAGTCCCCCATGCAGTGAAAACATGAATGACTTACATTTAGGAAGTTAGATATACCTGCTCTGGATTTTTAACTGGAAGCTAAAAATACTTGAAAAGCAAAACTGGTGATATTGCGCTTGCATTGGCAGACATTTCTGCCAGTGATACCTGTTCTCTACAAACGGAAGTAATCAATGATAGCAGAGGCAGCATCCATTGGTCTTTTAATGGCAAACCCACATAAAAGATGTTTTGTTTTGTTTTTAATAGCAGATTATTGCATTTAATGTTTATTGGTTGATGTAATGGTATTTAAATAAAACAAGTGGGATTTTTACTGTGTCTGTGAATACATTGTTTTTTTTGTTTCTGTCTGTTTCTTCAGTGTAGCTCTTCAATCATCCCAGCATTTCATAACCAATAAATTTATTTTCTATTTTACTAACTAAGAATCCATTTTTATTGCTTACAGCTATTAAAACTCAGAATAATATATATTGGTACATGGGTGAGGTAGTAAAGACAACTGGTATACAGCTATTGTTCAAGGAAGTTCTTCATTTTCTCTGTCATATTAAATGAAAAGATTATAGAAATAGTCTGCTTTTGTCTGTCAGGAATATCAGTACATCTTCCTAATTTTCCCAGATTAAGTGAATTGTTAAATTCCATAATTTGGATTGTAAAAATTTTAATACCCTCTTTATATTACAAACCTTAACATTGTTCCATAAATTTAAAAATATATTATATTTATATATAAAAAGAAAATCATAAATGAATAGATTATCAATATTTTGAGGGTGACAGATATATCCCATAACATGTAGAGGTTTGACTCCTCAATAAATCATCTGAGGAAAGGCAATCCATGTATTGGAACACCTCCCTCAAAATGGAGGATGATTTTCTATAGCTATGTCTTGACACTCAATATTGGGGACATTTTTTGGTGGACTTAGTTTATATTTGAAATACATCATATCACATATTTAGACGGACAAACTAATCCAGCAATCCAAAATACTTACAGCTGTAAGTATGACTCAGTACAATAGAGGTCTCTTCAGCTGGTTCAAGTTTCAGTATAAGAATCTTGTTGAAAGAATTGTAGGATGTAGAGCATGGCTTGTCCAACTCTTGTCAGTGATAAATATTTTAGGCTTATAGTCCATATAGCATCTGTTACAACTATTCAAATTTGACATAGTAGCATGAAATACAATTCTTATTTTATATATACATATAAATGTATATATATAATATATTTTTATTACATTTTAAGAGAGAGAGAAAGGGGAAAGAGAAACATCGATGTGAGAGAGAAACATCGATCAGCTGTCTCCTACACACCAGCTACTAGGGATCAAACCTGCAACCCAGACATGTGACCTTACTAGGAAATCAAACTGGAACCTCAGTCCATGGGCTAACGCTCAGTCCACTGAGTCACACCAGCCAGGCTGAAATACAATTCTTAAAAATATAAAGTGTGCCTGTGTTCTAATACAAAATTATTTATAAAAACAGGCAAGACCCTGTCCAGTTTAGCTCAGTGGTTAGAGTGTCAGCCTACAGACCAGAGGGTTACAGGTTCGAATCCCAGTCAAGGACTGGTACCTGGGTTGCAGGTTCAATTTCTGGCCCTCGTCAGGGTTGTGCAGGAGTCAATCAATCAATGTGTCTCTCTCACATCAATGCCTCTCTTTCTCTCCTTCCCTCCCTTCCACTCTGTCTAAAAATCAATGGAAAAATATCCTTGGGTGAGGATTAATAAAAACAAAAACAAAAAAACAGGCAGTGGGACTGTGTATGGGCTATTATTTGTTGATACCTGATCTATATTATTCAAGTTTCAAGGAGTAGATTTGAGGCTAAATTAATTCTCCATTTAAAATGTTATTCTGACAATTTAATATGGTAAATAAGAAGTTTTTAAACTTTTCTCAACCTCTCCTAAGTGAAATGAAGATAGCATTATTTTAATTGCATGTAAAATTTTTTAAAATATTATGTATATAAATATTTATGGGTAAATTGCATGAAGTCCAAAACTTTCTTCAAAATAGTATAGCAAAAGCAAACAGAGAGAGACAGAGACAGAGCTAAATATGGCCAAAACTGACATTTAAAAAAAAATATGTAGGTAAATTATGTAAGAATACACACTGAAAATTTCAACTTTTTTCAAGGTTTGAAAATGTTTATAATAGAAAGGAAAAACTTGATAAAAATGAGAAAATCACACTATTTTTTTTAGATTATTCTGAATTACATGAAGTCAAATTAGTATAAATTTGAAATTCTAGGCTTTGATATCAGCTCACATAAAGTTGGTATTTATGATGCAAACAAACAAAACAAAAAAACTTCAATAAGCAATTTTCTATCTGCCTTAACCATTGGAGTTCTATATTCTCCAATTATTTTGCTTTATAGGCTTATTTTTTTCCCCATTTATATATTGGTTTTAAAGAGAAAGGAAGAGAAACATTGATTAGTTTTTCCACTTATTTATACATTCATTGGTTGATTTTTCTATGTGCCTTGATGGGGACTGAACCCACAATCTTGTGATATGGGGACAGTGCTCTAATCAACTAAACTACTTGACCGGGGCAATCTCATTTCTTTTTTATAATTCTAATATCTTGATATTTATAATTTTAAAAGGATTTCAACCTATACTAAATCTTTGAGAGTTTTAGAAAAAGCAAGGGTCAAGTGTTAGGACCTCCCTACCACTTTATACTTTGCAGAAAAACTAAAACACAAATATGTTAAGTCATTTGTACCTCATAGTACACATAATACTAGAAGAATATTCAGAGGCCTACTCTAGACATGTTAATTTGAAATTCTTTTTTAGATAATGTTAATTGTTAACTCACCAGTTCTACCATCTGTGTTGATCACAACTTCATTTTCCACAGCCACACTGAGAAACAGATATATTAGGCATAGATCAGTCAGGCTTGATTGTGATTAACTACAAATCTTTCATTTTATTCTATCACAGTCATTTTCCATGATTTATGTTAAATAGTCTGTAGCAAGTAAAATAAGTGAATTATTTCCACTTTTACATTTAGCAAAATAAAAGAAGTATGATGCTGAATTCATAAGAGAAGCTATTTAGATTCAATGGCAAAGTAAAATAAGTAATTTAAAAACCAAAGGACATTATGTGATAGTGGCTATGATGCTAAAATCCAAAAATACCATAACATAATATCATTTATAAAGTGAACAACACATTTTTATGATTTCAATTGAGGCTAACTTTACAAGTTTAAAATATGTATACTATTTTTCTACATTGCCATAGATCTAGCTCAGAAAATACTAAATTTTCTAGTAACTATACAATTTGATGGACTTTTAAATCTATGTGGAAGCAGGTCTGGAAATAGCAGAGAAAAAATTACAAGTACACTATTTTTGTTGTGCAAATATAGTTGATAGAAGTAGTAAATAAAAGAAATTCAAGGAAAAGTACTGGAATGAATAGATACTCAATTTTAATGAGTGGCTTAATCTTTGTAGTATACATTTTTTATACTTGGTTCTAAAGCTTAGAGTTAGTATGTGAATCCTTTATATTTGAGAATATCCCAGGCAAATGCTAACTTTCCTTCATCAAAACTTACTTTTTCTGACTATGCTGATGTTTATCAAGTTTGTTTTAGTCCCTGTTTATATTTAGCCAGAAACTTTCCCCTCATAATTTCTCTTTATTAGATTAACTTTATTTTACATATAATGTCACTAATCCTGTTGGGGTTTTGTCAGGAGGACAAGTCAAATGACCCTTTCAAATATACATATCTATGTGAGGACAGATTTTTAAAAATCACAAATTCATTACAGCTGCCTCCGTCATAAGAACTCTAAATAACAATAGCTCCAGGCATAAGTATTGATCTGTCACTTCTAGACAGTGGCAATATATATTGGATTGTGAATATATTTTCCTCTGTTTCTGGAAGCTATCTAGAGAGAAAACACTTTTACAGATATTTAATTTTCAAACCTGATAGCCTACAGTTAAAACTTTGGTAAACCATTACAATTTGATTATTAAAGTATCATAAAATTGTTATAATTTAATCATGCACAGATTCTGGACAAGAGAGCCATCAAATTACATCAAGATAATTCCACAGGGGGAAAAAAAACACAAAACATTGTCAATGATATGTCCATTAAGTTAGTAGTAGATGCACAGTGTGAGACAGAACAATGAACTACAGCAGAATCAAGAGTAATCTTTTTCATATCGTGAAAATACATGAAATTGTATAAAGTACAAGATAACAAAAAGGTTTAAACCAATTTAAAATTTCCTAATTTTTAGTAACTTTAGTCCCAAAAGGCAATCATTTACATTTAACAAATATCCAAGTATGCTTCTAAAGCACTTTATCACACTCTCTTTTTCATTATCTCCTTTATTCTTTAAATTTGTAAAGCTTTATTGAGATATAATTGACAAAAAAAGGTAATGTATTTAAAATGATGATTACATGTGTGTATGCATTGTGAAAAAAATTTGTGCAATCAATTCAATGAACAACCATCACCTCCTGGTTACCTTTTGTAGTTTTGGTATGAACAATATAGATCTCTCTTAACAAATTTCAAGAATAGAATATCATTAGCTATAGTCTATATACTATACATTAAATCCTTAGAATGTATCATCTTAGTGCTGAAAGTGTGTCCCCTTTTACCAAACTCTCACTATTTTCTTACCCCCCATCCTCTTACAACCACCATCTACTCACTATATCTAGAAGTTTTTGTTTTTGTTTTTTGTATTTTTATGTCTGGATTGTTTCATTTAGCATAATGTCCTTCAAGTTCATTCATATTTTCACAAATGTCATGATTGCCATCATTTTAAGGTTGAATAGCATTCCCATATGTGCGTGTGTGTGTGTGTGTGTGTGTGTGTGTGTATACACACATACATAGTTGATCCTTCAACAACTTGGGTTTGAACTGCAAGAGTCAACTTATATGTGGATTTTTTTTCAATAAATATACAGTTAGCCCTTCATAACCCTGGATTTCTCACCTGTGAATTTAACCAAAAATATTTTGGATCTTCTGTTGGGAATTTGTGGATGCAGAGAGCCAACTATACGCAGTGCTCAACATCATTTTACATAAGGGACTTGAGCATTTGTGGATTTGAGTATTCAAAGGGCATTCTGGAACTATTTTCCAGTGGATACGGACCAATAACTGTTGTCATTTTGGGGGGAGTCAAAAGTTACATGTGGAGTTTTGACTCTGGAGAGAGTTCGGTCCCCTTATTCCCTACACTGTTCAAGTGTCATCTCTGAACATTTTCTTTATCCATTTATCCTTCAACAAAAACACTTAGGTTGTTTGCATATCTTGGCTATTGTGAATAATGCTACAACACACATGGCAGTCCATATATCTCCTCCAGATGGTGCCTTTGTGTTCTCTAGATACTCAGAAAAGGGAGTGTTTGTTCAAAGGGTAATTATATTTTTAATTTTTTTGAGGACCTTTCATATGGTTTTCAATCATGGCTATACTAGTTTGCATTCCCAACAACAGTGTACAAGGGTTACCTGTTTTTAACATCCTTACCAACATTTGTTATCTCTTATGTTTTTGATAATAGAAAACATGTATAAAGTGATATCTTATTATGGTTTTGATTTAATTTTCCTGATGGTTAGTGATCTTGAGTATCTTTTCATATACCTGTTAGACAGTTATATATCTTCTCAAGACCTTTGACCATTTCTTAATTGAATTATTTGTTATTGTTATCTTTGCTATTAAGTAATGTGAATTCTTTATACATCTTTGTCATTAACCCCTTATCATATATATGGTTTGCATTTTTTTTCAAATTTCTTAGCTTTCCTTTTTAATTTTCTGATTTTTTTTATTATGCAGAAACTATTTAGTTTAATATACTCTCAATTTTTTTTTTTATCCTCACTTGAGGACTTTTTTTCCATTTTTTGTTCAGATAGAGTGGGAGGGAAATAGAGGAAGAGAGAGAGAGAGAAACATCCACGTGAAAGGAACACATCGAGTGGCTGCCACCCGCACGACCCAGCCAAAGCCGGAGACAAACTGTAACCGAGGTAGGTTCCCTTAGTGGGAACCGAACCTGGGTCTCTCTGGACCGCAGGATGATACTCTAACCGCTGAGCCAAACCGGCCAGGGCTACTCTCAATCTCTCAATTTTTAAATTTTGTTTTAGCTCTCTTTTCTTTTGTGCCACCCCCCCCCCCAAAAAAAAAACACTGCCAAGACCAATGTCAAGGAATTTTTCTATGTTTTCTTCTCTGACTGTTATAATTTTGGTTTCACATTTAAGTCTCTAATCCACTTTAAATTGATTTTGTGTGTGTGTGTAAGATAGAAGTCCAATTTTATTATTTTGCATGTGCTTTGTCATGCAGTTGCAAATCTAAAAGTGTGATGCCTCCAGCTTTGCTCTTCTGACTTAACATTGTTTTTGCTATTTGGAGTTTTTTGTGATTTCATACAAATTTTAGGATGGTTTCTTCTTGTCTTGTGAAAAATGACATTGGAATATCAATAGAGATTGCATTGTAGCTATAGATTCTTTAGGTCGCATGTACATTTTTACAATATTAATTCATTTAATTTAGGAATATTGGGGTATTTTGTAATATTTTTCCATTTGTGTTTTCTTCAGTAGATTTAATAATTGTTTTATAGTTTTCAGTATATAGATCTTTTACCTCTTTGGTTAAATTTATTCCTAAGTACTATATTCTTTTGGTGCTATTGTAAATGGTTCTCTTTTCTTAATATGTTTATTAGTTTATTGTTAACACATAGAAATGTAATAGATTTCTGCTTGTTGATTTTGTCTCCTGAAATGTTACTGTTGTCTATTCTAACTGTTTTAGTGGAGACTTTAGGATTTTCTATGTATATATTATATCATCTGCAAACAGATAATTTTAATTTTTTCTGTGCCATTTGGATGCCTTTAATTTCTTTTTCTTGCCTAACTGCTTTGTCCAGGACTTCCAGCATTATGTTGAATAGAAACGGTGAGAGTTAACTTTCTTGTCTTTTCCTGGACTTAAAGGAAAAGTCATATGTACATAATTGTTGAGAGTGTTTTTACATGCATGAAAAGGTGTTGAATTTTTTTTTTTTCACATCCTTTTTCTGCATGTATTGAGATAGTATATCTACTATAAGTTTTTGTTTTATAGTTACCATGAGGTTTATTTATAACATAAGAGTCCGTTTTAAGCTGATAGCAACTTAATTTTGCATATGAAGTGCTCCTGGGATCAACACTGTGCAAGCACTATTGGGAACAGGATGATTTGAGCCACCGTGCATTCCTAGCAAAGGTCTTAGCTAAAACCCTGGGAGCTCTGGAGCTGGTATGGCTCTTCAGATTAGCACCCAGTTGGAATGTAGAGGGGCACACCTTTAAAGTTTTACATCTACTTAGTATTAGATGAGGGGGTGCCTCTGGAATAACAGGTGATGCTTAATAAGGTATTTTCATTCAATTAAGGCAAAGCTTAAAATAGTCCCGTCAGCTGAGGGATATTTTCTGGCAGTGATTACAGAAACTGGGAGGGTAACTTTTTCAATTGTAAGCATATATCTAGCTATTATAACACAGAATCCACCTCAAATACTATTAAAATTGTACTTTTTTTATTATGAAAATCACAAAGGTACTGCTTTTGGATGAACTAAAAAGTTTGCATGACATATGTAAAAATCAGTCATCAAATTTGAGTGTATTATGGAATCATACTTTTAATATTGTGCATTGCTTATTAAACCTGAAGAAATATGTAATTTGTAAGCTCTTTTAAAATGTATATATTTTGAAATAAATATGCATATATCTCTTAGAATTATAAAAGAAAACCAGAAAGCTTGTGGCAGCAAAAAATTAATACTTATATTAAAGAAATTTGTTAAAAACATGGAATTTCTTAAAGTAAGCAATTTCAAAATATGAATGAAAATTTTGTTCCAGAGGCAGGAGTGGAGTTGGATTTGTTGAATACTTAATATATGCCAGGTTATCTACTGGACTTGTTAGTATTGTTTTCTCACTTTTAGTCCTTACTAAATCCTAGAGGTTGGAGTTTATGTCAGAAATAAGAGATAAATCCATTTTCTTTTCCCAAATCTGAGATAAACATGATACTACCTATACTACATGCCCTTCACTGAAAAAGTTACTCATTCCTTCTTTACTAATTTTTTTTTCTGACTAAAATAAGAACTTTTCAGAGATGAGAAGCAGTATTACATTTTCCACCAAAAGACTCCACAGCAATGCCATGGACTAAAATAAACAGGATCACATATGAGAGTAAAAAAATAATCACTCATAGATAAAGATGGTAGAGGGACATATCAACTATTCAACATGGCCCTGTGTATTAAGGACCTTGCAATGTGTTTGGAGAAAGGGGAAATATATATAGAATGCAAATATATATATATATATATATATATATATATATATATATAGAATGATACAAGTTGTATCAAACAATTTGTGATGAAACTTAAGATGTAAGTTATTAAAATTAATGGCTTATACAATAAGAACCCAAGATTTCAACCAGAAGAGAATCCACTGTGAGTTGAAGTAATCTGGACATATTTATTTAGAACAATGAGTTTTAGTTGGAACTTGAAGAATTCTGGGAAGTTGGAGAGAAAGGGTAAAAGAGTGATAGAAGCCCTGGCCGGTTTGGCTCAGTGGTTAAAGCATCGGCCTGCGGTCCAGAGAGACCCTGGTTCGATTCTCGCTAAGGGCATGTACCTCAGTTGCAGTTTGTCCCCGGCCCTGGTTGGTCCATGACGGTGGCAACCACTTGATTGTCCCTTTCACGTCAATGTTTCTCTCTCTCTCTTTCTCTCTCTCTCTCTCTCTCTCTATCTCTTCCTCTCTCTCCCTCCCACTCTATCTGAACAAAAAAATTAAAAAAAAAAAAAAATGTCCTCGGGTAAGGAAAAAAAAAAGAAAAAAAAAAAGAGTGATAGAAGAGTGTTTCTGGGAAGGGATCAATCAATAATTAACCAACTACTCAGCTTTTTGGTAAGGCAATGTATGACCAAATGTGAGGGTATTGATTTTGAGGCCAATATGTCTCAAGTGGAGTGAAAAGTTATGTTCATTCGCCACAATTTCACGGGAAGAAAAGCCTTGTTTTTGTTAAAGTCACCATCACATTTGTCAATTTCTCAAAGGGAAAAATTATATTTGTGTTACAGAAATCCTTTAATGGTTGCCTTTCACTTGTGGAAAAAAAAGGAAAGTAATCATTTCATTAGAAAGTGCCCAGTAGAGTAGCAAAAGAACACGCTGTTCTTTGCATTGGAATATAATTCTGGTAATACTAAAAAAAAATACATTAAAAATAAAAACTTGCTGCTCCATAGGGGATTTAATTTTGGTCTAATTTCTTCACAAATATTTGCAGCACTCTGACAATATTTTTTCATTGACATTAAACAAAGAAAATAAACACTAAACTAATTTCAAGTGTTTTTCTGTGAGTGTTATTAGTACCACTATTATTTATAATTTAACAAAAATGTCTTGGGTTAAAGTAGCGCTGGTTATTTTCTTTGTCTTCTTCATTATTTCATGACCATCAGCCTAGTTCAGACCTTCATCTTCTTGCTTGGGTGTACATAATAAGTGATCCACTGGCTACTTTTCTTTCATTCTGTTCCATTCTCCTGAAAGTTTTATAGAAGAGAGTTTGGCAAACATTTTTTATTCAAATGGCAAGATACTAAATATTTAAGGATTGTGAGTAATAATGTCTCTGCTCAAACACTCAACTCTGCTTTTATAGGTGTGAAAGCTTTGTAGGAAATTAATGGGTATAGCTATATGTCAATGAAACGTTAATTATGAAAACTGTCAGTTGGCTAAATATGGTTTAAGAGCTATAGTTTGTCAGTCAGTGTTATAGAATGTATATTTTTTTAAATACTTTTTTTTTTTTTTGCCTTGGTCAGTTGCTCAGTGGTTTGAGCATCGCCTGCCCTCAGACCAAAGAGTCACGGGTTTGATTCAGGTCAAGGTCACATTCCTTGGTTGCAATTGGGTCCCTGGCCCTGATTGGAGTCACTAGGGAATAACCAATTGATGTGTCTCTCTCACATTGATGTCTCTCTCTTTGTCCCTTCTACTCTGTCTGAAAATAAATAAAAAAATATCTTCAGTGAGGATTTAAAAAACAAAATACATATTTTTACTTATTTTTAGAGGAAGAGGAAGGGAGAGGGAAAGAGAAACATGGATGGGCTACCTCCTGCATGCCGCCTACTGGGGATAAAGTTGGAAATCCCGGTATTTGCCCTGACCAGAAATTGAACCAGTGACCTCTTGGTGCATGGGTTCATGCACAACCACTGAGTCACAACGGCTGAGCTAGAATGCATATTTATTAAAGTGACTATGGCCTCATTAAGCTAAAGGGAGCACTGTCTGATTCTAGAAACTGGGGAATGATGAGTGAATATTTTTTACAAAAAGAAATAAAGACTGCAGTTATTAAGTTATACTGTCTTGGAGGACCATAGATGTTACCCTTGTCCTGAATCACATATTTAAACAATCTGTTGAAACCCTCCTTCAACTACACCATTTCCTAAAAACAATAAGCACTTTCTTTACTTAAACCATACTGTTTCATCTCTCACTATATTAAATATTATCCCCAACTTTGCTCTATTTTAAATATCATCCACACATTATTCAAACAGGAAATTACTAATTACTAAAATTCAACCTAAAGATTATAATCGCACCATAATTTCCCTTGTGTACTCTCTAAACATACTCTGATACATGTTTCTAAAAAAATTCAAAGAAAAATGAATAGCTAAATTTTAAAAAAAAACTAGAACTGTATAATTCATGTATAATCACTTAATTCTAAAATATTGACAGTTATATCTTTTTGTACTAATTCACAAATAAAGGTACAGTAGTTACCTTTAGTAGTTATTTTTTCAAATTTAGTAAAAATGATACAAATATAGGGTGTCCTCAAAGAATGTATATACAACTTTGAATGATTATAAAGCCAGTGTTTATTAAAATTCATTTTAGTTTCAAATGTAATAGAATCTAAAGACACCCGGTATACATTTTTTAGGATACCCTGTATTTGCTTGAAACTAAAGTACAATTTTTCTCCTCCATACAAGGTATCTTCATTATAGTATTTGCCAATTTTATTGCATTTATTTTCTTGTACTTCTATCTCTAGCCCTGAATTGTAAGTTCCTCAAAGACATATTTTTGCATTTCTAACATTTTATAGTTCCTGAACCATATTGTCCAAAATAAGTGTATTGTAAACTATGTTGAAAAAACAAATTTAAAAAAAGTTGTTAGATATGCTTCCATCCTTTATTAGTCTTTTTTTCCCTAATATATAAATGTTTACCTATTTATATGGACCACTATACATGTATGAAAAAGATGCAATGAAAAATCTATTTGCCAGTTCAAGAGGTTTGCTAGATGTTTATCAAAGTGTCCTGCAGAGAAACCATATGTCTTTGAAAGTACAACCAATTAGACTGCACAGAAATGAGGGACGGTTCAGTGTTATTGATGTTCTTTGAACCATATCTTATATTGTAAATTGCCAAAAATAAGGCATATGGGGACATAAGGAACAGACTTCAGAATGCCATCACAAACACTGTTTGACTTTTGAGTTTTACCCTTTTAACACCAGAGCACACCAGTAAGCTTGGAGTAATAGACTAGATATTTTTTATTCTTATTTACCATCATTTTTGGTGACTGATGGTTATCTCCAGGATATATAGTACAGACTCCAGTAGCTCAGATCCTGATGATAGGTTTCAGATATAACAACATGGACTTGCATAATCCTTTATGCTTTTGAATACTGTAATTTCCATTTCTGTCTATATATTTATTCTGCATAATTTCTCAGGTAATTATATATACACACACACACACTCTAGAAGATATATCACTCTATATTTGCCTTTCTTTACCAAAATGTCAAACATTACGTGTACCCAATATATTTTTGTGTATTTAAATACCACTCTTCACAACTATTTTTGTTTCTATATTTTTCTTGTTTGATTTTTCTTAGAGAGTTCTATAAGACTTTCTTATTTTGATTAATGTTATACAAAAATTGTCTCATATTTGAACTATATGGTTATTTTAAATATGATTTCTGGTGGCATTTTAGTTTATCAAAATGCTACTCAGTTTGATAAAATATGTTTTAAAGAATAAATCATCCTTTTATTACAGATTGTTTAATATTTTATTCTTATGATTGAAGAAAATTTAAGTAATTTTTTTTCTTATAGCTACAGAAACTTTAAGTAATTTTTCTCATTAACTCATATTTTAATTAAAATATTTTTGTATTACTACAATGCAATTTTAATTGCTAACTACCACAAGTTAGGTAACTTCACAGGTAAGGGCACAGTCTCCCACAAAACTACTTCAAGTCAGACACCAGCTGTATTTTGGATTTCCCAGGTCACACACACTTTTGATCAACTGGCGGCAAATATGGGGCTTCGAACTACACACTTGAGTTTGATAATTCACCAAAATGACTTGCAGAACTTAGAAAGGCACTATACTTATGATTATGTAATTTTTTTGGTATAAAACATAAAAATCAGGGCAAGCCATTTTTAGGGACCCATAGCACAAGGTCTGAGAAGGCCCAAATTTGGACCTTCTATGTCCTTTCCCCTTGGAATCAAGATGAATCCTCAAGATGAGAAGCCAGGATGCTCTTCTGGCATATCCATGTCTATCACTAACTAGGACGCATACCTGAGCTTTGGGTGTCCACAGTTTTAATTGGGTTTTATTACATAGGCATGATTGATTAAATCATTGGGCATGTGATTAAACTAAAACTTCATTTCTTTGCAACTGATTGAGTTGATGTCATGTTACTCAAAATCTTAACCATCGAATCACTTGGCTAGCCTTTGCGTTATGGCCAGCTTCCATTCTAAATCAACCTCGACCCCAACCTGAGTCACCTCATTAGCATAAATTCAAATGTGGTCTAAGAGGCTCACCATAAATAACAAATGAATACCTCCAAAATGGGTATATTCCTATGACTAGGCGGTTCCATCTCAGGAACTGGGAACAAAGACTGCCAAGTTCTATTTGCACAAGGATTATAATTACTCAACCCTGGCCAGTTTGGCTTATCAGTTAGAGATTGGTTTGCAGACCAGAGAGTCCCGGGTTTGGTTCCCGCTAAGGGTATGTACCTCGGTTGCAGTTTGTCCCCGGCCCCAGCTGGGGTCGTGTAGGTGGCAGCCACTAGATGTGTCTCTCTTGTGTCGATGTTTCTCTCTCTCTCTTGCTCCCTCTCTCCCTCCCACTCTATCTGAAGATAAATGCAAAAAAAAAAAAAGTGTCCTTGGGTAAGGATAAAAAAAAAAAAAGTATTATACATACTAAGATTTTGCTTTACTGTATTAAATAGTTGTTATACTGTGAATAAGTCAATGGATCTTAACTATAATCTCAATTTCAATCAAACTAAATGAAAGTTCAATGGGTGTTGTAGAATAGCCTATTATAGCTATCACATTGATGGGTAGACAGCACACTAATTCATGAGAATGTCAATAACTTCTAACATTGGAAATGTTCATATGTGTGTGGTCTAATTGAGCATGGTCAAAAGATTAAATCAATCTGATTCAGTGTGGCTCATTTTTCTAACCCTTTGACCATGAGGGAACCACAAATACCAATCTCATTATTCACAGAACCATTTTAGGAAGAAGAGAAACTCAGTTATATTTTTGCCCTGTCTAGTCCTAAAATTTAACCATCCAAAGGTTATTTAGAAAATTATTATAATACACCTTCTCTAAAAGCTAATCACTGAAGCTCTAACTTTTTCTCTTTTTTATCTAAAACTAGGTGATTAATTAAAAAATAAGAATCCGTGTAGAATTGGTTTATATAATCTAAAATAATTATTTCATATTAAATATTATCAAATTTTGAACATAAAAATGTGTAAATATTTGTTGAATGCCATTTTTTGAAGGTACAATGAGTTAACTAGTCTGTGAATATTTCTGACAGCATTTTAGACAGTTATTCTTTTCTTCTTCATACTTCTGCAAACTTTAGAATCCATGACAAAAGATACTCAATAAGTACCTTTTAATTAGTCTATATAATGGAGAAAAATCTTTAGATTATATTTCATGTATTCTTTTAATTTAAAAATTGGTAATATTAGCCTGGCCAATGTGGCTCAGTGGTTGAACATCGACCCATGCACCAAGAGTTCATTGGTTCGATTCCCAGTAAGGGTACACACCCAGGTTGTGGGCTAAATCCCGTTAGGGGCATGCAGAAAGGGGCCAATCGATGTTCTCTCTCATCTCTCTCTCTCTCTCTCTCTCTCTCTCTCACTCTCTCTCTCTCATATCAATAAAGAAAAAATTGGTAAAATTATACTTCTCTTGTTTGGACATCATTTTATTATTTGTATTAGGATATTGCAACTCTTAGTAATCATCAACCTACAAAATCAAAAGTGGTGAACTAGAGTTAAATGTTTAATGCATTACTGTTACTCATACATAAATACTAGAATAATTTAAAAAATCATAAACTTAAGGTCATTTTAAAAATATATAAGCTATTATTCCTAGAGTGTACATAAAATTTTGAGGAAAACCTGGCAGGTGTGGCTCAGTGAATTGAACATTGTCCCATGAACTTAGAGGTGCTGGTTTGATTCCTTGTCAGGGCACATGCCTGGATTGCAGGCTCCATCCTCAGTGGGGAGTGTGCAGGAGGCACTGATTAATGCTTCTATCTCTCTCTACCTTCCTCTCTCTCTAAAAATCAATAAAAACATATTTTTAAAAATTTAAAGAGCAATAGGTGGCAGACATAAAAAATAATATATTTTCATTTTTATTGACGATGTTTTTATTTACAATATCAACCTTAGGTCTTGAGGATGTATAGAAGGAAATATACATTTAATTTTGTTTCCCATATTGTTTTATATAATAGCAGTAGTAATATTATGTGAATTGTTACAGTATCTTCTCACATAAATAATAAATCTAACCTCAAAATATTGCAGTATACATATATGCATAGCCCATGTATATAGACAATAGTGTCTTGAAGGCCTGGGGTAGGGCAGGGACTGGGAGGAGGAGACTAAAGAGGGGAAATTGGGAGACATCTGTAATACTGTCAACAATAAAATAGTATTAAATTAAATTTTAAAAAGAAAACAAAAATTATATAACAATGATCTATTGAAGGAATTTAATAACAATGGTTTCATGATTCCCTATATATCATTCAGAGGTTAAATGTTGTTCTGTCCTACACAGCATTCTTTCATTTGGAAACCACCTGTATATGTTCATATTGCTGTAAGAGGACCTGCCAATTCCCAGTAAGTCCCCAACCTACACAGAGAGGAGCAAGTGTGCCCACTTGATAAATAAGAGCACACTATCTCTTGATGATGGTAATTTGTATAACGGAAGGAAGGAGAAAATATTATCCTGATTTACCCCTGGGATTGGAAAGTAGGCTTTATCCTCCTCTTCACTTTTTAAGTTAGACGAAGTGATATGGGACTGGAAACAGCCAGGTCGCACACACATGTGGAAGAGCCTACCTGCAGAAGAAGAATTTGAAACCAGCATGTGAAGGGGAGGGAGTCGCTAGCCCAAGAGAGGAAGTAAGAAAATCAAGAACTCAGGTGACATTTTTGAGCAACGTCACTGTAAGCAAAAAACTGAACAAACTAAAAATTAACAACTCTTCTTAGAATTGAGATTACAGGGCAAACTCCTGTCTCCCAAATTTAATAGACAGGCAGACACACAAAATTACAGCTTACTTGAACAGAAGCACTGGAGCAGAAACCACCGCCGGAACCAGTATTTGGGTATGGCAGCTTAACCTGGGATTGATGAATAGCCAGGGGCACTGTGTGGTAAATTTGAAAATTAATAATGCTGGAGGGGCCCAGCCATTGGTGGTCTCCACACTTTTATGAAGTTTACTCTTAGAAGCCTTGCCAGGTTCTCAGAGTGAAGTTTGGATTAAAATTCTTCCATTGTTTCAGCAGGAGAAGGGAAAGAGTAGCTATTTTGAAGTATACCCAGAGTATTTTCCTTTCCTTAATAAGACTTGCCCTTAAAAAATCTATTTTACCAGAACCTAACAGACATGGGGAGACGCTATACCTGATTTAAAATATAGTGTATTCTGTGAAAGTTTGAGGTATATAGTAAGACCAACAAAAGAAGAGATGGTTGCCATAAAAAATAAAATAAAATATAATAAAATAAAATAAAAAAGATGGTTTTCTGCTTACAGTATCCAAGTAGAGGGGGTACACCATGCCAAAGGAGTTTCTATAAGGAAGTAGGAGGTTAAGGGAGAAGGGAGGAACTATAGCAAAGCCTTTATTGTGGTTTCCATGGGAAGAAATGAGCCTGGCAAGGTAAGCAGGCAAGATTGAATAATTTCACTGGACTTTGGGGCATAAAGCCTTTCCATTGTTTGGTACCTTGCCCTGGGAAGATTAGGTCATGAGGTCAGTGGCCTAGAGTGTAAGCGTCCTATAAAGATGGTTGGGGTATGGGGTATGGATTGGTTGGTATGGATTGGTTGGTATGTATTTGAAAAGATGCTCACTTGCAAATTGTTGAGTACGTTAAGGACTGGCAAATCCTGGGAGAAGCAGTCCCTCTAGAGTCAGCAATAAGGCAAAGCCTAAGAATATAGAAAACAAAAGTCAGTTAATACAATCCCAACTCCAGCCCCCTCTAACCTTATAATGGTGAAATGCTGAAAAAAGTCCAAATGTCTAACATCTGAAGAGTGGATAAACAAAATATGGTATATCCATATAGTGGAATGCTATTCAGCTAAAAAATAAAGAAGTAATAATCTATGCTACAGCATGGATGGAACATGAAAACATTTTAAGTGAAAGAAGCCAGGCACATATAATTAGATAGCGGTGACATTTGTGCAACATGTGAATATTTTACAAAAATGCTTTAGAGTGATGAAATTATTGTAAGTGGAGTATGTTTCAATAACACTTTATAAAAGCATAGTACACAAACAGTAAAATAATATTGCAAGGAAAACAAAAACATTATTAATTATCCTATATTCCAGTTGTAACTACTTAGAAGTGGTAGTGAAAATAGTATTGCTTTTATAGTAATGATATTCATAACCAATGGACACCGACAATAGTGTGGGAAAGGCAGAAGAGGGGCTGGATTGGTGAGGAGGGGGTCAATGGGGGGAAATGTGGGGATATCTGTAATACATTCAACAATAAAAATGAGTTTAAAATGCCCTGGGATCGCCCTGGCCAGTTTGGCTCAGCGGTTAAAGCGTCGGCCTGCGGTCCGGAGAGACCCGGGTTCGGTTCCCGCTAAGGGTACGTACTTCGGTTGCAGTTTGTCCCCGGCCCTGGTTGGTCGTGCGGGTGGCAGCCACTCGATGTGTCCCTTCACGTCGATGTTTCTCTCTCTCTCCCTTCCTCTCTCTCCCTCCCACTCTAGCTGTACAAAAAATGGGAAAATATCCTCGGGTGAGGATAAAAAATAAAAAAAATAAAATGCCCTGGGATCTTAATACCATAATAAAAAAAGTTGTATAGATAGAATTATGAAACAAATTAAGAGCCATAAGAAGAGTTATTTTCAAAAGAAAAAAAAAGTTCATTCTTATAAAGTGTAGTCAATATTAAAAAAAGAAATATATTTTCTTAAAATAATTGATAAATCTAATTCTATCAAAACAGAGTCTCAAGGTTAGGGAAGGTTTTCACTTAAAACATTTCTTCTAAGTAGCAAATGGATATATATGTTTGAGACCAAAAAGATCTTTAAACCATTAAAATAGGTCATAGAGCAGAATAATTGGACTAGTGCAGCAGAATATATTTTTCACAAATTATAATATTCAAATGATTTATTATAATAATCAAGTGGATGTTTTATTTAGTGGGAAAATAGAATTGTTGAATAAACTCTCTTGGAACAAAGGGTTAGTAACAATTGTGGAAAATAAGAGTGTATTAATGCCATAAATTATACATGAATTAAAGTTTTCAGTGAAACACTGCTAATATTAGAAGTACTTGAACATAAGTATTATTTTATAATATGACTATGGAAAATGTAATATTTTTAATATCAAATAAAACAGTGAACACAAAATACAATTTAAATTGTATATATTTATGTAATGCATTATAATGATATGCAATATGGTTCAAATAATGACTTATTTTTATATATGCATATATATTATACATATATCTAAATATACTTATACAGCCTTGTAGTTAACAAATAACAATTCAATAAATCTGACCTATTAACTTGTAAAAATGTACATATTCAGAAATATAGTATGTGATACAAAAAGGCCTCATTCAAATTCTAGCCCTTCCCCGCAGGTAACTAACATTCAGAGTTGTATGTACACTTAAAATTTATGATAGCTATTTTCACACATGTACATTTTAAGGAAATTTTTACTTATTTACTTTTTTTTTTTTTTTTATCTTCACCCGAGAACATTTTTCCATTTTTTGTACAGACAGAGTGGGAGGGAGAGAGAGGAAGAGAGAGAGTGAGAAACATCGATGTGAAAGGGACACATCGAGTGGCTGCCACCCGCACGACCAACCAGGGCCGGGGACAAACTGCAACCAAGGTACATGCCCTTAGCGGGAACCGAACCCGGGTCTCTCCAGACCGCAGGTGGGCGCTCTAACCACTGAGCCAAACCGGCCAGGGCAGTTATTTACTTTTTAAAAACAATGTATAATTATATCATTCTGTACATTGTATTTTTGTTACCTAACATAATTCATTATAGTACATGTGTCATTGGACTTCCAGCATCTATTCCTTGTATTCTTTTAATATGTCTGAGCCATCACCAGAGTCTAAGTGGATTGGATAGGCCAACACCTGCCCTAGCCCCAGAGATGGTCATGTGACCGAAGCCTAGTTAAATAGGTTTTTTAATCTTCTGAGTCTCAGTGTCTGGGTTGGGGAAGGGCAAATGATCTGATTTTGTACAGTGTAACACAATTCAAAGTGTTTTCTTTTATTGTTAGTGAAAAGGTTAACATTTCTTCTTTGAAAACTGAGCCTGAAATAAATGGCTGCTAAGTTGTCACTAATTAGTGAGAGTAGACCTAGAACCAACACAAATAAGAACATAAATAATAATATATAGAGAAAGTGATAGTATGGCTTGAATATATTGCTGGATCTCTCTCTCTCTCTCTGATTAATGCCAGGACTATCTCTGAATAGCCACTGCATGTAGAACATATTCATTTTATCTTAATTTTGTTTGAGTTAGGTTCTGTCATTTGTAACCAACATTAATAAATATGAAGAGCTAAGTCTATCTCTCTCTCTCTCTCTCTCATTCTCCCACTCTGTCTCTGTATTTACTTTTTATCATACCAATGCTAAAATGAATAATCGCATCATATAGTCATACAAATGTACCAGCATATATATTTTTTGTGGAAAAATAGCTAGAAGTTGTTTATTTGAGTCAAATTTATATACTGTTTCAATTTTTGTAAGTGCAATCAAATTATTCTTTATGTTTTCTTTTCATTTAATATTACATTAAATAAGATACAAATTACTGATCAAGCACTTCTTTGCCACACTAAACACTGCCATTATTTTCTATAATCAGATGGATGAATAATTACATATTGGCAAAAGTTAGCACAGTCTATTTCACACACATACACACACACACACACACACACACACACACACATATATGTGTGTGTGTGTGTGTGTGTGTGCAGTTAATCTGGTAATAAGCTTAGCATCTTTAGAAAAATGATTTGTATTACTATTTTTCAAAAAAATTTTAAGATAGTATATTACATATATTACACATAATAATCATTTGTTTTACATATTGCTAAACATTTCCCCCTATATCACAACTCTCTTTTGTTATATAAATGATTGTATTTGTTTAATGTCAAACGGTATGGCCTTTGTGTGTCTCATTTAGAAATGCAGAAAATCCATTTTAAGAACAATACCAACAAGATCATCATGTAAATATTAAATTGCTTCTGAACAGAATAAAGAATTAAAACAAAAGACAAGCAGACAAATAAAAAAAGTTAGCAATATAAGTGGTAAAGAGAATTTAAGCCCATCATATATAAAATAGAGAAATAATTATGAAAGATGAATGAATCTAAACATATATGTGCATATGTGTGTGTGTATATGTGTACTTATATATATGAAAACTTCCATTGTTCAGTTTATTAAGAAACAGGTAATCTAACAGACTATAAGAGAGAGTCTAGTATAAAATTTCTAGAAAAAACTTGATAAACATGCATAGTTACATAAGATATTCATGACCCTTGACCCAGCAATTCTACTTTGGGAATTCATCCCAAAGAAATAGTTCAGTAATTCCCTCACACAATTATACAATATATTAATTGCATCAATATTTAAAGAAGCAAAAAGTTTTAATACAACCAAATGGATTAAATAAACATTTGTAAAATGGAAAATTACTACAAGTCAATTTGATTTGACGTGTTAAAATAGATAAGACAAATTTCACATGAAAAAAGCATTATATACAATACATACTAATCCTATTTTAAATGTATAGATTTAAAATATCTGTGCAGATTTAAAGTAGTTGGAGAAATGACCAGATGTACTTTGAATGGTAACAGGAATTTTCTCTGGATGGAGGCATGAAGAGAAACTTTATCTTTATATATTCTAGAGACTTCTTAAAAACTATCATTAAGGTTTACTTTCAAGTAAAATAATTATAAAACCATTTTATTGTTATGATAAACATATTATGAGAGAGGTTATGACTAATGCTGGGGAAAGCAAAGACAGGTTTCTGAAGAATAATTACTTATCAGAGTGTTAGTCAAAATATTTAAAGTAAAGAATTTATCATTTGTGATTGCTACCAGTATCCCCCCCACCCCCACCCCCACTCTCCAGTGCAACATGCTGTTTCTCAGCATTTCCTATCAGTTGCTGTTTGCCACTCAATGCTAACTTGTGTTTTAAGTTGTTACTAAAACCAAACTTCTAGCCCTGGCCAGTTTGGCTCAGTGGTTAGAGCATCGGCCTGCGGTCTGGAGAGACCCAGGTTCGGTTCCCGCTAAGGGCACGTAGTTCGGTTGCAGTTTGTCCCCGGCCCTGGTTGGTCATGCGGGTGGCAGCCACTCGATGTTTCTGTCTGTCTCTCCCTTCCTCTCTCTCCCTCCTACTCTATCTGTACAAAAAATGGAAAAATATCCTCGGGTGAGGATAAAAATAAATAAATAAAATAAAACCAAACTTCTGTCATTTTTCTTTGGTAAATATTGCATGATTTTGCCTTTTTTAATTTCCCATTCTTTCATCACATTTTAATTTAAAACCAGATTTACCTAGCCAGGAAATCTAGAAAACTGCCCAAATGGCTGCTCATTTTGTTAGAACTCAAGAGTACTATGCATTTGCAGGTGTTTTCTCCCACTAGTCTATAAGCATCAATATAACTGGCCAATTCTGACAACTCTGTTTTTAACTTAAAATTCAGGACTGAATTATTGAAAGGTCAACAGTCTGAAATAATTATATTTGTCCTATCAACTTGTTTTTAGAGCACAAAAGCTTCTCTGCCCTTTGACCTTGCTTGCCATTCAGAAAAGGTTATAATCTAGTAATTTAAACAGAGGTGTACGAAATTAAAATATTAAAAAGAAACAAAGCATACATGAATTCTAATTTCTTGTCACAAAGTAAGAAGATTACAATAACCTAAACACTTCTGGAGCTGAGCTGTAAAACTTAAAAATATTAAGTGATTTGAATGTAACTGGAATTAAAAATAAAATAAAATAATAAAGAATAAATGAAATCATGAAAAAATATATCAAGTGATAGTGGTGTCCATTCTGTCTAGCCCAGGATGCACATGGTATGGTATAAAATCAGATTATTGATATAGGTTTCTTCCCTTCCTGTAGATACTCAATGACAATTCTGAATGCAAGATCTACAAGCTGAGCAATGGTCCCTGTTATCACTGTTCTTTCAGTTAAAGAGAAAGTCATGTGTACTGGGACTCATCATGTTTACATTCATTTTACAGACTAATACAACATGGGCTCTGTCTTATGGTAAGTTAACCATCTCCAAACCACTGAATTGCTAAAGGACCTCACCCCAAATGGAAGTTTTAGATCTTGGGTCACTCTCCACTCCCATCCATTTTTACATTTGATTTCTGTCTTAATTTTCACTATCCTTTATAATCAAAAGCCCCAAATCTGCTTTTATTAATACATGAAAATGACCAAATGGCCAGAAGAGTTAATGTTCTCACAATGGAACCCCAAAGTTTTTCCTTACAAACATATTTAGTAAGAACTTTAAAATATCTTGTATGCCCTTTGAAAGAAAGGATAAATGAGTTTATTTCTTCATGATCCATTTTTCTCCTTCAACAATAATTTGAAGAGCTTCTTCATATTGTATTAATAAATAAGCAATAGAGTAAACAAAAATAAACAAAACTCACAATTTGAGTATTCAAAATACGATGCAATAATTAGCAATGCAAAATGATGAGAGATGTGGAATTACCAGAAAAATTTAGGATAATATAAAATTTAGGATAATATAAAAATAGCATAGGCTGAAAATGATGGTATATTTTATGTGAAACTTGCCCCAACTGTTCATTATAAACTTGATTTATTTATCTAAATCCGAAATCATTAAAAATCAGCCCACTTACATAACCAATATACATTTACTAACTATGACTGAATTATTAATACAATTTTAATGGTGGGGTTTGATAAAATAGCTTTATATTGTGCTTCTAATTTATATCAGGCTGTATTGAATTGCAAAATCTTGGTAAGAATGAAACAACTCAACAGAAATATTATTAAAAATAATCCAAGAATACATGGAATACAATAAAACAAATATTTCTTTCCTGTGTTAAAAAAGGTGATAAAGCCCTGGCGGGTTTAGCTCAGCGGTTGGAGCATCGGCCTTCGGACCAGAGAGTTCTGGGTTTGGTTCCCGCTAGGGGCATGTACCAAAAAAAAAAAAAAAAGTGATAAAGCACTATCTGGTGTGGCTCAGTTCATTGAGCATCATTCCATGCAGCCTGGGTTTCAGTCTGGATCCCTACTAGGGGGTGTGCAGGAGGCAGCAGATGAATGGTTGGTTCTCACTGATCTCTCTCTCTCTCTCTCTCTCTCTCTCCCCCCACCCTTCTGCTCTCTCTCTAAAAAAATCAATTAAAATATTTTTAAAGGCTGATAAAAACCTGAACAATTTGCTTCTGTTTTCTCCTATCACAATAAAAGGAAGTAAAATTTTTCTGTAGTAATTACTATAGTAAATATATTTAAAAGAAATAAAAGAAACAACTATAGCTCTACCTCTCTATACCCAACAATGTCCTGCTAAAGAGATATTGTACATAGTAAAAATAGATGTTCTTTGAATATGTGCTATAATAAAATCCTTTTTGGAAATTCTGATTTAAACAAAGTTAAACCTATTTACTGTGAGAATTCTTAAATGCTTACAATTTTTAATTAGTATTGAATTATCTAAGACAATGCTTTGTGTTTCTGTAATTTACTTGATCAGAAATCCTTCCACCCCACATTGAAAAAAGTGCTCTTATATTTCATGAAATACAAGAAAGCTAGTCTAAAATGTTTTTAATTTGCATGCTATCTCTTCTTAAAAAGGTATGCTACATTCTAACTAATTAAGTAATTTAAGGATTATCTTATACTTGTATGCTTATTCTTTTCCCAGAAGCATACATGAATAAAAACTAATTAAACTCAGTATTATGTAATTTTTATTTATCTAACTCTACAATAGAAAATGATACTTTCAGGGTATCAAGCAATAGCTATAAAACTCATTTTTTTTGGAGTGTGTTCTATTGATTACTAACCTTTATTCTATTAATAAAATACTTCCATTTCATAGATGAGAAAACTAGAAAACAGAAAGTTAAACTCTGTTAAAGATCTATAATCTGATTTCATAGATGAGAGAGTTAACCCTGGATCAATTTGTTAAGATCTATGTACAATAGCAAGGCCAAGTCTGACTATGTATTGATACATCTTGCCTTAAAACTTTGGGAATTTTAAATGTGCTGCAAAGAAATTAAAATCTGTTCTTTAAAATTTGTCAAGCTTGAGTCTTTATTAGAATTACTAATTATCTGTATCATTTGATTGAGAGGATATATGATTCTGAGCTCAGCAAGGGGCATGTAAAACCATTAACTGTCTCTCCTCTGGATATAACAAGTGATGTGTAGACCTCAACTCAGCAGGGACCATCTTTATAATCATGCCCTGAGGGAAAGTAGAACATGCTTGAATGGAATACTGTTGAATGAGCCTAATATGACCCTCCTTTCTCTCTTCCTCCATGTAGTTATTCTCTGAAGGCCTTGATTTTTGAAATGCTAGCATGAACTTCCATTCCATCCATGCAAGACATGGCACATTACTATTTTTTAACTGAATGCAATAAAGAATGTCAGTGATACAACTCAGTTACCTTTTGAATTGCATAGAGAGCTTTGGTGTTGTGAAATGTCATTTCATAGCACAAATTATAATTTTAGCAGAACATGGATTTGAGCTATCCTAGAGAGAAATATAATATTTGTTCAGTGCCTTCTCTCATTACATGCCATATGTCAGTTGTCTCAGAGAAAGGGAGAAAGTTAAATTGGCTCTCAGCCCTAGGAGCTATTGTTCTTCAGGTGAGATCATGAGAAGCACTATTCAGTGCAAATTTCCTAACCCTGAACAATTAATGCTTTTTTACACTAAAATAAAACTTGTTATCACTCTATAGCTCTGTTGCTTCTCACATGAGAAATTTGATTTGAAAAAAAATAATCTTCCAAATCTGATATAACTCCAGGTAAAATATTTCTGGGTAGGCAGGTAATGATAAATAGTCACAACATGGTGTCATTTGTTTTGTTTTTTAATAATTATTATTAATATACAGTTGACACAGTATTATAATAGTTTCAGATATAAAATATAGTGATTTACATTGGCTCTTTTACACAAAGTAGATATGGAATTCTTGTTGTGATTTTTTGAGATAAATGGCTTAAACATGAGCCTAGACCAGATAATTATCTGGGAGAAAATTATTTCAAACCTAGAGGGTAGAGTAGGACATCCAATGTGACTGAAGCAGAAGAATAGGGAATTGCAGAGGGGAAATGTTAGGTAGGTCAAATAATGGAGCACCATTAAAGCCACATTAAGGATGCTGGTTGTTGTTTGTTTGTTTAATTTATATTTAGTGGTAAAAGTATTAATAGATTTATCCCCCTTTTTCCCCATTGTCCCCCCTACCCTACTCCTGTACTGCCCCCCACAGGCCTTCATTGCACTATTGTCTGTGTCCATGGGTTATGTATATATGCATATACGTTTTTTGGTTAATCTCCCCCCTCACCTCCCCCCCTTTCCTCTGAGATTTGTCAGTCTGTTTCATGTTTCCATGTCTCTGGATCTATTTTTTTTTTTTTTTTTGTCACTTTATTTTGTACATTAGATTCCACATTTAAGTGAGATCATGTGATACTTGTTTTTCTCTGACTGGCTTATTTCACTTAGCATAATACTCTCCAATTCCCTCCATGTTGTCGCAAGGGTTAAGAGATCCTTCTTTTTACAGCTGCATGGTATTCCATTGTGTACATGTACCACAGTTTTTTTTATCCATTCATTTACTGATGGGCACTTGGGCTGTTTCCAGATCTTAGCTATTATAAGTAGTGTTGCAATGAACATAGGGGTGCATATATTCTTTCTGAATGGTGTTTCAATTCTTAGGATTACTTTTAATTAAAGATGGAATGTAATCATAGAGTATGCATTGGAGAAGTACTTAATCTTACATACTTGTATATACAGTTGACTCTGGAACAACTTAGGTGTTAGGGACTCAATTCACACTTAGTTGAAAATCTGGGTATAACTTTTGACTCCCCAAAAGCTTAACAGCAGTCTGCCATTTGTATCCATAGATTCAATCAACTGCATATTGAGACAGTCTTTTCTACCTGCAGTTGGGAATGCAAAAATACTGTTCATTCTGCCATTCTGAAATCCACAGATACACAGATTCTACTGTATTTATTGAAAAAATAATCTTCTTATAAGAATAACCATGCAGTTCAAAGCCCTGTTATTCAGGGGTCAACTGCAATTGCTTTCAATACTAGCTAGAGACTTATAAGTTAGAGATGGAATCTGTAACACCATAAAAACAGCAATTTCAGGTAAGATATGAAAACAGTTGGTATTTGGATGATAGTGGTGGAGAATTAAATAGTAATTGCTCTGGCCAGTGTAGCTTAGTTGGTTGGAGTGGTGTCCACTGCAACAAAGGGTCATGGGTTTGATTCCCAGTCAAGGCACATACCCAGCTTGTACGTTCAATCCCTGATAAAGGCACGTATGGGAAGCAACTGATCCATCTTCCTCTCTCACCCTCACTCTTCCTCTCTCTCTAAAATCAATCAATCAATCAATCAATCAATTATGGTTGGTTTGAGATGTGTAATGAAAAAAGACATGATAGTTTTTGAACAGGGATTATATGTAATGTTTGAGAGAATAATGATAGATAATGTTGTGTCTTTGGGTTTTTGTCCTAAGAAAGTGGAAGAATGATATTGTGATTTACTAATAAGGGCAAAAATCGTGAAATCAGGTATGATGAGGGAGAACAAATGTTCATTTATGGACATATTAAATTTGAAATACATTTTGGACATCTGAGGAGATAATTAAGTTGGCACATGGCTATATAAATGGGGTGTTTAGACTAGTTACCAGTTGGAGATATAAATTATGGGGTTATCAGTATGGAAATGGTATTTGAAGGCATGGTACTTGATAACTTCTAAGGAGAAAGTATGTAGAGAAGAATGTTGGCAGAAATTGAGACCTGGGTTCAGCTTACCACAGTGATGAGATTAAAGAAAGCAGCAGAACTGGCTGAGAAAATGAGGTAGCAAGAAAGGTAGGGGAGGGTTCAGAGGAAGGGTTTTAGGAAGAAAACAATAATCTTCTGCCCTGGCCAGTTTGGCTCAGCAAGTAGAGCGGCCCACAGACCAAAGAGTCGTGGGTTCGATTTTGATAAGGACCATGTATGTCAGTTGCAGTTTGATCCCCATCCCTAGTCCGGATTGTGTGGGAGGCAACCAGTTGATGTGTCTCTCTCACATCAATGTTTCTCTCTCACTCTTACTTCCTCCCACTCTATCTGAAGATAAGTGGAAAAATATCCTTGGGTGAGGATTTAAAAAACCATAGTAGCCCTGGCCGGTTTGGCTCAGCGGTTAGAGCATTGGCCTGCGGTCCAGAGAGACCCGGGTTCGGTTCCGCTAAGGGCATGTGCCTCGGTTGCAGTTTGTCCCCGGCCCTGGTTGGGTTGTGAGGGTGGCAGGACTCGATGTGTCCCTTTCACGTCGATGTCTCTCTCTCTCTCTCTCTCTCTCTCCCCCCCCTCTCTCTCCCACTCTATCTGAACAAAATATCAAAAAAAAATAAAAATAAAAATAAAAACACCATAGTAGTAATAATCTTCTGAATTAAATGTTGACGATTGATGAGAATTAAGAACTGATTTTGGATCAGGTTAAATGGATATTTGAGGATAGAAATTTCTTTACAATTATGGTAACAAAAATCACAACTGAAGTAGAATTTTTAAAAAATTGTAGAAGAGAAATACGAAGAATGTATATATAGACATATTTTTCTATAAAGAGGACAAAACTAAAAATAAGTAGTTGTAGGTCAATGAATTATTTATTTTTAAGATAGCAGAGCAGATGGTGAACATAAGATATTCTGTGTGAGATAATTATCTATAGAAATTAAAAGTGTCAATTTACTAGCAGTCATTAAATGAGCTGGAGTAAATTTTTTTGATAATTTAAAAACCTGAAAACAGTTTGACTATGACCCATATAGATTATTGAGTCTGAACATAGAGAATTGAAAGAAAAAAAAATGTTTTCAAAGATATAATTATTCTTACATGGCATAAAATAACTAAAAAAATGAGCTTTATAAATATTTTCCATTATTCACAGGGCTTATACCATGTGGATTCATAGTGAAATTTGTTTTCACTGCACAATTTGGCTACTCAATTCAAGTGTAAATACAGTAACATTTGAGATGTGTCCAAAAATTGAGAGGACAGAAATTATAATATAGAAGAGGTATGCTAATGAGAAAAAGAGAAAGCACCACCATAAATAACTGTTATAGTAATTTCATAATCTAGCAAAAGGGCATTCATGTGATAATAGGATTACAATTATGATTTATTCAATTAATAATTTAATTTGTATAAGGTTTTGCATTTTCAAAGACAGTCATTTAGTCAATCCACAACTAGTTCTTTGAGAAGCAGAGTTTAGATTAGAAACACAAGTTTAGTCATCACCAAGTGAATTAAATTTGACGGATGGAAACCTGACACTATTTGTTAGGTTTGTTATTCACCCCAAAGGCTTCAACACATTTCCACATGCTAAAGTAAAACATGGTATGAGGCACTAAAGTAAATTATAAAAGAAGAACTTGATGACTATAAATTTTGATAGACAGGATACTTCTCTTAAATTTAACAACATAAATATATATATTTTTTGCCACTGAATATGGATAAAATTATTATTGTTTTATTTTCCAACTACAGGGAAAAGTTTTAAAACAAACTCAGAATTGTGATCTTAATAAGCTAGTAAAGATAATACATTCTGTGTACTTATAAAGGATTTCTTACCATATATCTGTTATCACAGATAAAGCTGCATTTCATATAATCAATAAAATATTATTAGATGTATAATCAGAAAAAAATAAACTGTCACCAAACTAACTGCCACAACATTTTTCAGTGAACAGGATTTTATTAAACTGACGTAATGTGCTGTTAAAATGATGGTGTAAAACTATTATACATAATCATGACTTTAATGTACCACATTAAATAATAATGCATGCTTTATTCAAGTTTGTGAAGGATTTCTGGGTTTCTTGGAGTTTTGGTTGTTTTGTTTTGTTTGTAGTTTTTCATAGAAATGTTTTATATATTGAAAGTTTAAATTAAAAAAGTGACCAATTATTTGGGTTCCAATATGAAGTAGATCCGGAGTGATTAGCTGAACCATCCTTTCCATTTAAAAAGACACAAAACCAATATAATAATAAAAACAGTAAAACATCAATTGATACTCATTTTGGAATGCATCTCAGGGACAATCAAGATATTTTTATGAGAAAAATGGGCAAGGAAATGTTTGTAGAGCACAACAATGATAAAATGCATCAGAATAAATGCTTGAATAAAAGGAAATTTTAAGATACAGATTTTCTCAATAAACCATGAAAATATATAAACATTAAATATCTCAGGTATCTAAGACTAGAACAGTTTCTCAAATTGTGAAATGTGTATGTATATTAAAACATTAAAAAATATTTTATATGATACTCCACTTTTTTAAACATTGCATTTACCTAAATATAATTGCATAGTTTGATGTACATTTAAGATACTGAAACTTCTCAAATAATTTAAATTATATTTTTATATTGTATTGCTTTATTTTTAAAATTGTAATTAATCTTAGTTCTAAATTCAAAGCTTCTTATATGTATTTGGCCTGCAGTCTCTCAAGTTCTGTCTTTCTTGGCTTCAACATAGTTTCCCTCCACATCCTCGTATTTCAGGTCCCATCTTGATCCTGATCTTTATCTACACAGAATTAGGCAATTTCATTTCAATATTCAGACTACACACCAAGTTTTGATTTTTTTGTCTATTTAAAATAGAGGATGTTCATACTGTTCCTCAAACCTATAACCTTTATGAAATAATAAAGGCTTATAATCTAATTAACTAGCTCCCATTTGTGTTCCTGTGCCTGACGGCCCTTCTAATAGCTTGCCAGGCCTCTGTTAAACCTGTGACATTCTCTTGGTGAACTGTAGGCTTTTTGAATCCATTCTGATGGCTTTTTTCCTGTTATAATAGGACAGATTTTCATAATGTCAATTGATTCTCTATCCAGCTGTCAATTCTAGAATTAACAAACTTAATTTCTAAATGGATCCAGATTTTATAATTAGTATCAATGCATCCTACTCACCTTGTGCTAGTTGTTAAATTCTGTAATACCAACGAATACCTGAGGCTACCACATGGATCCATTATCTGAAGTGCTGATTATCATATTCTGAATGCTGGGCTTAATTTTCCTCTGTCATATGCTACCCCTCCTGTCTCCCATTTTTTGTCAAGGGTGTCCATTTATATAGGCTCCTTCCTCAACTCTGATTATTCCATAAAACTTACCATGCTAGATAAACCAAAGAACTTATATGCACAGCCCATGGACACAGATAATAGTGTGATAAAGGCCTGGGGGGGGGGGGGAGGGTAGGGTTTGGGTATAAGAGGTTAAAGGGGGGAATGGGGACATCTGTAATACTGTTAACAATAGAAACATATATAAAAATTTACTATGTTAGACCTAGCCATGTGCTAAGATATGACAGAGCTATGCAAGATGGTCCATTTCTAAAATAACTGGATTAATACTTCTTTTGAATGTCATGATATCAATATATTATTTCAGAAGGTGCATTTAATTTATAAATTTTGCAGCTATTTTATCTTTACAAATGTGATACCATTATGTGTATTTATTCTTACTTGTAAATGATAGCAGTTCCTAACTTTTTTGAGATCCATAGGTCAGGGAAAAAATTAAAGTAATTTAAGTCTTTTTTGTTCAGCAGGATTTGTATTCACAAGTATTTGATTTGTACTTTTTCAAATAACTACTACTGCTTAGGTCTATAATATAGGCCATGAAAGTAAAACGCAAAGCAGTTAAATGCAAAAATGATATTGTTCTGTTTTTAACTGACCTTGGCATAAGAAAGATTGCAAAAAAATTTAGTAACATAATGAACCTATTTAGAGAAAGCCAGTTCCTGATGGTGGTATACAAAATATTTGATAATGATAATGATAGCCATTGCAATGTTGTAGAGTAGGTCAAACAATGTTTGATTCATTCATTTGTAACTGAACGCTTGTATCTCCTGAATTTTTCAATAGTATCCAATTCTGTTGAGTTTCTGTATAACAAGAAAGCATGTGGGATAAGGATTAAATATTTTCAGGGACAATGATATCATATGTTATATTAATTACATGTTCTGGAGTACAACCAAAAGCATTCATTCGTTTTTTATAGGTGTTTTCTCTACTTCTATAGGGTATACTTCTTATAGTGTTTTCATAATTTAAGCATCAAAGTGAATAACAACTGGAAAATAGTCTAAAATATTCAAATAAAAATATATGACATTTTTAAAAAGAGAGAAAAGCACAGAGAAAAACTCATTTGGCACCACTGTTACCCAAACTGTATTATCAGAAACTCATTTATTCAAGAGGCAGAATTAAATATAAATGCTGTCTTTTAATCAAAAACTATAATTAATCTTGTGTTGATAATCAAAAGCTCCTTTTTAGAGAGGGCCAGCTAAAAATATAGAAAGATATAATTAGAAAGAAAATCATTTCTTATTAAATTGATGATACAGTAAATTATCATTATTGTATGCAAAAAAAAATGTGAGTTTATTAGGGATCAGATACTTTAAAGTGTCAAAGTATATCAGATTTTTGCTAATTACAAAAGGAGGAAGACATTTATAATAGAGAGATATGGTCTGTTAGCATCTGAAAAAAGGAGATGAATCTTAGCATCACTTATTTTGAGACAACATGATGCTGCATGCTAACTGCTGGGATGTAATGGATATCACATAGCACTACTTTTCCTATATTTTTACCAGAAATATTTCATTTGAAGCATATCAGATTTTAGACTTAATTTCCACTTTAGAGGTAATACAGAGTGTAGGATTAATGACATCATCAGAAAATAATTAGGCAAATTCAGCATGTGGGGAATTCCCACAGAATAAAGCAATTATGACAAAATCTTAAATAATTTTAATCTAAGTAATAAATATTATATGATGGTGTTTGTTATAAAATTATTTCATTATTATATATTTTATATATTTTATAATAATGGATAAAAATGAACATGCCTGAGCAATTTTTTGAATAAACAAAGTAGGATTACGATGATTAGTAATTTTCTACCTTAACACACATATTTCCTTTTGTTTAATAAATCAGAATTAAAAATAATATTTAAAAAATGCCTTCTACTTGAAACATAAAATGTCTAAATGTGTAAGAAGGTCTAGAATTACCAAAAGAATATTACTTAAGTATTTACTATATTAGTCTCCATTCTCCTCCAAGCATTTCTAAATTTGTTATATTCTTCTTTTATCTATGAAACCTCCAATGCAATTTTAATTTCAAGATTTTACAGATAAACTTTGCTTCAAGTTGAAGCAAGGTTTTTATTCCTGGAGCTTAAAGAAAAGTGACTTCTTTTTCTATTTACCTTATTCTTTTTTTTTTTTAACTTTATTTTTATTCTTGACTTTGTTACAGATCCTTATCTCCCCCATGTTGAACACCTCTACCCAGCCCCTTCTCCCACTTGTCTCTGGCCATTGCCACACTGTTCTGTGTCTGTGGGTTACGCATATATGTTCTTTGGCTAATCCATTCACCTTCTTTCATCCAGTCCCCACCTCCTCCCCTGTGACAACTGTCAGTCTGTTCCATGCATACATGCCTCTGTTTCTATTTTGTTCATCAATTTATCACTCTTTTCTAATAAAGCTCATTGAAAATCATCCTGTGGGCTTTTGATACAGACTTTGTTAGAAAATAAATCAGCAAAAGATTTGTTTTTAAATTAAACAAAAGGGAAATCATGAATAATAAAAAAAGTGCTTTTGTAAGCAAAAATAATCAACTTAGTGTTTTGAAACCAAAGGATGGCTCTTTGCAGTAGTCATATTCCATTTTGTATTTGATATATTGTAGTATCAAACATGTTGAAAACAAAATATCCTTCACTAAAAATTAGCAGGGTATACTAACAGCATATTTATTTACATAAAAATATCTACTGCACCACTTAGGAAAAATGAATAGATAAATACTTCTTACAGTTTTTAATTATATGTTACTACATTTGAAGCAGATAGTGCATTGCGTATATGATGGAAAAAGGCAGAAAAATGCCTAATACCAGCATCCTAAATAGCCTCAAATAGCTGATCATGCAATGCCTGAGATTCAGGTGGGATATATTCTTATAATTTGGAAGAAGATTAAATAAAAACTGCTGGACATGTTTTTATTTATTTATTTTTAATTCATTAATTTATTTTTGTTACAGATGTTTCTCCTTTCCCCCTCTCTGATTCCCCCCTCCCCCTCCCTTCCCGCCCTGTCCCCAGCTTTGTTGTCCATGTCCATTGTTCATGCACACATGCATATAAGTTCTGTTGTTTATCTCTCCCCCACCACCCCCTACTCTGGGTATTGTCAGTCTGCACCCATTTCCATGTCTCTGGGACTACCCCATTCCTCAGACTGTTATGTTCATTATATTCCACAAATAAATGAGAACATATGATACTTGGCTTTCTCTGTTTGGCTTGTTTCTCTTAGGATGATACTTTCCAGGTCCCTCCATGTAGTCTCAAAGGATAAGAGATCTTTCTTTCTTACAGCTCCATAGTACTCCATTGTGTATATGTACCACTGCTTTTTTATCCATTCGTCTACTGATGGACATTTGGGCTGTTTCCAGATCTTAGCTATTGTAAATAGTGCTGCTACAAACATGGGGGTACATATATTCTTTCTGATTGGTGTTTCAGGCTTCCTAGGGTATATTCCTAGAAGTGGGATCACTGGGTCAAATGGAAGTTCAATTTTTAATTTTTTGAGGTAACACCATATTTTTTTCCATAGTGGCTGCTCCATGTTTTTAAATGCAATTAATGAAGGCACAGCATAATAATAGTAAAATGTATTGTAATATAATTTATCAGTTATATTGGTGTTTACTAATGAATTATTGAAAATATCTAATTTTATATGGGAAAAGCAACTCACTGATATTTTAAATAATCTCAAATGTTTTCTGTATTTTTTAATTTTTCCTTGAAAGTCTTAAAGCATTTAGATCTAGAAAACCAAAGTCTGTCTGACAGCTTTACTATTCTATTATAAATAATTGCATTTAATTTACTGTTAAATACAATTTCTGAAATATAGCTGAGAGTTGTCGGTAATACTGATTTAAAGTTTGGTTATTAAGAAGGAAATGATGAGCACATTTGACATGGTTATCTTAAAAACATAGATCTAAGTATCAAAGATGTCTTGTTAATTAAAAAAACAACAACACTTATATTGCACTTGACTGAGGAGATATATAAAAAAAATTATTTCTAAGAGAAACGTTCAAGATTTTACTGCCTATGTTTTCTTTGAGGATTTTTAAATTTTAAAAAAAGCAAATTGAACTATATCAAACTAAAAAGGCTTTGCAAAACAAAGAAACTGTCAACAAAATGAAAGACAACCCACTGAGTGGGAGAACATATTTACCAGTAATGTATTTGATAAGGGGTTAATATCCAAAATTTATAAAGAACTCATACAACTCAACACAAAATCCAACTCAAGGTGAGCAAAGGATCTGACTAGACAGACACTTCTCTAAAGAGGACATACAGATGGCTAATAAACATATGAAAAGTTTCTCAACAGCACTACTCATTGGAGGAATGCAAATTAAAACCACAATGAGATATCACCTCACACCTATCAGAATGGCGATCATCAATATATCAACAAGCAGCAAGCGTTGGAGAGAATGTGGAGAAAAGGGAACATTTTTGCACTGTTGGTAGGGATGCAGATTGGTGCAGCCACTGTGGAAAATAGTATGGAGGTTCCACAAAAAGTTAAAAATGGAGCTTCTTTATGACCCAGCAATTTTAATTCTGGGTATATAGCTGATGGAACTCAAAATACTAATTCGAAAGAATATATGTAACCCTTGTTTATTTTGGCATTATGTGCAATAGCCAAGCTATGTTAGCAACTGAAGTGCCCATCAATAGATGAGTAGATAAAAAAGTGGTGGTACAAATATACAATGGAATATTACTCTACTGTTAAAAAGAATGAAATCTTGTAATTTGCAACGCATGGAGGTATCTAGAGGATATTATGTTAAGTGAAAAATATCAGTCAGAGAAAGACAAATGCCACATTTCACTTACATTTGGAATCTAAAGAACAATGTAAATGCAGAAACAGAATAGAAACAGACTCACAGATACAGAGAACAGAATAATGGTTGCCATAGGAGAGAGGGTTGGGGGTACTTTGTGAAAAAGTGAAGGGATTGAGAATTACAGATTTGAAGTTACAAAATAGTCATGGGGATGTAAAGTACAGTGTAGGAAATATAGCCATTAATATTGTAAAAACTTGGAAATATCAGTAGCGACACTTTGTAAAGTGTATGATTGACTAACCACTATGCTGTACAACTGAAATTTATACAAAATAATATTAAATATAAACTTTAATTTAAAAAATTAATTAAAATATTTTCAGATTTAAGTAACATATAAAAACACGTATAGTTACATTTTTCTGGGCTTTGCTTTTAGTGGTTTAGGTTATTCTTAAAAACGTTAAAAACATAAATTCTGTTGTGGTTTCTATCTCTGATAAGGGCGTGTATGGGAGACAACTGATCAATCTCTCTCTCTCTCAGTTTCTCCCTTCCTTTATTTCTAAAATCAATAGAATAAACAAATAAATACATTCTGGTTGGCTTGAAATGTTTGCTTGGTTAGGGATACTTAGGACATTTGTTAAATCTTCCCACTCCTCATAGACAACAGCCTACACTGCTACAGGGAGGCAGCAGCTTTAAGAGTTATTGACCGGGTGAGGTGAGGCAGCTTGTGTACCTGCTCACCTGATATAAGGCTTAGGGTCTCTGAATGAACTTGAGCAAATAATAGATTCTCAGTGGTATTAGATTAAAATTGTTAATAAGATCTCCTACTCACAGGGTTGCCATGAGGATCAGTTGCTATGATGGTAACAAATGCAGTGCCTTTGTTGGGTGCCTCCTATGTAATGTACCGACCTGAGTGTGATGTACAAAGTTCCGTCCTAAAAATTTCACAGACATAATTTTATTTAATCCTAAACAACTCCAGAAATTGTGTTATTGTTTCTCAATTTTACAGATTAAGAAAATGAGACAAACAAGGTTGAATAAGTTGCTTAAGTTCAAATAGAAAGTGGTCTGAAAACTGAGATGATTTCATTCTCCAGCCTCTTGGGCTATGTAAAGTACCTCATATAATACACGATCAATAAATATTAGATTTAAAAAGGAGAACAAACAGAAACACTTCCATTGCTATTCATGAGACACCATTTATTTGTTTATTTATTTATTTATTTTTTGAGAGAAAACGCAAAGCTTCCTTTGGTCTTCAATAATTGCTAATGAGGGTGTCATTTTTATGAACGTATGAGAACACTTAAGCTTTCAAAGACACTCACTTCAGCAAGTTGCTGAATGCTAAATGAATATGATTAGCTACAGAGAAATATCTTCTTCATATTAGGAGTGACTTCTCTATTAGAGAAACCACGTGTGACTCAGGTTGGATGTGGCAATTCTGCCATATGATTTGCAAAAACGTATCTATTTTTTTAGCTCCTCTTAGCAATGTCAAGGCAACTTATGCATGTTTTTGGCTTAAACGGCCCTTGCCTTTCATTGGGGATTTGACATTTGAAAACATAAAATAACAAGTGTTATTTCCATCTAATTCCTAAAAAGTTGGCTTACATTTAGACAGGCACCTGATTTGGGGAAAAGCAGAGGCTCTGGCCAGCTGGAAAGAACGAGAAAGTAAAAGAGTCAGGTTTCCAAAAACATAGGTCTCTCCCCATTTAAACTGTTCCAAACCACACTCACTCATATCACAGACCAGAAAAGTCTTGACTCTTTCTCTATAGAACCTTTTTAATCATCTGTGGCAGGCCAAGGGCTACAGCTTGAGGCAGCCACATGGCCAGAATCTCTGTTCTCATGTCTTTGACTATAAAAAAAGTATGTAAACCAATTTCCAGACTGTGTTAAAAGTAGTTTAACTGTCAGAAGAAAAAAAAAATGTGCCTTTGATGTTTAATATTTGCAATTAAACATTTGGTTTATATAAATACATATAAATGTCTTAGGATTATTAAACATAACCAGTCATAACCAGCAATATGAATCTCATATTGCTTTAGCTAACTAACAATTATATTACTTTTCAGCTGCATCTAGTATTAAGATCACAAGTGCCTGTTATAATTAAAATGAATTTTTGAAGAAAATTCACTTCACAGTTTATTCACAATACTGCAAGCATTTACTTCTTGGAGTTCCCTACAGGTAAGCTAAGCTAAACAGGTATAGTTTTTCTAAAAACTGCCCTCAAATTCTTTTTTTTCCCCCTCAAATATGGACTGCTTTCAGAAAAGTGTTTTCTGTTATTTTCTGACTTAAGCTGCTATAGCATATACGAAAGACCACTAGTGTGGATAACCCAGTTCTAGAAGGGTGCACATATATTTCCCACAATATATTAATTTTTTTAAAGTCATGATTATTTCTTTTGATTAATACTAGAGAGTCAGGGCACAAATTCCAACAGATAGAAATGGCATTTTCAGTATCTGAATAAAACTGAGACTTGTCAGCTTGGTCCATCCCTGAACACCAGATGATTTCTTCATGAAAAAATCTGTTCTCTGCATTGCAAATCAACTTTTAGAAAACATTCAAAAGTCTCTAAGGAGAAACTCTACTTCCACAGGACTGTTTTTACAGAATACTATTAAGTGGCAGTGATAAGGATGTTTGGGGCTTCTTTATTTTACATCTACATCAGTTCCCCTAGGTAACATCATCTAAATACCAAATTGAAATGCAGTGTGCTTACTATTCAAATATATCTTCAAACAAGTTCCCTACAGTCCCCTTCCATTTAGACTGGCTCTCCTAAGCCTTCTCCTAAATGAAAATTCTGAAGCTACCACTGTTCATATTTATTTGATTTTGAATCTTAATCAAAATAAATTTCTAATTTCTGTTTGTGCTGCCCAAGTTAGAATAATTACACTTTTTTTCTTCTATACAATTAGGGGAAACGTTTTTAATTTTGTGTAATGGTGGTAAACTTTGAATATAACAAAAATTTGCTTCAAGATTCATCTTGACAGCATCATTTCTAATTTGATCAAAATATGCAAAACTGATATATAGATTTTGAATAGTAATAAGACTTTATCAAAACCCAAATGTATTAAATTATTTTAAATGAATTCTATTAAACATTTACCCCAATGATATTAGCATATTTATTGCATTTTTGGACATTAATGTGTTTGAAAGGAAACAATGAGAGAATCATAAGTAGTTATTCAGCAGGTACAAGGTGGTTACAAATTTAATCCAGGAAATGATTCATATATTATAGGAATATCATATTTATGTTGGCTTGTAGGAGTTTCCTTTATAATTCAACTGAGCGAAACTTTGATTTCACAGAGTCTCTACACAAGGAAAATGTATTTTCCAATATGGTTCATGAATTCACAAATTTTAACATGCCCACTATTTAATTTATTGGGGAGATATACATATCACTAATTTCCCTTAATTATGTTATCCATTAGCTTGTAAATGTAGAATAAGATCCAATCAAGAAACTGATTTTTAAGCTTATTTAGAAAGTAATTTCATGAATTCAATATAAATATGTCCTTGTCAATAACTTATATATAATGGGGGCAGATATAAAAGAAGCTCTGTAAGATATAACTGGTGGAAGGGAAATTAATTTTATTTTTTACTCTAATTTCTTAATTTGTATAAATTAGTGTGACATTAATATAAGTATGTTATAAGTATTCATGTACAAAACTATGTAATGTTTCCTAACATTTAACTTCTGCTTTATTTATAACCACATATAACATACATAAAGTTAAGTGAATTTCAAAGAAGACTGCTCTAAGGGTTTTGCATTTATTTTTCTAAAATAAGCATTCCCATATAACCATTAAACTAAGCAGGAAATAGAAATATATCCATATTATAGAAACCTCTACTAATCTTTCTTCTATTCATAATCCACACAGAGGTAAAACATTGTATTTCCATCTATTTATTCACCTGGTTTAAAATGTTAAATAGTAGGTAGATTCATGCAGTTTGCATCTTTTTGTGTTCAATAACTATTATTGCTCATGTATTTTGATTGTGAGATCTTATCCATGTCGCTACTTGTTAAATCTTATTTTTATTTTCATTACTGGATTGTCTTCTGTTGTATAAATATAGCACAATTCATTTACCTACCTACTATTAATGAGCATTACGTTGTTTTGTCATTAGAACCATTTTTAATAACACTGCCGTGATCATTTTTATGCTTGTTGTCTGATGGCCATATTATGTACATGTAATTAGGTGAACATATATACATATGTGGAAAGTATAAATAAGATTTTTAAGTTACATGTTATTGTTATTTTCCAAATGTATTTTACTAGCATATACTTGGACCAGCAATTTATAACAGTTCCAAATGCACTTCTACTATGGCAGTTCTTAATATGGCATTTTGTTTGTAATTGTTTTTGTTTGGTTTAGTTTTAATGTTCCAGGATGATATGGAATGTCATCATATTTCAGTTTTAATTTACATCATAATCATGTGAAATATTCAACCACATATTTACTATTTTTAATGATGTTTTGATAATTTTTTATTTTAAGTTGTTGTTTTTAATTGATTCCTAAACAATCTTAATCTAATCTGGATAAGACTCTTGTCAATCAAGTATATTGAAGATATAGTCTTCCAATTTATGGCTAGATATTTCATTCATTTAATAATGCTTTATAATTTTAAAATATTAATATTAAATCAGACCAAAGTATCAAATTTTAATTTATGATTGATGCTTTTGTATATAAAAATCTGTTGTCTGTCCCCATGGTTAGGGGGTATTCTTTTGTGTTTTTTTACTAGAAGCTTAGCAGGTTTAAAATTCACATTTCATTGTGAAAAGTTATAAAGAATTGATTATGACAACTAATGTTATGTGGAAACCAAGATCCTTTATTTTTCTCATGAAAATATCAAGTGATTCAAAAAATTTAATTAAGATATTATTCACATTCTGAAAAGCCACCCTTTTGAAATGTACGGTTCATTAGTTTTCTGGTGTATTCATGAAGTATTGCAATCATCAAAACTACATTTTCACCTCATACCTATTAGGAATCACTCTGTATTTTCCCATGTTCTGTGCACCTGGCAACAGCTAATCTACTTTCTCTGTGAATTTGTCTGTCTGGGACATATAAGTAGCATCATACAACATGTAGCATTTTTGTCTGTCTTTTTCACAACATAATGTTTTCAAGACTCAAACTTTTTGTAGCATGTATTAGTATTTTATTTATTTTTATAGCTAAATAGTTATCCACTGTATGGATAAATCATGGATATTCATTTATAAGTTGATGGGTATTTGAGTTATTTCTAATTTTAGTTGTTATTAAATAATGCTTCTATGAACATTGATGTACCAGTTGTGTAAATATGAGTTTTCAATTATCTTGTGTACACATCTAGAAGTGGAATTTCTGGGACATGTGATAACTGCATGAATAAATGTTTGAGGAAATGTCAATTGTTATTCAAAGTGGTTGCACTATTTTTCATCCCCCTTAGCAATGTATGAGTGTTATAATTTAGTAGTACCCTCACAATTGTTATGGTCTACCTTTTTGATTAGAGCTGTCCTAGGGGGTGTGAGGTAGTATCTCACTGCGGGTTGATTTGCATTTCACTAATGATTCTTGATTTTGAACACCTCTTTACTGTGCTTACTGGTCATATTTATAGTTTCTTTAGAGAAATAGATTCACTTAACGTTTCCCTCCTTTTTTTCCAGCTCTTAATCCCTAAAAGTGATTTTTAAAAATCATCTTTACTACTAAAAATTTTACAAATACCCCACACACACTTTTTTTCCCCCAATTTACCCCCTCTAACCCCTCCCACCACCTCTCCAGGCCTTCAGTGCACTATTGTCCATGTCCATGGGTGATGCATACATGCATATAAGTTAATGGGGTGGGAAGAGAATACTTGGCCTTTCTTAAGACTGAGTTTTCTCTTATTGTTCAGTTGCAAGTTGTGTGTGTGTGTGTATGTTGACACTAGTTCCTTATGTTTTTCAAATATTTTATTGATTCTATGAGGTGTCTTTTTCAAAATTTTAATGTTGTCTTTTGAAGCACAAAGTTGTTAATTTTGAAAAAAAAATCAGCCCTGGCCAGTCTCACTCAGTGGTTAGAACCTTGATTCCTAGACCAAGGCGTCACAGGTTTGATTCCCAGTCAAGAGCATGTACCTGGGTTGCAGGTTTCATCCCTAACCCTGGTTGGGGTGTGTGCAGGAAGCAACCAATCAATGTGCTTCTCTTACGTAGATCTCTCTCTCTGTCTCTCTCTCTTAACTCCTCTCCACTTTCTCTAAAGATCAATGGAAAATATCTTCAGGTGAGGAATAACAAAAAAAAAAAAAAAGAAAAGAAAAAATTATATTTATCTGTTAATTTTCGTTGGAATAATATCTAAGAATCCATTGCTTAATTCAACATCAGAAAGATTGACGCTGTCGCTTTCTTCCATTGGTTTTAAAGGTATAGCTCTCACATTTAGGACTGTGATACATTTTGAAGAAGGAATTCAAGTAACATTTTTGCTTATGGATATCCTGCTGTTGAAAGAGTATATTTTCTCCATTGATTTTTCTTTGCAACTTTGTTGCAAATCAATTGACCTAATTTAAACATTTATTTCTGGACTCAATTCTATTCAGTTGACATATATATTTATACTTAAGACAGTGTCTAAACCAAGGAAGACTATGTCCTCCAATATTACCCAAATTTGTTCTTGTTTCCCCTCATGATTTTTCTTGGATAATGTGCATCCTTTAAAATTTCATATAAAATTTAGTCCTGGGCAGGTTGCTCAGTTGTTTGGAGTGTCCGTCTGTACACTAAAATGATTGTGGTTCAATTTCATGTCAGGGCACATACCTAGGTTTCAGATTCAATCCTGGTCAGGGTGCTTAGGGTAGGCAACTGATATTGGTGTTTCTCACATAGATGTTCTCTCTCTTGCTCTCTCTCTCCCTATCCCAGTCCATCCCACCCTCCTTCTTTCTAAAATCAAAGAACATATCCTCTGGTGAAGATTTTAAAGAATCTGTAGAACAATTTGCAGAGTATAGAGATAATAAAAATATTAGTCTTCTCTTGGAGATATTTTTTCATTCATTTATTCTTCTTTAAGTTCAATTAGCAGTGTTTCATGTTTTTCTTTAATATTCATTTTGAAGTTATTGGAAATGAATTGTTGATTTGGAGATTGTTCAGTGTGTAAGTATTGAAATTCAGTAGAGTTCTTTCATAGATCTTGTGTCCTGCAAATTTGGTGAACTTGTTTATTCAACCTAATACCTTTTGTTTATTACTTAACTTTTTCTAAATATAAGGTTAATATAACACATGAATAGAAATAGTTATACTTTTTTTCCAAACTTGATGTTTTTTTTTCTCCTCCTTCTCTTCTTCCTCCTCCTCTTCTCCCTCCTTCTACTTCTCTTTCCCTTTCTTCCTCTTTTATTTTTGTTTATTTATTTTTTTACCTGATTGCTTTACCTATAATCTCCAGTTCAGCATAAAATGACAAGAATAGACATCCTTAGCTTGATCTAAGCTTTAAATATCTATATCCTTTAATCTGTTTGAGAAGGTTTCCTTCTATTCTTGGTTTGAATGTTTTTTATCATGCAAGTTTTTTTGTTTTGTTTTGCTTTTTTTTATTTTTTGTCAAAATTTTTTTTTACTACATCTATTAAAATTATCATGAGGTTTTTGTTTATTTTAGCAATGTGGGAAATTATATTGATTAATTTTGATAGGTTGAAACAACTCTGCCATCTTGGCCTAAATCTTACTAGGTCATGTTGCTGGATACAATTTGCTAATATTTTGTTTACGAATTTAATTTTTCACTTCTTGTAATGCTAAATATGGCTTTAATTTTAGGATGGTAGTGACCTAATAGAATGAATTTGGAACTATTCTCTCTTCTTTTACTTTGGCAGATTTTGTGAAGGATTCATGTTAAACAATTTTTATTTATTTAATTTACCAGTGAAGTTTTGTGAGGAAAGTTTTTTTCTGTTTTTTTTTTTTTTTTTTAAATCAAGAATTGCATTATTTTATTTTTTAAACATGTATTCAGATTTCTGTTTCTCCTTGAGTTATTTTTAGTAGTGTGTGTCTAGGCATTTGTTCATTTTATCTATGTTACCTAACTTATTGTCATATACTTGTTCAAAGTATTCCCTTACAAACCTCTATTAAAATTTTGCCCAGCTAGTGGGGTTCAGTGGATTGAATGTCGTCCCATGTACTGAGAGGTCCTGGTGTGATTCCCAGTCAGGGCATATGACTCAGTCCCCAGTAGGGTGTGTACAGGAGGCAGGTAATCGATGTTTCTCTCTCACATCAATGTTTCTATCTCTCTGTCTTCCTCTCTCTAAAAAGCATATAAAAATAGCCCTGGCCAGTTTGGCTCAGTGGTTAGAGCGTTGGCCTGCGGTCTGGAGAGACCCGGGTTCGGTTCCCGCTAAGGGCATGTACCTCGGTTGCAGTTTGTCCCCGGCCCTGGTTGGTCGTGCGGGTGGCAGCCACTCGATGTGTCCCTTCACATCGATGTTTCTCCCTCTCCCTCCCACTCTCTCTGTACAAAAAAAAAAGGAAAACTATCCTCGGGTGAGGATAAAAAAAAATTTAAAAAAGCATATAAAAATAAATAAGTAAAATTTCTATGAGACCAAGAGTAATGTCCTATCTTTTATTTCTTATTAGTAATTTGGGTCTTTTCTGTGTTTTTCTTTGCAGTCTGGTTGAAGTTTTTAAAATTTTGTTGAACTTTGTAAAGAAACTACCTTCTTGCCCTGGCTGGTGTGGCTCAGCGGTGAAAGCATCGGCCTTAGGACTAATGGGTCGTGGGTTCGATTCCAGTCAAAGGTACATACCACTGTTGTGATTTGTCACTGTACCTGGCTGGGATTGTGCAGGAGGCAGCCACTCAATGTGTCCCTTTCACATCGATGGTTCTCTCTCTCTCTCCCTCCCACTCTATCTGAACAAAAATGGAAAAGTGTCCTCGGGTGAGGATAAATAAAATTAAAATAAGAATTTACCTTCTGTTTCATTGATTTTCTCTATTTCATTTATCTGCTCTAATCTTTTCTATTTTCTTCTTCCTGCTTGTTTTGGATTTACTCATCTACTTTATTTATTGATTTTGAGATATTTATTCTTTTCAATATATGCATCACAGCTATAAGTTTTCCTTCAGACACTACTTTAGTTACATTCCAAATACTTGGGTATATTGTGTTTTATTTTTATTCATCTCACAGTATTAAATTTTTTTTTCAAAGAAATTATTTTTTCAACCCATTGATTATTTAGGACCATATTGTATAATTTGCACATATTTGTAAATTTCTCAAATATTATTTTGTTATTGGTGTCTAATTTTTTAATTGTGAATTGAAGAAGAAATTCTGATGATGGTACCTTTCGAGTTTTTTGACACTCATTTTATGGCTTAACATATGTTAAACCTGAGGATATGCTAATTTTTAAATTTATTTTTCTTATTGTTTCTCAGAGTAAATAATATTACCATTATCTCCAAGTTTTTTATTACCATTTTATTAACTTTTACCAATAAATATACTGGAACAGAGGAGAGGCGTTCAGCAACTACACTTCCAAGACAAAATACCTGTCAAGGTCTCTCGATGTCTTGCTTACCCATATTCCAGAGCCATCACTTAGTTGTTTGGTGGGATATGTAGGTGCTACCCTGCAGGTGACTTAGTCACTCCATTCAAAACAAGAATTAGATCAATTACTCAAACTGAAATTGGAAACTTAAAGCTTATTAATTTTGTGGGGGAGGCCATGTTGGAGGCATTCTCAACCTCTGTGCTCTCCTAGTGGATATTAGTTCAACTTGCAAGTCCCCACAATTTTGAAAAATCATTTCTTTCTAGTGACCCTATGTCTGTTTCTGGCATTGTGAAGCTTATCTGGTAATAGTGAACTAACTTCTCTTCTAAAAACATAGTGACTTATAACTTAGGGGTAGATGTAAGTAACCTTCAGGTATTTTATGGAACAGTTACCGCAGATCATGCAGTCCACATATGGCTGTGGGTATTTTTTAAAAATGAGGCAACTCTTGGTTGCTTGCAGTACTTCCCAAAGGGATAAATGATTCATTATTTATGTACTCCTTAGAGGCAGTTATCTCTATAATGTGAGTCCACAAATCAGAAACCTTGGTAACAAAGTTATCCCTGACTTTAACTGAAGTGATAAGTTACATTGCAATGGCCCTGAAAGGCATTTGGTTCGGCGTGAACTCACTGGCCATGGATGTTATGAATGATTGCCTGAAATGTCTTCCTTACAGGCCAAAGCAGAGTCTGCTCAATCACTAATGCATCTGCTATGCCTGGAGTTATGCTATAAACCAAGTGGAAAGGTCAGTGCTGAAATTTATGGAAAAAGACACCAGGATTTCTAAGTTAAAACCTGATTTGTCTGTTCAGCTGTGTCAGATAACTCAGATGGTATATTTTGGTCAATACTTGAGGTTGTCCTCATTAGGCATCTTGATTCTTATTAAGAATGGCCTTCATTAAATGTTTTAAGAAACAATTGAATATATTTTGTTCATAGACTCTGTAGGTCAGATAAATCAGAGTGTCCAATGAAGTGGAATACTTAGAAAATTCTCCAGAATTCAAGACAATATGGAAATGAGAGGTGAAGAAATATTGTGAGACCAATCTCCACAGATATCTCATGTCTCTGAATGTCTCGTGAGTGAGACCCCACTGGCTCTTTTTAATGACATTTGTATAGAGGATCTCCTTGGAAGATATAAATAGTATCTCCCTTAAGAGCAAGGCGAAGACATGCTTAGTGTCCAGTAAAAAAAAATAAAATAAAGTTGTTTATTTCCCAAGTAATAAATATGTATAGTTACTATTACATAAATGAAGGTTTCCTAAACTTATGTTTACTTTCCTGTAACACACTGTAATGCATGTAATACATTCCACTAAATATAAATGTGGAAGATTCTACAGAACAAATTAGCCCCCTTATTCAGTTAATAAATGGCCAGGGGAAAAAAAAAAAAAAAAAAAAAAAACAAGAAAGAAAGTTGGATCATGCCCTAGAGTAAAAAAAAAAAAGACACAAAGAGACACATCGACCAAAATGTATTCTGTATATCTTGCTTGACCTTTATTCACATGAACTAGCAATAAAACTATATTATTTAAACAATGGGTAACTTAGAAATATCAGCTATGTATTAGATAATATTAAATAATTATTAATTGTATTTATTGTAGTTACTAAATTAAGGTTGTATATAAAAAAATTCTATCTGCTAGAAATACATACTAAGTATTAACACAGGACATTTTGGGGAGTTTGGTTTGTTAATTTTTTACATAAAATATTTTGCAAAACAATTAGGATGTCATAAGGGCAACACAATATACACAGATGAATATACTGTATATAAATTAAATACAATATGTTTTTAAGTTGTCAAATTTCTAAATGATTTGGCCATTATGGCTCACAATCTCTTCCAGAATGTTGTATTGGCCCTGGTCTAATGGCCTAATGTGATGTGACTTTTCTGTCAGAGGATATTGGTAATGTCTGGAGATACTTTTTGTTGTCACAGTTGGAGGTACTACTGGAATCTACTTGGTAGAAGCCATAGATGCTGCTAAACATTGTATGACACACATCATCTCAAAGAAAGGATTAGTTAGCTCAAAATATCAATATTACCAGGTTTGAAAAATCCTACAGTAAATGATTCAAATAAGATGGAATTATCCACTGTTGCCATGTTTTAATTAGCACCAAATGTTAAAATAGGAAAAGCCTGGATGTCTCAGGTTTGTAAGTCAAGTTCTGGATACTTTGCAAATCTCCCAAACATACCACTGTCATCCTCAGTTAATTCCAGAGAAACACATGGTCTGTAGCTGCAGAGAAGACAGGGAGGGCTTAAAGTTGATATGCACTTTGTCCTCAGGTTATGACTGTGTAAGAAGAAATTGCTGGCTTTCCTGGATCTGTGATGGTCTTAGATCTTCTTACAACTTCTTTTTCAAGGAACAGCAAACCAGCAATCTGTCTGCTTTCTTTGTTTGCCATAATATTGAGTCATAGCTGCAGGGGGTGGTAAGGGGTTTTTGCATGGGTTTTACCACTTTAATGTACAGAAACATGGGTGGAGTCTTGCTTTTCTTTTCTTCTGAAGAAAGTATATCTTCAGTGAGTATCTGAATTCTATCTAATAGATGTAACTGAATTTTACATTTATTATTCATTTGTGTATCTTGGCAACTGTTATCTAGAGTAGATTTTGAAGAGGAGTTAGAGATTCTTTTCTCATATTTTCTAATGTTGAAGAGCCCAGTTGCAATGGAAAAATCTCTCTCTCTCTCTCTCTCTCTCTCTCTCTCTCTCTCTCTCTCTCGTTTTATCTGGCTCTTTATTGCCCCTAGTTGAGGGATTATATGCCTGGGGAAGAAAACTACTAAGTGGGATGCATATTCCCACTAGTTCAATATATTTGCCTTCGCTTAATTCTGCCTTCTGCAAGTTGTCAGATAACTGTGACCTTTTTTTGTTCTTAGAAGGCAATATTGAATGAATTTAACTTCATCTGGATCTTCATTCATGTATGCTCAGTGTTTTCCACCTGGCTTTCTTGGGAAGCAGAATGCTTTTCTACTTCCAGCATTATATCTTGCTTCTTTCAGGTTTCTCAATCTAGGTTCAGCACCACTCTCTGTTTCTGAAAAGTTCAGGACCGACTGTACCTGCATTTCCACAGCAGCATGGATTATTTTTGACTTAGCCTTCCTTAGCTACTCCGGGTCAAAAGAAAGGCACTTCTTTGAGGTGTTTCTTGTACCCATTCTGCTATCATTATGAGAAGAAAGTTCTTCCAAGTCAATAGTCATTATCTTCCACCTTGGCTGGTCTGGCTCAGCGGTTGGAGTGTCGCCCAGGGACCAGAGAGTCCTGGGTTTGGTTTCTGCTAAGGGCATATACCTTGGTTGCAGTTTGTCTCCAAGCCCGGTTGGGGTCGTGTGGGTGGCAACCAGTCGATGTGTCTCTCTCACATTGATGTTTCTCTCTCTGTCTTCCCCCCTCTCTCCCTCCCACTCTATCTGAAGATAAATGCAAAATAAATAAATAAATAAAAAGTCATTATCTTCCTCTAAAAGGGAATTTTCTTTGCCTATAGATTCAACACAACATGAGTATCAGAAGGTCCTTGCAGACCTTAGTCATTTAATTACTTCTACTCCAGCAAAAAATATTAAAAATGAGTATATGGGGCATTACATAGTTGAAATGAAATTGGACAAAGTGTATTTCTAGTTGTTGAAACTGGGTGATGAGTATATAGGATTTCTTATACTATCACCTCTCCAAACAAAGGAAAACAAAACAAGCATGGTTTGTGGAGTATTGTTTTTTTTATTCAAATCCCAGGTCCACAGCTGATAGTTGTGTGATTTCTGGAGAGCTACTTAACATCGTTTCTTCAGTTTCCTAAACTAAAGTGAAGATACTATTAGTACCTATTTCATAGAGATATAATTAATTTTAAATATGTTAGCATATTTTGGCACATTAGTATTACTTGATACATATATGTATCACTTAATACTGCATTAAGCAGTATTGCTATATGTATTACTTAAATACCACATTATGAATAAGCTTAAATACAATAGTTATAAAATAAGGAATTTTGCCATACAGCTATATTTAAAGGATTAATTGATGATACATATTGTAGAATAAATACATCCAATATTAAACACACAAATAGTAAACCACTACAAAGGACCAATTAACATAATTTATAACCATGGGTGTATTTTTGTATTTTTTATCCAGAAATGGTAGTGGGAGACCTTAGAGAATTTCATTCTAATTCAGGATCCTCTAGCATTCCACAACTTCCACTGTATGCACTAAATCTAGAAAGTAGTTTAAAAATTATCTTTTACTTATATCCAAATTGAAAAATTATTTTACTTCTCCAGTTCTGAATATAGATCACTTTTGTGAGAGAAGAATTCCCCAGAAAGCAAAGAAGATATTTTCTTATTAAAATATACATTCAGAATTATACTTCTAACGCCTAGCATATAATTAACATTCCATTAATCAACCAAACCAATCAAGTAGTCAATCAATACTTTTAAGCAAATTACTTAATAAAAATCCTGACTCTAGGTAGGCACTAGTAAAATTGTCTGCTTCATAAAATTTCCCAGTGAATTCATGATAGAGAATAAAATTCACAGCAGGAAATTCACTGTATCTGTTTCCCCTTCCTCAATAAGTTAAAAAGCGGTTCTTATACCGACTTCTGCCAGAACTGCATTTTCCACTCACTGCTGAATGCTCTTGCCTCAAATATAGTTCACAGAGGGATAATAATGTATCTTTCTCAATAAGAAATACATGTACAATGGAGGAAAGAAAAGTCTCATCTACTGTACTTCTTCATTTCAAATATTTCCCCACAAACTCATCCCGGTTATATTGGCTTTCTCTGAATATGAGAATGGAGAGTTGTGGAACACAGGTCCCATTTCCCCAGCTACATGATGTGACAGTTTTACAACTCAAGTGGCTGAGGTACTTCATTTCACATTTTCTCAATTAGGATAATAAACTCTGGAACCAGTGAATGATTGTTAAGAGCTACTAAAGAAAAGTAAATTATATATATATATATATATATATATATATATATATACACACACACACACACACACACACATATATATATATTTTAGAAAGAACAAGTCTGCTTACGTTACATAATAAACACAATGAAAAGCTTTTAAGGATATTTTATATAACATAACATTTCTATGACTGTAATATCAATTCAGTTAATAACCTCAAAATAACTAAATTTATGCTATAGCATATGATGCCAAATTTAAAATCTCAAAAATTGATCCTAGTGTCTATTAATGATTAAGTCCTATGTTTTAGGCACTGTGTCTGGATAAACTTAGAGAATGGTTTAAAGTTTCATCCTGAATTTTGATAATTTGAAATACAAATAAGAATATTAAAATAAATATTGAAAAACACTGCATTTATATTTACTTTAAATTATAGTGCTTAATATGATACAATTTATAGTATTAAATTATTTTTACATGTGACTAGTTTTCTAATGAGAGTGTAACCACTCTGAATACAAGGTCTGTGATGACATAATGCTGTATATTGCTTTAGAAAAATATAGTTTAGAAATAACATGGCATGGGTTCTAGTCTGACTCCATCATTAGATAGCTGCATGACCTTAGGAAATCACTTAATCTTTCTCCACTTTAGATTTTTAATTTTATAAGTAATGATAACATCTATGAAACAAAAATAAATATTGATAAACATTAGAAAATAAGTTATTTAATTATGAAGCACATATAATTCTGATAAAATCTGCCAAAATAGCACAAAACAGACAAAAAATTAACAACCAATACTTAAAGTGCATTGTATGAAATAGTCATTGTTTAGTCATGGGTATTTCTTTAGAAAAAGATAAATGCTTGGTTTTAAAAAAGCAGAGATTATCTTTACCACATTGTATGTTCCTGTCTTCTTTGTCAAATATTAATTGACCATAAACATGTGGGTTTATTTCTGGTTCCATTATGTGGGGTCTAAAATTTTTTTGGAATATTTGTTCTAGTTCTGTGAAATACGCCATTGGTATCTTAATAGGAATTGCATTGAATCTATAGATTACTTTAGGTAGTACAGACATTTTAATGATGTTAATGCTTCCAATTCATAAACATAGTAAATGCTTCCAATCCATAAACACAGTAAATGCTTCCACTTATTTGTATCATCTTCAGTGTATTATACATTTTTTGAGTACAGGTCTTTTATATCCTTGGTTAAATTTATTCCTAGCTATTTTAATTTTTTGATGCAATTTTAAATGGGATTGTTTTCTTAGTTTCCCTTTCTGGTACTTCATTCTTGGTATATAAAACTGAAACTGGTTTCTGGATATTTATTTTGTATCTTACTACTTTATTGAGTTCATTTATCAGTTGTAGTAATTCTTTAGTAGAATTGTAAGGGTTCTCTATATTCACTATCATGTCATCTACAAAGAATGACAGTTTTACTTTGTCTTTTCCAGTTTGGATGCCTTTTATTTCTTCTTCTTGCAAATATTGCACAAACCTTGCATTACTGGAATCAATCTCACTTGATCATGCTTTATGCACTTTTCAATGTATTGCTGGATCTGGTTTGCTAATTTTTTTTTGAGGATTATAGCATCTGTGCTCATCAGGGACATTGACCTATAATATTCTTTTTCTATAGTGTCTTTATCTGGTCTTGAAGTTAGCATAATCTTGGGAATGTAAAATGTGCTTGAGAGTCTTTCCTCCTCTTGAATTGTTTGGAAGAGTTTGAGAAGGATAACTGTCAGTTTTCTGAATTTTGGTAAAATTCACCTGTGAAGTCATCTGGCTGAGAACTTTGATATGTTGGGAGTTTCTTGAATAGTTGTAACCAGTCTATTCAGATTTTCCGATTCTTCCTGATTCAGTTTTACAAGATTGTATGTTTCTATAAATGTGTCCATTTTGTTCAGGTTGCCCAATTTGCTGGCATATAGTTGTTTGTAAAGTTTTCTTACAATTCTTTGTTTTCTGTGGAGTCACTTGTTATTTCCTTTTATTTATGATTTTATTTACTTGTGTTTCTTTCTTTCTTTTTTCTTTCTTATGAGTCTGGTTAAAGGTTTGTGTAATGTGTTTATATTTTCAAAGAACCAACTTTTGGTTTCATTGATCTTTTCTGTGTGTGTGTGTGTGTTTATATTATTATTATTATTATTTTAGTCTATTTTACTTATTTCGACTCTGATTGTTATCATTTCCTTTATTCTGCTTACTTCGGGCTTTGTTTGTTGTTACTTTTTAAAGTTCCTTTAGCAAAGTTACATTGTTTATTTGAGTTTTTGTTGTTGTTGTTTTTTTCTTGAGGTAGGAATGTAATACTATGACTTTTTCTCTTAGGACTGCTTTCTTTGTGTTTCATAGATTTGGGATTGTTGTGTGTTCATTTACATTTCTTTCAAGGTATATTTTGATTTATTCCTTGGTATCATTGATAATCAATTCATTGTTTAGTATCATGTCAATTAATCTCCATGGCTTTGTGTGTCTTTCAGGTTTTTTCTTGTGATTGATTTCTAGTTTCATACCATTATGGTGAGATAATATCTTTGATATTATTTCAGTCTTCTTAAATTTATTGAGACTTGTTTTTTATCCTGTGTTGTCTATCATGAAAAATGTTTCATGTGCACTTGAAAATGTAAATTCTATTGTGTTGGGGTGAAATGTTTGCAGGATATTAATTAAATTTATCTGATCTAGTGTATCACTTAAGGCCATTGAATCCTTATTGATATTCTGCCTGAAAGATCTTTTCATTGACATCAATGGAGTGTTAAAATCTACTGTGACTATATTACTGTGTATCTCTCTCTTCAGGTTGATCAAGATTTGCTTTATATATTTTGGTGCTCCTGTGTTGGAGCGTCCTATTATTGGCTTTCTTCCTTTATCATTATGTAGTGTTCTTCCTTGCCTCTTGCTACAGCTTTTGTTTTGAAGGTTATATTGTTTTATATAAAGGTTGTTTATTGAGCTTTTTTTGCTTTTCCATTTGCATGAAATGACTTTTTCCATCCCCTAACTTTTAGTCTGTTGTTTTGAAGTGGGTCTCTTTTAGATGGCATGGACATGTGTGTCTTGTTATCTTACCAATTCTGCTACCCTATCTCTTTTGATTGGAGTATTTAAGACATTTACATCTAAAGTGATTATTAATCGGTACATATTTATTGCCACTTTATTTTTATATCTATGTTCATTTCTTCTTCCTCCTCCTCTTTTTCTTCTTTCTTCTTCTTCTTTTTTTTTTTTTTTTTGCATTTTTTTCTAATACTGGTTTGGTGGTAATGAGAAACTTTGCCTTGTTAGGTAAAGTCATCTTGGTTGTAGGTCCTTGCTTTCTATCACTTTGAATATTTCATGCCAATCCCTCTGACCTGAAATGTTTCTGTTGAGATATCAGTTGACAGTTTTATGGAAGCTCTCTTTAGGTAAGTGTCTTTTTTTTTTTTTTTTTTTTTTTGCTGCTTTTAAAATTTTCTCTTTGTCTTTAATCTTTGACATTTTTATTATGATGTGTCTTGGTGCTGGCCTCTTTGAGTGTATTTTTCTTTCACCAGGTTAGGGAAGTTTTCAGTCATTTCTTTAAATAGGTTCTTGATACCTTACTCTCTCTGTTCACCTATGAAGTGTATATTGTTATACTTTGTGTTGTCAAAAGGTCCCTTAACCTCTAGCCTCTTTTGTCTTTCTTTCTTTTCTTTCTCTCTTTCTTTCTCTCTTTCTTTCTTTCTTTCTTTCTTTCTTTCTTTCTTTCTTTCTTTCTTTCTTTCTTTCCTTTCTTTTTCTCCCTCTCCCCATCCCCCTTCACCTCCCCCTCCCCCTCCCTCCCTCCTGCTCCTCCTCCTCCTCCTCCTCCTCTTAGTTCCTTTTGTTGTTTCTGTGTCCTTTTTTATGCTTGCTATCTTTTTGTTGATGATCTCACTAAGTTTCTTGAGCATCCTTATAACTATTCTTTGAACTCTATATATGGTAAATTGCTTGCCTCCATTTCAGTCAGCTTTTTTGTGGAGATTTATCCTGTTCTTTTATTGGGTCATGTTTCTTTTTCTCCCCATTTTGGCTGCCTCTCTGTATTTATTTTTATGTATGAGGTAGATCTTCTATGACTCCCAGTCTTCATAGGGTGGCCTTATGTACTAGGTGTCCTGTGGGACCCAGTGGTGCAATCTACTTGATCACCTGAGCTGGGTACTCCAGAAATGTGTCTTATGTGGGTTATGTGGGCACTCCTATTTTAATTGAGTCTTGCTTAATATTAACTCATTTTTGCCTGGGATTGACCCTCAGGCTTACTGACTGAACCTCAGCTCCAGCATGGCATGCAAGCTGCTGTTCAGGTGCTGACCATATGACACAGAATTTGCCTCAGCAGAGTCTGGTACCTGCCTTTGGATATGCCATTTGTGAAGCTTATTGGATTCTTCTCTAATGTTGTCTGAATATGTGGGATATGTGGGTTCTAGGCCTCTGAGTGGAACTTGGTGCAGGCCAATGGCAGACACTGTCTATGACTGGCAGTGGGCAGCCAATTTGGAGTTCCAAAGTGATCCACAGTTTATGGCTGTTGTGCTTGGGTATGAGCAGGAAGGACTAATCTGAGTGCTAAGGCCGGCTGTCATTAGCACCAAACCTGGGGGCAGATTAGCAAAAACCGTAAGGCACCCAAGATTTGCCTTCACCTGTCTTTGCCTGCTGACTGCTTTTTAGATTCAATTACTAAAAGAGTTACTGGCAGTATTTGAGTTACATGAGGTAGGTTATTAGTAAGTCACCAGGTAGGAGTGAGTGGTGTTCACCACATTGATACAGGTTCAAACTTAGTGCTAGTGCCGGGTCTGAGGCCACTCAGCAAATGTCCCAGGATATACCAAGTCTACTTGTAATTCACTGGGTAACCACAGACCTTTGTGGTATGGCAGGATCTCAGGAAGTCATCAGGGTGAACCCAACAGAGTTTATCAGGCTCAAACAGACCAAAATTTGACTGTGTGAAAGGAAGGTTGTTCACCATTCAGGTATGCAAAGGAAAAATGGCCCCTGTTCTAGAGCCACACAACCCAGTTTTGCCAAGATTCTGTCAGGAACCTGAGTTCTCTAGGACAGGGCCATCAGGTTTGGGAGGGTGGGGCTAGTGGATCACCTGTGAAGGGGTGGTGTCGGTCAGACATCGGTGAAGGTGGGAGGAGTTATTCCTTATCCAGAGCCACACAACTCTGTATGTCTTGATTTTTTCCTGACCTTGGCAGGGCGGGGCCACCAAGAATCAAGAGATTGGGTCCTAGGAGCCTGAAGTGTGGGGCTACCAGGTCTCTCATGAGGGGAAGGCACCTGTCATATCAAGGGAAAGTAGGAGGAATGGACCCCACACGAAAGCCAACCACTCAGTCACTGACACATCCTGAGTGCGTCCAGAACTCTATAACTCAGCCCAGGCAGCTGATTCCTCAGGAGGGTGTAAGCTCTATGGGGTGGGACAACAGAGAGTCCAGACGGTGGGACTATTGCATTCCCTCAGGTTGATGTTATAATATTTTATAAACAGACATTTATTTTATGAGTTAGTAGTATTACTCACATATTTATACAAGTTAAATAAAAACATATTTACAAATGGTGTGTAAAATCATATGTATAGAAGCTTTCTTCATAATGACCAAAGAAAACTAGGAAGTAATTTATTATAAAAATAATGACTAGATACATAAATTGTGAAATAGCAATATAATAGAATACTTTTAGCAATTAGAAGGGATGGATACCCATTATAAGCAACAAAAGGTTGAATCTCACAAATTCATGATATGTTTATATAAAGAATATTTACCTTCTGATACAATTAACATAAAATTCCGGAATAGGCAAAAATTAACTAGAGTGTCAGAAATCCGATAGGTATCTACCTATTGGGTAGTAGATTTGGTGTGAAGGGGCATGAAGTTTTTGAGGAGAGGAAATTTTTTATATCTTAATATGGATATGAGTTACATGAGTATATTCACTTGTCAAACCTCAAACTATATGCTTAAGATGTATATTTTTCTGTTTGTTAATTATACTTAAGTACAAAAAGGAGATATGAAAAAACTGAAATGGATGGAAACTGTTATACATAAAATTATACCTAAACAATAAGAATATGTGTAGACCTTGCTGTTTTATTATTATGATTTTATTATTATTATAGTTTACTACAATATTATTTAATAGTTAATTAGTTGTAAATTAAAGTAAACTGTCTTATTTGAGAATTATCCAATTTTTTTGTAAAAGTGGAACAAATCTCAAATTATAGTAATAATTTAGACAGTCAATATATAGAGTTCATTGAATAATCTACAGCACTGCATTTAAAAATAAAATAAGATCCTGGATTTGGGGGTGTTTTTTTGTTATATTCTTGTCTGCGTGATAGTGTGCTTGTTTGTACTGTGTATAGAGATTGAGGCCAATAAAATTAATTGAGATTTTCTTTGAATAAACATTTTGGGGGTAAGTATTTCATTGATATGAAAAGTGTAAAGAAAGCACAAAGAAAAATGCAAAGTGTGTTATTCCTTCAATAAATCAACCAGATTCTTTATATTATTAAATATATTCTATCTTTGTAGTTTGTCATGTTAATCTGGTAAAGATACAGAATATAAAAATTTTTATTTCTGTCTATTTACATTTGCATTTCCCAAAATGTTTTGCACTGAATATTCTATGAATTTGACTGCAAAAATTTTTATTACAATTATATTTTGGTAATGAGATATACCCTTCTATACAAGGAATAATTTAATCTTCATTATCTTTAGTTCTATTTTATGTAATATTTATATAGATTTTGCAGCGTTTTTTATTTACATTAGTTAGACATGATTATGCTAAACTTTTTGTTTTTAATATTTCTGGTCTATTTTTCTTGAGATATAACTCTCCTCCAGCATAGGCTATATTCTAAGTTTTGAAACCCAGGAAAAAATTATTAGTAGGAGACTGTAACCCATTTAATTTATTTTTGCAAGCTATATTTGGTTATGATTTATCATCTTGTTCAAAATCTTATGTCTTTGTCCCTTTATAGACTTGTTATATAAAATATATATTTTTTGCTCTCCTTTTTTATTATAGTTATGTTATTTAGGTTGAACACCATCTTTAGAGACAGTCCTCAATTTACAATAGAACTTCAATAAGCTCTTTCCTAGATGTCTCTCAATATTGTTCGATTTTCAGTAATTGTTGATACTGTCTGGCCTTAAAGTTGGAATTCACTTTTATACGTACATTCTCATTACAAAACAGTTTACATTTATATTTGCTAATAACAACATAGCCAGTAATTGTTTTACTTTTTAAGTATTTCATTTGTAATCAGGTCTTACAAGTCTGATCATAAAATTACATTCTTTTTTTTTTTCGTTTCTTTTAGTAATCAAGTGTCTCTTCATCACTTGGAATCCACCTCCAAATCATTTTTAGAAAAATAAATATGTCAAATGTTTTTTGAAATCTTACTTATCTGATATTCTCTCTCTCTGTGGGTTTTGTATGTGAAAACTTAGTTGGGTATAAAAATAGTCTGTGATAGACATTTTATCAATGCTGTGTATGTGTTTTCATGGTAACAGTTTTCAATTAAATTTATAGAAGAGGTTTTTTATCTTGTCTGAATTTTGTGTCTTTATATGTATTTGTATTCAGTAGATGTTTCTTTATTCTTATAATGTGATCAAAATGTGCATTAAAATTCCAAATGATTTCTTCTAGAATATTACTTGGTGTTTTTCAGTTTATTTATTTACTTTTTAACTTTTACTTTGTTCATTTTATTTCTTTTATTTGCCCTGCTCTATTCTTCAAGAATACCAATTAACAATTAATTGTTTCTCTACTTTCTGACTTACACATGTAAACTTCCCTCATGGTTTTTTTTTCAACTCTCAGTCATTTACATTTTGTGGGTGTTTTCAAATCTGCTTCCAATGCATTGATTAAATTTTTAAAATATTGATTATTTTAGCAGTTAATTTTGCTATTGTGGTTTATTAGGTATAAATTACCACCCTTCCTTTTCTTATATTATCTTACTGCAATTTTATTTTATTCTACTACCATTTCATCCCACCTTCTTTCATTTTTAACTATATTTTTTATTAATGTTATTTTCTTCTTGTATTCTTATTTTATATATTTTTTTATTTTTATTTTTATTTTTTTTATCCTCGCATGAGGACATTTGTTTTGCATTTATCTTCAGATAGAGCAGGAGGAGAGAGGGAGAGAGAGATATATATATCCATGTGAGAGAGACACATCTAGTGGTCTCCACCCACATGACCCCAACCAGGGCCAGGGACAAACTGCAACCAAGGCACATGCCCTTAGTAGGGATTGAACCCTGGACTCTCTGGTCCACAAACTGATGCTCTAACCACTGAGCTAACTAGCCAGGGCTTGTATTCTTATTTTATAAAGGATATGTCTTTTTCATGCTCATGATAATGCCCAACACTTGTTTGAAATTGAGGAGTGAGCATCCTGAATTTGATCTTTCTTTCAAAAGTAACCACTTGTAGTATTTTTTTTCCCTTCTGATATATTTTTAGTGAAGACATTTTCAGAGTTTTTTTTTTTCTCAATATGGTGATTTTGGCTCATATTTTATGGATATGTACTTGTTCCCTAATGTTAGTTCTATTTTTGACAGATAAAAATAAATCCCTTCCTCATATATGGAGCTGCAGGACAAGTTGTTTTGACCTGTTTTCGATGCCATTTTATGGATAATTTTAGGCTTCCTCCAGAACCTTCTCCATACTCCACCACTTTATTCTCTAATACTTTTAAACCATGTGAAAACTAAAAGTTCTTCAGAATGCACAATTACTAGCATTTCTTTAGTCTTCAACTCTTTCTCCAGTGGTATATTTGAGAAACTATTCTTCCAATAATAGGAACAATGGGTTTCCCCCCGTTCCTTTTTTAGAACTTCCTCCCTAGTAGACTCTTAATGCACAGATATATTTTGTAATATACTCACTGTGAGTAGATGCCAGAAGATGGTATCCAAGAAGTACTGATAGCTCATAAAAGCCCCTAGAACAAAAGACCAAGATGCAGATTGAGAGTTGACCAGTTTTCTGCTTGCCACCTGCTCTGAGTTCCCAATTCAGAAAACAGACGGTGAAGGGGACTGCATCATTCTCATTTCAACTTTTTTAAGTTAGTGTATACTAATTATGTTTTAAAATGCAGGAATGTTAGGCAGAGTTGAAACCCAAATGCATTTTTTTCAGTATAACTCTATTTGTCTTTAATTAACATTGAACATCCATGATTCAGGCATTCAATGGTATGAGAATCTAGTTTGGAGAGTACACTAGTTTATTTATGCTTATCTTACTGAACATTTTATATAGACAGTATTGTGGGCTTCTAATCATATTAATTTGAATTGAATGTATTACTTATTTAATGAGAGAAAAATACACTTGTCTATGTCTTCTCATAAATTGTAAGAGTAATTGTGAATTAGTTGAAACAAAAGAGGGTAATTTAGTGATATCTATTACATTCTAAATTTTGTATCTTTGCTGACCAAATAATTTTATTATGAGGAAGTTTATGGAGATATGTTCATAAAAGTGTGCAATAGGTATATGTTCATTCATCTTTGTAGTATTATTTAAATTAAAAACAAACCTGGAAAAAGTAGAAATGCTTATTAATTGAGGACTGTTTAGATATTAAGTATATCTTAAACATATGTGACCTATCTACTTATATTGGTATATCAATTCCTCAAAATTAAAATCCTAGTTTTAAAGCAAGTTCTTAAGAATATGCACAATATCATGTATTTATATGCGTAATGGCAATAAGAAGATGCATATATGAATATGTGAATTATCTTTATAAAATATATGTGTTTGTGTATTATATTTTAACCCAGGTTTAAAACTGGAGATTATGAAGCCAAAATGAATATTATATTTTTAAGTGTGTATTTCATTTTAATTTCATATCTTCATTTTAAAGAATGTTTATTATTTTTATAAATTAAAAAATAGTTAATGAATAAAGCAAAATAATATTTAAAAAAATAAATGTTATTTCAAAAGATTGTTATAGGACTTAAATATGATGTCTATGATTAGAGCATTGTAATCTATAGAGTCCTATAAGAGAATTTATTATTCTGTGTTTTTCAGAGCACCACACTTAAGAACAGGATCTTTCCCATATTAGATAGTGTTCTTTTATAATATCCATGTTAATGGTGTAAACCTATAGTCCCTCTTTTATTATGATTTAACTCTTTTTTTTTTTTTTAAACTTATTTACGGACAGAAGAATTGTACTTGCCAACATATAACATCTTACTTGTGTTTCAGTTGTTCTTTAACTTAAAAAAAAATGTGTTAGTTTTTTAAAAAATATATAGAGGAATATCCTTTGTATAATCTTAATGGGAAAGTGCTACATTTCTATTAAATATCAGACTGCTCTAATTTTATGCCTTTGCATGTACTATTTTTAATAAAAATAATACTTTAAAATATTTTCATGATAAATAGGTAGATTTATGTTTTTAACTTAAAATATCAACAAATCTAATTGTATTTTATTTAATACTATAATGTTGACTTGAAGAAGAGTGATGGGACAATGTCTCAGAAGATAAAATATATATATATATATATATATATATATATATATATATATATATATATATATATATTTGTTAGGATGAAATGTTCAAACCAGAGGACATATATGTGCATGAAGATTAACATCCTGTTTTAGTATTTTTTAAAAACTAATGAAATGTGGATATAGTCATGTATCACAAAACCCGTGTTTCAGCAGAGTTCATAAACTAGTTGAAAGTAGGGCACACTTTATTAACCAGTGGACAAGTTAGCCGTCGGGCACTGAATGTGAACTTGTGATATAATATTACAAATATCTAATCTCTCAGTGTTGACAAACAAATGGGTAGGGACACATTTATTAAACAAATATCCTTTGCTTTCTCTTAGTCTTTTCCTACTTGTCATCCTCTTAAAAGTCATCCAGCGCCCTCCTGTCAAGTTCCTTATGTCTATACCTAGCTGTTCCTCCTTTGCTCCAGTGGGTTCCACTGACGGGACCTCTGAGAATATATATCACTCACTCTCTGAGTGGTTGATTTGAGGCTTTCTTTCTCTGTAAAAATCTCCCTAAAAAGTAATGTTTACTTTTATATGGAAAAAAAATTATTGGAAATCAGAAATGACACAGTGGTTTTCATGGCAAATGTTATTACAAATACGATGATGTGCAAGGTTTATTAAACGGTGCTCATTTCAAGTTCAAATGTTAATAGGGGGTGGATTTTCACAAAGCAAAGCAGAGACCCTTTTGGAATCCTGGCTTTTATTCAAGGTCATGCATCTGATTTGTTGGGAAGTCTTCAGCAAAGTCACTAATGTGGCCTTAACCTGAATCTAGTGGGTTTTCTCTCCATCTGTAAAATATTAGGTTAATAACACATGTTTATTTGCAAAGTGCTTTGGTATGCTCAGAGTAAAAAAGGCACAAGTGCAAATATTGTTAGTATTGTATTTATTAATTGCTGAGGATGGCTTCAGTGCACCTTTGCTATTTAAAAACCCTGCTTGCAGCTGTGAAAACATTATGCTTAACACATGCAATTATCACTGGGGATTGGGGTAGAACTCACAGGGAAGACAGCTGCTGGAGGGGCCATTTAAAGAATAGACTGAGAAAGAAGAAGAAAGTGCAGTATTATTTAAAAAGTGAGTGATAATATTATATCTATATATTATAAAATTATGTTATAGTTACATGTTATATATTAATTATATATTAATTACATATACATAGAGAGAGTATGAGAGCTATACAGAAATATATAACAAACACTTCTATAACTATCATTAAAGTCTGCTTAGATCAGACTGGGGGGCTTTTTGTTTTGTTATTGCCAACCTCTTGCCTTTACCACTTTCCCTAGGCCTGTCAATTCCCTTCCCTTCCACAGAGCTTGTTTTGTGTACAGTATATTATTACATTTTTGTTTCTTAGTAAAGATAAACATATTAAAATATTATAATAAAATAAAAGGAAGACAGTATCAGAAATACTTGTGTTTGTGAAAATTACATCTCCTCATCTTTTGTGCCTCCAAGTCCGATAGCATTTGTTTAGTTTGGCACATGAGAGATTAAAAATATTTACTTTTCCTTGCCTGTAATTTTTCTTTTATTGATCTTCTCTGTTGATGTGTTATCTTACTTACTATACCCAAGTTTAATAATAGTCAAGGAATGTGTCATCCATTTCCCGAGGTGGTGTACATGGAAACTTTGAACTTCCTAACCCCAGTTGTGTTGCTGCATATGGAAATGTGGGGACCCGCAGATGAAAAGACCCAGACCTCAGGGTTAAAGAAGTGCAGCTACCTACTTCCTGTTCTTCACCATCCAGCTAAATTAAAACCTCTCTATAAGATCTCTTTTTGTGAAAGCAAAGTAAGTTTTTATATACAGGGGGCAGGATACAATTAGTAAAACAAATTCTTCCATTACAAAAAGAAAAGGGGTAGGGAGAAATGGAAGAGAAACCTAAAAGTATCGAACTACAGTGTCCTGGTTGTTGATGATTTTCCCACTGTTTCTTCTCTTCATCTGCCTCCTTCCTACATCTCTCATTTTTCCTTCCTCAATTTTCATACCCTCTTTTATACCTCTCTGCTTTCTTCTTTCTCTAGGCTGTGAAGTTTTACTTGGAGCCACTAAACCAGTAAGAAAAAAGAAAAAAAACAAAAAAACAATTCATTTAAGCAATGTGTCAGCCATTAAGCTACAGTGAAACCATGACAAATTAAAGCAACTGTACAGACAATTCAGGTAAATTAAAAACAAGTCGATATGCAACAGAAGTGATACACATTGTTGTTTTACATTAACCAAATTAAACAATGTTCACAACATATTTGTTTTTGGTTTTGTGGACCTTATCTAATGGACACTCTTGCAAATATGGTGCCATTAAGCCATTTATTATTTACTCATTTATTTTTATTTGTTCATTTTTTTGTGGTACATGCCCCTAGCAGGAACCAAACCTGGGACTCTCTGGTCCGCAGGCTACGCTCAACCGCTGAGCCAAACTGGCAAGGGCTAGCCATTTATTTTTTAAACTCATTTGGAGAGGAATGGGCTAATAATACTCTCTTTTTTCTTAGAGTCACACTATCATCCTTGATCATTGGAAAGACTTTCTTTTATTTATTGTTTTCTTTCATTCACATATTTCACGTTCCTCCTTACCCAATCCCCATCTGCTATAGACAGTCTTGAAATGTTCAGTTTGTTTGTACATATTCTTATAAAAATGCACTATTTTATTATGTTACTAAATGTATGTTGCTTATGTTTGATTTGTTGAACACTATGATTATTAAGATCCATTTGTGTGCTGAGGTGACTTTTAATCTAATGCTTCTAGTAGTATTATCACTTAAATTGGAGTTTTGGGGAGATAGTTAAGCTATATGAAGATCAGTTTGATATTTTCAAATGTTGTTAGAGTAGTAGGGTAATTTAGTCTTTACTCTAGAGTTAATGAAGCCTTATTACAAGATATGAACCTTCTAGAGTCTCAACTAAATATAATAGTTATTCAATTAATTTTCTCTGGTTTGGTTGATTGAAATTTAGACATCTTCCTGCTCTGTGTGAATTTAAGGAACATTTCATCTTAAATCACCCTAGTTGTTCTTGCCCTTCAGTTTGTTCTTTGCCAGGCCTTATGAATTCTTATCCTGTGCATGTATCTGTAAGTATGTACTTCAAGACTCAAGATTACCCTGCTTAGATGTCTATTCCGGAGCTCTTTCCTTATGTAGCTTCCTCTCTTTTCCAGTAGTTGGCTTCACAGGCTCCAGCTGCTGTGCTCCCTAAACTCTGACATCTGTCTCTTTGGCACTGCCTATTGTCCAATAGCTCAAAACAGTTGTTTCATATGTGGGTTGTTGTTTTTTGTTGTTGTTTTTTTCAATTTTCTATTATGAGCAGGTAATTCCAGTTTTATTTTTCCATTTTGGCCAAAAGCAAAAATAAGAAGTAAGTTTGGATTGTGTATCTTTTCTGCTGAATTAGTATCATTTGATTAACAAAGCTTTAATTTTTCATATACAAAAAAAAATGCAAATGTAAAATTTTTTGCTGGTTGCTGAAAAATGCAAAGCAGTACAAATTATTGGCAAATTAGCTAATCTAGTATCACTTGTCTAATATTAACTAAATAAATTTGTATCAGTCTGTCCCCAGGCCTTGGTTTCTTCCAAGGACAGATTTGTTCACAGAAAAATTAGATTACAAATTAAGAACAGAAATTTTTCTGGAGAAACCCCAAGTCATTTGAAATGAAACAATACCTTGAACTGAGAGGTTTATAAAAAAATATAAAATCTTGTGAGAAAGCAAAAATCATGGTTTTCTTTTTACCTAAGTTATGATAGTACAGGTAGAATTGAAGAAACCTAACTAATACTACTAAAACTAATGAATAAATATAGAAAAGACACAGACATTATGTCAATATAAAAACCAATTATATTTCTACATACTAGCAATAAACAATTGTACATAAATTTGAAAAGAAAATTTCATTTACAATAACATCAAAAATATTAATTTTTCAGATTAAATTTAACACACTATGAGTAAGATGTATATGAAAACAAAGCACTCCTGGATTTGAAGAATCAATGTCCTTTACATGTTGATTATCACCAAATTTACTTATAGATTCAATGCAATTCCAATCACATTCTTGGAAGAATTTCTTTCTTATTTTCCCTGTGATGGCGATTATTCTAAAATCCACATGGAAATTCAGAGGATTTGTGGTAATCAAAAATTCTATGGGAAAATAAAATCTATAAAGGAATTTATTTTATCTAGTGCTACTATAAAATCACTGTAATCAGAATAATGTGAAATTGATGTTAGGATAGACTTGGACACCAATAAAACAAAATTGAAATACTATTAATAGACCACATTTAAGGTTAATTGATTTTCAATGAAGATGTAGGATTAAATTAAAAAGGAAAAGATGAATTTTTCAAAAAATGATATTAGTCCAAATGAATATACACTTGAAAGATGAGCTAAACACTTCAACCCTTACTTCCCACCATTGACCAAAATTAATTCAAAATATAGCATACACCTAAATTTACAAGCTCAAACTATAAAATATAAAGAATAAAGCTAAAGAGAGATCTTTTGTACTTGGGGCAGTTAAATATTTCTTTGACAAATCACAAAAGAACACTACCTATAAAATAAAGAATCAATCAAACTTTAAAAATTAAAATAAAATAAAATTTGCTCTTTGTCAGACATTGCTAAGAAAATAAAAATGCAAGTCACTCACTGGGCAAAAATATACAAGGTACAAAGGAATAACATCTAGAATGTATAAAAGTAAAGATTTGCAATCTAGAAGATATAAAAAAATAAACTTTTACAACTAGAGAAAATGAATGAATTAAAAAGTGGGAGAAGATATGGACACATCCCAGATGAAAATGTGTGTCTTACATTCCTTATAACCACATAAAAGCATGCTTAAACTCACTGGTCACAAGGAAAATGCAAACTATAACTACAGAAGACCCACTATAGACCTTCTAAAACTGCTAAATGTAAAAAGATTAAGAATGCCAGGTGTCTGTGACTTTCAGGAATAACTTGAACACTCACACATTGCTGTTTGAATAGAAAATGTGACACATGGTCGGCCCTCGTTTATCACGGTTAATCAGTTCCAGACTCTACCGCGATAAATGGATTTCCGCGAAATAGGATTCTTTATTTATGTACAGTTGTCCCTCCTCACTTTTCCAAATAGCAATAAAGTGAAGCCGCGAAGGTCGAAATGCAAAGTGACAAGAGACAACTGCACTTTTGAAAGCAGTTTAACTCTTTTATTAAAAGTAACTAGGTGCCTGAATCAGTGCCCAGCTGGTGTAGCTCAGTGGTAGTGGTTAAGCATTGACCCATGCACCAAGAGGTCACTGGTTCGATTCCTGGTCAGGGCACATGCTCAGGTTACGGGCCAAATCCCCAGTGGAGGGCATGCAGGAGGCAGCCAATTGATGTTTTCTCTCATCAATATTCCTCTCTCGCTCCCTCTCCCTTCCTCTCTCTCTCTGAAATCAATAAAGAAAAAAATTTTGAAAAAAATTAAAGAATAGGGAGATTCTTATATAGTTGAACTGTGCTAGAGTAAAATTTTCAAAAACTCATAGTTATAAGCTAATTCTTTAAATTGTATCACATTGATAAGACTATCCCCCCGAAAGTAATATATATAGGATAATTTCTTAAGTCCTCCAAAAAAATGTCATACTATTTTTAAATAAATAAAATAATGTAATAATTCTGTTGCTAAAATTATAGCAATAATATTTATTTTGTAAATTTTTATGAGTAATAATTTTGTAGCACAATATCAAGATTTATTTTATCCTTATTTAGCAATATAATAAAAGGGTAAATGAAATAAAATATGCCAGTGTCAGTGATATATATTTTTTTATTTTGCTTTGTACATATTATTCCAACCTAAATAATCTTTGTCAAATGACTGCCTAGATGGTGTGCACACAGATAGAAAGCCTGGACCCACCTACAGCTGGTATGTCAGTTTGTTCTTGGTAGTTTGCCAGAATCCACACTTTTTCAGGGATGGTTGTAGGTGGGTGGTTGCACCCAGATGTTTCACTGATAACAGAAAATATTTGAGAGTATTATCTAAAGTATTATCTAAATGCACTGCAATGCTAGAGATAAGAATACAAATAACAGAGATTTAAATAAATATACTGTTAGCATGATACAAGCATCTTAAAATAGCTAAGGGAAGATTTTAGTAATTTTTAGTTAAATTAGGTGATTCACACTTGGCAATTCTATTCTGGGGAAGAGAATTATGAAAAACATGTTTTGGGTTATTTCTAACAAGATTTGCATTTAAATTTGCATGAGGAGTGATCAAGTGTAATCCCAAATATTCCTCTTACAGATTACTTAGAATAATTCTACAAATATAATATGTTATGTTAACAACCCTTCATGGCAATTACATAGAACAATGTTAATGCAAAACCGAGTTTATTATTTGTTTTGCTAATAGAAAATAACATAAAACTTGAGCCTCACATTTACAAGCATAGTCAATAATGTCAATCATATTTACAAAGTGGTATCACTTTGAATTAAAATAAAACAATATGCTCTTAATCATCTAGATAGTTTGGATATCTGTAGCACTCTCATTTTTTTCATAATATCCTTATATACTATTTTCTTGTTCAGTGACCTAGTGTAGAAGTTGAGGGTGGTTGTGCACATCAACACAAAACCATTTAAAATGAATAATCTATGCTCTGTCCAGAGCTAAAATGGAACAAATGTTAATGATAAAATACAGCGCTGGCCAGTTTGATTCAGTGGTTAGAGCATTGTCCCATGGACAGAAGGGTCATGGGTTCATTCCCGGTTAAGGGCATGTACCTGGGTTGCAGGTTCAATCTCTGGCCCTGGTCCAGGTGGTGCAGGAGGCAACCAGTCAATGTAATAGATTAATGTTTCTCTCTCTTGGTCTCTCCCTTCCACCCTCCCACTCTATATCTATCTAAAAATTAATGGAATAATATCCTCAGGAGAGGATTAACAACAATAAATAGATGATAGATATAGATAGATAGATAGATAGATAGATAGATAGATAGATAGATAGATTGATAGATGATTGATAGATGATAGGTAGATAGATAGATAGATAGATAGATAGATAGATAGATAGATAAATAGATAGATAGATAGATAAAGGAAGGCACAAGAAACCACTGAACTGTCATCCAGGTCTTTCAGTGATACACTGAATGAGAGGGCGAACTTGAAAAACAACATAAAAGATAAAATGAACAGCCCAAGGTGTGGCTCAGTGGATTGTGCGTCACCCATGGACTGCAAGGTCCCAGTTTGATTCCTGGTCAGGGCACAGGCCTGGGTTGTGGGCTCCATCCCCAGTAGGGCTTTCAGAAGAGGCAGCCAATCCACGTTTATTGCATCTATGTTTCTATCTCTCTCTAGCTTTGGGTTTCTTACAACACTTTAAGACTTTAGTCAACTGCCCTGGCTGGTTTGGCTGAGCAATTAGAGCATCGGCCCACAGACCAGAGTCATGGGTTTGATTCCAGTCAAGGGCATATACCTCAGTTGTGGTTGGGTCCTGGCCCTGGTCCAGGTCAGGTGGGAAGCAACCAGTCGATGGGTCTCTCTCTGTCCATATTTCTCTCCTTCCCACTCTGTCTGAAGATAAATGGGAAAAAATGTCCTCAGGTGAGGATTAAAAAAAAAAAAAAAGACTTTAGTTAGCAAGATTAGCATTTTCTGGTTATGTGGCATTTTTTTGTGTGTCCAAATATGACATTGTGAAAAAACGATTTTCTTCTTTTTACTTTTATTCTCAAAAAACATAAATAAATGTATTTTTGATGTTACCTATGTTTTTCACATTGAAAAGTATATTATATGATTTTACCAGTTTTCTCCCTCATAAGTCATTCTTTTTTTATATGTACCTAGGCGAATAATGACATATATTAGAAATTTTATAAGCATGTACATAACAATATTAGAGGTATTATATAGTCGTATACATATGCATGTTTAATATCTTAAGAATGCTTGGTTAAAATAACCAAGAAATTAGATAGAATCATCAGTTGGAAGTGAGGGAAATATTACAATGAGACATCTGTGACAGACAAAAAAAAAAAAAAAAAAAGAAAGAAAAACATTTAAAGCAATGACAACTTTGAAAGGATGCATAAAATGGAAATTTGAGCAAATTAAAGCAACCAAGTATGCAATGGCAGTGAATTTTCTCTATTCCTAACTTTGTTTTAAAGTTCATGTTGGGAATTTGTCTTACTTTTCTGAGTATAACATCCTCAACAGAGTCTCTCTCCATACTGCAGACTACTCCTCTTTGTGGTAATTCTGATCGATGCTATCCTTTTGGTTTTTCCTGAGATACAGAGGTAACATAGCTTTGGCAGGTAAAAAAAGTTGAGAAAGAAAGGTTAATTTTGTAACAGGCACTAAAGGATTTGTTTATGTCCTTTGAAAGACAACCTGTTAGGTGACAGAATTTTGATATGAATAAATAATAAAGATATGCAGGAATACCATACTCTTCTTTCATTGCTGCTATGAAAATTCCCACAAGCTTATTTATTTTAGGCATTATAGAATTATTTCATGAAAAGGATTCCTTATTTATTCTGAAAGATACTTATAATGGTTCAGATCTAATTGGTCCTACAGAAGTAACTTGAATATCTCTTCCAGATTGCAAAAGAATACGTTTTGGACTGGAAGGATAAAGGCAAAAGGCAGATTCATAATCTAGGATGACCTGTTCATATGTAGTATTTAACTTCAAAATATGTACATTTAACCTATTGAGGAGAAAAATGTGTAACTCTACAGTAAATTTATCACAAAAAAATAATTAATGTAATTAATGTTTACTTTTGAAACACCTCATTCCTTATTAAACTATATATACATATACTTGAGTAATAACATAATATGGAACTCTTAGGAAAGTGCAGAATCTGGTATAATTGAAGGAAGAATTCTTCCATCTAAGCAAACATTACTAAGTTATACATTATAGCAAGTTGATAATGAGACCAGATATAATCCTTCCTCATATTTTTCAAATTTGTAAGCCAAATATTTTGACATTAAGGATTTAAATTTAAAGTCTGTATTCTTTCCTTTTTAGTTTTGGATGTTAATTACATTTTCAAATGTCAGTGACCTAAGATTAAAGAAAAGCCGTTCTCCCCCCCACCCCGTCACTTCAGAAATTACAAAGTTTCAAGTGAAAAGTTAAAATATGACAAGTGAAACTGGGAAAATTGACTTTTTAATGTAAAACAAATGGATTTTTTTTTCTTATAAGTATTAAAACAAATGGTCCTAGTAATTATTACACATAATCCAAAAGATTATTTTTTCCTTAGTCTCTTCCATATTACACTAGCCTCTTAGAAGCTTTATATATGTTATACTGGAAATTATTCTCAGAATTAGCCAACAACTAATTTTAATTTATTAGCAACATATTGGCTAGGCTAATTAAAATAATTTTAATGCTTTGAAAGAAATTACCACAGACACAAATACTATGCAAATTAAGCAAAATGAGCAATATAGTTTATAATGTAGACGCAGACTTGAAGGCTACATTTAATACCAATATACACACATTTTTAACAATATTTTTATCAGAAATGACAATGTTTTGGCAACACAAAAACATATATTTTAACTATGTATGGAGAAATGAGCAAACAAAATCTGATTAAAGCTATATAACAATATGTAGACATGACATAACACAATTCTCAGGAGAGTGAATGTTTTTCAATATTTTAACTCAATGAACAAATACATATATTTTTTTAATTGAGTACTATTAGTATACAAGAATGAGTCCTGCATAAGAAACAGCAGTTCGGGAGCCACTGCTCTTGACAGGGTCATAGATATAACTACACTTAACGTTAATAAAAAGAGAAATACTACAAAAGAGGGACAAACCACAGGTAAGCAGTTGTAGAAGATGCGATTCACTCCACCAGGAGCACTAAGACGTGTTATGAAGGGAGGTTAAATAAAAATAGCAGTATTTCAGTAAGTAAAGGTTGGCATAGGAATTAGAGCATATAAAGAGAGGGAATAAACATGGAATGGGTTGTTAACAGATGCCAGACACATGGTTATGCACTTTATATACACTGTCTCAACAAAAATTATTTGTAATAAATAGTAATATCTTTAAGAGATGAGTTACACCACTTATAATTACCTTAGTTATGCCAGAACCCATTCCTTTAACAACATAAGCAATCTATCTTTATGAATAGAAAAAGCAATGCTTCTGGGCCTTGTGTTGACAGGCTAACTTTGGCTAACATTTCAGAGCCAGTCAGTCTTTTTATCAAGCTAGGTCTGCAATCAAGTATGTATTACGTTCTAATACTTTTCACATACTTGTAACTTTATAGAATCATGATCAATTCATGAACTCTGGTGACCTTTCATCAAAAACAGAAAGTAAAAATACATCTAAGCACACAATTAAATGCAATGTAATGAAATAGTTCTTGCTCAAAATCTGACCCATGTACTTATTCTGTAAGTGTGTTGTGTTGCATATGTAGCTTATATTAGGGTTTATAAAAAAGTAAGAGGAAACATTAAAGTTATCTTTAAATGAACACCAAAATAAAAAGATAACAGTTGATTCATATATGAATGCTTAAAGCTGATCCTTCATTTTGACAATAGTAGAAAAGCCTCCAGGGCCCATTTGTCTTGTGAGATCTCCGTTTTTTAGCACTGCTGAAGAATAAGGGTGGTCCTTTCCATAGGAATTAAAGGAGACTCTCTTAAAGGGTTCCTTTTTACTCAGTGTCAATTTGTGAACCAAATAATAAAATACGTTAAAGATTTGTAAAAATGTAAAAAGATGAAAATTTAAAGCATACAGTGGGGTAAGTGTATTCTAACTTCCCCCTCATTGGTATAAATATTACATTTCCTTGAGACTGTGCATAAAGAACTCTGTTTCAACTTCAGTGATTTTTTTAAGGTAATCAGTTCAGCTTCTAACTAGATATATGTATCCTTGGGAAAATAATTCAAACCTTCAGATACTCGGTTCTTTCATATGGAAACGGCTAAGATTGAAATATATGTTCCTTAAGGTCCAATCAACTTTAATACTTTGCTGGAAGTTGATGTTTTGTTGACTTACAACTGTTACAGCATAGAAGGAAAGAATCAAAGTAAAGGTAGACTGATTAGAGTATGACTAGTTCCAAATAGGAACACATAAATCTTGAAACTAAATGTACACACATTTACAAGTGCAACTGGTTTCTGGAAATTGGAAATCATATTTAATATATATTGTCTTTAATAGACAAAATTAAGTAAATATATAGTCCTATTGAACAAACTTTCTAAAAGGCAAATAAAACATGTTTTTCTATTTGCTCATTTTATTACTTCCTTTTGCTACTCAATATGAGAAGAATAATATAGTCCCAAAGTCTCAAACAGTATAACTGTGTGTAAGTAAATTCTCTGACAGTTATATATAATACACACACACATATATATATATACTATATTAAAATAATTTTATTCTTTACATGTTTATTTTTTTATTTTCTGCCATATATATTTATAAGTATATAGATAGATGTAGATATAGATACATAGACATATATATAGATATATTTATTCCTGTAATATTTTTTAATACTTCCAATTGAATATTTTTAATTCACATATTATTTCCATGGTTAAACAAAACTATGTTTTAAATTGCATAAACAGTTTATTCAACACTATCTATTAGTCAACATGTAGTCAATTATCACTGGTAAATTTCTTTTTGAAAACCTAACTATCATCTATGTTCCTATCTATTTAACTATCTATCCATCCATCTATCTAAAATGGTAAGTTGCTATGCATTCATTAAAAAGTGTGTAGCCTACATGATGTCTAGGATTACTAGGTAGATAGTTGTCCCTCGCCACTTCACACTTCGACTTTCCCGGCTTCACTCTATCATGGCTTTTTCAAATATATTCATTAAAACGTTGATCAAGACAGTGAAAATGATATAGTGCATGCTTGGTTGTCTGAGTCAGTTATACACCCCTGTATTGCAATTAAAATTAAAATCACTGTGCATATGGACTGTAGGCCTATGTATTCGAGCACCCCAGGAATCCTTCAACGCCAGGTGCAACTGCTAGAGTTTGGAACTGATTACCCACGATAAATGAGGGATGACTGTACTAGGAAATAAGCTGCAAGGTACCATCTGGAAGACTTCCTTGGCATGTTATTGCAGACAGAAACCACCATCTTGACCATGCTTTCCCCACAACTGTGTCCTGCCCTCAATACTCTTCACTTTGAACACACTATTTGGTTTCCCATTTCTATCATAGCTTTGCTCATTAGATTTGAGGGTTAACAATTATCTCCAATCTCCAGCATGGAATCTCATTTGTCAGACTACTTCTAATCATATGCCCTCCTGTGACCACTCAGCATAAACCCGTGATTGCCCCTCAAAATAACATCAAAGCAATCATCTTAACATGAAATTTTAGAATTTGAATACACTATAAAATTGACCATGGTATTTTTTCAAGATGTCTAACTTAGAAAATATTAGTTTATCTTTAATGTACAAATGTATCAAAACTTCTAAATTGCAACATTATCTCTACCCCTCACATTTGTATATGTTTAAGGAAATGCTTTTTTAAACTCTAATGAATTTACATTCCTTAACAAAATTAATTAAAGACACACACTTACATGTATGAATATGCTAATAAATTAGTAAGTAAACTTATGAACTATTAGATATATATTAATCCTTTTTATTCTACCTTGTTTTTGAACTACCTTTGATTCTTTGGATATATTTTATTTCATATAATTTGTTAAGATTTCTCAGTTCATCAATTTTTTCACCTGCAGTATCCAATATGCTAATTAATCCACATGTTTTTGTTTTTTCATCAATGATTCGTTTTATGTTTGGAATTTCAATATATCTTCTTTCAATTCAGCCTGTGTAGTATATATTGTTTTTGTTTGTTTTCTTATTCTTTCAATTTTTTTCTTTTATATTTTAATCATTGAAATATATTTATTTTATTTTTTATGTATTTTTTGTCATTTAATAAACCCCTTTATTATTATTATGAATAACATTTCCTTTAAGAAAAGGTGCCCAGGAAAGTTAGTTATAGTCATATAGAAATAGGGCCTATAGAACCCTGCAGGATAAATGACATAGAGGTTTTCTTTATTAAGTGTGTCCTAATATACATTAAAAAAATTTTTTTAACTATTTATTTTTTTTACAGATGTTTTTCTTTTTTCCCCCACTGATGACCCCTCCCCCACCCTCCCTGCCCTGTCCCCAGCTTTGTTGTCCATGTCCATTGTCCATTGTTCATGCATACATGCATATAAGTTCTGTGGTTTATCTCCCCCCACCACCTCTAATGGGGATTGTCATTCTGTACCCCACTTACCATGTCTCTGGGACTATCCCATTCCTCAGACTATTATGCTCATTATATTCCACAAATAAGTGAGATAATACGATACTTGTCTTTCTCTGTTTGGCTTGTTTCATTTAGGATAATACTTTCCAGGTCCCTCCATGTCATCTCAAAATATAAGAGATCTTTCTTTCTTACAGCTGCATAGTACTCCATTGTGTATATGTACCACAGCTTTTTTATTCATTCATCTACTGGTTAACATTTGGGCTGTTTCCAGATCTTAGCTATTGTAAATAGTGCTGCTATGAACATGGGGGTACATATATTCTTTCTGATTGGTGTTAAATATATTTATTTTATATTATCTTTTAGATTATTATCCCTTAGGCTTGGAGTTGTAATACTCATCTTTGATTAATCTGCTCTCTCTCTCTTATGGTAAATTTATTCTTTATGCAGTTTTACATTTTTGTTGTTGAACTCATTATTACTGGTAGACTATATTTATGATATTCCAATATATTCCTGAAATGAGGAAATATCTCTAGAGAGCAATTTTGCCCTTGTTCTGCCCCAGGGATTTTACTTGTTTTTATGATATGATCTCATTTCCCAGATTCCTGCACCTGTGGAAAGTCTGTCTCTATATCCATGCATGGTTTAGGCATAGAGTTTCTATTACTTAGTGGGGGCATTTTCTCTATTTAAGCTCCATACGGTGTCAAACTTTCCTGAGTCAGAAGACATATTATATTTTTTCTTTGTTTATGTAGCTGCGGGAGTTCACTTGGACTCTGGACTTTGTGAATATATTACAACTCCATTCTCTAACTTCTAAAGCATTTATCTGAATACATTGTTTTTCTAGGTTTCCAGAACATTAATTCACATCAATGATTGCTCAGATCATGACTTCCCTTTGTCAAAAAGTGTTAAAGATTAGAGATTTACCCTACTTTCAAGCTATCGAGTCAACCTGCAAGTTTCATGGATGCCAGAAGAAGACATGAGACTCCTGGATCAGAGGTGAAGGATAGTTTATTGTTAACTACAATAGTCATAAACAGAGTATCAGTATTTTCTTGTGCTAGTTTACAAAGCCTCAAATTCCACAAGGATGCTAGTTTAGAATTTGAAGATATACAGGATTTTCTCTTGTAATAGAAATACTGGTAGATCATACAAACAGTTTTGAGATGTTTTCTCCTAACCGAGCTCCAAAATAATTAAAACATGGTCAAAGTGTTTAGAAGAAGTAGAAAGTGCATGGGAATTACCCTATTTCTCCAGTTATCTTTATCAGACTCTGTTAAATTGTCTTTTCACTTACTGTTTTCTCTAGCTATTGTATAATATTACTTTCTTCTTTATAAGCATTTCTATACTTGCAAGTAACATTCATTTTTTACACATTGATACACCTATTGAGTATAATTATTGATCTTAGACTTTATCTTTAGAGCTGGATAATATCCCTTTATCTGGATCTAAAAACATTTATTAATTTATTCACCTATCGAAGAACCTCTTGGTTGCTTCCAAATTTTAGCAATTATGAATAAAGCTGCTATTAATATTTATGTGCAGGTTTTTGAATGAGCATATACTTTCAACTCATGCTAAGGAGCACAACTGCTGAATATTTGATTTTGTAAGAAACTGTCTTCCAAAGTGGTTGGATTAATTTGCATTCCCAACAACAATGAATGAGAGTTTTTGTTGCCCATAACATCGTCAGTATTTGGTACTGTAAGTGCTTTAGAGTATAGCCATTCTAATAAGTGTGCAGAAGTATACCACTGGTGTTTTAATTTATATCGTAGTTTAGTCTTGGTATTGCACATTCTGTGTGTTTAGACAAATGTATACATGTATCTATGATTATAGTATACAGCGTATTTTTACTGGCCTAAAACTTCTCTGTGCTCTACCTATTATCCTCCCCCAAAACCCCTGGCAACTTTTTACTTTTTCCAAAATTTTTCCATTTTTATAATGTCATGTAATTGTAATCATAGAATATTTAGACTATTTAGATTGTCTTCTTTCATTTAGTAATATGCATTTATAGATCCACCCCCCCACCCCACCCCCACTGCCCGCCCGCCAAAGATGTTCAGTTGTTCCAGCATCATTTGTTTAAAGAACCATCTTTTCCCCACTGAGTTGCTTCGGATCCTTTGTCAAAGATTAGTTCATCTGTTTGCATGGGTCTATTTTTATGCTGTCTATTAAGTTATATCGATCTGTTTTTTCTTTCCCCATTACATTGTATTTTATTTTTTAGAAGGTTATTTCTATAAAGTTATAGTTTTATTATCAATTGCTAGAATAGTAATATTTGCATATCAAAACATTTATATAATCTATTTAATATGCCCAGTTTGGATTTCTTCACTGAGAACCTAAATAGAGACATTGAGTAATTAAACTAAAATTCATTTATTGCACATATCTCTATTTACAGTAAGTTTAAATCATGATAGTTACAGCTTAGTTTTAGTTCTAAAATATAAATACCATGTAATTAAACTCATTCAGATTGGTTATGTGTTTAGAAAAAAGAAACAAGTAAGATTCTTACTTTATATCTTCTTCTAAAATAAATTCCAGGTAGATTAAATATAATAAATGAAGCCAGAGAATTGCTTTTAAAATATATAGGAAAATATATGTCTGATCTCACTGGGAAAGTTCTTCCTAAGTATTTCACCAAAGGAAAGATTTAATTATCCTGAAGTAAAAAGAAAAATATGTTATAAAGAAATGGCAAATGTTAGCTGTATATTTTAATCAAAGTTTTTATATTCTTATTCTATTAAACTTTTAAGAAATCTAAAGGCAAGGGATAAAAACTCAATTAGAAAGTTAAAGGGAGGCCCAAGCAAGCAAGCTAAGAGGTACTAATAGTTAATAAACCTATAGAAAATTAGTTTAATGGCAAAGAAAATGCACATTAAAACAATAATAAAATATCTTATTTTACTCTTCATATTGAAAATTTTATGTTATTATTAAATTTTGGCAAAATTGTGTAGAAAAAGTCAAATGAAAAGAACTAATATTTACTGAGCATTAACTTTGAACCAGGAAATCTTACTTATGTTTGGCAGGACTGTTACCACATACAAAAAACAAAAAACAATAAACAAACAAAAAATTCAAAATAAAAAGAACAAAAAACTCGTACGGTATAAATTATCACCCTGTATTGTTTAATATATATATTGTTTTATATATATAATTGCTTGCATTATTTTTAACCCTAGATTTAAGGTTCTTTGATTAGGCATGAACAACATGCATTCTGTCATATATTAGTCTTCAAGTTCATTAATTTAACTTTTACTTTGTAAAGTGACAACATTAAATTTAATTTGTACACTGCTATTTGTTCAGTTTCTCTACCTGCAGAACAGAATAGGGTAATGAAGTATTCATCAAGTTTCTCCCTAATGTTTAGTGCCCTAATTTAGTCACTTTTGTGCTTTCTCTCAATCTAAATAGTTATACTTTTTGCAACTTCCCCAACTTGTGTCAGATTCTGTATAGTTACAGCATATAGGACACTGTGATATAATCATAGAATAAACATTGAGACAAGATTGTTTAAGAGAAAAGAAGAAAGCTATAATCTATACTTGCTAAATATTTTTATAAGAGGGACATGAAAATGTGCTCCAAACAGTGAAGACATATTTACTGGAAATGACTTCCACAAGGGCCTATCTTTTCTGTCTTCAGTAAGAAAGCATTGCTAATCAGTCCAAAAACGGATTTTAAAACAAAGGCCACTTCTAGCTGAGACCCTAAATATAACTAGGCCACGATCACCAGTGTTTCAAAACTTGCATCATACTAGGAAGAATTTTATCTTACTGATTCACTCTGGAACATGAAATATGCTTCTATTAAGAAAAGCCTGGGAGCAACGCGGGTTGTGACCATGAATTATGTATGTATATAAGTATGTTTTTGTCTTCTTCTGACGAAAAGTTGAGGGAATTACATTCATCATTCATAAACTAATATTTATTGAGTGCTGATTATGTGCGGATTTAATGATCTAGGTGCTTGGAAACATCAATTAAACAACAGACAAAAATACCCTTGTTAACTTTAAATTATAGTGAAGGAATGAAGACTATCTCTGTATGATAAATTATATAGTGTGTTAGAAAGTGATCAGTAATGTGCAAGCAGGTGTTCCAAGCATGCTTGAGGATCATGGAATCAAGGTAGTTGGAGCAGAATGTGTGGAGACGAGAGGAACAGAAAATAAGTTTGGAGGGAGAATGAGGGTGGGGGGTGTAAATCATCTTGGGCTTTGTAGGCCGCTCTAAAGACTTGCAATTTACTCACTGAAACGCAGAGCCATTGGAGAGTTTTAAATTATATTTTAAAAGCAGTTTCATTTTGTGTTGCAAATAAACTGTAGATGAGTGAGGGGGTAGGCGGAAGGAGGAAAACTGAGGTAACCCAGGTAAATAGTAATGCAACATAGTGTCAACCACAGAAATATGGAGAAGATGTTAGATTCTGGATATATTTTTTAAGTAGAGCTAAAATATTTGCTGATGGATTAGAACTGGGGTATGAGCGAGAGAACAGTTACGGATAACCTGTCCTTTGCTCAGGAGAGAAATATTAATGTTTTATTCCAAGGCTGTTCACTATATGCACATCTTTGTAAGGATACTTGGAATGAAAAGGCTGTCACTGCCTTGCTCTGGGGATGTGCAAAAATATGACCTATGGAAAATTTTCTCTCATCAACCGATTTTCCTCTCATAGACTTAACTTCATTTGGCAAAACAATACTGCCATATTACTTTGCCGTACACGTTGCCTAAGTCAGAAACTTCAGAGTCATTTTTAAGCTCTTCATTTTGCTGGGAATATTGCAAAAAGTACACATTCTTCCTGCTGTAGTTAGCCATAAAACATTCTTGCTCCCTTGTTGGGACCTTTAGTGAAACCAGCCTTAGGATGAAGTCAGTTCTGAGAAAACAAGGCAGAGAGATGCAAGGTAACTGGACTTTGATGACAATGTTTAACAGGACTTTCAAGCCTCACCTGATGCCACACCAATCTTTAATTTTTTACTTCCTATATTGCTTATGGATCGGAGTCAGATTTTCAGTTTTTTGTAATCAAAAGTGTACTCTTTTTCTTCAAGTTAAACTTAAACTGTACTTCTCCCTGTGATATTTTCCCAATCACTAAAAGGCATTATGATCTCATTTAAGCCATAATTATTGTTTTAGCATATAAAAACTTTGACCTTGCTTTACAATTTTCTGAAAATCTGATGGTTGTTATTTTATTTACCTTTAAAATAATTACCTTTAGAATTCCATGACAATGTCATAAACCATTCAACATTTTTTTTTAGGTAGAAAATATATTTCTGCTTTGAAATGGAAGTGATTATAACTGATAATAACATTTAGTAATTGTATATGTGCTTTTATCCAATTATACTACTTTTTAAAAACTAAATCTGCCAGAATCACGTCTCCAGAATAGCAGAGAAGATCACAGCCTCTGTTCATTCACAAAGATTACCTCCCAAAATTATTGAATTGGAAATCTTTGCACAAACAAAAATAGCTCTGGGATTGCACAGGGTTCTATTCAAGAAACTTCAGCAACACCATGAAACAAAAAATCAACCAAACCAAAAGAAAGCTAGTATAGATTCTGTTCTCATCATCCCACCCACCAGGCTGGCAGTGTTCTGCCTTCAGGAGGGAATTCCTTGGGAAGACAGAGATCTCCTCACCTGGAAAGGGAGAAGAGGGTGAGTGACCAGCTTCCTCCGCCTTTTGGGACACTACATAAAGGACTTGTTGGCGACTGGCACAGCTGAGACATCGAGATAGTCAAGACACAGGAGAAGAGCAGAAGCTACCAGCACAAGCTGCACAGTGGGAAGGAGTGTGGGACCCAGTGACCTGCTTGGTAGAAGGTCCCACGGCTCTCACCACTGAAGAAACCAGTGGATAGCACAGCTACTGTGGACCACCCCCACTTTTTCCCCTCAACAGGTATCCTCATGGTTTGCAGATATAAGTCATCGGAGCTTCTCCCTGTTCCCTCTCCCTCTCAGGCTGCTGGAGCCAACCCAGGATCTGCACCAACAGACAGCTCAGGCTACTATAGCTGCATGAGTGCTAGGCACCAATCTAGACCCCTGTGGCTGGCCCCCACTGCTATGCCTGCACTTGGGGCTAGACCTTCCAGCTGCCACATGTACACTATAGGCAAGATTCCTGTCACTGGGTCCATTGCCACGTGCATGCTTATGATAAGATCCTGTAGCCACGAAAGTACATACTATCAGCCAAAACCCCCATAGCTATGTGGGGCTAGATTCCATCCTCTCTCTTATCACTGGCCTACACCACTGAGTCACCTGGAGCTAGTACCCCAGCTATAAACTTGCCTGTCACTGACCTAATTTCTATAAGCAGCCTCCACTGCCATGTGCACGCCTGTGGGAATACACAGCTGACACAGGAATGCACACTAACAGCCTGGACCCCTAAGATGTTTGTGGGTACAGATTAGACCCTGTCTCCTCTCACTGGCCTGCACCACTGGGCTTACCTGCAGCTAGACCCACCAGATGTGTGCCTGTACACACCCATCCAGCTGTCTTCACTGGCTTCCACTGCATGAGCATGCCCATAAGAAGACCCTGCAGAAATGCATGTTTATAGTTAGGGTCTCTACAGCTTTTTGTGGCTCCCACTCTGGCTTTGTCTCCTGTCACTGGCCTGTGTTGCTGGGCTTGCTTGCAGCTAGACCATATAGGCTGTGCTACCTGTCCTAGTCCCAAACCACTGCTCTTGGAGGACTTGCTGAGGACCCCAACAGTCCTTGCAGCTACTGCTGAACTCCTGCAGTGTTCACCAAGGACCAAACATTTATTGATGTTGTAGATCCACTGGCCAGAGCTAACAAATATTACAGCCCTCTCCTGACACAGAGCCGTTATATGTCTCTTAGCTCCACTGGACCTGGGGTCATAGTATGCTCCAGTGTGACCCCACCAGAAGGTGAAATTGTTCCTTACCATAGTCAATCCATCAACTCTTGAAGAGATGCCTGCTTATTCAAATGTGCAGATACCTATGCAAGGATACAGGCATCTCAAGGAATCAGGGAAATGTGATGTGATCAAAGGAACACATTAAACTTCCAGGATCTGACCCCCAAAAATGTAAATTACATCAATTTCCTGACAAAAAATTCAAAATAAATAATTTCTCAGAGGATGCTCAGAGAACTACAAGGGAACCCAAATATACAGCATGTTAAACGTATCACACAACGTGATCAAGGGATCAAGGGACGCAAGGATGGTTCAGTATAAGCAAATCAATAAATGTGAAACAGCACATTAGTAGAATGAAAGACAAAAATCATATAGCCATCTCAATAAATGCAGAGAAGCATTTGATAAATTCCAGTAAACTTTCATTATAAAAATGTTCAACGAATGGAGCATGGAAGGAACATAAATCAACATAAATCAACATAGTAAAGCATTTTTTGACAGACCCACAGCAAACATACTCCAGGGTAAAAGGCTCAAAGCTTTACCTCTAAAATAGGGAACAAGACAAGGATGTTTACTCTCACCACTCCTACTTAATATAGTACTGGAAGTCCTAGCCAGAACAACTATGTAAAAGAATGTAATAAAAGGCATCCAAACTGATTAAAGAAAGAAGTAAAACTGATTCTTTTTTTTTTTGTATATATAAAATCCTAAAGGCTCCACACACACACACAAAAAAAGAACAAATCCGCAAGTTCAGTAAAGTTGCAGGATACAACATCAAAATTCAAAAATCTGTTGCATTGCTATACACTAACAACAAAATATGTGAGAGAGTAATAAAGACAACAATCCCATTTCTAATACATCAAAGATATTTTACATCAAAAATTGTAAAATAATTGGGAATAACTTTAGCCAAGGAGGTGGAAGTTCTCTACAGTGCAAACTCTAAGAGTTTGATGGAAAAAAGTGAAGAAGATACAAGTAAATGAAATGATATCTAGTGTTCATGGATCAGAAGAGTTAATATTGCTAAAATGTTCATACTACCCAAAATCATATATAGATTTAATGTAACATGGAACCAAAAAAAGACCTCAAATAGTTAAAACTGTATTAAGAAAGAACAAAATAATGGCATCACACTTTTTTATTTTAAACACTATGGTGAAGCTATAGTAATCAAAACAGCACAGTACTGAAATAAAAACAGAAACAAATCCACTGGAACAGAATCAAGAGCCCAGAAATAAACCCATGCATCGAGATGGTCAACTAATATTGACAAGGAGCAAGAATACTCAGTGGAGAGAAAACAGCCTCTGTAATAAATGATGTTCATTTAAAACTGGATGTTCACATGTAATAATGAAATTAGATTCTTATGCTACACTACTCATAAAAACTAACTCAAAATGCACTAAAGGATTAAACATAGACCTGAAACTGTAAAACTCCTAGAAGACATCATGGAGAAAATCTCCTAGACATTGTTTTTGGCAATGATATTTTGGATATGATACCAAAAGCACAATTAACAAAGGAAAAGTCTACAGTGGGACTACTAAAAAGCTTCTGCACAGTGAAAGAAACAATCAACAAAATGAAATGGCAGTGTACAGAATGGGAGAAAATATTTACAAAACATATGTCTGGCCCTGGCTGGGTTTGCTCAGTGGTTAGAGCGTCGGCCTGCGGTCCAGAAAGATCCAGGTTCTGTTTCCACTAAGGGCACATACCTGGTTGCTGTTTGTCCTCGGCCCTGGTTGGGTCGTGCAGGAGGTAGCCACTCGATGTGTCCCTTTCACGTCAACATTTCTCTCTCTCTCTCTCTTCTCTCTCCCTTCCACTCCATCTGAGCAAAAAATGGAAAAGTGTCCTTGGGTGAGGATAAAAACAAAAACAAAACATATGTCTGATAAAGAATTTATTATTCTAAACATATATATATATACATATATATATATATATATCATTAGCAAAAAAAGCACAAATAATCCAATTAAAATAGACCGAGGACTTGGGTAGACATTTTTCAAAGAAGAGATGCAATGGCCAACAAGTACATGAAAAGGTTCAACATTACAAATGATCAGGAAAATGCTAATTATAGTCATACACCTCACACCTATTAGAATGCCTATTATCAAAAAGGCAAGAGGTAATAAACACTAGGAGGAAGGAGAAAAAAGGAAAATCTTTTGCACTGTTGGTGGAACTGTAAATTGATGCAGCCATTGTGAAACATATTATGAATGTTCCTCAAAAAATGAAAACTAGAACTACCATATGATCCAACAATAAATCATATACTCTGGATATATATTCAAGGGGAATAAAACCACTAGGCCAAAGAGGTATCTGCGCCCTCATATTTATTGCAGCATTATTTACAATAGACACAACATGGAAACAGCCTAAGTGTTCATCAGTGGGGGAAAAAAGAAATCCTGCTATTTATAACATGGATGGAACTTAATGGCAATGTACTAAGTGAAATAAGCAAGATAAATAAAGAAAATATTGTATAGAGATAAAAAGACAAATACTGATATTACTTATATAGAAAATCTTACTTATATAGAAAATCTAAAAACAATGAACCCAGACCTGCTGGTGTTGCTTAGTGGGTTGAGCTTCATCCCCTGGACTGAGAAGCCCTGGTTTGATTCCTGGTCAGGGCACATACCCGGGTTGTGGGTTTGATCTCTGGTGGAGAGAGTACAGGAGGCAGCCGATTGATTTTTCTCCCTTCCTTCAATGTTTCTATCTCTCTCATACCTTTCTCTCTCTCTAAAAATTCAGTAAAAACCTATTTAAAATAAATAATAACATTGGACCCAGACAAACAGAGTGTAGAATGGTGGTTGCTAGAAATTGTGGGAATAATGGGGTGGTATTGGTCAAAGGTTACAAAATTTCAGTTATAAAATAAATAAGTTCTGAGCATCTAATATACAGCATAGCAACTATATTTCATACTGTATTGTATACTTGAAAGTTGTTATCAGAATAGAGCTTTACTTTTTCAAACCATAACAACAATAACAAGATGGTAATTGTGTGAGGTGAAAAATGTGTTAACTAACCTTATTGTGATTCCATTTTCACGATCTATGTGTGCCAAATCATTTACCTTGTAAATCTTAAACTTACACGATGTTATATACCCATTATATCTCAATAAAGCTTCTTAAAGAGTTCTTAGTAATAAGTAAAAACACACTATGTACACAACTAAACAAAGACCCAAACCTTTTTCATATTGATCCCTGACAGTCCACAGGTTTAGGATACAAGAATAAAACTATCACCACCCCCAAATCAATCTACAATGTATTCAGTGACAGAAAAAAAAAAAATCTCATTTGGTGTACATATGTTTGAAAGTGCAAATTATATTTGATTCTACTCAATTGGCAGGGAGAAAGGAAATAATGGAGGACAGATTGCTACATTTTCTCTCTAATAAGGAAAGGGTCAACTTGTAATTTTAAGTCTGGAAAACTATCAAGAAATGGTAACTTATTTTATAGTTTATTTTTCAAATGCCAGCTATTGTTCCTCTTAACACATATTAACTTATTTAATCCTTAACACAGCATCATGAGTTAGGCATGACATTATTCCTGGCGCACTAGGACACAAAGAGGAACTCAGTCAGGGTTGTGCAGAATTCAATGCCAGGGTCCCTGCCTCAACTCCTCCATGTAGTGTTTGTTATCCATCATGGTACATTGTGCTTCTTCTAATTTCATAATATATTATGAAATAGATGTAGAGTCATAAATTCACACCAATGATAAACATAGATTGTCACTCTCTATTATAAGAGTGTTATGTCATTCTGTTTTAATTGTTTGTTTATCACTTTTCATTGCATTTCATTTGTTATGTTTTATGTGTAACTAAAGTGGAAGAAATGCATGCATAAGGGATGGAACACAGGTTTTCATAGTAAAGGAAAACTGAGAGTTTACCAGATTTGAGCTTGAATTTTTAATGCACTCAGTGGTGGTACTTTTAGAAAAGTTTCAGTACACAAGTAATTATAAGAATTATCTTACCATTTTGTTGATGGTTTCCTTTGCTGTGGAAAAATGCTTTAATCTAATGTAGTACCATTTGTTAATTTTTTCTTTTGTTTCCCTTGCCCAAGGAGATTTATCAGAAAAAGTATTGCTACAAGATATGTTCGAGCCCTGGCCGGTTTGGCTCAGCGGTTGGAGCATCGGCCTGCGGTACAGAGAGTCCTGGGTTCGGTTCCCACTAAGGGCATGTGCTTCGGTTGCAGTTTGTCCCCGGCCCTGGTTGGTCGTGAGGGTGGCAGCCACTTGATGTGTCCCTTCACATCGATGTTTCTCTCTCTCTCTCTTCCTCTCTATCCCTCCCGCTCTATCTGAACAACAAAAAAAAATGGAAAAATGTCCTCGGGTGAGGATTAAAAAAAAAAAAAAGATATGTTCGAGATTTAACTGCCTATGTTTTCTTCTAGGATTTTTTTTGGTTTCAAGTCTAACATTGGCATTTAATCCATTTTGAGCTTATTCATGTATGCGGTGTAAGAAGGTAATCTAGTTGTTTGATTTTGTTTTTGTTTTTTGTTTTGCATTTATCTGTCCAGTTTTTCTAACACCATTTATTGAATAGACTATCTTTAGTCCATTGTATGCTTGTGCCTCCTTTGTTTTTACCCTTTGAGACAGAATGGATGCATCTGGAGAACATTATATTAACTGGAATAAGCCAGTCAGTGAAGGACAAGTACCATATGATTTCACTCATGTGTAGAATTTAGTGAACAAACTGAACTACCAAGCAAAATAGAGACAGACTCGTAGATAGAGAGCAGACAGAGAGCTCTGGTGTGTGTGTGGAGGGGTTGGAGGTGTTGGGGGCTGGAGGGATTGAGCCAAAAAGAAAAAAAATGAGAGAGAACTCATGGTCATGGACAACTGTATGGCCATTGGGGCAGAAGAGTTGGGTGGAAGAGGACACAAAGGGGATAACTAGTGAAGGAAAAATAAAATAGAGTAAATTTAAAAGTTATAAGGGGGAAGGTAAGACTCACAGAGTGGGTGCACTAGTAACAGTACACTATCAGGCTCTTCTATCAGTATAGTAATGCTGAAAATCCTCACCAGAAACAACTAATGTTTTGTGCCTATCCAATGAATGGGCATTTTAGAAGTAAAAGAAATGGAATCCCTGAGTGATAAGGGAATTCTACCACTTATGTTTATTGTCGGTGTGGATTTAAGACTACAAAGCAATGATATTCTCTCATCTGTACACTCAGTGTTGGCTGTATCACTACAATCAATATATATTAGTGATTGAAAATATCTGAAGAATAGACTAAAAAAGAATTGGTGATGCTGTATTGCCAGCCCTTGGTATGGCCTGGAGTTAAAAGCGAGCACACATACCTTATTTGTGTCTTTCAAGAACGTCCCACTTAAGGGAAACAATAGCACGTTGCAGGTTACAACTCTTACCTTTTACCACCAGTCTGCGTCAGTTCTGATGTTATTGTATCATAGGGTTGCATCTACCTTAACGACAGGGCTCCTGGCGGGACTTGGAGAAACAGAGATAGCTGTATAATTATTTGGTTTGGAAGACAAAAACCCTTAAAGGAATTTTATTAGGAAATGTTAAGTTAAATGTGTGGAGAAATATGATGATCATAAAAGAGTTAGTTAAATTGTGGTTAACGAGCAATACAAAGCGCACATTCACGCAGGCAGACAGGTTGGTGAGAGCGCAGGGCAGCGACTCTAGCCGCACTGGGCTGAGGGACCTGCAGCCTCTTTATTTCCCCTCTTTAGGTCCAGGTGCTCTCTGGGGCGCTGAATTCAGCTGTTAGATGGAGTTTGGGACTCTGTGTGTGTGTGTGTGTGGGGGGGGGTAAAATGGAAATAATGAATAGTGACCTTGTGGTAGTATATAATGCTAATTTTCACCCAATTTTTTTTTCTTATTATATTAATGTTCTGATAGTTGGAAAACAAAACAGAGCAATTGCAACAACAAAAATCTAGTTTTCCCTAAACCAGCTGCCTATTGATACCATGGATTTTTGAAAGAAAGTGATGCAGAGTCTGTAGCTAAATAACCTGATCCATTGGCACAAAAGTTATTTATTTGATTCCAGAATCAAATAAACTTTCTTGTGAGAGTGGCAATAATTTGAGAGAGTTGCACATTCCTTTGAACTGTTGGAAATAAGGTCTGTTGCAGCAGGTTTAATTCACCACTACTGTTTTTCTCTGAACGTTACTATTATTCCTTTTGTCTCCCTACAGGTGTAAAGCAAAGGACATAAAGGAGAGGGTCCTTCCTTCCACGTGGAGTTCCTCTGGCCTCTCACTAACAACCAGAACTCTGAAAAAAATTCAAGGGCTTTTCCAAGATAAGATATGTTCTATGTATCATATTTTTGCACTTAATGCATATAGTTCTCACTAAATTTGTGAAGTATAGATGTAAACTAACTGTATTACCTCGAAAGACTACACATGTACTTGAACTGACAAATTTAGGACATTGGATTACATTTCTTATCACGGAAGAATTTGCTTTGGTATGCAAATTATAAAATGCATGAATATATGAGTCTAAGCCAAAATATTAATCACTAAAACACAACAGGGTGCAATTTTCATAATTACCAGCTGCACTAAGCAGTACAGCAATATTTAAGATAGTCTCGATTGTTACTTTATGATAAAAGCATGCCCTTCCGTTGTCTTCCATGAAACATAAAAACAGTCACTGCAGGGTAAATTGGTTAAGGTTTTTTTTAGGGACAATAAAACTAGACATTTTGTTTCTCAGACAACATTCTAGAAAAGATTTAGAAACATTATTTTATGCTGTACAATCATTATTACCATCTGTGTTTCCGGTTAAATCATCCTGCCAATGAACACAGGGGGATCAGAGACAGAGTGGTGCCGGGAGGCCTGTCTGGAAAAGTTTGAGAAGGTTTCTGGAGGAGTGGGCAAGGGCCTGGACTAAGGTACTGACAGAGAGTATCATGCAGTGGAGACACCTCCCTGAGGTGGAAACTGTGTATCCCTGGGATCTAGGACATTGCTTCATCCCAGCAGAAATGCAGCAACTCTTTCCCCAGTGAATTTTTCATAGGCATACAAATTCCTTTAATCTTTTCTGTAGTCCAGTATAACAATGATATCCCATGAACTATATATAGTCATTCAACTCATCTAGGAATTTAGTCAAGGAAATAAATTGAGGAATGAGAAGTAAAGAAGACTACAAAATGTGTGATAGGCTCAACCCAGACTAGAGTTCTTAGTTCCTCTTCCATCTTATTGAATACGGGTAGCCCTTGTCTGCAGCCTGGTCACTATTGAATTACTGCTATGGAATTGTGCATGTGTGATGTATGGTCATGTGTTAAATCATGGAAAGGAAGTATGATGGTGACAGTGGCATAGTAAGAAATTATATTCAGAATCCAGATGTTAGAGTCAGTCAACATGGGTTGCTAAAGGCATTATAAAAAAGTAATTATTATAGAGTTTCAGCATTACCTGGTTGGACATTGAGATGTTAGAAAGCCACACTCAAGATTTCCCACAACCTTGCAGAAATTCAACCTAGATAAGTTGAAGCTAAATGCCACTGACTTAAGTTTCTATCTCATGAGGGTCTTTGAAATAAAAGAAGTCCTGATGGTTAACTCAAGTCTGTTGTCTTTCTATTACAATGAATCTTTTCAGCTATTGCAGATAACTGTTACTTGTAAAAGACAATGTCACAGTGCTTATGTGTTCCAAAGGGACATAGAAACTGTCCTCTGTGCTACCATATCAGGTATACATGAAATGTTAAAAAAAAAAACTTAAATAATACCAATTAGCACTGTTTAAAATATGACAATTATAGTCACAATAGATATAAAAACAATAATGGCAGGTAACATTTATTGAACAATCACTTAAGAACATGCAAAGGTGCTATTTTAAGGTTTTTACATACAATAACATATTGAAACCTTCTGACAAGTCCTTGAGGTTAGTCCTATAACTACTCCCAATATACAGTTTTTGAGACTAGGTTTGAGTCCATGTAACTTGAGATTGAAACCAGGACTTCACTTCATGTCACAACATTTATGATTAAAGGAGTTCCCGATGGACACGCAGCTCTCTAAGCACTGCTTTGTACCTGCTTTAGTGTGCTGGCTGCTCTCCTTCTAAATGTTCGCTGTCTTCTGCTCTTGGATTACATCCTTTGCTCTTTGAAGGCAAGTGCATCATCTACCTTGTTTCCATTTCTTCCTGGTTCCAGGAGCCAGAGGCCTCATTAGACCCTTTGTGCAGTCCATCCTAAGTGAGAATACATTCATTTCAGCACTGAGTCTACTCTGGATAAATCACTTACAGTGATTAGTTTGTGCCACATATATGCAGTGCCGAGTTTGGGCTATTAAATAAAGAATAGTGACTTAGATTTTTTTTTTTAGTAAAATTATGAAATTTATTTGGTGAAACAGTTTTATGCTCAACGTCATATTTGTGTTTAGCACTAAAAAATGTGTCTCATAGCCCGACTGGTGTGGCTCAGTTGTTGAGTATCGACCCATGCACCAAGAGGTCGCCAGATTTCCAGTCAGGGCACATGCCCAGGTTCTGGTGGGGGGCATGCAGGAGGCAGTCAATCAATGTTCTCTCTCATTGATGTTTCTATCTCTCTCTCTCTTCTCTTTTCCTCTCTAAAATCAATAAAGAAAAAATTATTAAAAATATGTTTCTCATAGAAATGTTGAAGTAGAATAGGAGTAGCATTGAAATGGAGTCATAACTTGGCTATGAGATATCAGAGTTAGACTGCCCACATTTCTAAGATGGGATGCAATAACTTGGGGATCGGATAAGATGGCATGTGTGGAAACTTTTTCCTCAAAATAAGATTTCACTAAATAAGAGTACATTTTAAACTCACTATGCCTGAAATGCAGGTAACCACTACAAAGGTATTCTGCCCTTTTTCATGAATTGAACTTTTGAAATCAAATATCGTCATCACTGTAATCAATATTATCATTGTTATCATCCCAGTGATAACAATAACAGCAACTATATGCATTTAGTGAGAGTTTACTATGTGCTAGAAGTGGTTAAGATACTTATAATATCTCTGATCTTTTTGATTTGCAAGATTGGTATTATTTTCTCAGTTTAACAGATGAGGAAACAGACTTAAACAGGGTGGCTTTAAGCAGCATGATGCAGCTAGGATATGACAGAGACTAAAATAGAACTCCAAACCATACATTCTCATCTGGATTCACTAGGTGACTGGAATAATAATAACACAGATACATTGGCTTTTCTTACAAATACAATGCTTTGATCAAAACATATGTGGATAAAGGGCAAGCAATTGGAGAGTACTTCTAGATCTGCTATTTGGGATTCTGCGTGCACCAGCTGTCCATCCATTCTCTGAAGAATTACTCCATCCCTCTGCCAGGGTCTCAGCTTGTGTACTTGGGATAGATGAGTTGCTTGGCACGGGAGTCACCCAGCTGGTCTTGAAGGGACTGACCATGTTTAAGTACACAGATTACTCAAGAATTACCTTCTCCATTAACTTACAGCGTATTTTTCATAATGAAATTAAATTGAAATTTGATTTTATCATTTGATTTATAAAGCCATCAACACAGCAGGACTTCTTTAATGTTTTAACCATCAACATTTAGTTTTGCTAAGGTCAGTATTGGCAACTGTAATTAGTATAGATTCATGTAAACATTCTCTTGCCATTTATGTGATAATTATTATGAAAAATTGCCTTCACAATCTCCAGAATAATTCTCATCGCTTTATATCACCATTATTTCCTGAAAAATTAAATCTTCTAGAATTTCATTTCTGATTGTATTAATTCACTAGCTTTACATTTCATATGTATAAAAGTTAGACCATATTACTGCTCAGAAACTTTTTTGAATGAAATAATATATGCAGATGCTTCATACATATACAACTGCTTGTTAAATTATAATTCCCTTCCAGTTTTCTCCCACCTAGAATGAATCAACCTTTGGAGAAGATAAGTTCAATAAAAGACTTTGTGTCAGATTGTATGTATGTATGGTTTTTTAAAGTGCAGTAATTTTATGCATAACACATCAATTTGATAACAAGTGTTTTTCTTAAGGAAACTTTAAAAAAAATAGTTTATATTTAACAGGAGCTGAGGATATACATAAAGAAATATCCCTCAGAGTGAATGAAGGCTTATTAAAACTAGGTTTTGCCTGAGCCCTCTCCTGAGGTTTGGGAATCTGGCATAGTTCCCACCCATCCATTCTAACCACATCCTCTTAACTTCTCTATTAAGTAGTTCTGCCTCATTTGACCCAGGAAATCTTACCCCCATTTCAATTCTCTCCACTTTAAGGGGAGAATAATAAGAACACCTGTCTTACCCTTCAGAGGGTTGTTGTAAAGAGCAAAAGGAGAATGAATGAAAGTGAAAAAACATTAACATGTTGAAAATGTTCAAATAAATGTTACAATTATTATTAGTAGCTGCTTTGAGTGGGTAGTTCCTTTAATCACAGATTTCAGGATCTAAAAAACTGAGGCAGTGATTGCTATATATATCACACAAATCTGTGGTTGCTTCTTTCCCTAGACAAGCTGTTAGAGTACATTTTAGGTCTTCCTTTATATGTGATCGAGTGACTAAGTTGTCCACATTGTGAGCAGGATGATGTATTTGACACCTAGATCTGGCCCATAAAATTCATCCATGTAGACACCTCTATTTTTGTTTATATCGTTGTTTTTCCTTCAAAATGATAGAATGGAGAAAAGCTCCAAGGTGACCCTGGACACTCTTTGTTTAAAGTGTCCAAATTTCTGTCTGCAAGGGTCCATGAATGACTACAAGGAAGACACATGTATCGTTGACATGTGAAGAAAAAATAAGCTTGTATTATAAATAAGTCATTGCACAGATTTGGGTCAATTTGTTAGTGCAACCAGAATAAACCTAACTAAGATAGAAATAAGCTCTAATTGTGTTGAGGATAATCTACTTTTAGACATTTTAATTCAATTAAGTCCTTCTAATGAAAATTTAAAAACAAAATAAATTGCTGAAGTCAAAAATAGGGCATTTGCTACCAAAAACAAATCCATACAAATATTTCTCAGTACTCATATATGGAAACTATAGAGTTTAGTAATACCATAGTGCTCTTAAAATTTTACAGTGTTATTTGGAGGATTCCCTTTCATGTTTTATGCAAAGTGATTATTATATTAACAGACTTACAGTTAGAATTCATTAAATAGAGGCTTAAAATGAAAGGGAATCATTGGGTTTTCAGTCTTTCACGGAGGTACTGATAATAATAAGTATTATGTGCTTGGAATATTTTTAAATTTTTACATGCATTTTCTCATGGAATTCACATAACAAACCCCAGGGTAAATACTAATATTACTCTCATTTTAAAGACTAAGAAACTGAGGAGCAGAGTGGTAAGGCAGCTTGCCCAAGGTCACACACAAGGTTGGCAAAAGCTAGGTTGTGCTGAAGTAAACACAAATTTCAGGGACTTGAGAAAACAAAAGTTTCTTTCTAAAACTATGTTAGCAGGTTTTCAGGGGTTTGAGCTCACTGTTGTTGCTCAGGGACCTAAGCTGATCAAGTCCCCATTCTGATGACATCTTCCTCTCTCACTTTGAAAGGAGACAACACATATGATGTCATATACTGGATCCTAAAGCTTCTTCCCATACGTGACACATGTTCTGTTCACATTTCTTAAGTCAAAGCATGTCCCAGGGTCACACCAACTTTCGAAAGGGAAAATGCAGTTCTACCATGTACCTAATAGACATTTTTTTTCTTATGAACAGCCTAAGGTCACAGAATGTATGTGGTGGAGGCAGGATTCAAACTCAGGCAGTGAGGACTTTTCACCACTAATCTCTATATAGTGGGGGTTTTAGGTGTAGTGGTGTGAGATTCAAGCAACGAGTCAGTAAATATTGCTGTCCTGACAGGAATCTGGTCATTTCTTTGTGATTGGGTACCAGAGACCGATGACCTCAGCTCCTAGGGTTTCAACTTTGTTTATTCACCTTAAGGAGTTTGGGCTGAAGGCATCCAGGGCCCCTTTCTGTTCCTGTAACATATCTTCTCAAGGTACAGTTATAAAATGTAACCTCTTTTTCAGAATTCCTTCTACTAGTGGTTGTGTAGAATGTTCTCATGGAATTTCACCATAAAATCCTTATTTTGATTCATATCCTTTCTTTAGTTAGCTGAGTAATACTGTCACCTTGCATTTGTGTAGTATTTTTCACAATCCCACCTCCTACAATGTCCATACATTTTGAAGGTGTGAAGAAAAGTAATTTATAGGCTATAAGCAAGCAACTTTTCATCAGTTTTCCCATTGTGCTGTATAGCATTTCTCACTAAGAAATAGGCTATAGTATGTCAGGTGTTGCTAATATAACAAAAATGAACTATTTTGTCATTTTAAAACTTTTTGTTTTTTACTACACCTTAATATAGTGACTATTATTTATTAAATCTCAATTTAAAATAAAATAAACTAGAAACCAAAAGTAAATTTTGCCTCTGGTTTAAAATGGACGAATATACGTGTTTATCTCAACTAAGCTTTCTCCCTTTATCCCACCTCTCCCCTCCCCCAAATCACTAAAATAATAAAAATTTTAAATAGTTTTATTTACTCAGTTTTTTACTTTAAATATTTTATTTATTTATTTATTTATTTTTTGGTACATGACCCTAGCGGGAACTGAACCAAGGACTCTGTGGTCCGCAGGCCGACCCTCCAACCTCTGAACTAAACCGGCCAAGGCTATTTTATTTATTTTAATTACAGATAACATTATATTATATTAGTTTCAGGTGTACGACCCAAAGATTAAAAATTATATAACTTACTAAGTGATCGTCCCAATAAATTTCATACCCATCTGACATAATACATAGTCATTTACAATATTATTGACTATATTCCCTATGCTATTCTTTACACTTCTATTACTATTCTGTATCTACCAATTTGTACTTCTTAATCCATGCACATTTTCACCTACTCCCCCATCCTTTCTCCCATCTGACAACCATAAAAATGTTCTCATTACCTAATGAATCCATTTCTGTTCTGCTTGTTTGTTTGTTCATTTTTAAAATTCAGTTGTTGATAGGTAAGTATTATTTCCCCTCCCCTTCTCTCCCTGCCCTGTCTCTAGCTTTGTTGTCCATGTCCATTGTTCATGCATACATGCATATAAGTTCTGTGGTTTATCTCTTCCCACCACCCTCTTTGCTGGGAATTGTCCGTCTGTACCCCACTTCCACGCCTCTGGGACTACCCCATTCCTCAGACTGTTATGTTCATTATATTCCACAAATAAGTGAGATCATATGATACTTGTCTTTCTCAGTTTGGCTTGTTTCACTTAGGATGACATTTTCCAGGTCCCTCCATGTGGTCTCAAAGGATAAGAGATCTTTCTTTCTTACAGCTGCGTAGTACTCCATTGTGTATATGTACCACTGCTTTTTTATCCATTCGTCTACTGATGGACACTTGGGCTGTTTCCAGATCTCAGCGATTGTAAATAGTGCTGCTACAAACATGCGAGTACATATATTCTTTCTGATTGGTGTTTCAGGCTTCTTAGGGTATATTCCTAGAAGTGGGATCACTGGGTCAGATGGAAGTTCAATTTTTAATTTTTTGAGGTAACACCATATTGTTTTTCATAGTGGCTGCACCAGTCTGCATTCCCACCAGCAGTGTACTAGAGTTCTCTTTTCTCCACACTCTCACCAACACTTGTTGTTTGATGATTTGTTGATGGCGGCCATTCTGACAGGTGTGAGGTGATACCTCACTATTGTTTTAATTTGCATCTTTCTGATGATTAGTGATGTTGAGCATTTTTTTATATGTCTCTTAGCCATTTGTATGTCCTGTTTGGAGAGGTGTCTATTTAGTTCCTCTGCCCATTTTTTAATTGGGTTCTAAGTCTTCCTTTTGCTGAGCTGTATGAGCATTGTATATATATATTGGAAATTAACCCCTTATCTGATATATCATTGGCAATGATGCTCTCCCGTACAGTGGGTTGCCTTTCCATTTTGATGTTTGTTTCTTTTGCTGTGCAGAAGCTTTTTAATTTGATGTATTCCCATATGTTTATTTTTTTCCTTTGTTTCTGTTGCATTAGGTGATGTATCAGTGAAAATTCTGCTGTGTATGATGTCTGAAATTTTGTTGCCTACATTTTTTTAAAGATTTTTATGGATTCATGAGTCTCATTAAAGTCTTCTATCCATTTGGAGTTTATTCTTGTGTATGGTGTAAGTTAATGGTCTAGTTTCTTTTTTTTTTTTTCATGTAGCTGTCCAATTTTCCCAACACCATTTATTAAAGAGGCTGTCTTTACTCCACTGTATGCTCTTGCCAACTTTGTCAAATATTAATTGAGCATATTGCCTTGGGTCTATTTCTGAGTTCTCTATTCTGCTCCACTGGTCTATATTGCCTGTTCTTGTGCCAGTACCAGGCTTTTATAGCTTTGTAGTATAACCTGAAATCTGGTAATGTAATCCCTCCAACTTTGTTCTTCTTTTTCAAGATTGCTGTGGCTATTCAACATCTTTTTCTGTTGTTGTTCCATATGAACTTTTGAAATATTTGTTCTAGTTCTGTGAAGTATGTCGTTGGTATTTTGATGGGCATTGCATTGACTCTATAGATTGCTTTGGGTAGCATGGACATTTTAATTACGTTAATTTTTCCAATCTATAAGCAGGATATGTGCTTCCACTTTTTTTATATCTTCCTCTATTTCTTTTTTCAATGACCTGTAGTTTTCTGAAAATAAGTCCTTTATTTCTTTGGTTAAGTTTATTCCTAGGTATCTTAATTTTTTTCCACAATGGTAAATGTGATTGTTTTTTTAGTTTCTCTTTCTGTGAGTTCATCATTGGTGTAAAGGAATGCCATCAATTTCTTGATGTTAATTTTGTATCCTGCTACGTTGCCAAATTCATTTATTAAGTCTAGTAAATTTTTGATGGAGTCTTTGGGGTTTTCTACGTATAGTATCATGTCATCTGCAAATAATGACAGTTTCACTTCCTCCTTTCCAATTTGGATCCCTTTTATTTTTTCTTCCTGTCTGATTGCTATGGCTAAGACTTCCAGTACCATGTTAAATAAGAGTGGAGAAAGTGGTATCCTTGTCTTGTTCCTGTTCTTAAGGGAAATGCTTTTAATTTTTGCCCATGATGCCATGAGTATGATGTTGGCTATAGGTCTTTCATATATGGCCTTTATTATGTTGAGATATGATCCCTCTATTTCCACATTGCTGAGAGTTTTTATCAGAAATGGATGCTGAATTTTGTCGAAGGCTTTTTCGGCATCTATTGGTATGATCATGTGGTTTTTATTCTTTATTTTATTTATGTGGTGTATGGCATTTATTGATTTGTGAATATTGTACCAGCCTTGCATCCCTGGGATGAATCCCACTTGGTCAGGGTGAATAATTTTTTTGATGTATTGCTGGATTCGATTTGCTAGTATTTTGTTCAGGATTTTGACATCTATGTTCGTCAGGGATATTAGCCTGTAGTTTCCTTTCTTTCTAATGTCTTTTTCTGGATTTGGAATTAGAATTATGCTCGCTTCCTAAAAGAAATTTGGAAGTCTTCCTTCTTTTTGAATTTTTTGAAGTAGTTTGGGGAGAGTGGGTGAAGACCCTTTAACATTTCATGTAATATTGGCCTAGTGATGATGAATTTCTTTAGTGTTTTCTTGTCTGGGAAGCTCTTTATATGTCTTTTGATTCTAAGTGATAGCTTTGCTGGTTAATCTTGGTTGTAGGTCCTTGATTTTCATTACTTTGAATGTTTCTTGCCATTCCCTTCTGGCCTGCAAAGTATCTATTGAGAAATCAATTGACAGTCTTATGGGAGCTCTCTTGTAGGTAACTCACTGCTTTTCTCTTTCTGCTTTTAAGATTATCTCTTTGTCTTCAACCTTTGGCATTTTAATTATGATGTGTCTTGGTGTGGACCTTTTTGGGTTCATCTTGTTTGGGACTCTCTGCACTTCTTGGACTTGTCCTCATTATTTTTGGAAGGTTGGGCAAATTCTTTTATGCTGTTCTGATTGGGTGTTTTTTGCTTTCTTATCTTCCCAATTGCTGATTTGATCCTCTTCTTCATCTAATCTACTGTTGATTCCCTGTAATGTAGTCTTCATTTCAGTTATTGTAATCTTTATAATGATTGATCCTTATTTATACGTTCTAGTTCTGTTTTTGTTTTCTACTACTTTGTCGAAGTTCTCAGTCCATCTACTCTTCTCCTAAGTTCTTGGAGCATTATTATAACCAGTGTTTTGAACTCAGCCTCTGGTTGGTTGCTTGTCTCCACTGTATTTAGTTCTCTTTTTTTTTTTTTTTGTAGTTTAATTCTTTTCTTCATTTGGTAACTGTTTCTTTATATCATCATTTTGGCTGCCTGCCTGAGTTTGTTTTAATGTGTTAGGTAGGGTTTCTATGTCTCCTGAACTTGATAGAGTGGCCTTGTGAGTAGTTATTTTATAGGGTCCAGCGACACAGCTTCCCTGTTTACCCAAGCTGGACACTCCAAGTATCTCCTTTGTATACTCTCCTGTTGTAGTTGAATCTTGATTGTTATTGGCACATAAATGGGATAGATTTACCCATTAGGCTGATCAGCTGCAGAGACTGGCTGCAACAACTATGGAGCATCAGATGTACAAGGTGTTCACCCTAAGGAGCAGGACTTACTGCAGGGTCCTGGTTCCTGCTGATTACACCCTTTGAGTTTGTTGCTTCTAGAGGTGGTTGGGTATTTCAATATGGCCTGAAGCTTTCCACTGAGTGTGCTGGCTCTGGAACCTCATAGAAGGTGCAGGCCAAGGTCAACAGCTGCCTCTGTTCTGCCCAGGGACACCTGGTATGAGCTGCAAAGTGATCTACAGATGGCTGCTACTTTTTTCAGGCTTAGAATACCCAGGAAAGACCAAGCTGTGAACCAAGGCCAGTTGCTGCTAGTGCCAGGCCTGGGGCCATTTAGTGAGAGGTATAGAGTATGCTGTGACCAAATGCTGCTTTTGAGAAATTTTTGGAAAGTCTGAATTATGAGCCAAGACAGGCCTTCTGTATGAAAATTACAATAATAATAATAAAACATTATTATGTGGCTTGGTTGAACCCACAAATTGTGTGGGGTAGATTCTCAGGGAATTCCCACAGCAACACGAATAGTGATAGCCAGGTTGATGGACTCAGATATGGCACATACCTGCTAGCTCTGTGGGATGAGAGATGAGAAAAGGAACAAAGGCCTCTGCGAGTACTTCTGTCTGGGAGAAAGCTGCTCCTCCAGCTTTCATTCTGATGCCAGACAATTCAGTTTCTCCCTGTATATACCTGATGCCTTTCAAGCTGCTGTCCTGGAGCTCAGAGAAAGTGAGTTCAGGTAAGTCTATTGAAGAGGAATGCCTTGGACGCCAGAAGCCCTCTGTCTCATTCAGCCACAATTCCTGCTGGTTTTCACAGTCCCCACTGGGACTTCTTTCCCTGGCCCTGAAATCCTGGCTTGAGGGCCTGGTGTGAGACTGGGACTCCTGCTCCTCCAGGGATCTCCTCAGCACAGATATCCCTCCCAAATTTTATCCACCACATTTGGGTATGTGATTAGCTCATTTTGCATCTCTTCCCCTTCTACCTGTCTCAATGAGGTTTCTTCTTTATATCCTTAGTTATAGGACTTCTGTTCAGCGAGATGTCAGTTTGAATCCTACTTGTTCTGTAGTTTAGTTGTAATTTCGGTGCGGTTGTGGGAGAATCCGAGTACCACATTTATTTACCTGTGCTGCCATGTTGACTAGAACCTCTTAAAATGATGAAATTTTGAACTGCAATGTTTTGTAAAAACAAAGAGAACAGGAAAGTGAAGACTTTTTCTCTTAATTTTTGTTAGCTTTTCAGCACTATGTATACAATTTAAAATGTTTTGACATCTGTATACAATTAAGAATCATTGTCATAATCTAGATAGTGAATTTATACATTACCAAAAGGTCCCTTGAGTATCTTTGTAATCTTTCCCTCCCTCACCTCCCAGCCACAACTTCAGGCAACAGCAGTTCTGCTTTCTGTCACTAGATTAATTTGCATTTTCTAGAAATTTATATAAATTAAATCACATAATATACTGCTTTTTATCCTGTTTTTTTTAATATATATATATATATATATATATATTAATCTTCAGACAGAGCGGGAGGGAGAGAGAGGGGTAGAGAGAGAGAGAGAGAGAAACATCAATGTGAGAGAGACATATCAATTGGCTTCCACCCATATGACCCCAACCAGGGCCGGGACAAACTGAAACCGAGGTATGTGCCCTTAGTGGGAACTGAACCCTGAACTCTCTGGTCCATGAGCCAATGCTCTAACCACTGAGAAAAATCAGCCAGGGCTAAAAATATTGTTATTGATTTTCTTTTAGAAAGTGAGGAAGGGAGAGAGAGATATAGAAACATCGATGTGAGAGAGAAACATTGATCAGCTGCCTCCTGCACACCCCCTACTGGGGATCAAGCCCCCAACCCAGGCATGTGCCCTGACCAGAATCAAGCTGGGACCTTTAGGTCCATGGGACGATGCTGAGTCCACTGAGCTACACAGGCTGGGCTAACCTGTGCTTTTTAAAAGCAAAAAAGATTTTCCCAGCCAGTGTGACTCAGTGGTTGAGCATTGACTCATGCACCAAGAGGTCGCTGGTTTAATTCCCGATCAGGGCACATGCCCAGGTTGTGGGTCTGCTTCCCAGTGGAGGGCATGCAGGAGGTGGCCAGTCGATGTTCTCTCTCATTAATGTTTCTATCTCTTTCTCCCTTTCTCTCTCAAAATCAATAAAGAAAAAAAAAATTTTTTAGAAGAGCATGAAAGATTCACCTAGCTGTGGCCAGTGTGGTTCAATTGGTTGAGCATCATTCCATGCACATAGAGGTTGCTTTCCCAGTCAGGGCACGTGCCCTGGTATGGGCTCAGTCCCCTAGAGGGGAACTTGCAGGAGGAAGCCGGTCAATGTTTTTCTCTCCCTCTCCCGCTCTTTCTTTAAAAATCAGCAAAAACATGTTAAAAAACAAAAAAAGATTCACCTATGTTGTTTTGTATGTTCATTCTTTTACTTGCTAAGTTGTGTTGGAATGTATGGATATACCAAATTTACCCATTGTTTATTTGATGGATATTTCAATTTGTTTCAAATTTGGGCTTTCATAAATTAAGCAGCTAAGAAGATTGATGCTTGAGGTTTGATATGGACACCTGCTGTCATTTCCCTTGAATACATATCAGAAATAAAATAACGAGTTTAGCTGGCAGATGAATGATTAACAATTTAAGAAAATGCCAAACTCTTTTCTAAAACATCTGTAGCACTGTCACTGTCATCAGAGGTATATGAGAGCTTAAGGTGTTCCCCATTCTTGGCAACTAGATATAGACTTTCATTTTGCACATTCTAATAAGAAGTTAGTGGTATTAATTGTGATTTCAATTTGCATTTTCTTAATGACTGATGATGTGAAGTATCATTTTATGTTTACTTGTCTTCCATATGTCTTCTTTGCTTCAGTGTTGGTTCAAAATTTTCCAATTTTTTTTATCCTCACCCGAGGATATTTTTCCATTTTTTGTATAGATAGAGAGGGAGGGAGAGAGAGGAAGGGAGAGAGAGAGAGAAACATCGACGTGAAGGGACACATCGAGTGGCTGCCACCCGCACGACCAACCAGGGCCGGGGACAAACTGCAACCGAAGTACGTGCCCTTAGCGGGAACCGAACCCGGGTCTCTCCGGACCGCAGGCCGACGCTCTAACTGCTGAGCCAAACCGGCCAGGGCCCAATTTTTTATATTAGAGTTTTATAGCTTGTTTTGCTATGATTGACTATTAAGAAATCTCTTTCTTTCTGTATTGCTCTCTCTAAAAATATTTATCTATTATTATTTTTATGATTTATGATATATATATTATATATAAGTTTATACATATATTCAAATTTATATGAAGCCTTTAATTTTGAAAAAATCCATTTTATTGTTTGTTTTTTTGTTGTTTTTTTATGGATCAGATTTTTGGTGTTATATCCAAGAACTATTTGTTTAATCCAGATTTCTTTTTTTTTTAATCCTCACCTGAGGACATTTTTCGTTCAGATAGAGTGGAAGGGAGAGAGAGGAAGAGAGAGATACATTGATATGAAACGGACACATCAAGTGGCTGCCACCCGCACAACCCAACCAGGGCCGGGGACAAACTGCAACAGAGGTACGTGCCCTTACCGGGAACTGAACCCAGGTCTCCCTGGACCGAAGGCCGACGCTCTAACTGCTGAGCCAAAACAGCCAGGGCTAATCCAGATTTCTTGTGTCATCTTCAATAATTTATAGTTTTACATTTTGGCTTTGGGTCTACGGTTTATTTTGAATTTCTTATATGGTACAAAGTAGAAACCAAAGTTAATTTTTATGTAAACGTATTTGAATTTATCCACATCAAAAGCTGAACACATTTTTTATCCACTGATTATCTTTATAATTGTATCAAAAAGCATTTGTATATATATGTGTGGTGTTCTATTTCCAGACTCTCTATTCTTCCTTGACTTATGTTTATTTTTGTCAGTATTATGATATGTTTATTATCTGTAGCTCTATAGTGAGCCAATAAATAAGTTATTGATAGCCCTTCAACTTTGTTATTTTTGAAGATGTTTTGGCATTTATTGACCCTTTGCATTTCTGTATGAATTTTAAAGTCAGCTTGCCAATTTCTACCAAAACAAAAACAAAAAAGCCTTATGGAGATTTTATTTAGGATATATATTTAAAATATAGGTCAATTTGGGAGATGTCATATCTTAACAATATTGGATCTTCTGATCACGAATAATGTAAAGCTCTTCATTTAGTTTAATATTTTCTAATTTTGTAATTTTCAGTGTACTGGTTTTCTTTTGTCAGTTTTATCTGTAAGCATTTTGTATTTTTTATTCTATTATACATGTATTGTTGTTTTATTTTAAATTTTTTTTATTGTTGGTAGTATTTAGAACATGAATGATTTTTTTTTTTTTTTTATCTCTCATTTCTGTGCAGCTCTTTCCAGTACATTCTTCTGGTCCCCTCAGATTCGCAGTTCTCTCTCTTCAGCTCAGAGGTCTATCAGACTCATATGTTTTTGTTTGTTTGTTTTTTTCAACCTATCTGAAATTCATATATATATATATATATATATAAAATTTAGTAGAAAACAGAAAGCTGAAATCTATGCTTATAAGTATGGGAGTTGGTGTGCAAGAGAATGAAAGGTATCATTACTCGTTTACATCATTACCCCTACAAAAGCTAGGAATTTGGTGACACCAGGTGCTTTGAAGGTGGGTTGCTTTTGAGGGTGTTGTTGAAAACTGAAGAATTCATTGTAAGTCTTATATAAAGACAATGATCAAACCCAGACAAAGAGGAAACAGCTGCTCAGAATCATAGTAAAGGGACTTCCTGTGGCTGGTGACCATTCCGTTCAGGTCAGTGCAGGAAAGCAGAGGATTCCAATAAATGAATGTCTCCAGAGACAGGAAATAAAAGTCTTTGACAGATTAACTGTGTGTTTTACTATAACGCATGGAAATTTATAATTTGTCAGAATGCTTGGGAATGAATTAATGGTAGGTACCTAGAATCTAAGGTAATGAAATGAGATAATTAGCAACTTCAGGGAAAACTAAAAGAATGAAAAAGTAATCTCTTGGCTGCTTAACCAGGCCCAAGATTTACATAGTATGATGTCATTATGAATAATTATGTACTGAAAACAATGAAAGAACATTGGTGGGATGACAGGAGTGGATGGATGCATGTATATCTGTGGTGAAAAGCACTGACTCTCTCCTTGTAGCAGGCAGAAAATGGTATGTACTTAAGAATCAAGAAAAAATGGTTTAGCCCTGGCCAGTTTGGCTCAGCAGTTAGAGTGTCGGCCTGCAGTCCAGAGAGACCTGGGTTCGGTTTCCGCTAAGGGCATGTACCTCAATTGCAGTTTGTCCCCGGCCCTGGTTGGGTCATGCAGGAGGCAGCCATTCGATGTGTCCCTTTTACGTCGATGTTTCTCCCTCTCTCTCTTCCTCTCTCTCCCTCCCACTCTATATGAACAAAAAAATGAAAAAATGTTCTAGGGTGAGGATAAAAAAAAGAAAACATAGTTTAAACAGATTTTGTTTTATTTTTGGAAGTACAGAGATAAATGACAAAAAAAAAAGAAAAATCCCACAAACATTAAAAGTGGTTGTTTTGAGTCAGTAGTAATCCAATGAGTAATAGTGGCAGTCTGCTGGTCTGTACATGTATTACTTTGATTAAAAGTGTAAATCATAACAGAAGTTATTACAATATCAAAACTTATACTCAGAAGCTTCAATGTGTCTGGTTAAGAGCTAAGAATATGAATACAGATCGCCTGGTTTGGAATCTCAGCTCTACAACTGCTTAAGTTCTATTTGCATTGATGCGAGACACATCGAGTGGTCGCTACCCACAGGACCCCAACCGGGGCCAGGGACAAACTGCAACCAAGGTATGTGCCCTTAGTGGGAACCGAACCTGGGACTCTCTGGTCCACAGGCCGATGCTCTAACTGCTGAGCCAAACCCAAACCGGCCAGGGTTGTTACTTTACTTATTGACACCTAATTTCCTAATATGCAAAATGGAAATAGTGTTTGTATCTGCCTCATAAGGCTGCTAGGAGGATTCAAGGTATTTGTGAACTGCTTAGCATTGGGACTGGCACATAGTAAGTGTTATCTTTCAGTCTATAAAAGCAAAAAAAGGGTGGGGGAGGGGATCTTGGTGTCCTAAGGATGTCACATTGTCTTCATTTAAAAATCTGTAAAGAACAATCAATGCCAAGAACATGGAAACGTTACTCTTCCTTAAACATTTTCATTGATTTTTCCCTAGATTTAAAATATTCAAAGATATATTGAGAAGTTGGGCTCCTGTATTGTTTGCCCAGTGGTGGGGAATGTCTGGCCCGCAGGCTGCACAAAGCCTGTGAAATCAGTATCAGCTAACATCACACGCCTCACCAAATTAACCTGACCAAGGATAGCAGGCTAATTTTTAAGTTGATAATTTATATGGCCCGAAAATGACGTTATAAATATCCAAATGGCGCTTGGCAGATAAAAGGTTCCCTACCCTTGGATGTTTTCGGGTATATTAGTCAGATTCTGATTGCCCTTTTTATTCAGACTATGCATATTCAAGAATGTTTCCCAAAGCACACAAAACCGTGCAATATGATTTTTTAAAACCAACAGTGTGGAGAAACAGCTGGCCTGGCCAGGCTTCCTGGCCCAGTGTGAACCTAAGTCGGAGATGGATTACCAGAAGAAAAGTTGGCCTACTTTGAATCTTTCAATAGGAGGAATTTGTTAAAGCAAAAATGACCCTGAAGGACGTTACTGGTGTAAAGAATAGTTTATTCCAGTTTCCACTTATTTGTCAGGCACTAGGGAAAATACAAACTATATTAGCCTCAAGGCATCAGCTTATCCTATGGAACCACAGCAAAATTATTCTGAAATATATGTATTAAAACCAGCAACAAAATAAAATCAACCTTTTCCTATCTTCTCCTTATTTTAGTAACCTTTTTAGGACTTTTTTGTTGGTGAATATATATTGCTGTGAGGGATTCATTATTGTGAAAGGAACATTATTACCTTGAGGAAAAGATATCTCATTAACTCAGAAAAAAAGAGATTTAAAGAGCAACATTACAATGAAATTTTCAGACTACGTATTTTAAAAACATTTGGTATATCACGAGCTCCTCAAGGGCAGTGACCTTGACTTTGTGTGCTTCTCTCACTCTGTACAGTGTCCAGGACACAGTCAATGTTCGCTGAATGTTTCTTTCATTGAGTTAAATATTGGTTAAATTTTTTTTCTGGGGACAGTTGATTTTTATTATGACTCTGAGGCTGTCTAGATGAATTTTCAGTTTATCCATAGAATTGTACTGTAAAGGTCACCATGACAGGGCAGTGTAGAAAATATGAATATAGCAACTTGAAGATGAGCTGATTCATTTCGCAGAGGTAAACACTAAATGCTGCTTAACTATCTGCTTTTAATTAGCTTGTCAAAAGATTTTGACAACTGCCTCCAGTGGATTATTAAACAAACCTGGATGCAGATTACTTCTATTGAATTATTTCTTGTCTTTTATAGCTTATAATAGAATTGATCTAATCATGTCCATTGCATCCTCTCACCCAGTTTACACTCCTCTTTTGTTTACATTTGCAACTGTCAGGTTTTGCAGAGATAATTCTGCCTTCTCTGTGTTTGCGTAACTGCTCTCAGGTTGAACACATACTTTAGATCTCTCCTGATATTTTTATTTGGGTTTGTGTATGATGTTTCAGAAGTATTTATACCTTCATTTCTCTCCCTTGGATTTTTATAAACATTTTTATAGGAGTCATTTCCTTCTTTCATTTACTATTTTAACAAAATAAATGTATGCTAATTATTTTTAAAGAAACTCAGGAAAATAATGCCTTTAGTATAATATCCAATTTCCTTGATCTTCTGTTTCTCATAAATCTTTTCCATCTCTCTCTTCCTCATTACAAAAAAAAAAAAAAAAAAGAATGAAGCATTGTGAAATTGGCAAGTTATCTACAGAGTAAGATGATCTGATACAAATCAATTTTCATCTTCAAAGTATTAAATGAATTAATTCACGAAAGTAACTTGCAAGATAATGAAAGCAAAATGCAAGTGAAGAAATTGAATGACCTTTAACAAGCCTGAAATGGGATTAAATGTCAGTGTTCTGAGAGGGAGTTCCCTCTTTGTTTCTGGCAGCTACACATGTGAGCCTAACGGCAGGATGGTGGGGACTTTCTGGGTTATTCTAATAACTTGGATTTTATTTATGTTAAAATTGTTACCATTTCTAGCAGACCACAGATTATTTCTTATTTGAATTATTCATTTCTCTGGAACTCTTAAAAATATTTTTTTTTTCTGAAAAAGAAACTATTTTGTTAGCTATTTCCTTTTACTTGGTATATTTTTAAAAACTACATATTTAATCCAATGCCAGTAATAGCATGTGATATGGGTATTTCAAAATGTCACAAAAGTTAGAGTTATTTTTGTGATCAAAAGACAGAGTGGAACCCTGCCCAAGTGACTGAGTGGATTGAGCATCATCCCATGGATTGAGAAATGCCAGTTCGATTCCTGGTCAGGGCACATGCCTGAGTTGCTGGCTTGATCCCCAGTAGGGGGCGTGAGGGAGGCAGCTGATCAAGGTTTCTCACTTCAATGTTTCTATCTCACCCTTCCCCTCTCTCAAAAAAAAATCTATTTTTTTTTAAAAAAAGCATCAAAGCGAAAAAGCTGTTTATATGCTGAGGAAATCAACTGCGACTGTCCACGTCAAAATGAAGAATCTTAGAAAAGTCAACTCTTAAAGATCATACCAAGAGGATGGGGGAAAAAAAAAAAAATGAATAGAAGCAGAAATAATAATAACCTAGACATTATGTTTGATGAATAAAATGGAGCCAGATTCTAACATCAAATTATTAATACTCCTCTAGCATATTATAAATGATTGCATACTATATAGTATGTGAATAGTTACTTATAACTCTATCCATCAATTTTATTATTCATTTTGAAATTTATACATCATCCTTCACTGGTTTCTCATTCTCAATTATAAAAGGATGAGACAAAAAAAAAGAAGGAACTTAAGCTAGTGTTTCACAAAATCATGCAATGTAAGAAGTGGTATTTATATACTGTTGATCTAAATACATAGAAATATAACAACCTCCCTCAGTTAGCATAGAGCACCAAAGGAAGGCACTTGAACCATTATTTTGATCCACATATCAGATCATGGGGTAATATGTATAAAAGTAAAACAACCAGCTATTTTCAATATAAAAAATAATGCTAGAATAAGCATAAAACCACAGAGCATCAGGAATTAAGCCACTGGATATCATGGGCAAAATATTGTGCCTGCCAATGCATGGCAGTTGCACTTAGTTTTTTCCAAGATCTAAAGCACCTATTTTACACAGACTTATTAGAAATTAGAAAAAAATGTTAAATACTAAAACTAAAATACATAGAGAAATTAGCTTTTTGTTACCTACCTTAGTAACTGTATTACAGAAACTTTGTCTTTTCATTATGTTTAAAATATATCAGGGTAGATATGCAGGTTTAAACCACAGAGCAAATGCTACTAATTGACAATGTAGGCATGTGTGTGTGCGTGTGTGTGTACACACACACGCACACACACACACACATATATATGCAAATGTGTTCTTTTTTTAATTTGATTATTTGCCTAATTTAGCATGATGCCTTCCTAAATTAACTCTTTATATATATCTCTTTATATCTCATATATATATATATGGAGAGAGAGAGGACCTACTATGTAAAAATCACTGTACAGGTATGTGAGGGATACAGTTAAATGCAGGACATAGTCTTCTTCTTTAAGAATTTTTAAAAATATATGTCAATAGCATATGCACATAAGAAGCAATTATAATAAGTAATAGTGTATGGAAATTACATTTATATATTAACTTAGCAAATATGACTGTATGACTGATCTCCTGCTCTTTCACATTGTGTAAGAATGCAGTGGTAAATACTACCTCTAAAAGTTTCTAACTTCATAGTTATAGATTTTGGAGTTATTACACAAATGAGCAAAGTGTAAAAGGTATAATGGTGTAGATATTGCAAAAATGGTTCAAGAAAGAGACATAACTTTTTATAGCTAAGGTCTTGTGCCTTCTCCTCCTCAGCTGAACTCCTTACTAAAGCTTGATGCCATTACATTCTGAGAGCTGATTAAGAAGAATATATTCTTCAACCGAAACTTGGACATTTGTACTAACATTTTCATCCAGTAAAATTAGTTACTCAATGTAGATTTTGGTTCTGCAAGTTCTAAAATTCATATTTTAGGATTAATTGTACATGTAAAAATAAGCATATATTGATTGCAAGACTGCCTTTGAATATGAAAAGATTTGAGAGAAAAAATACCCCGTCAGCAAAAATTTGAAATAAATCCTGTTAATATTAACATTCTGTTTTACTTCTCCATTTTATCTTCTCTATCCAAGGCTGATTTTTGGAGATAAGAGGATGCATTGTGCAGTTTTCAGGGCTGCGAGCAACTGGGATTTTTTTTTTTTTTTTTTTTTACTAAACTCAGTAATTTCAAGAGCAGGCACTTAATCTGGACAGTACATTTTTGTGTGAAGGTGCCCTTTCTGCATCTCCTGCAGTAGGTGTTTAGTCCTAATGGATGCTATTTGCAGACACAGCCTCACCATACATAACTGTTTCAATGAGGTCAGGACCCTTTGTGTTCAACTAGTAGTCAGTGTTCCAACTGAATGGCATCTGTGCTTATATCCTGCCTCAGGGGAAAACACGCGCACACACGCACACACACACACACACAATCTCAACTATTCCACAAACCACGTCTCCATTCTACACATCATTATCTGTGTCAAGGAAGTTTGGTCAGAATGAAGCAAGGTAAATTTAAGATGACAAAATTTCCCGTGTTTTCTAGTCAACAATCAAAATGTATTGTGCTCTGCTATGTATCTACTTGCACCAACCCTACATTTTTTATTTATTTTCTCATTTATTTCTAAATAACTAGATGTACATTCAAATTTACAGATACAGAGTATGGAGCCTCTGGGCACATTTAAAATACAAGAAAATATATAAGTATTCTTACAAAAATGCTATAAAAATCACAGTAGGGCTCAATTTTTTTTGTACAGCAAGAAGAGAGGAAAAAGAAACCTAAGCCTGATAGACCAACGAAAGATTTAGCCATATTGAAGGAAAATTGTGGTTTCATGAAATAACCTGTGTTACAGAGTAGGGGGAAATGGACATACATTAGCATAGTATGGAGAAAGACATGGTTTAATATTGACATCAAGCTTTTTACCACATAGTAAATGTACCTATTATTATAATTATTTTAGTATTATTGCTATTATAATTGTTTTAATTGTTATGATGAGCCATTAAAATCCCTATATAATTTAATTATGTTTGAAGGAGTCATTAATATCTCTTGAATTTACTTTATATAATAATTGAAAAACATTATTTTCATAATTGAATCATAATTGAACAAGCATCATAATTGACAAAACAAATGTAATAGACCTTATTTTAAGGTAACATACTATTCAAACTCATGTATGACTAAATATTGGACCTCAGGCTATTTATAGGAAAAAGAGAATTTTAAAAGAAAATTTGCCCAGGTAAATTTATTGGACTCTGTAGTATAATAGTAAAGAGAAAACAATGATACCAAAGCTGTACTGAAGAGAATTGTTTGGCACACAATACAGTGTTGTTGTTCTTATTTTTTATCTGGTTCATTAAAATTATTGCATAGTTTAATAATTTTCCTAGCAATTTTCATAGTCCATTGCATATAATACTTTTAAATAATATTGGCATAATTGAATAAACAAAAATAATATAATATTAATACTCATTAATTATTATGAATAATGGTCCTTTGGATGTTTGCAGTAAAAATGTGAATATTACAAAAAATAATTTTCTTCGGTTAGTTAATTTAATGTGAAGAGAAGAACTTAAGAAAATCTTAAATATGAAAAGACTTCTTCCAAGATTGTTGTTTATAAGTTTGTTAGTCTGTGGGTTCAAATGAAATGGGAAAAACGGCAACACTCATTCATAAAGGTTTTACTTTATAAATAAAATTATATTTTGTGGTAAATTTTAAATTGTATCTATGAAAAATAAACTATAGGCAACTAAATGCAATAAAATCATAAATTTAAATATTCAGTTTTTTTTAAACAAAGAAATAGATGGCAAATATATAGATTGGGAGACTTCTGGGACTCTTGTCCCTAGGGAAAACAACTAATATTATTTTCAAAGTTTAAGTAGTTAATCTTTTGTATTATTCTAGGTATGAAGTATTAAATATTTATAATTTGTAATACTCATTGTCTTGATTTGAGCCAAAGTTTTCATGTATGATCATACATGCTTTAGCTCTAATTACATTTTCCCTGTAATTGAAAAGTGCATAATAGAAGACAGAAACATATTCTATGGTTTACATGTTTTAAATGTCAGAATCCTATACAAGCTAATTATCAGTATTTCAAAGTTTTTCAGTTCCAAAGAAAAAATATGCTGAACACTAATGAATAGAAATAAAAATTGTAAAAGCTAGATAATTTTATTTTTATTTTTTATTATTTTTTTATTAATTAATTTTTGTTACAGATGTTTCTCCTTTTCCCCCCACTGATTCCCCTCTCCCCCTCCCTCCCTGCCCTGTCCCCAGCTTTGTTGTCCATGTCCATTGTTCATGCACACATGAATATAAGTTCTGTGGTTTATCTCTCCCCCACCACCTCTCTTCTGGGGATTGTCAGTCTGTACCCCACTTCCATGTCTCTGGGACTACCCCATTCCTCAGACTGTTATGTTCATTATATTCCACAAATAGACACCTCTCCAAACAGAACATACAAATGGCTAAGAGGTATATGAAGAAATGCTCAACATCACTAATCATCAGAGAGATGCAAATTAAAACAACAATGAGGTATCACCTCACACCTGTCAGAATGGCCGCCATCAACAAATCATCAAACAACAAGTGTTGGTGAGGGTGTGGAGAAAAGGGGACTCTAGTACACTGCTGGTGGGAATGCAGACTGGTGCAGCCACTATGGAAAACAATATGGTGTTACCTCAAAAAATTAAAAATTGAACTTCCATTTGACCCAGTGATCCCACTTCTAGGAATATACCCTAAGAAGCCTGAAACACCAATCAGAAAGAATATATGTACTCGCATGTTTGTAGCAGCACTATTTAAAATCGCTAAGATCTGGAAACAGCCCAAGTGTCCATCAGTAGACAAATGGATAAAAAAGCAGTGGTACATATACATAATGGAGTACTACACAGCTGTAAAAAAGAAAGCTCTCTTATCCTATGAGACTACATGGAGGGACCTGGAAAGTATCATCCTAAGTGAAACAAGCCAAACAGAGAAAGATAAGTATAGTATGATAATTTTATTTTTCATTTAATTTTATTTTTATTTGTTTTTTTGTTTTTTTAATCCTCACAGGAAGATATTTTCTTATTCTTTATTCAGACAGAGCTGGAGGGAGAGAGAGGAAGAGAGAGAGAGAAAAACATCGATGTGAAAGAGACACATCGAGTGGCTGCCACCCACACGACCGAACCAGGGCCAGGGACAAACTGCAACTGAAGTACATGCCCTAAGCGGGAACGAACCCGGGTCTCTCTGGACCGCAGGCCGATGCTCTAACCGCTGAGCCAAACTGGCCAGGGCAAAGCTAGATAATTTTTAACAGTAATTTAGGAAAAAAGTTTTATGCTAATAACAGTAGATATTTATCTACAATTACCCTAGGCAATTTGCTTTCCTTAGCTGCAGGAAACTAGTTTTCATTAATTAATATTGCATTTAAAGTTTATCTGGATCTCCTGCTTAAGGAGTTGTTCTAAATGGTATAGAATTTTAAAATTAATGGCCCAATTTAGGAAAAATTTCACATTTAAATCCTTAATTTAGATGATTGTTGGAGTTAACTCAGAGGAAACATACAGAGCAAACAAGAAACATGACAGTAAGAATGAAATAAAATCATTTAAGTATACTGTGTGTATGTATGTATGTGAATGTATATATACTTTTTTTTTTTTTTCTCAAGTGAGTATTATAGTGGGTAGCCCATTCCTTTCATTCTATTGTGAATTCAACTGACTTCAAAAGGAAATAGTGTATTATAAAGTAATGACTGACAAGAAAGTGAATTGAAAATATCTTATAAGCCTGACCAGTGTGGCTTCATGATTGAGCATCCTCCCATGGACTGAGAGATCCAGGTTTGATTTCCAGTCAGGGCATATGCCTGTCTTGGGGGCTTGATCCCTAGTAGGTCGTGCACTGGAAACAGCCGACTGATGTTTCTCTCTCACATCAATGTTTATATTTCTCTCTCTCCCTTCTCTCTCCCTCTCTAAGAAAGAAAAAAAAAAATCAATAAAAAATATTAAAAAGAAAGTATCTCATAATATACACAGCTCCAATGCTGGTTTTGTCATTTCTCTGCCTTGATGATTTAAAAAGTGTTTCATAGATAATCTAGTTCCTTCTTCATCAAAATGTGATTCATGGACCAGCAAATGGTGTAACTTACAACTCAAAATCCCAAGCCCTACACCAAACCTACTGAATCAAATACTGCATTCTCACAAGAACCCAGATGATTTTTACGAACACCTTGGTGTTTTAACCAATTTAGTTTAAACCACAATCCCCAACATTTTGGGATACAAGAGTTGAGATTGAAAAGCAGGAGCAAGCAAGGGAATGCCTTATCTAGCTTGTATAATGTGGTAGATAAGAAAAAACCTGACTTAGTAAAGACATTTGCTCAATGTGTGGAGACATGGTGTTCTGTAGTCTTGGTAACTTTAGGATCTGGGTTAAGTTTTTTGTATTTGTGTTGTCTTTATTCTTCAGCTGGTGGCATAATGGGTACAACTTTTCCTGGCACCACATCATATGTGTCATCTCATATATCTTTCTTAAGAGTAAAGAAAAATGTTCTAAGATTTCCATCAAAAGACACTTGTTTCATACTTGCCGGAACTGGACCACATATGTATCCCTAAAACCATTAGTGGCAGTGGAACAACAGATTACCATTGTTTAATCAGATAATTAACATTGGCCCCAGAGGCTCAGCTTGGGGTCATATCCCCCTCGGTCATATAGGGTTTGGTTAAAAATTAAAAAGTGATTTTTTGTTGACATAGAAGAAAGAAAGAGAAAGGTAGATAACTGTCTCTTGTAGTAAAAGTAGGAACACTGCAAGATTCTTCTTTTTTAAAATATACTTTTATTGATTTTTTAGAGAGATGGGAAGGGAGAGAGAGATAGAAATATCGATGCAAGAGAAAAAAACATAAACATTGATTGGCTGCCTCCTGCACACCCCCTACCCGGGATCAAGCGAGAACCCAGGAAGGTGCCCTGACCAGGAATCTAAGTGAGACCCTCAGTCCATGAGTCTGTACTCAATCCACTGAGCCACACTGGCAGGGCAAGATTTTTTCAACAGAAATTGACATGATCAAATCTGTTTATATATATATATAAAAAAAGACAATATCTTTAATTTTTAAAAAAGTTAAAATTAAGTTACTGATACTGAGTAACTTAACAAAATTGCCAAACTTTTAGCTAGAATCTCCCTCCAAGAAACAAAAGGAAAAAGATCCATTTTTTAAAATTATGAATGAAAAAAGATATTATAATTGATACCACAGAAATACAAAGTATTATTAGAGACTAATATGAATAATTGTGTGCTAACAAATTGGGCACCTAGAAGACATGGATAATTCCTAGAAGCATACAAAAAATCAAGACTACATCATGATGAAATAGAAAATCTGAAAGACCAATTGCAATTGAATCAGTAATTATAAACCTCTCAATCAGAAAAATGTTCAGGGTCAGACGGCTTCACCAATGAATTCTACCATGCATTCAAAGAAGCATTAATATCAATCCTTTCCAAACTCTTCCAAAATATAGAAGAGGAGTGAACTCATTTTGCATAGTCTGCATTATCCTGATGCCAAAACCAGACAAGAATGCCACAGGGAAAGAAAATTATGGGGCAATATCTTTGATAAACATAAATGCAAAAATCCTCAACAAAAGACCAGCAAATTGAATTTAAAAATATATTAAAGTTATCATATGCCATAATAAAGTGGGATTTATTCCAGGGATGCAAGGGTGGTTCAACATCTGCAAATCAATCAATGTGATATACACATTAACAGAATCAAGAATAAAAATCATATGATTATCTCAGCAGAGCCAGAAAAAAAACATTTGAACACAATTTAGTATTTATTATTTATGATAAAATCTCTCAACAAAATGGATATAGAGAAAACTTACCTCAACATAATATAGGTTTTATATTATGTTGAGGTATGAAAAGCCCATAGCTAACATCATACTCAGTGGTGAAAATTTAAAGCATTTTATCTAAGATCTGAGTAAGACAATGACCACTCTCACTACTTTTATTCAACATAGTATAGGACACCCTTGTCAAATCAATTAGTCAAGAATAGAAAATACATCCAAACTGGAAAACGACAAAAACTGTCACAAGTTCAGATGACATGATATTATATTTGGTAAACTCTAAAGACTCTATCAAAAAACTGTTAGAACTAATAAACAAATTCAGTAAAGTTGCAGGATATGAAACCAACACACAAAATTCTGTTGCATTTATATACACTAATAGTGAACTATTAAGAATAGAAGTAAAACAATTCTATTTACCACTGTGTAAAAATATCTGCGTACATATAACCAAGGAGGTGAAAGATCTCTATATTAAAAGACATTAATGTAAGAAATTGCAGAAAACACAAATAACTGGAAAGATGTTTCATGCTCGTGGATTCAAAGAATTAGTATTGTTAAAATATCCATTGTTACCCAGAGCGAATATAGTGTAATCCTTATCAAAATTACAATAGCATTTATCACAGAAATAGAACAATTTTGAAATTTTTATGGGCCCATAAAAGACCCTGACTAGCCAAATCAATCTTGAGCTGTAGCATCAAGCTCCTGATACTGAGTATATCACAAAGCTAAAGCAATTTAAACAGTGTGATATTACCATGAAAGCAGACACATAAATCAATGGAACAGAACAGAGATCACAGAAATAAACTCACACATATATAGGGTGTCTCAATGTACACACACACACTCACACAAATGTAATTGTAAGGCCAGTGTTCTTTAGAATACATTTTATTTTCAAAATGCAATAGGATTTACAGACATCTTGTATACATTTTTTTTGAGGGGACACCCTGTATATGGTCAATTAATTGACTAAAAAAAGAGCCAAGAATATACAATGGGTAAAGGACAGCCTCTTCAATAAATGGTTTTGGAAAAGTTGGAGACCCACATGAAAAATAATGAAACTGAACTACTATCTTAAGTCATACACAAAAACTAACCCAAAATGTATTAAAGACTTAAAAGTAAGACCTGAAACCATAAAACTAGTAGAAAAAAAAACATAGGCATTCAGGTACATGATGGAGGTCTGGCAGTGATCTTTTGAATCAAAAGCAAAACCAACAAAAAAATAAACAGATGGGATTACATCAAACCAAAAAAACTTCTACACAGAAAAGGAAACCATCAAAAAACAATGAAGAAGCCACCTAATAGAAAGGAAAAAAATATTTGTAAATCATACATACATATCTGATAAGGGACTACTATCCAAAATATATAAAAGCCTTATAGAAATTATTAGTAAATCAAAACAAAACAAAAACAATTTGATTATAATGTGGGTAGAAGATATATAGACATTTTTCCAAAGACAACATACAGATGGCCAATAGGTACATCATAATCATCATGACAATGCACATCAGAACCAAAATGATATAATCACACACCTATTAGAATAGATATTATATTAAAAAAAATAGAAATAACAAATGCTATGAAGGATGTAGAGAAGCCCTGGCTGGTTTGGCTCAGTGGTTAGAGCGTCAGCTTGTGGTCCAGAGAGACCAGGGTTTGGTTCCCAGTAAGGGCATGTATCTCAGTTGCATTTTGTCCCTGGCCCTGGTGGGGTTGTGTAGGTGGCAACCACTCAATATGTCCCTTTCACATCGATGTTTCTCTCTCTCTCTCTCTCTCTCTCTCTCTCTCTCTCTCTTCTCCCACTCTATCTGAACAAAAAAATGGAAACATGTCCTCGGGTGAGGATAAAAAAAAGAAAAAAAAAGCACCAACTCAAAATGGTATGTGCACCCCCATGTTTATCGCGGCATCATTTACAATGGCCAAAAATATGGGAAAACCTGAGCATCCACCAAAGGATGAATAGATAAACTGTAATATCTACACAATGGAACATTCAGCCTTTGAAAATGAAATCTTGCCATTTTCAACAAAATGGATAGACATAGAGGGCATCATGCTAAGTGAAATAAGTCAGACAGAGAAAGACAAATACCATATGATTGCTCTTCTATGTGAAATCTAGAAATAAATAAATAAATGCCAAGCTCATAAAGAAAGAAAACAGATGGGTGGTTGCCAGAGGCAGGGGTTGGAATTTTGGGGAAGAGGGTGAACAGTTATTTGTTTCTGTTTTTCAGTTTAAATAGGTTAAAATAAACACATAAATAAAGTAAGAGCCCTTTGTTTCTGGAATCACAAACTATACAATCTTAGTAGCTAACGTGAGAACTACTTCCCAGGAGTCGTGCTTTGATTTGCTCACCCAAGGTGGAGGCTGGCCCTTCTGTCCTCAGAAGAGAACATCTGGGCCAAAGAAATATGTCTGTCACAATATCATGCCCTCTTCTGTGTGACCCCTCTCTATGTTCTTGCAAAACTTTAAGAAACCTATAAAAATCATGACATAATTGGTCTGATGAAATTTTTTGTGGAACCTCGGAGTGAAGTCAATTTCAGCATTAACGTCAGATTGGGGTTGAGACTCCAAGAAGCATAAGTGTGAGTGGAAGCATTTTGTAAACTATGAGGTGCTCTCCACCTGCTGGTAGTTAATTATCTTCATTATTATTTGTAACAATGGGTTCTCAGGCTATATTAAAAAACATTGTAGAGGATATGTATTGAATACAAGGCAATGAAAATATTGTTAAGAAGTTATTACAATTCAAGTAAAACTAGAGCCTGAGTTTTTAAAATGAAGTAACTGTAGAAATAAAGAAGAGATAGACTTGAGGGACATGGTACTTAGAGAATAGAACAGAAAGGAAATAGTGACCTAGTAATTGACTAGATGTGGAAAGTACAATGACATAGGCCTAGGAAGGTTTTGGGGTCACACAGATTAAATTTTTCTCAAATGCAGGTATTACATATGTTTTGTTTACTAGAATATGCCCAATCCCTCACACCGTGAAATATACAACCTAAGTAAGCAGTAAATATTGATGAAGGTAAGAAATAAATGTATCATTAACTGAAGACATTGATGCAAGTAGAGGTGAAAATTTAAGAATGAACAAAAATGACTGAATTTGTGGAAACATGCTGCTCAGTAGACAATTAAAAATTCAAGTCTTGGGAGAGATATTTAAACCCAAGGTATTATAGAGATGCTTAAATAATTTCTAGCTCTTCTTATTTATATTCTCTTTTTTATTTTGTGTTTTCTTTCTATCTTATTCTCTCAAATGGGTGTACTTTCCCACACTGAGGAAGTGAAAGAGAGGATATTGAAGGCTATTCAGGGGGAATTATGGTCTCTAAAATTCATTACCTGGACTTGCAGACTTTGCATATATTTTCAATGTAACTATATCGTTTCATGTGAGGATAAGATAAGCTTGGCAGAGTTTTAGAAATGAAACTCATTTTTGAGTCATATTATAGAATAATCAACACTATATCTTCTCACAACTCAAATTTTCACATTCTGTTTCTTTTTCCTGGATCTTACCATCTTTATCTACCTGATTAATTTTAACTCATCCTTGTAGTTTCAAATAAGTGTTACCTGAATTTAATTTTGAAACTTCTATAAAATATCTATTATGTAACCTCAAACTCTGCAAGGTGCTGGAGTTACAAAGATAATAAAATATAATCTATATGTTCAAGAAACTTAGCGTTGCCCTGGCCAGTTTGGCTCAGTGGTTGAATGTGGGCCTGCAGACCAGAGTCCGGGGTTCGGTTTGCTAGGGGCACGTACTACAAAAAGAAAGAAAGAAAGAAAGAAACTTAGCGTTTAGTGAGGAAAACAATCTTAATACAAAGTACAATGTTAAAACAATCTGTTTTTGTTTTTGTTTTTGTTTTTGTTTTTGCTGACACCGGACAGTTTATTGTGAAAAGCCATGATGTGGGAGGGGAGGCTGGGATGGACAGGACCAGGGCCCATCTGGGGGGATTTTCCTGGACATCAGGCATTTCTCCACGCAGGAAACAGCGTCATGAATAAAACCCCCAGAGGGCAGCGCTGTGACTGCCAAGCAGGAGGGCTAGGAGGGGCGCCCCAGGTACCGCTGAGCCCCTTGGTCAGCAGGGCTTCGATGTCGGGCTCGATGTCAATGGTCGGAAAGCGGCGGCTGTACCCGCCCGGGCCCAGCAGGATCTTCTGGAAGGTCCAGGAGACGTCGTTGCGGCATGCGGGAGACCAGGTGATGAACTTGGGGTCTGTCATGGGCGCAGTGGCGTCGTCAGTGGGGGACTGGGGGCCGGCAGAGCCTCCCGCAGGGACACGAGGAGCGGGTGTGCCTGTGCTCCGTTCACCTCGCACTTCTCCAAGAGCGTGAAGTGGGGCTCGAACCCGCCCGCAGGTCTGACATATTGAGGGAATCCAGGATTCTTGGCGTTCTCCTGATGCCCAAACTGGTTGCACGGGAGTCGAGCACGACCAGGCCCCGAGGTCCACGGCGCTGCCGCAGGTCGTTCACCTGGGTGTAGTCCCGGACTGTTGTGCCTCAGAGCAAGGCCACATTCTCTCTTTTTTAAATTAATTTTTGTTACAGATGTTTCTCCCTTTCTCCCCACTGATTCGCCCCTCCTCCTCCCTCCCTGCCCTTTCCCCAGTTTGTTGTCCATGTCCACTGTTCATGCCATCAATAAATCATCAAACAACAAGTGTTGGCGAGGGTGTGGAGAAAAGGGGACTCTAGTGCACTGCTGGTGGGAATGCAGACTGGTGCAGCCGCTATGGAAAACAATATGGTGTTACCTCAAAAAATTAAAAATTGAACTTCCATTTGACCCAGTGATCCCACTTCTAGGAATATATCCTAAGAAGCCTGAAACACCAACCAGAAAGAATACATGTACCCCCATGTTTGTAGCAGCACTATTTACCATCGCTAAGATCTGGAAACAGCCCAAGTGTCCATCAGTAGACGAATGGATAAAAAAGGCCACATTGTCAATGAGCAGCACCTTGCCCGCAGGGAGCCAAGGTTCACCGGCTCCCGCCTGCCCGAGGGCGCACAGAGAACACGCACACCGAGCCGGGAGCGCTGCGCCGCAGCCAGAAAAGAGAAGGTAGCGCTGGGGACAGGAACACCAAAACAATCTTAATAAAATCATCAGTGTTCACTGTATTTTATGAGATCTAAGTGGCTGCTGCAAAACCAGACTCTGGATTGAGATCTGAATGAGGTCAAGGAAATCTAAAATAAAATGGCCCAAAATTGAATCTAAATTCTGAGATAATACTTGAAGAGTATGACCAATTCAGAAAAAGGAGATTGCATGAGCAAATGATGGATAACGTGTGCAGGATGGAGTGTGAAGATGGGCGACAGGCTCTTGAACTTTGGGCAGGTTCCTTTTTCTGTATATACACATGAGGGATGAAGCAGGGGATTCATGTTGGCTGAGGCTAGAAAAGTAGGCATAATCCAGTTCATGGAGGGCTTTTATGACAGGTCAGTTTTGGGAAATTATCACATAGGTAATGAAATTTGTTTTTCAATCTTCCATTCCCTCTCTAATCCCACCAAATCAACAGATCGATTTCCAAATCCTTCTTATCTTTTACTATAATACCACCTACATAATAGTATACTTATTTTTGTTTTAATTTTTCTTACTATCTTTGAATGTTTTGTCGTGCTTATTTCATCTTTTTATAGTACAACCCCTGTGCATATTGGACATTCAATAAATGTTTCTTGTGTGCACAGATAAGTGTACCTCTATAAAACCAAATTTTCTTGTGCTGAATATCTATTTCACAATTCAACAGGGTGTTAGACTCTTGAAGTCAAGAGCTGTGATTTCTTTATTATTGCACTAAATTATTCAGTGATCACACACACACACACACACACACACATCCATAAATATAGTTTACATTAAAGATAAATGGAATCGGAGATGAATTCTACTTTTAAAAAAGTGTTATATCAGGAAAAAATCTTTATTTTTGATATTTTATATACTTATACTTAGTTATATTCCTTTTTCACCTGAGGGAAATAATAAAGGATGAACTGATGCAATAGCTTCTAGATATCAGCCTTCTCTATTAACATTTTTATGTACTCTTCCAAGATCTTCCCCATACTCTAAGGAAATTAAGGTAAAATGAATGCCCAGTACCACTTGCTTGAATAATTTCATATCATTTAATAGCCCATCTGCATAGATCTCTGTTACAGAATCTATTGACCTAATACAGATGTTAGATTAACCTTCAAGAAGACTAGATAGAAAAAGCTATTAAGCATGCATGGGTGGTTAAAACAGGTATACAAGCAAAGTTTATAAACCAAAACGAATGAGAAACATATGAGTTATTAAACAGAACTGTTTTGCCATCCCATCAAGATAGCAAACACTTAATAGATTATATTCTATATTTCAAAATACTTCATTGAATGATTGTGCAGTACATTGCACAAGCAATAGCCCTGTCAGACTATCTGAAAAGTTCCTGGAAAGTGTTAAGTGACAGGAATCTATGGAGTTTGGAATACAGTCTTAAATATTGGACAGACTAGTTCTTGATCTAGCACTACCTAAATTAGAGCAGAGCAAAATATCAGATTATTTTAAGAAGTAGATTATGTTTGGTAGGTGAGATCACTGTAGATTTTTAAATATTTTTTAAGAAGCTTTGTCCAGCTTGTGTGGCTCAGTGGTTGAGCATCGACCCATGCACCAAAAGGCTGCTGGCTCAATTCCCAGTCAGGGTGTATGCCCGGGTTGTGGGCTTGATCCCCAGTGGGTGGCCAGTCGATGTTCTCTCTCATTGATGTTTCTATCTCTCTCTCCCTCTCCCTTCCTCTCTCTCTCTAAAATTAATAATTTTTTTAAAGCTCTGTGAAGTTATCTTAAATTCTTCCTAACCCTAAATTTTATAAAAGTTGCATCCAAAATTATATAGTAGAAAAAAAACCACAAGATTTTGAAGAAAGATGGTCCTTAGATTGACTTTCCATTCATCCACTTACAAGTTGGATAACCTTGGGTAAATTATATCTTTATAACTTCTCTGTGTTCAAGACGGATTGATAATTCCTACCTTAATTGTTGTGGGAATCAAAACAGTAAATAAAAAGAGCAAGAGAGAGACAAAGACAGATATAGTGTCAAGCAATGTGCACTTAACCAATGGAAACTTTATTGTTATTGCCAAATATGTATGAACTTAGTGTCTCAGTTCACCTTGGACACTATTGATTTGCTGAGTAGGGCTCATTAACATATAATATACAGTGATACCTCGGTTCTCGAACATAATTTGTTCCAGGAGGACGGTCGAGAACCGAATTGTTCGAGAACCGAAGCAATGAAACCACAAAGCGTGACTCTCTCCACAAAGCGTGACTCTCTCTGCACTCACACTGATGACGCAAGCAAGGCGCGCTGGGCCGAATGAACGCCATTCGGCTCAACTCGGCTCATCTCGGAAGTTCGAGTTCCAAATATTTGTTCGGATTCCGAGACAAAAGTTTCTCGAATCTCCTGGTCGAATACTGATTTGGTCGAAAACCGAGGCATTCGAGAACCGAGGTATCACTGTAAATGAAATCTCTGGTTCTTGTTACACTGGTGGTATTTGAGAAAGTCACTTAATTTCTTTATAACTCTGATTTCCATGTGAAAATCTGTAAAAATAAAAATGAGAGAAAAATATGGTTTTGTCAATTTACTAGAATTTTGTTGTTTTTATTGTTTAACAAGCTTAACAATAGTAATGGCAAACTACTTATTAGATATTAGGCACTCACTGTTCTAAAACAGTAAATAATACTTTACATATAAATACTTTACATATAACTTATAAATGTAATCCTCAAAAAGCCTCTATGACAGAGTTAGTGTTACTATTTCTATTTTGAATTTGGGAATATTGAGCCATAAAGTTAAGTAATTGGCTAAGGGCACACATATAGTGGTGAAACCAACATTGATTGTGAGTTCCAAAGTCCATGCTTTAACCTGGTTATTTTCAACCTTTTATGTCTCATGGAACACATGAACTAATTACTAATATTCTGTAGCACACCAAACCCATATTAATTTTTTGCTGATCTGAGAAAAAAATCGGTACAATTTTGATTTATCCACACTGGATGGCTATTGTTGTGTTGGCTGTCGTCAATTTTTAATTGGACAATCTAAAGTAAAACAGATCAGGGCACCTGACTAAGCAGTCAGGTATTGAATGTGTAAAAAATTCTTGCTGCACCCTGCCTGGCCGCTTTGGGTCAGCAGTTAGAGCGTTGGCCTGCGGTCCAGAGAGACCTGGGTTTGGTTCCTGCTAAGGGCATGTACCTTGGTTGCAGTGTGTCCCTGGTCCTGGTTGGGTTGTGCAGGTGGCAGCCCCTCGATGTGTACCTTTCATGCCGTTGTTTCTCTCTCTCTCCCCCTCTCTCTCCCTCCCACTCTATCGGAACAAAAAATAGAAAAATGTCCTCGGGTGAGGATAAAAAAAAAAAAAAAATTCTTGCTGCATAACGGTTGAATATCGCTACTTGAACCATTACATAGTACTGCTTTTCAAGTGTGCTTTGTTTCTATAAATAATTTTACAATCAACGTGTGTGTGTGTGTGTGTGCGCGCATGTGTGTGTGTGTTCAATGTAAATACCCCAACTGGTAATTATAATTCTTATCTGTAGATTCATGTTTAAAATTCTTATATACATACACTTTAAAAGACTTACTGGGATACTTTCATTATTTATTCGATTCATTCCATTTATTTGCAAAAATATGAAATGGATAATATCAGATTGGGTCTCAACATGAATGCATCATCTCATATTTATATATACATTTTAAAATTTGATTTCTCATTAATTTCAATAAAGCTATCAGGGAATGGATTCTTATTAATAATTGGGAAATAATTTATAGTTTTGGCAAAAGCCATTATGGAGCAAAGATCATTTATCTCAGAAAATACTTTATACTAGCAAAATTGTTTATTATTTTTATTTTTTTTAATCCTCACCTGAGGACATTTTTCCAATTTTTATTCAGATAGAGTGGGAGGAAGAAAGAGAGAAACATCGACATGAAAGGGACACATTAAGTGGCCGCCACCCGCACAACCCAGCCAGGGCCGGGGACAAACTGCAGCCGAGGTACATGCCCTCAGTGGGAACCGAAACCGGGTCTCTGTGGACCACAGGCTGAGACGCTCTAACTGCTGAGCCAAACTGGCCAGGGCAAAATTGTTTATTTTTTAATGTAATAGCTAGACAACTAACTCCAAACTTGTCGTATGTATAAAAGTAAGCAGTTTAGTTATTTATAAACCAAAGAATAATGGGATCTTATTCTGGCAGTTTTCTCTGTTAAAAACTGCTTATTGTATGAAAAACAAAAAAAATCATTGCAAGTGAATTATTCTATATTAATAATGAGATTCAAATAAAATGTATTTAACAGTAGATTAAATAATAAAACACTTCTGCTTTAAAAGCAGCAAATCTTCTAAATAATGGTATGGTAATAAAAGTGCTAAAATTTCCAGTAAGTAAATGATGAACACTAGGCATGTGTTATCTAGAGAGCAACCTTCCCTCAACCTTTGCCATTCTACTGTATGTCAATGCTTTTTTTTTTCTTTTATATATGTCCTGTTCCTGAGATGGGTGTTGTAAGTTTGTTGAAGCCCTGTTCACTTTGCCATTCAACTTCTAGGATACTGAAACCGATGTTATGAACTATCTCTATGTCAACCCAAAGAGCATAAGGTCTTGCTCTAGACAAAGTAATGACCCAAAAGAAATGTGGTGCCATCCACCTGAATTATCATGTCACTTATGTCCAGACTGTTCTTCCCTCATGCTTCATGGACACCTTACATTCCTTTAAACACTGCCATGCACTGTATTAAACTGTGTCTCTGGTCTACCCAGATCTAGATTCCTACCTGAATCCTTATTACACAATGGTACAAAGTTCTCAGTATGCATTAAATCCAGATCACAATTGGTTGTGGCAGGATATATATCAAGGAATAACTGAATTTGAGGAATGTAAATAAACATCTATCTACTGCTTCAATTATTCTTACAAATTATGGATATTAGTTAGGCCATTAAAATACAAACATATAATTTGAATCTGGGAAAAAAAAAATGCTGCAAATTCATACTTTCAGCCCTGGCGGTGAGCCCTGGCCAGAGGAACAAAAAGTTGCAGGTTTGATTTTGGTCAAGAGCACATACTTCGGTTGCAGTTTAGACCCCAACCCATGTCGGGGTCATGCAGGAGGCAACCAGTCAGTGTGTCCAATCAACCAGTCACTGTGTCCAATCAACCAGTCAGTGTGTCCAATGTGTCTCTCTCACATGGATGTTTCATGTTTCTCTCTTTCTCTCTCTCTCTCTCTCTCTCTCTCTCTCTCTCCCTCTCTCCCTCTGCCCCCCGCCCAACTCTATCTGAAGATAAATAAAAAAAATATCTTCAGGTTAGAATTTTTTTTAAATCATACTTTCACATTTGTACATGGGTAATTATTCTTTTTCTTACAGTTTCAACAATATTTGAATATTTTAAAAAATTAATGTTTTTATTGATTTTTTTAGAGAGAAAGGGAGAGATAGGAACCTCCATGATTGAGAAACACCAACATTGAGTGGTTGCCTTCTGCACACCGCCTACTGGGGATGGAGCCTGCGACCCGGGTGTGTGCCCTGGCCAGGAATCAAAGCAGCAACCTGCTGGTGCGTGGGACAACCCTCAACCACTGAGCCACACTGGCCAGGCTGAATCATTGTTTCAAAAATGTTATTCTTTCTATATCCTTTTGCAGAATCCTTTTATAAATACTCTAAAAAAGATTTTTTAAATTGATTGCTCTGTGTATGTTTTAGTGAGATGAATATGCATATTTCGAGGCGTCACAGATTAGTCATCTTGGGCTTGTTGAAAACAAGTATTATAAATACATTTTTAAAAAATGAATGACAGGGTTTATATAATAAAGCCCTAGGCTTTAGAAATTGAATAAAAATATACACATCTGAGGATAAGAAAATATTACAAAGATAGTTCATTCTAAGAACATAAAAATGTATGGACTAGATGGGAAGAATCACTTAGATGTTGTAAGAGGATTGCCATGTAGTTATATTTCCCTAAGAATGAAACTGCCTTGTTTATATATCATTCATTTTTTATTTAACATCTAATACTATCAAAGTGTAACAAGTATTGATTTAAAGTATAGAGTAATATTTTCAACATATAATAATCTGTCACTTAAGGTAACTTTGTCTTCCATCTTACTTCATGTTTTAGCTCAGAAAAGATCTTTTCATGCAAATTTTAAAGAGAAAAATAAGTCAATGTTTCTGAATTTTAAATTTGCAATAGTATTAAACCACATTAAAAATTAAAAATGATAAATTTGCCTGGATGTATAATTTTTCCATCCCACATACCGCTGAAATGAAGGCCATGTCAGCAGTAGAACTATTCTGCTTGCAGTGATGAATAACTTGCTAACAGCAGCGACAGGGGCAGAGCCATTAGAGAGATGGATGAATGTATCAGTAAGTAGAGGCACAGATATCTGCTGATGGGAAGGTCACAAAGCAAACATTAACAATTAAGAACATTAATACATACTCCCACACCAAGGCTTTCCTGATAGTGACTTTTGACAGGTACAATCTGGCTCCCATATGTCTCCTGCTAAACCTCAGGGACAGTTTTCATTTAGTACACAAACATGTCCATAGATTTACCTTTCAAGATGATAGAAACAACAGAGACAAAAATGTTTAGTTTTTTGTGTTTTGTATACATTGAAACTAGTCTGTTCCCCGAGGAGACAAATGAGGAGACTGGTTTTGAAGTACTGTGTCACAGAACATGTGTACAATAATCTCTTTTTTTTCCAGTGTTACATGTGTTGGTACCTATTGGTGTTGCATAAATAGAGATAGAAAGATAGAGTGATTTCAGATTTTTTTGAAGTGCTTAGGATTATTAAATAGGTAAGCCACTCTTACACTTTGTGGGGCAAGGAGAAAAATAAATGGACAAAGAAAATTAAGAAATTACAGTCAGTTTCCCAGCTAGCATATTGCTTGTCTTACTGTTTTATTTAGGGGTTCTGAGCAGCCCCTACACTAGAAATTAATACGCAGGATAAATGGCACATAGGCACTAATAGGTACCAAAAAAAAAAGAAAGAAAGAAAGGTTATTACTTACATTGTAAACAGCAAAGGATTCTCTAAAGAGAATGGCTCAGGTTGGAGTGAAATAAGAGAGCTGAGGTGGGTGATGTTTTTTTTGGCCATGAAGTGGAGTTGGATTTTTTGTCGGCTTGCTCAGACGTGGGGTGAAAGGGGAAGGGGAAGCATGGGGCTTGAATGCTGTTAATGGTCAAATATCAAATATTAAGTTTTTCTCTCTGTTATACTTATTTTAATATCAGAATTAATTAACATAACATCAACATCTTAATTGTTGGGATACAATAGTTACTGTGCAATTTTCATCTACCAAACAACTGTACTATCTTAATTAGGATGATTATTATTGCTTTTTTTCATAGCATTTCTAAGAGATTTTGCCTGTGTTACCTTATTTTAACAATTGCTAAATCTGAGGAGGACTTAGACCCCAAATATGTTTCCCATGAATATTTCCTTCTTATGAATCACTTCCATTTAAAAAAAATAGCACTTAGCTATTATTATTTCTTGAATAAAATTTGATTTTTTATCAAAACTCTGCTGTTGTTAAGGAATTGTCAATTGAAATTATTTACATTTATAGAAACTAGGGTTAGACCTTACAAGAACCAAGTTTCATAGCAAATAGTAGATATGTTTTGGAGAAATATGTGTAATAATGCAAATCAGTAATAATTGGAAAGACTAGGAATGTTAGCATTTTTAATATGGGATGAAGGGTATGGAGAGAATATAAACCTGACATACTTTGATGTGTCAGAAACCGTGTCAGGTGTTTTACCTATTTTTTCATACCTCTTCCATGTTAGGAAGGTGTCATTTTTCACAATTTGTCTTTGATGATACTAGGATGCAGTGAGATTTAGCCATCTTCTCAAGATTGCTCATCTACAAAGTTAAACTGGGTCCCACACAACTTCAAAAAGCCATGCTCTTTATATTTTAATGTTTGTTATACCAAACTTTATTAACATACAATCTGTGAAATGATATTTCAATAAAAGACATAGGACAATTACGTATGCAGTTTTACAGACACATACATACACACACACAATTTTGTTTTATCACTATTCCATATCCTGTGTAGTCTGTTTTAACCTCAGCTTAATTGTATATATCTTAATTTCCATAACAGGATCTACCTTCTTAATGTGCTCCAGGCTGTTGTCATATCTCTTTCAGAATATCATGTTCTCTGTATATTTTTTTCAACTTTACATTATCCTAGGTGATCATAACAAACTCTCTCAATTATCATACTCGCTTATTTTCTTCCTTTCACTAGAACCTTATAATAAATCCCTTTAACAATATTATCAGTACCTAGTTCTTAAATTCTGTGAAATTCAGCAATTCATTTCTTATTTCCTGTTGTATTAATTTTGTATTGTTATAACAAATTACTGCAAACTTGGTGACTTAAGAAAAACACATAAATTTATTATCTTATATTCTTCAGGTTAGCAGTCTGAAATTCATGGGCTAAAATCAAGATGTCCACATGACTCTATTCCTTCTGGAAGTTGTACCTTTGGTTTCTGTTTTGATTTTTTTTTTTTTTTTTTTTGCCTTTTTCTGCAACTGAAGGCCACCTCCATTCCTTGGTTCATGACCTTTCCTCCATCTTCAAAACCTAAAGTTATCATTCCTACTTACACTTTCCTTATCAGGTCTCTTCTTTGCCTGGTTCATCTCCTTTCTTCTGTTATTTATAAAGGCCCTTTTGATCATATTGGGCACACCCAGATAATTCAGGACAATCTCACCATCTCAGAACCCTTAATTTAATCATATTTATAAAGCCCATTTTGCCATAAAAGACAATATATTTACTGGTTCTGGGAATTAGTATGTGGACATCCTTGGGTAGGGGAAATAATATGATTCTACTTACCATTCAAGGTAAATGTTTAATATATTTTTGATGTGTTAATTTTTAATGCATAAAATTGAATAATTGCCTATGATGTTGATGTGTTTGGCCAGTGTATTCCATAATATTAAAAGTAGTGTTTCAATCTTTACTGTCCAATATGCGACAGATGAGTTTGTGGAAAGTGTGATGAACTGGAAGGTGAAGATACTTAGGTTGTTAACCAACAGGTTCCACTGACTCTTCTTGTCCAGATTAGTGAATTTCAGGGAGTTTTAGTTAACCCATATATTAAACTAGATCTGAAATCCTTCCACAGTAACATTTTTTAAATCTAAAAATGTTATGTTTTCTGTTTACCATCTCCTGATACCAATGTCATACAGTAGGTTATCCCATATATCTGGCACTTATGTTCTGCCTTCAGTTGGCTTAATAAAAACTGTACTTAGATCATATGTGCTTTAATTCAAACAACATTTCAAACAATATTTTAAAATGTCAGTCACATCTGGCTGGTGTGGCTCAGTGATTGAGCATTGACAAATGCACCAAAAGGTCGCCAGTTCGATTCCTAGTCAGTACACATGCCCAGGTTGTGGGCCCCATCCCCAGTGTGGGACATGCAGGAGATGGTCAATCGATGTTCTCTCTCATCAATGTTTCTATCTCTCCCTCTCTCTCACTTCCTCTCTCTCTCAAATCAATAAAGGAGAAAAAAATTTTAAAAAAATGTTAGTCATACTCCAGGCTGCTATAAAAAATTACCATAAACAGTTTGGCTTAAACAACAAACACTTATTTCTCACAGGTCTTCTGTCTGGTGAAGGTCCCCTTCCTGGTTTGCAGATGGCTGTCTTCTCTTTGAATCCTCACATGGCGAAGAGCACAGAGAGAGGAAGTAAGCTGTGTGCTTCTTCTTGTAAAGGCACTAACCCATTCCTGAGGGTTCCATTCTCATGAATATAATAACCTTTCAAAGGCCCCAACTTCTAATACCATCACATTGGGAATGAAGATTTCATCATATAAATTTTTGAGGTCTACACTGAGTCCTTAAAAATCTTATTAAACAAATAAATACTAGGAAGTTTACTAAAAGGACATTTAAAAATGTCCCTCTTTGTAAATATTCTATTACATGCCCTGCTATCCAAATTTAACTTTGGGCCATAAAATTTTTCAAATCTTCAATTTTAGCAACAGGAAAGTGAAAATTCTAAAATCCTAGTTCATATAGCTAGCATAAATCTAAATAAGCCTAGTTATTGTTCATAAACAAATGACTTAATATCCTAATTTCTTAAAGGACAGATGCTAAATTCTCACATTGCATTTCCATCTTTGGCTGTCTTTGGCTTTGCTTCACATTGTCATAACATAGAGACCCATTTTGGTCAAGCAATCCCTAACTGTATTTTTACCTGAGTTTTCAAAGAGGACATAGCATGTTGGAGTGAATCACCAGTTGCATGTGATAGCATATATTCAGAAGTAATACACATTGCATTTCAATTTCATCTGGCAAAACAAGTCACTAGTACCAATATGGTTGCTCCTGATAGCAACATGGTGATTGATTATGCCTCCTTTGGGAGAAACATTTTAAGGTTCCCAATGGAGCCAGATAGGAACAAGGCAGAGGTATATATTTGTATATAGAGAAACACTTGCAAATATCTGGAAAATAATACATTCTATCTTACTATAAGAAAAGCATTTCCATTGATTGATGATGAAGAATTCTTCTACTTTATCTAGGTTATATATTTTTGTTTCTTTTTGCATATAGATCTCATAAACTTGTTTTAGGTCATATCATCTTTTACTGTAGGCTAGAATTTAAAGCAAAAGTATGAATAATAATTATATAGGATATAACAGAAAATAATCTTACTTCTATCTTTCTGTCACTATCTTATATTAGTTTTACCTCCTCTTTTTTTCTTATTCAATTTTTCCAGTTTGAAAATTGAGATTCAATTTACATACAATATAATTTTCCAAGTTTAAGTTTGATGAGATTAATAATTGCATAAAATTTTGTAAATTTTAGCGCAATAATAATAAGAGAACTTTTTTCCAAAAAATTTTTTTGTGTGTGTTCTTCTTTAGTATCACAAGCCCTGGCCACCAGTGATCTGCTGCTTATCATACAGATTAACATTTATTAGAATGTTAAGTAAACGCAATTATACTGTATGTATAGACTTGTGTATCTATAGTCAATTATTTTATATTGCTGAGTTATAATTCACCATATGATAAAACAACAACTTAGTAATTTATTTTCACTTGATGACTACTTGGGTTGTTTCCAGTTTGGGAATATTATGAATAAAGTTTCTCTAAATATCCTCATACAACTCTTTATGTAGACATATATTTTTATTTCTTTTACTTACATATCTAGCATTGTGATAAATATATGCTTAACTTATAAGAAACTGCAAAATTTTTTTTGTCAGTTTTGCTTCACATATATTGATGTCCTGTTATTAATGAAATGTATATTTATAACTGTTATATTGCTTGCTATATGAATTCATTATTATTATGAAGTAGCTCATAATAATTCTTGATTTTAAACTTATTTTCTTTGACATTTTCAGAACAACTCAAATTTTCTTATCATTATTCTCTCTATAGCATCCTTTTTCCAGTCTCTTACAATTATCTATTTGTGACTTTGTGTTTAAAATGCATCTTTGGTTGCACATAGTTGGTTCTTGTTTTTCATCCAGTTTGACAATCTTTGTCTATTGATGGGAAGCATCAGTTGCATTTAATGTAACTATTGATATTTTTGTGTTTATTCTATCAGTTTCCTATTTTTATTTATTCCAACTGTTTTCTTTCCTCTATTATTTTTCTTGTCTTATTTTATTTAATTATTTTCAATATTTAGTTTTTATTTATCCATTGGGTTTTAGCTGTCTTTCTTTCCATTATTCTATGTATACTAATTTACTTAGTGTTAAGGTTGAATTACTTAAGGCCAAATATAGAAAAATTAAAACAATATTTTTATATTTATAGTGACACATCTTCTTGGGCAGAAATAGGGTTTACCATCTCTGTGTTTTCTTGGTTGCTAGAGACACTCATAATTTTTTACTTCTCTGTGATTTTGAATTTTTTACTAAATATGTTTATTAATTCTAACAGTTTTTTGGTGGAGTCTTTAGGATTTTCTCTATATAATATATTATCTGCAAATAGAGATACTTGTACTTCTTCCTTTCTGATCTGGGTGCCATTTATTTCATTTTCTTTCCTAATTGTTCTAGGTAGAACTTCCAGTACTGTGCTGAATAAAAGTGACGAGACTGGCAATTCTTGTCTTGTTCTTGATCTTAGGGGAAAAACTTTCAGCTTCTAACTGTTGAGTATGATGTCAGCTATGGACTTACCATAGATGGTCTTTATTATATTGAGGTATGTTTCTTCTATACTCAATTTATTGAGAATTTTAATCATAAAAGAATGTTGAATTTTGCCAGATGCTTTTTCTGTATCTATTGTGATGATCATATGATTTTTATTAATTATTCTGTTAATGTTATATCACATTTATTGATTTGCTTATGTTGAACCATCTTGCATCTCATCAAGAAATCCCACTTGGTCATGGTGTATTATCCCTTTAATGTATTGTTGAGTTTGGCTTGCTAATATTTTGTTGAGAATTTTTGCATCTATGTTCATCAAAGATATTGACTTGTAATTTTCTTATGATGTGAACTGCATCTCATTCTTTCTGTGAACGTTGCAGTATCTCATTTCCTTTTCAATTATCTGTTGCTTTTCCATCCTCAACTTTTATCTCCAATATCTTTAGCACCAATGACCTGAATTTCCAGCCTGAGATTTATATACCCATACCTCTAGGGGCTGGTTAATATCCTGTAGAAGAAAGATTCAATTTTTACCCCTACAATTTTAAGTTGTTTGAGATTAAATTCTCCTTCTGTTTCTGTATACTCACAGATACTTCTCAATGTTTTATAATGTTCTTTTAATTTTTATTTTATGTTTATAATTGTTTTTATTAGGTGATTGCAGAATCACTTTATTTCTTCACCTTTACATACTTCTTATTTGTTTTTTCTTTACCTTTTCCAACATTTTTAGGTACTATATACTTTTGTAGAACCTTGGGCAATGAATAAATCAATCTGCTTACAAATGCTTATAATAAATTCAATATTTATTAATATAATATTAATTAAGAATATGAACATGAAACATAATTCTCATAATTTAATGGGGAGATTTTCTATTAGAAAATAATATGAATATTCTATAGGTATTGATAATGAGGAATTTATTCCATGACAACAAAACCTGGAAAAGAATTGTCTAGCCATGCACAGGTGGTCAAAAACACTTTGGAAAATTGTGACCTTATTTGAAATGTTAGATGTTGATATCTCCAAGTACTCCCACAGTAGCTTCCATCCAGAACCCCTTAGTGGTCCTCACTTTTTCCTAGCATGCACTCAATCTTGCCCACTTACTGTGTAGGCTCCATTTCTTCCACATTCTCATATGCCCTAAGATTTGTGACAGATACATCTTGACATCTTTGCTAAAAACATTCCTGTATTATGTCCCAAACTCTAGCTAATTTAATGTTTTTCAGTGTTATTATTAGATAGACTTATATAATAAAGGCTATGATCCTGGTTACTAAAGAATCTTAGTGGAGATTTTTCAGATTCTGCTACCAAATGGTGCAGAATCTGAAAAATATAATGATAATGGTTTTGATGATTTTTAGGGATGTGTCAGTCATAGTTTTCCACTCTTCACTTACTTTTCAGATGTATTTATTAGTGTCAAGGAAATACAAAAGCTCTTTTATGTTTCCACAAGCCTCCCGAGAATGAAATCACCCTCCTTATCTGCATATTCAAGGCCCAAAACGATCTCAAATGGCCATAGAACAGGACATCTTGCTCTCCTTAACCACTATGTTACCATCTCTTTGGAATCTCCTTAGGAGGCACTGGCTAGAAACAGCAAAGCTACATTACTGCATGTTGTATAGTCTCAAGGATGATAAAGACAAGACATTTGAAGAAAATTTATGAAATGAAAAAGATCAATAGGGAATTTAGTAAAAGCTTGTTGAATGAGAGGCATTCAAAGACCATCTCCACACAAGCAGAAAATCTAGAGTGTCCTTTTGTTAAAAAAGAAAAGTATGTGACCAATGAGATAGGAAGTTCAGAGTTTTGATAAAAAATTAAGTATATTAGAGTCAGAGAATACTGCCTGGCTGGTGCGGCTCAGTGGATTAAGTGCCGTCCAATGGACTGAGAGGTCCCCATTAGATTCCTAGTTAGGGCATATGCCAGGGTTGCAGGCATGATCCCCAAAAGGGGATGTGCAGGAGGCAGCCGATTGATGTTTCTCTCTCACATAGATGTTTCTATCTCTCTCTTTTCCTTCCTCTCTCTAAAAAATTACTTGAAAGAAAGAGCCCTGGCCTGTTTGGCTCAGCGGTTGGAACGTCAGCCTGTGGACCAGAGAGTTCTGGGTTCGGTTCCTGAGAGGGGCACATACCAAATAAATAAATAAATAAAATAATTTTTTAAAAAAAAGATAATATGGACTAGATATCAAATCAAGAGCAGGTTAAGAGGCTCTGGAAGGCACTTGAGCAGGAAGGAAGTATTTAAGCTTGGTGTGAGCCTGGGAAGTCAGCATATCAGTCATAAGGAGAGTCATCCAGTCACGAAGTAGAGGATATTGGACATTTCCTGATCATTTCCGTTTGTAAAATAAAAGTGTTTTATATTGCTTCTTTAGGAATAAATAATCTGGAACATAAAACTAGAACATAAAAATTTTAGCTATTACACGAGTAATAGCTTATTGCTCTTTTACTTTTGTTTTATTTTTTATTTTTTAAAAAGCCTCTCTTCTATAGTTTTTATTTATTTTTCTATTTAATTAATTAATTCACTTATTTATTTATTTTTATTAATTTTTTTTTGTTACAGATGTTTCTCCTTTTTCCCCCATTGACACCCTCCTCCCCATCCCGCCTGCCTCATCTCCAGCTTTGTTGTCCATGTCCATTGGTCATGCATTCATGCATATAAGTTCTGTGGTTTATCTCTCCCCCCGCCTATTTTACTAGGTTCATTACCATATTTGCTCTATCATTTAAAGTACCTTCATGATGAGATGTTCTATTCTGATTATTATTTTCTCTAGCATGGTACTAATGTTTATGCTTAATTATACCAACATCCTCAGTTGAAACTGTTTTTCCCCTAAAAGTCAATAACCCCAACAAAAACTTCTTGTTAAATTATCTTTTATGTAGCATGTACATTAAATATTGTATGGGAATATTGACTTATTGATGATTTATTTTTAATTGCCTGTATTGAATATGTTTCTAAACTTAGTATTATTCAGGAAGAAGAGATGAAGTGTTGATTTTAAGAAGTGAAAGGAACTACTGTACATTTTGCAAAGATCTAGTGTTGAACTCTGTCCTGAGAAAACTTTCACTGAAAAAAGAACAAAGTCAATATAGCCAAAGAAAAGAGTAAAATCAGAGAATTAGAGGATACATATAAACAGTAGCAGAATACACCAGTAATAGCCCTGGCCAGTTTGGCTCAGTGGTTAGAGCGTCGGCCTGCGGTCCGGAGAGACCCGGGTTCGGTTCCCGCTAAGGGCACGTACTTCGGTTGCAGTTTGTCCCCGGCCCTGGTTGGTCGTGTGGGTGGCAGCCACTCGATGTGTCCTTCACGTCGATGTTTCTCTCTCTCTCCCTTCCTCTCTCTCCCTCCCACTCTATCTGTACAAAAAAAAAAAAAAGGAAAAATATCCTCGGGTGAGGATTAAAAAAAAAAGAATACACGAGTAAAAGCTTATTGCTCTTACTTTTGTTTTATTTTTTATTTTTTTAAAAGCCTCTCTTCTATAGTTTTTATTTATTTTCTATTTAATTAATTAATTCACTTATTTATTTATTTTTATTAATTTGTTTTTGTTACAGATGTTTCTCCTTTTTCCCCCATTGACACCCTCCTCCCCATCCTGCCCGCCTCATCCCCAGCTTTGTTGTCTATGTCCATTGGTCATGCATTCATGCATATAAGTTCTGTGGTTTATCTCTCTCCCCCCCCCCCCAAACCTCCTCCTCTGAGGCTTGTCAATTTGTACCTCACCTCTATGTCTCTAGGTCAGTTTAGTTCATCAATTTCTTTAGTTCATTATATTCCACAAATAAGTGAGATCATGTGATATTTGTCTTTCTCTGTTTGGCTTGTTGTGCTTACATAATACCTTCCAGGTTTTGTTTCATTTATATATTGGAGAATAGAAATGAACTTTTAACTCTTAACAGAGGAAATTGGATTTTTTTAAAGATAATTGTAATAACCATGCTTCTAGTTTCTGTATTTGATGACTTGCCATCCTTTCATAGACCCTACCAAGTCATTATTCTTGTCTATCCATAAGTTGTATCATTTTCTTTTTCAGAAAGGCATGGGATTCATATTGTACAATAACCAAGCACACTTAAACATATATTCATTTTTTGCCTACACTAATAAGGAACTTCTGCCTTTTCTGTCTTTTCTGACATAACCACAGAAAAAGTCCCAACCCACAGTCTCTCTCTCTCTCTCTCTGTCCATCATGCTTCCCTATTTAGCCCAGTGTGGTTTGTACAGCCTCTTATTCCTAGGGGCCTGTGAGTATAATAAAACTTCATTCTTCATGACAGTCATTTCCACTCTGCATATCCTAAAATACCTGATTAAAACAAATCCTAAATACCTTTAAAATAATAACAGCATAGGTAAAAACTATGCTGTATGTGGTTGTATATAGAGTACCGTATAACATAAAATTTGCACATATATACTTATGAAAAAGTTTACATCCCATAATGAAAATAAAGGGGTAGTTTTAACTTTATATATTATTTTATATGCTAAAATGGGGGTGTGGACGCTCCCTTTGTGAGAGGAAATAACAGAGAGCTATTCAAAATTTTAACTGCCTCAAAATTTCAATAGTCTATTCTCCTTTTATTTAATTTGTTAACCTTAATTAAATTTCTCAGGAAATTATCTAGTTCATCTGGCAAAAATTACCTTAAATTCTCTACATACTTACTTCTAAATCTATCCATACTTTTTACATCAATGTGGGGTACACCTAGACACAGAATTTCTCATTCAGCCCAAGACTAAATCCTTATCAAGTAGCCTTAAATATTTTCCTGTGTGGATATGTCTGTTTGTTTTAAGTTAAGAAACTAGCTCAAACCTCACATATATGTCAATTTCACATTTAAAATTTTTGTGTCTAGTATATACAAAATAATTTTTCGTTATCGTTCAATTTTAATTTCACTGACTGTTAGAAATTCCAGCAATTTTATATGCATATATATATGTGTGTGTGTGTGTATATATATAAATAGATTGTTCCTATTTCATCTTTATGAAATGCTTATTTGTGTTTATTTATTTAGTTATTTATTTTTTACATCTTTTTTTATCTTCATCTGAGGACTTTTTTTTTTCTTCTATTTTTGTTTAGATAGAGTGGGAGGAAGAGAGAGGAAGAGAGGAGAGAGAGAAAAACATCGACGTGAAAGGGAACACATCAAGTGGCTGCCTCCCACATGACCCCAATCAGGGCCGGGGACAAATTGCAACCATGGTACACGCCCTTGACTGGAATCGAACCCATGACTCATTGGTCTGCGGGTTGAGGCTCTAACGGCTGAGCCAAACCGGCCAGGACTTATTTGTGTTTATTACTCATTATTTTTATGTATTTTTTTGTTTCCTTAATATGTGGGCCTTCATTATATATTTTGGATACTTATCCTTTTGTAGTTACAATATATTGCAAATAGTTTACTCTGGTTTATAGCTTGTTTCCCCACACGTGTTGCTCATTCCTTAATTTGCATAAAGAACACAAAACTTTTCAATGTTTATATATATATGTATATATATTCAGCTTGTTAAGATGTTTAAACCTCTTAACAAGTCTTCCTAGCCATAGACTTTTAGAATGTCAATACTTTTTCTAAGGCCATTTATATATATTTTAAAGTTTTATAAATTTTTCTAAAAGGCTATTATATTTTTTGTTAGATATAATTCAATATACTTCACATTTTGATACTGTCATAATACCATGTTTAACCTTAATGTCTTAAATATTTGTGGCTTATATATTAGATTAATGTGATTTTGTGGTTTTATTATATATTAGGTTATTGTGACAGTCTCAATAAACTCTCTTATTGATTCTAATATTTTTTCTAAATGTGTTACTGTGTTTTTACAGAGATAATTATATCTTCTGTGTATAAAGACATTTATTATAACTAAGTTTTTTCTTCTTATTTAATGAATAAGATGTTTCATAAAACATAGAAAATGAAAACATCCATGTCTCATTCCTGATTTTAGTGTTAATGTTTTTTTTAAATTTTTTTAAATTACATTTTATGATTGGCATAATTTTTAATTATTTGTTCTTTTGAAACATGAAGCTTGTACTTTATTTTTGTTTTATTCTCACCCGAGGACATTTTTGCATTCATCTTCAGATAGAGGGAGAGGGAGAGAAGGAAGAGGAGAGAGAAACATCGATGTGAGAGAGGCACATCGACTGGCTGCCACCCACATGACCCCAACCGGGGTCAGGGACAAACTGCAATGGAGGTACATGCCCTTCGTGGAAACAAACCCAGATCACTCTGGACCACGGGCTGACACTCTAACCACTGAGCAAAACCAGCCAGGGCTGAAGTTTGTACTTTAAAAAAAAAAATTTGCTCATCACAGCACTGTTTACAATAGCTAAGATCTGGAAACAGCCCAAGTGTCCATCAGTAGACGAATGGATAAAAAAAGCAGTGGTACATATACACAATGGAGTACTATGCAGCTGTAAGAAAGAAAGATCTCTTATCCTTTGAGACAACATGGAGGGAGCTGGAAATTATTATCCTAAGTGAAATAAGCCAAGCAGAAAAAGACAAGTACCACATGATCTCACTTATATACGGAATATAATGAACATAACAGTCTGAGGAACATGGTAGACCCAGAAACATGGAAGTAGGGCACAGACTGAGATCCCTCAGAAGAGTGGGGGGGGGGGGAGGGATAAACCGCAGAGCTTATATGCATGTATGCATAACCAATGGACATGGACAACAAAGCCAGGGATGGGACTGGGGGGATGGGGAGGGGGTTGCCAATGGGGTAAAAAAGGAGAAACATCTGTAACCAAAAAAAAAAAAAAATTGCATCTTTTGAGCAGTTTTTGTTTGATTTGCTTTGTTTTGTCAAACAATGCATGAAATTATATTAATAAATTTTCTAATATTGAAGTAATCTGTGTTTCTGTACTTAAACTAAAAGCTATGCTTGCATATCTTTTCATTGAGCTTCAGATAATATGTTAATAATTTCTGTATAACAATTTTATGACTTAGAATAATTTGTAAAATCCTTTCTCTCTGACTTTTGCTCTACATGATCTTTGTGATAAGCATTCATATTTTGAGTGTATCAATAATTTGTTCCTTTACATACTGCATGGTACTACATTTATGAATATACAACATAGAAATTCAAGGGACCTAGACTGGCCAAAACAATCTTGAAAAAGAAGAACAAAGTTGAGAACTTGTATCTCCAGATTTTAAAACTTACTATAAAACTGCAGTGATCAAAATAGTGCAGTACTAGCATAATCCACATATCATTCAATGGAATAGAACTGAGAGTTTATAAATAAATCTGGTTTTCTGTTGCTAGTGGATTTTCAACAAGAGTGTTAGGATAGTTCAATTAGGTAATAATAGTCTTTTCAAGATATTGTATGGAAACAACCGGATATCCAGATGCAAAGGAATGAAATTGGAACCCCATTTCACACCATATACAAAAATAACTCAAAATATGTCAGTGAAGTAAATATAAAGGGTAACACTATACAATTTTGAAAAAACTATAAGAATAAATTTTGTATTGGCAAGGTATTCTTAGATATAACATCAAAGCATGAGCAACAAAAGAAAAAATTAGATGAATTGATAAGAAACATGATGATGATAAAGAATAAATAAATTTCATCAAAATTAAAATTTTGTGCATCAAAGGATTATCAATAAAGTAAAAAGACAGCCTGTAGTATAAGGAAGTATTTGAATTTGAATTTATATGACATATATGATATCATATGTGTGTGTGTGTGTGTATATATATATATAATAAAGAATATAAAAACAAATCCTACAATAAATGACATACACAAAAAAAATTAAAGCACACCTTAAAATGGATAAAGGTTATCGATAGACATTTTTACAAATAAGATGTACAGTCAATAGGCACATGAAAATATGTTCATCATCCTTACTCATCAAAGCAGTAAAAATCTAAACCAAAATGAGACACCGCTTCATACCCACTTGGATGGCAGTAATAAAAAAATGTAGAAAATAATGAGTGTTAACAAGGGTAAGGATAAATTGCAACCCTCTTATATTGCTGGTGGAAATATAAAATCATGCTGCCACTGTGGAAAATAGTTTGGTAGTTCTTCAAAAATTTAAACATAGAATTACCATATGATCCAGCAATGGCACTTAGGTATATACCCAAAAGAACTGAACACATGTACTGTGAACACAAATACACATTTGAACATAGTACAGAGCTGAATACAAATACATAATCAAACCAATACTGCATGCATATCAATGTTCATAGCAACATCATTTACAATAACCATAAGATAGAAACAACCCACATTTCAACAATGGATGAATGAAGAAGAAAAAAAAAGTGATGTGTACATAACCATGAAATAGAATTCAGTCATAGAAAGAAGCACTGATACATGCTACAATGTGGATGGACATAAAAACATGCTAAATGTGAGAAGACCGACATAAAGGTCACACAATGTGTTATTTTATTTATGTTAAATAGCAAGATAGATAAATCTATAAATACAAAAAAATGGGTTGATGTTTGTTAGGGAATAGGGTAAGGGAGGAATGTAGAGTGAGTTTAATGGCATGGGAATTTCTATTGAGGTGATAAAAATCTTTTGAAACTTGATATAGATGGTGGTTGTACAACATTGTGAATGTACTAAATGTCACTGAATTGTACATTTTAATATGATATATTTTAGCCCATCTGGTGTGGCTGAGTGGATTGAGCATCATCCCATGGACTGAGAGGTCTGGTTCAATTCCTGGTCAGGGCATGTGCCCGGGTTTCAGGATCAGTCTTTGGTAAGGGGCATGCAGGAGGCAGCAGATCGATGTATCTCTCACACATCGATGTTTCTCTCTCTCCTTTCCTCTCTCTCCAAAAAAAGCAATAAAAACATATTTTAAAAAACTATTTATTTTATGTTATGTAAATTTTACATTAAAAAAAAATAATGAAACCAAAGTGGTTTTTCAAGTTAGTTGTTTTTTCTTCCGCGAAGTTATTTTTCCCTCCACTCAGGTCTAAGAATGGGGCACAAAAATGTTCTCAACATTTTCCTTTGTATGGCAATTTGTTTGTTTTTTCTTCCCGAATGAATTTACTGTGGATCTTGCTTTACAATGATTCCAGGTTTGTATTGATGTTTTTATTTGGCCAAGCCTTCAGGGGTTTGCTTTTCCCTCTGCATCAAGCAGGTAACAACGTGAGCTGTAAGAAAACAAGCATTAGATTTTCCAGGCCTAGTGTCAGCTTCAGGATTCATCCATGTAGGGTTTGACCTTTGACATTTCCCCTAACTCTATTGACACCTCAGCTCTGACATATCTTGTGTTTTAAATACCATGTTAGGTGGATAATACCAAGTTTTTGTTGTTGTTTTTAGGCTCTGTAGGCTACTAGATTGCCAAAAAAAACATAAGGCATAGTGCTTTGTCATCTTCTTTTTCTTTTGTTTTTTTTTTCCTCACCTGAGTACATTTTTTTTCTCCCATAGTTTGTTCAGATAGAATGGGAGGGAGAGAGAGAGAGAGAGAAACATCGATGTGAAAGGGACACATCGAGTGGCTGCCACCTACACGACCCAACCAGGGTTGGGTCAAACTGCAACTGAGGTACGTGCCCTTAGTGGGAACCGAACCTGGGTCTCTCTGGACCGCAGGTGGACGCTCTAACCGCTGAGCCAAACCGGCCAAGGCCATCTTCTTATTCATTAACTGTTGATGCTGAAAATAATATTTCCAGGATTATAATGATTTTCATTGCAAAACATGTTTTTATATTGAAAAATTCAATGGGTGGTTTCTTCCGGGTTCTTTTTTCATCTTTCTCCAATATCTGAAGATTAGCCTATTCTTTCCTCATCGTCAATATTTCCACTTTTTCCTAATATTTATTCCCTTTGTCTGAACATTGACTTTTTTTTCTTACATCTGCGTTTCTTTTATTTATAGCAGTTCTCACCTTTAGCTGTATCATACACTCATCTGGAAACATCTGAATACTTAATGTTAGGCCATTTACATCAGAACATACAATGTTATTTCTATACTTCTTTTTTTATATTTGTAATCCCTAAGTAGCTTTGATAAACAAATCAAATATACCATATATCTTTTCAATTTGATTATATTTATTCCTGGGTACGATGTAACTCGTTATCAAATTTAATAAGTGAAACACTGAACTAATAAACTTTTAACATCAACTATTGCTCTTCCTATATTGTTTGTCAAATCAATAACAACACTATCCATTCTGTTATCTAAGACAAATATTTGGTGGCTTTATATACTTATTCTCATTCAATAGTAATAAAACAGTCCATCCAGATCAAAACTACCAATTTAAATTGACATAGAAAGAATCAGGAAAGCCAAATGCAAAAACAATAGTCCATAGCCATAGATAATTAATGAGTATAGAGTGAGATAACTTGGAGCTGTTGAACAAAAGCCCATTTAATGTATAAAACTTTGTAGTGGTTATATTCAGCAGGTGACCTAAAATTTAATTAAGAGCATGGTCACCGAGAGGCCAACTCCTCCTACTGAAAAACTTATTCCCTAAGTGGCACTAGAGATTCTTAGAATTTACCTAATGTCAAACATTACTTGCATTTATTTCTAAGTTTAAGGTTAGCTTTCCATCACTTTTAGACTTTCTAATAAGAATTTCAGGGTTTTAGATCTCCGAACCAGTAATAATGTATCAAGAGGTGAGGCAGCAGCTATTTTTTCAGTGTAGGTTCATTGTCCCCATATGGAACATCACTGTAGATTAGAAGGCTTTTGTTAAAGAATGGGATTTTGTAGAACCAGATTTAGAAGTGATAAAATGTTTTTGTGGATTTTCATAGTGATGGTAAGGATATAGAGAATAGGTACAGAGGACATGGGATTTATGGTGTATTTCTACTTATAGATGTTCAAGTAGTTATCTACCAGTTTCTGGCTTTGTGAAGTACCTCTCAGCTGGATATTATGTCCTGGTCAACTGCTTTTGGGTATAAATGCTTGGAGACTCCATGGTATCTGTGGGTCTGTGGGCATCATCTAGATTCCATAGCTGTTCCAGGTGCTTAGGAGTTGACTACTGTGAGGGATCAGAATCCCATGGGACAGTAACTGCAAAGAAACTGTTTTAGCCTTAAGATTGTGTTCCAGAGTGAAGAGCATAGTAAGACTTATATTGCTCAAATTGTAGATTTTGTGCTAAGTCACATGTAATAGTTCAGTATACCAGAGTTACATAGTGGCATTTCTGGTACAAAAAAAATGTTAACAATAAAAGAGTACTTTTTATTCCATTTCCCATTACTCTTTATCTAGCTTCATCCAGGACATACAGGGTCAGGATGATGATTCTGCGGAGACAAGATTACAGTATTGCCATGCCCCTGCATAATCCTATCAAAATGCCAAGCAGTGGCATTAGGATTTTTTCCTACTTTCTACCTCTAAGAAATATAACCAACTGAACTTAGTGACCAACAAAAACTGCAAGATGGGGTGATGGAGTGGTGTGAAATCACCTCCACATGTCAGATGTTAAAGGGAGAGTTAATGGCTGTGCCACCATAGACGGTATTACAGAAAGATATATAACCTTGGTGAACTAAGAAGAAAATTATTTTTGGGGATATAGGTTCTGCTCCTTTATACAAAACTATAAATGTAGATTTACCATTATTGACAATGTATGTTCACTACCAGTTTCTGTGATAGTATATATTATTTTTTCTGTGCTCTCAGGGACAGAAACAAAGTTCTCTTTATTTCACACTTCAATGTGTAGGATATTTTGAAGTACAATATATATGACTTCTGTCATAGCTGAGTATCAATTTACTTCATCATCACACTCAGGGTATTAGAGTTTATATACAGGAGACAAGTAGTAGATGAAACTGACTGATCTTCTGAGAATGATAGCAGGAGGACAGATTGTAATTAGATATACTGAAAAGTGAAGGTTGGAACACATTTTATTGTGTTTTAGAAGCATTACAAGTTAAACAAGTTGTGTTTCAGCTTTTGGGATGCTTCTTTTCATAAATAATTATTAATAACTATTATTTAATTTGCTCAACATTGAATGATGGATCATTGTGCTTCCAGCGTTTATCTTTATTACATATATATTCTAAATTTAATCTACTTGTAAACAAGATTTATTTTTTCTCAAGATGCAAATTTTAAAGACATTTTAATAAAACTGGATATACATATAGATTCTAAAACAAAATAAAAGAAAAGCTCATTTTAAATGATGTATTTTTTGCATTTGAATTGTCTCTTGTTCTTTAAGGATTGCTAGTGCTAAACTGTGAAGGTGTGATTAGCATTTCAATTTGTGGATTTCTCTCAATAGAAAGCAGATAGCCTCATCCTCCTATTTGTAAAACAAACACTAAAAGTAAAATATATCTGATCCAAGTATTTTTAACTAAATTTAACTACATATTAATGAAATATTGGCAAAAGCTTTTTTTCCAAATTTCTGTCACAAAACTGTACCCACATTGTCGTTTGGAAACCACAGCTTGTGAGCATTTAAGAATCCATGGTGGGTAAGAGGTCTAATGTGCTGAAAAATTTTTCTGGTTATGTACAATATCTTTCCATGCAGTTAAAAACAGTGATTCCCTCTCTACTCTGATTTTCTCATCTTTCCCCATAAAATAGCAATTTTTTTTTATATTTTTTACAATTTTAAATAAGTTTTGCAGTTAGAATGGTTTGGGACTTATAGAAAATTTGCAAAGATCATCCATAAAATTACTATACATCTCTCATCCAAATTCCACCCCCCTTTTTTTTTTTTTTTTTTATCCTCACCCGAGGACATTTTTCCATTTTTTGTTCATATAGAGCGGGAGGGAGAGGGAGGAAGAGAGAGAGAGAGAAACATCGATGTGAAGGGACACATCGAGTGGCTGCCACCCGCACGACCAGCCAGGGCCGGGGACAAACTGCAATCGAGGTACGTGCCCTTAGCGGGAACCGAACCCAGGTCTCTCAGGACCGCAGGCTGATGCTCCAACCGCTGAGCCAAACCGGCCAGGGCCAAATTCCCCTTTTATAAACTTTTAACACCAGTGTGGGAAACATATCACAGTGAACCATATTGATACATTTTTATTAAATAAATTCACATTTTATCCAGATTTTCTTTGTTTTGCCTAATGTTTATATCCTCTCCCAGGATGTTATCCAGGCTATCACATTACAGTCAAAATCGGCTCCTCTTAGATGTGACAGTTTCTCACTTTTTTTGTTTTTGATGACCTTGACAGTTTTGAGAAAGACTAGTCAGATATTTTATAGAATGACTTTTAATTGGGAATTATCTGTTGCTTACCCCATGAGAAGACTGGAAATTTGTGCTTTTGAGAAGAAGACCACAGAGGTAAAGTGTCCTTTTCATTACATCATGCCAAGAGTACATATTATCAACATAAAGTATCATTGTTGATATTGACTTTGCTCAGTTGGCTTATGTAATGTTTGTTAGGTTCTTCACTACAAAGGTATTCTTTTTTTTTTTTTTTTTTATCCTTTCATACAAGATTCTTTGGAAGACAATCACTCCACTAAAGGAGTCAACGGTTATGCCCTTCCTCCTTGATTATGGAGTATTTGGAATTCTTCTGCGTGAGACATTGATCTAATTCACTCATTTATTTATTCAATAAATTGCTTATATTAGTATGGATCATGAATTTTTTTTGGTTATGCTTGGTGCAGAATCCAAAGACACTTATTTTTTCTTCTTTTTTCTCTAACTGCTTCAGGGTAGAACACGGGGGTTCTTTCAGCAGGCTCTAATGTCCATTTCACTTAACTCATTATTGTTTCTTTTATTTTCTCTTGTTTATGTTCTCATTTGTTTGTTTTTCAGTGCCTTAATTTTCACAATATAAGATGCTTTGAGATCCTCTTGCATATATATGCATAACCAATGGACACCAACAATAGTGTGGGGAAGGCAGGAGGGGACAGGCATGGGGAGGAAGGGGTTAATGGGGAAAAAAGGGAGAAACATCTGTAATACATTCAACAATAAAGATGAGTTAAAAAAAAAAAAATCCTCTTGCATATTTACTGTCCCAGTTCTTGAATCAACTATTTCTCTTAGAGATTACAATTTATTTTATTGGAGAATGATACTAGGAACCAAGATTTGGGTGTTAGTACAACCATTGTTATCAATAGCAATTATTTTTTTCTAAAAGTAGCAAGAAAATAATTTCTTTTTCTATATACATATATAACATCTGTGATATTTTGTTTCTTCATTGAATTATTTAGTTCAAGTTAATTACAAATGTTATATGCCTCATTCAAAACAGAGTTATAGTCCATTTCTTTCAGTATATGAGGAACAAGTTATACTTACTATGATAATTAAAAGATAATTGGGAGGAAAGCAAATGATGGACACTTAATCCAGCCTTAGTATGGAGAGAAGATCTCTTGACAAATTATATTGAATTTTTAAAAAATTTTCTACTGCTGTATAAAAATTATCATAAACGTTGTGGTTTAAAAATACCATTTCTTTAGCATATCACTGTATCTGCAGATCAGAAATCAAGTCACAGTTGAACTGGTTCTATGTTCGGGATCTCACAATACTAACATAAAGGTATTGGACAGGCTGTGGCCTTACCTGAAGTTTGAGATGCTTAAGCTTATGTGGTTTGGTAAAATTTAGTTTCTTGAAGTTTTAGGATGGAAGTTGTAAAATTTAGTTCTTATTCTATTGCCATCTGTCATCCAGGTACCACTTTTAGCTTTCAGAGGTCACTCATATTCTTTTCCACAGTGTCCTTCCAACTTGAAATTCAGCAAAGGAGAATCTCTCATGTTGAATTCCACTCATGCTTTGAGTCCCTTTTTGTTCAAGAAAAGTCTAGTCTTTTTTAAGGCTTCATCTAATTAGATCCTGCCCACTAAAAGATAAGTTCCCTTTCTTAATGTCAACTATGCCATGGGAATGAAATCCATCATATTCACAGTCTCATGGATTATATAGACTGGGAGCAGAAATCTTGAAGACCATCTTAGAATTCTGCCTGCTACAGGTTTGTATTTTGAAAAGTTAATAGAACATTCACCAGTTGCAGAAAAGGAGACAGCAAGCACTAAGCAGTGTAGAGATAAGCAATAGCAAGATATGTAAAGTAAAATTATAAGTAATTCAGGATTAATACAGTAGGAGATTTCCAGTCAGGGCATTTTGGAACATGAGACTATATATACGTGTTAGCTAGGATTATGAATGACTTCATTTTATGATAAGAAGTCTGCAATTTTTCTATAGTCATTGGAGCATTTTAATCAAGAGAGTAACATGGTAAAATTTGTTACACTGATAAAACACCTAGGCAACAGCAAAAGTGATAATTCTGCATAATGCCAAGCTACAGACAGAATCAGTAAATAGGTTCAAGCAAAAGTTGATGAAGGCCTAAAATAGGGAAATTATAGTAGGAAAAAAAAAAGCTTGAGCAACTAGCTTTAAAAATTGGGTGTCTGTAATATCTGCAGTTGTATAGGCCACGGAAAGATTGGGCAGGGAAAGCCATGATCAAAGACATAAGAGAGAGAAACCTTGGGATCTGTTAGAAGAATGTTAAAATTATTGATTATGAATCATGGTAGGTGTGTGAAGGTTTGTGGGAAATAAGACTAGAAAGCTACAATTAATCATGTGCAAAATATCTTGAATGAAAACATGCTGGAAAAGTAATAATTCATTTGCATTTGAGATTATTGAAGTATTCTAGTGTATTTTTTTGAAGGAGAAACTATGAGAACACTAGGATACCAAAGACTAAAAAGTAGAAAGAAACACATCAACAATTACAGAATTGAAACATTCATTTTTCTTAGTTTTCTGATGACCAGGATTTAAGTGTTTAATCTTCTACTTATTTACTAAGTAGTCTTTTCAAATTATTTAAGAAAAATAGTCAAGTAACAGTTTGTATCATGAAGTTTTACATACACTATCTTTAATTCTGGCAAGAAATAATATTAAATAGAACTTCCCCACCACCCCGACACCTCAACACATTCTTCCGCAGTGCTTAACGAATGGGTACAAACAAAGGAAATTCGTAGTGGGGGAGAAGACACTATCCTCTTCCATATATTTTTTGTGTGTTTCTTTGGCTCTAGAGCCAGCCAGAAATTATTCACAAACTTGCAAGAAAGACAATGACAGGTTTCTATCTGACAACCATCATGTCAAAACTGAAATAAACTTTGCCACTTATTAGAATGTTATATACATCCACATAGAAAATACACTTCAACTTTTATTTTTGGAATGAAAGTTTTTGCAATTGTACAGCATCTAGAGATGATTAGACATTGCAATGAAATTGGGAATAAATAAGCCTGCTGTACACAGAGTGGATAGAGAAGTGGGCATATGACAGCTATCCAATTTATTTTATCAGTCTAGATAATTTGATATTTTTTTTGTTTGTTTTGACATTGTTTGGCCACCTAGATTGCTCTACTTCTCTGATAATAGTCAATTTCTGTTACTTTATGTTTATATTTAGCTTGAGCCAAATACATGTTTTTGTCTTTTTGGGGGATATCTGCTGAGGAATCTGGATAAAAATAGAATAGCTACTGAAAGACACAGCAGGGTAGATAATGGAAAAGAAATATGCAGGGACATATCTAAGTTAATTTTAGAATGTACAACAAGGTAAAAAAAAAAAAAAAAAGAATGAAAAACTGCCAAAGATATAGAATATAGACCAATTAGTGAGGACCTATGATCAGCAAAACACCAGGAATATAATATATAAAGAGAGAACTCTTTTATCAATGTATAACTCTTTTTTTAGTACATTCCCTAATTCACTCACTTAAGTATTAGAGATAATAGAAGATAAAACAAGAAAATTTTGTTTTCCAGAATGTCCTATGTTTACCTTACCTTTGATCTTGCTTTATAAAGTATTGTATGTAAATCAGTATTTTATTTAAAATTTTAATAAATTGAGGAAATGAGGTATGGGTGGGAAAATGAGATAAAATCTTCAAGATTTAAAAGTCATGTTAAGCCCTGGCCTGTTTGGCTCAGCGATTAGAGCGACCTGCAGACTGGAGAGTCCCGGGTTTGGTCGCTGCTACGGGCACATATCTCGGTTTCAGTTTGTCCTCAGCCCTGCTTGGGGTCGTGTGGGTGGCAACCAGTAGATGTGTCTCTCTCACATCGATCTTTCTCTCTTCCCCCCTCTCTCCTTCCAGCTCTATCTGAAGATAAATGCAGGAATGTCCTTGGGTGAGGACTAAAAAAAATAAAAATAAATAAATAAATAAATAAATATTATGTTAAAAATATATTTATACTTTATACTTTATAGTTCATAAAGCATATTCACAAGCCTAATTTGATTTGGTCATGATAACTGTCATGGAAATAGAAAGAATGCCCACTATTATTATTTATTGGGTGAGAATTTTATTATTTTTATTTTTATTTTTTTTATCCTCACCAGAGGACATTTTTCCATTTTTTGTTCAGGTAGAGTGGGAGGGAGAGAGAGGAACGGAGAGAGAGAGAGAAACATCAATGTGAAAGGAACACATCGAGCGGCTGCCACCCACACAACCGACCAGGGCCGGGGACAAACTGCAACCAAGGTACGTACCCTTAGCGGGAACCCAACCCGGGTCTCTCCGGACCGCAGGCCGACGCTCTAACCGCTGAGCCAACCCGGCCAGGGCGGGTGAGAATTTTATTAGACTTTGACAAAAATCTTGAGGATATTTCTTCTTATTCAGAATAAATAGATATGTAACTGAGAACTTGTCCCATAATTTCTGATCATCACACTTACAGAAACTTCTGTTACCTTCACACTGCAATGTGTACCTAGACAGCAGCAGTAGGTGGCAGCCCCTTTTAAGCACTTGTACCTCCTTCATGTTTTCTTCTCTCTAGTAGTCCTTACCGAGTCCTCTAAAATAGTTATGGGAAATTGTGAAGGCTCTTTATTCTAAATTTTAAGCCTAAACTTTTCTTTGCTTTGCTTTAGGTCCATAAACATTTTCTCCATTTCGTGAATTACACTCTTACAAAGTAAAAGACTTGTCTTTCAAGATGCTTGTCTCTGCCATCATTTCAAAATTCTCTCGGGTGTATAGGAAGTAAAATTAAAGTCAACCTGACCAATTTTAATCTGGGCGGACTAAATGAGTTTCTTTGCCTGAACCGGGGAGAGTCACATACAAGAGAGGGCAGGTAAACGAAACAGAGATAAACATTTCAAGGTACTATTCCAGTACAATAATTTACAGATGAGAAAAGTAAGGTCCACAGTAATTGTCTTGCATATGATTACAGAGATAGCTTGAGTTTCCCTTGGTTGAATCTTGGGAAAAAATCTTTTGATACAATTATCTGATTTATCTCATGGAGGAATATACTTAATTGAAGATATGTGGACTTTGTGCTCTCCTTTTGAAAACTAAATTTTGATGAGATGGAGACTAAGAGATATTTGCAGAGCAGTGCTGATGCTCCCTGGGTGTGGGGTCCTTGAGAAGGGTGTGACTCTCAGCTGGAAGGTTGAGAATTTTTTAAGGGCAAGTGGCATTTTCAGAGAAGGGCAAACTAGAACACTGGGTGGAGTTTCATATACAGTAATATTCATATACCAGAAGTTGTAAGTAATTTGATTATAGGGTACATTTGAGATGGGAAAGGGGAAAGGCGAAGCAGGTTTGGTAAAAGTTCTGGGAAATGAGGCCTGAGTTCGTATGTAGGTCAGGAATAATCTCATACATTATTCATTTCAAAGGCAAACAATTTATCATTTCAAGAGAAAAAAAAAAAAAAGATTAAATCTATGATTTGGAAAAAGAATTAGTGATGGCAGAATGTTGAAATAAAACTTCTCGGCAGGAAGAGCAGTTAGGAAATAATCCGAATATTCCAAGGAGTAATGGTTTACGCTTGAAATAAGGGCAAGCAATGTTATGAAGAAAAAAGGGCAGATCAAGATATATTTAGTAGGAAGAACCAACAGGGTGGAATGACTGATGGTATGAGAGACTATGTGGGAAATATCTGATATCTGGCACATACAGCTATTGAATAAATGTCTAAACTCCCTTTTCTTGCAACCTATGTTGAATGTCTTCAAACATGATTATAACTCAGACAAGTTTGCCATAGAAGCTATGTCAACATAGCACTCGAGGCAATTGGAGTATGATTTGCAGGGGTCTCATTATATAAAAAACTAAAAAAAAAAAAGGAAATAGTGTCCATATACATATTTGATTATCTGAGCATTGATTTACATAAAAATGTTGAATTTTATACACTTATACAGATAAATATTTTATACTAGATTACTCAAAATGTGGATATTATATCTGTAAATTTAGAAGGTCAGAAAACCATTATGGTATCAAATTCAGGTGAAATTAATATTTGCAAAACAAAAGATGGGTGAACCTGCTATACTCTATAGTTCTACATTTTGCAAGTTAAAAGCAGAATAGGGTTTATAGTAATAAACTCTAACAGTATCATACAAGTTTCTTTGTTATTTCTCACTCCCACTCTGTAGTTCATGCATTTGTTTTATTGTGTTTTTTTTTTTTTTAAATCTGGATTGATAACTATTTTAATAGATTAAGTTGATAAGTGCTACCAAGAAGCTGAAATCATTTTAAATAAGAAAGAAAATACATAGAAACTAATAAAAGAAAGAAAGGGAATATTATTCCACTTAGAGTTAAATATAAACTATAAATTTCCCTCATCCCCCTTGTGTAGTGTTTATTCTTAATGTCATTTTAACTGTTCTCTGCTTCTCTGTAAATACTGTTGGTATTCCCACTTCGCTCGGGTTCTTACTCTCTACTCACAATATGAATGGATTTGGAAAATCCTCTTTATTTCACTTTTAAAAAAATTCTATATGATATATTTTGCCCAGATGGTGTGGCTCAGTGAATTGAGCATCATCTCATGGACTGAGAGGTCCTGGTTCAATTCCAGGTCAAGGCACATGCCTGGGTTGTAGGCTCAATCCCCAGTAGTGGGGAGTGAGGGAGGCAGCTGATCGATGTTTCTCTCTCATATTGATGTTTCTATCTATATCTCCCTCTCTCTCTAAAAAAATCACTTAAAAAAAATAACATATCAATGTCCAGTGACATTCTAAATCACTTAGAATTGATCCCAGTATTCAGTACACTTACAATTCCAAATAGAATCTCTGGGAGTGAAATCCAGCATTGGTATTTTTAAGCTCTTTGGTGGTTCTGAGGTGAAGCCAAGATTAAGAACTATAGGACACAACTTCATTAAATTAAACCGCTGTGGAAAGAAATCCAGTGAAATGTAGCTATCTGAATGCTTTAAAAAATATCTAAATATAAAGGACTTTGTCTTTGAATTGATGTTAAAGATTACTGATATAATTTTTATATGACTATATAATATTTTAAGGATACAAATTATATGTTCAGTGTTTGTTGTTATGGACAATTTATTTTATCTCTACCCTTTTATTTATGACACAATTTTTTCTGAAATGGTTAATGATTTTAAAACTGAATTTGTCATCTACTTTGGTTTCCTGTTACCAGTAAAACTTTTTATCAGATTTAGTATAAGGAACTTAAAATATAGTGTTTTAAATTCATTTTAATTAACTTTGAACAGAATTTCACATTTATTATTATCTAGGAAGATGTGACTTTGAGTGACAATTTGATTTTAAGGTAGACCCTATAATATTGTGTTTTGTTTTGTTTACAAATAGGTGATGAAAGTCTTAACTTTTTCAGTGGTGTGGTAAGATATATCTTTCAGCTGAACTGGGATAAGTCTCTGCTTATCTCCACCATAAGGGATGCCCCAAATACTCTCCCAGTCCCACTAAGGAGATGTGTTCCAGCTTCCACAAACACTGAAGTGTGTCCATGATAATTCTCACCAAAAGCAGAAGCAGAATAACTGAAGCTACTTCATGCTATTCTACATGTTTCTTCTAAATGGTGGAAAGATAGATATAATAGGGAGAATCTATATCTAGGTTGAAACAGTAATTGTAAGGGAATCTGAGAGGCAGAGATTTTAGGTATATATTTTAAATCTGTGATAAGGGGGCAGGGGCATACTTCTAGGGGGTTTTGTGTCATTCAAGAAAATTTAAAACAAAACAAAACCCTCACCCAGACAGTGTGGCTCGGTGGATTGAATATCATCCCATGGACTGAGAGGTCCGAGTTCAATTCCTGATAGGGACACTTGCCCCAGTTGTAGGTTTGATACCCAGTAGGGGGCGTGTAGGAGGCAGGCAATCAATGTTTCTTTCTCACATCGATGTTTCTTTGTAAAAAATCAATTAAAACATATTTATTTAAATAAATAACCCTCCACACAGGTCATGGAAATATTAGCAGGACAAGAGTTGTTTCTTTGTTTATCAATCAAGCTTCAATCAATAGCACCCAAGGAAAGCAAATCACAACCCTGAGGGTAGCTAAGTAAATAATCTTCTGCTTTCCCTAATAAAATCAGTGTTATGTGTGGATGAATTACATAATGGATAAAAGCTCAGAATTGTATGTAATTATATAAAAGAATTTTATTAAATTTGAAGAAATATATATAACCAATACCATATAATTCTGGAAAAAGTGTTCTAGAAAAAGAAATAACTCATTTCATTTATTTTTACACATTTAAACTTCAATCAGAATTACTATTTTTCTAAATGAATTCAAAAAAGATTTTGGAAAATGTGTAAATTAGAGAAGATAATTAGTACATGTTTATTTTTATGCCTTGACCCCCTTTGCCATATGTTTAGTAAACATATTCCTATGTTAGATTTTAGTATTTATTACTTTTTATTGTATTGACACATTTGTTCATCTTTCTAGGAATGATTTTTTTTTATCCTCATCCAGGGATATTTTTATTGATTTAGAGAGAGTGAGGAAGGGGAAAAGAGAGAGAGAGAGAGAAAGAGAGAGAGAGAGAGGGAAACATCAATGTGCGAGAGAAATATTGATTGGCTGCCTCTCGAACAAGCTCCAATGGAGGATAGAAGCCACAACCTAGGCATATGCCCTGACCAGGAATCAAACCCACACAATTTATGCATTTCTTACAAATTATATAACATTTTTCTAAATACTAAGAAACAAAGGTTGAACAGTAAAGCAATTTAAATTTGATTATTCTGTCAATTATTGAGGCAAATGTGTTCATAAAATGTGTTCATAAAAGTATGCCTTTTAATTTCATTGTATTCTGTTTGTTTTTAATGTCAATGTTTAGGCAAAAAATAAATTATCATTTGCCTTATTTAGCTTATAAAAATACTTTTAAGTATGGATAATTAGGCATGTTTTGCTTGGTGTTTTGTTCTATGTGATTTCATTAGTTAGATTAGTATTAACTTGGCAAATACTCAATATTGTATAGAAATTGAATCAGCATAATAATAATTAAGCTTTTGCTTTTGGACTGAACTTTTTAAGACTATATAATTGGTTAATATAAAAAGTTGGCTTTTTATTAGAGATAAATGAATGCAGGAAGTATGTAATAAAAAATATTTGTTTTTTTCAATTAGCATTTATAACTTCCCAGACAAGTCTAAAATTAAAACACTGCAAATATTACATGACATTCAAGTTTAAGGGCCTCTTTTATGATAATGACATTTACTAGATCAATTTTAAAATACACTGCTGTGGCAGCCAGGATGAGTCAAAGCATAATCATTTTGATGTTTCACGTGAAAGGTAGATGTATAAAAGTGGGTGAACGGAATTATTTCAGATTGCCCACCACCTGTTACTGCTTTTTCTAAACTAAAAGCACCCATTACTTTATATGTGAAACTTCTGCTATTGCAAATCAAACTTCTTTTCCAAGTGGCTGTGAGACCCATTAGCCCACAGTGCAATGGTTCATGTGCTGAGGACCTATGACGTCTATAAAGAGGATGGTGACTTTGTGTTCAAGTTTGATTAAACTGGGGGAAATACAAGAATTGAAGATGGATGGTTTGTTATGGGCCACTACAGCATTCTCATTGCTCTGTTTATCTTTGTTTCAAGCTAGTGCTAAATCAAGATAACTAGCAGACAAATATAACGAAAAATATAAAGAAAGAACATTGAATCGCAGTATTACCTTCAGATGAGTATCGATCCCCAGCCTGCATTCTGAGATAAATGGAGATCAAAAAAGCAAACTTATTTTTTTGTGAATCATCTTAGATCAACACCTTGAGTGCTTTGGTGTCAGCCAGCATTACTTCTTGACTGAAGAACCAGAAGGAAATTTATATCTAATTCCTGGCTTTCCCTGACTAGCCTTTTGTTTTCATATATTTATTCCACTAAGTGATTCAGCTGTGTTCAAGTTTGATTTTTTTTCCAGATTTATTTTTATGTTTTCATCTTCAAGTTTCATCTACTGCTTCTTAATGTGGAAACATTGTGTAAATTTTCTAAACTTTAGATTTTCAGTGCTTAATTATAAAATGCATGGTGAACCTAAAGTTTCAAACAATATAAAATCCATGTGTGAGTCCTACTCTTCTTTGATTATTTCTCTTTGCAGAGGTAATGACTAAATGACTATTAACAGTTTACTATGCATCCTTCCACATAATTTTTTTTTTTTTCTCCTGAAGATATACGAACCTAGCATATGGGATATTACATTTGTAAGCTTTGTTTTGTAGCTAGGAAAAGAAAAGTAAGTGCTTTTATTTAAATCATTTTCTGGTTAAATGAACTTTGTAAAAACTGCCCTCCCTACTCCACCTACCCCCAGCTTAGGAATTCTAAAAGAAGAACTTGTAAAAATGTCCTAGATACGATAAATGGGGATAAAGCTTCTAAGGTTGTAGCCGCCAGAAAGTGTTTTTCAGTAGAGGATGAAATAAGTTGAGAGGGATTACTTATCTCTCAGTATGAGGTAGAAAAGAAGACATACTGATTTTTTTAATTAAAAAAAAAAAATGCCACTTACCACTTGCATCCAACTTCAAATAAGCTGGTATGTGGTGTGTGTGCGTGTGTGTGTGTTTTCCTGAGAAATAAGGAACATGTTCCTGAGAAACATCCTTTCCAGGGAAAATGCTAAATGGATCCACACATCTTGCATACATATACACACCCATACATGCACACACTGATAAAGACTGACACTTCTATTCTCCTTTATACAATACTCATGCCAGAAGAAACACTAAAATCTACTGAGAATGCTACCAGATCAAATAATTTTTCAACAAGTTATATTAAACTTCCCTGTTTCCTGAGGTATTCTGTCACATTTAAGATCACGCTTTTATTCCTGCCTCATCAAACAAAACAACAGATACAATTTTTTCAAATGAACAGTATGGTGGTTTCCAGAGGGAAGCAGGCAGGTTGGTTAGTGAATGGTGAAGGAGAGTCAATATATGGTGATGAAAGATTTAACTTTGGGGGGGAAACAATGAAATATACAGATGATGCATTATACTATTGTACACCTGAAAACTATATAATTTTATTAACCAACAACATCTAATAAATTTAATGTAAAGAAAGGAAAACAAACAACAAGAAGGAAGAGATACTATTGTTACTGTACACTTTCAGGATACTGGTAATGGAATAGACTTTTCTGTTATAAAGTACGTGAGTGAGGAAACTCCATCAGAAACATTCCAGTATTGCTTAGACATTAACTTGGTACTCAGATGGTTGTCAGGTACATAGAAAATCATAATGTCTAGAAAAAAAAGCATCCAAAAGTATTAATGAATATTTTTGAAATGAAATATCACATTGGGATTCTTGACTTGAGATAAAATAGATGTTCTAAGAAACTTTCACAATAAATGCCTAAAACTCTGGATACAAACTTTCAAAACCCACTTTTATAATTTAAAGCTGATCGGGAAGAGAAACAGCAATAATTCTGGAGTACAGAATTTTTTTAGGCATATGTCTAAGTTCTAAGACCATTGAAACCAAGTTTATGTCCTTTAGTTCTTTTTTTTTTTTATTTGAATTTACTGTTGACAGTATAACAGATGTCTCCCCAACACCACCAGGTACTCAGGACTCAGCTCACCCCACCTCCTGAAATCTTATTCCTGGAGTTTTAAACCCTTGATTCTAACTCAATTTTCTAATTCCTGAAATATGTCTGTACCTTTGGAAACACACACTAGGTCTGAATTCTCCAAATGTTCAAACGTTGCTCTGATTAGTCTTTTAGTGTCACTCTCAGCTGAGGACCCTGCCTGCCCACAGTTCCTTTCAGTAGTGGGTGTTTTCATTCCTCACCTCCCAGTGCACTGCCCTGGAGGCTGTGCAGTGCGCTGCTCCTCACTGCTGAACTTCCAGATCAGTGATGCTCTCTTCTCCCCCAAATCCGTGTCAGTGCATCGTCTCTAATGATTCTCATATGTCACCTTCCAACCATGTTCAGTATTTCCTGTCATAGTCCATCCTTGTTTAAGTTGCCAAGTGTCTAATGCTTCTTTGCCCTCTTCTTCATCCTTTGCAATATCCTACCCTGGCTAAACCAACTCTCTGCCCAAAACCAGGCATCTAAATTTATATATATATTTCTTTTATTGATTTTAGAGAGAGAGGAAGGGAGAGGGAGAGACAGAAAAATTGATGAGAGATAACATCGATTGGCTGCCTCCTGCATGCCCCACACTGGGGATCTGGCCCACAAAGTCTCCACTGGGAATCGAACCAGCAACCTCCTGTTGCATGGGGTGACACTCAACCACTGAACCACACCGGCCGGACCATGCATCTTAATTTTTTGAAGAGAAAATGGAAAGACATGCTTCTAGATCTCACCTCAATTTCATGATTATTAATGAAAACAGTCCTTAGAGCTATCTGTTAATTGCACTGTATTTATATATCTCATCCATCCTCCCCATGACTTACACAAATATTTTATACTTCTTTTTTTCTGAAACCTCTAACACGTTCTCTCCCATCCTCACCCTTGGCTTGTTTTTTCTATTTCATGTAGACAACTAAAGCATCTCGGTGCCAAGGACCTCATTTTACGTCTACTTGCATGATGCCTTCATACCTCTCCTACTTTCTTACTATGGGTTTATTATCTCTGTACTCACATAAGGCTGGACTCTGGACTTGTGTTTTCAGTCCTTTTTTATATTTATTATTCATAGACATATCTCTAGAAATTGTCTCCCTTTTTTCTGTGTCATTAATTTTCCTCTCACTGAATTTTACATAAATAATGCATCATTTATTTACCTTTTTACTGCATCATTTTAAATATTTTTATTCAAAATATAAAACTGTGTTAGATATAAATTCTTATGTCTATTATTAGGAACCCATATTATATCTCACTCTAAATTATATATATATATTTTTTTCTGAAATTGTATTATCTATATCTATGATGTTGATATTTAAGAATATAATTTACTTAAGTGATATTTTATTATTATTGATGCAATTTTAACTAATAATTTTTAGATTGCTTGACACTCTCTGTGGAAAATCATCTTATCTCCATATTATGACTTGTTAATTTCTAGGATTTATACTTTTATTTTATTTTATTTTTTAATTAATTAATTAATTAATTTTTGTTACAGATGTTTCTCCTTTACCCCACTGATTCCCCATTCCCCATCCCTGCCCATCCTGTCCCCAGCTTTGTTGTCCATGTCCATTGTTCATGCATACATGCATATAAGTTCTGTGGTTTATCTCTCCCCCACAACCCCCTCTTCTGGGGATTGTCATTCTGTACCCCACTTCCACGTCTCTGAGACTACCTCATTCCTCAGATTGTAATGTTCATTATATTTCACAAATAAGTGAAATCATATGATACTTGTCTTTCTCTGTTTGGCTTGTTTCCCTTAGGATACTATTTTCCAGGTCTCTCCATGTTGTCTCAAAAAATAAGAGATCTTTCTTTCTTACAGTTGCATAGTACTCCATTGTGTATATGTACCACAGCTTTGTTATCCATTTGTCTACTGACAGACATTTGGGCTATTTCCAGATTTTAGCTATTGTAAATAGTGCTGCTACAAACATGGGGGTACATATATTATTTACTTAAGTGTTTCAGGTTTCTTAAGGTATATTCCTAGAAGTGGGATCACTGGGTCAAATGGAAATTCAATTTTTAATTTTTTGAGTTAACACTATATTGTTTTTCATAGTGGTTGCACCAGTCTGCATTTCCACCAGCAATGTACTAGAGTCCCCTTTCTCCACACCCTCGCCAACACTTGTTTGATGATTTGTTGATGGTGGCCATTCTGACAGGTGTGAGGTGATACCTCATTGTTGTTTTAATTTGCATCTCTCTGATGATTAGTGATGTTGAGCATTTCTTCATATGTCTCTTGGCCATCTGTATGTCCTGTTTGGAAAGGTGTATATTCAGTTCCTCTGCTCATTTTTTAATTGGGTTCTTTGTCTTCCTTTTGTGGAGTTGTATGAGCACTCTATACATATTGGAAATTAACTCATTATCTGATATATCATTGGCAATGATGATCTCCCATGCAGTGGGTTGCGTTTACATTTTGATGATTGTTTCCTTTGCTGTGCAGAAGCTTTTGAGTTTGATATAGTCCCATGTGTTCATTTTCTCCTTTGTTTCTGTTGCCTTAGGTGATGTATCAGTGAAAATTCTGCTGCGTATGATGTCTGAAATTTTGTTGCTTACAGTTTCTTCTAGGATTTTTATGGATTCATAAGTCACATTTAAGTCTTTCATTTATTGTGAGTTTATTCTTGTGTATGGTGTAAGTTGATGATCTAGTTTCAGTTTTTTTTTGTTTTTTTTTTTGCATGTAGCTGTCCAATTTTCCCAACAGCATTTATTAAAGAGGCTGTCTTTACTCCACTGTATGCTCTTGCCTTCTTTGTCAAATATTAATTGGGCATATTGCCTTGGGTCCATTTCTGGGTTCTCTGTTCTGTATCATTGATCTCTCTGCCTGTTCTTGTGCCAGTAGTAAGCTATTTTGATTACAGTGGCGTGGCTTTGCAGCATAACCTGAAATCTGGTAATATGATCCCTCCAACTTTGTTCTTCTTTTTCAAGATTGCTGTGGCTATTCGAGGTGTTTTTTGGTTCCATATGAACTTTTGAAGTATTTGTTCTAGTTCTGTGAAGTATGTCATTTGTATTTTGATGGGGATTGCATTGAATCTATAGATTGCTTTGGGTAGTATGGACATTTTAATGATGTTAATTCTTCCAATCCATGAGCAAGATATGTGCTTCCACTTTTTGTATCTTCCTCTATTTCTTTTTGCAATGACCTGTAGTTCTCTGAAAATAGGTCCTTTATTTCTTTGGTTAAGTTTATTCCTAGGTATCTTATTTTTTTTGCCACAATGGTAAATGCAATTTTTTTTAGTTTCTCTTTCTGTGAGTACATCATTGGTGCATAGGAATGCCGTCGATTTCTTGACGTTAATTTTGTATCCTGCTACTTTGCCAAATTCATTTATTAAGTCTAGTAGATTTTTCATGGAGTCTTTGGGGTTTTCTACATATAGTATCATGTCATCTGCGAATAATGACAGTTTCACTTTCTCCTTTCCAATTTGGATCCCTTTTATTTTACTTCCTGTCTGATTGCTATGGCTAAGACTTCCAGTACTATGTTAAATAAGAGTGGCAAAAGTGGGCATCCTTGTCTTGTTCCTGTTCTTAAGGAAAATGCTTTTAGTTTTTGCCCATTGAGTATGATGTTTGCTGTAGGTCTTTCCTATATGGCCTTTATTATGTCAAGATATGATCTCTCTATTCCCAGATTGCTGAGTGTTTTTATCAGAAATGGGTGCTGGATTTTGTGGAATGTTTTTTCAGCATCTACTGATATGATCATATAATTTTTATCTTTCATTTTGTTTATGTGGTGTATCACATTTATTGATTTGTGAACATTGTACTAGCCTTGCATCCTTGGGATGGTGAATAATTTTTTTGATGTATTGCTGGATTCGATTTGATAGGATTTTGTTCAGGATTTTGGCATCTATGTTCATCAAGGATATTGGCCTGTAGTTTTCTTTCTTTGTAGTGTCTTTTTCTGGTTTTGGAAATAGAATTATGCTGGTCTCATAAAATGGGTTTGGAAGTCTTCCTTCTTCTTGAATTTTTTTAAATAGTTTGAGGAGAATGGGTTTTAGTTATTTTTTGAGTGTTCAGTAAAATTCCCCTTGAAGCTGTCCGGGCCTGGGTTTTTGTTTGCTGGGAGAGTCTTGATTACATCTTCAATTTCTTCTGTTGTTATTGGTCTGTTCAAGTTTCCTATCTCTTCCTGCTTCAGTTTTGGGGGACTATGTGTTTCTAAAAATTTGTCCATTTCTCTTAGATTGTCGAATTTGTTGCCATATAATTGTTCTTAATATTTGTTAACAATCCTTTGGATTTCTGTGGTGTCGATTATTATTTCTCCTCTTTCATTTCTGATTTTGTGTATTTGGGTTCTCTCTCTTTGTTTCTTAGTGAGTCTAGTCAAGGGTTCATCAATCTTGTTTCAACCTATGTGAGTCTTTTGTTGTGAGGTTAGGGTCTCTTGTAAACAACACATATGTGAGTCATGCTTCCTTATCCAGTCAGCTACTCTGTGTCTTTTTGTTGGTGTTGTTGTTCAGATAGAGTGGGAGGGAGAGAGAGAGAGAGAGAGAGAGAGAGAGAGAGAGAGAGAGAGAGAAACATCGACATGCAAGGGACACATGGAGTGGCTGCCACCCGCACGACTAACCAGGGTCGGGGACAAACTGCAACTGAGGTACGTACTCTTAGCAGGAACTGAACCCCGGTCTCTCTGGACTGCAGTCCAACGCTCTAACCGCTGAGCCAAACCGGCCAGGGCTACTCTGTGTCTTTTTATCGAAGCATTCAAACCATTCACATTTAAGGTGATAATTGATATGTGCTCATTTATTGCCATTTTTGTTTAGTGTGGTTCTATTTTTCTTCCTATTTCTTCTACTAATTACAGCAGTCTTTTCAGCATATCTTGCAGTGCTGGTTTGGTGCTAATGTATTCCCTTAGTCTTTTTTGGTTTGAAAAGCTCTTTATTTGACCTTCTATTTTGAATCATAGCCTTGCTGGGTAGAGTAGTCTTAGATTCAGATCTCTTTTTATTATGACCTTGATTACTTCATGCCCCTCCCTTCTGGCCTCTAGTGTTTCTGTTGAGAAGTCAGCTGAGAAGCTTATGGGGTTTCCTTTGTAGGTAACCTGTTGCTTACCTCTTGCTGCCGTTAGGATTTTCTCTTTGCCTTTAATTTTTGGCATCTTAATTACTATGTGTCTTTGTGTGGCCCTGTTTGGGTTCTTCTTACTTGGGGCTCTCTGTGCTTCTTGAACTTGAATACCTTCTTCCTTCACCAAGTTAGGAAAGTTTTCTGTCATTATTTCTTCAAATATATTCTCTACCCCTTGCCCATTTTCTTCTTCTTCTGGGACTCCTATAATGCAAATGTTATTATGTTTCCAGTTGTCCCACAGTTCTCTTAAGCTGTCTTACTGTTTTTTAATCATTTTTTTTTCCTTTTGTTTTTCTGATTGGTTGATTTTTGTCTACACTGTCTTCTAATTCACTGATCCGGTCCTTCACTTTCTTTACTCTGCTGGCTAGTGCTTCCAATGTGTTCTTTATGTCATTCTTCATTTCCATTTGGTTTGTTTTCAATGTTTCTATATCTTTACTCATGGTGCTGATGTCCTTACTCATGCTGTTGAGCTTCCTCAAGAGCATGGCTCTGAAGTCTACCTCTGATAATTTGCTTAGCTGCATTTCATTGATCTCATCTTCGATAGAGTTCTCTTGTTCTTTCATTTGGGATTTGTTTCTTTGCTTCACCATTTTGGCTATCTCAGTGGGTTTGGGAGCCTGCCAAATTTTCCCTGTGGGTGTTGGTGTTCTGCTGTTTGTGGCTCCCTCTACTGGGATTGGATGACCCTGGGTGGGCCCATGTTAAACAGCACTGTCAAGTCTTATTTTCCTGTATAGATTTGCAAGTCCAGAATAGGTCAGTTATCCTCTAGCATTTTTCTGGTTGCTAGTAGTCTCAATTACTTAGTGCCTTAAAATGTAGCCCTTGTATTCTGCATAAGAGGATTTCCAGAGGGTGGGATAGATGCTGGTTATTAATGAGCCTCAATTTGCATTTTATTGCCTCACCTGGGAAAGGCTGAATCTTTGAGGGGGTGCGGGCTGCTGCTTTTCCCCACAGCTCTGGGAAGGAGCACACTGGCCCCTGTCCTTTGTGGCTGCAACTCAGCAAAAACTCTGAGTGCCCTCCAAATCCCAAGTGTCCCCACAGAGTTCCAACCCAGTCTGTCCTCCCTGTGCCATAGCCCCCAGGTGAGTGGTTACGGCTATTTTATTGCTCTGTCCTGGCTCTCTGTGCTATGGAGCGGGCTTGGTCTTTATTCCCCAAGGGCGCTGCTCACAGCTAAGACTGCTGCTGTCCATGAGCTCCCAGCCGGCCACCCTCTCACTTCTCTGCAGATCCTACCAGTGTCCCTGGTTATATGGTTCTGTCCTGCTGCTTTCCTCTTTTTTTTTTTTTTTTTTTTAAGGATTTGTCTTAATTTTAGTTGTAATTCCCATTTGGTTCTGGGAGATTATCTGCGTAGCTTCTATTCACTCTGCCTCCATTTTCACATCCTGTACGCCTATCTTGTGCACAGCTGGGTCACACAGGCCTTTCTGGTGCCCCCACACCTGCAGGTCCCGCAGGTAACTGGATCACACAGTCCCTTTGGGAACCTGTCTATGCCTATGTTATGGGCTGCTGGGTCGCATAGGCCTCTCTGATGCTTCAGCACCCCGCAGGTCCCCCGGGTAACTCGATGAAACAGTCCCTGCTGAGTATTTATAATTCTATTCATTTATTTCTTGCTCTGATATGAGTGACCTGGAATTTCAGATTTTAATGAGAAGTGTTAGCAGGCATGTTCTTGTTTCTGATTTGAAAGGAAATATTTTAAAATTTCTCTCATATTTCTGCTTTGCAAGAGACTTTTTAAAATCATGACATGGGCCCTGGCTGGTTTGGCTCAGCAGTTAGAGTGTCGGCCCGCGGTGCAGAGAGACCCAGGTTCAGTTCCTGCTAAGGGCATGTACCTTGGTTGCAGTTTTTCCCTGGCCCTGGCTGGGTCGTGTGGGTGGCAACCACTTGATGTGTCCCTTTCATTTTGGTGTTTCTCTCTCTCTCTCTCCCTCCCACTCTATCTGAACAAAAAATGGGAAAATGTCCTCAGGTGAGGATAAAAAAAAATGTTAATATCATGAAATGGCACTTAAATTTATCAAAAGCTGTTTTGATTATATTGCAATTATCATTTTTCTCCCTTGTGTCTCTCATTATGCTAAATACATGAAAGAACGTTCTAAAAACCCATGGATGCAGACAATAATGTAGTGAAGGCCTGGGGGGGATGGGAGTGAGGTGAGGGGGTCAATGGGGAAAAAGGGGCGCATATGTAATGCTTTCAACAATAAAGATAAAAAGTTCTAATTTTTTATATTTCTGCTATGCAGAGATGAGTTTAGATTTGTCTGTGTGCCAGTATTAAGTTTTTACACATTCTTATTTTTAATTTGTTACATTTTTATTTCAAACGTCTATATTTACAATTGTTAGATTGACTTATGATGTAATTTCCTATGTTCTTGTCTGATTTTAGTATCTTATATGCTTTATAGATCTTATATGCTTTATAAAATTTTTTCAGTTACTTCTTTTCAAAAACGTTTTCAGAACGCATTTGAAATAGCTTGGGAATTTTTAATATTGAACATTTGATAGAATTCATCAATAAAATAATGCAAGATAATGTAATGGTTTTTATCTGTACATGTAGTCTATTTTTATTTCTAAAATTATATTTTAGGATATTGTTCATTTAATAAAAGTGTTAACATTACTGACATAAAAACCTATTTAAAATATGTTTTTTCAATATTTAGCACTTTTATTTGCTTTTTCTCTGATGCACTTAATATTCAGGAAGAATAGTGACTAAAATTCGGCTCTCTTTTATTTTAGTAATTTTTGTTGGTATATTCTATTTCAGTAATATATGTCCCTTAATATTCCTTTCTTTTACTGTTTATAAATTTACTCTCACTAATCATACCTCTAATCTAATTTCATGATTTGAATTCCTATTTAGGTATTTCAGGTTTTTATTTAAATTAGGCATTAAAAGTATAAATTCCTGTCAATACTGCTTTGACTGTATCCAATAAATAATATATGAATTATTTCATTATCATATTTAAGAATTTTCTTATTTCTATTGTTTTGAAATGTATCTTATTTAGAAATTTTATTTTAAAAATGCTATATGTAAAAGCTTTCAATTTTTTACTTTTAAAGTGATAAACCAAAGAACTTATATGCATTTACACATAAACAATGGACATGGACAACAATGCTGGGGGGTGGAGGGATGGGATGGGGAGGAGGGTTTCTAGAGGGAGAAGAGGAGAAACATCTTAACAAAAATAAGTTAATAAAAATTGGAAAAAAAATAAAGTGATTTCCTACTTAATTATCTTGTATACAAAGTGTATAAAGTCTATATTCTTCTAAAAAATTTTGAGCAATGTTTTGATTTGTTTTATGACCTAATATATCATCACTTTGTTAAATGCACCATGTGTATGTAATTGAACAGATTATTTAAATTTTTAGTATGATTGGAAAATTTTACTTATACTCGTAACATTATTCATTATAATATACTATATATATATTTCCTTTTTGTAACAAGTTACTTACATTGTTATATTCTTATACATTCTATTATAATGACGTTTTTACCCACTTTATATGAAATGTTTTGTCTGATACTGATATAGATGTATATTATTGTTTCTATTAATTTTCTGATGCATCCTTTATTTATTTAATTTTAATTCATTCAGTTTAGATTTAGCACTGGCAATTAGATTATACCTCTATAGTAAATATTTAAACATTATTGCACTATTATGTTTTAAATGGGCAAGTTTATGCAACTTATATTTGTTTTAAAGTATGATTTATATGGATTAATTCATTCTTTCACAATATTTATATTTTTACTTATCTTGTTATACTCATTATATTCATCTGTTTTTAGATGTTTTTAAAACAGCTTCATTAAGATAAAATTTACGTATAATACAACTCACCCATTTAAAGTCTACATTTCAGTATTTTTAGTAAAATCACAAAATTGCGCAACCATTGCCACAATCAATTTTAGATTGTTATTATCACCACACAATACATTTTAGCTATCAATTCCCAATTTCCAAAATTTCAACTCCATCCTTATGCAACTTCTAATATACTTTTCAGCTCCATAAATTTTTTCTACTCTGGGCATTTATTATAAAAGTAATTATATCATAATATAATATGTAATTTGTCTGTTTTTTCATCATGTCTTAAAGGTTCATTTATGTATCAGTTCTTCATTCCTTTTTATTGTTTTGTTTTGTTTTGTTTTGTTTATTTGTTTTGGTCTATAGAATACTTTGGGGAGAAATAATATCTTTACAACAGTGAAACTTCCAGTCCATGAGCCTGGTTATTCCTCTTTATTGTTGAATAGTGTTTTATTATATGGATATAATTAAGCTTTCACTTGAATGGTAATTTAATTGGGTATGCAATTCTAGGTTGATTGTTGTCTACTCTATAAATTTAGAAGATATAATTTTACTGACTTTGTGCATTCATTCTTTTCTGTTAAAAGATGCTCAGTCGGATGAGCATTGCCCTGAGCACTGAAGGATGCTGGTTGGATTCCCGGCCAGGGTGCATAGGGAAGGCAGCAGATAGATGTTTCTACCTCACAATGATGTCTCTCTCTCTCTCTCTCGCTCTCTCTCTCTCTCTAAGCATGTCCATAGGTGAGGATTTAAAAAAAAAGAAAAAGAGCACTTACATACAAAAGAATAAAAATGAACCATTTATACTGTATACAACAGTAAACTCAGAGTGGATTAAAAACTGAAATGTTAGACCTGAAACTATAAAACTACTAGAAGAAAACATAGACAGTAATCTCTTTAACATTTCTCTAGCAATATATTTTTTGGATAAGTCTCCTTGAGCAAGGGAAACAAAAGAAAAGATAAACAAATAAGACCATATTAAATCAAAACTTTTGCCCAATGAAAGACAACATCAACAAAACAAAAAAACAGCTTACTTAATGGGAGAATATATTCACAAATGATACAATTGTTAAGGGGTTAAAATAAAAATGCATAAAGAACTCATATAACTTAACAGCAAAACAACAAACATTCTAATTAAAAGTGATCAGAAGACTTAAATAGACATTTCTCCCAAGAGGACATACAAATGTCCAAAAGACATGAAAAGGTGCTCAACATCACTAATCATCAGGAAAATGAAAATGAAAACCACTATGAGATATAACCTCACAAATGTAAAAATGGCAAAAAAACAACAAATAACAAGTGTTGGCAAATGTGGAGGAAAGGGGATCCTTGTGAACTGTTGGTAGGATTCCAAGTGCAACCACTATGGAAAACAGTATGGAGATTCCTCCAAAAAAAAAAAAAAAATAGAGCTTCCATACAGTTCAACACCTTTACGTTTGAGTATTTAAAAAGATATATGCACCTCAATGTTCACTGCAGCTTCACTAGTAATAGCCAACATATGGAAGCAACCTAATGTCTATTAATATATGAATAGTTAGTAAAGATTGGCATAGATAGATAGATAGATAGATAGATAGATAGATAGATAGATAGATAGATAGATCTACATACACACAATATAGCAAAAAAAAAAAAGAAGGAAATCTTGCTCTTTGAGACCATGTGGATGGACCTAGAGTATATTATGCTAAGTGATGAGTCAGAGAAAGACAAATGCTGTATGATCTAACTTATATGTGAAATCTAAAAGAACAAAGTAAATTAATAAACAAAGTAAAACAGAAGCAGAACCATAGATATAGAGAACAAGCTGATGGTTGCCAAAATGGAGAGGTTGGTATGATGGGAATATTTTTTTAATCTTGAGGGGGAAAAAGTTGCTATCTGTCTCAAATTTAATTATTTTCTAGAAAATCTCATTTATCTGAAAGTCTGCCTTTAAGTATCTCTTGTAGGTCTTAGCACTTTGTCATTTTACTGCAAAATACCTGGGTTAGTAATTTTTTTCTTTTTCTTTTTTTCATGATTAGTAGTAGTTTGCTGTGTTGTTCATACCTAAAAACGTTCTCAATTCTGAAAAATTTTTACCATCAACTTTTAATATATTCTCTCTCCAATTTGTTTAATTATCACCTTCTAGAAATCTAAAATTAATATGTTAGAAATCATCACTCCTTTCTCATGTTTTTAAGATTTGTTTCTCTTATATTCCACCATGTAGGTTCATCCTTTAGGTTTAATCGCTACTTCACTAATTCTCACTTTAGTTCTTTCAGTATTATTTAACTCATCCACTGGGTTTTACATTTTAGTGAATAAATATACATATATATGTATGTATGCATGTGTACATATATATACACACTCACACATATATACATACACACACATACCTATGTGGTCATTGACTATGACAGTACAAATATACATATCTGTGTGTATACTTATAGAAGTGATATTTATCTGTTTATTATATCTATCTTGTCTTATATTTAATGGCTTCAATCTCTTTTCTAGCATTCTGTTTTCTTTCACATCTTTTTCATTTTAAACATTCTAACATTCTACATAATAACATTTTATTGTCAAAATGTATCCTTTAAATTTTCTCCTGTGCTTACTTTAACTAATAGTAGCTTATGTTATGCTGGTTTTTAAAAAATAATATTGAACAAAATTGAATCATGACCTCTTTGATTTTATTCCAGGATTGTAAAGTTGATTTAACATTAGAACATGCTCAATACCGGATACAAACTTACCAAACTGATTAAAACGTATCTAATAAAATCTTATAATGTGTGTAATTAATAACAAGAAATTGTAGAAACTCTTTTTTAAAATATAACATCAAGTAAATCATCTTAATTGATATTCAGTTTTCAATATTTTTGACAGTGGCAGCTAGTCAACACAACAAAATGAGGATAAATAATATCACAGGAATTAGAATGAAAAAAAAACTGACTTGTTTGCAAATAATCATATAAATTGACAGTACAAATTATAAGAAATAATTAAAGCCATTAACAGGTTGTTTAGCTTTATGATTATTATGTAAGAATCAAATTGATTTGCAATCCCAAACATAAACAAAAAATGATGTGGATGATATTTACAAATATAATGATCAGCTAAAACAGACAAGTCATAAAATATTAAATACAGTGGATTTTTTAGGCAGTATTTATACAAAAGCGTTACTATAATAAAAAATGAACACAAGAATATTTAACACAAATCTCAAAAGACTACTTCTGATTATGTCGAGGAGGAGGCACACATGGGAACTTTCAAAGATTCTGGACTATTCTATTTATTAATCTGCATGTCAGGTACACTAATGTTTATGCCTTTTTTTTTTTAATCATCGCCCGAGAATACTTTTCATTGATATTTTTTAGATAGAATGGAAGGCAGGGAGACAGAAAGAGAGAAACATCAATGTAAAAGAGACACACCAGTTGGTTTCCTCCCACATGACCCCAACTGGGGCAGGGATCAAACCTGCAACCCAGGTGCATACCCTTGACCGAGAATCGAACCCACAATCCTTGGGTACACAGGCCAACTCTTCAACAGCTGAGCCAAACCAGCCATGGTTGTTTATGTTATTTTTATGTTTTAAACAATGTATAATAATTTTGCATTTTATATATGATAAATATATTTCACCACTTAAAATTATATGAAACAACACAGAGCCAAAAATGGCCATGAGAGTCCTAAAGAAGATTTGGCCTAACAGATATCAAAACCCATTGTAACCATATTGAATTACACACAGTATGGTTTGGAGAACAACAGAATAGAAAAAAAGTCAGGAAACAGACAAAACACTGAAGAAAGAATAGTGCCCATTATATAAAAATAACCTCTAAAGTTAACAGCATATACCAGGGAAGCTATGGATCAATGGGAACTTATGAGAGAAAGAAATTGGTATAACCATTTCAGATAATAATTTTAAATTTACCATAAAAAGGAAAATTTGAAAATTGCAGTGGGAAATTCTAATTCCAGCTATATAACCTAGAGAAAAATTTTGAGAATTAGCATCAAGCACTAGATACAAGCTTGTTTTTAATATTCTTAACTGCATTGTTCCCAGTGGCAAAAACAAAAACTTTTTTTTTTTTTTTGGTTTTGGAGACATTATAACTGTACATTGACAGGAAAAGTAAATAATAGATTGTAGCACATTCATATAATGGAATTATTTAACTCTAAAGCCATGAATATATCTTGAATGCATAATAGTATGTCAAAAAGCACAGGTATCATCAAACTCTGCATTAGTTTCTTATTTCTCCTATAGTAAATTATCACAAAATTAGTCGCTTGAAACAACACAAATTAATTATCTTTTTTTTTTTTTTTTTTTTTATCCTCACCCGAGGACATTTTTCCATTTTTTACTCAGATAGAGCGGGAGGGAGAGAGAGGAAGAGAGAGAGAGAGAAACATCGAAACATCGAGGTGAAGGGACACATTGAGTGGCTGCCACCCGCACGACCGGCCAGGGCCGGGGACAAACTGCAACCGAGGTACGTGCCCCTAGCGGGAACTGAACCCGGGTCTCTCTGTACCGCAGGCCGGCGCTCCAACCGCTGAGCCAAACTGGCCAGGGCCAAATTAATTATCTTACAGTTCTGGAGATCAGAAGTCCAAAATGCATCTCACTGAGCTAACATGAGCATTAACAAGCTTGAATTCCTTGCAGAGACTTTAGAGGGAGTGCATTGCCTTGCCCTTTCTAGGTTCTAGAATTTAGAGCTGCCATTTATCTTGGCTCCTAATCCCCTTCTAACTTCCAAACTCGCACTTACATTACTCCAACCTTTGGTACCATCATCACATCTTCTTGTCTGAATCTGATTTTCCTACTTCTTCTTTCACTTGTAAAGGCTCTTGTGATTACATTGGATAATCTCCCTAGGTCAAGATTCTTAAATTAGTTATAGCATCTGCAAAGTCTCTTTTGCCATGGAAGGTAACATATTCATTCACAGGTTCCAGGGATTAGGAAGTGGACATCTTCTGTCTATCACAAAGTAGATCAAGTATTACAAAGAGTTTATAATACCTAGAAACAAGCAAAAATATATAGTATGTTGTTTTGGTTGAAATTGCTTCTACAGTAATATTCTTTTAAAAACAAAAACAAAAAAACAAGGGAGTGAGGAAGACAAAATCCAAGATAGTGTTTTCCTGTCTGTGGACATGGAAAAAGGGCATGGAGGTAGATTGCACAGAAGCACATGACTAGGTAGAAGGAGTTGGCAATGTTAAGATTTTTAAATTTAGCTACATGTTTATGGATTTTAAATTATGCTTAATAACTTTGTATATTATTACATATATTATTTGTAGTACATTACATTGTATTACCTATTACACTGAGATAGTTTAACAATAATCAAATGCAGAAATTGAGAAATATGTACATTATTTTCAAAAAGTGTACATATTTGTAGCATTACACGTATAACGTATTATGTATTTATGCATACACAGAAGCAAATTATAGAGGCACTTTGAGACTGCATTGTGAATCTCCGCTGTTGCAACATTCATGATGGCCTAATACTTTTTAATTCATTGTATTTGTATAATTCATCCCAAATATTTAATGCCTAAAATACCTAATCTAGTACAAAACAGTTTACTAGCCAATATAGTTTTGTACTTGTGGTTAGGTATGTAGTGAAACATTGCATTTATAATCTTGGGGTGCCATAACAAAATGACTTAAACAACAAAAATTTTTGCTCACAATTCTAGAGGCTGGAAGTCTGAGATCAGAGTGCCAGTCTAGTTGGATTTCTGCTGAGGCTCTCTTTCTGGCTTTTATTTAATTTTTTAAATTTATTTTTCTTTATTGATTTTTAGAGAGAGTAAGAGAGAGAGAGATAGAAATATAAATGAGAGAGAACATCGATTGGCCACCTCCTGCATGCCCCCCCACTGGGGATCGGGCCCACAACCTGGGCATATGCCCTGACCAGGAACTGAACCAGTGACCTCTTGGTGCATGGGTCGATGCTCAACCACAGAGCCACAGCAGCCGGGCTCTCTTTCTGCTTTTAGATGGCCACCTTTTCTCTGAGCCCTCACGTGGCAGAGAGAGAGCCAACTGTTTGGTTCCTCTATATAAACACATTAATTCCATCATGAGAGACCCACCCTCATGATCTTATTTAAATTTAATTACCTCTCCAACTTTACATGTCCAAATACCATAACATTTGGGATTAGACTTTAACTTTGGATTTGGGAGGAGGGGGACATAAATCAGTCCATAGGACATAGTTTCATTTTTAAAACACCCTTTTCACATAAAGCATCTTATTCTGTTAGAGCAGCAGTAACAAAAATATCTGAGGCTGGGTGGTGTATTAACAATAGAGGTTTATTTCTCATGGTTACAGAGGCTGGAAGTCCAAAATCAGGGCGTCAGCATGGTTGAGTTCTGGTGAGGGACCTCTTCTGGATTGCAGACTGATGACTGCTGGCTGTGGCCTCACATAATAGAAAGCAGGGAAGGGAAGCAAGTTCTCGGGACCCTTTTAAGAGCACTGATTCCTCTCATGAGGCTCCATTTGCCTTCTCAAAGACCTCCACCTCCTAATACCATGACATGGGAGTGGGGTAGGATTTCAACATATGGAATTGGAGGGGACATGAATTTTCAGTTCCTAATAGAAAAGATTTTCTAGAAAGTCCTCTATAGTGCTGAATTAAGTGAAATTCTTTATTCCTAGAGGTCACAGTCAAAATCCCTAGATTTTATACCTAATTATTAGTGATTATTATTAAATACAACCTGAAACAGGTTTTGTTTACCATGTGTGTTTTGTTTACCATGTGTGTTTTGTTTGACCTAGCAATATGGTATATATTAAAGAAATAAGTCTATTTTTAGTACAGACGAATTTACTGATGCTTTTTTCAGCTAATGTAAGTTTGTTTGGAGGAAGGTGAAAGAAGACAGCAGAGCAAAATAGGAGGGATATCATCTTATGATGGTGAGCAATTAAGAACATACAATCCCTAACATATCAATCAATATTAATCAATAAAATCATCTTGTAAAATGATTTTCCTCCTGAACTAACAAATCTATTATGTGAATTTTAAATTCTTAAGATGTATCTTTCCAATTTAAATCTCATATGAATCTGGTGTTTTAAAAAATGTGCATAAATTGACATCAATCTATAAATATTTCAAACTTTAATTCTTGAAATTAATAACAGAAAATATGTCTGAATGTGAACTATCCTGCTGCAGCACTAAATTATTTAACAAGCAACAGCAAGATCAAATTACAGTTTGACCCACATAGACAGACAGAGACAAATTTAGATTTACTTCTAGCGGATTAGCTTAACATCCTCATTTCATGACATGTACGCTGCTTTTATTCAGTCTGTGCCCAGGCAGACTCATGTCCATTGTAGCCCCCCAATTTGATTTGTTTTAATTATGTCAAGAAAAAAAAAGAGAGAGATAAAAGTTTTTAATTAAATAGCTAAGAATTTTCATTTAAAATAACAGCAATGAGCAATTCTCCCTCCAACAATGAATTCAGGTGACTACCAGCGTCTATGTTTATGGTTTCTGTGTGCCATTTACTTATCAAGTTCTCAAATCCTTTCATTTTAGAATATTCAAACAACACACACACACACACACACACACACACTATATATATATATACATATACACACATACACATATATATACTGATATATATATATACACATATATATATACTGATCATCATGAAAACAGGCATCCTAGAAAAATGTGCATATATGTCAATTTATTACGATTCTGAGGTACACTGATCAAATGCAAAAAGAATTCTACTAAGTGCTAAAACAGTTGGAAAAGTTCCCCCCACCCCCAAGTCCTACTTTTAAGTTCCTTTGATACAAGGTGGCAGAAAGTCAAGAGAGAACTTAAAACAAGTTTCACATTAATATTTGAAAAAGGGCACCCACTGTGTTTGATGTGGCGCCCTTCATGCAAATCATGTCGTCCAAGAGAAATCCCAGTAGGAAGGGTACTGCTTTTTTCTTAGCGTGCTCCCTTTCTTCCTGCTGGATAATAATGAACTTCTCGCACTCCCTTTGCAACCCCCCTGAGCTATACAGAAATTAAGTTATTACTTGCTAGCTGAAGACTCTTTTGGCAAATTATCAGGACATATTTTTACTATTATTGATTTTCAGTTAAGAGAGTAAGACTCAAATTCTGAACTTTATTAGGAAGACAAAATTTAACTTATTTTTCTAGTAATGAGCAACATAAGGTCTGAGCAAATTTTGCCAAAACAGGATAAGTTCACTTAAATTATTTCAGTACACAATTGGTATTTATTAAAAGCATTCCTTTATGGACTGGCAGCATGCAGGGACATCGATTTAGCTGGTGCACGGGAATTGTAACGGAGAGAGCCAAGGCATAGGAAACAGGCCACTAGCTGACTATGGATGCCTCTCAAAGCCTTCCTGCCTGGGGGAGGGAGGATTGTAGAAATTAAATTTCAGTGTTAGAATTGCTACCATATTGACAGTACTTATTTTGTTGTGTACTGGGAAGCTCTAGATTTTTGGTGACTACGTACATATCTTCAGGAATAGAGAACTGGATGAAAGATAACTAACCTTTTCCCGCTTTAACAATACTGTACATGGAAACATTTAATGCTCTTCTTCTACCATCACACCCACACGAAATTCATCTAGGGAAACCCTGAGTAATTTTTCTTTGGCTTCTTTAAAATGGCAGTCATTTTTTGTTGTACCTCAACATGAAATTTCAAGTTTATGTTATTAATATAACAAAGAAATATCACTTCACTTAACAGTTTATCAACACTTTCACATACTAAGTTTTCATTTGCACCTCATCAAAACTCGATGAGAAAATTACTCTTACTGTTCAATTGTACAAATAAACTGATTCTAGAGAGAGTACATGAATTATCTTCATGATTATTAAAGTATGATCTAGTAACTATGTCCTCTGACTTCAGGTCATTTAAATTTCTTAGAACAACCTAATTTCTTTGGAATTAAATAGATATTAAGAATTAAAATCCGCCCTGGCCGCTTTGGCTCAGCAGTTAGAGTGTTGGCCTGCGGTCTGGAGAGACCCGGGTTCAGTTCCCGCTAAAGGCATGTACCTCGGTTGCAGTGTGTCCCTGGCCCTGGTTGGGTGGTGCAGGTGGCAGCCACTCAATGTGTCCTTTTCATATCGATGTTTCTCTCTCTCTCTCTCCCTCCCACTCTATCTGAACAAAAATGGAAAAATGTCCTCAGGTGAGGATAAAAAAAAAAAAAAAAAAAATTACGATCAGTCCAACCAGTGTGGCTCAGTGCTTGAGCATCAACCCAGGCACCAAGAGGTTACTGGTTTGATTACCAGTCAGGACACATTCCCAGGTTGTGGGCCAGATCCCCAGAGTGGGGCATGCAGGAGGTGGCCAATCAATGTTCTCCCTCATCGATGTTTCTATCTTTCTCCCTCTCATTTTCTCTCTCTCTAAAAAAAATAAAATAAAATCACTAAAGGAAAGAAAGAAAGAAAGAAAGAAAGAAAGAAAGAAAGAAAGAAAGAAAGAAAGAAAGAAAGAAAGAAAGAAAGAAAGAAAGAAAGAAAGACTTGAAATAAATTCCTTGGCATGAAAGGAATCCTGCCTGAAATCACCATTAGACGCTGAGCGAACGATTTCTTCTGTAAATACTATTCACATCATCTCCATCATGTGAATCTGAGCACTTAATCGAACTATATAACACATGCCAAAACCCAGGCTAAAATTATACTAGCACCCACATAATTTCTTCTGAGTTCTTGAGTTTGCTGATTTTGACTATGTGACTTTCCTCGTATGTTTTTTGTTATTGTTTCCAATGTGATATGTTAGAAATCATTCTGGTTCTTAAGCTCTTGTCTGTGTAGAATACCACCATACCACCAAATTTTTTGAGAAGAGGCACTGGATTTCACTTTAAGAACAAGAGACATTAAAGGGTCTACTTTAGCATTTTATTTACATTCTGAAAAAAAAAAAAAATCACAGTAAATCTACAAAGACACATCAATAGCACTCAATTTGAATTTTGGAAAACCTTGGACAAAGGATTTAGTTTCCTCCCTGAATAAAATTAACATATCTACTGACAAAGAAAAATAAACCCAAGGAAGTAAATAAATGTTAATAATGATGAAAAGGATATGCTTGTCAAAACATGGTCTCTAATGATTATTTTACACAATTACCATCACTTTGATATCCTTTAAATAATGATTTCTCATCAGCTCTTCAAATAAGACCATGAATTTCAATATAATGGATCAGACAATTAGTGTATCTAAACGGAAACCCGCATGTGGTAGGTGCCAGTGGGCTTTTTGAGGGAAAGGCTAAACAAATTATGCCTATGTACTGCTCTACACAGCATGTGATACTGCTCCTGATTTTAAAATATGATAGGCATATGCCTAGAAGCTTCTAATTACTGTTTAATTATCTTATCTTTGATAGCTAATACATAGTAGCCATTTAAAGACTGAACAAGTAGATATGCTTCATAACCACATCTGCATAGTTTGCTACCAGTATTTATACATGTATACGTTTTAAAAATTATTACACGTCTACTGTTGATTTGGCTTAGAACATGAGAGCATTGCTAGAACACAAAGACAAAATTACAGTTACCATAAACTAATGAAGGAGTCGGTGACCGACCAAGTGGAAGGTTTCGTTTTTGTTTTTCTTAGCCTCCTGAGAAACAGACTGTGCACATTTGTATGGAATAAAGAATGTGCTATATAGTTCTGTTTTGTCTTTAAAAACAAACAAAGATTAAGAAGGTCTGCTTAAGCATGGAGTCATCATTTAAAGGTGTTATTATAACTTTATAAGTTCTTTCTGCTATCTGCCTCCAGGTTAATTTCTATTATTTCAGTATGTAATTTAAGATTTATACATTTTGAAGGTGTTAGTATATAGCTGCCAGTAGTCAAATTAAGAAGTATCTATAGCATCCTGTCTCTCATTTGTAGAGAGGTGGGTTAGATAATAATTCGGAACATGGTACAGTCTTTTTTTAAAATCTCTGCACTTTTTTTTTTTTTTAATCCTCACCTGAGGACATTTTTTCATTTATCTTCAGATAGAGTGGGTCACAGAGAGGGAGGAAGAGAGAGGAAGAAACATTGATGTGAGAGAGACACATTGACTGGCTGCCTCCCACACGACCCCAACCGAAGCCGGAGACAAACTTCAACCGAGGTACGTGTCCTTAGTGGGAATTGAACCCAGGACTCTCTCGTCCGCAGGATGATGCTCTTACCGCTGAGCCAAACTGGCCAGGGCAAATCTCTGCATTTTCTTAATATTTTCTCCACCTTTCAGCAATGATATTATTTATCTAATTAGTGTTCAAGTCTACACAATGAAAAAAATCTTTGTAAGCATTACTTACTAATCTTTATAAAACTCCCATGAAGTCAGGAGTATTATCCTGGTTTTTCCCATGTAGATGTTTGACGAAATTAAGAAGTTTATTAAAAGTTAAATAATGAGTCATTTATGAATAAATGTCATCACTTTATCCACCAAAATATACTGCCTATTAATAATTTAGTGTGAAATGCAATGCTTGTTATTTCTCTTACATAAAAATTTGTGCCCACAGACCAGAGACCTGGGTTCAGTTCCTGCTAAGGGCATGTACCTCAGTTGCAGTTTGTCCCCAGCCCCAGGTGAAGTTGTGTGGGTGGCAACCAGTCGATGTGTCTCTCACACGTCGATGTTTTTCTCTCTCCCTTTCTCTCTCCCTCCCTCTCTATCTGAAGATAAATGGAAAAAAAAAAGTCCTGGGTGAGGATAAAAAAAAAAAAATTGTGTGAGTCTTATGTTCTGTCACTATGAAAGCTGATAATCAAGCCCAGAGGTAGATAAGCAGCATGGGAGTCCAGAGAGTCAGACACCCTGTGCAGGTGGTTAGGAGATAATGCATGAGTGAGAGGCAGAGTGATTCAGGGACATACAGGCTCATGAACCAGGGGGAAAAAAAAAAGCTGGATTTTAATCCATATTTTATTTCATATGAAGTTAGCTTGTCACAATTATATTCTCTCTCCAAATCTCAGTTTCTCTCTCTATAAGCAACAGCACTTTCCTCTGATAGCTGGGATGATTAGAGCTAATGTATCTAGGATCCAACATACCATGGCAATGAATAAACAATAAATAAGTCTTATGATAAAAACAAACAAACAAACAAAAAAGATAAAGTTACATGTTAGTGGTAGAGAAAGTTGAGAATAAGTTTGAGGCATTGCTCTTTGTGAGCTCACCCAAATTACTCCCGTTTTAAAACATTCTAAGAGAAAGCAGGATGTAATGTGATGAGAAAAGTAACTTTGGATATAAGTAAATCTTTAAAACTAAAGTTGAAAGAAACTACAGATAGGCACTGTATTATAAGTTGTAAAGCAGATTGCTGTATGGGAAACAGTTAACGCTTTTAGAACCACTACACATGTGACAACTGGACAAGTAGTAAATGGACAGTGGGGGGTTGAAGCCAGGTTTTCCACTATTGGGATAGGAAGATACACATAAGCAAGGGGAGGATGCCAGAATGATCTACATGGTAATGGATTATGTTGGAGCCATCGGTACAAATTTATGTTTACCTTAATATAGATATCAATGATTATATCCAGAAATATTTATAGATACACAAATATACACAGGTTGGTATGCACATATATATTTCCTTACAGAGAGGGCCTAGAGGCAATGACATCCCAGTAGCAACAAGCACACTTAATACCCAGACCTTGGTTTCTAATACTATTTTTCAGGAGAACAAGAGATACTTAAGCAAATGGCTGATTCTAAGACTTCAGTAGAACATATACAAGATGATTTCTTAGTATCTTGTAGTACCCACAATTAAGGATCTCTCTCTCTCTATCACTCACACACACACATACACACAAAGTAAAAGAACTACTAATGGTCAAAGCTGGAACAATCTGAGTAACAGAATTAGATTATAAACCAAGTATAAAATGGATGTCCTTGAAGCCATACTGATATTAATAAAAGTATTCATTCATTAATTTATATTTTTATTTATAGGTAAACTAGAGCTATTGCTGATTCAGAATTCCAAATGATGGATGTACTCTGTCCTCAAGGAGGTAGGTACTCAAGTATGAGCTGTGTATAGTGAGTACCATCCATGGTGCACAATTATAGAGTTTTAGTGACCAGGGGAGATCTCCCTAAAGTAGTTAATTTTAAGCTGTAATTAAATTATAAAGTGGAGGTAGCAAGGCAAAACAGGAATTAAGTGGGAGGGAAACTGTTCCAGGCAGAGCAAACTATTTATTTGTATTGGTTGATGAAAGCATTGAAATTCAAGAGCTCAGGACTGGAAGGAATCAAACAAAACCAGAATGTCAGAGCTTAAAAAAATTAAGAGTGATTCAAGATGAGGCAGGCAGTTACCCTGAAAAAGTTCTGCAAGTATAAAGCAAATTTAATTGCTATTATAGTGGCAATATGAAGCCATAAAGGGTTCTGGGCCCATGAGTAACCATCTGATAGAATTTTTAAAGCAATGTTCTAGCTGCTCTCTACAATGTGAATTGGGACAGAGCGAGGATGGGTGTAATGCACTACTGTGACAGTAATCCAGGTAAAGGATAATGACATCTCAAATGTCTCTGTTTGCATAGATCAGTGTTTCTGAAACTTCAGTGAGCATCAGAGGACCAGTAAAAACACAAATTGCTGGGCACAAGGCCCAGAGTTTCTGATTCAGTAGAACTGAATGAGCCTGAGAATTTGCATTTCTTACAAGTTCTTAGGGTGTTCTGCTGCTGCTGCTTCAAATACCAGAAGTTGAGAATTACTAGTGTAGAGAATAAAAATTACAATGCTTTCAGCTCACTGCTAAGTAAGTAATGGATATGGACCCTTATTAGGATTACTAGATTTAACAAATAAAAAACATAACACTCCCAGGTAATTTTTTAAGTTTAGATAAACAACAAATACATTTACAGTGTATGTTCCATGAAAAACATGAAGGTACTTATACTATAAATCTATTCTTGTGGTTTATCCAAAAGTCGAATGTATTTGTGATCCCTGTGGGTTAACTGGCAGTACTGCAGCTCTGGCAGAGGTGTGATAGCATCTTCTGGACACACAGTCAGAAATGCATATGCTAGGTCAGATGTCACTGCACAATGATTTTACTAAGAATCATCTTTTTTTTTTTTCCCCAAACGATTGAGTATAATCACTCCAGATATGTATGCAATAGTGTTCTTTTTCTATAACATCACAGTTCTTGATACTATAGAGCTGGTATTCCAAATCTACTTAATCTTTGCCAGTCTTCCACATTTTCTATTCAAAACATTTAAATCTAAAATTTACTAGTTGGGATCAAGTCACCATTTTAAAATAAAACAAGGCCCTTTCATTATGAATCTATTAATTATATGTTAATTAAATATGAAATATTTCAGTTCTATAACTACATGTAATTATTACATATAAAAATTGCATTAAGCACTCATCTATTCCTAATTGAAATTTGGAACGAAAACTTTAAAATGTAGTTGAAGTGTTCCATGTATCTTCTCTCCCCAGTCTAACATGCTCCTTCTACTCTACACCAAGAGATAATTTCTGTCTTCAGAGTTGATTTTTTAAGTTTAATATAGTATACCTTTAACACATGAATGTGTATTTTTCATATCTGAATAAGCCTTACATGTAGAGTTGTATTTATCTATTCTTCCACGTGTCTTATTATCTCAACATTTTGTTTGAGAGACATATCTATATTAATAAATGTGGCTTTCTATCATTTACTTTCAATGCTACATTACTTTCCTTATATATACTCTTTTATAATTTTAAAAATAAAATTTATTTAAATTAATGTTTAATCAAACAAATAAATATATAAAGAAAAATCAAAATAATACAGTTAGACTTAGAGTGGAAAACAGCATTCTTCTACCTTTTCTTTTCCCATCCCCTGATTTTTTTCTCCAGACAACCATTTTTAACTCCTAGCTGTTTATTATTGCAGTTTTTTTGAATAACATGTTCATTACTGATTTTTTTATTGACTCTCCTCCATTACACACACCTCTTCTCTCCAATCCCCACAATGTTACATAATCATTTGTTATATCTCTATTCGGTGTTTACATCATTATGAATGACTTTATGACTAGTATTATTCACAATTGAGGTATGCAGTGTAGTTCTTGAAAAACTTTTAAATTTTTCCTGGGGTTCAGAATAGCCTCAGCTTTGTTTTCTTACTTTACAAAAATCTGCTGATCACTAAGGCATCTCCAGACTCACTGAAACACTAAAAATCTCTTGACTCTATATTCAAACACATCAGGTAATCTCAGTTTTTTCACTTGACCCTCCACACTTTGCAACCTTCCCACCCCTCTTCCCTCTGGTAACCAACATACTGTTGTCTTCCATGTCCTTCCATGGCTTGATAGCTCATTTCCTTAGAGTGTTGAATAATATTCCACTCTCTGGATATACAAGAGTTTATTTATCCATCCATCGATTGAAGAACATCTTAATAGCTACCAAATTAGGGCAATAATAAATAAATAAAGCTACCATAAACGCCATGTGCAAGTGTTTTGTGTGGACTTGTGTTTTTAACTCTTTGGGGATAAGTGAATACCAAAGAGTTCAATTGCTAGATTATATGACAATAGAATGATTAGTTTTGTAAGAAGCCATCACACTGTCTTTCAAAGTAGCTGTACCATTTTGTGTTCCTGCCAGCAATGCAAGTTCTCATTGCTCCACATCCTTGTCATTATTTGGTGGTGTCAGTGTTCTGGAATTTGGCCATTCATATAAGTTTGTTGTTTTAATTTGGATTTCCTTGTTGACCTATGACTTGAAGCATCTTCTCATATGCTTATTTGAAACTGCACATCTTCTTTGGTGAGGTATTTGTAAATGTCTTTGGCCCATTTTTAATAAGGTTATTTCTTTTTTTATTGTTGAGTTTTAAGAGTTGTTTATATATACGGATAACATTTCTTTTTCAAATTGTCTTTTGCAAATATTTTATTGCTTGTCTTGTAATACTTTTGATATTATCTTTCACAGAGCAAACGTTTTTAATTTTAATGAAATCCAGCTTACACATTTTTTCATGCATTTTGTCTTTGTTATTGTATTTAAAAAAGCATCACCATACTAAGGTCATTGCTATGTTCTGTATTATTGCATCCGCCTAAAATTCATATGTTTAAATCCTAAACCCATAAGTAATGTTACTGGTAGGTGGTGCTTTGGGGATTAGTTGGTGATTAAGTCATGAGGGTTAAATAATCATGAATGGGGTTAGTTCTCTTATTTAAGAAATCCCACAGAGCTCCCTTAGTCCCTTTAGTCATGTTGGATACAATGATAAGTGTGTGACCTGGAATCAAGCCCTCACTTGACCATGTTCACATCCTGATCTTGAACTTCTAGCTTCTAAAACTGTGAGAAATACATTTGCTATATGAGCTACTCTGTGTGTGATATTTTGTTATATGAACCCAAATGGAATATCACGGTTATCTAGATTTTCTCCTATTTTATGGTCTAGGGATTTTATATTTTAAATTTAGGTCTATGATCCATTCTGAACTCATTTTTGTGAAGGATTTAATATCTGCTCTGGTTTCATTTTTTTGCATGTGGATGTCCAGTTGTTCCAGCACCATTATTTGAAGAGATTATCTTTGCCTCAATGCATTGCCTTTGATCCTCTGTGAAAGGTTAGTTGACTATATTTTCAGGAGTCTATTTCTGGGCTTGCTATTCTGTTCCATTGATCTATTTGTCTATTACTTCACCGAGAATAGACACAATGTATTGATTACTGTGGTTTTATAGTAAGTCTTCAAGTCAGGCAGACCTTTTGTGTCCCCTTTCTTCACTATTATATTGGATATTCTGGGTTGTTTGCCTCTCCATATAAAAGATAGAATCACTTGATTGATATACGTAAAAACTTACTTCCTGGGATTTTGACTGGGATTGCATTGAATCTATTCAAAAATTTGGGAAGAACTGGAATCTTGACAATATTGTGTCTTCATCTTCTTGAACATATCTCTTCATTTATTTGCTTTCCTTCATTGGAGTTTCATAATTTTACTTATATAGATCTTGTATGTGTTTTATTAGATTTACACCTATGTATTTCACTTTTGGGGGACTAATATATATGATACTTTTTTTAAGTTTTAAATGTCACTGATCCTTGTGAAACCCATTGGATTTATAAATTAACCTTGTATCTTACAGCCTTGCTATACTTGCTTATTAGTTCAAGGTATATTTTCTTAATTCTTTTGGATTTTCTCCATAGACAATTATGTCATCTATGAACAAAAATAGTTTTATTTGCTTATTCTTTGTTTGTGTACTTTTTACTTCATTTATTGCCTTATTGTATTAGCTAGGACCCCAGTATGATGTTGAAAAAGAGTGGTGAGAGGGACATCCTTGATTTGTACTTGATCGTAGTGGGAAAGTTTTGAGTTTCTCATCATTGGCTATGATGTTAGTTGTAGTTTTCTTGAAGCTATTCTTTATCAAGTTGAGAAAGTTTCCCTTTATTTCTAGTTAAATGAATTTTTTATCTTGAATAAATTTGAATTTTGTTAAATACTTTTTCTGCATTTATTGATATAATCATGTGATTTATTAGCCTGTTGTAATGGATGACATTAATTGATTTAAAAAAATTATTGCTTTTTTTTAGCGAGAGAGGAAGGGAGAGGGAGAGAGAGAAACATCAAGGTGAGATTGTAACATCTGTTGGCTTCTACAAGGGATGAAGCCTGCAACCTGGGCATGTACCCTGACCAGGAATCCAGCCAGTAACCTTTTCATGCAGGGGACAATTCCCAACCAACTGAGCCACACCAGGCAGGGATACATTAATGGGTTTTAAATACTAAACCAATGTTGCATACCTGGGGACAATTTCACTTGGTCGTGGTGTATAATTCTTTTTAATTTTTTTCTTTTTGGATTTGATTTGAGAACACTTTGTTGAGGGTTTTTGCACCTATATTTATTCAATATTGGTCTGTAATTGCACCTATATTTATGCAATATTGATCTGGTTTTGGTATTAGGGTAATGCTGACCTATTAATAAGATGTATTCCCTATGTTTTATCTTCTGAAAGAGATTTAGATAATTATATAATTTCTTCCTTAAATGTTTATTTGAATTTACCAGGTGAAACATCTGGGTCTGGTGCTTCTGGATATGGAAAGTAATTAATTATTGATTTAATTTATTTTATAGATATAGACCTTTTTCAGATCATCTATTTCTTCTTAAATGAGTTTTGGCAGAGTTTGCCTTCAAGGAATCGGTTCATTTAATTTATGTTATCAAATTTAGGAACCTAAAGTTTTTATAATATTTCTTTAATATCCTAACAATTTCCATGGGATCTGAAGTAATATTTCCCCATATATTTTTGACATTAATAATTCCTGTCTTATCTTTTTGTCTTAGTTAACCTGGATAAAAGCATATTGATTTTACTCATGTTTTCAAAGAACTAGCTTTTGGTGTCATTGATTTCACTCTTGATTTCCTATTTATTAATTTTTGTTCTAATTATTATTTTTATTTTTCCTCCACTTAATTGGGCTTTAATTTCCTCTTCTAAGATGGAGACTTAGGTTGTTGATTGAATTTTTTTCTTTTCTAATATATTTATTCAATGCCATTATTTTCCCTCTAAGCACTGCTTTTACTGCATCCCACAACTTTTGAAAAGTTGTGTTTTCACTTTCATTGAGTTCAAAATATTTTTAAATTACTCTTGAGGTTTCTTCAACCCATGTGTTATTTAGAAGTGTCTTGTTTAATTTCCAAACATTTGCAGATTTTCCAGTTATATTTCTGTTATTGATTTCTAAGTTAGATTCATTGTGGTCTGAAAACAGACATTGCATTATTTGTATTCCTTTAAATCTCTTAATGTCTTTTTTATGGGCCAGAATGTGTCTGTCTTAATGACTGATGTGAGCTTGAGAAAAATGTGCATTTTGCTGTTGTTGGTTGTATTCTACAGATGTTCATTATATCCAATCGATTGATAGTGTTGTTTTCCACTATGTCCTTACTAATTTTCTGCCTGCTGGATCTGTCCATTTCTAACGGAGGGGTGTAGAAGTCTATGACAGTGGATCCATCTAGTTCTCCTTGCAATTCTATCATTTTTTGCCTTATGTAGTTGATGCTTTCTTCTTAGATACACACACGTACATATATATAAAGGATTGTTAAGTCTTAGAGAATTAACTCCTTTATCATTATGTAATGGCCTTCTTTATCTCTGACAACTTTTTTTACTTTGAAGTATGTTCTGTCTGAAATTAATGTAACTATTTTTGCTTCCCTTTGATTAGTGTTAGAATGCTTTATTTTCTCCATCTATTCACTTAATCTATGAGCTTTTGTATTTAAAATGGGTTTCTTGTACACAACATATCATTGGTTTATATATTTTGATCAACTCTGGTAATCTGTGTGTTTTCATTGGATATTTAGACCACTAATATTCAAAATTATTATCAGTATAGTCCGATTTATATATACCATACCCATTACTATTTTTTGTTTGTTGTTCTTGTTGTTTTCTATTAGTTTTCTGCCTTTGGTGGTTTTAAATGAGCATTATATATGGTTCTGTTTTTTCTCTTTTCTTAGCATGGTGGGGGGGGGGAGGGCAGGGAGGTGGAGGAGGGTATGGTTGGATAAATTGTGATGGACAGAGACTTGACTTGGGGTGGTGAACACCCAACACAGTGTACAGGTGATGTGTTGTAGAATTGTGCACCTGAAAACTGTATAGTTTTCTTAACCAGTATCACCCCAATAAATTCAATAAAAAGGGTAAACATTTATTTTTGTGATTCCCTTAGAGTTTGCTATATATATTTACAACTAATTCAAGTCTACTTTCAAATAAATCTATACTACTTCACAGGTAGAATAAGTGCCTTATAATAACAAAATAATGTTATTTTTTACCTCTTGTCCCTTATGTCATTGCTATCATTTATTTTACTTACATAACCATACATACATCTATCTGTACTGATATACAGGTATTTTATTCTCTCTAAAAATTTTATATTGACATCTCTTGCAAGGCAAATCTACCTGCAAGAAATTCTCTCAATTTTTTTTTTTTTTTTAATCTTTACTTCTTACCTTTTGAGTAATTATTTTGCAAGGTATAGAGTTCTAGTTTGGTGGTTTTTTTTTTTTTTTTTCTCTAAAACATTAAATATTTTATTCTAGTCTCTTGTTCCTTATATGGTTTCTGAGAGGCAGTCAGATATAATTCATATTTCTGTTTTTTCTCTATAGGTAATATATTTTTGTTCCACCCATCTGGCTCTTTCATACTTTTCTGTAGTTTGAAAATGATATGACTAGGTATAGATTTGGGGTGGCAGTGGGGGCGGGGGACTTTATCCTGCTTGGTTTTCTCTGAGCTTCCTGGGTCTGTGGTTTGGTGTCTAACATTAATTTTGGAAAATTTTCACATGATTTTTTCAATAATTCTTTGTTTCTTTCTTTCTTCTTCTTTTGGTTTCCATTATACATATGTTACGTGTGTGTGTATTTTTTTTTTTTTTTAGATGACCCACAGTTTTTATTTTTATTTTTTTAAATATTTTTTTCTTTATTGATTTGAGAGAGAGAGAAAAGGAGAGGGAGAGAGAGATAGAAACATTGATGAGAGAGAACATCGACTGGCCACCTCCTGCACGCCCTGCACTGGGGATTTGGTCCACAATCTGGGCATGTGCCCTGACCAAAAATTGAACCAGCAACCTCTTGGTGCATGGATCGATGCTCAACCAGTGAGCCACACCAGCCAGGCAATCCTCAGTTTTCATATAGTCTGTTCTAAGTTTTATCTTAGTCTTTATTCTCTTTGCTTTTTAGTTTTTGAGGATTCTATTGATATATCCTGTACTGAGAGATTATTTTCCTTAGCTGTGTCCAGTCCAATAAGCCCATCAAAGACATTCTTTTTTTTAAAATATATTTTTTATCCTTACCCAAGGACATTTTTGCATTTATCTTCAGATGGAGCCGGAGCAGGGTAGAGAGAGAAACATCGATGTGAGAGAGACACATTGACTGGTTGCCACCCACAAGACCCCAACCAGGGCCGGGGACAAACTGCAACCCCATCAAAGGCATTCTTAATTTCTGTTAGGGATTTTTATCCTAGCATTTTAAAATTCTTTCTTAGGATTTTCATTTCTCTGTTTACATTGCCCATCTGTTCTTTCATATTATTAACTTTATCCATAAGCACCCTTAGCATATTAATTATAATTGTTTTAAATTCCCAGTTTGACAATTCCAATGTTCCCACATGTGCAGTTCTGATGTTTTGCTATGTTTCTTCCCATTGTTTTTAACCTTTTGGTATGCCTTTTAATTTTTTTCTTGAAAGCAAGTTAAGATTGTGTGGGGAGGGGAAGAAATGCTATAAATTGGTCTTTAATAATGTGGTAATGAGGCGTGGGGTGAAGGGAAGCAGATAGTCATTTTTGTTTTTTTAATTATTTTTATTAATTTGTTTTTGTTACAGATGTTTCTCCTTTTTCACCCATTGACATCCTCCTCCCCATCCCCAGCTTTGTTGTCTATGTCCATTGGTTATGTATACATGCATATGAGTTATGTGGTTTATTTCTTCCCTCCCAACACCCTCTCTTCTGGGTTTGTCAGTCTGTACCCTACCTCTATGTCTCTGGGTCAATTTTGTTCATCAGTTTGTTTAGTTCATTACATTCCACAAATAAGTGAGACCATGTGATATTTGTCTTTCTCTGCTTGGCTTGTTTTGCTTAGCATAATACTCTCCAGGTCCCTCCATGTCATCTCAAATGATAAGAGATCTTTCTTTCTTACAGCTGCATAGTATTTTATTGTGTACATGTACCACATCTTTTTTATCAACTCATCTACTGATGGTCACTTGGGTTGTTTGCAGATCTTAGCTATTGTAAATAGTGCTGCTATGAACATAAGGGTACATGTATTCTTTCTGATTGGTTTTTCAAGAAATGCAAATGGCCAAGAAACATATGAAAAAATGCTCAACGTCACTAAACATCAGAGACATGCAAATTAAAACAATTATGAGGTATCACTTCACACCTGTCAGAATGGCCGCCATCAACAAATCATCAAACAAGTGTTGGCGAGGGTATGCAGAAAGGGGGACTCTAGTACACTGCTGGTGGGAATGCAGACTGGTGTAGCTACTACGGAAAACACTATGGTGTTACCTCAAAAAGTTAAAAATTGAACTGCCATTTGACCCAGTGATCCCACTTCTAGGAATATACCCTAAGAAGCCAGATAGTCTTCTTGTTCTAGTGAACCAATGCCTCTGGTCTGAGAACTTGACTAGTGTTTTTTAGTTTTTTTGTGCGTGTGTGTTTTTTTCTCTCTACTTACGTGTGACCAGATTGTTAGAGCCAGTAGGTTCTGGTTAACTGGTTTCTCCTGAGGACAGGTTGCTTTGTGGTTAATTGGTTTCTCCTGAGGTCAGGCATTGTTAAAAAGAACAGACTGCTCTGGTGCTTTTCAAAATGGTTGGTTTTCCTTTCCTCCTGCCTGAAGCCGAAGTTATTTTCCTCTGGTATTTACTGTGGGAATCTATGGAGTTCCTGTGGGTAAATCTCTCGAAGCTGTAGGAGGCCCCCATGACTGGGTGCCCCTGGAGTTTTAACTTTCAGAGTTGTCCACACTGAGCCACGAGCAGGTCCTCAATTACAGTTCGGGTTTTCTTACTGTGGCGCCGGTTCCTGCCATGGCTTCTACTGGTGATTGTCTGCACAGGTGGGCCACAGATCCCTGTGTTTGTACCTGTCTGTGGACTGTGTCATCTTGAAGGCAGTGGTTTGTCCTGTGTCTTTTCTTCCCTCGGGGATCCAAGAAGAGTTGATTTCTCAGTCCATTTGGGTTTTTTCTTATTCTTAGGAGAGAGACTTCCAAGCTCCTTTTTTTGTGGAAACAGAAACTGAAAGTTCTTTTTTGAAATTGTTATATGGATATTGCAGACTTTAAAATGTCTTTACATTATGTAGTGTTTTTTTTCTTCCACATATTTTAGTTTTACTTGTCATATTTTGGTCTACAAATTCTCGAGTTGATCCTAGAACTTACTTTTATATGTACCGTGAGTAAAAGTTCTAATTTTATTTTTATGAATTTCTAAATATGCTAGAAAAAGTTACTAATTATTCATCCTTGCCCAGTAGTTCTAAAATATCATCTCTATCACTTACCAATATTCCATATATGTGTTCATTCATATTCTGTTTCTTTGTATATTGATCAAAAAGTTATTCAAATCTATGATAAAGTTACTTATTACATTTTCATAAACAAGGTTGATAGCTTATTTCATGGAAAAGCTTCCAAACTTGCCTATTTATTCAGGATTTCTTGAGTATTTTGGGGGGCCCTTCTCTTCATATTTTAGAACCATATTTAAAAAGTTCTTTAAATTTTTTTTTTTTTTAGTAAAATTTCAGTTAATTTGAAGGTTCATTTTTAGATGATTTTTTAAACATCATTACTCCTTTTTATCTAAGACCATGGTATAAATCTATCCATTTATATATTTTTTGACTTTTAATACCTTCTAGTTTTCCTTGCAAGGATCTTGAATATATTTTGTTTGCTTTATTATGGTGTATCCTATATTGCTGTTACCAATGAAGAAAATATCTAATATGTTCAACTGTATTTTCAGTTTTTGCTTGTATACTCATAAATGTGAATTTTTATATATTGAATTTATAGTAACTATTCAACATGCTTATTTCTATTTTCTTGGTGATGGTCTTGGATATTTATTTCAGTAATGTTATTACCTTAAATAATGATCATTTTTTTTCTTATTATCAGTCCTTACACATTCCATTATTTTTTCCTTTCTTATTTATTAGCTAAGATCTCCACTGTAATGTTAACTAGAAATATGTTTAGCAGGCATGCTTGACTTGTTTCTGATTTCAATCAGAATGCTTGTAATTACAAATGGTACATGGTGTGTAGATGTTGTAAACAGGACTTATCATATTAAGTTCCTTTCTTGTGCAAATATTAAATCATGCAGGGCTGTTGAATATTATAAAATTGTTTTTAATAACAATTGAAACGACTGTGTATACTCATATGCCTTTGTATATAGCTTACTATATAATGTTGGATTTATATAATCATGCTGTTAAGATTTTGAAGAGTCTCAGCTTTTAGCCTATTTGCCTATTACTGATTCAGAGACGATGGCAGAAGACAGTATACTCCTGAGTCAGAAACAAAGGACTTCATTTCACAAGGCGAAAGCAGAGTGAGCTTAAAAACATTTTTGCTGTTTCTCTGGCTTCTAAGTCTCACAGGTTGATGTGAGGGGCCCACAGTAAGAATGCCATGTGTTTGTGGCACAATTTAAAAATGCAGGGCAAGGGGATAGCAATTCTGATAAAGCAACAAAACTTATAGCAAACAGAAAGCAAGCTGGTCCTCTGTCCCAGGGAGTGAGCAGTTACATGGTAATCATGCTGTAGTTGTTTTCATCTGTTTCATTGCCTATGTGACCAGCTACAAAAATTTTTCTTAATATATATAAATTGGATTGTATATAATCATATAATATTGAATGTGCTTTACTAATGTATTGTTGAGGATTTTTGCAACATGGTTAATATATGAGCTAGGCTTCTAATTTCACTTTTTAATATTTTTAATTAATTAATTTTTTATTTTTTTAATTACAGTTGACATACAGTATTGGTATCAGATGTACAATGGTGGTTTATATATAACTTATGATGTGATCACCCCAATAAGTCTAGTACCCACCTGACACCATATAGTTATTATAATACTATTCACTATATTCCCTATGTTTACTTCATACCCCATGACTCTTTGTATAACTGCCAATTTATATTCTTAATCCCTTAACCTTTTTCACCCAACCTTCAACACTACTCCCATCTGACAATCATGTTGTTCTTTGTGTCTATGAGTTTCTGCTGTGTTTATTCATTTATTTTGCGTTTTTTTAGATTCCACACATAGGTGAAATCATGTATTTGTCATTATTTGTCTAACTTATTTCACTTAGCATAATATCTCCAAGGCCATCCATGTTTTGACAAATGGCAAAATTTTATTCTTTTTGTGGCTTAATAATATTCCACTGCATAAATGTACCACATCTTTGTCTACTTGTCTTTCAATAAACACTTAGGTTGCTTCCACATCTTGGCTATTATAAATAATGCTGTAGTGAACAAAGGGATTCCTATGTCATTTTGAATCAATGTTTTGAATTTCTTCAGATAAATGCCTAGAAGTGGAATTTCTGGATCATATGCTAGTTCTATTTTTAATTTTTTGAGGACTCTCCATACTGTTTTTCATAATAGTTACATCAGTTTACAATCCCATCAACAGTCCAAGAAGTTTCTCTTCTCTTCACATCCTTGCTAACACTTGTTTGTTGATTTATTGATGACAGCCATTCTGACATGAGTAAAGAGATATCATTGTGGTTTTAATTTGCATTTTCATATGATTTGTTATGTTGAGCATCTTTTCTTATTGCTGTTGGCCATCTGTAGGTATTCTTGGGAGAAATGTCTATTCAGATCCTGCCCATTCAGTAGATTTTTTTGTTGTTGTTTTGTTTTGTTGGTGGTTTTCTTTAATTTTCATCTTATATGGTGTAGGTCATAAAATTAAATGAGCTTATTAGCAGTGCAGCATGACTCCGGTTGTATTTTTCCTTTTTCCTTTTCCTGGAAAAATTTACAAAAGTGGGAAAGTGGATTTTTTTTAAATTTAATAAAAGTAGTTAGTGCTTTGGGAATGATATATAACTGCTGATTAAAAGTCTACATGAGGTGTTTTTTTTTTTTTTGTCTTTTGTTACTTTATTATTATAGAGATCATTATAAATCATATTTATTTGAAAATTTTCATCTTTTTCTTTCAACAATTTTATTCCAAAAGCATGTATATATGCACAAGTATGGAAAGAGTATGAATTTAGAATATAAAAAAATATTTTACACGTTTATAATAATTGATGGACTGGCTTCTCTGACCAAAGTTTACATATATTGTCTGTCTTGTTTAGAGAATTATTTGATGAGAATGTTCAATTGCTTAGAAAACAGATCTTTAAAATTGGGTTATATGAAGATTGAATTTACTAGAAAATGGGAGAATAATGCTCCTTTAACTTTGAGTTTTGATGTTCTAAAGGAATCAGGAATGTTGTCTTTGTAATATCTTTGTGAGAGTAACACATATGCAAGGAGTATCCCTCAATTTTCAGATCTTTTGAAATATATTCTATCTGTATAACTCTTTGGCCATTTTGTAGATTTCTGAACTTAACTGAACATAGCTAAAAGCTTTAAAATTGCATGTTAAATGTATTCTTTTGGGGCTTGAGAAAACCATTTAATAACACTCCAGTGAGATGCATGATGACCTATAATAATAATAATATCCATTTTATGTAGATATTCACAATCTACATAACTGCAACAAGACCTTGAAGGTAATTACAGAAATCAGAAAACAACGAGATTACTAAAATATCTCTAGATAGTTACTGAAGCATTTTCTAATTGGCTAAGTCTCTTTGAGTTCTAACAAACATAAGATTTATAGCAAACACTTCTAATAGTTGCCCATGATATTATTGTATAATGAAAATGCCTTAGAAAGCTAGGGATTTTTTTCATCTGCTTGCAGAGACGGGGAAAAGAAAAACAAACCAAAAAACAGCAAGTATGTGCTGCATTCTCATAGCTTTCACAGGACTTCCTATGATGTATAGTGGTGAAAGGCAACCCCTGGTTGAGTTGAATCTAGTTGAGTTGTTAGGCTGTGGACTAATCTCTCTTCTAGATACTGTTCCCAAGAGACCACTTGATTGCACATCTTGGCATCTGTTCTGCCTACACTATGGAGGAAGAAATAGCATCCTGAGAAGTATCAGGCATCCTCAACCCAGGAGAAAAGCAGGAGGAGGGAAATAGCAACCAGATTAGGAACAGTCAAGTGATTACAAAATCAACATTAGTTGGAAAAGTAGCCCATGTCAGCTTCTCCAACAGGGAGGAGTCCTGATTCCAGCCAGATCTGGTCCTGCCTCTCCAAAACACCAACCTCCTCAGTTACCACATAGCACCAAAACCTTACTAAGGCCTACAATTCTGCTTCTTCCAAGTGTATTTTTGAAAGTATGCTTTTATATTACCAACTGCATTGGTCATTTGAAAGTTATGTGTGTGTGTGTCTAACTTAATTTTGTTTGTGTCTAACTTAATTTTGTTTGTGTTCACAATATCTTTTTCTTTAACTTTTCTGAAACTTGTTTGATCATCTAATATGTGGTCAGGATTTAAAATGCTCCATGTATGCTAGGGAAGAAAGCATATTCTCTAACTATGAGATACAATAATTATATGTACACACCAGAACAAAATATTAACTGTATGATCCCAATCTACTATATATTTGTCTTTTTTGTTGTTGTTGGCTTGGTCTTTAATTACTATGAGGTTAAATGACAAATACCTTAGTTTCCCTTTGAGGAGATCTCAAATTTTTTAAATATATTTGAAACTAAGTCTATCTATAAGCATTTATAATTTTTAGATATTATATAAAAATTAAGCTGCATTTCTTCTATTTATTTTTCTTTCTTTTTTAATTTGTTTTTTCCCTTCATTGAATTTAGAGAGAGAGAAAGGGAGAGGGAAAGAGAGAAATATCAATGAGAGAGAACATTGATTGGCCACCTCCTGCATGCCCCCCACTGGGGATCAGGCCCACAACCTGGGCATGTTCCCTAACCGGGAATCGAACTGGTGACCTTTTGATGCATGGGTTGACACTCAACCACTGAGCCACACCAGCCAGACATCTTTTTTGGCTATTATGCATAAGACAGGAGTATATTTACAAAATTTTGAAGTAGAGAGTTTGCCATTTCTGCTTATTTATAGCATATCCAATTAAGTAAAATTTTTCTTAGGCCAATTTTAGAATTTTAATTTTCTAAATTAATCAATTTTGCTAGGTTACTAAATTTATTGGCATGTCTTATTGCATTATTTTATTTTAAAATAATTTTTGTAACAGATATCTCTTGACAAAAAATTAATTAATAATATCCTTATTTACTGAGTTTCCAACATATGATAATATCCTGTTCATACCTTCAAGATACTTAAATTAATATTTGGTTATGATAGATCATGATAAAAATATATAGTTACACATATAACTTATACATGATATGATAAGTGGTTTTGAAAACAAGTTTTCATATACAATTTGGGGGAGGAAAGGGCAGGAGAAAGGGTACTTTTGTTATTCAGTAAAAGATTCAGAAATGGCTTCATTAATGAAGTTGCACTTGTCTCAAATATTCAGGAAGTAATGGACTCATAAAATTTTCCGGCTGGGGACCAAGACTGAAGAGTTTTGGAGGATTTCATGGGGCAGCAAGGAGGGCCATGCAACTGAAGTAATGGAGTAAGAGGAGAGTAGTTAGGAGATGGGGTCAGAGAGATGGTCAGGGACCAGTCTCTAGGGCTGCTTAAACCATTGTAAGGTCTTTACTCACAAAAGTTCTTGTCTGGATGATAAATTTAATTTATTCTAGATATACTGGTTTCCCAGGGCTACTGTAGCAAATTACTGTAGTCTAGATGTCTTAAAACAACTAGATAATTCTTTCACGCTTCAGGAAGCCAAATTCTAAAATCAACAAATCAGCACGTTGGTTTCTTCTGGTGGCTCTAAGAAGAAACTATCCCATGCCTCTCCTAGCTTCTCACAGTTGCTGGAAATCCTTGATGTTCCTTGACTCTTTCAGCTTTTGGCATGACTAGGCATTCTTTGGTTTGTGGGAACATAACTCCAAGTACTACTTCAATCTTCACATGAACTTCTCTGTATGAATTTCTGTGTGTCCTTTCCTCTTTTGATAAAGACAACAATCCTTGGATTTAGGGCCCACCTTATTCCGGCAAACTTCATTTTAACTAATTACCTTGGCAAAGACTCAATTTCCAAGTCTGGTCACATTATAACATGAATGGATGGGACTATTCAACCCACTGCCAGGGCCAGAGATGAATCAAGCACAACTTCCTCCCATGCCCACTCCACTATGCAGTGAACACCTACCACTGCTTGCTATTAGAGGAATTAAACCAGCATGCTCCGCCCTGCTCTCCCTGTGCTTTGTCCCTAGGAAACTTCAACCATGTTATTTTTGGAAATTTAGTTGAGAGTCAAGCATCAATCCTACCCCCACAAACTACAGTAGACACAGATCAAACTTTTGTCACGCTCTGCTCTTTAGTTTAGTGGCTCAAAGATTTCTGCATCTCACCCAATACTGAGCAGGTGGGAGGAGCTGGTCTCTCCTCTTGAAAAGCACCTCCACTCTGTAAAGGGAAAAGGAGAGAGAATACACAACATTCAGGCAACTTCCTGCAGAGAATTCCTCTCTCCTGATCTTCCTCTACTGTGCCCCCATCATATCCTTTAGATGTGTTGAGGGACAGGTCTAGTTTTCTGATTGCCTCTGAGTTTCACAGATGACCTGGTAACTCTTAAAATGTGTGAGCACTTTCCACTCTTTATTTTAAGCTCAAGGGTCTCAACACATGAAATTAGAGACGTTTCATTTAATATTTTGATACAGAAGAAAAAAAGAATAGTAATAATAAAAATGCATTATTGTCCATTTCTCTTGTACATTTACCCAATTCAGGAATCTTTAATCTTATGAGAGTAATATACTCCCAGCACAAGTATAAAACAACCACAACATAAACTCAAATTGTCACATTCAAATTCTAGGATTCATCAAAGGCTCTTCTGGCCTCAGCTTAATTAATGTGACCTGAAATACATAGATCACATTGTAACAAATAACAGTGTAACAAATAACAGTGTTAATGATATAAAGAGAAATAAATTCTGTTTATTATGAACATATAAAGCTGTGAATGTTACCCCAATAGTTTGAGAATGATGGTAAGACATTTTAAGCCATTTTAAAAACCATGAATCCCAGAACTGCATGCTTTCCCAAAGATTAAGCTAAGTTAAGATGTATGGTTGACTAACATAATTATAAATAACTTTAGACTTTTGTTCTAATTATAAAATATATAAAAACACAAAGCAATTCTCTCAGAGTTAAGTTTCAGATATGTTTGTTATGTCATCTAAATAGAGTAACAACTTTTTGCGTTCTCAATTTCAATATCTGCAAAAGTGACTGATAATATCTACCTTGTATATGATATTAGGCTATTGTGATAAATGCAAAACATGGAGAAAACATTTTGTAAAATACTAACTAATTTACTAATGTAGTGAAATATTACTATAATATAATTTCAATGTTTTTAATAGGACAAATTAAAAAATGCTGAATGCATGATAACCTCTCTATACATGAGGTATATTTAAATTAGTTATCACACAAAACTCTTGAAAGACATAACAGAACAATAGCATTATTATCAATTAAACATGAGAGTGATATTAATGCTAGCAGTAGCTTTTTGAGCACAGAATTATTGGTCAAAGATATCTAAAAATAATGCCAACCAAATTAATGATAATATCAATTATGCATGTATAAAGTATCTCTATGGTATTTAAGTCCAGCTAATAAATTAATCAAGTATATATTTTTCTTCTGTAACTGATTATTCACCATAAGGCAAACAGCTAATAGACTGAGCTGTACTGTACTTCAAATAAAAGATAAAAGGAAATGAAATAATGACTTCCAATTTCAAGAAAAAATTAAAATATCAACAGTCCCTTGGTGACAGTTTTAAATGAATCTTTGAAAGAAGCTTATTTTGGAAAGCCTTCTGGTCACCCCCAATTACTATGGTTGCCTTGTTTGTGACAGCTGGTGTATAATTTTTTATTACACTGTCATTAAAATGTCTTTCATACCTTTTTTAATGCCATCAACACACCATTTGCTTTTCAAATCACACCCTAAAGTGGGTGGATCATGGGCATTGAGGTATCTATGAAGTTTCTAAGCCTTTTTCACACTTTCAGGAGCTGGTAAATTCAGACACAATATGGGAATCTGATGCTACTCCAGCTCCAATATACTAAAATTATCCTAGAATATTTTTAAAACCCATAATTTTTATCTTTTTCTTCTACCTTCTTCCTCAACAGGAAAGAAAAAAAAAAAAAAAGGTATTAATTTCATTAGAGTTCTTTGTACCTCATTGAGAACGGTAGTAATGAGGTCAGGAGCAGCCAGCAAGCACATCAATTACAGTGTCATGGGGGGAAAAACATAATTGTTTCATAGCCTTAGACCATTTCTTTAACCCAGTCAGCCAGCTTGAAAATGTTCGCCAATGAAGTACAGGGGCATGCAGATTTGGTGGTGGATGGGAGACTTAATGAGGCATCAGTGGGTCTTCTACTTTTTTTTTTCTTTCCATTGTGTGATTTAAAAAATAAATTCAAATAATTTTACTGAGTTCCAGTTTCTTTGATAATAAAATGAAAACAGTAACTGTGCTTTTTACTTTTTGGAGTTCTGATTATTAAAAAATAGAAACCACCTTGGCTAGTTTGGCTCAGTGGTTAGAGGGTTGGCCAGCAGACTAGAGATTCCCGGGTTCGGTTCCCGCTAAGGGCACGTATTTTGGTTGCAGTTTGTCCCTGGCTCTGGTTAGGGTTGTGTGCATGGCAACCAGTTGATGTGTTTCTGTCACATTGATGTTTCTCTCTCTCTCCCCCCCCCCCCCCCCCGCCACCTCTCCTGCTCTATCTGAAGATAAATGCAAAAATGTCCTCGGGTGAGGATAAAAAAAAAAACAAAAAAAACTTGACAACATATTGCCGTCTGGAAAGCTCTGTAATGTAAACATTGCTGCATTGCTGGTGGTGGTGGTACCTTTACAGGCAAATTAATCAGAGCAAGTGTCCAGCTCCAACTGGGTCAGTGACCTGCATGCCGCAGGAGGAGGATGCCAGACCAGTGGAGGCAGTTCTGTGTCCACTTGTCTTCAAGCACACAGCCCGGCAGTAATTAATGTCTCAATTTCTTAGGAAAAAAAAACAAAATAAGAAGTTTTTTAAATCCTCACCAGAGGATATTTTTTCTATTTATCTTCAGATAGAGTGGGAGGGAGAGAGGGAAAGAGAGGAACACATCAACTGGTTGCCTCCCACATGACCCCAACCAGGACCGGGGACAAACCGCTACCGAGGTATGTGCCCTTGGCCAGAATCGAACTCATGACTCATTGATCCACAGGCCAACATTCTACCGCTGAGCCAAACTAGCCAGGGCAAAATAAAGAGTTTTTAAGTCAGCTTTTATTGGAGAAATCTTTAAATAGTTTGAAAGAATATGATAAAATCGTAAAAAATTTGTGTTAGTAAAATATTTTCAATAGATTTTCAGATACTTGGACTCTGAAATACTAATAGGAAAGAATATAGAAGTTGCTTCAAGATTTCATTCAAGAAGCTTGAAAGAAATATTTAAATCAACATAGGCCAAAGTACGTTGTATTTTAATGTTTTTAATTACTTAAGTTTTACTTTTTGCTGTGTAAACACTAGTTTTCTGATGTTGATGAAAATATTTGCATGGTAATGTCTTATAATAATGCAAACCAAACACACTTAAAAGTAATGTAATATATTTGGTTAGAAGATAAAACGTTTGCAGTCATGAGGTTCATGTGGGGAGTAGGAGTTCTTTATTTGGGATAAGGCTAGTAATCTCAGTTTCAAATCTTAAAACAATTATCCTTGCAGTGTGTACAATTCTATTACTTCAAATACACCATCTCTTTGCTACATTATGTGCTATATTTCCTAGTTTAAGCTCAGTCTTAGCTGAGATTTTTGGACTCCCTCTTGAGTATGAGAAACTTTCCAATCATCAAATGCTTACTGCTTTTAAGCTATATCCTTGTCAATACCTCTGCTATTTCATACCATATTTCCTCCACACCTCGTCACAGCGCATGCATCCAGTTCCAGCGATTTACTGCTGGTGAATTTTCGAAGTTGCATCATGAATTCTTTCATAGAGACTTCACTCTCTATTAAGTTCACTCTGATTTTCCATGAAAAGTGCTTTAGAAAGTGGGATTTTGCCATTGTTATATATAGTAAAGTCTCATGTAAAATATTGAAGTTTTGAGTTATTTCCCTTTTTACATATTAGATATTGTAAAGGACCTGTGGTTATGAACACAGCCTTGTTCAAGAATATACTGGTTCTGAGATAGGTTCTCTTTTTAAACCATATTCTGAATAATGAAACATGCATGAATTGTTCATAATAAAACGGTATGACTTTTTGGTGTTATGCTAAAAATAATTCTAGAAAAGGCATGAATTCTGGAAATCCTATCATCTGTTATTTTTAAAAGACTGAAGTAGATACTGTAGTACTAATTTTTTAAATGTGAATTATAATATCTTTAGCAAATTCTCTCGTTAGTAGATAATTTAAGTGTATACATAACAACTAATCAATATCAGAGAAATGGCAAATAGGCATTGGGAAACCCAGTATGGATTTGGGGATGATAATACTCCACTGACACTATCCTGGTTTTCAAAAAAAGAGTTTTCTCAATTCTGTGGGGTCTACATTAAGAAATAAATGTTAAAAGAATAGGGGCCAATTATTTTTTGCTAAATTTGTGTTTTGGGCAGGACTGTACTATACGGGTATCTGTTATTGATTGAGGCTGACATAATTGTAACTTAAGAAATGGATCCAGTATAAGCATTAGGGTGAGAGTGAATTTAGTCTCTGACTGACCAAAGCAGTGTTTGGAAAACCAGCCAAATCCCAGGATTTCCTGAAGGCCCATTCACCATCTGTTTGGGGATCTAAAGGTCTTGATGTAATGACATGTAAGTTCATACAAGCAAAAGAGTAATGGCCTTTTCTCTTTCATATGGTGAAGCCTTGATCATTTCTCAGATATAAAGACATAGATTACATGTCTGGGACACATGATGAGTCAGCACATATTGAGTGTATCATGAAAGAAAATGAGGTAATGACATAAATAATATACAAATGTGTAAGGCAGAATGAAGAAAAAAATCCTGACTCTACGTGAAGCTGAATCCCTGATGGTAGCACAATTTCCATCTCCTGCACAGATTAATCTACTCAAGACCACAGTGGAGGAGTGGAATGACGGAATGGGTCTCTTTAAAAATTGAATGAGTGTGTGCATTTTCTTTTAGAATCAAAACATACTTAAAGTGGTATTATGAGTTTTCTTCTTTTTTAATTGTTTCTTTTATCGGCATCAATGTAATTTTTTTAAAACTTAGCTCAGCAATTATCTAACCCAGAAAGAAAATGTTAAGCACCTCTTCTCTCTGCTACTATGACACTTTCAATTAGAGCACTTACTATATTCTATTTACTAAATCTTCTTAGCTTTAATGCTTTGGTGGAGAATGTGAGCAAATGCTGCACTGCCTGGCACAGTCAGACAGTCCTATCTCTTTAGCTCACTCTTACTTCTTGGTCCATTTCTTTCCACTGTCCAGGTACTGAGATGTCTGAGGAACTTCTACCCCTCTTTGTTCTTCCATGTCTTCAGGTCAAAACTATGAGAACTGATTTAATCTGAGCTTTAAATAACTAATAATGAAAGTTAATATGTTACTACTGTTCACAGGCATGTGCATTTAAACATTTGTTTAATTAGATCCCTTTTAAAGGTCATTGAATCTCTAAAATTTAAACTATACTCCACTCACAGGATAATTTGAAAAGAAATTATACTCATAAGTAGAGTGTATTCTTGGTTCACCTCAAATAAAACTGTTTATCAGAATACCCTTTATGTCACCCCTATATAGTCTTAGCCCTCAACAAATATGGTTTTGAAAACACATTTCTCCCAGTCAGCTCATCACTTGTCTTGAATAACGACTATATTCTTGACCATATAACGTGGTACATAACTACCAGCCTTTTTCTTTTTTTATCCTTACCTGAGGACATTTTCCCATTTTTTGTTCAGGTAGAGTGGGAGGGAGAGAGAGGAACAGAGAGAGAGAGAGAAACACTGATGTGAAAGGAGCACATCGAGTGGCTGCCACCCACACACCGACCAGGGCCGGGGACAAACTGCAACGGAGGTACGCGCCCTTAGTGGGAACCGAACCCGGGGCTCTCCGGACCGCAGGCCGACGCCCTAACCGCTGAGCCAAACCGGCCAGGGCACCAGCCTTTTTCTTTACAATAACCATGTTCCATTATTTTAGTATTTCTAATCACATCACTGAGGATATTTTTTTTCCATTGATTCTTTTTTTTTTTAGAGAGAGTGGAAGGGAGAAAGAAAGAGAGAGAAAACATTGATGTAAGAGAGACACAAAGAGCTGTGACAGAACCTGCAACTCTGCTCCTTGCCCTTGACCAGGAATCAAACCCAGGACCCTTCAGTACGTAGGCTGACTCTCTCACCACTGAGCCAAACTGGCCAGGGAGATAGCTTCTATTAATTACTCTTCTGAAACTCTTACCAATCTAACAATTATCCCCTAGGGCTTATTTCAGCATATTCTGAATACTCATGTTTTGTGTGGAGAACTTAAGTCTGGCAATTACTGCTTACTAAAAGCTCTCCTTTTATTCTGTGACAGCTCATAATATCGCAGTCACTCACCTTTAGGGCTTCTCTTCAGACTCCTTTTTATCCATGCAATCCTTTAAAAGTTGGTATGGCTCAGTTGTGGTTCTTCACTCTTTTCTCACTTGACTGACACTTTTTTAGTCACTGCATTCCTGCTTAAGGCTTCACCTTGGAGCTGTGTGCTGATGCCATGAACCCAAACTCACAGATCCAGCCATTGGCTGCATATTGCCACTGAGATGCATACGGACATCTCAATCCCATCATGCCCAAATTATGACCCATTAATTACGATATCAATCTGTTTGATGAAATAAATTTCTCTTAAGGAATGAATAATTTGATGCTTTCACGTGTTCTGTTGTATTAAAAGCTAGGTATAGAAAACGTGTGTGTGTGTTTATTGATTTTAACAAGAGAGGAAGGGAGAGGGAGAGAGAGACAGAAACATAAATCAGAGAGACTATTAATTGGTGACTTCTTGGTGCATGGGTTGACATTCAACCACTGAGCCACACCAGCTGGACAGAAAAAATATGTTTTAATAATGGAGTTTATTTTCTTATCTCTTCATCCATCAGTATTTGCCTATTCACTCTTTTTTTATCCTCACTCAAGGACATTTTTCCATATTTTGGTCAGATAGAGTGGGAGGGAGAGAGAGAGATAAACATCAGTGTTAAAGGGATACATCAAGGGGTTGCCACCCGCAAGACCCAACCAGGTCCAGGGACAAACTGCAACCAAGGTACGCGTCCTTAGCGCGAACCAAACCCAGTTCTCTCTGGACTGCAGACTGATGCTCTAATTGTTGAGCCAAACCAGCCAGGGCTGCCTATTCATTTTTTGTGTATGTTCTCTACCCATTATGAGGCTCCTTAGTTACATAAATTTCTTGTCAAAATGAATATCCAGATGTGTAAATGTATATGTGTATACATATAAATCTATCTATCTGTAGATAAATGATACATATGATACCTACTTTATATGATAGATTGATAGATATTCATCCAGATTTCTGAATAACCCTGAGATTATTATTAATAGCAATATGGGAGAAGAAGGTTATTAAATTCTCATATTCTATGTTCTAAGAGATCTCATCTTGGTGTGACATGCCAAGTCTGCGTCTGTGTTGTAGAGAAACCAAAACAGTGTCTTCTGTCCTTATCTGCAGGAGACATTAGAAAAAGTGACAGTTCTGAGAATAACATTGTAGGTTCCTAAGTGTAGGGTCTATTTTTGGGGGGAGGGGGCAGGGGTCTGATGTAGACATCAGAATAGATGGACTTGCCCCTGATTGTCTTCAGTGGACCAGTTGATTGTGCTTAGGATGAAAAGGTAGAGTTTCTTCTTTCTAGTTCACTCATAGGATTTGGAAATAGACCTGGTCATAAAGTTAATGGTGTGGTTGGTGTAACAGTTGTGCTAATGGAGCAATCACATAGACAGCACCTCATAAATTGTTAGCATGACTAGGATATAGCTTAGTCTGTGGAGGTCTCCCATGAGGAACGAACTTTGCTGACATGCCTACAAGAAACACCTACACTTCTTTCTTGATTCTTTCTGCTCCATTACCTCATCAACACACTCATTCTGTGCCCTCAGGATGCTTTGGATGAATTTATTATCTATTACATATTTCAAAATGAGATATTCCATCATGATTTCCACCAATTAAATTTTTTATTATCTGAGAAAAACATGAATTTAAGTTACTGTGGTCAGGAGAAGAAGAGAACTCAACTGATTCTTTTCTCAGCATTGATTATGTGGCAAACAGGACATGCAGCACCTGACTTGTAACACATTGCTTAATCTTTACAACAATCCTATGAAATAATATTACTATTGCAATTCATTAGATGAGAAACAGATTGCTGAACAAATTTGTCCATGATTATACAAAAAGCTACTGGCAGAATCGTAAAAACCTAGGTCTGTCCTCTGTAGAAGTTGAAATATTTTTTGATATGACATGCTTCAGCAGAGAGGTAATTTCATCAGGAGACTTTTTGTTTTTGTTTTTAATCCTCACCCAAGGATATGTTTACATTTATCTTCAGATAGAGTAAGAGGGAGGGAGGAAGAGAGAGAAACATCGATGTGAGAGAGACATATTGACAGGCTACCACCCACACGACCCCAACTGGGACCAGGGATGAACTGCAACCCAGGTACATGCCCTTGGCCAGAATCAAAACAGGACTCCTTGGTCTCCAGCCAACACTCTAACAACTGAACCAAACCGTCCAGGGCAGGAGACATTTTAATCCATTGCATTTTAAGTGTTCTTCTCCACTCATTTATTAAATGATTGCATTCAAGACCTATTCTCACATCTGTGTATCCTTAGATTTGTAATGCATATATTTAAATGACTTCTAAATTGTGGTCATGTAGTACCTTAATAAGTTTCTAGATATATACATTCTCAATATATCTCTTTATTTATGTATAAATTATATTTGATACATTTTTTAAAGAGCTAAACATGCCCTGTAGGATTCTATATAATGGATAAGTGTTAACTCATTTAACATCACGTTACCTGTGAAAAAGATATTACTTTTTACTCTACTTGAAAGACACAAAAAAGTGATGTGAACAAAGAGGCAGAGTGAATGGAAACGACATGGACAATCTCCCAGGACCAAACGAGAATTACAACTAAAGTAAGACAAATCCTCAAGAAAAAAAAGCAACATAAAAGCAGCAGGACAGGACCATATAACCAGAAACACTGGTAAGATCTGTAGAGGTGTGAGAGGGTGGCGGTCTAGGAGCCCACAGACAGCGGCAGTCTTAGCTGTAAGTAGCACCCTTGGGAAATAAAGACCAAGCCTGCTCCACAGCACAGAGAGCTGGGACAGAGTGCTAAAATAGCCACAGCCACTCTCCTGGGGGCTACAGCAGAGGGAGGGCAGACTGGGCTGGAACACTGTGGGGCCATCCGGGAATTGGAGGGCACTGATATCACTGGATAGATATTCTAGACAAAAAATTAACAAAGAAACACAGACTCTAAATGAAGCACTAGATCAAATGGATTTAATAGATATCTACAGAGAATTGCACCCCAACACTGCAGAATTCACATTCTTCTCAAGTGTACATGGGGCATTCTCAAAGATAGACCACATGTGAGGGCACAAACTAAGTCTCTACAAGTTCAAGGAGATTGAAATAATATCAAACATCTTCTCACATCACAATGGCATGAAACTAGAAATCAATTGCAATAAGAACACGCAAAGACATTTGAAAACATGTAGGCAAAATAGCATGTTATTGAACAATGAATAGGTTACCATGGAGATCAAGGAAGAAATTAAAAACTTCCTGGAAACCAATGAAAATGAACACACAACAACACAAAATCTATGGGATAAAGCGAAAGCAGTTCTGAGAGGAAAGTTCATAGCACTATAGACCTAGCTCAAGAAGCAAGAAAATTTCTAATAGACTATCTAACCTCACAACTTAAAGAATTATAAAGCAAACAAACAAACAAACAAAACCCAAAGGAAGTAGAAGGAAGGAAATAGTAAAGATCAGAGCAGAAATATATGACATAGAGACCAACAAAACAATTCAAAGGATCAATGAAACAAAGAACTGGTTCTTTTAAAAGATAAACAAGATTGATGAAACTTTATCTAGACTCACCAAGAAACAGAGAGAGAGAACCCAGAAACACAAAATCAGAAATAAAAGAGGAGAAATAATAACTGACACCACAAAATACAAAGGATTGTTAACAAATATTATGAACAATTATATGGTAACAAATTCAAAGTAGACAAATTTTTAGAAACACATAGTCTCCCAAAACTGAACTGGCAAGAGATAGAAAACTTGAACAGACCAATAACAACAAAATAAATTGAAGATGTAATTAAGACTCTCCCAGCAAACAAACGCCCAGGCCCGAATGGCTTCGTGGGGAAATTTTACTGAACCTTCAAAGAACTAATGCCCATTCTCCTCAAATTATTTCAAAAAATTCCAAAAGAAAGAAGACTCTCAAACTTGTTTTATGAGGCCAGCATAATTCTAATTCCAAAACCAGAAAAAGATACTACAAAGAAAGACAACTACAGACCAATATCCCTGATGAACATAGATGCCAAAATCCTGAACAAAATACTAGCAAATCGAATCCAGCAATACATCAAAAAGTTATTCACCATGATCAAGTGGGATTCATCCCAGGGATGCAAGGCTGGTATAATATTCTCATGTTAATAAATATGATACACCACATAAACAAAATGAAAGATAAAAATCATATGATCATATCAATAGACAGAAAATTCATTCGACAAAATTCAGCACCCATTTCTGATAAAAACGCTCAGCAATCTTAGAATAGAGGGATCATATCTCAACAAAATAAAGGCCATATATGAAAGTCCTACAGCCAACATCATCCTCAATGGGCAGAAACTAAAAGAATTTCCCTTAAGAACAGAAACAACACAAGGATGCCCACTTTCCCCACTCTTATTTAACATAGTACTGGAAGTCTTAGCCACAGCAATCAGACAGGAAGAAAAAATTAAGAAAAGAAGGAAGTAAAACTCATTATTTGCAGATGATATGATACTATACACAGAAAACCCCAAAGACTTCATCAAAACTTTACTAGACTTAATAAATGAATTTGGCAAAGTAGCAGGATACAAAATTAATGTCAAGAAATTGATGGCATTCTTATACACCAATGATGAACTCACAGAAAGAAAAACTACAAAAACAATTCCATTTACCATCATGTCAAAAAAATTAAGATACCTAGGAATAAACTTAACCAAATAAATAAAAGACCTATTTGTAGAAAACTACAGGTCATTGAAAAAAGAAACAGAGGAAGAAATAAAAAAGTGGAAACACATACCTTGTTTATGGATTGGAAGAATTAACATATTAAAATGTCCATACTACCCAAAGAAATCTATAGATTCAATGCAATCTCCATCAAAATACCTATGCCATAGTTCACAGAACTGGAACACATATTTCAAAAGTCCATATGGAACCAAAAAAGACCTCGAATAGCCACAGAAATCTTGAGTAAGAAAAACAAAGTTGGAGGGATCACATTACCAGATTTCAGGTTTTACTACAAAGCAACTGTAATCAAAACAGCCTCGAACTGGCACAAGAACAGGCATATAGACCAGTGGAACAGAACAGAGAACCCAGAAATGGACCCAAGGCAATATGCTCAATTAATATTTGACAAAGGGGGCAAGAGCATACAGTGGAGTCAAGACAGCCTCTTTAATAACTGGTGTTGGGAAAATTGGACAGCTACATGCAAAAAAATGAAACTAGACCATCAACTTACACCATACACAAGAATAAACTCAAAATGGATAAAATATTTAAATGTGACTCATGAATCCATGAAGATCCTAGAAGAAACTGTAGGCAACACACTTTCAGACATCATATGCAGCAGAATTTTTACTAATACATCTAAGGCAACAGAAACAAAAGAGAAAATGAACACATGGAACTACATCAAACTCAAAAGCTTCTGCACAGCAAAAGATACAATCATCAAAATGGAAAAGAAATCCACTGTACAGGAGAGCATAACTACCAACGATACATCAGATAAGAGGTTAATTTCCAAAATATATAGCGTGTTCATGCAACTCAACAAAAGGAAGACAAAGAACCCAATTAAAAAATGGGCAGAGGAACTAAATAGACACCTCTCCAAACAGGACATACAAATGGCTAAGAGACATATGAGGAAATACTCAACATCACTAATCATCAGAGAGATGCAAATGAAAACAACAATGAGGTATCACCTCACACCTGTCAGAATGGCCGCCATCAACAAATCATCAAACAACAAGTGTTGGCGAGGGTGTGGAGTAAAGGGGACTCTAGTACACTGCTGGTGGGAATGCAAACTGGTGCAGCCACTATGGAAAACAACATGGTGTTACCTCAAAAAATTTAAAATTGAACTTGCATTTGACCCAGTGATCCCACTTCTAGGAACATACCCTAAGAAGGTGAAACACCAATCACAAAGAATAAATGTACCCCCATGTTCATAGCAGCACTATTTACAATAGCTAAGATCTGGAAACAGCCCAAATGTCCATCAGTAGATGACTAGAAAAAAAAAGCAGTAGTACTTATACACAATGGAGTACTATGCAGCTGTAAGAAAGAAAGATCTCTTATTTTTTGAGACAACATTGAGGGACCTGGAGAGTATTATCCTAAGCGAAACAAGCCAAGCAGAAAAAGAGAAATACCACATGATCTAACTTATTTGTGGAATATAATGAACATAACAGTCTGAGGAATGGGGTAGTCTCAGGGATGTGGGAGTGGGGTACAGACTGACAATTCCCAGAAGAGGGGTTGGGGGGGAGATCAACCACAGAACTTATATGTATGTATCCATGAACAATGGACATGGACAACAAAGCTGGTGACAGGGCGGAGAGAGAGGGGGAGGGAGGAATCATTGTTGGGGAAAGGAGAAATATCTGTAACAAAAATAAATTAATTAAAAATAAATAAATAAAGACACAGAAAAGTAATTCTGCCCAATTACCTCATTTAGTAAATGAGGAAGGGAGGATTTCAACCACAATGGTCAGTTCCCAGGAGCACTTAAGCATTTTATTATATTACTGCTTATAAATGTCCATCTGAGATATGTGTTGATACACAATAACTGTCTGAATTGTATGTATGTTATGCAATGCCACAAAAATAGAGATTTAAAAATTATGAAATACAAATATAAAAGTATCTTCTGTTAGTTTTTATAAACTGGAATGGATCATTTCATGCATCCCAGTTTGGGAAATACCGATCTGTTTTCTAGAAATTTGATCTCTTCTTAACTTGAACAATACTGGTGCTATATTTAGATATATTTTAAGAAGAGGAATTTATTTCTTTACAAAACAAGCAAGAGAGAGATAGGAGTTTTATTTTCTCAAAAGGTTTTGTTGACTAGACCTTGAATATCATCTTTGGAAAAAGATAGAAGAGAACATATGGAAATTAGTAGCAAACTACCAAAAGAACAATATTACAGAAGCAGTAAGCAGAGTTTAAAAACCATCTGTGTATTTATCAAATATGTCTATATAATAAACATGCTTAGTAGGAGATCAGCTGGGTTTGTAGGAATGGTTTTATCTTTATTGTCTGGTTGATTAGAACAAGTATCCTTACCTTCGGAAGAAATGCTTTACTATTGTTTTATTTAGGTTAAAGAAATTCATACTTGAAAGGAATTTTTATATAATAAAGTACTAGATTTCTGATATTTGTCCAATTTTTCCTTTTGGCAAAAGCATGACTTTTAGCATCATTGCATACTTTCCTCCAAGTTTACCCAGCCACAAGTAGGCAGGTAATTCATATGTCTCAGTTGTGGGTGTTTTGGAGCATGTTTCATGCATGGTTTCAGAGAGAAGTCAAATGAGATAACCAGAGAAATCTCAGGGGCTAAGTCTTCCTAGCTGACACTCCATTTAAGAAGCATAAAAATTAAAAATGCACAAAGTGCCAATAAGAGATGTTTGTGGTTAGAGGAAAAGAAACCTAATTTAATGAATGTTTTTATAACAATTCTATTTATTGCTAATATGACAGGAAATCATTTTAGGTATAGAATTTACCTACTAGACAAATGTTGACATGGAATTGCCAGTTTAAATCATCGACCTAGGTTGTAATATCCTCCATCATGAAAACATTTTCAACTCAAGCTGTTCAATTTTGAATGCTTTGACTCCATACATTAACAATATTTAAAATCAACTTTTTGAAGCTTGAGAACATGTCATAATTTTCTACCCTGAGAAAAATCACTTTAATATAGTTTGCTTTGTTTACACTAATATTACATTTTCTAAAAATAAGGGTTACTCCATGGAGAGACAATCCTGTATAATTTGTGCATTTTCTGTAATTTTTTTTATCAACTTGGAATTAAGTCTGCCTACCACATTTTCACATATACCTAAGCCCACAAGACTTAACATGAGATTATAGTTTCTTTGAGAGTTCTCAGAATTTATCTCCTAGAAAAGAGAGACATACTAAAACTAAGAAAACAGACAAAAAAGTCAAAGATGTTTTACATTCATTATATATTATGATGAATAGTAGTAGATCTAGTTTTATAAGATACCACAGAATTTACCCTACCAATTTAATATATCCACATGCTAACTTGTTCCTATAGCCAAACTGAACTAGAAATGCACATTATTTAGATAAATGCCATATTTTATCACCAGCAAACTAATTCTAAAGCCAAGATTTAGAAAATTATACTTTTTCCACATTTTGAATTATAATTTACAGTAATTCCATTCAATTCAGAAAGATGAGGTCTAGAAAGTATCCAACCATACAAAACGTTTACTTCACCCAGATACCGATTACATACAAATAAAACAAACATAAGTTAGGACTTGATCTCATCTAAGGTCCAGATGACAGCCAAAGGCAACATTTTATCTAAAAATGGTTTTACTCAGAATTCTTAAGAATTAAATACTATATTTCCAAAATGTAAAAGCAAATGTGTGTGTGTGTGTTTGTGTGTGTGTGTGCAAATGCATATAATCATAATATAAATATTTCTTAAGATCTATGCTATAGAAGATTTTAAGAAGAATATATTTTTCAAGGGTTGGATCCTCTTTCCCACAGACGGCATGTTGTCATTTATTCTGTGTTTTATATTATCTTGTAAAACGCAGTTTATATACTAAAACATTAAAAGTTGAAAAATTCTAATTGGCTTATTTTAGGAAGTACATTGTTCATTCTCAGTGCTGTGAAATTATACTAGCGGTGCCTGCCTTCTTGTGTTTCAAAAATGTCTTACATGCCCTGTCCATTTGGCTCAGCTGGAATGTCATCCCATACACTAAAAGGTTGCAGCTTCGATTCGAGGTCATGGCACATACCTAGGTTTTGGTTATGGTTTCAGTCCTGGGTCGGGGCTTAAGGAAGGCAACCAGTACATGTTTCTCTGTCACATGAATGTTTCTCTCTCTCTCGCTCTCTCTCTCTCCCCTCCCCATCCTTCCTCTCTCTCTCAAATCAATATAATATATCTACAGGTATTGAAAAAAAAGTCTTGCATACCTTATAATTTACTTAATTCTTACAGACATTGAATGTATTGTTAATATAAAAATCCAACAAATTATAAGGTCTGTTTAGGTTATAGATATTTACACATATATAATAAGTGAGAGACAATATTTAAAAGCAATACATTCTCCTGGCCAGTTTGGCTCAATGGATTGAACATCATCCCATGGAATGAGAGGTCCTGGTTTAATTCCAGGTCAGAGCACATGCCCGGGTTGCAGGCTTGATCCCCAGGAGAGGGCATGCAGGAGGCAGCCAATCAATGTTTCTCTCTCACATCAATGTTTCTATCTCTCTCTTCCTTCCTCTCTCTCAAAAACATCAATAAAAATATATTTTTAAAAATGGTAATCTTAAAAAATATATAAAACTAAAAAACAATAAATAAAGGCACTGGATTCATTTACTCAGTTCAATAGCCTTTGGTTGCAAATGTACATTGGTATACTTTCAAGAGCATATCCATTCTTGCTCAGTGAGTATTCTGTACTTTGGAAATACAGAATAAACCATATAGCTGTCCCCAGTTTAAACAGATTTTTCTAATTACTCCCAAATTTCATCTAGTTAGGACTTCCAAATGCCTATTTTTGTTTTAATCTAGTTACTTGGGTTATAAATACACCAGTTTTACCTCTAAACTATACCTTAGTGGAATTACCTTTAAAGCATGACATGTTTATAATGGAACTGCTCATATTTTGTTACTGTTAGATATTCTTTCAGCTATTGTGACTTTATCATTTTCTTATCATTTTACATTCTATCTGTCATCTTTAGGCTGGAAGAAAAGAGAGAAATATTTATTTAAACAGGTCTTCTCTCTGTACAATTTAAATCACCCCATAAGCATGTCAGCAGTATTTTTAAGCCCAATTTTATATCATCCTTGGAAAGATGTACCACCATAGTCAGCAGAAACAGTCTTTTCCCTAATCCATACTCCTGAACCTTCCCAACCCCAGGATTTCAGTACAACCTCGTCAGTGAGTCTAGGGGCTTCTTGGGGCTTCTGGCTGACTCCATAGATAGAGGGAATAGGGTGTGCTAGAGATTCACAGAGCAACCTGCAGGTTCCCAGTGAAAACATGAGATGCCTTATTCATACAATGCTTTCTATTCTGCCAGATCAGGACACCCCCCCAAAAAACATAGAAAATTTTGAGAAAGTCACACCAGGACACAAGAGCCCCCTGAAGCCAGGGACCTGGGACAGAGGCATAGATTATTACCTTGAAGAGTGATAAACCTATGGAAGGCACCCCCTCGTCTTTTTAACCAAGCTTTTTAACATCTTCCTTTCATTTACAATATAGATGAGTGACATGACTAAATCACAGGAACATATTTCTCTAACTTTTCTCCTCTTTCATCATTGTAATTAATACTGAATGATTCTTATTTTAACTTGAGTTTTAACTTCGAACTTTAGGTCCAAGTGGATTTTCCCCTAAAGCACTTAAATATAATGTGACCTGAGCAAATTTAAACATAGTTAAAATGAATTCCTTATAACTGTCCAGATTTAATTAACCTTACACATTCCCTGTCACTGAAAATTATTTCATGAGATTCATTTATGATTTTAGAATCCAATTATTATAGGGCTTATTTTAGGCAAAATTATGAAATAATATTTATTAAAGCCATAATGTGTTGAGTACTAGAAGTGCCCCGACACTATGCTTAAAGATTAAGTATTAAATTTATTTTATTTTCATTGCCTTATGTATCCTTTTTTTTTTGGTTAATCCTCACCTGAGGATATTTTTTCCATTGACGTTTTTTGAGAGAGTAGAAGAGAGGGAAGGAGAGAGAGAGAAACATCAGTGTGAGAGAGAAACATCAATTGGTTGTCTACCCCATGCGCCCCTACGGGGGCCAGGGATGGAACCTGCAACCCAGGTATGTGCCCTTGACTGAGGATTGAACTCATGACTCTTCTGTGCAAGGGCTGACATGCTAACCACTGAAGCACACTGGCCAGGGCATTTTATGTATTCTTTTGATAACCACTCATTTTTATCAGTTATTTAGTTTGTCCATTTAACAAAAATTATTTGAGTGTTTCTTATGTGTGACACTAATCTATATCTGGATACACATCACATAACAAATCAGCAAAAAAGATGGTGCACCTTCACTTCTATCAAGACTCAGTTGGGCTCCCTTATTCTTACCCATAGACTTCTAAACCACTAAGCAAAGGCAATTTTGTTTACTAAGTTCAATCCTCTACATTCCTTTTCACATGCATCTTGCTGCTTTCTTCTCTTGAAGCTTATCTATATTTGTGCAGGATCCCCTGTCTTGGAAAACCTTTTCTCTGATAAACATGCTAATGTGATATTAAGTAAATGAGCCACCTACCTAATACCTTAACATTCATTTCAATGTTGCTCTCTGCTGAATCTGGATGAGTTATGCCTTTTAAGCTGTACAGATTATTTCAATTATGAGAGAGGGCAATGTAATGGAAAATTTACTGAGGAGATGGTTCTGTTTTGCAGAGGCCTTATAGTCACCCTTATATATTATTTAACTCTGAGGTCTTAGCCTTTAATCTTTACTGAGTTACTGAAACTTAGGAAAGAAACAAGTCTGTTTTTCTTACATTTGCCTTCTGTTCCCTTTCCCCCCTATATTTTAAATCAACAATAGCATGAGTAATTTATATACAATAAACATAATTTGAGTGGACAGCTGAATGAATTTTTTTACAAAGGTATATAACCATGTAGCTATCAACACAATTGAGATATAAACCAAGTACCTCCTCCCAAAAGAAGCTTAGAAGACAATGTTATGGCAAGGCTTGACCTAGTCAACAGCTGGCTTTCTCTGTCATACACATTCAATCATTCAATTTATCTTTTCTGGATTTTTTAAAAATGGGATCATATGATATGTATTTTAGTATGTCTGGCTACTTTCACTCAGAATGTTTTTGTAATTCATTCATGTTATATCCGTTAGTAGTGTGTTTCTTTGTATTACTGAATAGTATTGCGTACGACAGCTATATTACGATGTATTCATCTTTTCACCTGTTGATGGGCATTTGGGTTAGTTCCAGTTTGGGGTTATTAAAATAAAGCTGCCATGTCATTCCTATTCAAGTTTCTATTTAGATCTTTACTTTCTCCTAGTAAAGCTCTAATAATAGAATTGCTGGGCAGAATTTAATTAGTGTAGATCTAAATTATTTTATTTAAAACAATTTTTTTTCTTTATTGATATTAGAGAGAGAGAGGAAGGGAGAGGGAGAGAGAGATATAAACATTGATTGGCTGCCCTGCATGATTCCCAGTGGGGATCAGGCCCACAACCTGGACATGTGCCCTGACCAGGAGTCAAACTGGTGACCTCTTGGTGCATGGGTCGATTCTCAACCACTGAGCCACACTGGCCAAGCTATCTATATAGTTTTGAAAAGCTTCTAAGTTTTCCAAAGTGCTTGTACATTTATATTCCCCAAAGCAGTATATGAGAGTTCCACCTTATCCATACTCAGACCATTATGTGATATTACCAATTTTTACTAATTTTACGTATTCTAACATCAATGCTCTATCTCACTGTGGTTTTAGTTTTTATTTCCTTTATAATTTAAGATATTTGTTAAATCATCTTGTGTTTACTGACTGCTCATAGCTATTTTCATGAAGTTTTGGTTTAAATCTCTTATTCATGTTTTATTGGATTACTTGACTTCTTAATATTAAGTATATATACACATTCTGGATATGAGTTTTTTGTGAAGTATGTGCATGGTAAATATATTCTCCCAGTCTGTATCTTGACTTGTCATTTTTACAGAATAGTTTAAAAGCATATGACGTACATTTTATAAATATTTTAAATGGCTTGTGTATTTTATCTCACAAATTTTCTCCTAACCGAAGTTTGCAAATATATTCTCCTGTGGTTTGGTAGACGTTATAATTTTTTAGCTTTTGGCTGAAGCTGACGGTCCATTTTAAATTAACTATTGGTATGATGTGAGGTAGTAGCAACGTTTTTTGTGTGTTTTTTTTTTCCCCCTGCTTTTGGTTGTAACTTAATTGCCTTTTTACCATTTGTTTAAAAGACTTTCCTTTTCCATTTAATTCCCTCAGCACCTTGTCAAAAATTAATTGACTGTATATGTATAGGTATGAGTATGGATTCTTCTTTCCCATTGATCTATGTTTTATTCTTTTGCTAATGTTACACTATCCTGACCACTTTAGTTCCATAAAAAGGCTTGAAGAGCTGCAAGTTCACCAACTTTTTGTATTTTACATTACATTTCTGTATGAATTTCAGAGTCAGTTTGTTCCTTTTTTTCAAGGAGGGAAGGCTTTTAATTAATTATTCAATCTATTTTAGGCATTGCAGGGCCTTTCTGGGTTTTTAGGTTTCTGGGACAGTTTTAAAAAGTTATGCCTTTCTAGGACTTTTTCTTTATCACCAAGACTTCAGATACATCAAATCTATTGGCCTGAAATTATCTACGATAACCACTTATTATTCATTTATGTCTGAGGGACCTGTAGTGATGATCCCTGTTTCATTCCTATATTGCCAAATAGATTTCTTTTATTAATCCATTTATTTTTATTTTATTAATCTCATTTGTTTTATATTTCATTTAAAAATAATCTTTTTGTCAATCAAGTAGATATTGTATTGATATTTTCAAAGAAACTTATTTTGTCTAATAATTTTGATCTGTTTATTAGTTTTCAATTTAATAGATTCTGCTTTTTAATTATTGTTTTCTTGCTTCTCCTTGAGTTTGACTTGCTGTTCCATTTTTATTTCTACCTTCTAACATTGTTAAGTTAGATCATTGATTTGAGATTTTCTCTCCTAATATAAGCATTTGAATCTACTATGTTCATTTTGCAGACTGCCTTTTTTTTGTTTTGTTTTGTTAATGCTCACTCGAAGATACTTTTTCCATTCATTTAGATAGAGTGGACAGGAGGGAGGGAGAAACTGAGAGAGAAGCATTGATGTGAGACAGACACATCAACTGGTTGCCTCCCATATGACTCTGACCAGGGCCAGGGATCAGACCTGGTACAACCCAGGTACATGACCATGACTAGGAATCATATCCATGACCCTTCAGTCCACCGACCAATGCTCTTACCTGCTGAAAAAAACTGGCCAGGGCTAGACTGCTTTTGCTGCAGTTAACAAATTTTTATTTTTATTACATTTTGATCATTTTGAATATCTTTCTATTTATTTTGTGATTTTTTAATTTATTATTTGACTCATGGATTTTTCAGACTTTTTAAATTTTCAAATACTTGGAGAAGTTGGTGTATTCGTATTGATTTTTTATTTCATTGTAGTGGTGTTGCATATTTGATATGACACATTTTTACATTTAGAAAGAATTGTAGGCTCTGACTTCCCGGCCCTGGTTGCACATTTGGTTTGAGCATCGTCCTGATACACCAAGGTTGCAGGTTTGATCCCAAGTCAGGGTACATACAAAAATCAACCAATAAATGCATAAATAAGTGGAATAAGAAATCAGTGTTTCTCTCTCCATTTCTCTCCATTTCTCTCTCTCTCTCTCTCTCTCTCTCTCTCTCTCCCTCCCTCCCTCTCCTTTCCTCTCTTTAAACTCAATAAATAAAGTTTAAAAAAAAAGAATCATATCATGGACCAGTATATGGACAATCTTGGAGAATGTGCATATTAAAATGATGCATATTTTATAGTTAGTTTAGGTGATGTTCCTACACAATTACACACACACACAAACACACACACACAAACATACATATGCCTAAATTCTCTTTCCTACAAAGGTATTCTGCCTAACACAGAGTCTCCGGACTCTCATCAAAGAAGATGACAATGTTTCAAATAATCCTCGGGAGTCAGAACGTGGGTGTTTGCAATCAGCAATAATCCATAGATATTTGGAGTTTACCAGTGATGTGGTAAATTCACAGCTTTGCTGTGCTGTGTAGAAAAAGCTTTGATATATCTACTGCTATTTAATTTTTTTTTCTTTATTGATTTTAGAGAGACAAGAAGGGAGAGGGAAAGAGAAATAGAAACATCAATGAAAGAACATTGATTGGCTGCCTCTTGCATGCCCTCTGGGGATTGGCATGGCATGTGGCCTGACCGGGAATTGAACCTAGGTGTGTTCCCTGACTTCTTGGTGCATGGGCCTGGGCCGATGCTCAATGACTGAGCCACACTGGCTAGGCTGTCCACTACTATTTTAGTGTAAGGTGCTTCTCTACCCTGGACATTACTAGGAGTAAGTAATGACCTGAATTATTCTTATACAACACTATGACATAAAGAATAAGAAAACATTTCTTTCCTTAGGGCTGTATATATGGGATCAACTTAACCCACTGCTAAAATGATTCTTCCTTTGAACTGAAGTATTATAACTATTTCCAGTTTTTGTGTGACATAATGCTTAAAAAGCTGTTTTGAAAAGCAAAGACAGCACTGCAATTCAACTGAAAGCAATTTGATAACATCAACAAAATACTGCACATATCCCGATATATAAAGTATGTCTTGCTTTCAGAAGAGGGTTGTAGAGAAGCAGTATTACTTTTAGGAACTCCAGGCAATTTTAGTATCCTGGAATATTTAGTTTTATGTTAGATATTCATGTAGTGTCCAAAGAGCCTAATGTAACTCTTGATTGGCTATTATTAGTTTATGGTGAAAGAGTTCTCCTGAGAGTGCTTTGAATTACTGGAACAGAACCTCTCTATCCACTTCAGGGAAAGATGGAGGAAAAACTGTGGTCCCTGAGCAGCCACAGGGCAACTTGGAAGTTCTCAAGTTAAATATGGCTATGTCATTTCTACCATTAATCATTCCTAAACTGTTAATTTAAATAATGCTTGACACACCCTATCTTAGAAATCCTATACTTTGTTTGTTTTAACATTAGCTTACACAATTTTATTGGTATAAGTGACTGCCAAATATTATGGGAATGATCATATCTTGTTTTTGTTGAGATTCCAGAGGTCAATAACATTCAGATTAAATCAGGAGAAAAGTCACCGGGAGCACGACTAGAATATAAAGCGTTTCCCTTCCTTGCCAAATACCTAACTGCAAAACTCACCATTAATCACCCTTTAAGACTTGCCATTTGATGTGTGCCTAGAATTTGACATACTATAGATTTTCATCAATTCCATCTATGGGGACCAGGCTTTAACCTTCACAGGTAAAATGGACAAAGCAACAAAACAGTATGAAATACATAAAAATATAAAGAAACGAACCACTACTCATGTTGAAAATAATTTTCACATGAACCCTATTCAGTTCTGTTTTTCTTAGTTCCTTAAAGCACTTCAATCCCACTCCCGAGTCAATCTTCTCCTTTTATAATTACAGGTATTCAAGCATTTTATCTGATTTGACAGCTTGCATATAAAAGAGGAACCAAACAGTGTTGGTTTTCATTTTCTTTGACTTTTCACATTACAAAGGACTGCATTAATACTGCATTTTATAAATTAAAGTAGACCCATTGCTTTCCACAGTTAGTCTTGCTGAAATAGTATTGCATGAGTTTCAGATCAACTTATTTCAACATTATGGAAAAGGCAATTTAGAGTTACATCCAATATATAAAAAAAACTAGACAAAAGAGCCATTTATGGCATGACCATGAACCTTGACAACATTCAGAGGTCTGCATCCATTTGCAGTTCTTTTGCTGGAACTCCTAGCTTGAGTGGTCTGCAACAGTATACATTTAGCTCACAACTAAACCATCCATGCAAAACAATCTCTTGAACCCAGTGGCCCTCCTATAATGATAGTTCCCATTTATTGAGATATTACAAATAACGGTACATCCCAAATATTCCCCTAGGGGATAGAAACGGCAAATAAAAGACAAGCCCCAACTTTTATCTAGTCCTTTCATGGGAAAAGCCACAAATAGTGTAGAGAATAGATTTCTGTGCAACAAATTCACTACTTTTCTTATGCTTCTGTATTATAAGACTTTTGCTTCCCCACCTTATTTTGGAAAAAATAAAAATGAAAATCACAATGTTTTCTTTATCATTTATGCAATACTGAATAATACAACATCTCAAGAGGGCATGTTGTGAATAATACACTGAGGCCATTTGATTGGCTGTAGTCAGATAAAAATTAGATGAGAAATGAAACTTGTCTCCCTTCTACACCTGCAAAAGCAGAGGCATTCTAGAATGAAAGGGATAACCATTTGACTGTCTGAAAACAATTTAATTTGCTGACCATTTAAAAATGCCTAGAGATTGTGAAGAACTGAATTCACTACTTTTTTTTTTAAGTTAGTACATAAAGATTATAATTATTCTTACCAATTGACTTTTTACTTACTTTATTTTATTTTTCAAGACCAATTGACTTTATTGCCTACATACTGAATCTGTAGAATTGTTTGGAAAATGAAGCAAAAGAGATCTGCTGAGAAAGCACAGTAGTAATCCATCTAAAAAAATTTATATGAACTAACATCATCTTGACGTATTACAGAATATTATGAAGAAGTAAGAAAGGGTACCTATGTCTTCTTTTAATTGTCTTTTGAATTATCATCTCTTGGGTTAATATACCTTTATGGTATACATCTTCAAGGGATGTATTTTGATTTTTAAATTGATTTCTAGAGAAAGAGGAATATTAATGTGGGAGTGAAATATCTATTGGCTGCCTCCTGCACACTCTCCACTGGGGATCAAACCCACCTTAACCCAGGTATGGGCCCTGACTGAGAATTGAACCAGTAACCCTTCTGTGCACAGGATGATACCCAATCATCTGAGCCTCACTGGCCAGGTCAAAGGATGTATTTTTAAATAGTGCTGAAAACAAAAACAAACAAAAGCATACTATTTATATTTGTATTTGATTGAACGAAGTAAGAAGTAAAAGTGATAATTATAGGAGATCTTAATCAGCAGGAGTGAAAGCAGGCCTAGGATAACCTTGAAGCGCTATCCCATATTCCATTCTGTGCTTGCAATTGGACTAAGATTACAAAATACCTCCCAAATAGATGCTCTCATTTGATTGGCTTCTCTGATTTCCATTCTTCTTTTAAGGCAGGTTTATTAAGACCAGGTCCACACCCCCACACACCGCCCCCTGCCCGTTTTCTTATCTATTATGAGGCACCTAGTGGGCAATCAGTGTATGTTTTTAATTAATGAATGAACAAATCAGTCACCTGTCCTGCCTTTCAAGATTTTGGGTAGATTTTATGCCAGCTGAGATCAGTAGGTTCTGTTGTTTATATAACAGTTACAGGTGGAGGGGAAACATTTCTGTTATACCTTAAGCCAGAGTTTAGGTAGGTGCTCTTGCCTGGGAAAATATATAGGGCATATGAAATTCTCCAGAATATATATTTTCTTATTAAGAACCCCCACTTTTTCTGATACATACAAAATTTACTTAGAAATAAATATATTTGAAACTGATTTCCAGGTCTTGTGTCTTCCTTAAATTATCAAGGTTTTAAGAACATGCCATGGTACACCATGCTCAGTGTCCTCAACATAGATCACCTGATATTATATAGCTAATCAGAAAACAAACACAAAAATATATCTGTAGCACTACCCTTTGCTAGAAAGTCAATATAAATGTCAGAAACATAGAAGCCACATTAAAATGGGAGTGGAAATGCATCCTTCCTACATTTAAAATCTACTGCTGATAATTATAGGAAATCATAACAAGCAGGAGGCCTTTATTTTCTAATTATTTATTATTTTAATTTTAAATCCATTGTGAAATGCTACAAAAATACTAATAGGTGATAAGTGTAATATGACCAGAATTAGGCTTATAAATAGAATTATTACAAACATGATACATCCAGAAAAAACTAAAATTATGACAGTGTGACCATCTGAGGGCAGTATTAAAGAATATACCAGATGAAGTGTGTTTCTGAAACAAGTTGAGTGGCTTCCTCTTGGCAGGAATTCTTAGCACAGAGCAGCACATTTTTCATTTTAGGGTTCCATTCTGTCCCTTGTTTGATCTTTTCATTGCTTAAAATCTCAGTATTTGTACACATGGCTATCTATATCAATAAAGTATAAATTCCTAGTATACAGTGACCAAAGACTGATTCATCTTTGTATTTTCTAGTATGTTTGATGAATATGAATCACATTGTAGTTGCTGTGTAAATGCTAATCAGGTAATTCTAAAATATGACATACAATACATATATACCTTATTTAGGTGAATCTTTCCCAGAAGAGGAAAACAGAATATAGATGTCCTGTTAGGCCTTTTTTGTTTCACCTAACGGATTAGGGTTTTATATATTTTCATTTCTGCTTTTCATGAGATTATTGCCTACTTTCTCGACTAACAGCCACATCAAGTCTACACTTTTCCTGACCATATTTTTCAGAAGATTGATGACTCAATCTTGGGCAAGATTGCCAAAGCATCTATATACCATAAAATTGGCTACTTCCCCAATTTAAACAATAAAGCAGATTAAAGTAGTTTGAGTACTGCAATGAAAATATTATGCCATTGGAATAAAAATGCAGACACAGCCTAAGGCTGTTTTTTTCACACCAACATAATTACATTTAAACAACGTGAAGAAATCTTTCCCAAGGGGAACTTCTATTCCTGCCCAGAAATAAGTTGAGTCCTCCTGTCTAAAGCATGCTAATACTGCATCTCTCTAATAAGCCTGTATTGACTCTCGATGGATATATTTGGCTAAAACAAGGACTTTGAGTCTGTTTTCTACTTGAAGATTAGGCCATATTAAATATTCTGCTTCACTGTTCTGTTAGTTCAACAATCAACTTCAAATAGGTTCCCATGAAATCTGGTCTCATACTCTGGTCAAAAACCAACACATCACACAAAAGTAGTTATGAAAATAATAGGCAGAAGGAATCATTTATTTTAGTCACTTAATTAACTGAATTAAATTAACTTCACTAATAATTTATCAATAATAAAAACCATTTTTGTACAATTTTAATAAAGAATCGGTTTTATTGTAAAGACAAAGGCTTTATATGATTCGGCCTCATTCCACTGCTTTGCTTAGGTCAGAACAATTAAAACACAGATTTGTACAATTAAAAAGGAAACCAAATCTGTCTAGATGACTAGCTCAGAATGTTCAGGATAATAAATCTGCACACCTTAAAAAATATCTTGATGACTAATGCAAATATCTCCCATGAAGAAAAAAAAAAACAACAACAACAGTAACTGCTAACATAAATATGCTAAGACATATAAACATATTTATATATAACTATATGAATATTTATTTCCTGACTATCCCAGTCTCACTGAAACCAAATGGTGGTGACCAAATCTGGGTTTATTGTCTTGCAAAATGGAAGAATGAGTTCATGGACAAAGGGGCAAGTGAAAGCAAAGTATTTAAAAAATAGACAGACCCCCTGCAGTGGGGAAGGGATCCAAGTGGGGTTGCCTTGCTGGTGAGGTTTTTTTGTCTAGGAGTAGATATATACTTTGCTAGCCTTCTATTGGCCTTTTCAAGGAATTCTACCTTAGCAACATCCATACATTTTATAGCTTGTGTTTCCCACCTAACTGGGTTCAGCCCTAGGTCATTTAGCTATAAATTCATATCACCCTTCTGGGAAAAGCATATGTGGTCATCACTGATTTATTTTATTTTATTTTATTTTTATTTTAAAAAATATGTTTTGATTTTTTTTTTTTTTTTTTTAAGGAAAGAAGGGAGAGATAGAAACATTGATGTGAGAGAGAAACATCAATCGGCTGCCTCCTGCACACCCCCTGCTGTGGATCAAGCCTGTAAGCCAGTATGTGCCCTGACCAGGAATTGAACTGGGATGTCTCAGTCTATGGGATGATGCTCAGTCCACTGAGCCACACCGGCCAGGTGGCAACATTCATTTTAAAAACTCACCCTATCAGGTGAATTGGTGCAGATTTAATTATCAAAGACATATATTGTCCCATAACATTCCCAACTTGGAAGTGGACAGGTTCTGATTTAAAAACAGATATTGAATAGCTATTCCTAACATTTGTACATAAGCTTTACTCCCAGGGAGGAGACAACTTACTTGGGTGTGGTAAGAACAAATAAAGTAGCCCCAGGTATCTATAGGGGCCTTAGAGGCTTCCCTTTTTATGGCAATTTCAACTTTCCCCAGACTATTATTGAGGAGGAGGGGAAACACTTTTGGAGCAACCCAATGCTTGCTTTTGGTTTCTTTTCTAAGTCCAATTTTGGTTTACTATAATCATTTTTAAGGTGACCTGGCTTTCTGCAATAGAAACACACTCTATAGTTTCATAGCAGAACTCATTCAGCAATCCTGTTGCCTTGCTCCCAGAAACTAGGAGTTTTATTAATTGGAATAGGTCAGAATCACCAGCACTATATTCTTTAACAGTAAATAAAATTCATTTGCAAACCGACCAGGGTCCCAGAGAAAAGAACTAGAAAATTGCTGTTCCCCTCTTGCCGAAAACCAGCTTTTCTGGTTTTTGTTGTTGTTGTTGTTGTTATGTAATTGACCCATGCTCCTTCCAGGAGTTTCTAATCTGCAATCAAGATAAGCTTTCCATTTCTGTAAATCAGGAGTGTTAATGGGGGCTGGGAGTTTCTGGCCTTGCAGGCACAATTTTTCATATTGATTTTAGTTTTATTTTGAGATCTGTAGAGTCTGAATAAACCTAAAGATATACTGTGTACTGGGTTAAAGTGTGCTGCCTGTATGCTGAGCTCCAAGTCCTTACAAACCTTCGCATGTGCCTCATCCTTCCCTTTCCATGGTCCTATCTCTCTGCCTGACCTGCCTCTACCTCCTCATCACTATATTCTATAGAGATATAAAAAGGATTAACAGTGAATCCTACCAAAGAGAAAATCAACAGTTCAGCTATTTCAGTAATTTTTATACAATTTATAAAACTTGGAAAAGGTATTCTTAAAAAATGTAAAAAGGTTGTAAATCATGATATTTGGATTTTCTGGTCAACTGAGAGAAATTTCATATTTATGAATTATTACACTTTTGAAATTATAACTGGAATTAAATTTAAAAACACTTATACCAAAGTAATATAACTGAGTTAATATTAATTAAGATCTTAATTTGTTTCAGGGTCATTAATATGAACAAACATAGCATAGGTATATCTGCCAGTGTAGACCAAGGAAGAGAATAGGTTACATCCTATATTATGACACAGCCTAAAAATTACATTTAAAATAAATTCACACAGAGCAGCTCTATTTATAATAATAGCTAAAATCTGGAAACAACCCAAATGTCCATCAGTGGACGAATGGATAAAAAAGCTGTGGTACATATACACAATGGAGTACTATGCAGCTATAAGACAGAAAGATCTCTTATCCTTTGAGAGGACATGGAGGGACCTGGAGAGCATTATCCTAAGTGAAATAAGCCAAGCAGAGAAAAACAAATATCACATGATCTCACTTATTTGTGAAATATAATGAACATAACAGACTGAAGAACAGGGTAGACCCAGAGATGTGGAAGTAGGGTACAGACTGACAATCCTCAGAAGAGGGTTCGGGAGGGAGGGAAGAGATAAACCACAGAACTTATAAGCATGTACGCATAACCGATGGACATGGCCAACAAAGCTGGGGACAGGTGGGAGGGATGGGGAGGAGGGTGTCAATGGGAAAAAAGGAGAAACATCTGTAACAAAAATAAATTAATTAAAAAAAATAAAATGAATTTTTAAATATACTTTTCTATTTATTGTCACATAAAAATGTGGTTGATGGTCCTTCTAAATCCTTTATCATTCTAGATGTTAACGTATATGATGGTAAGATTTAATATTAGATTTATTACAAATATGTAAAATATGGAATAAATGTTGATGAAGTAAGGTGTTCTCTTAAGAATTACTGTATCATATCTACTTTACCTAAAGATGCACCTTCTTCAAAATAAGAATGTTAATTAAAATAATCTTTTATACTGATTTCAAAAAATAATAAGTCTACTTTGAGAATAAAATTCTTTTTTAAGACAGCTACTTTCATAAATTAAATATGGGTGTGATCATATGAAGAAAACTCACCTGTTAGAGAAAATTCAATTTAAAACAAAAATAAATTCACCCAGCCGGTGTGGCTCAGTGGCTGAGCATTGACCCATGCACCAAGAGGTCCCTGGTTTGATTCCCAGTCAGAGCACATGCCCAGGTTGTGGGCCCAGTCCCCACTGGGGGGTGTGCAGGAGGCAGCCAGTCAATGTTCTCACTCATCAATGTTTCTATTTCTCTCCTTCTCCCTTCCTTTCTCTCTCAAAATCAATAAAGAAAAAAAAAATTAAAAAAAGAAAAATAAATTCAACAGATTTTCTGAGAACCTACATTGAGTAAATCAGCTTGATAAATTCTGTGTGGGTTTTCAAAGCTGTATAAGCTGCGCTGCATATCCTGGGCCTGTTCTGTCCAAATAGAGTGAGAGAACAGTATAGGTCATATTACCCCTCCCCCCCAGAAGCATACGCTCAAGGTATTGAAGTAAAGTGAACATGCACCAAACAGTGGGAGAGAACATAAATATATGCAAGAGAATATTGAGTAGAAAAAAAATGAGTTCTAATCAAGTTAGTTTTTTTTTCTGTTTCAGGCTGAAACTATGTCATTGCCAATGGAAAATGGAAAAGCAGCCACAAAAGCATCCATTTACATGAGAAATTACCCAAATGCCCCCACACATACTGCCTTCCATGCACAATACAAAGTGGTTCCAATTTCAGAAAAACATATGCTAAATGTTGAAGATCAAAGATGATTTAGACAAAATGGAAAAGATTTTTTAAACATTTATTTTACACTTTACGGGTTTCATTTAGATTGGCAGATGTTCCAAAACCCAAAGAAATGTAACTTAACTAGCTAGTGAAAAAGACAATGTTTGAGAATAAAGCAAGAGGGAGAAGGGGAAAAAAATCCCTCACCTTGTAGCATTCAGTATTAGAACACATATAAGTAAGCCAATAAGTAATAAATAAATAAATAAAGTTCTAGAGGAAATCTAATAGTTAAAATATTAAAGGGCTTCCAATTTCTTTTAGGTACCTGCAGCAAATGATATATTGATTTTGCTGTTAAATTGCACAGCTGTAACCAACACATTAGACATGGAAGATAAAAGCAATGACTAAAAGCACCTTATTTCATCTGTCACACCTGAGGCACTGCCTTCTTTAGACCTTTAGTGTATTAGCACAGAGAATCAATTACATAAAGAGCTAAACAAATGAAGGGAGAATAAAAAAGGCCTCATTCACAAAGTGTCAGGGATGTCAACAAGTCCAGGAGACTTCAATAAACTATAAGATATCTCCAAATAAGCCATAACAACGTTTTCTGAACTTTAAAAGTCAACAATTATGTATCAATGATGCCTTCAAGCCTATTTGGGAAGGTCTTCAGCCATTAAACAACACGTGATAACTTTAAATTGCTTATGGACAAAAATAAGTTATCTATGACATACACAGCATAGTATTTTATTTCAGCATAAAGTTTAGTGCACAAATATCTCTTAAATCATAAAATATTTTGTGTGTCCAAAAAAAAGAATATTCCAGTGTAGTTACAATCCTAATGGATTCTTAAAATAATTAGAAAGATGAATCTTCAGATAAAGATCATTGTTACTTAAAATTTGTACGGCCTGTGCTTCCATATGGGCCCCAAATTTTCAGTGCAAACTTGATGATTAATTTTCCCAGGCATATAAATAATCAATTTGTATCACAAAAGTCAAATGGCTCCTTTATAAGTAGACAAAACACTGAACATAGTATCAGTCTCAGGGATTTTAAGTACTGTGATATTAATCATTCCTTAAGGAACTTCTATTTTTCTGCAGAGAAAATCAAGCTGATTTTCTGTTGTTGTTGTTGTTGCTGTTAATCCTCACCCGAGGATATTTTTCCATTGATTTTTAAATAGAGTGGAAGGAAGGGAGGGAGAGAGGAAGAGAGAGAGAAACATCAATGTGAGAGAGACACACATGGATTAGTTGTCTCCTGCATGACCCCCACTGGGGCCAGGGATCAAACCTGCAACCCAGGTATGTGCCCTTGATTGGAAGAGAACCCAAGGCCCTTTGGTCCATGGGGCAGATGATCTAACCGCTGAGTCATACTGGCCAAGACTCAAGCTGCTTCTTAAAGGGATCTCAGATTATCAGAGGGAATGTCTGGAAGCCACATTTGGACCCTAAGATTAAGTTTTATGACCAATACTTACTCCTTTGTGCAACTCCCTAAATTATAAAACTATTTCTTTTCTCTATTTCTTATACCACTAACACATATCATCTTACCAATTTTCAAGTCACTGCCTCTTTATCTCATTTACCCATATCCATTAACCTAAAATCTCATTCTTCTCCCTTCTTTATCCTCTTCCCATAAAACACTTTATAAATCAATATATAGAGCTCCACAAGCTTCAGTTCTACCCTGATTACATTCCTATAAACTCGCATGTTTACTTGTGCCTCTCCCTTTTCATAGTAACCATTCAAGTCTGGATATCAGGATCTTTCCCATTAAGACCGACCCAGTTCTCCCTCTTCCCTCCTTATTGGTTTGCTTCTTATTTCCCAGGCCCAGTACCAGCCACTAAGTCTGTACATCTGCTCCCTCAAATCAACAGATGTTCATTGAGTGTGGTCTATATTCCAGGTACTGTACTCCTATGTAGTGTACATAATTTAGGCATTTGAATCTCAAATCAGTCTTGTGACTTACTGGTTCATTTTTACAGAAGACAAATCAAATTTAAATAAGAAAGAAACTGTTCAAAGTTAGTAACTCTGTCTAGTCATACCAACACACTTTAAAACCTTGTTCTTTGTTAACTCCTTGTAGAAAATACCTAAATTTTTTCAGTTTGTTACCTAATTGTTTATCAGATCAGCTCCTTGCCATCTTGGATTGTTATAACACCCTGAGGAAAGAAATTTAAGTTCATCTCCAGTGTATCCAATATGTCATCAAGAAGATCTAAAATTGCTAAAATTGTGGGTGATATGGGAGAGTGGTCATGGCCCTTTGAAGATAAGATTGATTTGTGTGTGTAGTGAGTGTGTGTGCGCGCATAGATCTCTACAAGCTTACACACATACATATTTATATACATAAAGAAACACATATATGCATGTATATATTATGCTGATATAACATTATATATTTTTTATATATAATTGTATATATTAGAGAGACAGACAGAAAGAAAATAGGAGTTTGATGAAGAAGCTATAGGAGAGGCCTACTGTGTGTGGTATATCTTAAAAAGCAGATTAGGTTGGTGTTCAGGAAATAAATACAAAAGGAGTATTAGCAGGACATATGTTTAAAAAAGCAAGACTCATTCAATTCATAATACCCCTTCAATATAATGCTATTTATAGGAAATATTTAATATGTGAAAATGCAGTGTTTAATACAGAAAACCACTAGACTAGAACTCAGCTCTTTAATATATATATAATGTGAATTTGGATGTGTTATATAAACTCAGACTTTCTAAAGTCAGAACAAATACTGGGGAATATCTACTTTCAGATACACTGTTGAGGAAACAAAGTATTTTTTAATAAAATTTTAAACTTGGGAAATGAGACATGTGAACACCTAATATTTGGTGACAAAATAAGGCAGTTAGTAATATCTTTTTAATTTATGCACTATTTTATAGATTTATAGTGAAAGCAGGAATAATAAGCTCCTATGATTTTGGTACCTGCATTTTATGACTATCAGTTGCTTGACTCAAAAGTATGTCATGTACTCAATTTAGAGTATATAGCCAGAGGTTTTAAAAATTCTACAATTGATCATGTACCTCTCATGTTAGAATGTGAGGATATTTTTTTTGTTGATGGTAGTACATGCATAGTTCTGAACTTGGATTGTTCAGAAAAATTTATAAGATTTCTAAATATTTTATGGCCAGAAACTGTCCTTTTATACATTTTTTCATGGTTGTGCCACTTAAAATTTAACATAGTTGATTTGATCAGAAATGCATGTTTTTGTGGTGTCACTTTAGCATTTTCTTGGTGAAGAATGATCCATGTCAGTTTCTGGGTTTAGTAGTCTCCAAATGCTAAATAATGACAAACATCTTGGTCCATCTCCTGAAAGTGAACAGTTCTGATGAAATTGGTCATTGTGGACATCTTCTAATTGGACACTTTAAACCAGCTCTCGGGGTTTAAAAGTCCAGCTTTTACCGGGATGACTTGGATGATGTGGGGCAAAAGTAGGTTTACAGCTGTTTGTATGGCAACTAATACAATAATTAATACTAATATAAGAATAAGTTCTGTGTTTCACATACTCATAAATGTAAACCTTCTTTCACCCCATGCTGTGCATTATAGGCAGAATAGAACAGAATGACTTTCTGAGTGACTTCACATATTATGTAAGAGGCCCGTTTGATGCCTGCAAGTCTCTTCATCAATATCAACACTTTTCCATAAATTAGTGTCTCTGAAATGGCTCTTATGAAATGCAACTCTATTAGCTAGGAAGGTAGCACAGTATTCCATTAGCCTGTGAAAAAAGATTACTTAGCAAAGTCCGCAGGGAATGAACACCAATAAATACATTTTGATAAATGAGATAAATGAATATCAGAAAATATAGGAGCATGGACCTTTGCCCAACCAAGTAGTTCCAGGTAGGTTACTCCAAAAATCCTCTGAAGGGCACTTTTGAGGAAACAGAGGTAAAGATGAAGTCATGTCAAAGATAATTTTTTTCTCCAGAGTTTCACAGGACTCCTTAGTGAAAATTGTAAGAGCATTCTTTATGGTTCCAAAGTATATGGATTTACTCTCCTCTGCCTTCATTTCCTCTTCTATAAAATAGGCATAGTAATAGAAGCTGCATTATTGTAGATAATTCTTTAAAATTATATACATAAAGAATTTAGAACTTTATAATATCAATGTTTTTAAAGTACAGAGGTGCATTAATACTGCTGTGGAGTGTCCTGATACCTTCCTCATTTTACATTAAAAGGGCACTATTACTTTTATAAATTACTCATATTTCCAAAAGCCAATATCCTGGAAAGAAAACATAAAATAACTTTGCACATTTTTTTTTTTTTTTGCAACATGATTAAGGCTGCTTTGTTTTATTTATTTATTTATTTTGTGGTGTTGTTGTTGTTTTCCCTTAACCTAGTAGAATGTCTGAACCCTTCCTTTCTCATGTTAGATGATAAATTTCAAACCAATTATAAGAGTTGTCCTCAATTTTTATTCCTAGCAAATGAACGCATTTTTAAGTGATATTACAGGATATTTTTCACACTCCTCCTAGATGATAGATAAATTCTTCAGGCACTTCTCCCTGCCAGGAAATGAACGCTCTTGTTGCTGTTCCAATAAAGTGAGCGTACACAAGAGTCTCTGGGAGACTGATAATCTTACACACAATTTCATTTATCAGCTCCCTATAGTCTCTGAGCTTGTCTTCAAGGAGTCTTCACCTGCATGAGGATTTCAGGATTAAGTTTTTCTATGTAATTTCACTCTCTAATAATGGGATTCTGTGGGCACTTTCTCAATTATTTCTACTTCCTAGGGTCAGGCTGCAAAGGTAAATGCAGAGATTTATGCATTAATTCCCTTTGGATCAAGATGAAAATGCCTGCTTTCATTCGTACTTTTTATTAGACTTTTGTACAGCTGGTACTTCTTCCAATTTGCAGGCTAACAGGTGGCTTTTTTTTTTTTTTTTCTTCTCTCTTCCCTTCTTTCCTCCTTTTCTCTGCCCCTCTCTCTCCACACCCTCCCTTCTTTCCTTACGTCTTTCCTTCCTTCATTTCTTCCTTCACAGTATTCAGAAATATATATTAGTGTTTCAGTTCCAGAATAGTTTCCTTTTCTTTTGAGAAACATCCCTGCCTATATGTGTGTTTAAAAACCCTTATGTGCAATCACAGAGAATCAAGCAGAAATAAATTCATACACAAAACTAAATAAATTCTCAATTAATTATAATAAAATTAATTGAAAATTATCTGACTCTCCCTTTTGCCATCAATCTAAAAAATCTCAATGCACATGTTAATGACCCTCCTCAGAACACAATGACACTTTCATTTGCTCTGCAGAGCTCCGTTGTCATCCAAGTCCATTTTCACCATAGTCCTCAGCCACTCTGTTTCCTTCTGTGCATCTAATCTCCTTTCAAGCACTTTTCTCATGCTTCTATAACAATGCAACACATTCTTAATTACCACTAATCTCTATTAACTCTTTTTTTCTCTATTTTCTCACTTCCAAAAGAAGTGGAATGCCTTTTAGAATCAAGTAGACTTGTAATTTAGGGCTCCCAGTGGAGAAGAAAAGATTATATAATATATAGCTCCCAATTTTGTCAAAAACACTACAGATAATATCTGTAGAACCCCATAGTGCCTGGCACTCAATCATTATAAATATGGTAGAAAATTACCAATGTTGTCATTAGATACAGCAGTAAGTCAGGATCCTCTTCATCACCGACTAGCCCGTGATCAAGTATCAGTTATATTTCATCACAATAGTTGTTGTTAAGGTAAAGTTATTGAGGTATACTTTATATTTTGCAAAAATCTGTTTAAGTGTACAGTACTGTGAATTTTGTCAAATGCATATAGTCGTATACTTACCACCACGATTATGATATAGAACATTTATTGACCTGAAAAGTTTCCTTTGTAATCTCCCATTCTGAACTTCAGGTGGCATTCCCTAACATTTTTCTTTGTGTAGTTTTTATTTTTATTTTTTATAATGCTATTTAAATGGAATCAAATTGTATCTAGCATTGAAGTCCCCTTACACTCCATTTTATTGCTGAAATTATCAATGTATCAATGTCTCTAAAATTTGTAACCTATCCTCCAGGAAGGGATATTTGGCTTCTTGATGGTTATGACTAAATTAATTGTAAATATTCACATATACATTTTTGTATGGACATATGTTTTCATTTCCCTTCGATAAATGTCTAACAAAGATATTTCTGCATCATGTGATACATATATGTTTATTTTTATAAATATTGTTAAACAGGTTTGCAAATTGATCATAGCATTTTACATCCCCACAGAGATAATAATTCTGATTGATTTATATTCTTTCAAGATCTTAATATTGTCAATTTTTTCCCTTGTTGTTTTGATTAGCCCGTTTTAATAAGTGTATGATTTTATCACATTATCTAAAACAATCATAATGGTGAGAATCATGTCATGTGCATATGTTTCATTTATATATCATCTTTGGTGAAGTGTAGGCTTAAAGCTTTTGCCTATTTTTTTAAGCTGGGTTGTTGGGTTTTGATAGTTCCATATTTTGGATTCCATTTTTTAAAAACCAGATGTGTTTTGCAAATATTTTCTCCAAATCTGTGCTTTATGTTTTATTTTCTTTAAAATGCATATGAAAAGTTAAAGGTTTTTATTTTGATTAGGTCCATTTTTTCAAAAAATTTTTCTGTGATTCACATTTCATGTATCTTATCTATGAAATATTGGACTAACACAATGTTGCAATATTTTGCATGTATCCCTTTGTAAATTTTCTAGTTTTAGGTTTATGTCCAATTTGAATGACTTTTTTTTTTCTTTTATTGCTTTTAGAGAGAGAGGAAAGGAGAGGGAGAGAGAGATAGAAACATCGATGAGACAGAACATCAATTGGCCGCCTCCTGCATACTCCCCACTAGGGATTGGGCCCACAACCTGGGCATGTGCCCTGACCGGGAATTGAACTGGCAACCTTTTGGTGCATGGGTCGATGCTTAACAACTGAGTCACACCAGCCGGGTTTGAATAAATTTTTATATATGGTATAAGGTTTTAAGGTATGGGTTGAGATTATGACACTTTTTTGGATATGGATGTCCAATGTTTAGTACCAAATTTATTTGCTGTCTATGTTGAAATCAGTTCTGTTTCATTAATCTATGTTTATTCTTTCTGATTCTACAATGCACAAATTATATAGCTGTAAAGTAAGCCTTGGAATCAGAAAGTATGAGTCACAGTCTCTGTTCTTTCAAAAATTTTGATTATTCTAGTTAATTTACTTTTCATTAATATTTTAGAACCATAAAATGCCTCATCTTGGGGTTAGGGATGTAGTCTGTTTTCTTGGTTGAATATCAGTCTCATAATGCCACTGCGTGACTGCTCTTTGAAGGTTGTTAGAGGAGCAAAGACACAATCAGAACAACGGCCTGATTCAGTTATTCATTATTTCTTTCAATTCCTGTTTAATTTTATTTTGTAACCTTTGTATATACCTCATAATTCTTAAGGTAATCATGTCATTCTTTTGCTTAAAAACTTCTAGGGTTTTCCTATCATGCTCAAAGTAAAATTGAAAGTCCTTAGTAGCCTACAAAGCCATTCATGATCTGGTAACTCTGACTGTTTCTTGTAGTATTTTTGTTCTTGCCTCATTGATCACCTTACTGTTTCTGGAACATGTTACGCACATGCCCATCCAAGGCCCTTCTTACTGGCTACTTCCTTTACCAAAATGTTCTTCCCTTGGATAATATGCTTACCTCCATTAAATCCTTTGAGTCTGTGCTCATCTGTTCCCATTTTAATGAGGCCTACTCTGATCATTCCAGTTATCATGGAAATCTTTCTCTTCTTTTCCGACTCTCAATTCTCTATGTCTTTACCTTATTTCTGTTTGTCTTTTTTTTTTTTTTTTGTTCACCATAGAATTTACTTCTTCTAACACATGGCCAAAAATCCTTTAATAGTTTGTTCACTTACGTTCCTCAAACACCTATAATAATGTCTGATACCACATATGTACTCCCTAACCAGGTGTTGAATGAATGAATGCATTAATAAATAAGTGACAGAAAAACTAAATTAAAATAAACATATAAACATAAACATATCAAATCTTAGAATATCAGCAGGGATAGGAACAGAACACTGTGAATTTTTTATTCAAGTGAGAATAATAAAGGTACTGATTGAGAGAAAGCAAATAATAGTGCAACACTCTGCATCTGATGATGGGTATTTAGATCCAATCCTACAGCACCTCCAGTTTAACCTTTAGAATTTCCTCCAATCACCCAGAGTTCCATGTAATGCCATAGCATTAGATTATCTCTAAGTTCCTTCCATTTTTAGGTCACTATGTGGCCCCATCCTAAGGAGTTACATTTCATCTTATCGGTAAATAGAGTTTTTCTTTATATCACACTGGTTCTACATGAGATTTTTCTCAGAAACTTAACCTGAAGAAATACTATTTCAAACACAGAAACTTCAATTTTCCAGAGCAATTCTACTTTTACCTTCTACATATTTTAATAGACCTTATCAAATTTACTATTACAGAAAAAAAATTAGAGAGGGAAACAATTTGATTGCTTACTATATAATGGAGAATGAGTCAAATCATGTATAAAATGGTCCAGATACAAGCATTTTCTCTTAGACAATCAATCTCTTTCTTGACCAAAATCTGACCATCTATTTTTCTCTTTCAAACATGGCATATTTTGTTTCTCGATTTAATGGAAACATCCCAAGTGGCTCAACCATTCTCAATTTAAAAGATGCAGTCGAGCATTTTATGACTGCTGCTTTTGAGCTCTGAAAAATAAAAATTTGACAAAATAAAGTGTAGAACCGGAGGTTAAAACAATATGCTTTGTTCTGTGTTTAAATGTTCTCAGATAAATCATGTATCCATGTACCATTTTGTTTTTGTATCAAACAATGTCTATATGGCTTACCCTGAAAAATAGTTTGTGCCAAAAATAGTTTATGTTCTACAGGCACAAAGTACATTAAAAGAATTAGGATTAATGAAGTCTGGCTGAACAGGATATCTAATTATGAATATGATATCTAAAAGCTGTGCTACAGATTACAGATTATATCATATGTTTGCTCTCTTTTGGCAGTAAAATATATTACCCTGTAAATAAACAATTTTCAAATACCTTCATTGTATCCATGAATATAGGAAAGAAATGATATCTGCATGACTAAGTTTATTAGGAAATTTTAATGAAATACCAGTTCTAACCAATAACCAATCCCTAATTTATAACTTTATATCTTATCAATAAGAATAACTGTTGAAATATGAAAGAATAAAAAGTAATGTTTAATTAATAAATAATAAGTAATACTATTTATTTTTCTATGTATTACTTTGACAGTCTGTAGTTGCTACACTATTCTATCTAATTAAAAATAAAGAAAATAGTATTGAACTCCATAGGTATAGAAAGCCTCAACAGAGGAATTTATAACCATTACAAAAGAACAAACTTTTAGTCTTTCTCTTCAAATGTATTTCTTAATAGTCAAAGCAAATTCCAAGCCAGAAGTCTATATGTAGAAAAATCTTCCTCAGTATTACTTTAAATTTTTGGCTAATATGATTAATAAAATTCTATGCTAAGAATAACACCACAGTCATTTCATGTCAATCCTCATTATTCTAAAACCTTTCTCAAATGTATTAGTCTTTTTGCCCACCTTAGCAAGTTCATGAGTCTGAAGATAATTGAATCTGTGACAATTCAGAATTTGCACATGCCTCATGCTCATCATTCTAAGCATCAGTTCCCATTTGATAAATGGTAAAGAAGAAATTATATAGAAGGAGTGAAAAATATTGACCTTGGTCCCTACTGACCCAAAGATAAGGCCTAAAAGGTACTGTTTTTTCAAAAAAATCTCTAAGTTCCAATTATTCATTTATTATTCACCACATAGTCCACGTATGAGAAAGCAGGTATTTGAAAATTTGATTAACTACGTTCAATTTTTCTTTCACTGCATTTTCCCTTTTCTCTTGGAGGCATGGCATTTTGTATATCAAAAACAGTACTTAAGTGTTAAGAAGGAAAGTATTTTAGAATGAGGGAATGGAAAGAGCCACAGCCTTGGGTGAGGACTTGAGTGGCATGTTGAAGGACCAGCAAGATAGCCATTGTGGCTGGGGCACAGTGGGCCATGTTATGAGTGGGAGGTTGCACAGTCAAAGAGGGAACAGAGGTGTGCAATAGAACAGATCTTACAGAGATCTTGAGGCCCTGTTAAAGGTTTCAGCATCTATTATGAGAGAAAGGACATTGGGAGAGTCTGACTTTAGAAATGATTTGATTTACATTTGGATGGATAAAACAGCTTGGTGTGAAGTGTAGATAAAGATGAATTGGGGAATGAATGGGAACAGGAAACTGCTAAGTAAGCTATTGAAATGGTTCAGGAAAAACATGATGGGGTCTGAACTAGAAGGTAATGGTGGAGGTAATGAGCTTGGGTCTAGAAACAGAAGTATTGTTTTGAGAATAAAGTTATAAACATTTTCTATACTTTTGGAAAGGTGAATGAAGCAGAATAATATAAAAATAAACATTTATTACTTTAAATATGAAAATTAATTTCTTAAAGAGAATCATGGCTAATACACAGTAGTATTTGCACAAAGGACCAAATATTTCTCACTCAAGATCATTGAAAAATAGCACTATTCTTTTCTCTTTGTGTAGACATTCATTTGGTCAAACAGGCATTTGACCAAAATGAGCTTATAGCTTTTGGAATCTCTTTTTTATTGTTTTCACCTGGAAAAAAAGAAAAAAGAAAAAAAAAAAATATATATATATATAAACACTTAAAAATATGGGAAGGGGGTTGGGGGAATGGGTGAAAAAGGTGAAGGGATTAAGAAGCACAAATTCATTGCTAGACTGACAAACCTCAAAGGGAAAGGGGTTGGGGGGGGTGGGAAGAAATAAACCAAAGAACTTATATGCATAACCAATGGACACGGACAATAGTTTGGGAAAAGGTGGGAGGGGGGCGGGAGTGGGGAGGAGGGGGCCAATGGGGGAAAAATGTGGAACATCTGTAATATATTTTTCATCCAACAATAAAGATGTGGAAAAATAAATAAATAAATAAAAGTAAAAAAAAATAATAAAAAATAAAAAAAATATTTATATAATCTTTACGGTGATATTAGGAAAATAAACTTCATAATCTCTAGGAACTACATATAGGGAGATATACTTGTATAATATATTCACGTATGTATATAATTATGTACAGCTATACATAGATTAGATGTGCATATACATATATGAATATGTGTATACTATATAATATATATACAAATATATATAATTAAAGAGGTAAAATTGGATCTTATTTGTTTGGCCTCTCTTTGTTTTTTGCAGTAAGAGTGATCATATCTTCCTTGCTTATTTTCTGTCAGATTGCCTTTTTAAAAAATCTGTATATAGAAGCGTTTTTTTCTGCCTCTTCTTATTCCTCCTGCTTCCCCTTTTCTTTGTCTTATCTATAGACCCACCTTTCAATAAATCATTTACTTGTAAAAATAATATTGATAAAAGGATTCATTCTCAAATCTTCAATTTCAATTTATGCTTCTAAATCGAAGTCTCTGGTCTTGATTAGTCACTTCTTTCTTCTAAATGGAGATTCTATATAAATATCAGCTAATCTAATCAAGGTGCTCTGTTGGACTTCCCCATACTTTCTATGCAAATTTTATTTTCTTTGCAATCTGAATTTGAGAGCGTTTTGAGTAATGAGAGGTTCTGGCAGGATATTAGAAACTTGGAAGTAGGCACAAGAGGACCTCTCTCTTCATGCTCTAGGGTGTTTGTGGAAGTGAGCATCTCTCTTCCATAGTTGCATCAATCTCCAGGCAGGCCTGCCCTTCATGTATAAAAATGTAGCCAGTGATCCCTGCACATTACCTCTGTTAACCTTCTTTTCCTTGAGCTTAAAACCATAGTGGTGGTAGAGACTTTTTGCTGTTACTAAATTGTAAATTGTTTTCTTGTCCTTACGACTTCTCAGTACTTCTAATACCTTAGAAAGTAGCTACACTATCCATGTCACCTACTTCCCCCATTATTATAATGATATCATGGTTATCATGACCCCAGTTTAAAATACAGAGGTTCTCTTACACGGCAATTCTTAATCTCTGTGAGAGAAACTAAAGTACAGGTACATGTGATAAAGCAATGGTTCAGGCAACCAAAGAATTTATAATCTAGCATTCTTTAAAAGAATTATGCTTAATATTTCTAAATGCCCTGCAATGTGACTACTAAAACCACATTTTACTGATATCTAAGTACACTAAGGGGCTCAACAAGAAGCAGGTTGGTATAAAAAATGGTTTCCTGATATTTTATTCAAACCATAATCAAATGAATAAAACCAACTAATGAATAATATTTGCCATATTCTTTTTGTAAAGACACTTGATATTCAGAGACGGCAGTGACTGAATGATTCCTAATTTAATCAGCTTCTTAGAAATCTCAAATCCTTTGATTTTTTGGCCAAATGTAAACCAAGTAAGAATTAGCAATAATCTCTAGTGCTTTCATATCTTTTTCCTCTCCTTTAGGGGACGCAATAAAAGTAATACCAGTTCCAAAAACCGATTCGTAAGTTTATCATTAGATGATTAAAAATAAAACTATATATTGCTTTCCAAAACATACTCTGGGAATTGCTTTTTGTACTAAATACCAATAAGCTTTCCTAACAAAAAAAGCATCCATATTTATATACAATGACATAAAAAATGCAAAATTAAACTGCTTTAAATTCAAAACACCTATTAATACATTAAAAGTTTGAGAACTCAAAAAGAACTGTGTTTATTTTTATTCAACCTTTAATTCAATAATATCTCTGAGAGTTTGATATATATTCACTCACAGATGCACTGACACACACACTTATAAATGTAAAGATGTACAGAATATTTAACTTTAGAATGGGAAATGATGCTAGCGGTTCTCTACATAATAGAACCATAGCATTTTAATTAATTAATTAATTAATTAATTATGTTACAAATGTTTTTCCCCAACTGATTCCCCCCTTCCTTTCCCTCCCCACCCTGTCCTCAGCTTTGTTGTCCATGTCCATTGTTCATGTATACATGCATATAAACTATGATTTATCTATCCCCCCCAACCCCTATTCTGGGGATTGTCAGTCTGTACCCCACTTCCACATCTCTGGGACTCCCCATTCCTCAGACTATTATGTTCATTATATTCCATAAATAAGTGAGATCATATGATACTTGTCTTTCTCTGTTTGGCTTGTTTCACTTAGGATAACACTTTCCAGGTCCCTCCATATCATCTCAAAGGATAAGAGATCTTTTTTTCTTACAGCTACATAGTACTCCATTGTGTATATGTACCACAGCTTTCTTATCCATTCATCTACTGATGGACATTTGGGCTGTTTCCAGGTCTTAGCTATTGTAAATAGTGCTGCTACAAACATGGGGGTACATTTATTCTTTGTGATTGGTGTTTCAGGCTTCTTAGGGTATATTCCTAGAAGCTGGATCACTGGGTCAAATGGAAGTTCAATTTTTAATTTTTTGAGGTAACACCATGTTGTTTTCCATAGTGGCTGTACCAGTCTGCATTCCCACCAGCAGTGTACTAGAGTCCCCTTCTCTCCACACCCTCACCAATACTTGTTTGATAATTTGTTGATGGTATCCATTCTGGAAGGTGTGAGGTGAAACCTCATTGTTTTTTAATTTGCATCTCTCTGATGGTTAATGATGTTGAGCATTTCTTCCTATGTCTCTTAGCCACTTGTATATCCTCTTTGGAGAGGTGTCTATTTAGTTCCTCTGACCATTTTTTTAATTGGGTTCTTTGTCTTCCTTTTGTTGAGTTGTATGAGCATGCTATATAGTTTGGAAATTAACCCCTTATCTGATGTATCGTTGGCAATTATGCTCTCTCATAGAGTGGGTTTCCTTTCCATTTTGGTGGTAGTTTCTTTTGCTGTGCAGAAGCTTTTGAGTTTGATGTAGTTTCATGTGTTCATTTTCTCTTTTGTTTCTGTTGCCTTAAGTGAAGTATTAGTGAAAATTCTGCTGTGTATGATGACTGAAATTTTGTTGCCTATAGTTTCTACTAGGATTTTTATGGATTCATGAGTCACATATAAATTTTTTATCCATTTTGAGTTTATTCTTGTGTATATGGTGTAAATTGATGGTCTAGTTTCTTTTTTTTTTTTTTTTTTTAATGTAGCTGTCTAATTTTCCCAACACCATTTATTAGACAGGCTGTCTTTACTTCACCTAATGCTCTTGCTCCATTTGTCAAATATTAATTGAGCATATTGCCTTGGGTCCATTTCTGGGTTCTTTATTCTGTTCCATTGATCTATCTGTCTGTTCATGTGGCAGTACCAGGCTGATTTAATTACAGTGGCTTTGTAGTATAACCTGAAATCTGGTAATGTGATCTCTCCAACTTTGTTCTTCTTTTTCAAGATCTGTGTGACTATTCAGGATCTTTTTTGGTTCCATTTGAACTTTTGAAGTATTTGTATGGTTCTGTGAAGTATGTCATTGGTATTTTGATGGGGATTGCATTGAATCTATAGATTGCTTTGGGTACTATGGACATTTTAATATGTTACATGAGCAAGGTATGTGTTTCCACCTTTTTATATCTTCTTCTATTTTGTTTTTCAATGACCTGTAGTTTTCTGTGAATAGGTCTTTTATTTCTTTGGTTAAGTTTATTCCTAGGTATCTTAATTTTTTTGGTGTAATGGTAAATGGATTTTTTTTTTTTTTTTTTTGGTTTCTCTTTCTGAGAGTTCATCATTGGTGCATAGGAATGCCGTTAATTTCTTAATGTTAATTTTGTATCCTGCTACTTTGCCAAATTCATTTATTAAGTCTAGTTGATTTTTGATGGAGTTTTAGGGTTTTCTATGTATAATATCATGTCATCTGCAAATAATGACAGTTTCACTTCCTCCTTTCCAATTTGGATCCCTTTTATTTTTTCCTCCTGTCTGATTGCTGTGGCTAAGACTTCCAGTACTATGTTAAATGAGAGTGGTGAAAGTGGGCATCCCTGTCTTGTTCCTGTTCTTAAGGAAAATGCTTTTAGCTTTTGCCCATTGAGTATGATGTTGGCTGTAGGTCTTTCATATATGGCCTTTATTATGTCAAGACATGATTCCCATGTGCACTTGAGAAGAATGTGAATTATGCAGTGTTGGGGTATAATTCTCTGTAGATACCTATTAAATCCATTTGATTAGTGCTTCATTTACAGTCTGTGTTTCCTTGTTAATTTTTTGTCTAGAAGATCTATCCAGTGATGTTAGTGTGGTGTTGAAGTCCCCTGCTATGATTTTACTGCTGTTGATTTGTCTTTTAAAGTCCTCCAGATTTTTAATATATATTGGTGCTCCTATATTGGGTGCATATATGTTTACCAAAGTTATATCTTCCTGTTGGATAGATCCTTTCAATATTATGTAGTGGCCTTCTTTGTCTCCAGTTATGGCCTTCATTATGAAAACAATTTTTTCAGATATGACTATTGCTGCCCCAGTTTTTTTGTTGTTGTTGTTGTTGTTGTTGTTTTCCCTTTGCTTGAAATATTCTTTTCCATCCCTTCACTTTCAACCTATGTGAGTCTTTTGTTGTGAGGTGGACCTATTATAAACAACATATATGTGAGTCATGCTTTCATATCCAGTCAGCTACTCAGTGTCTTTTGATCGGAGCATTCAAATCATTCACATTAAGGTGATAATTGATATGTGCTTATTTATTGCCATTTTTGTTTAGTGTGGTTCTATTTTTCTTCTTGTTTCTTCTACTAATTACAGCAGTCCTTTTAGCATATCTTTCAGTGCTGGTTTGGTGTTAATATATTCCCTTAGCCTTTTTGTCTGGAAAGCTCTTTATTTGACCTTCTATTTTGAATGACAGCCTTTCTGGATAGAGTAGTCTTGGATTCACATCCTTGTTTTTCATGACCTTGACTACTTCATGCCACTCCCTTCTGGCCTGTAGTGTATCTGTTGAGAAGTCAGGTGAGAACCTTATGGGGTTTCCTTTGTAGGTAACCTGTTGCTTATCTCTTGCTGCCTTTAGGATTCTCTCTTTGTGTTTAAGTTTTGGTATTTAAATTACTATGTGTCTTGATGTCGACCTGTTTGGGTTTTTCTTAGTTGGGGTTCTCTGTTCTTCTTGAACTTGAGTACTTTCTTCCTTCACCAAGTGAGGTATGTTTTCTGTCACTATTTTTTCAAATATTATCTCTACCCCTTGCTCATTTTCTTCCTCTTCGGGGACTTCTATGATGTGAATGTTATTATGTTTGCAGTTGTCCCACAGTTCTCTTCAGCTGTCTTCCTGTTTTTTAATTGTTTTTCCCTTTTGGTTTTCTGATTGGTTGATTTTTTTCTACCCTGTATTCTAATTCACTGATCCGGTCATCAGCTTCCTCTACTCTGCTAGTTAGTCCTTCCAATGTGTTCTTAATTTCTGCTATGTCATTCTCCATTTCCACTTGGTTGGTTTTCAGTGTTTCTATATATTTACTCATGGAGCTGATGTCCTTATTCATGCTGTAGAGCTTCTTCAAGATCATGGCTCTGATGTCTACCTCTGATAATTTGCTTAGCTGCATTTCATTGATCTCATCTTCAACAGAGTTCTCTTGTTCTTTCATTTGGGATTTGTTTCTTTATTTCACCATTTTGGCTATCTCAGTGGGTTTGGGAGCCTGCCAAATTTTCCCTGTGGGTGTTGGTGTTCTGCTGTTTCTGGCTCCCTCTACTGGGTTTGGATGAGCCTGGGTGCGCCCACGTTAAACACCACTGTCAAGTCTTACTTTCCTAGGTAGATTTGCCAGCCCAGGTAAGGTTCAGTTATCCTCTAGCTTTTTCTCTGGTGGCTAATAGTCTCAGTTACTCAGTGCCTTAGAATGTAGCCCTTGTGTTCTGCATAAGAGGATTTCCAGTGGGTGGGATAGATGCTGGTTGCTATTGAGCCTCAATTTGCATTTCTTTGACTCACCTGGAAAAGGCTGAGTCTCTGAGGTGGGGGGGAGGCTGCTGCTTTTCTCCACAGCTCTTGGAAGGAGCACTCTGGCCACCGTCCTTTGTGGCCGTAACTCAGCAAAAACTCTGAGTGCCCTCTAAATCCCAGGTGTCCCCATAGAGTTTCAGCCCATCTGCCCTCCCTCTGCAGTAGCCCTCAGGTGAGTGGCTGTGGCTATTTTACAGCTCTGCCCTGGCTCTCTGTGCTATGGAGCAGGCTTGGTCTTTATTCCCCAAGGGCAATGCTCACAGCTAAGACTACTGCTGTCCATGGGCTCCCAGCCCACCACCTTCTCATACCTCCGCAGATCCTACCAGTGTCCCGGGTTATATGGTCCTGTCCTGCTGCTTTTCTGTTGCTTTTTTCTAAGGATTTGTCTTTATTTTAGTTGTAAATCCCGTTTGGTCCTGGGAGATTGTCTGTGTAGCGTCCATTCACTCCGCCTCCATTTTCACATCCTTTACGCCTATCTTATGGGCTGCTTGGTCGCACAGGTCTCTCTGGTGCTTCAGCACCCTGCAGATCCCATGAGCAGGCAGCTGGATCGCACCAGTCCCTCTCAGGGTCCAGATTCTCACCGCTCTTGTGGGCTACTGGGTCACAGAGGCCTCTCTGATGCTCCTGCATCCTACAGGTCCTGCATGTAGGCACCATTCCCTCTCAGGCTCTGGCTTCCCCCTGCTCTTTTGGTGGCTGGGAAGTGCTACTGCCCCGTGGGGCTCAACTCCTGCTCAGCTTTTGCTGTAATTTTTTGAGGATGGGTCTCAGCTGCTGGTCTGTGCTTCTGTTGCCTGGGGATGGATGTCTGCTCCCCAGCCTCTGTTGCTGGGGGTGTATCTAGACTCTGATTGGGCTGTTACTGTGGGGGGTGGTGCTGGGTTCCGGGCTGCTCATGGCTTCCATGACCGGCACTTTGGGAGCACCACTACTGTGCACTGGTCTGTGTTGACACAGAGTGTCCACTGGTCTGATGGTGCCAGGTGCGCTGGTAGGCTCAGGTTACTGGGCCCTAGCCACTCCCACTGCCTCCTCCCAGGGAATACCTGGGATCTTCCAAAATGGTGTGCCCTCCCCGCAGGATAAGCACCATAAAGAGGTGCTTACCATGGTAGGTGGCTGCTCTTGTCCACAGCACAGGAACCTTCTGCTCAGTGTCTCTGCACTGCAGGAGTTTGGTCGTCCACTCACACTTTCTCACACACTAGCTCACTCTCTCACACACTCTCCCTCCCTCCATTCCTGCCCGCCGCCATCTTCTCTACCTGTAGCATTTTATTCAAATGTCCTCAGTCATGCTTCTAATTTTTAGAAACAGAATTAACAACCAGAATTAACAATCCAGTCTAAGAACAGTAAGTCCATCACTGACCATATCAGTTATGGGTGGTAGAAAGAGCATAATATTTTAAGTTATACAGTTCAACTTCATGCTTTGCCTTCTTATTCACTAAATGGGCCAAAGATTTCTCATCTTTAAGATGAGCAGAATAAAATTATATGTATAAATCCCAAATACTTTATAGTGGTATTATTGTGCAGATCAAATAAGGAAATGCCTCCAAAAGCATTTTGAAGGCAATCTTGTACCATAATTTTAATTTGATTAGAAAGTCAATACCATAAAAATCTGACCATTTAATGACCAGAAGTTTATATTTAATATGATAAACTTAGATTTTCTTTTCCAAATATCATATAAAGTAACAAAAATAACGGTGATTTAAGCTAATTTGTTTTAAGTTAAAATGTTTTCAGTGTTTTGTTTTGTTTTTTTTCACTTCATTTATACTTGAATTACTGAATATCTGTATAAGTTCTTTATAATTTGAAGACATAAAAAATAAAAAAAAATATTTGTATATGTTGAAATGCTGAGAAACTTGAAATAATATTTTGTTACTTGTAAGAGTAAAAAGAATTACATGACCTTCTGATGATACTATTTGACAATTCTTAGTTGACATTTTTCAATAAGCAATTATTTTGAGTCAATTTAGTTTGAGTTGAATACATAATATATCTTGTCAATTGTGTTAACCTCTGCAAAAGATTCAGAAAGGACATTTTACCTAACTATATAGTTGATTCTGGAGTTACACATAGATATGGCCTTGGGATATTAACTCTCTCACCAACCTGAACCATTTTAAATATACTGATGGGATGACATCATTTTATGATTCATTCAAACCTCAGTTACCCTTGGTAATGGGAAACAGCAGAATCCGGATGAATGGAAATCTCAACCCCTGATCTTATGGCAGTCATTCATGTTCACATTCTCAACTTCTGGCCAACTGTTCCAAGAAATAAGCAAACGACATTTTAAATTCATCCCACACTTGTTTTTCTTTTCCTCTAGCGATGAGGTGCAGATGATAATGAGCAGAGATAAATGATGAAAATTTAGGAAGGCAACTAGATGACCAGGAAAAATATTGGAGTGTTTCATTTTTACTTCAATTATAGGTTATTTTGTTTTACCCAAATGTAATTTCAAATTGTTTTGTATAAATACTATACACATACACACACACACACACACACACACACACATATATATATATCCATATCAAAGAATAATTTAGGAAATACTGAAGGTAACACTACATAGTGAAAACATAATTTGTATTAGGCCAAATTAAAATATCTTGGTCAGTTAATTTAATAATATAGGGATAAATTTCCTGACCACTCAAAAAAAAGGATTTTGGTCTAGATAACTTCTAATTTTTTAATGATAAAAAAAGGACTTTGTTGGACATTCTGGTATATTTAGAATATTTAAACTATGGCTCCTTATCTCAAGAAACTTGAAAATTCATTGAAATAGATGGTGAGAAATGTTCTCTAAACAAATCAAGAAACATGAGCAAACAGAAAATATTACCTATACATATTTATACTGGAGTATGGAATTTAATATTTAATTTTGGCTTAGAAGTATAATTATGATTTTTAAAGATGAATATCTAAGATAAAGGACATTTAAAATAAAAATAAGCAAATACAGGTATTATGAAAGGGCATGATGTACCTAGCTGATAAATAGCAATCAGATGCCATTATTTGATTTTTTATATTCAAACGTGGAGGCTAATCTAGATTGATAATTTTAAAATATATTTAATGGTCTACAATGTGGGCTTTAACTTCCTCCTGAAAAGGATTCAAAAATGAGTATCTCTTTACACCACCTTATCTCCTCACTTACCAGAATCTATACCTACATATATTGCCTTATACTACAGGTGAATTATTTTGGTTCTTTTCCATAACCATAAACAATTTTCCCATTCATCAGCATTACTCTCTATATGAGTTTCTTAAAGCTACTTTAACAAATTCCTACAGCTGGGTTGGGGGGGCGCTTCTTAAGACAACAGAAATTTTCTCTGTAATCATGGAAATGGCAGGTTCACTCTGAGACTGCAGAGGAGGAATCTACTTGGCTTTTCTAGCTTCTGGTGGTACTCTCTGGCAATCCTTGGTGTTCCTTGGCTTTTAGATGCATTACTCTAATCTCTGTTTCCATCTTCATGTGGCCTTCTCCCACATGTATGTCTGTGTCCAGATTTTTGTCTTCCTTTTAAGGACAGTAAGCATTAGATTAAAGTTTATCTTATCTTGACTTAATTGCACTTGCAAAAACTCTATTTCCAAATAATGTCACCTTCACAGTTTGTGGTAATACATGAATTCCTGGGGTGGTGGAGGGCACACTATATGACACAATATTCAGTTTTGTTCACATCATCATATAAACACAATGCTGTTTCTCTCATGTTAAAAGTGTGTTCTTGCCCTGGTCAGTGTGGCTCAGTTGGTTGGGCATGGTCCTGTGCACTGAAAGGTCTTTGGTTCCATTCCCAGTCAGGTTACATACACAGGTTGCAGGTTAGATCCCTGAGTATAGTGCATACAGGAGGCAATCGATTGATGTTTCTCTCTCTCTCTCCTTCTCCATTCCTCTCTAAAATCAATAAAAATAGTTTTTAAAAGTATGTTTTTTACTCAGTTTCCTTCATCAACAACCACCTATTTATCTCCTTTTTTGCACAAAACTTTTAAAAGGCATTGCCGGTATTTGCGCTATTTGCAGTCTTCAAGTTGTCTTTCTTATTGACTCTTAATTACACCCACCCTAACTGATTTTTTCTAGATTATGAATGGCCTGAATGTTGATAGTTTCAATGGATAATATTCAATCTTTATTTATTTCACTCTTGATGGCATTTGATTCTTTTCCTTGATATATGTTCTTTACTTGGCTTCCATGGCACTAATGTGTCTTGATTTTTCTCAAATTACACTGGATGTTTCTTTCCAATTTTCAGTGCTTGTTTTGTCTCAGCCTGTTTCTAATGAGTTCTGATGCTTGGTCTTTGGTCTTTTTCTCTAATTATTTCTTTTCGTCTCATGGTTTTAAATACTATCTATGGGTCAGTGATTCCAATATACATATTTCCAGTCAAGATGTTTTTTGTTATGACCTATAGACTTCTATATCCATTGTCTGCTTGACGTTTTTACCTGAAAGTCTATTATTTATCTCAAATCAGTATAGCTTAAAGAGAATTCCTTCTGACCCTCTTAGAAACATTCTCTAGCAGCCTTCTGTGTCTCATTTTATAGTAAACTCATCTCCCCAACTGAACATGTCAAAACCTTGAATCCAAGTCATTCTTGACTCATTTCTATCTCTGCTTGTCCTCATTTATTCCATCAGAAAATCAAAGTTAATGAAGAATCTGACCACTCCCCCCCTTGTCTGAGCCATCATCATCTCTTACTCATATGGCTGTCATTGCCTCCTAACCAGTTAACCTGTCTCTTTATTTGCTCCTGTACAATCTCTTATCAACACTGCAATGAGGCTGATTCTTTAAACCACAATCATATCATATCATGCTGATCTAAAACCTGCTATGACTCTATATCTCCCTTTAACTAAACACAAAAGTCATTTAATGACCTCAGTCAAGGCTCCATGTGATTTTGGTCCTATTATATTCGTGACCTTATTTCCTAGCTACTCTTCTCCTCCCTCATACTACTACAACCATGTTGGATTTCCTGATGATCACTGAACATGTCAAGCACCCTCCAATTGCAGAGTTTCTTTGTTCTCCCAAAACATCTGAATTGATAATCTCACCTTCTTTAAATCTTTTTGCAAAGTCACTTTCTTAATGAGTCTGTTTTAAACTGATTTTCCTGTTGCTAATCCTACCATATATATCATGGAGTCTCAAGTCTAAATATACATATACATGTACATGTACATATACATATACATAATATCACCTTTTTAAATGCTATACACTTACTTCTTTGTTATAGTTATCATCTGTGAATAGAGATTTTTGTTGTTGTTATTGATGCATCACAAATACATCACTAAAAGAGATATTGGCACATATTTATTGTGTGAATAAGTAATCTGGTTTTAATGGGGAAATGACATGATTTTTTAGACTTTTTCTCTTTCTATCATAGGTAATGGCCTCTGGTTTGTCTATGTTCTTCTTGCAGGATGATTCTCCGAATTAATCATTAATATGCCATTTAATGCTTTTTACATACATATAATGTGCCAGGTCCTGAGCTGAGCTATTTACATATAGTAGTATCACATAAAACCTTTCCTTTGGAAACTACTGATTGTATTAGCTCCCGCTTGCAATTGGAGAAAGTCCTAAGAGAATACCAATGCACATAAGATAACAGACCCAGAAAAAAGGATCTATTAACTATTAAAGAACATTATCTACCTTCTTAAGAAGTACCTCTAAATTTAGACTTCTATTATGCATGGCCAAATATTATAAATACACATGGATACTAGTTTTTAAAGAAAATATGTGAAATTTAGATTAGTACAAATTAAAATGTAGTGTCATTTTTATGTGCTCTATATTATTATCTATTTTTGGTTTGTTTGATAAAAGATGCTGATAAAAACAATAGTCGTATACTTATCTTGAAATATGACAAGATTTTAATTTTTTTGCCTTTTTTTTTTAATCCTCATTGAGGATATTTTTCCATTTATCTTCAGGTAGAGTGGAAAGGAGAGAAAGAGAGATGGAGAGAGAGAAAGAAACATCAATGTGAGAGAGAGACATTGATTGGCTACTTCCCACACTGCCCTGACTAGGGCCAGAAACCAAACCATAATCAAGGTACATACCCTTGACTGGAATCGAACCCATGACTCTTTGGTCCATGGGCTGATGCTCTAACTGCTGTGCCAAACAGGCCAGAGCAAAATTTTAATTTCTAAGAAATCCATTATATGCCTAAATAGACTCAAATATTTTCATGAAACTATTAAAAATGTATTCATAGCCTTGGCCAATTTGGCTCAGCAGTTGGAGTATCAGCCTGCAGACCAGAGAGTCCAGGGTTTGGTTCCCACTGAGGGCATGTACCTTGGTGTGGTTTGTCCCCGGCCTCAGTTGGGGCTGTGTGGGTTGCAGCCAGTCTGTGTGACTCTCTCACACTGATGTTTCTCTCTCTCTCTTAAAAAAAAAAAATATATATATATATATAAAATATGTTATATATATAATATATATATATATTTACAGAAGATATGGAAAAGATAAATCCAGTATCTTATAAAATAGATTTCAAAGTATACTGTAAATACATTTTTTTAAATTTTATTTTTCCATTAATTTATATTCAATATTATTTTGTATTAGTTTCAGGTGTATAACATAGTGGAGACAATCACATACTTTATAAGGTATTCCTCCCAATATTTTCATTACCCACATGTCACCATACATAGTTATTACAGCTGCACTTTGCATCCCCATGACTATTTTGTAACTACCAATCTGTACTTCTCAACCCCTTCACCTCTTCACCCGCTCCACAAACCCTTCTGCTCTGTGAACACAGCTCTGCAGAACTGGCACAGACCGTTCTTTTGCAGTATGAGGCTACTTAAGTCATTATAGAAGAAGAGTTATAAAACTAGCAAAGAAATTTTAGTCAGGAGTCTATTTCAATATGAATAGACTATTTTCAAAATTATTTCCTGTAAATGCAAACAATCTTATTGTTATGGATTCCACTTACTAAGAAGCTCAGTGAAACTGAGCACGTGTGTTTCTCCATTTCCACAAGGGCAGAGAAAGCTCACCCTTGTGTTACTTTCTGTTCTGAGCTTAAATATGAAATTTATGTTTTACTTTTAAAAAGTATTAATTTATTAAGCAAACTGAAAGATGGATCAGTTATTTTTCATATGATTATGGTGGAAAGAATGGAAAATATGAGTGGTTTGATAAACTTACATTATATTTCTGATTCAGTTGGTATGATAAATAAAAAGCTAAAACAGATGTTTCTAGTCCTACACAGTTACAACAAGCCATTTTCAAACAACAATAACAACAAAAACACCTCATCATATTAATTTGGAATTTTATGTTATTTATGTACTAAAATATTGTACATTTTAACCACCAGGTTTTCTGGCTTTGAGGGCTTTGTGAATGAGAACTAGACTGCTGCACCTTCTATATTATAGCTTTCATTTTGCTGCTTTTGACTGCTTTCACCTAGGGAAAAATTATCTTTATAATTCTGTTCCCCTACGGATCAAATGAAGCTATTAAATTAGGGGTTGACAAGCTAAAGCTCATTGCCTATTTTTGTAAATAAAGTTTTATTTGGAGCACAGCTGCACTCGTTTATGTACTGTCTGTGGCTGCTTTCATGCAGCAATGGCCTGGTTGAGTAAATATGGCAGAACCGTCTGGCCTGCAAAGATGAAAATACTTACTATCTGGACCTTTCTAAAAACTGTTTGCAAACCTCTGGTCTAGGAAAAATCTGATTGCCCTAAACTTTAAATTTGTACAATCCAATGCTTCTCTTTGACTAATACTGTAAAAAACTGATGAGGTACTTACTACACATTAAACTCATGGATGAATGCTGGTATATTTAAAGGTATAATGATCTATTCTTGTCCTCAACAATATCTTATATATCAATCGCAATTGAGGAATACAAATGCATATCAATATGTTACTGGACATGCTAGGTAGCCTCTGCTACGAAAGTGTTGTACAGGGCATGGGCATTCAGAAACTCATCACTGAAGGAGTCACTGAGTAATCAAGCTGGCAGGTTTAAGCAAAGGTGGCATTTGAATTTTAAGATGAAAAGAAAATGAATATATTGAATATCTACTATTTTTCTCTCCCTCCTGTACTCAAACACTGCTAAATCCTAAAACTCTCCCCTTGGTTCCCTGATGCCATCACACAGTCACATTCTTATAGTTAAACTGGAAATCTTAAGAGTTTATATCTGCTGTAATTATCAAGGCATGTGTTAAAGGGCCTGAACTATCAAAGGTGTAAGTGTAATGTGTCTGTTTTTATGTGTATGTAAAGTTATGTAATAATGCATTTATTTATACAAATGTACACATACACACATTTTACCCATTTGTAATTACTAGTGTTTCTCAGTATTATTTAACAAGGCTGCATTTTATATAAAGAAATGGAACATCTTAAAAGTAGTCAGAAAATAAAATGCTCCAAATATATAAAAAATAATCATACATTCCAGAATATTTCTACAGAAAATATGTGATTTCCTTTTATTTAAACTTTTCTTTTTAATTCTAGACAGGTGTGGAAAAATTATATCGCTAATTTCTTGTCAAATGATTTCTGTCTAAAACTGTTCTGTATTTTTCTCAAGTTAAAGTCAGTAATGGGAACCAGGATGACTATAAAGCTAGTAATTATTTGATATTTAAGTACTTTATTAAATGCATTTCTAGTTTTGTTATGTGTATTTATTATTCCCAAAGACAGAATACAATGAATAGAGATGGGGGGATAATCCCCATTAGTACAATGAAGAAAAACACAGGTGAAATGACTTCTTTACAAAAGCATTTTAAGAATGAAGTTATATTGTAAATAAAAAATGCTTTGGAAATGTAATATAAAACCATCAAGATTATTTGTTTAGTACAATTTAATAAAATAATATTGCTTTCTAGAATCAGAAATTGGTATAAAGAGAATAAATAGAGAGAAAGTGACATATAAAAAGTTTGTAATACTTATTCAAATTCTCCTATTGACTGGCCTAAATATTTTCTGTATAGTTTTGATAAACTTCCACTTAAATCTAGCTTTCAGTTTTCTTGCTATAAAGAAACAGATAATAGTTTTTACCCAAATATATCAAAGGGTTTAGCTTAAAAATCTGTTATGATTAATGTACATAGAATCTTTGATTAATGAAAATATTTTAAGGACACAGTATAGCACACTAACCAAAACACATCTGGAAGGGTTTAATTCCCAGAATAAACTAATTTAATTATTAGACTAGTGATATAATCAACTTAATATTTTCTTTATTGTCCAAATAATCATAAAATAAATTAATCCTGATAATATAATATTTCACTATTTCAAATTGCTGCTTTGCCTGTGTGGCTCAGTTGGTTGACCATCGTCCTATGCACCAAAATGTTAGCAGTTTGATTTCCATTCATAGCACATACCTGGGCTGCAGGTTTGTTGTGTTCAGGGCACTTATGGAAGGCTGATGATCGATGTTTCTCTCTCACATCAGTGTCTCTCTCTCTCTCTCTCTCTCTCTGTCTCTCTCTCTCTCTCTTTCTCTCTCCACCCCTCCTTTTCCCTCCCTTCCTCCCTCTCTCCCTTCCTTCCTCTGTCCTCTCTGTAAGCATGTAATAGGGTGAGGATTAAAAAAAAATATGGTGTGTATTTAGGGTGTCTGTAGATTCTATTACATTTTGAAAATGAAATGTATTTTAATAGACACTGGCTTTATAATTATTCAAAGTTATGTATACATTTTTGGAATACACACACACACACTGTGTACAGTAGTTCTTCACTTAATCTTCAGTCATATAATTGTTATAATTGCTATTGCCACATATTGAACCCTCAATGTGCCCATCACTGTGTTGTTATTGATATATATCATCTTTGCCAGCAATTGCCACAACCTATTAAAATGTTATGATTACTATTCATTTGCTTTTTTAAAACAAATGTGAAAAATAATTATTAAATAGCTTAGGAAGGAGGTTTTGGGTTTTGGTAATGGAGGAGTAACCTTCTACAGATTATAATTGTAAACAATTATAATACATATTTGTATATTCATGTATATATAGTTTTATATATAGGAGTAGGCAAAAGTAGGTTTTGAGTTGTGAGTATGCAAAACAATTTATTATTGTATTATTTATTTATTATATAATTTATTTGTATTATTTGTCTTGTTATTTCATATCCTTATTTATTATTTATCTTTTAGGTAATTATGGCTGGTAATTTAATTTACTCTTGCCCACCTCTGTATACTATCTAAAGGACTAAAGTGTGACCAAAACCAACAGAACCTGGAGAAGAATCAACATTTGGAAAAAGAGAGTGACTCTGAGGTTCCTGCTTTAATCAGTGTTTTCCTAAAGGAAGGCTCAAGCCAGCACTCATGGTTGGCAGCTAGATCTTGGATAGAGTTTGCGATTTTATTGTCTTTAGGAAGTAGAAAACACACCATGGGTACTACAGTAGCTGGAATTTAAATTGTTCAAAAGAAAAACCAAAGATATGTGTTCCCAAATTCTGCATGTCACCTCTTCCCAACTTTCTGCTTGATCTCTGTTCTACGAATGCATGGGGCAGACACAGAGCAGCCCCGCTAATAATGATGAACTGAACACTGAACTCAATGGCTGCACTCAACATGCAAGATAGAGCTTGGAGTTTTAGTTCAACAAGGCAACTGTCTGCTGAAAGAAGCAAGTAAGGAAAATCTTTGTACCCCTCAAGGAAATGTGACAGGTCCCAGAACCTACACAGTGTGGAATGCTGTTTCCAGGCTATAAATCAAATTCTTGATATATACATAAAAGAAAAACATTGCAACTTGATTCATACTCAAGAGAAAAGGAAATCAATGGACAAGAGTCCAAAATAACCAATATACTGGAATAGAGAGGTTAAGATCTCTACAAGAAATAGAATCTATGTAAAAGAACCCCTGAAAAGCACAAATTATAATTCTGTAATGGAAGAATATAATTTATAAAATAAAAATTTTGTGGATATTCTAAGGAATTGTACAAGTTCACATAATTATTAAATTGTCCTAGCTAAGATACAAACTAGGTTTGTTTGATTCCAGGAATCAATGCACTTAACTACAATACTGTGTTATTTCCTAATAAAGTATATTATTAGGAAATAAGAAGATGTTATTATATCTTCTTATTCATATATAGAAACTGAGACTCGAAAAATTTAACATGTGCTAGGTGATAAAATAGAAATGCCCAATGAAGCCTGCAATCCAACAGGAATAATAGACACTGTACAAATACATTTAATGATTATTTCATTACAATGACAGTAACTGCAATTATGAAACATACTATAAGAAATGAGATTATAAACAAGATGACCTAACTTGGAGAGATTAAGAAAGCTGTATACATTATACCTACTGCTTCTCTATATTTACATGAAAACTATTTCTCTAAACTATGACTAATCTTTAAAATCTCAGGTGTAAGTTTGTTCTATCCAAGGAGTGACTATTTAATCTCTCAATTCTTAAGGAAAATATTTATTTATATTGCTATAGTGTATTCAGTGGTATGCTGCCAGATTAACTACATGTAAAATGTAATAATTTAAGGGACTGTCTGTGGAAAATAGAAAACTCTGCAAGAGGTTGTAATGACTTTGATGTACCATGGTTATAAAAGTAATAGTGTGAGTCATAATATTCATAAATAAAATATTATTAAAATATAAACATCTATTATATTAATGGCCTATCTCCTCTCCAGTCCACAGTTCACTCTTCAAAAGAGACAAAGAGTAGTGAATGATTTGCTGAAAAACAATAAATTTGAACATTATGCTGAAGGATTATATAGGTTTTTATTTCTCTCTAATCCAACCACACTCTAGCATTTACATTGCTTTCAACATGTGATACGGTTACTAAGGATGATTGAATCCATTGATCTGGAGCACTTCTTATCTATGCAACTTTTTATGAGTCACCCTAATTTATTGTATTTAACATCAAAACATAGAGATGGGTGTGTATTCCCTGTTCCCAATGTCCTAGGGTGAAAGTACTTTCCCACAAAGTCACAGAGATGCAAATAAAAATGCCATTATTGCCCTTGCCATTGTGGCTTAGTTGTTAGAGCATCCTCCCATGCAGCAGAAGGTGGAAGGATTGGTTCCCAGTCAGGGCACATATCTGGGTTGCAGGTTCGAGCCCCAGTTAGTGTGTGTGTGTGGAAGCAACTGATTAATGTTTCCCACATTTCTCTCTCACTTCCTCCCACCCTCTAACTTTTTTTTAATGCCATTGTCATTTGAAACTGTGCTTATTATAAGAATAAAAAGCAACACCAGGAATTTTAGGGAACCTCAACCCACAATTACCTTACATACAACCCTTCTCACTTTATACATTTTTGTATTTTCATTTGCTAAGCTTCCCAATTTGCGAAAGTTTTTACTGAGTGTTGGGAATGTGCAGGAATTTCCATCTTTCAGCAAGTAAACATTTATATTCTCTGTCAATAAATATTCCATAATCGATTATTTAAACCATGTTTCTTTATTTTCCTTCTCCAGGAAATTAAAAACAAACAAACAAACAAAAAAAACCAAAGCTTTCTGCTTAACCTTTTCTCTACTAGAGTTCCCTACATTACACCAGAAAAAAGGAAGAGATGGGATAGGGGACAGAAAACCTTGAATCTTTGTAATTATCTTTGACATCTTATTCTGCTTATATTTCCTTTCTGTTTTCCTTGTCATCCTCTACTTTGCATATATGATTTAAAGCCATTTTAACTTATGTAATGTTGTTTACACAAGTTTCTTTCCAAAAATGTTAGACTTCATCATAAACAACAAATATTTATGAAAATTTATTTTGCATTTGACCTGGTAAAAGCATATTTTCACTTTTGATCTAAGAAACATAATGCTGAATTCATGTCAGCATTGGACATTTTCAAAATTTTATGTATTTAACAAAGATGTACCTACTATGTGCCAGGCTCTGTTCTAGGTGAATTTATGAAGAATAAATCAATGAATCATTTTGTTGCCATTACAGATGTAAATTAAGAGTCCTTTGTGGTTTCTATAATAATGGATTCTTATAACAAGATTTAATATATAAAACTTTTGACATTTGCTTCCTTTGTGTTGACACGTGGTTTTTCTTTAATAATCATTAAGATGGGAGCAAAGGGACAAGAACACTTGGTTGTCAGTAGTTCTTTAATAGTGTCCATTATTTCGCAGGATCGATTTTTGGCTTATTATATAGATGATTGTAATGCGAGAACTACGGGTGGTGCCGGAACAGATCAAAAATGCCAAAACTGGTTTCACATTTTCTAGTTCTGGAACAAGTGTGGTGAAAGTCTTGGACACCAGAAAAAAAATCTGTTAACTCACTCACCAGCAGCTGTCACCTGTAGTTAATCTTTTTATTGCTATTTTTGTATTCCTCCTCACATCACTCTAGCTCCCACACACTATGTCACCATCTGCCACCACATTTTTCTGCATCCAACTGACCTCTCTAAGCATGGCACTGCCTTCCTGTTCAGTAAGTCAGGCATCAGTCACTAATGACAATGTCCTTTGACAGTAAGACTAAGTATTTCATAACTGAAGTAACAATATCCATCCACTTTTACTAAACACCTAAATGTTTTTTAAGTGGAGGTATGGTAGGGATGGGTTTCACAGAATGTTCTAGCATGTAGGAAAATCTGTATCTAATTATATGTGGGGTACATATAAAGAATAAGACAAACAGACTTTTGATGTTTTTTTTTGTTTGTTTGTTTTTGCTTCATAGGACCACCATGCCTAATGAGAAATAGTAGAGATATGAAACAATCAACCAATTTATAGATAAATAACCAATAATGTAGTCAGTGTGTGGTTCTGAAGACTGTTAACATCTGTGCCTGTTTGGTTCATCTCTCCTTCCATGAAAATTACACTTTTGTTTACAATTTGCTATTAAATAAGGTCATATGAACATTCTGACAGTTTTGATTTTTGGTTTTTAAATCTCACCCAAGGACATTTTTTGCATTTATCTACAGATAGAGCAGGAAGGAGAGAGGGAGGAAGAGAGAGAGAGAAACTTCGACATGAGAGAGACACATCTAGTAGCTGCCACCCACTCAACCCCAACCGGGGCTAGGGACAAACTGCAACCAAGGTACATGCCGTTATTGGGAACCGAACCCGGGCCTCTCTGGTCCACAGGGCCGATGCTCTAATCTCTGAGCCAAACCTGCTGGGGCTCAGCCCATTTTTATTTTATTTTATTTATTTATTTTTTTAAGGACACATACATCAGTCTGGGCAAAAGCATTTATCTTATTTTGAATAGCTGGGATCTCAGGATTAATTTAGTTAAAATAGCATAATCTAGTCTATTTTGACTAATACCACAGGTCACCAGTAACTGAATAGTTCATCTGTCTCCACTATTTCCCTTTTCTGTCTCCCATAATGAGAATTGTGATGACTGACCATTCTGTTTCCAAAGTATTCTGAATATCCAGTTGTGCCTGGTTACTAAGAGATCCCTGAATCTTCCTATGATGTAAGTTCTGTGAGGGAGTCGACTGCCTTCACAGTTGGATTAACAGAAGGGAAAGAGTATAGAGAATTTTATGTTTCCTTTAGCCCTTTGTGTCAGTCAGAGACCCACACTCATAACTGAGGAAGTTTCACTGGAGGAAGTACTAGAGACTACTGCCAGGGAACAGCACTGTCTGATGTGACAAAGGGGGCAGAAGAAACAGGACCAACGTCAAAGTCTCAGGACCCATACTTCTGTTTTATGATCAGAGAATAAAATATAACCACAGATTGGAGAAAGCACTACTAGAAACAGAATAGTTTTCTGAAAGCTGTATTGAATTATCTTCTTTCCTTAAAAAGGACGTAAATGAAGTGAATTTGGAAGAATTCTCCAATTGCACATCTGCCTGCCTAAATTGCACCTGAGATGTAGCAACCAAACAAATGGAAGCAAGGAGAATTAGGGAACTGTTTCTTTGATTTTATGTGCCTATAATCACAATGACTTACCCCCTTCAAACAAAGAGTCTTTAGACTGGCAGACAGTCTTGTAAATACAGACTGCAACACCTGTGTGTCAAACTAGTAGATACAGGTGCAATAGTGGGTCCCCTAGATAGAAAAGAGAAACTTTGCTGAGTTGGATATATGCACTTCATTCTAGCTTTCACTACCTCTTTCTTTAAAACAAGTCATTAACTATAGAGTAGAAAAATAATATTGCATAGATTGTTGGTGTTCTTAACCTTGTGTTCTTTGCTGCATTGGAGGGGATATTAATCTCTCACATTAAATTCCATGTCTTCTCTTGCTTTGCTTCTTTTTTTCTCCTTAGCCATCTCAGACATCTATTATTATTATTATTATTATTATTGTTATTGTTATTACTATTATTAGAGTCCCCTTAATGGAATGGAAACATTTCAAGCATGTTTAGTTGTCAATATTATTTTCTTCATTTTAAAAAATCTTCCATAACATTTAATGAATTTGTTGAGTTGAGCAGATAAAAAATTGTCTTATAGCTGTAATATTGTGGAAACTTTGCAAATAGCACTAAAATAATTAGTATAGTATATCTTCCTTCTAAAGAGGGCTGCAAGAATTGTGAAATAATTGGCATTTACATAAAAGAGAATGTAAAGAAATAATACATTGTGGCAAGTAGTTTTTGAGAATTATAGTGTATGCAGTGCTTATTAACAGTTAAGAAATCAATTTTTAACAAAAAAGTGAAGATTATATATGTGTGTTAGTAGAATTGTTAATAAAGTACAAAATGTCTCATCACTACAATGGATCAACAGCTTAAAACTGAGCTAGGCAGAGATAATAGGAGGTAATGCTGACAGTGACTTAACTAACAATGGAAAATAATTTTTCAGCCTTGACTCACATACTTGACCATTGTTCAACTTAATGATGTATCCTAGTATTGGTTAGCATGAATTAATATTATGCACCCAATTTGTTAGCCAAAATTCTCTAATCTGCCTTTATAGGGTCAATAGCAATTTTTATGAAATATACTGGAAATGTAAAGTGCAATGAGATCTGACATGAACAAACAATAAAATTCTGATTCATTGGGACCATGAAATCTACCTTAAAAATAAGGAATGGTATTTCATAATTCTCTGTAAATTATGAAATATTGTACCATGATCATTTTAAATTAGATCTAATACCCTTATTCACATAAGATTTTGCTTCTCTCTAATAATTTTTAAAAAGTAAAATAGACTTATATTTCCTATCATATGATTATTGTACGTTCTAACAAAAACATAAAATTCAAGTAAATGATTAAATTTAGACTAAAGACTTGGGTCCTTTGATCAGCATCGTTACAGAAAACTGATTTGACTGAATTTTGATACAGCAAAGCTTGTTTAACTATTATTTAGAAAGAGTCTGCATGAACCAGACAGGTCAAAGAAGCTTTTATTGCAATTTGCCACAGCTCATTTAAAGTGTCCAGGCTGGGAGGAGAAGACAGATATGAACAACCAATCTTATCACTCTCACTTATTACATGTTTGTTAAATTTAATTGTACTAAATAAAGGCACAGAAAATTAGATTGACAAGTTTCTTAGAAATTCCAGTGCACAGAAGTCATGTATATACAATATTCATCTTAATAGGACTCATTCAAAGTAGCTGAAACACACAGACACTCACATACGTACACATATACATGCAATCTAGAATGACCCACTCTCCCTGTTTGTGACAATACTGGTTTTTGCACTGAAATTTCTACATCTTAGTAAATCCCTTGTTCCTAGACCATTTAGGGTAGCTGGGTACCATAATACACACACACACACTGTCTGATCTCACTTTGAATATATAAACAGTCTTTTTTTGTTTGTTTGTTTTTTAATCCTCACCCGAGGACATTTTTCCATTTTTTTGTTCAGATAGAGTGGGAAGGAGAAAGATAGAGAGAGAGAAAGAGAGAGAGAGAGAGAGAAACATCGACGTGAAAGGGACACATTGAGTGGCTGTCTGCCTCCCGCACAACCAACCAGGGCCAGGGACAAACTGCAACCAAGGTACGTGGCCTTAGCGGGAACCGAACCCGGGTCTCTCTGGACCGCAGGCCAATGCTCTAACCGCTGAGCCAAACCGGCCAGGGCAGAATATATAACCAGTCTTTGAAAGAGTACTCAACACTTTTGGCCAAGATAGAAAATTAAAACAAAATATGTAAAAAAAAAAAAAAAAAAAAAAAAAGTTTCCAAGACATTGAATATCAGACAATAAATGACACTAATTTTGGGGATGCAGGAAACAAGTAAGTTGAACCCAATGATTGCCCAAGCTTATTGCCTTGAATGAGTTTCTAGGCTATGGAGAAGCAGGAAGAAACTAAGTAGAGACTCCTTCAAAGAATTAGCTTTCCCAAGCTTGAGGTTCTCAGCTGCACAAAATCACTCGGTGCCTAGTACCACATGAAGCTCACCTCCACATTATATTAAGGTCTTTAGTAGTAGAAGCAACTGAAGCTTTCCTGCCTGCTGTGCCATGAGCAATAAACTCCTTTGTTTCTGACCCTGGGTTCTTTTGTCTTGTGCCAGCATGTATAAGACTGTGGCTGGCTAAGTTTTTTAGTTCACAGTAGGGAAAATCCCAGGCCCTTCATATTTTTTGGCATAAAATACAGAGAACAAATAATTTTTAGAAAGGATAGAGCATCAGATTTTATAGAAAAAATAAATAAAAACACTGCAAGCACAATTCATAAAAGAACAAATTGATAAATAAGGATTCATCAAAATGAAGAACTGTTGTTCATTAAAAAACACTCTTGAGAGAGTGCAGAGATAAGTTGTGTGTCAGGAGAAATGTATTTGCAAATTATATAACTGATAAAAGACTTGAATCCAGAATATATAAAGATTCTTAAAACTGAAGAATAGGAAAATAATAAACCCAATTTTTTAAAAAGTAAAATATTGAGCTTCCGGTCAAGATGGCGGCGTAGGGAAACGCAGTATCGCGTTCTGCCACAACCACATCCAAGTTACAACAAAACTACAGAACAACCATCATCCAAAACCGCCTGAAATCAAGCTGAATGGAAGTCCTACAACTACGTAATTAAAAAAAAAAAAAGCAGCTACATCCAGACCGGTAGGAGGGGCGGCGGCGCGAGGGGTGGCGGCAGCGGCGCGGCGGCGCGACGGGCTGGTCCCACACCCAAGTGTGGCGGATAAAAATCAGGAGGCTCCCGTGGCTGGGAAGGTCCTTCCTGAGGACTGAGGGGTCCCTGTCCCACACCAGGTGCCCCGCTCAGGTTTCCAGTGCCAGGAAGAGAAGTCCCCATAACTTCTGGCTGGAAAAACCAGCAGAAACTGAGGCTCAGGGAAGCTGACCTGGCTGGAGCCACAGGCAGCTCCCTAAAGGGCCCGCGCACGGACTGGTCGGACTCTCTCCCTCTAAGCTCGGAGGGGAGGCAGCTCGAGGGGCACCAGAGACATACAGAAAAGAACTGAGCTGTTTGGCACTGGAGCGAGGGCTGGAGAGGGGGCTTTCTCGGGGACAAACGTGCTGTAAGAGGCCTTTGTTCCTTTGGTGAGCCCTTCCCTGGAGCGGCAGACAGAAGCCATATCTGGGACTCCAGCAACCTGGCTCACACTGGTAGCCCCGCCCTGCTGACTCCCTGAGGCCCCGCCCCACCCCGCCCCACACAACTTTCAAGCCCACCCAAGCTGTTGCTACTTGCTTAACCATAGGATTGGCCTGTCTTGGATCCTGCTTCAGGTTTTTCCTAAATTCTTTCAAACAAGCAGCATCGGGTCTCAGCGAGCCCCATACCTCTCATTAAGTAATACACAGAAACAAACACAGAGAGGCAGCCAAAATGAGGATACAAAGAAACAGGTCCCAAATGAAAGAACAGAACAAAACCCCAAGAAAAGAACTAAGCGAAATGGAGATAAGCAACCTAACAGATGCTGAGTTCAAAATACTGCTTATAAGGATGCTCAATGAACTCAGTGAGGGCCTCAAGAGCATAAAAAAGTACCAGTCAGAAACGATCGCTGCACAGTTAGAAACGAAGGAGGCTTTAACTGAAATAAAGAATAATTTACATAGCTTCAATAATAGAGTACGTAAATCCAAGGAGCAAACCATCGATTTGGAATATAAGGAAGCAAAAAACGCCCAACCAGAACAGCAAAAAGAAAAAAGAATCCAAAAAAATGAGGATAGTGTAAGGAGCCTCTGGGACAACTTCAAGCGTGCCAACATTCGCATCTTGGGGGTGCCGGAAGGAGAAGAGAGAGAACAAGAAATCGAAAACCTGTTTGAAACAATAATGGCAGAAAACTTTCCTAACTTGGTGAAGGAAACAGACATACAAGTCCAGGAAGCACAGAGAGTTCCAAACAAGATGAACCCCAAGAGGCCCACACCAAGACACATCATCATCAAAATGCAAAAGGTTCAAGACAAAGAGAGAATCCTAAAAGCAGCAAGAGAAAGGCAGCTAGTTACCTACAAGGGAGTTCCCATTAGGCTGTCAGCTGATTTCTCAAAAGAAACTTTGCAGGCCAGAAGGGAGTGGCAAGAAATATTCAGAGTGATGAAAACCAAGAACCTACAACCAAAATTACTCTATCCTGCAAAGGTGTCATTTAGAATCGATGGACATATAAAAACTTTCCCAGACAAGAAAAAGTTAAAGGAGTTCATCACTACCAAACCGTTATTATATGAAATGATGAAGGGTCTTTTTAAAGAAAAAGATAAAATGTATGAACAAACAAAATGGCAATGAATACATATCTATCAACAATGGAATCTACAAACAAAATGAACAGGAAGAACAGAAACATTCTCATAGATACAGAGAACATTTTGTTGGTTGCCAGTTGGGAAAGGGGTTGGGGAATGGATGAAAAAGGTGAAGGGATTAAGAAGCACAAATTCATTGCTAGACTGACAAACCTCAAAGGGAAAGGGGTTGGGGGGGTGGGAAGAAATAAACCAAAGAACTTATATGCATAACCAATGGACACGGACAATAGTTTGGGAAAAGGTGGGAGGGGGGCGGGAGTGGGGAGGAGGGGGTCAATGGGGGAAAAATGTGGAACATCTGTAATGCATTTTACATCCAACAATAAAGATGTGTAAAAAAAAAAAAAAAAAAAAGTAAAATATTGAAACAGACCCTTCACCATTGGAGACATAGAATATATATTCACACAAAAAAGATGCTAAACATCATTAGGAAAATAGAAATTAAACCTCAGTGAGCTATAACTACATATCTGTTGGAACAGCAACATTAAAGAGACTGACTAGACAAAGTATTGGCAAGGATGTAGAGGAACTGGAACTCTCATATGCTGCTAATGAAATGTAAAATGAAATAACCACTTTGGAAAACAGACATCTACCCTATGATTCAGTCATTTAACTCTGAAGTTTTTATCCAAGAGAAAAGACAGTATATGTCCATATAAAGACTTATACATTATATTCATAGTAGCTTTATTTGTAATATCCAAACTGGAAAAAACAAACAAACAAAATACATGCCCATCAAAAGGGGAAGGAATAAATAAACAAATTGTGGCCTACTTGTAAAATGGATAAATAAAATGGAATGAACTATTTATCAACATAGCAATTAAAAGGAGCAAAGAATTCATATATGCTATGACAAAAGAATATCAAAATAATTATGATAATTGAGAACAGATCAAAATGTAAATATTTCTAAAATATGTTTATTTATTTTCTAAAGAGAGAGAGGAAGAGGGGGGGGAAGAGAAAGAGAAGCAGAGGGCAGAATGTCTGTTGGTTGCCTCCTGCATGGCCCCCTACTGGTGATCGAGCAGAAAACGCAGACATGTGCCAGCAACTGGGAATTAAACCAGCAATATTTTGGTGCATGGGACAATGCCCAAGCAACTGAACCACACTGGCCAGAGCTTTTTATATTATTTTTAATTGTAGAATTAGTGACATAAAGCAGATAAGGATTTGGGACATTGACAGAAAATCAGTGAAGCCTCAGCACCTTCAAACAGAAAATATATAGAGAGAGTCTCTCCCTGCCAATCAATGTCAGAGAGATTGACCTCAGAGATTGACCTCAGAGAAATGGCCGCCATATTTTGCATGACTTTCCAGGATAATAATCAGTTACCAAGAATATCAGCTTAAAAATCTACCATTAGAGAAGATGTACCCATTTATACAGTATTCACAGTCAGATTTTTGGCGTCTTTCTCTTAAATATGAAAGTACAGTCATAGTTTGTGATACACTTATGGAAAATATCAAAAAGAAAAAGATCTCAAAAAATATAACAAAATGGTCTCAGAAAATAATAGAGAAATAAAGCTCAAAACAGTCATTTCTAGAAACTTCTGATTGGTATACTCAGAAAAATGTAAGATATTTCATTAATAAATAAGATTATGGTCCTTTAGTTAAGAAAGAAAAGATAAATTCCTTGAAATATATACAGAACTGTAAATAAAACTCAAAATACAAAGCATAGACACAGTGTAAATGAGATAAAATATTTGATGTTTGGAGTAATAACATAGCGATATTCACCTTTCAAGTGAGAAAGTTTACAGACAGCAGAGAAAGAATCTTATTAAATGACTAATGAAGATTTCCTTAGAGCTTAAGAATGTAAGTCTCCAGATTCAAAGGGCATACTTCTGGAAATAAGCATGATAAATGAAAAAACAAAACAAACAAAAGAAAAACAATATAGTCACATGGCAATCTAAAGGTCTATAGTCCCTATCTTAATGAATTTTTCATATGCATTTATTCCTGGGGTCATTTCCTCCATGTATTTTTTAAACTGAATTTTTAATTTTAACTTTTTAAGAATAGCTGCATTGAAGTATAATATCTATATCATAAAAACCATCCATTTCCAATATTCAATTATCAAAATCCAATGCTTTTTACTATATTTACAGTGATAAAACCATCAACAATGTCTAAATTTAAAACATTTCCAGCAAACAAAAAATGAAGCTATTCTAAATATTTCATATTAATTAACTTATAAAATATATATTCATTGTGTGGCATTTTTCACTTACCCTAATGTTTTAGAGGTTCACCCACGTTGTAGTATGTATTAGTACTTTGTTCTTTTGTGTGGATATACTGTATTTTTGTTCGCTCATTCATCTTATGTTAAACAATTGGGTTTTGTTCATTCTTTGGCTTTTATAAATAATGCTACATTGAATATTTATGTATGTGTGTGTGTGTGTGTGTGTGTGTGTGTGTATCTTGGAAAGATACACAGAATTGGAAATGCTGAGTAATATGGTAACTTTATTTTTAACATTAAAAAAATGTTTATTCTTTATTGATTTTAGAGAGAAAGGAAGGTAGAGGGAAAGAGAGATAAAACATTGATAAAGAGAACATCGATGGCCACCTCCTGTGTGCGCCCACTGGTAATTTGGTCCACAACCTGGGCACGTGCCCTGACCAGGAATCCAACCGGTGACCTCTTGGGGCATGGGTCGATGCTCAACCACTGAGCCACTTTTAAGAAACTGCCAAACTATTTACAAAGTGATTGTATAATTTTACATTCCCACAGGAGTAGAAAGAAAAATAAATATATATTATATCATTGTTTATAATTAACAACATAATTACCTCTTCCTGGATTCTTTTTTCTTAATGTAAATTAGAATTAGTATTTGGGGTCATTTCCTTTCAAACTTAAAGAAATTTCTATGCTATTTTTGTAAAATAAGTCTGCTCACAAAAAAATTCCTGGATTTTGTTCATCTAGAAATTGCCTTATTTACCTTTTTTTTTTCCCTTTGGAAGCTCCATTTCAGTCTCTATTCAAGGCTTCTAGGCTCTGTTTCACTCCCCCTCCCCCTACTCCCCACCCCCCACTCCCAGAAGCTTTAAGAAGTAGCTTTTAATCTTATTGTGGCTCTTTTTTGGTTATTTAGTTTCTTGCTTCTAATAATCTTTTCCTTTGGCTTTCAACAATTTTATTATGATAGGTCTATATTTGGATCACTTTTTAATCCTACTTAAATTAAGTTTTTGAGCTTCTTGGATAAATAGATTAATATTTTGATGGAAAAAATTGAGAGTTTTCAGCTATTATTTTGTAAAATATTGTTTCTTCCCAATTCTCCTTTTTTTTCTTTCTGTACTATACGTTGATGCACTTAACAATGCCCCATGTTTCTCTTAGGTTTTGTTCAATTGTCTTTATTCTCTTTTTCTCAAACTATATAAACTTTGTTTTATCTGTCTTCAAGGTCATTGATTATTTCTTCTGCTGGTTCACATCGCCTGTGAAGTCCTGTGTGAAATTTTCGTTCCATTTATCATACTTCTCAAATTCAGGATTTCCATTTGTGTGTGTGTGTGTTTTAAATAATTTTTATCTCTTCATTAATAGTCTCTATTTGATAGGACTTCCCTGTAATTATTTAAAAGTGTTTCATTTGGTTCTATGACCACGTATAATAACTGCTTGGAAATCCTTGTTTGCTACATCAAACACCTGGACTCCTCAAAGACATTTTTTTTTTTTATTGCCTGCTTCTTTCCCATCGGTGGGTCACATTTTCCTTTTTCTTTGTATGTCACAAATAATATTTTGTTTAAAAATGAACATTTTATATACTATTATTGTAGTAACTCTGATACTTATTTTTTTATTTCTCATTTCTCAGTGTTTGTTGTTGTTGCTTTTTTTTTTTTCTTCTCATTTGTGTTTTGTTCAGTGAATTCAACAGACTGTTTTGCTGAAATGGTGTACAGCCTCTGATGCTCAATTTATTTTCTTTATTTTAATTTTTAAGCTTAGTTGCCTAGTATTCACCCCCAGGTCAGCATTGATTAATGATCAGCCACTGATCTTTCAGAGATGTAGCTAAGCACTCTGAGCCATTAAGTTTTTCACCCTTTTCCATTGGAACAATGTGTGACTTGGGGACCGGTTTCAAATTTCAGGAAGTTTGCAGCTGTTACATACATTCATCCAGGGACTTGGATGTGCTCATCACAAGGTCCCGAGATGCTGCACTAAATTTTATAAGACACAATATGTAAGTTGAAGATTCTAAATTGATTTTTCCTTTAGCCAACCAATGCCTAACCACAACTTAAAAGTATTTCCATACTCAAAGCATATTTTTAACTTACTTTGTACACAAATAATATAGATGATATAGAATAATTTACTCTCACACAATTTTATAAAGTGAAATTATACATTTTATAACAATAATTTTTTATTTGGCATTCTAAGCCAAATAAATCACTTTCAGGAATTAATCTATTAGAAATGTATAAATCAAAAAAGATTCTTTAGGTTATTCTTTTATAACCACAGTCAATTCCCTCATACCCCATACCTATCTTAACCCCCAGAACCACTAATCATTATTTGATTCTATTATTTTGTCATTTAAACACAATTTTATAAAAATAATTATATTATCTAACCTTTTTGTGATCACCTTTTCTCATTTAAAATAATTATTTGAAGATTGTTTTAGGTTCTTATGTGTATCAATAGTTTGATTCATTTTATTACTGAGGAGTATTCCATGATATGAATGTACCCCCACTAGTTTATTCACCTCTTGAAGAACACCTGAGTTGTTTCAAGTTTATGCTATCTTAAACTAAACACTATATTATGTCAACATAACTTTTCATTTTTCTGGAATAAATGATTAGGATTACAGTTGCTGGATTTTATGATGGTTACATGTTTAGTTTTATAAGAAACTACTACAATGCTTTTCAAAGTGGCTTTACAATTTGACATTTACACCATCAGTGTCTGAGTGATATTGTTTTTCTGCAAAGTAAGTAACATTTGGTGTTGTCACTCTTTCTTTATTTTAAGCCATTCAGATGGGTATGTAGTGATAAGTCATTGTGGTTAAATGTTGCTTTTCTCTAATGGCTAAAGATGTTGAACATATTTTCATGTGTTTATCATTTATATATCATCTTTGGGAAATGTTTGTTCATTTCCATTTTTTTAATTTTGAAGGGTTTTTTGTTTAGTTTTCACAACTGTGCTTTGAGAGTTCCATATATATTCTAAATATAACTTCTTTGTCAGATTGTGGCTTGAAATCTTTTCTCCCAAAATATAGTTTATTTTATCTTTTCATATTTTAATAGAATTTTGCACAGAACAAAAGTTTTTAATTGATCAAGTTCAATTAATTTTTTTTCTTATAGATTATGCTTTATGTGTATTCTCAGTGTGTTTTTTCGAGCCCTTAGATTCCAAAGATTTTCTGCTAATTCTGTGATCCAATTTGAGTTAATTTTTTGTATTTTATATATTAGACAGTGTAGAATTGATATTAATTCTTATTTTAAAGTTTGGACCCTGGCAGGTTTGGCTCAGTGGTTAGAACATTGGCCCACAGACCAGAGAGTCCTGCAATTGGTTCCTGCTAAGGGCACATACCTCGGTTGCAGTTTGTCCCTGGCCCAGGTTGGGATTGTGTGGGTGGCAACTAGTTGATGTCTCTCTCTCACGTCGATGTTTGTCTCTCTCTCTCTCTCTTCCTCCCTCTCTAACTCCCACTCTATCTGAAGATAAATACAAGAATGTCCTCGGGTGAGGATTAAAAAGAAGTAAAGTTTGGTAGAATTTGCCAGTCAAAAAGTCTGATATTGTTAGTTTTGTTTGGAGGGGTCTAAAATTATGAATTAATTTCCTTATAGTTAAAAGATTATTCAATTCTATATTTTATATTATGTGAGTTGTAATTTTTTTTGTAGGATGGGTTCATTTTATCTGTTTTGAAATTAATGTATGTATGGGTGTTTATAGTATTAATCGTATTATCTTTTTGAGGTCTGTTGGGTCTGTAGTGATATCTCCTATATCATCTCTAATGTTTGTTATTTATGTCTTCTCTTTTGTTTGTCAGTATTTTAGGGTTTAGTTTTGCCCACTTTATTGATCTTTCTAATCTGTGTTCAAAATAATCAGCGAAAAAGATTAAAATAAAATAACTTTTATATAGAGAGATATACATGCATAAATAAACACATAATCTTTTAGAATATCTTTTTTATAATTATATTAGAGGAATGAAAAATAAATTTGAAATTTGAATATAGATATGTCTATATTCAGGAAGATTCCATTAATTTAAAATTTGGGTGAATCTGAGGCATTTAGACTACAAATTCATTTTTGTTATTAACATGAAAATATGATGTTTCCATCTTATTTTCATTCTCAGTGAGACTGTCACTGAACACTCTTTAAAATTGTATCATTCATATATCCCCACCTTTTCCCATTACATATAAAATTATTTACATGATATTTTACTTATTTATTTTTGTTATAATATGTCTCTTGACTAGAGTAGTTTCTTTCATGAAATATGATAGTGCAAATTAAGTGAATAAACACATAACAGCAACATTTGACAGCATTTTGCAAACAGCAAGTTTAATGTGAATGTTTTCTAGTGTAGATTAGGGTAAAAACACCTATATTTGTTTCTTCTTATATTATTTTATACTGTGAATCTGCTTTTCTGTAATTTCAATTGAAGAGCCCTATATGTAGTATACTTATTCTAGTTAAGCTCTGATTTACAGTAATTTGATATGTTGTAGTTTAAGGACACAACTCAAATGATCTAAAATAACTTCTGTACTATACTTAATATCTGCTTCATTTATTGAATTTTTTCCTCAGTAACCCATTAACTGTCATGATGATATATAAACTAATATTCACAAATTTCTAATTCCATGCTAAAACCATTTTATGAACATTGGAATCATATTTTTAGTGGCCTCATTAAAATTTCCAATTTATATTCATTTTCTTTAAAACTGAGCTCATAATTTTTTCTACCAATTACCCCTTCTCTTATATTTCATCTTATGAAGATATCATCTAGTAGCCTATTTCATAATTATGGTAGTCGTCTTGGAGTATTCTGTTGACCTTATAGTCAATGTACACTTGTGACCAATTCTACTCTCAAATATCCCTGTTTCCATTCCCACTGTATGAGGTTCCTGTCACTCTTTATGTCTATTCTGAGTTACAGATTAGTAGAAGTTTAAATACTAAATTTAGACTCAGGACAACACTTTTTAGATTATGCTCCATAGATGTCCTCCTCTGTCACTATGCCTAATTCCACTAAAGAACTACCAATGTACAGACATGCTCAAAGAATCAAATCTCTGATTTGGTGGCCCATCACCCTTAACAAACCCTATATAAAGGGTCATCCTTGCATTAGTTATTGGTCTTAGTAATACCTATAGTGTCGGCATTAATTTTTATTTTATTTTTTGAAATGCTTTTGGAATCTGTTACTGTGTTAGCAAATATGTGATTCTCATAGTATTTCAGGCATGAGTCTGAAATAATTTGAACAAAAGGCAATATAGTCATATCATATTTCTAGGCATGGTACTTGAGTGCTGTGTATATGGTAATAAGAAACAGTGAGAAGCTTAATGTATTCTACACTGTTTGATATTTGTCTATCAGGTATTTCAGTGTGCTTCTGTGTCCCAAAGGACTGTATATAATAATTAGACTTGTGGTGAAGCACATATTCCTAAATGACTTCTCTAATTCTGTTGTAGGTTAAAGTGCAGAACTAGAAACTCTGTTCTGATAAAAAAAAAATTAAATGTGATATTAACAGCTTAAAGTTGTATACCTCCCTTGAGATTCCCACTTTTAATAACCTCCAGTATCATAGATAAAACTGAGGGAGTAATCATTACTGAAATGGATTTTCTGGCAGAATTAGACATCACCTCCAAGAATCAATAATCATTTGAAGCTAACAGGGTGATTAAATGACCTCCTTTTTATTTTACCTCATGTTGAGTTGCTTTTTAATCTTGATTTAGAGTCACTCTGCTAGAAACAAAGATAAACCGAGGACGCAGAACATTGGAGCAGCAATGTGAGGCCTATTCATTATGAAGGTTAAAGGCTCCTTTCCTTCAATCAAGGCGTTTCTAGCTAATCAATGCATTCTAAAGGAAAAACTGAACACTCTAAGTGAAGACTGTATAAATACCACCACCTAAGGCTGCTACTTCTTTATGAAGATCTGCACCATTACCTTTACTATGGCAGGTGCTATATATTTTTTATTTAATAATTGACTATGCCAGTGATGCTGGGGTTATCTTTGTATTGACTGATAATGTTGCCATTAATTCTCTTCATCCATGTAGTTTATCTCTCCCATCTCTTTACAGTAAAAAAAAAAAAAAAATACTACCTCAAGTAGGCAGGACGTCTTTTCTGCCAGCCAACTATTTTCTACCACATGTAAGAAATGAAGCCAATTACCAATTAGACTTTTATATGCAGGGTGTCCCCTCAAAATATATACAGAGTGTGTGTAGATTCTATTACATTTTGAAAATAAAATGTATTTTAATAAACACTGGAGTTATGATTATTCAAAATTTTATACATATTTTTTGGGGACACCTATAGTTTGCATTGCTAATTACTACATTAATAACTGTATAGATCAAAGAATTATTTTATACATATTCTGACATTACACACATATGACAATATGAAAATGAAATTTGTGAATGTGCTCATATGTTAAAAGTAAAATTTGAAAAATATGAATGTAGAATTCAATAAAATTGCTAAGCAAACATTATTTGATCTTTATCCAAAGGAAAATTAGATAGATAGATGATAGATAGATAGATAGATGATAAATAGATAGATAGATGATAGATAGATAAGATAGATAGATGATAGAAAAAAAGATATATTCCTAAATATAGTTGGTGCACATGTGTGTGTATCCACAAGTATGCACAAGGGGAAAAAAGAGAGATAAAGTTAAGTACCATTATAATACCTTTAGGCAGACATAAGTATATTGATATTAAATAATAAAACACGAAATTATATAAACATTTGTGTATATATATAACTTATATATATTATTATAACCTGAATACTCTTATTTGTCTGATTTTGAACTTATGAGTTTTTATTTACAAGTACTTCTGTCTTGAGCTTTGATTTCTTCATAGATTGAACATGTTTAACTTTTTAAAAATATATGTCATGTTTGACCCAGCCAGTGTGGTTCAGTAGTTGAGTGTCAACCCATGAACCAAGGTCACCGGTTCGTTTCCTGATCAGAGCACATGCTAAGGTTGTGGGCCATACCTCCAGTGTGGGGCATACAGGAGGTGGCCAATCGATGTTCTCTCTCATTGATGTTTCTCTCTATCTCTACTTTTCTTTCCTCTCTCTCTGAAAATAAATGAAGAAAAAAAATTTTTTAAATATGTCATGTTTGAAATATGTATAAATTAATACTATAACACAGCAAGGTAGATACTAGCAATTACTCATTTTCTCTACAAAATGTTTCAAAATATAACTTGTAATTAACTAATAAGACTTTGCTGCCAAGGAATTTTCAAAGTGTTAACAAGGAGATAACTTTCAAAATGAGGAAACTAGATACAATAGACTTTATTTAACATTTTGCTACTGCCATGAGAGTTACTTAGGGAAAATATTTGTCTTTCTAAATAAATTTATTTTTATTGATTTTTTTAGAGAAAGAGGAAGGATGAGATAGAGAGAAAAACATTGATGTGAGAGGGAAACATTGATTGTTTGCCTGCTGCACACCCCCTCCCCCCACTGGGGATGAGCCTGTAACCCCATCATGTGCCCTGACTGGGAATCCAACCAGGACCTCTCAGTCCATGGAATGATGCTCAATCCTCTGAGCCACACCAGCCAGGCAATAAACTGATTTTCTAAAATATTATTTTGGCATTATAAGTGCCTACTGCTTCTTTTCAAGTGCAAAATGTGATTTTCTTTCATTTTAGACAATTAATTGGAAAGGAAATATTCAGCTAATAATTTTTGGAATTTTTAAAATTAATTCTCACATATTTAATACTGTACAGTTTTTAACAGGAATTAAAGAAAGGTGCTTTGTACTTCTAGAACACCTTATCAAGAAACAGGTGATGTCTGACCCTATCACTTTTTGTGAGGTTGATTTTGATCAGTGTGTCTAGATGTTCTCAGTTGAATCCATCCATATAAAATTCATTGTCAGCCTTTCACCTAAGTGATTTAGCTGACATTGATGATGATTCTCAATTTCCATTATTTTTTTATGGGTGAAAAATGGTGATATTCTAGTTCTATCATACATTTCTCATTTATTATCTGAAATTCTTGACCCTCTTCTAGATATCATTAAGTATAATTCATATAGGAAATGCAGAACAAATCCTTTAATTATTATATTTATCAACATTTTAGGATTATAATTTGTTTTCAGGAATGTAATAAAAATGATAAATATGTATTTCTGTTGTAATTATATTAGTGTATTTGATGTGTTTTAAGCTATTGCATTTATTATTTTTGATGCTTATATTGTTCCATTTTTGACTTGAAGGCACCTGTTAAAATTGTGTTCTGTTTAATATGAGCCCATTAGTCTTGATAGCTCCCACGTGTTCTTGTATAATAGATGATCCAGGCTCATTATGCACATGCTCTATTCCAGATTTGGAATCAGCTCTTTATCCAAGAAATTTTGATTCTAACTAATGAACTTATTACAAATCACAGTCTGGGCACTACACTTTTTTCATTACTGTAGGGGTGTTTGTTCTTTCTAAATTTCTCATATAGAAACAAGAACTCATGTCTTTTTTTCTTTTAACATCATGGCTGATTTGAAGCTATCAATATAATAGCACTAACAATGGAGTGAGAAGATTCATTGTCACGCATGGCATGTAATAGTTTCACCACACACATACAGTAGTTGTACATAACCTCAATATCACAAATATTGGAAAAATGTAATAAAATAATTAGAAAGTGATGTGGTTTTTTGTATTTCTTACTTTAATTTTTAAATATAATTTATATAATTATGTGGTTACATAATTTTATTTATTATTTATTTATTTATTTATTTATTTATTTATTTATTTATTTTTATCCTCACCCGAGGACATTTTTTTTTTTTTTTTTATCCTCACCTGAGGACATTTTTCCATTTTTTGTTCAGGTAGAGTGGGACGGAGAGAGAGGAACAGAGAGAGAGGAGAGAAACATCGATATGAAGGGACACATCGAGTGGCTGCCACCCGCACGACCAACCAGGGCCGGGGACAAACTGCAACCAAGGTACGTGCCCTTAGCGGGAATCAAACCCGGGTCTCTCCAGACCGCAGGCCGACGCTCTAACCGCTGAGCCAAACCGGCCAGGGCTCGAGGACATTTTTTGATATTTTGTTCAGATAGAGTGGGAGGGGGAGAGAGAGAGAGAGAGAGAGAAACAACGACGTGAAAGGGACACATCGAGTGGTTGCCACCCACACAACCCAACCAGGGCCGGGGACAAACTGCAACTGAGGTACGTGCCCTTAGCGGGGACCGAACCCGGGTCTCATGAGACAGCAGGCCGATGCTCCAACTGCTGAGCCAAACCGGCCAGGGCCATAATTTATTTTTTAATGGCTGTATTTAACACTTGACTCACAAAGTTACTGAAAATTCAACAATAGGCTCAAACACACCATTCTTTTTATGTGTACATAGGAAAAATGAGGAAATTAGAGTACTAATTTGATTTTTCATGTTATTTAGGAGTTATTGTAACCTTTTTTTAGGTGTGAACATGGTATTCTTACAGTGTTAGAAAAAGAAAAAAAAGAGGCCTTGTCTTTCACCAATACATACACACTAAAAGTTTATGTAAGTTTATAGGTATTGGTAATAATGAGTCATAGGTAATTAGGGTTCAAAATACCATTTTATCTGATTTCATTTACCCGAATTTTTTTCAATAAAATGTGAAAAATATAATATATTGATTTTGGACATTCCAGAGATACACAAAGCACAAAATAAGGTCCACAAGTATCTTATTATACTAGAATAGTTTTCAAGCTTATAAACAATTAATATACTTTTGATAAAAAGTTTTAAATGTGTTTAGATTATAAAAAATGGGGAGACACTAAATTCATCTAGGGAATTGGGAAGATCTTCATGAAGAGGAAGGCCTTAATTATTAACGTAAATTTGGCAGAGGATAAATGGAGATAAGATAATTTCACACAATAATCTTATATGAATGGAGTTTTGAAAATATAAGAATATTGGAAAAGAGTGAAAGAACACTTTGAACTTATTGTTTCTTTAGTATTATACAATTGAAAATAAATGTATTTTACATTCTGAATTAATATAATTTTTCATTTGACTTTATATCTGTCAAGTTAGAATTTTGGCCTATATTAAAATTATCAAGTATTCTTATTTAAAGCATGTTATTATATAATTTAAATAAATCAACTATGTCATTGCACAAAAAGGTAGCTATTGAAATGACTTAATGTTAACTAAATTATTCAAAACCCCTGTTGGGATGTAAGTGATGTGTTTCAGTAATAGAAAAGAACTTACAGAATCCCATTATTGAATTACTGACTGAGGAACATTTTAGTCCCTGCTATCCAAAGAATTTTCAATCATGGTGCTTAGAACATTTGCTAATTTGAACACAAGGTATAATTAAAGAAAAGGATAGACCTAAAAAGGTATATAATGAGACAAATTCTAAAACACTATTAGAATTCTATTTCCTTAATTTACTCCCTCATTTATCAGAAACACGTTATCCTGTCTTTATGAGAAGGGTTCTATAGGAGATAAAATTTCAAGACATTGTGTATCTGAATGAACCTTTAATTAACTTCCTACCTGAATGTTAATTTATCTGGAGATAACATCTTAGGTAGAAAATTATTCTTCCTCATAATTTTCAGAAATTTATGTACTATCTTTTACCATTCAATCCTGATAGTGTTAAAATTTTCTTGCCATTATAATTTTGAGCATTTATGTGTGATTTTTTTAGGATTCTTTCTAAAAGTTAAGAGAGTATTTTTATTTTCTAAAGTTCTAAAATTTCATAATGATATATCATTTTGGGGGCATATTATGCTTACTTCCTTTTTTTCCAGGCAATCAGTAAGCCTTTTCAATCTGCACACTTAATTATTCCTATTCTAATAATATTTCTTGACTAGTTTTTTTAATAAGATATGACATTCTTTTTTTCTTAGACCAACTAGAATTTTATTTTATTTTTTATTAATTGATTTTTGTTACAGATGTTTCTTCTTTTTCTCCCATTGACACCCTCCTCCAGATTCCCCACCAACCCCCAGCACTGTTGTCTATGTCCATTGATTATGCATATATGCATATACGTTCTTTGGTTTATCTCTTCCCTCCCCTTCCCCCCCTCTTCTGAGGTTTGTCAGTCTGTACCCTACTTCTATGTCTCTGTGTCTGTTTTGTTCATCAACTTTTTTTGTTCATTACATTGCACAAATAAGTGAGATCATGTGATATTTGTCTTTCTCTGATTGGCTTATTTCACTTAGCATAATACTCTCCAGGTCCCTCCATGTTGTCTTAAAGAAAAATAGATCTTTCTTTCTTACAGCTGCATAGTACTCTATTGTTTATAGGTACCACTGCTTTTTATCCATTCATCTATTAATGGACACTTGGGCTGTTTCAAGATCTTAGCTATTGTAAATAGTGCTTCTATGAACGTAGTGGTACATATATTCTTTCTGATTGATGTTTCAGGCTTCTTAGGGTATTTTCCTAGAAGTGGGATCACTGGGTCAAATGGCAGAACAATTTTTAATTTTTTGAGAAAACATCATATTGTTTTCTACGGTGGCTGCACCAGTCTGCATTCCCACCAGCAGTATACTAGAGTCCCCTTTTCTCCACATCCTTGCCAGCACCTGTTGTTTGATTATTTGTTGATGGCAGCCATTCTGGCAGGTGTGAGGTGATACCTCAAAGTCATCTTAATTTGCAACTCTCTGACAATTAGTGATGTTGAGCAGTTTTTCATATGTGTCTTGGCCATTTATATGTCCTTTTTGGAGAGGTGTCTGTTTAGGTCCCCTGCCCATTTTTTAATTGGATTCTTTGTCTTCATTTTGTTGAGTTATATGAGTACTCTATATATTTTGGATATTGACTCCTTATCTGATGTGTCGTTGGCAATTATGCTCTTCCATATAGTGGGTTCCCTTTCCATTTTGATGTATTTCTTTTGATGTGCAGAAATTTTTTAGTTTGATGTAGTCCCATGTATTCATTTTTTTTTCTTTGTTTCTCTCGCCTTAGGCATTGTATCAGCAAAAATTCTGCTGTGTGTGATGTCTGAAATTTTGTTGCCCACATTTTCTTCTAGGATTTTTATGGATTCATGAGTCACATTTAAGTCTTTTATCCATTTTGAATTTATCCTTCTGTAAGGTATAAGTTGGTAGTCTAGCTTCATGTTTTTGCATGTAGCTGTCAAATTTTCCCAGCACCATTTTTTAAAGAGGTTGTCATTACTCCATTGTATGCTCTTGCCATCTTTGTCAAATATTAATTCAGCATAATGTCTTGGGTCAATTTCTGGGTTCTCTCCTCTGTTCCATTGATCTATATGCCTGTTCTTGTGCCAGTATCAGGCTGTTTTGATTACAATGACTTTGTAGTATAATCTTATATCTGGTATTGTGATCCCTCCTACTTTGTTCTTCTTTTTCAAAACCACTGTTGCTATTTGAGGTCCTTTTTGGTTCCATATAAACTTTTGGAGTATTTGTTCCAGTTCCATGAAATATGTCATCGGTATTTTAATGGGGATTGCATTGAATGGTTAGATTGCTTTGGGTAGTGTGGACATTTTAATGATGTTAATTTTTCAAGTCCATGAACAAGGTATATGCTTCCACTTAAAAAAAAAAAAATTGTTTGTTTTTTTTTAATCAATTATAGAGAGAGGAAGGGAGAGGGAGAGAGAGATAGAAACACTGATGAGAGAGAACATTAATAGGCCTGCATGCCCTCTGTCCCTGCAGTGGGGATAGGGCCCACAACCTGGGTATTTGCCATGACCAAGAATCAAACCAGCAACCTCATGGTGCATGGGTCATTGCTCAACCATTGAACCACAGCAGCCGCCCTGCTTCCACTTTTTAATAGCATCCTCTATTTCTTTTTTTAGTGTCCTGCAGTTTTCTGTGAACAGGTCCTTTACTTCATTGGTTAAATTTATTCCTATATCTTATTTTTTTATTCCTGCAGTGGTAAACGAGATTGTTTTTTTATTTTCTCTTTCTGTGAGTTCATTTTTGGTGTACAAGAATGACATCGATTTTTTATGTTAATTTTGTATCCTGCTACTTTGCCAAATTCATTTATTAAGTCTAGTAGATTTTTTATGGAGTCTGGGGTTTTCTATGTACAGTATCACGTCATATGCAAATAATGACAGTTTTACTTTCTCCTTTACAATGTGGATCTCTTTTATTTATTTATTTCTTCATGTCTAAGCTGTGGCTAAGACTTCCAGAACTATGTGACATTAGAGTGGTGAAAGTGGGCATCTCTGTCTTGTTTCTATTCTTAAGGAAAATGCTTTCATTTTTGCCCATTGAGTATGATGTTGGCTGTAGGTTTTTCATATATGGATTTTTTTATGTCTAGATACGATCCCTCTATTCCCACATTGCTGAGCATTTTATCAGAAATGGATCCTAGATGTTGTTGAATGCTTTTTCAGTATCTGTTGATATGATCTTATGGTTTTTATCTTTCATTTTGTTTATGTGGTGTATCACATTTAGTGATTTGCAAATATAGTACCCACCTTGCACCCCTGGGATGAATCCCACTTGGTCATGGTGAATAATTTTTTTGATGTATTGCTAGATTCAGTTTGCTAATATTTTGTTAAGGATTTGGGCATCTATGTTTATCAGGGATATTGGCCTGCAATTTTTTTCTTTTCTTTGTAGTGTCTATATCTGACTTTGGAATTAAAATTGTGCTGGCCTCATAAAATAAGTTTGAAAGTCTTCCTTCTAATTGAATTTTTTGGAATAGTTTGAGGAGAATGGGTGTTAGTTTTCCATTGAGAGTTTGGTAAAACTCCCTCTATGAAGCCCTCCAGGCCCGGGCTTTTGTTTGCTGGGAGTTTCTTGATTACATATTTCATTTTCTTAGTTGTTATTAGTCTGTTCAAGTTCTCTATCTTTTCTCTGTTCAGTTTTGGGAGTCTGTGTGATTCTAGGAATTTGTCCATTTTGTTTAGATTGTCCAATTAGTTGGTGTACAATTGGCAGTAGTATGTTTTAACCATCCTTGGTATTTCTGTGGTGTCAGTTATTACTTCTCTTTCATTTCTGATTTTGTTTACTTGAGTCCTCTTTTTTTATTTCTTGTGAGTCTGGCTAAGTATCTATCAATCTTGTTTATCTTTTCAAAGAACCAGTTCTTTATTTCATTGATCTTTTCATTTTTTTTTTTCTATTTTTAGTTTCTGTGTCATTTATTTCTGCTCTGACCTTTATTATTTCTTTCTTTCTACTTGCTCTCAGTTTTCCTTTTTGTTAACTTTCTAGTTTTTTTAAATTGTAAGGTTAGAAAGTCAATTATAAATGTTTCTTATTTCTTGAGGTAGGCCTGTAGAGCCATAAACTTCCCCCTCTATGCTTCTTGTACTTTTGTGCCTTTTTACCTCACCAAGCTGAGGAAGTTTTCTGTTACTATTTCTTCAACTATATTCTCTAACACTAGCTCATTTTCTTCTTCTTATGGCACTCCTATGATGCAGATGTTGTTATGTTTCATATTGTCCCATAGTTGTCTTAAGCTGTCTTCCTGTTTTTTAATTTTTGTTGTTGTTGTTGTTTTCTGTTTTTCATTTTGGTTCTCTGATTGGGTGATTTTTTTTCTACCCTGTCTTCTAATTCTGATCCAATCCTCAGCTTCCTCTAGTCTGCTGGTTATTCCTTCCAATGTGTTCTTTATTTCTGCTATGTTATTCTTCATTTCTGCTTGGTGGTTTTTCATTTTAAGCTGGTTGATTTTCAATGTTTCTATATCTTTACTCATGCTGTTGAGCACTTTACTCATGCTGTTGAGCTTCCTCATGACCATATTGCTGAACTCTACCTTTGCTATCTTGCTTAATTCCATTTCATTTATCTCTGCTCCTGCAGAATTTTCTTATTCTTTCATTTGGAATTTGTTTCTTTGTTTCACCATTTTGGCTGTCTCAGTGGGTTTTGGAACCTACCAAATTTTTCCTGTGGGTGTTGGTGTTCCACTGGTTGTGGCTCCCTCTACTGGGTTTGGATGAATGTGGGAGGACCCATGTTAAATATGACTGTCAAGTCTTACTTTCTTGGGTAGATTTGCAGGCCAAGCAAAGGTTCAGTTATTCTCTAGCTTTTGCCTGCAGTCTCAGTTACTTGATGAGCCTCAGGTTATATTCCCCAGCTGAATGAATAATCCCTCAGGTATGAAAGGATTTCCAGCAGGTGGGGAACTTGCCTGCTGTCACACTCTAGCTTTCAAAGAGCTCAATTTGCAGTTTTGTGGCCTGGCCTGGTGGTGTTAAATTCCTGAGGGAGGGGCCATTGTTTCTCCATGGGGCTCTGGGAAGGGGAATTTTGAGTCATATGGCTACTGTCCTATGAGGAGTGATTCAGTATAAAACTCCTGGTGTCCTCTCTCTCCTGAGCCATGGTCCTTGGACTTTCTTCACAAAGTTCCAGTCCAGTCGGCCCTCCCTCTGCTAGAGCTCAAGATGAGTAGCTGTAGCTGATTTGGTGCTTTTTTAACCCCCACTTTCTGAGCAGGAACTACTCACAGCTAAAATTGCCATCAGTTGCTTCTGTTATCTCCCAGGCCACTCTCTCATGCCTCCACAGTTCCTACTAGGCTCACTTTGGTGTCCTCTTTCTGTCTGGTTATACAGGTTCTCTCAGCTGCTTTCCCAATGATTTGTCTTTATTTTAGTTGTAATACCAGTTTGGTCCTGGGAGATGGTCTGTGTAGCTTCCATTTTCTCTACTTGAGGAGTAAGGAAGAAGGCAGCATGCAGGATTACTCACAGAAGAATGTGGTGGCAATTATTTATTCCTGAATGTGTGTGGCTGAAGCTGTGACCACCAGCTGGCAGAAGATGAGACATTCTTTATGTTTGCAACCTTGCCACTCAGAAGGATGACTGCTTGACTACTTGGACTGATCCTCAAATATTCTCTTTACTTTTCTTGAGTTGCTTTTGTAATTTATTTTCTTTTGTGGTGTTTTTAGGTCTTATCTTAATATTTTATATTTAATTTTAATGACTTTCTCTAGATACATAACTAAATAGATAGATAGATATACTTCTATCTTTATTTTTATCTCTTATTATGGAGAGAGAAAGAGATGGGTGGGGAAAAGGAGAAGGAGAGGGATAGAAAGAGAGGGAGAGAGGAGTGTGCAATATTTTTAGTTTTCTTTTTTCCATCTGTCTTGGTCTTTGCAAACTTAAGCTCAATGTCGATATAATGGGATTTCTAGGAAGAGGGAATACAAAGACACATATTTAACCTGCCATGTTTAAACAAAAGGCACTTTCATATTTAATATACTATAACCCACTTTCCTTACCCACAACCATATCTTTCTTTGTCTTAATGTCTTGTCTCTTTTTACTGTTTCATTTATTCATTGACTTCTTTCATTAACATTCTTATCAATAATATTACAAAATATTTTGTGGGACTTTTTGTACTCAAGACCTTTGCCATACTCCTTCATCCTATTTTTCTAACTATATATTTTTCCACTTCTCATATTTTATTTCACTGACTTTTTAAAAATTTCCACTGTGACATTTTACATATACAGAATTTTAGAATATGTACTACTTACATAAAAATAGTTAAATAAATACCATCCACAACACTAAATAGAATGTTTGCAAGTACCTTGGAAGTCCAATGTGCTGTACCCCAAAATACTTCATTCTTCTTCTCTCCAAAAGTTAGCACTATCCTAAATTGTGCATTTGTCATTCTTTTGATTAAAATAATGTTTGTTTTGATCTGTATTTTATATAAATGAAATAATGTGTGTCCTTTTGTGACTTGATCCATTCACATAATATAATGATTCTGAGATCTCATGCTGAAGCATTTAGTTAAATTTCATTCATTCTTGTTGCTTATAGTATTCTATTGTATGTATGTACTGCAATTTAATAACTCATTTTATGATTATGGGTATTTGTATTTCTCGTTCTTTGCTATTATGTAAAATACAGTTATAAATAGTTCTTTGTGTGTCTCTTGGTGTATTTATTTAAGAATTGTCATAGAGCATAAATAAATGGTTAAATAAGGATATATGTGAATACTTTTGCTATGTTCAGAGAGATGACTGAATGATAAGAACATGTGAATTTTCAAGTTAATGGGTAATTACAAAAGTTTTACCAAAGTAGTTTTGTAGCATTTTTGTGTCCTCATCAATTATACAATTGATAGATCTTTATATTAATATAATAGAATTATACTAATTATATTCATTCAGAGGGTCTCAGATATATATTTTTGCAAAGTCTCTTGTAAAATCCATTACTTTGAGGGGCAGAAGAATAGAGCTCTAGCATTTATCAATTATTTCCAGTGCCTGATATTTTGAGGTTCTGCAGAGTCTCCCTATTGAAAGTCATGGTCGCATGTACTTACTTAGGCTTTCTGATTTTATTTCTTTTTTCATATATGTAGAAATTAATATGATTTTTCTTAGCTCTTTATCAGCATGTAATTGTTCACTCTACATAGTTCTTCAGAATATCAATTCTGTTATATTGCAAGAAATAGTAGTCCACTATATTCTGTTTTAAATGGGGTCAAGCAACAAAACAATTATGACAAAAAAAGACTGGAATTTGAAAATTCTAAAATTTTCTCCATTCTTTATTGGTGTTGTGTTATTAAGCCTTACAGTAATACTAACAAAACAATAATAATAAAAGATAAGTATTAAATTTTAAATCTGCACATCCTTAACCCTCTGTATCTCATTTTCTTAGCCTATAAATGGATATATAATGGTATTAACCTTGTGAGATTTTTAAAAAAGTACCTACTACTTATTTTTAACTATTATTTAACCCAGCATATGCTGGGATGAATAGCATGTCCATTGAAATACATGTTACTATACATTACTAAAAGCCGTCGTTGAAAAATATTTTTTGCTTTTACTCTCTCACACTCACTTCTCATAAACACACAGAAAATCATAGGTGCACTTTGGAATTTATGGAAAAAGAAACCGAGTTTCATAAAATAAAACTTTAAACTGGTTTGAAATAACAGCAACATTGTGTGCCAGTATTTTAATATATTTAAAGAATTAAAGTCCTTTAGAGCTAATCAACATCTGCAGAGTCTGAAAAGACATGCCCCTCAGAATCATAAAATAAAGTGCAGCATTTAGAGTATACAAGCTGAGGTGTAGACCTGCATTGCATTTAAAAAAATAAAAACCTCAACATCTTTAGAAAATCCTTGTAATGGAGTCTTTATGCTAAAGCTTACTCTTAATTCTAGCCTTGCTCTTTGAATGTTTAACATATAGCTGGGCCAATCTATCATTGAGTAGCCTACTGAGTGCCCACTATGTGCCCAGCATGAGAGCAGCAGAATCAGGTACCTCTGACATTTTGATGCTTGGTCTGATTTTCTGTCACCTATCTTTCAGGCTCCCCTAGAGGGAGGAAACCTGGAAGTAGCAGGCTCTGTCCCTTCAGGGAAATCTTAATGAGACCGAGCAGTTTGGACTGACAACCTACAATCACAGCTGATTTTTATTGCATTTATTTTAGAACGAGCATTTGTCTGTTTTTTTTTTTTTCTTTTCTTTTATAAGCCATTTATCTTCATTTCTACCTATTTTATTTCACGTTTACATGAAAAAAATAATAATGTTTATTTTCTTTAGATGAGTGATTGTAGTAGACTCTGACCTCAATTAATAGTACAAAGTTAATATTTCTAAAATTGAGATGCAAATTTAAAATTCCTGTTCAACTTAAAAATACTAATGGGGAAAATCTAAAATTATATTCAGAATTTTATTTACTTTTTTTTTCAATTTTCATTTTCTTTTTTTTAGTGTTAACCTTAAAATTTAGAAGGCTGTTTTTTTAAATAGTATTTTTTCTTTAGTTGTATTTCTTCTCTAATCACCTTATTTTAAAAAAAATCAGCCCTGGACTCTTTGGCTCAGTGGTTGGAGCATTGGCCTGCGGTCCAGAGAGACCCAGGTTCGGTTCCTGCTAAGGGCACGTACCTAGGTTGCAGTTTGTCTCCGGCCCTGGTTGGGTCATGTGGGTGGCAACCACTCGATGTGTCCCTTTCACGTCAATGTTTCTCTCTCTCTCTCTGTCTCTCCCTCCCTCCCTCCCTCCCTTCGTCCATCCCTCCCTCCCTCCCTCTCTACCTGAACAAAAAGTGAAAAAATGTTCTTGGGTGAGGATTAAAAACAAATCATATTGTCTGATACTAAATATTTCACTATTATCTACTTGGGTTAACAAAATGCTAAGTTATTTTTCATTATTTGATATTATTAATGCTTATTTACCAACCTTGCCCATATAGTTTTTGGAATCAAGCTAGGATTCAGATCAGGCAGTGCAATTGTCATGCACAAAATAAAAATTTCTTTACAGTAGTTGGACCTAAAGTGAATCTCCAGGTCAAATGCCTGAAATTATGAGCTTTGTGATCAAGAATATAAAAAAAGGTTATCAGATTGTAAGACATTAGAAGGTTGGGGTGGAAGCTACATATTAAAACCACACGGAGGTTTAATTATCAACTATGTTTTCTTGGCAAGAAAGGATATACATTTTGTGGCACCTAAAGACTATACAATTTGGGTACCCTTAGAAAAAAGGAAAGTATATTAGTAATACAAAATCTTGGGGTCCCTACCAAGGCTTTGGAAAGACACCATGCTAATTAGAGACCCAAAAGCTTAGACTTGATATTTCTGCTTCTGCTCTTGGATGAAATTTCTAGTGAGGTTAATTTTAGATAGAATATATTGTCTATGTGTTTGGCATTGCCTAATATATCTGATTGATGAGAAAGAAATCTCATACTAAAATACATGATGTGCTCAGTCTTTTTGAAATTGTTCTAAAACCACAAATTTTTATGAACACAGGCATTGTATTACATTTACGGGTGATGAAATTGGCCTATTTTATTTTGGGAGACTAGGGAAAGCTAAGGTAGAAGAAACGAGGCAAGAAATGGAGAGTAGGATTATAATGGGAAGACAAGATAATGCCCAGAGACAATACACCTTAGAAAAATTATGGTGGTTTTGTATAAAATGTGTAAATAATTTCAGGACCTATTTAATTGATAATAAAAAATAACCTTTACATAAGAAAGGCAAAAATTCCCAAATGCAAAACTAGTAGCAAAAGCACTGTCATTTTCAAACACAAAAATAATACATTAAATAGCTTAAATTTAATGAGAAATCATTCATTTTATTATCAGATGAGTGTCTTAAGGGAAAAATGAAGAATATTTTTTATGGGCCTTTTCCTTGGCCTATGTTTGACCTGCTTTTTTTTTTTTTTAATTCAAATGTCACTTTTTTTCACCCTTTGAAATGACAGATTCATCTTTTAATGACTTAATCCGAGGGTTAGTAATTCTACACAGAAGCATAGGTCCATGAATATAACATAAATCAAGAAAAAGATTTATAAAAAAGAAATGATTAGTATTAGAAAAGTTATTCAGAAAAGTATGAATGTATCAAAGGGGCAAATAATTCTGTACCATGTTATGCAGTGAAGTGAGGTAACAGTATTTTAAATGTGATTAATGCTTCTTGAGATAACATTTACTTGATTGTAAACTAACTTGAATATTATATTATAATTAGAAAAAAACATTTTAAATTAAAATATGTAAGAACTAGGCTTGGAAACAGACTGGCTGAGAATCTTAAAGTATCAAGCCAAAATAAGTTCTTGTGTATATTTATGAAAGTTTTAAACAATCATAATACCTAGGTCAAAATAGCAGATTAGAACAACAGATGGACACTTTATTTCACAGACTGAATACCTGGAAAACATAGGTACCCACATGAAAAATCAGGCACATTAATTCAATGCAACAACTAAATTATTTATTGTACACAATAACATGGTGAACATTTATTTGTTATTGAAATTAAGAAAAATAGACAAAAATAAAATGTTATAATGAAATAATTAAAATTGGTTCATCAACCCAAATTAGTGAAAAATTACTAGAAATTTATCAGTTTCTACTTACAGGGAAGTATTCATTTACCTATTGTAAAGTACTTTGCTAAAAGTACTAAATGTTTACTTAGAATAGCTATCATGAATCATGTTACATATAAATACAAGTATAAAATATGTAAGTAGTGTTCTTTAATGAATGGAGATATGTAAAATTAGATGAATGCTGTAGGACGGTTTGCCCATGCTTTTAGTCTAAATGTTAGTAAATAGAACATTTCTTTTCCTTTTGAACCTCCTGTTAAGTTGATAAAAAGATGAACCATTGTTTTGTTAAATAGTTAAATTATTATACTAATAGAAATACGAGTAGATTTATAACAAAATATTATTTTATTTTTTAATTTATTTTATGTTATTTGTTTAATCTTCGTCTTAGGATATTTTCCTATTGATTTTTAGAGAGAGTAGAAAGGAGTGAAGGAGGGAGGGAGGAAGAGAGAGAGAGAGAGAGAGAGAGAGAGAGAGAGAGAGATCAATTTGAGACAGACACCTCAATGGTTGCCTCCTGCATGACCCTGATCGGGGCCGGGGATCAAACCTGCAACCCAGGCATGTTCCCTTCACCAGAAACAAACCCGCCACCTTTCAGTCCTCAGGCCAGTGCTCTAACCACTTAGCAAACTGACCAGAGTACTACGTGATTGTTTTAAATGTCCAGGTTATTTCAGTAGTTACATATTATCACCTCTTTAAAAAACAGAAGAAAAAAAAAACTGCTTTGAAAAATATACAATTCCAGTTAAAATGTTTATATATTATAAATGCATAAATTTTGAGTAATACTTGATTAGCAGCAATTCAGCTGGGGATGGAAAGCATTGAATAGTGGCCTAACAAAGAATTGGACCAATACTTTAGTCCCTATGCTGATACACATGGACACCCAAGGGAGGTATTGACCTTGTAAGCCTATGGTTTTTTCCTGCAACATGCCAGTGGCCTGTATGGTCATTTTTAACGTCTCTAGTATGGCCCATATGTGTATTTTTTAATCCTAAAATTTTGTATTTTGATGTAATGGGAATATAACAGTTAATGAAAAAGCAAGAATAAATAGTATCAGAGGGTCAGAAGAATACCAATGTAGGATGCTATAGAAACAAAGGCAAGTATCAGAGATAATATTTTACATGTCCTGCAGGTGGCCTGAAATACTTTGGACACAGAAAGTCTAAACCTTTTATTCTTGAATAAAGACTTTATAAAGTAATAGGGAATTTTGAATTCTTTCAAATCATTGCAGAAACAACAAATTAAAAAATACAAATAGAATAATATGTGTTGAATAAGCATTTGCTTTTTAAATATCACCTTCCATAATGTGTAATATAAAATTATTGTTCAGCCAGGTCTCTCCTCTCCCCTCCCATGCCCTCCCCTCCCCTTTTCTACCCTCCCCTCTTCTTTCTCTCTCTATACATATACACACAAACAGACACAGCTATTGCTAAAATTGCTCTCTTTGCTAGTGCCAGCCTATTCTCAAGGGAATTTATTTACATTTTCATGTGTCTATCAACCCTCATTTTCAAAGACTAAAGTGTCATCTTCTTCCTCGACTGGTAATTCAGGGTATAGATAGGATTGACTCCTTATGTTATGATGATAACATATAATGATTGGAACCCAATACATTTCATAAAGAATATGTAAGCAACAAGATCAAACCTACTTACAAAGTAATTATGCAAAGTAAACTCTGTGTATGTGTGTGTATTAGTATTTGCTGTTGCAAAGTTGATTATGAAATTACTTATTTAGTGAGAAGATTGGAGGAGGAACCCCAGGAATTTAAATATACACATATTATAATATATAATGTATATACATATTATATATATGTATACATGCAATGCTAACCTTTGAAAATAAAGACTAAACATAATTAATTGATAAAAAATTTTTACTAAAAGAGATATCTCTGATAAGAATCTTTATATTCAGTGGATAAGTGGTAAAATTTAAGAGCTATGAAACTCTAGGGAGATGATTAGTTTAGGAAACAGAAAATAAAGGGGGCCTATGTTTCTGCACACGTGGGTATAATTTCATATTAGGGCCTAATCAGGAGGTGATTCTTTGTGATAACTAGGAATAGAATTTGATGATTTCTACTATCATTGTTGGGAAATGAAAGCAGGACAATTGTACTTAACCCAAGTAATTTGTAACACATTTACAGTGGAGATATGCAGGGCTGTACCTAGAAAAAAGTGAAAATATTTGTGTAGGTATTATTTAAGAACAATAGGAGGTTGTATACCTGTTTAGAAGTACCAATGAGCCCTGGCCAGTTTGGCTCAGCAGTTAGAGCATCGGCCCGCGGACCAGAGAGTCCCGGGTTTGGTTCCCACTAAGGGCACGTACCTCGGTTGCGGTTTGTCCCCGGCCCCAGTTTGAGTTGTGTGGGTGGCAACCAGTCACATCATGTGTCTCTCTCACATCAATCTCTCTCTCTCTCTCTCTCTCTCTCTCTCTCTCTCTCTCTCTCTCTCTTTCTTTCTCTTCTCACCTCTCTCCCTCCCACTCTGTCTGAATAAATGCAAAAATGTCTTGGGCTTGAGAAACTCTGACAGAAAATAATAATAAAATTATCCCCAGGTCAGGAAGCTTATGGGAGCTTAAGCTGCAGAATATCAGAAGGAATATCAGAAGGAATGAACAAAGAAGAGTAGAAAAATGGACTGAATCCACCAAACCATTACTTTGTCCCCTCTTATTGACATTTGCAGTTTTTCAGGAAGTAGGAGATTTGAAAATCATTATTGGTACACCTATTGCTTATAAGATTAGTTTCAGTAAGTTTTAGAGTAAAATATATGATCTTTTAATAATGAATTCATCATCCTTTTCAACTCTTTCTGTTGCCTTGGTAAAGCAGAAATCAGCCCTTGACAGCTGAGCGCAGGTCTGGAACTGCCGGCTCCCAGGGTTTCATTTTGCTGACTCCGTCCTGACGATCACAGCTAGACTGGGCTGTGCACCCGATGAGCATGAACCATTTCACAGAACACTGACATCAGAGAAGGCTGTTCTGTAACTGTGATTGATCTAGATAAAGGAAGGCCACTCTTTAATCAAGTCTGAGTACAAATAGAAACAAGAAGTTTGTCCAAACCACGGAGATGTCAAGTAACCCCTGAGCTATTATGAGTGGCAGGTGCTCCTTGAGTAGTTATTTCTTTAACTGAGTTTTATTTTCCTTCCTTCTAGATGCATAACTATATAGTACTGCTTTGTCCTAACCAGATAGAATCCAGAACAAAGCCTCTTTGCCTTGTCTCCACCCTGAAACACCTAACACAAATCCGAATCCTAGAATTTTTTTCTGACATCCTCTTTCCCCATGGCATGATGTCACTATTGCGGTATGGTTCAATCAACAAACTTAGATGAATACCTAGTAGTATTTGGCTAGAGGACATTGACAGATATTATAAAAAGAAAGTCATTAGAAGTCCCCCCACACCTGATGTCCTAGATCATTGGGAATATTTTACCTATTCATTGTAGTCAAGATTCAGGTGCCTGGGAGGGGCTTACCTATATGTTCTACAGATTTTATCTATTGATTCATGGATATATGTTTCTGAACAGTTAATAGACCTAAACTATGGTGATGATGTGCAGAGATTTGTAACTCATTGACTTGCTACAATTCTCATATGTGAATGTAGACTCTTCCTAGTAAAGCCTTACAATGTTCTTGAAGAAATGACAGTCACTAATTTTTACAAAAAAGGTTCCAAAAGACAATTGATCCCTTGGGTCTTTACTTGGGAGAGTTTCCTGCCACTCCTCAAGTAGTTTAAGAGTTTATTTATAAGACAATAGGGTCTGGAATGTGATAGTTTATCTATGCACTACTCTGTGGGCTTAACAAGTTTCTTGCTCTGCCCCATTTATTTCTCTCTTTTTTTCTATTAAATTTTTTTCTTTATTAATTTTAGTTACAGCAGGAGAGAGAAATAGAAGCATCTATGAAAGAGAACATCAACTGGCTGCCTCCTGCATGCTCTCCACTGGGGATTTGGCCCATAACCTGGGCATGTTCCCTGATCAGGAATCAAACCGGTGACCTCTTGGTGTATGGGTCTATGTTCAGCCACGGAGTCACATTGGCCGGGCTAGGTTTAAAATTTTTACTTAATTTACTTATGATTTTGATATTCTCTGCTTACATGTAAAATGTATCTACAGCTCCCCTTTCTTGTCTGGTTTTGTAATAATGGCTTATTTAAACTCATAAATTGAAATAATATAATGGAATCACTCATTTTAAACAAATACTCCTCTATTTTGCATTTAATATTATTTTGAAGTTAGTCCATATTGATAAATTTAGCATTATCTCATTTTTAAATACTTATGGCTGTAAAGTTACTGACCCAACTAATTATTTATTCACTTATTTAAGAAATATGCATTGAGTATTTACTTTGTATTTGACATCATTCTCAGTGTTCGCTATATAGTCATATACAACACAAAGTCTCTGAACACGATGCTGATAATCTTTTTGGCTGAGACAAGTAATAGATTTCTTAATGAATAAATATTGAATTCTAGGCAGTAATATTTATTTCAGAAAGAGTTTTTAAAAGCAGAGCAATGTGATATAGGATGACAAAATGTGCTGTCTTGAATAGGACAATAAGGAATAACACTGCAGAGAAGTATCATTAAACAGAAACGTGAGTGAAAATTTAAAGTGATGGGTAACTGTGCATATTTTGTTTTCTTCTGATACCCCTTCTCTACTTTTTTTAATGTTTACATTATTTAAGGATTTCATTCCATGCCATTATATATTTTATTTAATAAATGTATGACTAATATTTGTGTAGACTTAGTACATGTGATAATTCTGATTTTACTACACAAACCACTTGCTTACCATTTGCTCTTGAATTGCTTGCTTTGGGGAAATACATTTTCTAATAATTTTATAGAAGATCTGAAGAGGTAAATTGTCTAATTCTTTTCACTTTGTTTAAAAATGCATTTATTTTGCCTTGGACACCAAGATAGCAATGGCTCTAGAAATCTTAGCTGTAATGCTGACTTCTTTAGAAATTTAGAAATACTGTTCCATATTAATGTTAATATTATTAGTAATAGTTGCAGTACTAGAAGTAGTTTGTTTTGCTGCCGAAAAATCTGAGCTAAAGCTTATTCTTTTTTTCATTTATTTTTCAATTATAGTTGAAATCTGATACTTATTGATTAGTAAATAATCATTATTTTCTCCCACTCAGTTCAGCTTTAACAATGCTTTAGGATGGAAACTGTTGTTGTTAATTTATCCTGTTCAGTGAGTCAGTCCTTACTGGATACTTGATGTCTGAGTTTTCTACTTTTTTACCCCTACTTTTGGAAACTTTGTATAAATTTTGAAGATTGCTTTCATCTTTTCTCTCCAAGTACTTCTTTTGGAATTCCTCCTCCAGGTGGAAGAAGCATCAGACCTTTATTTCTCTTCAATTAACCTTTATTTCTTGCTATCCTATCTAATTTTTAGATAGTCTCACAAATATCATCTTCAGGTTTGTCTGTGATTACTCTTTATGTTTTGTTTTATTTTAATTTAAATGATAAAATATTCATATTTCATGATATCTTTGAACTTTTAAATGCTTTCTGTACCTTAGTGAATCTCCCTGAGGTTATTACATCTACAGACCTTATATTCCTCTTTTTTTTTTTTTTTTTGGTATGTTCCCCTAGCAGGAACCGAACCCAGGACTCTCTGGTCCATAGGCCAACACTCCAACCACTGAGCCAAACTGGCCTGGGCCTTATATTCCTCTTTTATTTTCTCAATTATCTCTGTTATTTTTGTTATAGGCTATTTCTGCTTATTTACTGTCCTGTCTTTCTGCTATGATATAGGTTCCCCTAAATATAATAAATACATATATATAATTATGTGTTATATATACAGGGTGGGGCAAAAGTAGGTTTACAGTTGTTCATATGGAAATAATATAATAATAAATAATACAAAAAATAAACTGTTTTGCAAGCTCACAACTGTAAACCTACTTTTGCCCCACCTTATATACATTCATATATCACACATGTGATATATAATATAATATAATATGTGTGTGTATATATATTCACATATATATATTTCAACCCTGTGTATGTGTGTAAAATGTTTGTGGTTGTTTACTTGTTAAACCTTGCTAAATCTGCTTAGAGAATTTGCATATAAACGTTGGATTGGACAGGATGTGTATAAACAAAGAATTAGACAAGTGAAAAAAATAAGTTTTGCAGGATGAGTGTTTTCCTAACCAGCATTAGGAACATGAAATAGCCACAGTTTCTTCCGGTCCATCTGGAACTATCTTGTTGTCAGTAACAATGAAGAGAAAAACGTCACTGTACTTGCTGCCTAACTGAAGGGAGAGAGTGAATGTGTAGGTAGAGGCTCTTGCACAGGGACCTCCACTCCCAGTGACTTACATAGTCACCTCCAGGCATGCTTCTGTCTTTATGACCTCCACCTCTGAGGATGGGCCACGCCACTGGTGTTGTTCCATCTTTTCAAGTAGCCCTTTTGCACATATTTTGGCTTGTGGTTTTCCTCATTAATCCCATCCTGTCTGCTTGCCAGCTTTCACAGGTTCTTCATAGAGTCTGGTAGAAAGTGAGCTCTTATTTTTATTTTCCAAATTTTGTTTATATATATTTTTATTTGGTTTTGTGACTTCAATCATTGCTAACATTTTTGCTGGAAAGGGGAGCTGGAAGATGGGTTTGGTTCTCAGTCTCTGCCTGAAATAGTTTCACTTTTAACATGGTCTTTGTGATACCTCAGATATTATTTGATATACAGTTGTATAGATATTTTAAATCTATTAATAATAAATTATAGAATTAGAGAGTTTTCTTTATTAAGCAGCATGTTAAATATATATTATTTTCTAAAAATATGGACTTAATATGAAGGGGCATTATTGGATGGAGGCAGATTTTATAGTTATTTAATTAATTTAAAATATAATTCATACTAAATATATCTATTGAGCAGTTTTTCAATGTGCAATTAATTGCATGCAGTTGAATAAAAGTTCATGGAATGCCTATTATGCTCTGGCCTAATTTAGTTTTATAAGGAGGATTTTACTTTCTCAAATGGTTTTATGGACTAAATTTCATCTGTCAGTGAAAGAACTGCAAAGAAATAACTTCTTTCTTAGAATTATATATCATACTGCTGCACCAGAAATAAATCAGGCCAAAATGTATTATGTATTTTCTTAATATTAGTGGAGGACATCACTACATACTAGGGGTGGACAAACTGTTTCTGTACCAGATAGTAAATATTTTAGACCTTGTGGGTCATGACATTTCTGTTTCAACAACTATTTCCTGCTGTTTTTCTCTGGAAGAAGCCATGGCTAACATATAAATGAGTAACATGTTGTGTTTCAATGAAAACTTTTTACGAAAATGGACAGTGGGTAGGACTAGGCCTCATAGGCCATGGTTGGCCAAACCCAGTGAGAGAATACAAGAAGTTTAAGGGGTTTAAAGCTACTTACTCCTTAAACTTCACTTTTGAAAAACACATTTCTACTTCATTACAACTTAGAAAACTCTTTCAAATTCTTTAAGAGAATATTCGATTGGCACAATAGCTTTTATATTCATAAATTTGACGAATATATCTTTACATCCCAAATAGAATGTGTGTTAATAAAGACAACTCTAAGGTAAAGAGTAATTCAGAATATTTTGAGTTCACTTACATTATTTTCTTCTGCATTTTTGCAAAGTTCCCAAAGATGATAAAGGAAATTGCAATCTGAAATGTCTGAACAAGATGAAAAGTGACCATAACTACATACTATGGTATAAATATGAAAATAAAATCTGTGGTATGTAACTTGTTATATAAAATTACATAATATTATATGCTAAAACCAGAGGAAAGAAATGGTATTCACATACAAAGTGAATTCTTTATAAATGCTTGGGAAAAGGTTCATGATAAAGACACTCAACCTATAGTGGTACAAGAGATATTAGATTAAAGATATTAATAAATTATTTGGTTTTATTCAAAATTTTTGTGAAATTTAATCAAAATATTACTTTGTTCAACTACTGCCTCTCTTCTAAGTTACCGTAGACTTAATTTATATTTTTTTCAGATAATTGTGTTATGTTCCCTAGGTTCACCCCTGGGTGGCAGATGACTTCTTTGTATATGAGTTCTTCCAGTTTAATTACCACATGTGTGTCCTCTCCTCCCCTGGTAGTGTCCCAGGATGTCATACACGTTTTCTTGATAGAGAATCAATACTTACACTTTCATTGCTTTGCTCTTGGATACTGGTCATTGTCAGTTTGGTTTGTGTGGCGATATACTCACCTTATTATCACCACGGACAATTGTCACCTTAAGTCATTATTGTCTCTCCACTCTAGTAATCACGTTTGCAGAGGAAGGCACATAATGGAATTCCCCCCCTCCAGATCCATTCTTCATCCTCCTGGGCCCTGGTTTGTGTCCTGAGAATGTGATCCATGTACAGAGCACTACCAGAACTTTTTTTCTGGCTGCCTTCCAATTAGGCTTAACCAACGAGGGGCACGACAACAGCAGTTTGGATATAAAATGGGCCGGAAAGCTTTTTCTCTGCCCTCTGTTTTTCTTCAGCAGTGCATTTCTTGCAGTACTTGTTACCCTCTCGTGCCACCTCTCCCCTGGCTGGCCAGTCCCCCACAGTTACAGTCACCAGTGGGCACCAGCAATGTTCCTCCCCTCTGCTGCTTAAATCCTAACAGCTACAAAGGCGGCTGCTCTTTCTTCCCTTTCTGCTGCCCACCACGCATGTATATCTTCTCTTTCTAAATCTTTTCCATTTGAAATATCTGTAAATTCTCTCTCTCTCTCTTTTTTTTTTTATTATTGTAAGGAGTAAGTTTCTGAATTTCTTCTTCTATTTGAGTTGCTTCTGCAATTTTTTTTTTTTTAAATATCCCAAATCCACAGCTCAACTTCAGGAAGTTAGAGTAAAATTTTCTAGGATAAGCATTTATCTATTAATTCAATACTACAGGCTAATGATGAAGATAAAGACATAAATAGATAAAGAATGTGTGTTATTGTGATTTATAATAAGAAATACATATTTGGTTTTCATCCCCTTTTCCTTCATAGAGCTCCTAGGATTGTTGGATTGTTTTAAGTGATGAGCTCGGCCCTTTGTTATGTTAATGAGGTGACTCTGGACCCCATCTAAGCTGGGCCTGGATGCCAGGAGAACCAGCCCTGTGGTTAGAGGATTGAAGTTTCACCACCTCCTGACCTGGAAGAAAGAGGGGCTAGAGATTAGGTCAACCACCAATGATATAATAGCCAATGATTATGTAATAAAGCCTCCAGAAAAAAAACAAAAAACTCAAAATTGCAGGATTCAGAGTGCTTCCAGATTGGTAAACAGAGATTTGAAGAGAACAGCTCACCTAGAAAGAACATAGGAGCTCGAGGCCCTTTCCTCATGCCTTGCCCTATGTATCTCTTCCATCTGGATGTTTCTAAGTTTTATCTTTCTATAATAAATAGATAATCTAATTTCCTGAATTCTCTGAGCTGCTCTCAATCAAATAAATTGAACCCGAGAGTGGGTCATGGGAACCTCTGATTTATAGCTGGTCAGTCAGAAGTAGTACAGGTAACACCTGGGCTTGCTACAGGCAACTGAAGTGGTGGTGGGGACAGTCTTGGAGGTCTGAACCCTTAACAGATGGAATCTGATGCTATTTCTGGGTAGATAGACATCAGGAATCAGTTGAATTCTTTGACACTCTGCTGGTATCTGAGAATTGCTTGTTAGTGCTCCCCCTCCCCCATACAACATACACATTGTAGTTGTGTCCAGGAACCCAAAAGAGGACCTTATAGAGTATGAGTTCTAGATGATTACATGATTTAGGTAATAATAAAAAATTTTATTTATATCTCCCCAAATATTATTTTTCACCATTTATTAGCCAATGTTTTTATATTTAGTCCTATGCAGTTTGCTGCTCTTCTCGGGTTGAATTCCTTGGTTATCTGATACTCCTCAAAAGTTTTGGATTCAGTCTTTATTTCTCCACCCTGAAAATTGCTGCCCTGTATAACAAAATACATATTAGTTGCATTTAATCTGTTAGCAATTTATCCTAGAATGATATGTTGAATGTTTTATAATAGATTATTGTGAGCATACCTTGAATTCCACAGCTGGGAAGCCACTTTCTTTGAAATGATGAACAGTTATAACATTATCATTAACCAATATCCTACTTTCCTAACAACTCTCAATATATAACATTTTTACTTGTAGCAAAGTATCAAAGAAATTATTGAAACTAGCAAGTATTCCTTTCTTTAGTATGTAATATTTGTTGATATATCTTTATATAAACATAGATAAAAATGTAATACTAGACATTATTGACTGGGAACTCAAGGAGGTGTTCAGATGTTTCAGTATAAAATTTCAAGTTCTTCATTAAAGTAGAACACTGCTTTTATTAAATTTTACTGTTGTCATAATAAAGTTTCATAAATTATTTTGTCTAAAATGAAATGTTTCTATACCATAAGATTATATTATATGTAAAACCTAGGAGAGATCATTTCCTTTCTGAATAATTTAACAGTTTGTCAACACTGTAATGGTTGAGCATAACAACTCAGAGACAGCCCCTGAAATGGATTGCATTTAAAAAAATTTTTTTTTTCCTTTATTGATTTTAGAAAGAGAGGAAGGGAAAGGGAGAGAGAGAGAGAGAAATGTTAATGGGAGAGAACATCAATTGGCCGCCTCCTGCACACCCCACACTGGGGCTGTGACCGGGAATCGAACCAGCAACCTCCTGGTGCATGGGTAGATGCTCAACCACTGAGCCACACCAGCTGGGTGTATTTTTCCCCCCACAATTCTTTTATCGCTCTCTATTTTTACAATGCTACACTTTGGGTAGAATATGCAGTCCTACTCTGTTTGACAGTGGAAATTTAGAAGAGACCTCCATGTGTTTGCCAGGTTTTTCATGTCTATTTGTGTTCCTGCCATTCACTCTGATAAGACTTGCTTCATATAGTTACTTCTCCCAGAGTGAGAAACACATGGGTCTCTTCTGAGGCCAACCTGCTGCCTTACACAGAGCTGTCCACCCTAACTCAGCAATTTTCAACCTTGGCACACATAAAGTAATTACTAAAACTCTGCAACACACCAAAAAATACATTTTTTTCAGATCTGACAAAAATAGGGTATAACTTTGATTCATTCATACTGGATGCTATTGTGTGTTGGCTGTTGTCATTTTGTTACTTGATAATCTAAGGGAAAAGAGGTCAGTAACCCCGAGTAAAAAGTCAGGTACTGCATGTTTTAAAAATTCTTGTGGCACACCAGTTGAAAATCACTGCTTTAAGTCAAAGACATGTATACAAAAAAAAATGAGTGCTACTTTTTAAAAGCCATTGAAATTTTGGAATTGTTTTTTACACAGCATAGTCACCATAGTTGAATAATACAAACCCGTTAGCCAAGACATAATCAAGGAAATTCTAAAGCCTATAACCTGTCCCGAAGGTGGTGGGACAGATCCCCACATTGTGTTTCAAAATACAAATATGCATAAGTTGGTTTATACCAGAAACCATTTATTTCCAACATCTTCTCTGACAACTATGGAAAATGAAAGAAAAAACTGAGATGCTTGTTGCTTTGGACAAAATGTGTGTTTGGTGTGATGAGGAAACACATCTCTTCTGCTTATATTGCAATTTCGAAGGGGATTAAACAGTGTTGTTTTTCTCCAGTATTAGTTTAGTGAAATCGTCCTTTCAGAACATATTTTGCTTTGCTTGGTGGTTTTTGGTAAAGCCTTCTGTCTTCGCAGAGTGAAAATTTGAGACAGCTGGAATTCAAGTGATAGGCACTTTGCTGCACTCTGTCCATCAAAGAGACCAGGATTCTCTCATTGGTTATGTCTCTACTTTGGAAGAATTCACAACAAAACTGTTAGGAACAGATGAGGAAAGTAGGTATCTGCAAAGGGAGGTGGTGGTAGCATCTGTCGTAGGCATTTAGAACCAAGTATGGTGAAGAGAGAGACTGTGTGGGCCGGGAAGTGGTAGCAACCTGGTAAGGGCGCTGAAGTCTGAGCAGGTTGAAATTATCTGCAATGTTCTAAATACTTATTCAAGGTTTTCTCTACATGGAGGCAGATCATATTAACACTTTTTGAAAAGGCAAGACAAATTTGTGTGTGTATTTTCTAATGAACTCATGCAGCTGCACCATAATGTACCTTTTTTTTCTTTATTGATTTTTAGAGAGAGAGGAAGGGAGAGGGAGAGAGAGAGAGAGACCTCAATGAGAGAGAACATAGATTGGCCGCCTCCTGCATGCCCCCCACTGGGGATTGGGGCCACAACCTGGGCATATGCCTTGATCTGGAATCAAACCAGTGACCTCTTGCTGCGTGGGTCAATGCTCAACCACTGAGCCACATCAGCAGATAAATGTACCCTTTTTTTTTACAGACTCCTAGAGAGTACTATTGTTTTTTCATTAGTAAATCTGCCAGAACTGAAGGGCTTTTGGGATTAAAAAATAAAGCCTTTAGAAACAATAACAAGCAAACAAACAAAAACAAATCAAACAAAAACTCCATCTGAGGTGTGATTTTAAATCGACTGATATAATCACTCTGTGACTAGTATATTTGCAAAAATCAGTATAGAAAAAGATACCACAATGAAAAGACAGTTTGGTATATTGCATACTATCACTAAAAATATATTTAAAGAAAAAGACTTGATAAAAGATTGAGATAGCCATACTGGAAATTTATGTGTAGAACAGAAAAATTGAGAAGATTTAAAAGAAAAATTAAGAAGGCATTCATTTTACATTCAAATTACATTATGGAAAACTCTTTGCAAAACTTAATTTCAGTTTTCATATACTGAATTCGCAATTCCTTGAAGATGCTATAGTCTGGGAAAGTCATTAGCATACCCAGTTCTAGATACGACTCCATTGTATTTGAATTCCAGTGGCTGTGGCTGCAGGAGCCTCCTGTCCTGGGTGCTGGGAAACGTGGCACATCAGAACAGGGCTTTGCCTCCTCTTCCCCAGAGGTTCCCTAGTCTGTGATCTGTGTCAATCACATGGAATTAACTTTTTTTTTTTTTATCCTCACCTGAGGACATTTTTTTCATTTTTTTGTTCAGATAGAGTATGAAGGAGAGAGAGAGAAACATCGACGTGGAAGGTACACATCGAGTGGCTGCCACCCACACGACCCATCCAGGGCTGGGGACAAACTGCAACCGAGATACGTGCCCTTGGCGGGAACCGAACCCAGGTCTCTCTGGACCACAGGTTGACGCTTTAACTGCTGAGCCAAAATGGCCAGGGCGGAATTAACTTCTTTGTAGCTTCCTCTCTCTCACTCGCCCAAGCAATACATATTTTTTTCCATATAAGACCAGACCATCCCCACCCCCTACCTCATATACTTGACTTCCTGTGCCCTGCTTGCCCCTACCCCCACCACATGTTTCCAGTGACTGCTGAAAAGGACCAGCAAACTGTGTTGAAACAGTGAAGAGCCCAGTTAGAGAGAAAACCACAGATTTATATTGTTTTATTGGCAAGATTGTTCCCCCTCAAAATATAAACAAACAATAAAATAAACCAACACATATTTGTAATACAAGGTATGCTGAAAGTAAAGGTTTCTCTTATTTGACATTTGTTCTTTCATTATTATCTTCAGAGTTCTTTAGAGAATATTCCTTAAATTCATTTTTGCTTCTTCAATTTTTATTTTTTAACTCACTTTCAAGACAATTTGAATTTTGATCTTCTCCTCACTCAAAAAATATATATTAATTTATTTTTATATATGTTTTTATTGATTTTATTTAGAGAGAGAAGAAGGGAGAGAGAGAGAGAAACATGATGTGAGAAACCTTGATCAGCTGCCTCCCTCACACCCCCTACTAGGGATCAAGCCCACAACCCCAGCATGTGCCTTGACCAGGAATTGAACCAGGACCTCTCAGCCCATAGGATGATGCTCAATCCACTGAGCCACACAGGCCAGTGGATTTTTTAAAAATTTATCTTTATTGTCAAAAGTATTATAGATGTCTTCCCTTTATTCCCCCATTGACCTCCGCCCTGCTCCCGCTCCCCCTCCCCCACCGGGCCTTCCCCACACTATTGTCTGTGTCCATGGGTTATGCATACAAGTTCTTTGGTTAATCTCATTTTGCCCCCTCCCTTCAAATACTATATACTTGTATTTAACAAGTTAGCTTTTTTCTCTCCTATGAGTATATCTTTATCAATTAGACATCATTTTATGTAAATTTTAGACATTGATTTTCCCTCCTTCAGGATTCAATAGATATTTTTAACCAGATTTTTATATTTTTATTTCTTTTTGTGTCTTCAATGACATAGTTAAAACTGAGAAATAATAATTAACCACTAAATTTATTATGTGTTTTCCATGTTCAAGACACTGTGTTAACATTTTACATCCAAGACCTCATTAAATCTTTGCAATACTTCATGAGGTGTAGGAATCATTACATCATTATGAAGATGAAAACTGGAATTCTGAGAAGGCAGTAGCTTTCTCAAGAGCTCCTGTAATTGACAGGACCAAAATCTGGACAGAGGCTATCTGATTCTAGACCTTGATTGGAGCACTATCTCACCAAGAATTTGCTAATGATTTTCTTTGTCTTTCTCACTTTTATCATAAGTTTGCATTTAACTGCTATGCGATTAAAGTCTCATTGTAGGGTGCTGGCATATATCTCTAAAACATTTTTTTCATCATCACCTCTGATTAAAGCCCCTCTTTTTTTTAATTGTAGAGAAACAGAATCCAAAATATGTAGATACGGATAGGTATAGATGTAATTATAGGTATATAGCTATGTACGATTTATCTATGCCTATAGCTACATATAAGTAGATGTAGATTTCTTTTATTATGAAGAATTGGTTTATATGATTGTGGGTGCTGGTGAGTTCAGAATCTGTAGAGCAGCAGGCTAAACACTCAGATAAGTTCTATTGCAGTTTCGAGGCAGAATTTCTTCTCCAGGAAATGTCAGAATTTGTTCTTAGGACCAACTAATTAGATGAGACCCACCATATAATGAAATGTAATTTCCTTTACTTAAAGTCAATTGATTGTAGATGTTAACCACATCTATAAGGTATGTTTATAACAATGCCTAGATCAATGTGGTCTGACCAAAATAACTGGTACTATAGCCTAGCCAAGTCCACACAAAAATATCTAATCATAACACTACCTGTTACAGGAAGCTTTCATTTGTTTCATCAGAAATCATAATAACTCAAAATAATGTGGCACTTTACTAATCTACATGTGTAGATTGGTTCCCCCCCCCCCCCAATATGTCCATGTCCTGATCCTTGGAAGCTATGAGTGTTATATTACTTAGAAAAAAGATCTTATTGCTACATTAAGAAGGGGCACGCAGATACCAAAGCATGTAATCTTTTGGATTAACTTTGCTCCCTGGGTATTCACATTTTGAGAAAAACAAGAGCAATCAAACTTCTTTTGCTAATCACATTTGCATTTTTTTTTTCTGTTAAATTCATATGAAGACTAAGAATAGGGTTTATATAAATTTAAATATAATATTGAATTTAGCCAAGATTAAAGCCAAGATGTACATTATGCAATAAGAATTGATGCTTTAAATAGCACTCACTATAAAGAAAGAAAGATGGCAAACTGACATTTAGTCAATTCTAAAGATTCTGTGTTGAATCTGTGACTTGGAATTTTATGTTAGTTTTTTTTTTTTTTTTTTTTTTTTTCTTTTTCTTCTTTGTTCTAATATGATGAACATATTTGTTCATTTGCTAGGCAATTTCAAGGCATATTTCCTAGACACCTAACAATTTTCAACAATATGCCAAATTGTCTCACTTTCTTTTTATTTATTTTTTGTCTTAAAAATTTTCCAAGTATAAGTATATAAGATCTTGAATGCCTATGAATGTGATTCTATATATCATCATTCCAACCTGCTTTGACCATGTAATCATTGAATTAAAAAACTCACTCTTAGCCAGATATATCAAGTACATGTGCTTGGTACTCCTGGTGAAGACCTCAGGAGTCCATAGAATTCACTCTGTAATCCACCTAAAGTTGAGAAACACCTTATCATTTAGGTGAATTGTTCAGCTAAGAAAAATAAGATCGTAACTATCTTAAACATTGTAGAAGAAATGTTTTTAAGTTTTAAGAAAACTAATAGATCTCATCAATTCTGAAATGTTTGAATCCTAGAAATATTCTTAAAGATCTGTATATTTTTCAGGTTGCACACCATAAAAGTGTTTTGGACTGTCAATAATTTTCTCTTCACTTTTCTCAAATACAAATCATTCAGGCTTCTATATATATTTGTAAAACCCTCTGAGTTAGTTTCTGTTACTGGTTCTGTTTCCTTTTATCTCCACTCTATTATCAAGCTTATGTTACAAATTTTTAATTTTGGTTTTGTTCTATAATTTTTTAGTTCTATAATTTTTATTTGGTTATTTTTTATAATTTCTGTTCTGCTGACATTTCTATTTCTTTCATTGGTTTAAAAATAATTTGTAATTGATTGTTGAAGCATTATTATGATTAATTTGTTGAATATTTGGCAGATAATTCTAATATCTGCTTTCCCTTTGTATTGGCATCGTTTGATTGCATTTATATTGATTGATCGATTTTAGAGAGAGAGGAAGGAAGAGGGAGAGAGAGCTAGAAACATCAATTAGAGAGAACATCGGTTGGCCACCTTCTGTATGCCCCCCACTGGGAACTGGTCCCACAACCTGGGCATGTGCCCTTACCAGAAATCTAACCAACGACCTCTTGGTGCATGTGTCAATGCTCAACCATTGAGCCACACTGGCCGGGCCATTTGATTGCCTTTTTAAATTCAAGTTGTGATTTTTCTAGTTTTTGTATAATGAATGATTATTTTTTCTTGCATTTAAACATTTTAGATTTTATGTTAAGAGACCCTTAATTCTATTTAAATATTCTTTTTTTTTTTTAAGCAAGCAGCCACCCTGTTGGGTTAGTGCGTAGGTCCTGTACCACTTTTGGGGGATGTAATTCCATTGCCATTTTGTTTTCCGAGTCCTCACAGTGGTATTCTGATCAACTCTGTTCTGGTTCTGCTTGAGCCCTGGCTGGTTGCTAGTTCTCTGTTGGTGCTGCTAACAGTGATGGGAAGTTCTTTTCTGGGTACCCAGAACTCTTAAATGGGGAAACCTGAACCCCCTAGATAGGAAGAATTTCACCAAGATCCATTGAACTTTCTCTTATATATCTGGTAGTGGCATAGGAAGGGTGAAGTACCAACCTGGACTGTCTTCTCTCACTAGATAGAGGGCTAAGAGATTCCTGGCCTATATCTACTTTTTGCCCCTGGTGTGGAGGGCCAAGAGTGTGACTCTTTATCACTGGGCAAAAGATAGAGAGATACTAAGCCTGTGTCCATGGCCAGTACAAGTGTGAGGGCCAGTCTATTGCCAATGTATGTAGGACTTTGGTTGAGTAGACCTGAGAGCTGGGGCTGTAGGGCAGGTGTGGGTCGATCCTTGCAGGTTCTGTTGCTGCTGCTGCTGGCAAAGGGGTCCCACTATCTAGCATGTGAGGTCAGGGATGATAGGCAGACCTGATCTCTGCAGGTGTGGGTCCTTCAGTTAGGTCCCTACTGGCCTTTGCATTCTCTGGTTTTAGCCCAAAGTCCAGGCTTTCTTGTATTGTGTTTATGTGTGTGTGTGTGTGTGTGTGTGTGTGTGTGTTTTGTTCTGTTTTACCTATGATGTGTTTTGTTTTTTATGACTATCAGCACTTTGGGGTGGGACTTTTCTCCAGCTCTCATTTTGGATATATGGGAAATAACAAAGGAAAGCCAGAGAACTAGTTGGGTGTTATTCAAGTCTTGACATCCCTAGCTACTCTACCAGCTTACTTCCACTTACAGAGTTCTTTTATATGTGTGGAATTATTTCCAGAGTATTCATTCATATTTAGATGACACAAACAGAGAAAAGTGAATCTAAACAATCTTGTCCTAGTAACAGAAATAACAAGGTTGTTTTTGACATTTAAAAACTATTATTATATGCTAATTAATTTTTTGGTGAACTATGAACAAAATACTGTCTGCTCTTGTGTTAATTAAATGATATAATGTAAAAGTCACTATTAAGGTAAAAAACAAGTGAAATAGTACTATTTTTAATATCCTTATAGAATTAAACAGGTTCACTTTTTACAAAAGGAAACATTGAATTCTAGTAGCTATCATTCTTCATTGTAGGTATATTCATTAATATAATTGTGTAATCTAGATGTTGTGATTTTTTTTACATTGATTTATATAATTAATATTATCTCTTTTACATACATCTGTGTGAAACTTAAAGTGTGGCATACGGTAGAGAATCTGTTTCAAATATGTTTTTATTAAGTATTTTTATGTCTATCATTTAGCTTTCAGATTTGTTGATTCTTTATAATCAGGTTGACTGGCTTACTTATTCATTGACATCTTCTATAATTGTGGTAATCCCTACGCAAAAAAACTGCATTTTTATTTTCACTTTATGCTCCTTGCTTGTGTAAGGAAATTTATACTTGAGGGTATTTCTTTCAAATTCCAGGTTCTATTTAAAACAAAATTTGATTTTTCTATTGATTTTGTATTAATAAGCTTCTTTGATTAAATTTTCTTTCTTTTTTTGGAAGAAAATTTATTTTTTATTGAAAATAATGCCTTTATCAATGGTTTACATAAAAGGTAGATGCACGATTACTACAGAGTTGCCTGTAGAATAATTTTCCATTTTTATTAAAAATATAAAAGTTTTAAAACAAACAGAAATAAAATTTGGTAATAGAAAAATCTCATTTTGACAAACTTTTCAACTATAGTTAAGTATAAACTTGGCTCTTGTGGTCTTTGAGGAATTCATACTTGTGCTAGAAGGGAAGTTAAGGACATATTTCTGTGAATACCAAATTACCTGTTTCAGAAACAAACTCTATCTTTTCAAAATGGGAATGTTTGAACACACGATTATAGATCTGGTTGGTTTTGATCTTTGGAAGCCCATGATGAACTGCATTTCATGTTGTCCTTCCCCCAAACGACACTAGGAACTGTTGTTATTGCTGATGAGAAGTTTGACTTTACCACCATAATATAAATGTTAGTTTAAAGTTCCCTATTTTCTTTATGAACGTGTTCATTTGGATTGATAGGAGTTGACTGCATTTCATCCAGAGAACGGGTTGGTGGAACGTATGGGTTTTATGCAGGGACAAATATTATCTGAAGTTCAAAACACTTTTATGGCAAAATCATATCAGATTACTAGGAAATTGGTAGGGGAATACTGTTAAACATTAACATTATTTAATTATTGTCAAGCTTAATTGAAGTTGCTTCTTAGATCAGCAGGGTACAAGACTTAAGTTGGATTATCTCAAAAAGTGAGTTTTTGACTTTTTTTTTTTTTATTATGTGAAGCTTATTCAAATGATGTAAAAATTCTCACTGTCAATTGGCTGTTTGACTCAGAAGGTCAACACTAATATTTAAATAATTTTGTTTTTGTTTTTTAATTTTTTATTTGTTTTCGTAACAGATGTTTCTCCTTTTTTATCTCATTGGCATCCCCTTCCCCATCCTCCCCTCACCCCGTCTCCACTTTGTTGTCCATGTCCATTGGTCATGCATACATGCATATAAGTTCTGTGGTTTATCTCTTCCCACCCCTCCACCCCCTCTTCTGAGGGATGTAAGTCTGTGCCCTACTTTCATGTTTCTGGGTCTTCCGTATTGCTCAGACTGTTATGTTCATTATATTCCATATATAAGTGAGATCATGTGGTATTTGTCTTTTTCTGCTTGGCTTATTTCACTTAGGATAATACTTTCCAGGTCCCTCCATGTTGTCTCAAAGGATAAGAGATCTTTCTTTCTCATAGCTGCATAGTACTCCATTGTGTATATGTACCACTGCTTTCTTATCCATTCGTTTACTGGTGGACACTTGGGCTGTTTCCAGATCTTAGCTATTGTAAATAGTGCTGCTATGAACATGGGGGTACATATATTCTTCCTGATTGGTGTTTCAGGCTTCTTAGGATATATTCCTAGAAGCAGGATCACTGGGTCAAATGGAAGTTCAATTTTTAATTTTTTGAGGTAACACCATATTGTTTTCCATAGTGGCTGCACCAGTCTGCATTCTCACCAGCAGAGTCCCCTTTTCTCCACACCCTCGTCAACACTTGTTGTTTGATGATTTGTTGATGGCGGCCATTCTGACAGGTGTGAGGTGATACCTCATTGTTGTTTTAATTTGCATTTCTCTGATGTTTAGTGATGTTGAGCATTTCTTCATATGTCTCTTGGCCATTTGTATATCCTGTTTGGAGAGGTGTCTATTCAGCTCCTCTGCCCATTTTTTCATTGGGTTCTTTGTCTTCCTTTTGTTGAGTTGTATGAGCACTCTATATATATTGGAAATTAACCCCTTATCTGATATATCATTGGCAATGATGTTCTCCCATACAATGGGTTGCCTTTCCATTTTGATGATTGTATCTTTTGCTGTGCAGAAGCTTTTTAGTTTGATGTAGTCCCATGTGTTCATTTTCTCCTTTGTTTCTGTTGCCTTAGGTGATGTATCAGTGAAACTTCTGCTGCATTTGATGTCCGAAATTTTGATGCCTACATTTTCTTCTAGAATTTTTATGGATTCATGCATCACATTTAAGTCTTTTATCCATTTTGAATTTATTTTTGTGTATGGTATAAGTTGATGGTCTAGTTTTATTTTTTTGCATGTAGCTGTCCAATTTTCCCAACACCATTTATTAAAGAGGCTGTCTTTACTCCACTGTATGCTCTTGCCACCTTGTCAAATATTAATTGAGCATATTGCCTTGGGTTCATTTCTGTGTTCTCAGTTCTGTTCCACTGGTCTATATGCCTGTTCTTGTGCCAGTAGCAGGCTGTTTTGATCACAGTTGCTTTGTAGTATAACCTGATGTCTGGTATTGTGATCCCACCTACTTTGTCCTTCTTTTTCAAAATTGCTGTGGCTATTTGCTTAAATTTTCTATGTGGTGCTTTATTTTAACATTCTGGACAAAATAATTTATACATCCTGATATGTTCATCACCTTTGGCAATTTTATGTCCATTCTAGTTTTATTAAAAACTAAAAATTTTGCATTCATTTGGGATCTTGATTAAAGATCTTTATAGACACGCATCTCTGAGATTTAGTTATCTAAATCATATCTAAGTCATATCAGAAACATATTTATGCATTTACATAATATTAGTTACATTTTATACTTGACTAATAATCTTCATTATCCATATGAGACACTCCCATTATTCCAAATTTCCCAACCTGGCAACAATTGCTACAACAATTAATACAAGTGCTAGGATGTTATAATCAAAAGACTCCAAAGTACAATAGTTTTCTGAAAGAGGTGACGTCTCATGTAATGATTCACTGTGCTGTGACCCTACCGCCTATGGCATTTTTCTTGGCTTCATGGCAGTGCTGGATTGCTTGTCATATCCTTGTACCAGATTGTGTGTAGGGGAAAAGAGAGGAGAATATCCAGGACATGGGTTTTCTATATATGAAGCTGTTTAGGTGGAAGTTTTATCACTTCCTTCGATATCATTTTGGTGATAAATTAATCTCATGGCTACATCTTGCCACAAGGCAGCCTGGAGAATGTAGTGTCTAACTCAGTGTTGTTCCTCTGCTAAGAAAAAAACTGAGAGACTGTATTTGAGGGATAAACTGTATCTTTCCACAATTTCTCAATATGTTACTCTAGATTTCTCTGTAACAATTTGAAAATGTGAATATATCATGTTAATAAACAGTAGGAGAAACAAGGAGGGTTTAGACCCAACTATTTGACTATAATCTAAATAAATAATAACCTCACTTTTGTCATACTCAATTCTTACCTGTAAGGTCTAGGTTTAGGAAATCTTTAAAAACACTTTTGTGGATAATAAGTAAACACATGGATAATATAACACAGTTATTGTCTACACTATGTGTTCTGTGTCTTAGAAGTTTTAGAATCCAAGGAAAAAATAAATGTTTTTTATTAACACTGTGAAAGACTTTGTGACTCTTGGAGAGTTTCTGTAAATTTTTATTTTTCCTTGAAATGAGAATTTAGGTGATTCTAATTGTACAGCTACATGGCGAGTCATTAATCAGACAACCAGTACAAACATAATAAAAGATCTTGAACCTTAGCAGAGTCCCCAGGCTTCTATAAACATGTGCAGAAGCATTTGGCTCTCCTAACTACCACCAACCAAATGCTTACTTCACTACAACTGAACACCAATTTGGAAACTCACATATACATATGAAAGCCAAATTTTTGGGTGAAACAAATGTTTTCAACGGAAACAAATGCTTGGGTTGTTCACATGTGCCCAAACTAAATATTTTCTTGTAAAAGTAAATATGCTTCCAAGTCACTCATACTCCACATCATTTATTAATTAAATGAGACTTGATATTATCCCACACTTATAGTATGCTTCATTTTGAAAAAAATGGTGAAATATCTACTGACACGAGCTGTTCTTTGTTCTGGAAACACTGTCTGAGGAACAGAGCCTTCACATACGCGATGCCCTCTGCCCGGGATGCTTAGCATCACTTCTGCTTAACTCCTATCATTTCTTCTGTTTTCATCTCAATCATAAATTCTTCAATAAAAACCTTCCCTGTGTAAGATAAGCCCCACAAACAATTATATTTGTATATTTGTTCTTATCATTTTTGCTTAATATGTGTTTCTCCCACTACTAAAGGCAGCAACTGCATATGATATATAAAAGGCAAGCTGTACTTATTGTCTAAGTAGATGGGGATACACCATCTTCCTCACAGGTTTGACTTGGGAATTTAATGTGTTACTGCATGTTAAACACTGAGTATCTAGCCCATGGACAACAATTCATCTTTCCCTCCAATAAAAAGGTCAATGAAGGCAAAATTGTTTTCACACAAATACATTGATAAAACTTAGAAGAGTGTCTATGTTATATGCATTTTAAAATAATAAACAAATGGGGAAAAATAGAGTGGAACCCCAAAAATGCAAACAGATTTAGAGAAAAATATTTCAACTTAATTACTAGGCTTGAGAGAATGAGTAAATAAATTATTGTCCCCTTTCAACTGTCTTTGATTGATATATTGATATAATAACTCCAGAGAAAGTTTGAAAACAAAGATAAATAAATGGAGCTTGAAGTTGTTTGGGCTAGATTATTTGGGCTAGAAAACTTCAGCTTGGAAGCACTGTATATTCTTTCAAACATGTAGAGCCATTTGGTGAGGGTCAGTCTTGAATTTATTATATTTCCATACAGTTTAATTAAGATTGACTTATTTTGTAAAATATTTGGAATAAAAATGATGTAACTATAATTGATTATAAACATTTCTAAATCTGAAAAAGATAACTAATCATTGATTGATATTCATTAGAATACATAAAAATGCTTAAAACAGCTTTGGTATAAAGTAGACATGATAATTACAAACACGATGGAATGTAACAGTGAGTGTCACCAGTAAAAAAGACATGCAGATTTTTAAAAAATAAAGAAAAGGAAGGAAAGTAGAGAGAAAAAGAGAGAGAGAAACCATGTTATTGAAAATACTGCCAAAGTCTGTTTTTCCAATGCATTATGAAAATACTCAGGAGGCTGGAGACAAAGGTCCATTTGTGGCCTCTTGTGCTTCTGAGATATGGTGGAGATTTGCCCTGGCGTGTGATTGGTGAAATGGTGGTGATCTGGTAATGGAAGCACTGTATGAAGTGGTGTGCACATTTGATAACTTATTTTCTTTATCACAAGAATAGATAGCTATCCTTTTTAGATAGCTCCTTACATAACTGAGGCAGGAGGTGTACACTCTCCGGAGTACGTCTGAAGAAAGGAAAAGTCCAGGCTGTAAGCCAGCCTCTGCGTGATGAGAGTCCGCGAGAGGCTGGCAGGGCTATCCTGCAGGACGTGTTGCTGCAGTTGTATGGCTGAAGCCATTTTGTCAGTTTTTAAATGTTTGTGAGAAATTTGTTTGATTTTCAGAAATGTGATTTGAGGTTGGGCCAGTGTGGCTCAGTTGGTTGGAGTATCACCCAGGTCCCAAAGGGTCACAATTTCGATTTCCAGTCAGGGCACATACCCAGGTTGTCGGTTTGATCCCCTGTTGTGGTACTTAGGGGAGGCAACCAATCAATATTTCTCTGTCACATTGATGTTTCTCTCTCTCCCTCTCCCCCCTCCCTCTCTAAAATCAATGTAAAAAATATTTTAAAATGTGATTTGTGTCTTCAGTCAAAATTTTAAGTCAATATGAACAGACAGCTCTCCATTCATTATTTAGATACAAAGGGATATAAGCTTTTTTGTTTTGTTTTGTTTATATCTATTTTTTTTTTTTATTTCTTTCTCTCTTATTTTCTATAATGGGTATGCCTGTATGCATGCTTTAGGTTAGTATTCACTGTATTTGTATCTTGGTATTTTTCCCTTCAAGAACTTTTGAACAAGCTCTCTGCATGTTTCTATAGAGAGCTTTTTATTACATGATTTTTATAAATTTCTTACTAAATTAACTATATCCTAATTATACAATATTGAAACTCATGTAATTTTGTCAGTATCATCTGTTTTGGGTAACAATCTCAAAAATTGAGGTTTCAATTTTTCAGTGATAAAAGGTAGAGTCACAGATTTTTTAACACTGTTATAGAGACAGTTATTTATAGCCTGTTACATTCAAAAAAGAATATGCAACAGCTTATACATGATATATGCAATATGGGACACAAGTAAAATATAACACTTTAAGGAAATAAGAGGAAAATAGGTGCTGGAAAATAATGTGAAATGGAGGGTAAATATACAAAGGTCTCACTATAACTTCTTTTGTGATGACAGAGGTAGGTCATACTTAGGCACTATGAGACCTTAAAGACAGAGGATATAAAAATAAGATTCAAAGCCACGTTGCACAGTGTCAGAAGAGGTCTCCAGATCCATACCATTAACTTTCGAAGATATTTAGTGAGGAAATAATTATTTTTAAAAAAACAAAAACAAACTTAGCTCTAAGAAAAATCTCTTTCATTGTTCCTGATGAGAGAATATTGTATTATGTAGTGAATGTTGAGTTCAAGAACATTTCAACTATGAATACCATGAATAGTTCATGGTAGCTTTCTTTTATCATGTATCAGTAAGTGCGATATCACAGTTTTAATTCACAGGTTAGGAAAAAAAAACTAGCCCTGGCCAGTTTGGCTCAGTGGTTAGAGTGTTGGCCTTCGGTCTGGAGGGACCCAGGTTCGGTTCCCGCTAAGGGCACGTACCTCGATTGCAGTTTGTCCCCGGCCCTGGTTGAGTCGTGTGGTGGCAACCACCTGATGTGCCCCTTTCACGTTGATGTTTCTCTCTCTCTCTCTCTCCCTCCCATTCTATTTGAGCAAAATATCGAAAAATGTCCTCAGGTGAGGATAATAAATAAATAAATAAAGCAGTGTTTTTCAAAAAAGAAAAAGAAAAACAAAACTAAACTAAAATATACTCAAAAAGTTGCCCAAGTGCAAATGATTTGGTCTGGTTAGAGTTATAACAGACTGATTAAAATGGTTTTAGTGAAAATCAATTTTATGAATATTTGATACATGTTTTACACAAAGAATATTTGTTGAGTATTGAAAGATCCAAAAGAATATTTACATATATATGTATTATATATACATATATATGTATGTGTATATACACACACGCAATATATATATACACACACATATATGTATATGCACACACATATATTATATATAATCATAGAGTCTAATAATACTATGAATATCCATTGCTAGCCATGCTACATAAGAAATAAAATATTTCCTTCAATTTGAAATCTCTTACATGACTCTTCTCCATCCCATCTTATTTTCTGTAGAGAGAACTTCTTTCCCGACTTCCATGTTCATTATTCTCTTTCCTTTATTTAATATAGTATTTAAGTACCCTTAGTACTTTTCACCCTTAATAACATATTATTTACATTTTCATGTTTTGTGAGTTGTTATAGATCGAATCAAATTTATACATCGTTCTGCAATTTGTTTTTGATGCCTCTGTTTTATCCCTGAGATGCAAACATGCTTTATTTTATAGCTGTCATTTATTAATTTTTACTGATGTACAGAATTCCTTCACATACAGTCATTTATTGATAGATGCTACTGCTGATGGACATTGATTGGCTTCCTGTTTTGGGCTAAGACAAATAATGCTGCCATGGACATTATGATACATCTCTCCAAGTACGCATCTTTGTTTAAGATGAATACAAAGAAAAGTATTTGGTTGGTCTTTGATATGCTCATCTTCAGCTATATTAGATCATGGTAATTGTTTTTGTTTTCCTAAAGGGGTTTTACTAGCTTAAACTCACCAATAGTATATCACATTACAGTTTTTTCATGGCTTCATCTTACTTCCTATTATCAAACCTTTTTATTTATTTTCTGCAACACTCCTCAGTGAAAAATTGTATTTCATTAGTTTGAAATTGTAACACCTTGATTTTTAGTAGTTCTAGAATATCTGCACTTTTATGGGTCAATTTTAATGTGCTTATTTAGGGCTTCTAAATGTTTTCTTTTGAATAGTTATTTTTATTTCATACATCATAGTGGGGTTTTTTTTGGTCAGCTTTAGATGTTACACATATTCTTTCTGTTTTTAGCTTGTCTTTTTATTTTCTATTTGATATTATTAACAATGAAAATTTTAAATGTTAGTATTGTCAAATTAATCCCTATTTCAATATTGTTACTTAATTCTTAATAAATTAATTTCTACTGAGGGGACATAGTATTCAGTTATATTATTTTCTATATAGTGTATTATTTTTTCTTTCATATTAGAGGTTTTAATCTACCTGGAAATGATTTTAGTATAAGGCTTCAGCTTTACTTATATCTATATAGAACATACCAAATATACTAGCATCATTTACTTAAGGGTTTATTAACTTATACAGAACCAAAGCTAGCTTTGTAATAAATCAAAAATCCATGTATTTGTGAATTGTTTCTGGGTTTTCTATTCTATTTATTCATATTTTGTCATGCATATAAACTTTAAAATCATCTTGACAGGATCCGCAAAATAACCAAAAGGATTTTGATATGATATATATCAAATCTACAAATCACTTAGGGGAATATTGACATTTACATGTAATAGTATTTTTTCATTTCTTGATCTGGTACATGTCTCAATTTATTTATGTCTTATTTTCTCCCAATGAAACATTTTAATTTTCTTCAGAAATAAATATGTTAATATTGTCCTAGGCACTTTATTTCTGATGTAACTATAAATGGCTTCCTTTTTAAGTTATATGGTCTAACAGTGTTTTTTAGTAGTTGTTGCTGGTTAATAGAAATGCAATTGGATTTTATGTTAAAATTTTTAATGCAACATACTTGGTGAATTTTTTGTTAAGAATTATAGCTTATTTGTATATTTTTATTTTTTCTATGTAGATAATTATGCCATCTATGAATAATTATATCTTCAACCTTTTTCATATAAATGAAAGGGAAAAAGAAAACTGATATCATTTTTTGCATTCAGAGCTCTTGACCTTGCTATAACACCCAACCAATTTTTAAAAATAATAATATGAAGCCCCTTACTGTTTTCTACAATTCTACGTCTAAGATTTTTGATAATAAAAAAAAAATAATTGACCACAGATTTTTGAAAATCACAAATTGAACGTGCTGGAAAATCTGATTGCATCACTAATCCTAAATGTAGTCTATTTTTATCATGATTTGTTTTATGATTTAATGGTTCATTTGGAATACTTTTATAATGAATATTTCATGTTTAATTTTATTCTTTCTTTTAGCTGCTTCAGAAATGGCTCATTTTAAAATGTCCTAGGATTAGAAAAAATGAATATCTGATACTTTCACAGTACTTTATATTTTTCCAGTAAAACATTTAAATCCATTATGTCAATTGATAATAAAGTTTCATGAATTGATGTGCCATTGCTTATTCCACTGGCACATAATTTAGTGAATTTCATTTAAAAATAAAAATAAAAATATATTGAAGCCTTTACCATATTTATTCCATGTTAAACATATGCAGTATCATAATGTGATTCAATTATAACACTGATTTTTTTCTAAAGAATAAAAATGTCATTAAGAAAACACCCACAGCAGCAAATATATTGTTCCTTATTAAGCTGTATCTCAAATTCTCTGTGTCTGAATAATTTCAGAAATATTAGATATTCCTGTTAAACAAGTATCTTTCCTAAAGAAATCAGGGCTACATTGATCAATACTCAAGGAGATAGGCTAGGAAGAGGTACTTACTATTGATCCAATTCCTCAAAAGTATATAAATAAAATTATATTGACTAGTGCACAATAGGTGATAAGCTCAAAAAATGCATTGTGTTAATTCATTTATATTGTTTTGCCGAATCCTTGTGACAAATAGTGATATTTAGGGGCCATGGACCATAGTTAGAAAACATGTAAATTAATGATTCACAGAGAAATTGACCTCATTACTTTAGCTTTAAAAAAAAATATTTATTTTTGTATTCTTACTGAGCTAACTGCTATGGGTCACTTTTTGCCTTTTATGTGGTTATCCATCCAGTGCATACAATATTTCCCTTGTAATAGCATTTTGTGTGTGCTGTTGAGAATCAATAACCTTGAATGCTGTGTGTGATGGCAAGTCTACCAACTCAGTCAGACAGAGAGGCAGAGGAGAATTAAGATATTGCATTTTAGGCATGTGTATTAACTCACCATCTAACAGGGAAAAAATAATGAGTGTAACCCTCACAATGGAGGGGTATAGGGAGCTTTTAAATAGGGAGTTTAATCTCCTTTAGAGCAAAGCCACACTCTTCGTTGCCCTAGGTTTTTGGCAAGATTCCCAGAAACTGCAGTCATTCATGAGCCACACACTCTGTTCTTAGGAAAATTGCATTGGGATCTTCACACAGTGCAACCAATGCTCTTGTTTTGAACGCTTTGTCTGTAAAAAATCCCCTCACACACACACATATATATATATATATATATATATATATATATATATATATGTACACACACACACACACACACACACACACACACACACGTGCATGGTACTTAGCCACCACCAAAGAATGGAACACTACAGGGATTTGAACCTGTAGTTGCAGGAAGTCCAAGTATTTCAAACCTTATGTGTCAACTATAAAACCATTCCCTCTGGCTGATTATTCCGGAATTAAAATGTAGTTTATGTTAGGCAAGCTTGGAAAATTCCCAAATCAAATAAGCTTGCTTAGAGAGGCTTGTTCTATTCACTTTGCAAATGCTGAAGCAACAGCTTTATTCTACCTTGGTCCTCTTTGACTTTTGTGATGTATTCTGTGTTCTCATTCATACTCATCTCTGTAATTTGAATAAGATTTTTCTGTGAGGTGTGTTTATTGTGATAATAAAGTATAATCTAGTAAAAATTAGTGTTTAAATTCTTGAGCTATGAAAAAAAAAAACTAGTTTATTTTATTTTGAAGGCAAGGCACAATCTCTTTTACTACTTATTGTCTGTGTAAGAGAATAGGGTTTGAGATTGTTTCTTGACTGGGTGAACTAAAATGGCTAGTGAGACCGGTATACAGAGTGGGGTGAGAGTAGGTGTATAGTTATGAGGATGCTAAATATAGAGTTTATTCTTGTATTATTATTTATTAACTACTGTATTATTTTTCATACAAACAACTGTAAACTTACTTTTGCCCCACCGTGTGTGTGTATATATATTTATCTATCTATATATATAGGTAGATAGATATCTTTTTCTTCTGTGATATTTTATGTCTAGTGTATATTTGATTTATGCATTGATTGAGGTTTCAATTTTAATCATTAGAGCTGCACTATATTTTAAACTCATATATGCCATTGTGAAAAAATAAAATTGTATATGAAGTTCTTAACTGTAAAATGTACAGTAGGAATCTTTGTAGGTCAGCTTTTAGCTAAATGCAAGTTCCTAACTTTACAAATTATATCATAATTATTATTAGACAAATTAGAATTAACATCTGCCACAACCACCACCAACAGCAAAAGCAGAAGACAGTGTTTCTTCCACCTTTTTATAATACACAGTTTTGCTACAGATTTATTTTAAGCTTTGTCCAAAAATATTTATAGCAATTGAGCTATTTAGTTATCAAAGTTGTATAATCCTCAAATGGATTAACTGGTACAATGAGGGGGCTTGCCACAGCTCAGGGTTTGTATGCAGAAAAGTCAGAAACCCTAAAATACCACTTTCTTTGCATACACGCTGATTCTGTTAACTTGACACAAATACATGTAGTTTCTTTGTTAAAAGATACTTTCTTTGATATTATCATGTTGCATTTCCTCAGAGAATTACCCTCCCCTCTCTTCCCAAGGCTGAATGTGTTTTTGCAAAACTGATTTTATTAATTCTTCTAACATTTCCGTGATTAAACAAAACAAAACAAAACAAGAGGCAGAATGGGCAGGTGGTGCTTTCTTCATTTGATAGGTAGAGAAACTGAGGTACTTAGAAGATTAAGTAGTTTGCAGATGGTTTCACAGCAGGTAAAGGGTGGAGCCGAATCTCCTGCCTGTGGCTTAAGTGTTTGATCTTTTACCAAGCAATGAACACATTTAACTTTAATTCAAGAAAATAAAATGTAAGTAAAATATTAGCAAAAATTTAGCAAGCTGTCATACCTACCTACCTTCTTTCACTTATATGTTGTACATACCTGTATTATGTGGCTATATTTGCAGTTTATATATTTAAACTACCTGCTGTCTCAGGATTAGTACATTTTCTAAACTGGAGAATATGAAAACAACAAAAACTAGAGCCAAACTCTGTGTGACCTGACACAATTGTCCCCAGCAGAGTCAGTTTGGCATTATTGTTGTATTTGTGACTGACCATGAGGCTATAAATTAGAACACATGGATAAAGATAGAGGGTTTCTATAAACACATCTCAATTTTTAAATAAATGCAAAAATGTGAAAGAGTTATAGAAATAATATATATATTCTATAAATATTCATCTATGCTAAAATATGTTTGCCTTATTGATACTTGCAACTAGGAGGCAATAATAAAAGTCAGCTAATTGGAAAATATAGATCTATAAATGGATGAAGATTTTAACACTATGTCAGAGCTTATACATGATAATAAAATAAATAGTAATCTCAAATATAGTTCTTCCTGTCCAATTACAAAAACCTTTGACAAATTATTTTCAGCAACATATTTCAAAATGATTAGGAAAATATAAATAAATCCAATTTTTACTAATGTTCAAATAATTCATTAATTAAAAATTTAAATTTTAAATGTTAAAATTAAAATGTTATATTTCTTTTATTAGAAACTTTATTAGAAAATATAATTATTTTTATTTTAGAAAAAAATTGATGAGGGAGGAATCATCATTTAATAGTAATATTGTACTTTCTAGGTTTTTTATATTGATGTTTGTAATTTATATGTGTTTTTTGTAACAAATACGTCATCAGGGTCATTTAAACAAGAAAATTAAATCAGATCTGTTTTTGAATTTACATTTTTTAGCTGTTCTCATGATGTTACCTTTGTCTTTCTGAAATAAATGTATCAACCTTTTAAACCTCTTAAACCAATAAAAAATGGGATCTTATTAAAGGGATATATTTGATTGTCTAAGCTGATTTAATATGCATTTTTATATTATGTGTTTACTTTAAAAATATATTAGAGAATTGTACTGCTAATTCCACTGATTTATGTGACAAAAATTGTTGCCACATAATTCAACTTCCTCAAAAGGAATACTGGAGACATTTAAATCTAATAAGAACTTTTTACTAAAATCTCACTTTTTATCTTTTTTTACAAAGACTACTTTGTCTTGCTCATCATTTGGCAGACATATTATTGCAAAGTAAGGGAATAATAGACATATTTAACACTTACTGCAAGTATTATGTAAAAATTCACAATTGCTATAAAGCATTTTTTACATTTTATTTTTGAAATTTTTCTATAGATTAAAACAAATAATATTTAATATATGGACAAATAAACTGCATAGAATTTAATATTCATTCAAATATTGTTATTTTCCAATTTAGTACAAATTTATTAAAATAATAACTGTAGCATGAAATTGAAATATATGTTTAAAGGGTCAATGGAAGATACCTAGAATAAGAGATTAAATTAATGAATAATTTTTTAAACAAAGAAGCCTATCAGAGATTAAATCTGTATGAAATAATTGAAAATAAAGTAAAACACATTATTATAAAAATAAATGTGATGCAAATGAGGTTGCTAAAGAGCTTATTGGCATTATAGAGAAAATAAACTTGAAAGAACAGCTTCCATTGTTATATCTATTCAGACATTTTGCTAAGTCTTGACATTGAAAATTTCACATTTTAAGAATAGAGGTGAACCTCAGCGCATAGGGAAAATATCATAGAGATTTCAATTTATCAGACAGTATGACGATGCATTTGAAAGATTTTCTTTTATATTTGACATATAAGAGAAATAGATATCTAATTTTTTTTTTATGTCAACTTGCATTACACAAAGAACATAATCAGTTTCCTGTTCATCTCACATGTGTGGCAGGCCTCACTGAAGACAACTGGAGCTAGAATCAGAGAGATTCTCAGCATTTCTTCAAACAAAGCAAAGAAAGCTCAAAGCTTCCGCAGAAAAGGTGACATTTGCCTGAAGTTAATGACCTCACCCTCTATGTAGCTATCAAGGATAACAACAACAACAAAAAGAACATGACTGTCACAATGACATGCTTTTTCTTTGGAAAAAAATTGCGATTTTAAATAAACTTTTATTTCAGAAATGACTAAAGACATGCCAAGAAAACAGAAACCTCCAGAAAAACAAAAAACACTCAGAACATAAGCTTTGGACATTTTCATTCATATCGAAAGAGCCATGCATTAGGGGTATCTTTGTTATTTCCAAACACAGCTTTTGCCTTTCTTCCTGTGTGATTTAGGTGCAGGTTGAAATAAAATAAATTAACAGCTTGAAGAGTGCTAATTAGAACCAATTATGATTTCATTGACCTGCCATGGCTCACTATGTCTGGGTGAAAAAAAAAGGATCATTTTGCTTTATGCACATGTTGATTGGTTAAGCTTAATATTCAACACATGTGCATGAAGTAATCAATGAACTAGTGGACTAAAGAGGACAATAATTTATGTAATTCCTTCAGTTAATATCTCGTTAATGCAATTATTTAAAAATACAATCATATTTCAAATGGGATTACTTAATTTATCAAAATGGTGGGTATCTGGTATATAAAATTGGATTTTATGTCAATATAATGATAAAAAAAAGTTTCTATATAGTTTATTCATCATGAATCATAAAGGTGATTGTGCTGGCAATGAAGAAGAAAGTTCCTTTGAATCAATTTATTTCTCCAGGAAAGTAATTCAATATTAATGTAACCTACACTGGCTAACAAAAGGTATATCATGAGCTTTGGTTAGAAATGCATTACAGTAACCTAGAATTACCTTACATCTAAGTTTAGCAACTACCATTTTCATACTGTGCTTATGTAGCTTAAAAAGTTGTCTACTCCCATCTAGTGGTCATACTGTTTAAATGTGTTTTCAAAAATTCAGTGTGGTTTGTAGTAAGGCCAATGGAATTGCAGTTTTATTGTCAGAATTAAATAATTAATGCAGTTAACAACATCTGCATAGATTAAGTAATTCAGGCTCATGCATTTTGTTGATAGCAGTAATTTTAAAAGCAGCGTAAAATGGTTTTAGTCTGATTTATGGAGCATAGCTCATGCTGTCAAAGCCGCATGGAGCTCATTGAATGAAAAACTCCCAGGATCACTCAAGAGAATTGCCATAGTTCTATAGTCAACAATTCCTTATGAATGTTTTATAAAAACCTCTATGTATAAAGAGAAGGAAAGTTCAAGCAATGAGGTCCTCTGTGTACAGCAGATTTATAGAATATAAAAATACATGATCAATTTTTTCAAATCCTTAAAAAAAAAAAAGACTGTCAGTATTTAAAATAAGATGCACTTAAAAAATGTTTTAGTGTAATATTGGTTTTTTGGGGGGGATACCAAAACACAGACTACAATAACATTTGTTGTATTTGTGATACCTGACTTTCCACAAAAAAAAGTAAAAGCTGAAAATAAAAAGCAAATTTTAGTTTACATTTTAGCAAAGGGAAGTGGTTTTCTTTTTAAAATCATACACTAATCTCGCAGCATGTGGCTTGGTGCTGGTACAACGAAGTATACTCACATTTCTTGGATTAACTGAGACAGGTAGAGTTTAGCTACCTGTAATTCTGAAGACACCAAAAGACAATTCAGAAATCTTCTTTGGCATGGAAGTGGGGCCAGAAAGGATTGACACCGCGGGGAAGGATTGCTTCATTTCAACTGGCAAGATCAAGTCTTTGTAGTGTGCATGCAATTTCTACATGATGGCCACTCACTCTGCTTCCATGAGGAGAGATGCGGCCCATTTTGAGCTAATTACCCAGCAGAGCAGATCGGCTTATGTTATACACCAAAACATGTTGAGCATCTGTATGCAAATACCAAACTAGTTTTTCTACAAGAATCCAAGGTTTGTGTTTCTATTTAAAGAGACGAGAGAAACATGCACCACAACTGCAAGCTGAAGAATGGTTCAGTCCTATCAATTCAGAGGAAAAGAAGAAACCACAGTGAAAACTTCCTGGGAGTGAAAAGATTAGATCGGGGCTCAATGAATTTGTGAAATAAGAAAGAGCGCGATGCATTCAATAGCAGCAACGACGCGAAATTTACAGTGAATTAGATATGTTTGAGGAAGAGCTAGTAGATTATTATTCTAAGAATGGCGTGAGTTCATGCCCCACGCCTGAGAACAGTGGGAGAAAGCGTTAGAAAAGGCCCTGGAGACAGACTAGGAGCGGCCCTGAGTGACTTGTCACACAAGAAAGCTGAAGAGGCTGAGGCTGGATCAATGTTTTCCTTGTAGGAGGCGCAAAACTAAATATAAGAAAAAGACAATGTACAAATACTTGCAAGATGACGAGAGAGAAAATATTAGCAACATGTTTACTCACGTTAAAACCATGAAAGTTGTGCCACAGGTTATTTGATCAAGATTAATTGAAAATTTATACTATAGAATTTACTTATTGATTTATTCATATATTCATCGAATACGTTTAGCATCTGCTATGTGTCAGGCACTGATATGAGTATTTACATAAGTACTATTTTAAGAAGATTTCTCCTAGGAAAAAATACATATTAGTGGCAACATGAAAAGATTTTTTTTTTTAATTTTTGAAAGAATATAAAAACCTAAGTAGCCTAGAAGTTTTAGGACTGCATACGAAACATAATTCAGATTACTTATATATAATTTATGAAATTATTTTTCTTTATCCAATTTTCAGCTTGTTACTTGTTAAATAGAAGCACCACAAAAACAAAACTAGAAAAATTGTAAGGAACTAAGAAAATAGAAAAAAAAAATGAGTATAAATCATTTTGAAAGAAACTTATCTCACAACTTGGATAGCTATCAACCAGTGACTTCTTGCAGGGCATCTAAAATGAATAATGAATCAAGTTTTTTTTTTATGAGTACAAGTTGATTTGTTTATAACTCTTCCTGTTCTCATTTTAAATTGTTCTTCCACTACACACACACACACACACACACACACACACACACACAATATAACAAGAAATCTTTTTAAAGAATGCATTGTGACATATCACATATCAAAATGCATAGATAAGAGAGACATGCAGAGAAATGTATAAAAATAGATATAGCTATATAAATATCACTGAAATATTTGTAAATATATAAAATGAGTAAATTATGATTTTAAGCCATACCCTCTAGAATTTAGAATTGAATTTTTTAGTTCCCAATTTTGAAAATATAATTATATAGAATTTTATTCTCACAAATAGATATACAAATGGATTCACATTTAGTGAAGGTATTACTTTGTAAATATTTAGGCAAATATTTAGACAAATAAGCATACTAGCTATATTTATATTATATAAAATTAAAATTTTTAAATGGAAACTACTTCCTCATGGGTCAGTTATATTTCACAACTCTTATTTCATGTCCTAAAATAGTTCACATTGTTAATATTTTTCACAGACATTTTATAAAATAAAATATTATTCAACAGGATAATATTTTAAATTTTTAGTGGAGTGATCTTATTAAGTGCTAAAAGGCATGTTTTCTTTTGCTGATGGGTCAAAAGATATAGGATGATTCAAGGACTTTGATGTGCTTTTATCAAGCTACATCAAACCTAAAATCAACTCCATCAAACAGAAAGATTAAAAAAACTTCTTCTTAGCATAAAAAGAAAGCATATGACTTTGGATTAAGAAAAAACAAAAACAAAAACAAAAAAGCAAAACAGGATAGTTGGTTGTAATGAACAGGTGAGTCTGAGAACTGAGGTCTGCATGGTGAGTCATTCAGAATGGCATTTTATTTACCTGTTTTATTTCAAGGCTTATGTCTCACCCCCCCCCCTTTTTTTTAAATATTGTAGCAAAGAACAAGGGCCATCAAGAGGGAAAGCAACATAGTTATTAAATAGTAATTAGTAGAAGAGGCTATAGGGTTAAAATTAATAAAACCAGCATGATATACATTAAGAATGTATATATATTTAAGGAACCACAACCTACTTAGAGATGTAAACCGATTAGCAAAACTACTTCAGCTAGAGATGCAAATGTTTCAGGTAGGTAAAATAAACACAGCCTGTATGTTGAAAATGTGATTGGTTTTCATTCTGGAAGTACTTTATTTCATTAAGATCTCCATTGTCAAAATAAAGCTCTTTTGATGTTTTGTGTAAAAGGTTTTATGTTGCATCTAATGCAGCTTAGGAAACAGAATCACAAATAAAATAATTGCACATGTTTTTCTTTTCTTGTGAGGTCATGTATTATAGATGAAATTTTGACCCTTCACATGGAAATTAAAGGGAAACTATGATGCAAGGAAGCAAAGACTCATCCTTCAGAATTATCTTCGTTTATTATATGGACACACACACAAAACTTGTCTACAGGAAGTTGCACATGTAAAGGTAAAATACTTATTCTTCATTTACATCATTTCAAATACTATACAAAGTAATTTAAATTATTAGTAACAAATTATTTAATAAAAATAGTTCTAAAGAACTATTGTTTAGTTCATTTTTCCTCTCAGAAGATCTATTATAGAATTTGTTTGATATAAGTTTTAGTAGTTAATGTTAAATACCTAGATAAAAATTGAAAAATAAGAACTATTACCTAAATGAATACAAATATATACATTCTTCAATTTATTTAGACAAAATGTCTAGTGATTTGCCATTTTATAATTTTTGTCTGAACTATTTTGTATCACACAGCCATGAACTTGTCGTGTTTAGAATTAACATAATATGGCCAAGACATCAAAATACTCACATGAATAAGAACATTTTTCAATTATCTGGATAAAACTAAATGGTCAAGTGTGTAGAAATATTCCCTTACATGAGCAATTTTCTCACACAGCTAGCATCAGGTGTACTGTAAACAGGTATCTGTCACGTGTCAGGATTCCTTACCAAGATCTGTGTTCACGGCATGTTTAAACTGAATGCTTGTGCAAGCATTAGTTCTCACCTGTACATTTCATCTATACAGAACAGATACTAGTATCCAGGGCAGTCTATTCAAGTCCCTATTTGTGAACATAAGTCTGCATTTGTATAAACACCAAAGAAATGTTTTGAACAGTGAAAAACGTCATAGAATAGACAAAAATGATGGGTGCATAAATCAAAGCTTTCCCTCCCATTGACAGAGCACTAGAGAGCAGTGCTCATAAATGGGGGTTGTAGTCAGAAGACTTCCTCTCTGATTGATATTAGATACTATGTGGGTCAGCAAACAAGTTCAGACAATGATCCATCAAGAATACCTTGTCCCAAATATGTCAGATATCTAAGTTTTGTTTTTCTTGTTTCTGTGTTCCACATCCTCTCCCTGTCCTACTTTTCTTACTTGAATACACACACACACGCACACACACACACTCCACATACAACTATCCTTCCATAGCATTGATTTTTTTTTTAGCTTTTGGCAATACCCAATATTAGACTATTTCCCTGATATTTTTAAAATTTTATTACATTTAAAACCCTTGTAGTTAATTGAAGTAGATAAATTTAACATTTATAAAAAATAAAGTAATTTTTATTTTAGGAGTAACTTATATAGAGAATTATTAAAATATTTTAGTTGTTCTAAATTCTGCTTCAAAGTAACAAATAATGTATATCCTAATGATTAAATTGTAGATGAAAGAATATATTATATCTGTCTACATCCAGACTAAGAAATATATAAATTTAAGAGGTATCATTTGCACATTACATTTGCACCTTGGGTTGTAAGTGGAGTCAGAGATCTTTGCCGATCCATCACTTTGCCCAGTATAGAAAATCACTAAATCATACAAAACAAGAGCCTGTACTAAATGCGTAGTACAGTCAGCTCTCCTAATCTGAGAGTTCCACATTTGTGGATTCAACCAATTGTGGATGGAAAATATATTTTTTAAAGTTATATTGCTGATGATGTGTAATATATAGTTAGACCTACTCTGGCTGAGTCTGTACTGAATATGTAGAGACCTTTTTTCATGTCCTTGTTCCCATAACAATAGTATAACAACTACTTACATAGCATTTATATCGTATTAGGAATTTTAAGTGATTTATAGATTATTTAAAGTTTACAGGAGGGTTGCAAATGTTACATGCAAATAATATGCTGTTTTTATATAACGAAGTTCAGCATTTGTACATTTTGGTATCTGTTGGGGTTGTGGAACCAGTCCCCTGTGGATACTGAGGGATGACTGTACTTGTTAAAAAGAGAATCCCTGTTCATTTACAACCAGTTTAGGAAAGCAAATTATGTCTATTAGTATCTAGTATACAGTAGAAAAATAAACTTAATTCTACATTTTGCACAAAAGGCAAATTCAGAAAATTGTGATCATCTCTAGCGTCCAAAGACAGAATGTGTCTTATCAAGTTACATAAAGTGGAAGAAGAGTCCCTCTTTAATTACAGTAACATATAAAACTCTTGGTGGAAATTGTAATTCTCACCCATTGAATCTTCAGTGAAAACACTGGTAATTCAAAGCTTAGCATATGTTCAAAATAAGAATACCTCTTTAACCTTCCCACTGACACACTTCTTGTCTCTATTAATTTACAACAACTCCATTTCCATCAAACACCTTTTCAAACATTCTAAAACATATACATGGCAGAGAAATAAGGCTTGAATGCGTGAACCGGCTAAGTTGGCCTAATGCAGTACTCAGACCAGCCTTCTACCTCTAATGCACAGAGAGTGAGATGATTGTCCAGATGATTCATTCAGAAATCCCATGCATGTAAAGTGCATACTACTCTTCATTCTTTGTTACTTGAAAGAATCATTGGTCTTCTATTGGTAGAAAAATACATTGCATTAAAATTTATTCAGCAGAGAAAAACGGTTGGACGGTCTGTATGTTGTCCACCGTCATCACACTTTCCACTGCAGCAGTAATTCCTTCTGCAATGGTAAAAGATACAGCTGAGATTTACTGAACTTTTGCTGTGTGACAGTGCCAAAATATAAACTAATCTTTTTACCCAATTACACTCCAAGGTTAGACTGTAAGAAGAAGAAAATATTTTGAAATGCTGTCATTTTGGTTGGTTTGATTTAAAATGACTCAACACAGGAGACCAGGAAAAGATAGTGCCATTGTGTGGTTTGCTCAAATTAGCATATAGGTATATTTTTAAAATTATTTTTTATTTTTTTTCCTTTATTGATTGTAGAGAGAGGGGAAGGGAGAGGGCAGAGAGATGGAAACATCAGTGAGAGAGAATATTGACTAGCCACCTCATGCATGCCCCCCACTGGGGATTGGGACCACAACTTGGGCATGTGCCTTGATGGGGAATTGAACCAGTGACCTCTTGGTGCATAGGTCGACACTCAACCTCTTAGCTACACTGGCCAGGCACATATAGGTAATTTTTAAATACTTTTACCAAAAACAACACTAATTAGCGTCTGTCTCATAAAAGATTTTCTGCTTTAATATCCTGGAGTCAAAATAATTTCACTGATATTTTCAATATCTAAGCATTTATTATTGTCAATTATTTGAAGTTTCTACTGTGATTCCCCAGGGAGATTTCAAAAATAAATATATCTGTAATTCCTACAGCCTTGTCCTGGACCAGTGGCTCAGTTGGTGGAGTGTGGTTCCTTATACCAAAAGGCTGCAGATTCAATTCAATCAGGGCATGTAACTAGATTTGGGGTTTGATTCCAAACTGAGGTATGAATGGGAGGTAATCAATCAATGTTTTCCTCTTAGATAGATGTTTCTCTCTCTTTCTCTCTCTCTCCAACCCTCTTCTTCCTCTCTCTAAATATAATCCCTGGTGAGGATTAAAAAATAATTCCTGCAACCATCTCTAGGCATATAGAACCAAACAAGAATTGTTAAAGAGGAGTAAACATTTTTGAAGTAAGGACTTTACCTGTGGACAACTGGGCCAAGGCGTCAGGGAAGTCATATCACAGATTATTCCTTCAATATTAAATACATTTAGGCCCAGCCCATGGAGCTCAGTTCGTTGGGCTTCATGCCATGTACAAGAGGTCACCAGTTCGAGTCCCAGTCAGGCCATAGATCCAGTGTTGGGCTCAATCCCCAATGCCCAGTGTGGGATGTATGGGAGGCAGCCTATCAATGTTTCTCTCTGTCCCTTCCTCTCTCTCTAAAATCAATGAAAAACATATTTTTTAAAAAGAAATACATTTAGGCAGAAAATTGCAATGACTACAATTAGGATAGCCACACACACACAAAGGAGGAGAACCTGAGATAAGATGGAATATTAATGTGGTGAGTTTTTATGAATAGTCTACATCTTTCTTAGTATAAAGGTAAGATTTTATCTAAATTTTTTAAACCAATATAAACCAGTGTAAGCATTTTTATTATATTTTATACAATTAAATTATATTTAAAATAATAAAATGTAAAAATATAATTGCAAATTTAGAAAAGAGAATCAGGTAAGGAACTGCTGAGAAATTAAAATTATTTCAATTTTTATTTCCATAATGACCTATTGTTATGCAGTTTATAAACAAAGTACCTCTTAAAATATATAAAGTTATTAAGTTAAGAACTAACAACTTTAAAATAAAATTTAAATTTGACTATAGCTTCAGACTATCTAATATGAGGTACAAGATTTGGTATTAAGTAATATTTGCGTTTGTTTTTATTGACAAGAATGAGGAAATAAAACACGGGGCACTATATATTTTTAACACTATTGAGGAAATTATCTACCAGACAGTATATCAACAGAGATGACTGAAGTAGCAAGGCTTATAGAAAATAGGTCAAGGCAGAAATGACTGAGAAAAATTGAAGGGATCAGAAAGTCATTTTTATCAGACATTTCTCCCTTCATTTTATATGATAAAAGTGAAATCTGAAGCCATTTTTAGAAGTAAATTTTCTTTATCTTGTCTAGTTAAAAAAAGAGTAATAAATGCATGCACAGATGTGTTTGTGTGCATGTGTGTTTGTGTGTGTACATGTGTGCATTTGTGTGTGCATGTCTCTGTGTGAGTGTGTCTTTTTGTCTGCATGTGTGTGTGTGTCTGTTAGCTTGTATTTGTGTGAGTGCATGTGTGTGTGTGCGTGCATGTGTGTGTGTGCGTGCATGTCTGCAGGTGGTGTGTGAATATACAGTAGTTCCCAATCATGTATGGCCGCTAATGATGATGATGAGGTGGCAGGAGCTGTTCTGCTGTGCCCTTGAGGGCATTGGAGTAAGGTAAATAATAAGCCTCTAAAGGTCTATATTCCTTGAACAGAACTTGAATCTAAGATAATAGAGAAAAAAAGTAAAGTTAGTGATAGAAACAAGTAACATTATGCTGAGATGTAGAACAAGGCACATACATGTATTTCTGTAGTGGTGCATTTTGATTTAAAGTCATTTTGGGGGCAAGAAATTATTAAGCATAAAAATTACAATAGTTGTAGCTACCAGTTTGATCACCATCTTACTATGCTGTATTGGTTCCTATGAATGAATGAAACAGGCAATGTGATTTCACTCCTGTGCCCCCAATGTCATGTCATGTAAGCATAGTGGTCATACAGCATTTCTCTCAGATCTTTCACCGACCCTCCAGCAGTGATACCAGACTCAGCATGCAGGCAGATGTTGTATGAATCCTGATACTGTCTCTTGATAAGCGTGGGCAAGTTTCAGTGTTCTGTGTTTCAGTTTTCTCATCTGAAAATGGGATAATTTTGACATCATTTACTAATGTCCATCAAATGAGATAATATATTGAAGCTGTCTTGTATTGTCCATGGAATATAGTAAGCATGCCATAAACAGTAGACAAAGAAGGATAGCAGCAGAAGAAAGAAGACTGTAATGTCAATGTTAATAATAATAATAAACTATAGATACACAACATGATATTAAATTTCTATTTCTGGAAGCCATTTCTAAAAGCACTCTTTGAACCATATTATACCTGTGTGATCTGAAAAAAACTACTAAGGTCTTGTTATGCAAGACCTTACTCCCCTCATTTTTTAATAGACATAATGATAGTACCCAGCTCTTAGAGTTGTGAGGAACAACTTATTAAGTGCATAGGAAGTACTTAAAGAGGATTGGCATAAGTAGATGTTACTTACTGACTTCTTTGTAATATTATTGTCCCTCCAGAACCATTCATTTTAAAGACAAAAATCTTAGCCTCTGTAGAAAAGGTTGAGTGCTGGAAGAGAAAAAGAAAGAAAACAGATGGGATCTGGAAGTAGTAGTTACATATCTAGTTTGTTTTCATCTAAATTTGGAGTCTAGATCTTTTCCTAACCTCACAAAATTATGTAAATATAGTGACTTTTATTGAACTAACGATAGTAATACTTGAGTTCTTATGCTAGGCATTTTGTTGAGCACTTTTCTTGATATATAGGATTTAATCCTCAGAAAACTACAAGTAGGTACAGTAACTCCTCCAGTATTGCAGAAGAGGAAATTGAAGCTCACTCAGAGTTGTTAAGTAACTTGTCATAGGTTGTATAGCTAGTAAGTAAATAGGGCTGAAATTCAAGGATAGCTATAATTAAGTGCACCTCAGTTTAAGTATTTATCCTCCTGTTCAAATAACCCTAGAAGATCTTCAGTTTCCAAGTAATGATGAATGAGCTGGTACCTATGTCCAGATAGAGGCAATTAGGAACTGTTTGGATGAGCCTTAGGAAGTGTCTTGTTTGCATGTTCTCCTCCTCATAAACCAATAATGTAATTAGTTGTTGACCTATAAAAGTTCTTAAGCTATCAAAAAGTGACATGAATTTTATTGAAGGGGGTTATAAATGTTTTACTGTCTCTATTAAACTGAACCAATCTCCAAATAAACAAACAAATTTTTTAAAGTTATTAAAAAGAAAACCCACCTAGAATTCCACAAGCATTGAAGATATATAACACTGAAATTACACACTTCAGTTAAGATCTGAATAAGTAGCTTAGTGTAATATTAGTGTCTCATTTCTTTTTTATTTTATAATCACTTTAAAAGTAATCTCTGGGATTCTGGCTCTAAACTAGAAGGCAGCTTAATGCAGCTGATCAAAGAAACCATTGTATAAGTACAGGTAGCTGAGAAGTCCACTTCCCAGACACCCAGTGACAGAGACACCAAAAGTCATTCACATAGCCGATGCTCTCAATTATCTCTCGTTTTCTTTTGTTTCTCACTTCCACCTACTTTGAACCATTCTCAACTCCATGTCATTCTATTCAGTTCTCCACATCCATAGATTTGAGACACTATGGGAAATATTCCCAGTGTCATTCGCTCTTAATTTCCCCAAATTATATACTTTCTGTATGCTAAAACAAAACTTTATACATAGATCTCTAAGGTAAATATGACTTATGAGAATCCTAAGTAATGAAAGCCAATATTTATTAAGTACTCATTCCATGACAGATACTTTTCTAAAAATATATCATCCCATTTCTTTTAAATAAGTTTTTTTTTAGTATAGTATAGTATAGTATAGTATAGTATAGTATAGTATAGTATAATATAGTTACATATAGTAACATTCACTTTTTGGGGCAATAAGTTTAATTAGTTTTGTCAAATCACCACAGTCCAGATATAGAATATTTCGATCACCCCCACAATTTTTCTATTTCGCCTGTGTGGTCAATTTCTCCTCCCACCTACAATCCCTTGCAACCACTGATCTGAAGTCTATCTTTATTGATTTGCCTTACTCCATTTTAATTTTTTTGTTGTTGTTACAGATGTTTCTCCTTTTTTACCCCATTGGCACCCCCTCCCCACCCCCCCGTCCCATCTCCATCTTTGTTGTCCATGTTTATTGGTTATGCATACATGCATATAAGTTCTGTGGTTTATCTCTTCCCCCTCCCCCACCCCCTCTTCTGAGGGATGTCAGTAGGTGCCCTACTTTCATGTTTCTGGGTCTACCGTATTCCTCAGACTGTTATGTTCATTATATTCTGTATATAAGTGAGATCATGTGGTATTTGTCTTTTTCTGCTTGGCTTCTTTCACTTAGGATAATACTTTCCAGGTCCCTCCATGTCGTCTCAAAGGATAAGAGATCTTTCTTTCTCACAGCTGCATAGTACTCCATTGTGTATATGTACCACTGCTTTTGTATCCATTCGTCTACTGATGGACACTTGGGCTGTTTCCAGATCTTAGCTATTGTAAATAGTGCTGCTATGAACATGGGGGTACATATATTCTTCTGATTGGTGTTTCAGGCTTCTTAGAATATATTCCTAGAAGCGGGATCACTGGGTCAAATGGAAGTTCAATTTTTCATTTTTTGAGGTAACACCATATTGTTTTCCATAGTGGCTGCACCAGTCTGCATTCCCACCAGCAGTGTATTAGAGTCCCCTTTTCTCCACACCCTTGCCAACCAACACTTGTTGTTTGATGATTTGTTGATGGCAGCCATTCTGACAGGTGTGAGGTGATACCTCATTGTTGTTTTAATTTGAATCTCTCTGATGATTAGTGATGTTGAGCATTTCTTCATATGTCTTTTAGCCATTTGTATGTCCTGTTTGGAGAGGTGTCTCTTTAGGTCCTCTGCCCATTTTTTAATTGGGTTCTTTGTCTTCCTTTTGTGGAGTTGTATGAGCACTCTATATGTATTGAAAATTAACCCCTTATCTGATATATCATTGGCAATGATATTCTCCCATACAGTGGGTTAACTTTCCATTTTGATGATTGTTTCTTTTGCTGTGCAGAAGCTTTTTAGTTTGATGTAGTCCCATGTGTTCGTTTTCTCCTTAGTTTCTGTTGCCTTAGGTGATGTATCAGTGAAAATTCTGCTGTGTATGATGTCCAAAAGAGAGAAAACTTGTTTTACACAGGTCTGAAGTTAGTCAAGTGGCTAGTAAGTGGAAGTACTTCGGTTCCACACCTGTCTGACTCGTATTCCCAACCACTCTGTGCTTCTATGTCTCCACAGTGCAGTTTTTTCCATTCATTCATTAATAATCTTAAATAACCCTTTTTACTATGCTTAGTGTACTTTTTGAATTAATATATTTGGATATATTGGAAGTTATACATACTAGTATGAGATTAATTAATGCATGGATGTAATTCAGCTACCAGTTGCTAGAATTACACTAGTAAATTATGAAAATCATAACATGATCATCTCAACACACCAGGATCATTTGTGTGATATCATTTGTGTTTCCCTTTGTCATTCTCCTTTATCCCTGTTTAAAGTAGGAATAGTCTAAACAAGCCCTTTAAAATGGGATGCCTCAAGATGTTTCGCTGGAGAAATCGCAGAGAGAGATTCAGAATTCTTTATACACTTGAGACTCAGAAGAGATAATGTCACGTGACTGGGTAGAAGAAAGTATAGTGCTTTGGGGGGCAGAGTAAGAGAAGGGGGACCTTTTCCAGAGTGAGGAAGGAGACAGAAGTTCAAGAGTTCAGGAATAGCCGAGATCACTTAGTGGCAGCCTAAGGATTGATGATTTATCAAGACAGACAATATTTCCTGGCACTAAGGTTTCCAGTTTTCAAACTGGTGCTGACGTAGCCAAACTGCCAAATTATAAATGTCTATACAAGCTGAGAAATTGGTTTCTTATTGGTAACCTATGAGCTGACAAAAAGACCTAAGACAGACAGACATATACCATGCATGTATAATAGCAATGACCCCATTTCACAACTGGGGAAACTAGGGCAAAGAAATGCTGAGGTGTTTGCTCAAGACCACACAAGTAACTAAGTGGCAGAGACATGAGGTGAACCATCAGAAAACAAGCAGTATCAGATGATAGTGTCGCAGACAAAAAATAGTCTGCAAACGAACATGATTTTTGGTCAACCCTGGGAATGTAACCCACAGAATGTTATTTGTTATCAATAGATAACATTGTTTACATTCAGAGCAATAGGACATGCTTCATCAGCTTGTCAGGACTTTGGATTGTTCTGGGCAAACATCCAGACTGAGAGTATACCTGCTTTCCTTATTGGGGTCTTGAGTTTCAGTTACCATCCTCTGTGACTAGTCTTACAGAAAAGCCTGGCTGACTGAAGCAGGCTTCTGTAGGCAGAAAGACTTTACACATGTGCTTGGCTATGTTTGGAGAAGAATCACAATATTTTGAAAATATTCCTATAGATTGAGGCTGGTCACTGGAGGAGGGGATCATGTTCAGGTTACACTACTTCTGTGAGAATTATTAGCTTCATTTCTCTTAAAAATTTTGAGCTTACTCCTCATGTTAGCTTGAAGTGACCATGTCCTCTGCTGCCTGCCAGCCATAACTGATTACCTCAGTGTGAATATTGACTCTCATACGCACTGGATTCTTTCTCCTGAAAATTAGGATATAGGACAGCATGAGTCACAGCAACAGAACTTGAGGAATACATAACTGTAAAGGCTGTTTTCTGAAAACAAAAGTGGAAATCTGGACTGCAGAAAGAGAGAAGAAGGAAAAAGTTGCAAAGAGTAGATTTTTTTGCTGTCAAGTAGAAGCCAATCAGCCTCAGGTTTGGGGGCTCCTAAAAGCAGGTAGTTCTAGTTCCCTGTCAGACCCAATTGTATCATTGGCCTTGGGTCTTATGACAATTCTGTATCTTTTCAATATTTTTTTCCTGGTGTTAATTGGCTGTTTTCTTTAAAATGATTCTTCAGACAGGACACCCTCCACATTTTGAAAGCTGTTGTGTATCAGTACTTCTCAAATGAATCACCTGGGGAGCTGTTAAATGCAACAAATTTGGAGTGGTGCTGATCAGAATGTTTCTTGAGCTTCTGGGGATGCCAATTCTACTGGTTTATTGGACCCTTCTCCAGAGGGGTCTAGACTAGGATTTTAGCACAGTCAGTATTAATGGTTACCAATGACATGTATTATTAAGTTGGGCCCATTTCTGAAAGACTGCATTTACTATGCCAGGAAGATTGCAGATTATTTATAGAAAATGGTGTAATATTCTAGTGGTGGTTTAAAAACAAACAAAACAACAACAACAAAAACTTTTGTTGAAAGATAACCCTAGCAGTAAAGTTACAAATGGAAGAGATGGAGTAGAAATAAAGAAAAAGAGATCAAGTAGGAAAGTATTTTACATGGAGTTATTGGGAAATATTTGTTTCCATGCCTCATAAAAATAAAGTTTGGAAGACGTCTTTTAAATTTCAGACTAAACATAAGTTTTATGTTTATTTCTGACACTTGAAAAAAATCACCTGGGTGCTTTTTGCAAATGTTTGCAGGTGTGGATAATTAAAATACCACCCTTAACTTGCATTTGATTGTGTGAGCATGCCTATGACTTCAAGTGTTTCTAATCAACTTTACTAAACGTGAGGGGAAACCTCTATAATTAACAAAGCTTTATGTACAGTCATTTTAGTTTAGAATTATAACTCATATTGCATTCCTAATTATTATTTTTATCCATTTGAACTTCCATTTTTCTTAGGGAATGATAATTTATGAAATGATTAAAATACTTTGAGCTTTTTAATAAAACAATTTAGGAATGAATAGAAAAGTCAGTAAAGTATTTTAAATAATAAGCCTATGCCTACACATAATGATTGATTAGGTAAAATAACATTTCAAGGTATTTGTTTAAGTTCATTCTTTTTAGAATTTTAGAGGTTTTTAAAAAACTTTTTATTCCTTTATTATTTAGAGACAGAGGAAGGGAGAGGGAGAGAGAGATGGAGACATCGAGGAGAGAGAACATTGATTAGATGCCTCCTACATGCTCCCCACTAGGATTTGGCCCACAATCTGGGCATGTGCCCTGACCAGGAATTGAACCAATGACTTCTTGGTGCATGGGTTGATGCTCAACCACTGAACCATGCCAGCTGGTCTAGGGTTATGAATCTTCCTACATCTTGCATCTGACACACCTTACCTGAGAGAAGAAAGCTTATATGGGATGGTTCTGCTGGTGCTCAAGGCATCTGCTATCCCGTCATTATATGGTGCCATGTATACGTTTCATATAGCTAAGTAGTGAAGAGAAAACTTTGGAGTTATGATGACCAAGAGTTAAATGTTTTTCCTAGTTTTAAGGTTTAGTGTTGTTTATAAATTGGGATGATAATTTATTCTGCACAAAGTTGTTGAGAATTAAATTAGGCAATATATGCACAGACTCTGATGCAGACTAAATCTTAAAATATATACTTGTTCTTACTATAATGCTGGTATAAATGGACATAATGCCTTTAGCAATAGAGGAATTATAGTAATATAATAAATTACAATCACATTATTTGATGTTTTCAGTTTATTTCAAACTGCTCAATTTGGAAAAATAAAATGGAACCGATGGGTCAGAAAATTTCAAATACAGAATTTTAGAAGACAGTTAACGGAAGTTAACTAATTAAAACTAACCTAACAATATTTGACTCTGGATCTAGTAGAAAACTGGAAATATTCCAGGGTTCTCACTCCTGAAATTAAGATTTGAATAGCTATCGTGGAGGAAAAAATAATGTTGTTTACATGGAGAACAATAGGACATGCTTCAGCTTGGTATGACTTACCAAGATTGTATTTTGCAAACATCCAGATTAATAATATACCTGACATTATTAATGGGGTCTTGAGTTTCAGTTACCGTATCATGTGACCGGTACTATATAAAACTCGGGGACCCGGAAACAGAATCCCTAGAAGAATAGGACTGAGGTGATGTGTGGAAATCTACATTTGTGACGAGTACACCAAGCAGACGCTCTACAGGGATTTGAGCTGTTTCTAAGAACAGTGCTAAGTGTTGTTCATCTCAACATACTTGGTGCCTGCCTTTGTGCCTAATATGCAATATTTATTTGATAAATAATGAAGAAATACTATTATAAATGATGAACACATCTAAGCCAAATAAATTGATACTATTACTATTTTGGTAAATATTGTTATTCAGAGTTACACAAAATTTTAATTTTTATTTTAACTTGTGAGCATGGACTGTTATATTCAAATTAATTTTGCTCTGTGACAAAAATATAGGAAGGCAAATGTGTTTACTTTAAATTAGAACAACACTTAAATGTGCTGTTTAATTATACATATACTTATTTTAAGATTTTTCAAAGCATTAGAAACATCAAGCCAATAAATTAGTAACTGCTTAATTTCAATATGTGACTCTATATTCACCTTCTCTTTGAGAATCAGCTTAATTTTCTACTGATACAAAACAGAAGACTAATCTCTAATTTCCCTGTGACCACTATACTTTACGTAGAAAAATGAGTCAACAGTTACACCTGTATGTTGAGCAAGCAAAGGGCAGAAGCTAACAGAGAGTTCTACCAACTTAGCAAGCAATTGATTAGGGTAGCAATAAGAAACAAGATTATCTGCAGTACAATCAACAAATAGAAAATAAACCTGCACATAAATCAGATTTGGCTATTAAATCAAAATTTTACTTTCAGGGAATAAATGTTATTTATTTTCTAAAAATGATCAATGCTAGCCCGGCTGGTGTGTCTCAGTGGTTGAGCATCGATCCATACACCAAGAAGTTGCTGGTTTGACTCCCAGTCAGGGGACATGCCCAGTTTATGGGCCGATCCCCAGTCAGGGACATGGCAGGAGGTGGCCAATCGATGTCCTCTCTCCTCGATGTTTCTCTCCCTCTCCCTTTCTCTCTCTCTCAAATCAATAAAGGAAAAAAAAAACAAACAGATTAATATTATACTTGGAAATAGCATTAAAGTTGTGAGCTTCAATTTTTAAAATTAGGTATTTTATTTAGCAGTATTTTAAAATTTTTTCAAAACATTAAATTTTGAGTCATTTGTTGGAAAGGACTCTAATACCAGCACTGAACCTGCTCACATTATAAACTCGAACAGTTCAATGCCAAAGCTCTGATTTTCTTGGCCTCATGATATTCTATTGACATCAAAATTTTAAAAATATTTATGTGAATGTGCTTGAAAAATGATGATGAAATAGACAAACAACAGGTATCATTTTTATATTTTCTAATTTGATAAATCCAATGATCCACAGTAATATCTCTTGATATTATTTTTAAGATTTGTATTGTCCTGCGGCTATATATAGTTGATTATGTCTTCAGGAAATATATAAATTAGATGTTTAAAAGATCAAAACAGATTTTTAAGAATGTATTTTGAATTAAAGATAAAACTGGGTTACAAAAGTAGAAAGTTGAACACACAATCTTCCAATAGCGTTTAAAGTTCAGAGACACTGCTAGTCATTATGTCCCACCAAGCTAATGCAATTAGTCTCTCTACCAGTCCCCAAACAATTCAGATATACAGTTGGCCTAAAAATGAAAAAAAAGGACAGACTGACAGACCTCAGAGGAGTGGGGCGTAGGGGATGGATAAGATAAACCAAAGAACTTACATGCATGTATGTGTAACAAATGGACCTAGACAACAATGCTGGGGGGAGGGGGCACAGGAAGGGGAGGAAGGTGTCTGGGGGGAAAAGGAGAAACATTTGTAACAAAATTAAATTAATAAAAATCGGGAGTGGGGAGACAATACCTAGAAATGGTAAGGTAATAATTCAAAGCTAGAAATTTAATCAGGTATTAAACAGATCATATGAGTTATTAAAACCTGTTATCACTTGGTATAACCAAGAAGGTGACATTAAGCCTCAGAACTACCTATATTGAAATTATTTTGTACTGTTATTTTTATTGGAATTAGAAAAAAGAAACATTGCCCAGCCAGTGTGGCTCAATGGATTTAGCATCGTCCCATGGACTGAGAGGTCTCTGTTCAATTCCCAGCCAGGGCACATGCCTGGGTTGTGGGCTCCATTCTCTCTCTCTAAAAAAATCAATAAAAACATGAAAAATAAATAAAGAAAGAAACATCTAGGTCTTTAAGCTGTACCATCTGTAAATATGGAGTCTAAAATCATGTTATCTATTTAAACATACAGGAAAATCAGTTCCCAAATTAACCTAAAAATTGAAATCCAGAATGGATTTCATTAAAAAATCCTACAGTGATCATGGAGAATCCCCATTGGAGCACTTTTGAAATCCAAAGCAAGACAGCATCCCCAGAGCAAAGAAGTGAATCATGTTGGGGATGAGATAACAAGAATCAGAATTACCTAAGACAGAGAGTAAACAACTATGAGATAAAGAGAAACGGCACAAAGAGAACAACAAATATGAAAAGCATAATAAAATTTAAAAATATAGATGTATCTAATAGTAATATATTTAATTTAAATTTATATAAAATGATAGATCACATAAACAGCTTATTTGGAAAAGCAAGCAAGTATAGGAATTTGTATAGAATGATGTATATGCTTCTTTTGATCTTCATTTATCAAAACTGATGTGTCTCAAAAACACGAAGATGAGTAAAGTAGCTGTAATATGATAAGCACATCATGACACCTTATCATAATAGACTTCAAAAGAGACCTTATTTTATCTAGAGATCTCCTTGCATTCACAACATACATGCACAACAACTCAATATCTTACTTATGTATATAAATAACACTACTACAGCTATTAGAATACGATTATGTATCAATATCAAGGTAACGGTTCCTTTTGTGAAAGATGGAGTGGAATGAGACAGACCTACGAAAAGTAGAGCAAGGATATTACACCCTCAACTTTATCTGTAATATCTTTATTTTAAAATAATTTTTTAGTTATCAAGCTCAAATTTTAATATGTTAGAATTTGGCAGTGGTTAATGGGTGTTTTTAATGTTAAGCCTTGTACTTATCTTTGTGTTTAGATATATACTAATTATAAAATTTTAATGAACTTTTGAAATAAGAAATTTTTCTTTACTTCATGGATGGAATATTGGAACATTAAGTTTTCTCCAGACAAATGCTAGAGTAATAGAGTAATATAAGCCTTCTCCTCAGAAAAACAAATACATAAATAAAATATCAGTCTTACAATAATTTATTCTTTAAATAGTACTATTTCTGACTTTGAAACTACTAGCTCGCAAAAAATGGCTGCTTACATTTGTCTAAAATTTCTAGATTTGGCCTAAATCCAGTTATATTTGCCTGTTCCAAAATTGCAGGTATTATTTAATGCCATGTACATGAAATGTCTGAGTCATGTTAAAATTACATTTTTTCTACTATTGTCTAAAATTACTTGGAATCATCTTCACAATTATAGTGATCTAATTCCCTACCAGCTCATACTGTCTTAAATCAGGGAATGTCAGCTCTAAAAGAAATGCATGTCTCTTCATAAATGAAAAATTCATCTATGGGAGTTTCACAGAGAAGTACCATCTTCCATGATAGATGTGAAGCTCACCACAATTATGAGTGAGAGTGAGGGATAAAGTTAAGAAACTGTACAATTACAAGCAATAAAGACCCAAATGAAATTAAGTGTTAATGAGTCTGGCCTTAATTGAGTTTTACTCCCAGTGCTAAACTACTTAGTACAATATTTTATTATATCATTTCTTTTATGATGCATTAAAGTCTGTAGTATATTAAAGCATTAGTTATTATGATTCTTAAAAAAATATGACTTGTTTCAACTCACAGTATTGTTTATCTGTCAAACACATTATCACAGCATTGCAGTTTTTTGACAGGACTCTTCAACCTGGGAAATAAAGTTTAATTTAGCTATCATATTCACAGAAATTACCTTTTCTAATGCAAGATTTATTTGATTTTAATATAAGATTCTTAGTGAATTTCCCAGTAGGACTGTAATTCCACATTGGAACACTCCATTTACATGGTGTCAGATAAATAGATTTAAAGGAGACCCCTTCTTCCCAGTGAATCAGGCCTTTCAGTGAGTTCTTCACACTGATTCCTGTATCCCAGTGATTATACTGATGATTGGGGGCAACAATGTATCAAAAGAGGGCAAGTAATCCTCTACACTTGGCCTTTATTGAAGCAAGCTTGTGTTGGGCTCAACTCAATCCCAAAACATCACAATCTATAACAACACGATCAGAGTCCAAAAGCAAAGAAGGAAATTACTATGCTGCTGGTTAGTAGTATAAGAGCTTTGAGATGATTCATTAAAGTGATATCCGGACTACTGGGATTGTTCTTAGGTTCCAAAGACTACTGCAGTTTCAAAACACTGACTCTAAATGGAAACTTCCAAGTTAGCTGCTTCTTCCTAATATATAAGGGTATTTTGGAATCACAAGCCTGAGATAGTGGCTCTCTGCAATCCTAGGACTGATTTAGAATTTACTAGATTTAAAATTCTATTATGAATCTTTCTTTTTTACTTTTTATTGACTTTATTGAGGTGACATTAGTAAATACAATTATATAGGTTTGAGGTGCACAATTCAAGAATACATCTTCTATGTATTGAATTGTGTTCACCACCCAATGTCAAGCCTCCTTCTGTCCTTTCTGTCACCATTTATCTGCCCTCCCCCACTTTTACCCTCTTCTACCTCCTCCCCCACCCTCCTTGTCCTTTGGTAATCACCATACTGTCCGTTGTGTCTATAAGTTGCTTTTTTTATATATATATATTTTTTTGCTTAGTCTATTCTTTTCACCCAGCACTCTAATCCCCCTCCCCTGTAACAGCTGTCAGTCTGTTGTCTGTATCTGAGTCTGTTTCTATTTTCTTTGTTAGCTAATTTTGTTCATTAGATTCTACATATAAATGTAATCATATGATACTTGTCTTTCTCTGACAGGCTTATTTCACTTAGCATAATACTCTCCAGTTCCATTCATGCTGTTGCAAAAGGTAATATTTCTTTCTTTTTTATAGCTGTGTAATATTTCATGGTATATATGTACCATGGAGTTTTTATCCACTCATCTACTGATGGCACTTGGGTTGTTTCCAAATCTTGACTATTGTAAATAATGCTGCTGTGAACACAGGGGTGCAAATATTCTTTTGAATCAGTGTTTCAAGTTTTTTCAGATATATTTTTGGAAGTGGAATTGTTGAGGCATAGGGCAGTTCCATTTTTTATTTTTTGAGGTAACTCCATACTGTTTTCCACAGTGGCTGCACCAATCTGCCTTCATAGCAATGATGCACTAGAGTTCCCTTTTCTCCAAATCCTCACCAACATTTGTTGTTTGTTGATTTTTTCATGATAGCCATTCTGACAGGTGTGAGGTGATCTCTCCTTGAGGTTTTAATTTGCTTTTCTCTGATGATTAGTAACATTGAGCATCTTTTCATATGTCTAGTGGCCATCTGTATGTCCTCTTCAGAGAAGGGTCTATTTAGGTCCTTTGCCCATTTCTTAATTGGATTGTTTGTTTTTTTTGCAGTTGAGCTTTATAAGTTCCCTATAAAGTTTGGATATTAAGGCTTAACAGGTGTATCAGCGAATATGTTCTCCCATTCAGTGGATTATTTTTTCATTTTGTTCATGGCTTTCTTTACTGTGCAAAAACTTTTTAGTTTGACGTAGCACCTGAAAAACTGCCCTACACATAGATAGGTAATCAAAACATAAAAAGGTTCATGAATAGATAAATGATTTCTGCGTGCATATATAAATGAATAAATAAATATGAATATAACTAATCTTGTTTAGTCTCAGCGTCCTCAAGTATAAACAGGAAAATGAGATCTCTAACATGAAGAATCATTATTAGAGAAATAAATAATATATGGGAGGAACATAGAACAAAATAGAAGAAAAATTATATAAAATAGAACTTGAGCACACTCCTATTACAACCTGGCTAGTTATGTGTTGATTCATATTAATTGCTGGCCAAAATGTTGTTCAAACACAGCACAGCGGGCCAGTATAAAATTATGTTAAATACTATTTACTAAAGCATGTTAGTATCATTTCCCCATCACTAAACTTTGCAAAATGCAAAGTCCTGTCACTGTCTACATGGCATACTTTTATAAAATGGAAAATGCCAGCCACATCCTGAACAATGAATTTGGGAAATCATTGAATGTCACACAGCCTCCCTATGCCACTTACTCTGAAACTTGTAACTTTGATCTTTTTACATTTTACAGGTAATGGGAGAAAGGCAAAAGTTATGAAATCCATACTGAGATTAACTTTGGAATACACAATATGTTCATTTGATCAAGGAAATGGAATTGGCTACTTTTGCAGAAGGGCTAGCACATATTCTACTCAGGTACAATATCTGCTACAAAAGGAGCCTTTATTATTATTTTATTTTGAGAAATCATGAAATGTGCAGTCACTTGGATTAAATGGAACACTCCTTTTTGATATTATCTTTCCTTTCAGTAAGAACTAAAGTTGATGTTGGCATACTTCATGACTGTATTTTTCAAACTATGATCTAGAGATTTGGATTTTTTTTAATTAAAAAAGAATATTATTGTACCCACTAATGGATTTCAAGTTATAATACTTCTAAACAAAGGTTATATGGTATCTGCTGCATTTTAAAATATAATAAAAATAAATGAAATGATGATGAGGTGCAGCTAATGCTTCAGCTGACTTACAATATGAATACAATTTTAATTTAAGTATATCTTTAATTTAGTCAGTTTTACTTCAAAAGCAGTGTGAAGACTACATGAGACATTGAATTATAGTTTTCAAAAATGTTGAAAAAATTAATTAAAATGTTTAAATTTTGTTAATGTTAAGATGAGTTTTCTATGAAGTTGATATTCTAACAGATGAGAAAATAATTTAGTCTGTTGTCCCCTCTTCCTATGGAATGCCACATATTGCTTTTCCCCTACAAAAATGCCAAAAAATATAAAAATGAAAGACATCTACCTTTATTTCAAATTACTCCCTCACTTGCAAATTTTAACTGTTTTCATTACATTTGAGAGACATCCACTTTTTCAGGTGTTAAAAATAAAAACAATTTGTGGTTAATGATTAAAGGTGAAACTTATTTCACAGAATTAAGTGCTAAATAATAGAGTTAGCAGTTGACCTTTTCTTTTCCCTCTTGAGTTAATTCCTGTTAGCAAAGAGCAGAAGGTTGGGAGCAGCGTTATCATAAGGACTGTGTTCACAGGTGTGAGGAGAGCGCAGACTACAAAGGGAAAGCTTCCCCATTCCAGCTATAGTGTGGCTCAGGTGTGAATGAGTCGGTTAATCGTGTGAAAGCATAGTTCAATTGTGAATCAATCTATGACCAAGCCTGCTTGACTAGAAATCAGAGGTGAAGGCTGTTGACGAAGTGCTTTCTCTTGATTGAATGGAAGCTAGAAATGAAAACAAGGCGGTTAGTTCTTATTCCTATTCCTGTCACTGCATTCTATATAACAGTTCTAAAAATCATACGATAAAGCCAGAAACAACTCCAAGGAAATTAAAATAATATGTATACCTGACTCTGATATGTTCTGTTTAGCTGCTCCTTATCTGCCCTGCTCCAAGCCTTACAGGCTCCACATCTTTCTAGGCTGCAGTTCAGGCCGACTGTGAGCTAGGAGCCTATCTGTTTCTTTAGGCCCCTCAATTCCTTGTTACATGATCTCCAAACTCCCGCATAGACTGTTTCACACTTAAAATGCTCTGAAGTATGAATAAAGATCAAATCCTGCAAAGGGACTTAAAATAAATTTCTCCAACTGACTTTTTTTTTATTTTTTATGCTCACCTGACGACATTTTTTAAAATTTTTTGTTCACATAGAGTGGGTGGGAGAGAGAGGAAGAGAGAGAGAAAAAAACATTGATGTGAAAGGGACACATCGAGTGGCTGCCACCCACACGACCCAAACAGGGCCAGGGACAAACTGCAACCGAGATACGTGCCCTTAACGGGAACCAAACCCTGGTCTCTCTGGACCACAGGCTGACGCTGTAACCGCTGAGCCAAACCGGCCAGGGCTCCAAATGACTTTCTTTGCCCTCCTCAGACCCAGCTAGAATAACATTAAACTCACTGCTGGAAAACTGTGATCTGAAGGGGCCCCTCCCTCATGACCAGTATTCCATTTGCCACTTAGATTTTGGCATTTTACCATCCTCAGAACATAGATAATTTATCTGGTCTTTCACTTCATAAATGGCTTGTATTATTTATTTGTGTATTAGGACATGCCGTTTTAATCTTTTTATCTAAATACATGGACAAATACAAATCCTTTTCAAAAACCATCTCAGCCCAGCTGGTGTGTGGGTCAGTGGCTGAGTGTCGACTCACGCACCAAGAGGTTACTGGTTGGATTCCCAGTCAAGACACATGCCCAGGTTGTGGGCCCAATCCCCAGTGGGGGACATGCAGGAGGTGGCCAATCGATATTCTCTCTCATCGATGTTTCTATCCCTCTCCCCTTCTCCCTTCCTGTCTGAAATTAATAAAGAAAAAAAAAATTACAAAATAAATAAATAAAAACCATCTCATTTTATTCTATATAGCCTTTTCTGTCCCCTGGAACATGGTACATACTCAGTACATATTAGTGAAATAAATAATGAATCAATCATCTCTACTTTATGAAAGATTCTGCACTTATAAAATGCAGTTTTTAACTAAGCATGTATTTTTTTTTTTTTTTATCCTCACCCGAGAATATTTTTCCATTTTTTTGTACAGATAGAGTGGGAGGGAGAGAGATGAAGGGAGAGAGAGAGAGAAACATCGATGTGAAAGGGACACATCGAGTGGCTGCCACCCGCACGACCAACCAGGGCCGGGGACAAACTGCAACTGAAGTACGTGCCCTTAGCGGGAACCGAACCCGGGTCTCTCAGGACCGCAGGCCGACGCTCTAACCGCTGAGCCAAACCGGCCAGGGCAGCATGTATTTTTTTTGTTTTTAATTATTTTTCTTTATTGCTTTTAGAGAGAGAGGAATGGGGAGGGAGAGAGAGATAGAAACATCAATGAGAGAACATCCATTGGCCACCTCCTGGATGCCCCCAACTGGGAGTTGGGCCCACAACCTGGGCATGTGCCCTGACTGGAAATCAAATTGATGACCTCTTGGTGCATGGATCAATGCTCAACCACTGAGCCACAGCGGCTGGGCTGTATTTGTTTCTTATTTCTATTATAAAATCCTTTAATCCTGTGTTTACCTCTACATTATCAATATCATTAATTCTGGCTCTTAATGGTCACACATTAATGTTTGGGAAATGAAGAAATAGGCAATCAATATATATTTATTAAAAGTATGTTCATAAATGTATAATCTTTTAAATTGCCAAAATATATGAAATATATGATTCTTAATGAATATAAAAATGTGTATTATTTTGCTGTTACTGTATAACAAGTTACCACAAATGTAGTGGCTTTAAACAGCACACATTTACTCTTTCAGAGGTTCTATGGTCCCAGTGTCTAGCCATGTCTATCTGGGTTCTCAGCTCAGTGTCTTTCTCGGCAGTAATTCAGGCTGACTGTGAGCTAGAAGCCTCTCTGTTTCTTTAGTCCCCTCAGTTCCTTGCAACATGATCTTCTCCAAAACTCTCCCATGGACTATCTCAAAATATGGCTGCTCTATTCTTCAAAGCTGAAAAGAGTCTCCTCAGGAGGGGGGTAGTTCCTATTTTAATTATTATCACTTGATTAAGTCAAGGCTACATAAAATGATCTCCCTTTTGATTGACTCAAAATGAACTTGTTTGGCACTTTAATTATATGTGAAAAATTTCATTTCCTTTGCCATCTAATGTAGCCTAATCACAGAAGTCAGATGATAAGCACAGATTCTGCCCAAACGCATGGAAAGGAGATGGCACGGTTATACTCCAGAGTATAGGGATCTTTATGTTGTCTCTGAATCCTACCTACCACAAAATGTGAGAATGGAATTTAGGTTTGAGTACATAGAACGTGACCTGTTATCAAAAATGTCCTAGTTTTTTCCTCCAAGCAAAGACTGGGTTAGCACTTCCTAGGAGATCTCTCTTTGAAGTTATGGATTATTATTTATTTATTTATTTTATTCTTACCTGAGGATATTTTCTCAAATATCTTCAGAAAGAGTGGGAAGTGGGGGGGGGAGAGAGAGAGAGAGAGAGAGAGAGAGAGAGAGAGAGAGAGAGAGAGAGACATCGCCACAATTGAGGTACGTGCCCTTGGCCAGAATCAAACCACGGGCTGACGTTCTAACTGCTGAGCCAAACTGGCCAGGGCTGGACGGTTATTGTTTTAACCTTGTCAGGGGAATGTGAGTAGAAATGCATGTGTCACTTCTATAAGGAAGCACACAACTCACTGCACACCACTCACCACATTCCTTTCCCTCTTCCTCAGGGATTGTGAAAGCCTGTGCTGAGATGAAGCCTCTATCAGCCTCATTCTTAATTTAGGTCTTGAGTGATTAGGTATAAAGTCCTTCTTTCAACCAGCATTAGAAATGATGAATGGTTGAAAAGAGTTGATTGTGCTAACTCACTACAATCCTGGGGACACTGTTGCTGAATGACAATTTTGCCAACCCTGAATTGGTAAATCAGAATCTTAAATCGTACAGCACATATGTACCATTTTGAGTTCATATGTTAAGAGGTATCTTAGTGACTGGCTTAGGGCCACAGCTATCCATAATGCCCTCTCATAGGCTAAGAGGGAACTAGTAATGATGATGTCTTGAGAAAGAAAAAGAATAGACAATACTAGAGAAGGGAGCAAGGGATGGTAAGGTAACTATTGAATAAAGGTTATATTGTGAGGAACATACAGTGAAATGTAAACAAAAGTATGTGGATATAGTTTGGGATGTCATTAATATGGGAGTGGATACAGGATAAAACAGGGGCTTGTCTTCCCTGATTGCGTGTGGGAGTAGGGTTCTGGGGTACTGCTGGAATAAGAATTTCTGGAGGCCCCCAAGGGAGGATGAGGTAAAATAGAAAGATTTATTTGTGTGGAATTATGCCCCTGGGTTTGCAAAGTCCCATTTCCCTTAATCCAGTCATAGAAGTGTAGCTGGGGTTTCAGTGGAGTTAAAATCAGAGCCAGTGTCTAGAATTTCCTTGCCATGTTGGAGCCGGTTCTAGTCCAGCCCAGCATCAGGTTAGCTTAATTTGTGTTTTCCACTGCAGTTCATTAGTCCATTGCATGTGGGGTCCTCATGGCCGTGGGTCATAGAGAATGCAAGGAAGCAGGCCCAGAAAAGCATAACAAGCCGAGTCCAGTGCAACAAAAGAGCAACAAGGGAGAGAATTCCTTTGTTTGAAGGCTTATGTAGTCCCCAATTTTCATACCCTTGCAGTGGTCGTGCCCATTCTGGCCAACCATCTCTGTTCCCAGGTTTGATTAATAGGCAAGTGCCCTCCCTAGTGCTACCCCCCTCCCACCTTTACTGGGCATATGTCTATTTTCCTTTTGTTGGATTTCTTACACAATGTTTTATAGGGAATAGACTGGTGTTCCCTAGGAAGTGTGGAATTACAGTTTCCTGGTGAAGCTGCCCTAATGCTTATAATGTCTGCACTTCCCTTTGCTTCTTTCCTATTAATAATAACTAGCTACTTACAATGGTATCAATTTGAGGATGATATAAAGAACAATGATTCAGATGAAAAGGAAGAGGGCATTAATATTGTTCTCTACCATTGTGTAATTGAAATTTTAAACCATTATTTCTCCCAAAAACATAATTTATAAAATTTGTTAAATCATCTTCCCAGCTATTCACTTTTGTATATAATGTGATAAAAAAAAAAAAAAATTGACACAGTTCCTTATCATTCTTTCAAAAGATTGGAAGAAAGGTATTTCCTAGTTATGATTGTCTAGTAGTTAAACAGCAGAAAAAGAAAACAAGAAGATAAGTGTTTTGGATGCTATCTGTTAAGATCTGTAGTGTATAGTAATCATTGTTTACCTTTTCATTGACTACCTTTAAAAAAATAGACTTGCTATCCTTCAATCTAGTCACTAAAGTAAGTATAGCAATATATATTAGATGATATAAAGAAAAAATAGTGGATAGGGATTCAGTAAAGCTAGACTCTGTATCTAGACTGACTACTAAGAAATATATAAAGTAAATGATTGTTCTGTGCCTTTTCTTTCTCTATATAAGCATAGAGATGTGATTATTTGACCTAGGTCTCTGTTCACATCTGAAATTCTGAAGTTCTACATATAAAATAGTTATACATAAAATGGTTTAGGTGAGAAATGGATGTAATCTGCACCTGGGAAGAATTTTTAAAGGCTTTCAAACTACTTTTAACTTTCTGTACTTTTGGTTTTCATGTCTACTCACTGTGGTCATACATAGGCCTCGTAGGATCGTCAGTCGTTTATCCTCTGACATGGCTTATGAATCACAATCCTCTGTGGTTAGCAAATAGGAAGGTCAGTGATACTAGGTATAATAAACACTTGGCTGAGAGTTAACATTCAGCTTATTACTCACCTAATCTGTTGACAAAGAAAACCAAAAACCCATGCATCAACACCCATAATGAGAAAACAGAAAAGTGTTAGAACTGTTTACAACATCCATTGGAAAAAAAAAACAAAGTTAACCCCCAAATTTCTGTAGATTGCCAAATTGTTTCTTCGCAAAATTTGATTTATAAAATTTGTCAAATCATCCTACTCTCCATTCATTTTTGTAAGTCATGTACTTCAGTAATTATGTGATGCAGTATGTTCATCTTTCTTAGAAAACTCCAAGAAAGAAGCTGTTTCCTAGCTATGATTATTTAAGGACTTTTGACTTCATACCAGGACACTGAAGTCTGGAAAAGAGAGAGACTTTTTTTTTCAGTGTATGATTATGATGTAGATATAAATGCATGTTGCTGCTTTTCGGGTCATTTATATTCAGGATACCCCATGGCTCCATGTTCTAGATTCCAGGAATAAGATAAGCTGGCTTTGACTTCCCCATTACTAGCAACAAGCTTTCTTTCATGCTGGGCTAACCCAAAACCCAGTTTCTTGTAGTATGTTCCAAGGTATTATACCCATGTTCTGAATAAGAATTTCAAAATATAGAAATCCAGAAGGGGCAATATATAGTAACTTTCCTTCACCCTCTTTCTCCTGCTATCTTGTTTATTTGGAGTAATTATATCTTTATAAAAAAAAGACTCCTCTTGCAAAATAATTTGTTGTCAGAGACAGTTGTTTGTCTAGCAATTATAAATCTAATCTAAAATTTAGGTTGTAACAGGCAAAGGGGAAAAAAGTATGTACATCCAAGTTAAAACATTTTATTTTATTTGGTATTAGTTTGACAAGAAATTGAAAAACTTTTAATAATTACAAATTTTATTTGTGTTGGTATAATATTGCATGTCTATTTATGCAATTAGGAGTTACATGTACACCACAGTCAAGTGCATTTAAAACCAAGTTCCATATTTTTAAGTTAGTAGATGTATCGTTTCTCTATGATGCTGTGAACTACTGAATTTTTAATTCACATCATTACTAAAAAACAATAAAAATTATCTTCAATGTTTGAATATTTAATTGAATATACAGTGGCATGAGCAATAATATCAGATGTTTTGTTTTCGACAGAATTAACTTCCAATGTTTTACTTTCATTCTATAAAATGCATGGGGAAAATGAACCATATGTTAAATTTCTATATGTAACAACTGATGACACTAATATAAAACTGGTAACATGTAACTGTTTTAGGTTTTCTTCTGCCAACACGAGGAGCAGTTGCTTCATTATTTGTAAATGCACAAAGAAACTTGAAATGAAATGAGTGAAATAGATTTAACATAAAATAGTCAATTGATCCACATGAAAATGTTAGTTATTATAATGATATACAAATGCACCTTATATAGACTTCTTAACATAATGACTAATTTTTAAAGTACATAATGAGTCTTTAGATAATTTGTGTCTTGAGATAGTACAATCTCAGATACCTTCTGTCTCCTTTTGGCTTTCTATGATATAGTTGGTGGTGGGTTCAACCCTTGATGTGTTTTTATTTTTATTTTTGTTTGTTTGTGTTGCCTTCTCGATGCTAGGAGACCTTACTGGTTGATCTAACCTTCCCTCAGCTCTTGAGGTTGTTATATATCCCTCTAGTAGCTCTTGCATTTTTTCTCTCTCTCCACGGCTTCATGTGCTTCTCAACTATTGTAAGAGAAAAGCTCTCTTTTTTAAGAATAGATTTTAACAGAGGCCTACCAGCCTCACCTGACACTAACAGGTGCAAAATGAATGAAAAAATAAAATACTCTGAGAACAATTAGGGAGTCCCTTTGGTATTGTCTTGCTAAAAAAGCCAAGTAAACAACTTAGTATCTCTTACATATTTCTGGCTTCAGACATGGAATTGTAAAGCAACAGCAATGTAATAAAAATTAAAATGTATCAGTTTATAGTTGCACAATGTTTTCACATTTCATTCAATACAAAATAAAGTTGATACCCTAAGTAATATGTCCAGTGGTATAGACATAGAGTCTTTATACATCCCCAAGAGATTCTTTACTAGCTTTGTAGGATAAAACAGAATCCTTTGATTTGCTTGCTACTTGTCTCTATGATGTCCACAGTTAATAATAGTATTGGAGAAAAAATGATAATATATTTGATACTAATTTTAATGCCAGTTTTTAAGGAAAAAATGCAATCTGAAATCATATAAATTAGCTAATTTAGAATTCTCGAAAATCACATATAGTATAAACCAATTGTCTGTCTACATGCCTAAAATCAATTAGTTAATATAAATTCACTTTAGATTAAAAACTAATTATTTTTATTTTAACAATGCACTTTTGTACAAAACTATTTTATTTAGTTAAAGTGTCTGGTGTTACCATACATGAACCAAGCATTTGGACTGTATCATTTATAGAGTTACAGATAATTCTTTCTAACAGTGGAATTCTTTGTGTGAGTATTTTGTACAACATTTCATCTATCAGCTAATAAAGCTATCTAAGAAGCCTCATGGTACAAGATACACATAAGCAAGAAAGATAAAAGGAAAGGTTAACACTTTTTTCAGCATCTGTCAACACTGTCTCCTGTTACATTTGATCAACTTTAAAGTAAATTCAAACACATGATATCATTTACAGTAATAAAAGCGAATGGCATATAGCAGCTAGTTTGCTTTTATCCATTCTGCAGATCACTCATCACAGACCTTCATGGGGTAAGGGTGACGTAGCTTTATGATGCATCTTTGGCAGTGAAGCACCCTGCTTCAGCTCTTCAAGGCTATTCACCCGATAACTAATGAAAGAATCTACCAGTGTGTTTCCTGTTTGCAACTTCGACAAGGAAGCAGAGTAGAGAAACCATGCCACTTTTTTGTTTTCACGTAAAAGGTAAAAACAGCAACAAAAAGATAAAACAAAAGTAAAAGATAAAAGAGTAGCAAATAAAACGCGAACAACAGAAGGTATTGAATGTGCTGTTGCATTCTCAGGATCGAAATGCATTTTCAAAATTAATCTAGTACACCTTTGCCTAGAGCAGTGATTCTCAAAGTGTGGCTTCTGGACTAACAGAATCAGCATCACCTGAGAAATTATTAAAAATGCAAATTCTTGGGTCCTACCCCAGAATTACTCAGAAACTCAGTGGGTGATAGACACATAGTAATAATCTGTTTAACATCCATACCAGATGATTCCCATACACATTGATGTTTGAGAACCAGCAATTTAGGGAAATTCAGTATGATGCATATTGCATGTAAGTTTTTCCAAGTTTTACATTGTAGTTTTAATTATAAATGACAAATATTATACATTGCAAAGGTTTGAGTTTATTTGGATAAGAAAAGTAATTTTAAGATACTTAAATATATGTATCATATAAAATTGATCTAGTCACCTCGATAGACTTCATTTATTTTATATATATATTGTAGGTGAGTATTTTAATTTGATTCATATTAAGAAAAATCTGAGAAAATTATACTTTTTTACCTCACATTATAATCATATATCATAAACATATTTGACATGGTAGTCAATAACATGAATGATATTAATACTATTCTGATCTTAAATTTTGAATTTAAATTGTAGTCCATGTTTTTATTTGTTTTCTATTTTCACTTATTCTTCCCCATTATGATACAAAATACATATTATTTATGTAAACAGATGATATTTCAAAGTCCTTTAAAATGGGTTTCAAGGGAAAGAATATTAAACTTTTGGATTCTGGGAAACTGTTCCTAACTCAGGTTTCCCACGAACACCTTCGTAAGTGAATCTTTGGAATTATAGGGCATTCTGGAAAGTGCATTTCAGGCCTTATTTTCTAAGAAGTGGGAGGTGGATGAAATAGAAAATAAATGTTTCTTTGGGGTGTTTGGGGGTGCCTGAAGACCATAAACAAAAACTCATGTGCTATTTAATTACTTAAAGGCTCTCTGCAGCTTATTCAGCCTCTGGAGGTCTACAAATTTTCTTTGGAAAAAGGTGAACTTGACTGTGCTTATAATTTTTTGCTGGCTCTGAACATCCTTTCTTGGCCCTGAGGTTGCGAGGGAGCTACTATGTGCACCTGCTGAAATCTGAGGGCATGGACCCTTCTCCCATATGCTTCAGCAAAGAAGAAATGATCTGTTGAATGACTCACCATTGCTCCACAAGACATACATCACTCTTATGTTTCACCACTAGGTACTCAATGATACCCTATGTTGTCCTGATCAAACCATGAACAGGCATAGGTAGGTAGGTAGATAATGTAACCAGAAGCAACTCAATGATAGAGAGAAAAAATAACAAGCCTGAATCCAAAATATGTTACCACACTGAAACGTGTATAATTGGCAGTTTTGAAGCAATACGTTAAATAAGTGGTTTTGAAACTTGTGTCCAGTTTAATTGTGTTAAAGTGCAAACAACAGATATTCTGAACAACAGTAGCATAAATATAGACGTTTATTTTATCATATAGGAACTTTGTCAGTTAGGGCCCCACGGTTCTGTTGCTGCCATTGTCATTGTTTCTATTGCTGTTCTTTGTGTTTGCTCGTCCTTTTTCTTTTGCATTTTGTCATTTTCAGCAGATGTCACCTCACTGTCAGAAGGTGGCTTCTGTAGATAGATCCAGAACAAAAAGGAAATAGAGTTGAGATGGTCATTTTCCTAATGCATCTTTAATTTTTTTTTCCAAGAAAAGTATCTTTTTCATAAGCATAATTACAGACTTCCCCTGATTGATTACTCAGTGGTCAGAACTAGATGACATGACCATTCATAAGACAATTCATGGCAAAGGGGACTGTGATTATGATTGTCTTATGCTGACAAGGGTTTATCTATTAAAGCTGGATGCTTCATTTCTCAAAAAATGATGGAGTTTTGTGGTCAAGGATGAACTACCAAATGGTTGTTAAGTAAACTACCAGAGGTATTTGTCATATACTCTATTATGTATAATATAGAATTAAATGTTTAAAAATTGCTCCAAAAAAGCAAAATATTGTAAATTTCGTGAAGAGTAAAAAAGGAACAGCACTGTGAAACTCCCACGTGTGTCTGTTTACTTGTGGGGGAAGACAATGGTCATTCTGAAGGTCTTTGTTTAGTACTGTGAGGGAGAAGAGCCAGTAGATGCACACAGTTTGGGAATGAGGCTGTAGTCAATATAACATGGTGCAAACTGGAAAAGCAGTAATGAAATGTGTTTTAAATTTGGTAAACTGGAGTATAATGAATTGTATTGTACCTGTTGAGAGAAGCAGACTGAAAGAGAAATGAAAAGGAGCTCTCGGTGGTCACATTAGAATTTACTGGCTGGCCTTTTAAAACACTGATGCTCTGCTGCCAAACCAGACCAAGTGAATTCAACACTTAAGAGTAAGATGTGGGCACAGGTGTGTTTGTAAAGACCCTCTCTCCCTCCTGGGAGCACATCCAGTCCACGCCTTCCCCTTCCCCTCACCCCCATCCCCAAGTGTTACCTTTACCGTTCTCTCTCCTAAGATCCAAGAGCCCTTCTTCTGCCTTTGTAACTTTTTAAATAAACTTCCTCTTATTGAAAAAATTTTCTGGAGATGCTAATAAGCAGTCTGAATTGAGAAATACACTTTTAAAAGAAGTTACGAATCTACTATAAGACCTACTATTAATTCTATAAAACTTACAAACTATTTCAACAATCATACTTTGAGCACCCACCATATACCAGGTTCTATACTCTGTTCTGTGCACCGGTGATAAAATGACAAATGAAATAACGTAGGTCAGGACTTTGACCTACCAATGGGAGAGGCAGATAATATTCACGTAACATCAGATAATGATAAATGATAATACATCATGATAAATGAGGGAATGAGAAGGTGGGTGGGCCCAGGGAAATCTTCTTTGAAGAGGAGAAACTTGAGCAAGACAGAAATAAATTTAGGAAACAAACCAGAAGTACCCATGAGGAAGGAGGGCAGAGGTGGGGAGAATGTATAATGAGTGCCTTGCGCTAAGAGCATGTTTGACCTGAAAGAAAATAATGGTAAATAGAAAACTCTATACTTACTTATACTAGCATTCAAGTGTAATGGCAAAACGAATTTGCTTTCACACAAAGGTTTAGATATTTTACCATTTCTGGGTGATCATTCTCAACTTCTAATGTATGTTTCAACAAGAAGGAAATACAGCCCAGAAAAGGGAAACAATAAAAAAAAACAAAAAAAAAAATTTTTATAAACTTGAAAAACATATGGATAAACTCTAAATGAGCACTTTAGCTTAAAACAATATTGATAATAGATTAATTTAAGGTACCAAATTACAAACAGGATGGAACAAAATTACCACAATAAAATCCCATGAAAGATAGCAGAGTAAGTAAGATCTGAGTTGAAGTCTTCTAATGTCCTTAATTGCTCAGGAGAGGATGGTGATTTTGATGAACTTCAGATTTCAAGTCAAGCATATAAATGAAATTGTATATATTCTCTTTAAAATAATATAAATAGAATTAATAACTTTTAAATGAGTTGAAAATGCAACGGAGAAAATACGATTAATCAACTAGACAGTAGGATGAGAGAAAAATCTTCAAAGAACAGGAATGGAAACTATAAAACAAAGATGGTAATATATATCTGGGTTGTGAATTCGTGGATTTTGTTTTACTATACTCTTTCTTTTTGTGTCTATTAGAGATATTTTGTAGTAAATATAAAGAACATAAAAAGGATATTAGGAGTTGTCATAGGGTCATCAGTGTTAAAGAACTACACCATTATATTTAAAAATAAGTTAAAAAAGTCAAACCAGTAACTGAAACAGAATTGAAAGCCCTTAAATAAATCCAGAGATATATGGATAGTTAAAGCAACGGAAAAAGGATGGCTTAAAATTAATCAGTTATTTAGAAATATGGATATCTATAATGTGGGGTGGTAGCTGGCTGGGAAAAAAAATAGTTGGTAAAATGTAAAAGCCTATCTATAATACTATTACACCTATGTAAAAAATGAGCATACCCATCATTATCAAATGATATATGTATTAGGGAGAATTCTGATGGCAGTATGGGAAAATTTGCCTTGAATACTTTTAATTCCTTTAATAGAGTTCTTTGCAATGAAATTATATTATGAAATAAAACCAAAAAAATTTAAATGCAAGTCCATCTAAAAAAGTAAACATTAAATTAGATGCAAACTGAAGTCTACACAAAACTGACATCACCTCCACTTTTCTAGGCATTTTAATCTAGGGACACAAGCACAGTGATACTTCTTTATCGTGGACCACATATAAATTACAACTCATCTGATAAAAGTGAGAAAATTAGATTTTTTTTCAAGTATAGAAGGGTTTCTTGCACTTGGAAAATATTTTTCAAGAAAGTAATAAAATTACCTGTCATTCTTACAATTGGCCTGTTGGCCAAATACTGCAGCGTGTTGCCTTGTCCACTTTGCAGAGACTAGGTACCTAACAATAAAGAACGGTAGAATGAAAAACCTTCTGTAAGTGTACTTCAAAGCAAATAAAAGTGATTTTGTGGGCTACACATTTGCAATTGCTTTTCTTTACAACCTCTGGAGAGCTCTTTAGCATCACTTGAATTAGAACTTAGAGCAAAGAGCCTGCTCAGAGTGAAACTGCCATGATAGTTACTCTTGACCAGGGTGCGTTGCTTTTCTGTCCCCAATGCCAAGCACTCCAGCAGTGTGAGCAGTCAGGGGGCACCACTGAAAATACAGACAATAAAAACTATGAGTGCTCCCTGAAGCAGATTAAAAAAAAAAAAAAATGCATGTGCCTTTTATTTTTCATTTTTTTTAAAAATGTAATATTGAAAAGAAAAGCTCGTCAGAACTCAGGATATCTTTTGCATTTCAGAGATTTATCTGTAAATGTCATGGAGTTTCTAAACAAGGAGATTTTCTTGCTATTTTGTTGCTACATTTACCATTTGTGATAATTTGGTGACATATTTCAGAATGTGACTGTTTACTTCAATCAATTCTGTAAGTGTATCTTTTCCTTTTTTAAATCCTCTTCCAAGGATATTTTTTCCATTGATTTTTTTTTTTTTTTTAAGTGAGAGTGAAAGAAAGAGAGGCCGGGGGAGGGGTGGGAGAGAAACATAGATATGACAGAGACACATTGACAGGTTGCCTCCTAAATGAGCCCGAATCAGTGTAGATGGAACCTGCAACTTAGACGTGTGCTCTTGACTGGGAATTGAACCAAGACCCTTCAGGGAACAGGCCGACGCGCTAACCACTTAGCACACCGTCCAGGGCCATAAGTGTGTCTTGATTACAGCTGTGGAGAGCTGTGAAGTCTGGGCCTGTGATTTTGTAGTTAGTGTAGTTAGTATCACCTCTATATGGCTATACCACTAAAGACATAAGTTAGGAGGTTAAAAGAGGAGAAACTTTTTGTTTTTGTTTTTTAAATTTATATTTTAATTTTTATGGGTTTTCTTCCAAAAGAGAAATCTGTTCAGATTTATACCAGAATCCTGGGCCATTTAAAGACTAACATGATTTTTTCTTCTTACCCCAGCTTCCCATTTTAATTGAAGGCTCTTTCTGATGGCTGCAGTACTTTCCATAAGATGAGGTACGTCTCCTGTGGTCATTTCCGATGTATTACTAGTTTGCCTTCCTGGAATAACACCTCTGATTTGGGCCTATCTTACCGCTTCCCTTTTGACAGTCTCAGAATGTAATGTCCAGTATCTCTCCTCCATAGCGACCCTGTCCCCATACACACCCTTGACCCTGCTACAATCGGGAGGTCCCCAGGCTTGAACACTAGAAACTCTAATGGCCACTCCTTTGCCATAACTATCCACGCTTACTTTTCCTCCCTAAACCCATGATCTTTAACCATATAAAGACCTTTATTTGTCTCTCTCTGTTACTTTTCTTTTGGCTTAATGTCCCTCCCAGAACTCTCAAGTATTTAGTCTTTATAGTGAAGTGGTTAATTGAGTAGACTCTGGAACCAGACTACCTGGGTTTGAAATCTGAATCCAACATTTATTAGCTGTGTGACCCTGGGAAGATACTGACCTCTCTGACCCTTAATTTCCTCATCTGTAAAATAGGGATGGTAAGTAAACATTTTTTAAAGAAAATAAATGTGTTAGATTTGTTTGATCTTTTATAAAGGAAAGGTGACAGATCATTTATACGTGTGAAAATAGAGCAGAAAAATAAAACAAATTATTATATTATGAAAATACCACTTTTGCAGAAAGAATCACCTTATCAATGCAAACCTTATCCTTAATTCTTTCTCCCATGAATGAAGACTCCATCCGAAGGACTTAAAAATAATTACGTATGAGAGTTAGCCCAGACTCCATTGTTTTTAAAGGAACTAAACTAGTCACAACATTAAAAAAAAAAAAAAAAATTCAGCGAACGCATGTAAAAGTTTATCCCCACCCTTGCCTTTCATATCGTTTTCAGTTACATGAACCCACACCAAAGGCAAAGGAATGCGCCGAGGCTAGATCACGGCACTGAACTTGGCCTTTTCTGACACGGTGCTGTCATCTCTCTGCCATCTCTCATGCATAGTCATGCAGACAAGCTGGCAAAGGTTCAAGACTTCCTGAGACACTGATGTTTTCTCTACTTTCTCTCACTCCAATTTAGCCTTTGGCAAAAAAAAATAAAAGAAGAAGAAGAAAACTCAGGCATTGTTTCAGGATGGGAGAGTAACTGGGAGAACAAAGGTGTTTTGAAAAATATGTATCTGAAAAAATGGCAGTTCCTTTGTGTATATCTGCTTTTCTCTTGAACGGGACATTTTTCCTGAGTCCTATCTTTACCTGAAGTATTACAGGGCTACATGAAGCATTATTTTCCCACTCCACCCACTCAGCCTGTCAAGACAGCCTCATTTCAAGACAGAGTAGGAGTGAGAATTATTGTTTCAAAAACAGCACAGTCTTGAAGTCTTCCTGAGAGAGAGTTCCTCCATCATTTTTCACATCAAAGTCATAATGAAGTGAATTCAGTTGTCCACCATTTTACCTGAAAAGTTAAATTCATCTTAAAATCTGAAACTAAACTACTTTAAAGAATTTGAGGATTTAATTATGCTTTACTGTAGGACAATTTATATTCCAAATCACAAATTTTAGACCCGGGAGTCTGCTGCTTCTGATTTATTCCATATTGAGTTTGCTTGTTGAGGAAGCATTGGTTTATGCTTAAACAAGCAGATGATCTGACTTCTTCACTCTGCCAATGCCTAGTTGAGAGCTATGAATAAATAACATAACCTTTTTATTCCTTGTTCAATCCCTTTGTGAAATAAAGACTTGTTTTATTACCTTCCCTTTTCACACAGGAGTTAAGTTGTTCAGAATGTTAACTTACAAAGGACTGCATATTGGGTGTGGCTTTGAGAAAAATAGTAACAGCGGTTGAAATTATGTTGTTCAGCTAAGAGACTATTTCTTTATATAAAATGTTACCAGCAATCACTACTATTTGATGTAACAAAAACTGATGCATTTATAAAGTACATAAGTTTTGCCCTGGCCAGTTTGGCTCAGGAGTTAGAGCATCATCTCAAAGACCAAACAGTGGAGAATTCGATTCTGGTCCAGGGCACGTACCTGGGTTGCACTTCGATCTCAGCCCTGGTTGGGGTTGTGCAGGAGGCAACCAGTTGATGTGTCCCTTTCACATAGATGTTTCTCTCTCTCTCTCTCTCTCTGTCCCTCCCTCCCCCTCTATCTGAAAATTAATTGAAAAATATCCTCTACACCTGGCCTGTGTGGCTCAGTGGTTGAGCATGATCCATGCCCCAGGAGGTTGCTGGTTTGATTCCTGGTCAGGGCACATGCCCAGGTTATGGGCTTGATCCCCAGTGGGGGGCATGCAGGAGGCAGGCAATCGATGTTCTTTCTCATCGATGTTTCTATCTCTCTCCCTCTCCCTTCCTCTCTCTCTAAAACCAATAAAAAAAAATTAAAAAGAAAAATACCCTCAGTTGAGGATTAAAATAAATAAATAAATAAATAAATAAATAAATAAATAAGGTGCATGAGTTTTTAATGCACAAACATGTGTGGAAAGTAATGGTTATGTTTTATTTATTTTATCTTATTTTTTAAATTTTTTTAATCCTCACCTAAGGATATTTTATCAAATATCTTCAAACAGTGGGGGTGGGGGGAGTAAAACATCAATGTGAGAGAGATACATCAATTGGCTACCTCCTACACAACCCCAACCAGAACCGGGGATGAACCGCAACCAAGGTAAGTGCTCTTGGCGGAATCAAACCTATGAATCTTTCATCCGTGGGCCAGTGCTCTAACTGCTGAGCCAAACCACCCAGGGCAATGGTTATGTTTTAATACAAGCATAAATCAAGCATTAATATCTAATTTTGTATATCATCATTGTGAGAAAAAAAATCAGTATATTCATAAATTCATATGGCATGTTGCCTTCTACAATGAAAAGCAACGAGGCAGTGATTTCACATCTATCCTGAGCATGTATAAAACAACATTTATAGAAACCAACATTAAAATTATAAAACATGAGCATTTTTACTATAATTGTTAGCCATATCCAATAGACTCATATAAGGGTGTGACTATTAGGATTAGTGATTGTGAAATAAGGAATTCAACAAATATCTATAAAGAAATATATTTAAAAATTTGTAAATCTATGGAAGTGCCTGGCCAGTGTGGTTCAGTGGATTAGGCATCATCCCATTGACTGAAAGGTCCCAGCTTGATTCCCCGTCAGGGCACATGCTTGGGTTGTGGGCTTGATCCCCAGTAGGGGACATGCAGACAACAGCCTATCAATGGTACTCTCTCTCATCTATGTTTCTCTCCCTTCTGCTCTCTCTCAAAAAATCAATAAAAACCTATTAAAAGGAAAAACCTATGAAATCTGTAGCTTTTCCTCATATCTTTAGCTATGCTAAAGACTAAATCATAGTCTAAAGACCATTAAAAAAAGACATTTGAGGATGTCTCACCCAATGTGCAGTAGTCCTAGCATTTCCTGATTAGTATAACAAGAAATAGGTAGTATTTCAACTTTGAAGAATGATCTGTAATCATTTTAATTACCAGCATATCAGAAAAAAAGTACCTTTTTCCATTTCCTTTAATGTGACAATGACCTCTAATTTAAAGACGTATGTGTCACTCAACAAAAACCACAAGGACTGACACAACAGAACATGATGAAGGAAGCAGAGAGCCAGACATAAACATGATGTTTCATGGTTCAGAAAAGAACCCATAACCCATTACAGTGAACAAACAGAAAAACAAACAAAAACTGGCAGATCAAGCGATGTTTTAAAAAAAATATTTCACACCTAAGTAGAGTCAATCAAGATATAGGAGGCAAAGGGACTCACTATAATTAGATATGTTATTTCAATTAAAACTTTTAGAAATAAATTTTTGGGAAAAAACAGAGATAAATGCCCACATGTGAAACAGACAATAGATGACTTAAAACAAGTGTTTTACTTCCACCCACAGGTAGAAGAGAGAAGTGGCTCCATCATTACAGAATTTTCTTTTTCATCACCTGCAAAACCCCGTGTCCAACCTGAGCACAAAGTAGTCTTTTAGGCACGTCAAGCTTTCACAGTCAAATTATTTAGGAAGCTGAGCAGATATACTACTTGTGATGATGGTTGAACTCAATGCTGCAATTACTTAACAGTATACTTTACATATCCAATAAGTACCATAAATGCAATAAATTCATAATTTTTTTTTTCTTTAAGGGATAACCTCCCTCTAAAAATGTTCTTGAGTTCTCAAATGTCACTTTGTTCCCGTGACTGAAATGCTAATATGCTTGTGAAATTGCAAGTTTATATTATAGTGAATTCTGATAACTTAAATCAGAGGAAGCTGGTAAACCAAATTAGATGCTCATGTTAAAAATACAAATGACCTTGATCATTTTGACTAACTTGAAAATATTTGTAATATAGTACCTTAAATGTTAAATGAGGTATACAAAGTATAACTAACATAAGCATTAAAATAAGCTTGACAGTTATGACAAGTAGAAGGTATAGAAATACATTGGTAAAAGTTACAATGAGTCTCCCGATTACCTATAAAGGAGGAAATAATTTTGAAATTCATATAATTGCTATTAATAATTTCCCTTAGTATTTTAGCATTGTTCTTATAAAATCTCTAGTATCTGCCCCCTTGGTTCGGGAAATAAGTTGTAATTAAACAGAGTTGCTATGAGTTGATGCATGAAAGTATTAATACAGTATGTGAATAACTGTCTTAAATTATAACTAGAAAGAAACCAATGTTATAAACTCCAAAGTACTTTGAAATATAAATAATGTTCCATTTTAATTGATATCTTTAATAACATATCTTAGAGAGGCTTTTAAAGTTTCAACCAAAGCTTTGAAAGTGACTGTGCTTATTGCTTTATTTGTCAAAGAATGGTCCCAGTCTGACCATATAAACTGAAATGTCCTATTCTCTCCAAGGCATATTTGTGGGTAAGCCTTCATTTTTCCCTTTCAGACCCTCTGATTGCACACATTTTTTTTTGTTGTTGTTCATTTTTAGGTTTTATGAAAAACAAAGAATAGGCATCAACTACAAGGCTAGGTTTACAAGGCTTGTGTCCCTGCCTGCATTTAAAGTTGAAGAAACATATCAGCCAACTTCTCTTTTACTTTTCTCCTCATTCTATAAGAAACATAAAACTTCCAAAGCATTAGTGACACCATGTTATCTGTTAAACAATTCTAAGAAATCAGTAAAGTACTTATTATAGATAATTAGATATGGATAATTAAACCGAAGCCCATATCGGTGAAATTATATGGAGGTCTTTTGTCTGCTATTTATAGAGGCAAGATTGAAAACAATATTTTGCTTTGTTTTTTAAGTAAAATGAAAATATAAGTAAATAGAAACTTACAAGCACAACAGGGAATGTCACAGACACTCAAGTGACACAAGTAACAGCCTGGGCTACATGGGATCTTTGTCTGGAAATTTGGAATGCACATTCCTCTCCCTGTCCATCAGTGATTTGACTGTACCCCATTTTATTCTGTTGCCTGGAAGCTCTGTCATCCCTCACATCCATATTTCTATTTCCCCTCTAGCAAGTGTCCCTAGAAAGAATCCAAGGATTGCTTTTGTAAGTTATAAAAATTATTTGGCTGGATATTAGCCAATGTATCAAAATCATTATCACTCTTCAGCAAAATGATTATAATAGCTTTTCACAGTTCACCTGTTTCATTTATTATGAACAATTTGGGTGTTTAGACGTTATGCACAGTGTTCTCAGAAAGGACAAACCTTACATTATCATCTATATAATACTTGAAGTGATGTCCTATAGCACATTGATTAAAAACCCAAGCTCTGAAATAAGTTCTAACATTAGTTTAAACTTGAACAAGTTGCCTGGCCTCTCTCTGATCCAGGTTCCACATCTGTAGAAACTCATTAAACTGGAGAGTAAAATTAGTTGGTTAATATAAAGAATTTAGAACATGGCCTGTCCTACAATTATTATTTAGTAAATATTGCTGTAGTATTATCTTTGTTATTAAATCTTAACCGTATGCCTCAAAAACTGTCCAATTCTCCAAAATTTTCTTTATTTCCACACTAGAAATTTCCTTGCTCTGAGTAATGTACAAGTTCTAACTTAAAGAAACTCAAAAGTGCCCTGGCCGGTTTGGCTCAGCGGTTAGAGCGTCGCCCTGCAGTCCTGAGAGACCCGGGTTCGGTTCCCGCTAAGGGCCCGTACCTCGGTTGCAGTTTGTCCCCGGCCCTGGTCGGTTGTGCGGGTGGCAGCCACTCGATGTGTCCCTTCACATCGATGTTTCTCTCTCTCTCTCTCTGTTCCTCTCTCTCCCCCCCACTCTACCTGAACAAAAAAGAAACTCAAAAGTTATTTTTTGTTAAATTTCGAAACATTAAATTTCTTGCCCCCAAATATTTTTAATCTATGTAATGGCTCACTGAAATGCATTAACACTCTGGCTTATTTTTAGTTCTATTATGTAACAACAATGTGTATGTGTGTTTGTGTGTGTGTGTGTATTATTGATTCAATAGAGGGAGGGAAGGAGAGAGAGAGAGAGATGAGAGAGACACATCTATATGTTGCCTCCTGTATGTGCCCTGACTGAGAATCAAACCTGCGACCTACAATGGAACCCATCACCTTCCAGTGCACAGGATGATGCTCCAACCAACCGAGCCACACTGGCCAGGACCCAGTGCATATATTTTCCTGTATTTAATAGAAGCACTGATAAGGCAAATTATTTACATGTCAGCCTATGTTTAGAAGACATGAATTTGAGTTTTATAGATACTGAGTTTGGGCCAAGCATAACTCAAAGAGACTTTCTAAAGTCATACCTAAAGTTCCTATATACTATTCTCATTCAAATAAATGTATCACTCCATGCCAAAGGCTACACATGTTGTTGCATGTGAATAAACTAAATAATGTTATATAAAATATAGCCTCTTCAAAATCCTCACCAGATACTTGGCACTGTACCTACAACTTCTTACTTAAAGGGTAGTAGGTGATGGTGTTGCCTCACTATTTAGATACTACCTTATGTTTTATCTTACCTTTATATAGTCTTCAGTACCTAATTATTTTCTATTTTCTTGATATACAATTAGTCTAAATGTTTCAGATATACCTTGGAGCCAATTCTTCTTTGGTCTTAGCAAATCATTTAATATTTTTAAGTTTTAGTTTTCTTATCTGTGAATTACGGTTTTTGGATGTAAGTATGTGTGTATGACACATGTATACACACATATTTGATGAATACCCATCAAATTTGATATGCATGTATTGATATTTGATATATAAAATAAGTTTATGAAATGTGTATATATATCAAATATATGTCTAAAATGTACATAAGAATATAAGTGTTTAAAAATAATTGCATATAACGTATTTAAACAAAACACATGCATGTGTATGTATATATGTATTTGTATATACCTATATATATCTGTATATATGTTTGTGTGTGTATGCACACACATAAAAAGGTTCATTATAAGTGTTTAGTATAGAGAGTGACAAATATCAGACACTTAATGTTTTAATTGGACTAAGAGGCCGCCAGAAATAATAATACTGTGTTATTCTTTGAAGAGTAGGATATTCAAGGCTTTTAGTCCCTTATGCTGAGTACAGAAGAAAACACACATTTTCTATGAAGACATTTTTCTAAAAGCCTAACATTCAAGGCATTTAATATCTTTGCTGAAATGCTCTAATTCTCATTGATATGACATTGACCTGATCCAAATGTAATAACATGAAAAATAAATGAGATCGTCAAGGTCAGAAACCATAGGAATCAAAAGAAATTGCTGTTAGTATTGATGCGCTTTCACACTTTAAGATGTTACCACTGAAATTAACTAATATTGTTTCGGCATCATTAACTGACACTGAACACTGATATGAGTATTATTTGTTTTAACATAAGTGTGATATCATACAGTCTGAAAGCCTTGGTAGTGAGGAGTTTTGCACAACCCTTCTCTTCACCGGGGACACGCTTGCCCATGCATCACCTTGCGCAGTCTTTAAGTTGACGTCACTTTGTCAGCGAGAGATTTCCTAATTACACTGTCTAAAATTACACACCTGTCACCTTATTCCTTTGTGTTTCTTTTTTTGCTCATAATTCATCATTGTCTGACATTATATCCTGTCTTTTACGTTGTTTGTTTATAGAACAGATAACTGGTAACATGTGAGGAACAGAGCCTTTCCTGCTTGAACCGCTACCAAGAGCAGAAGTTAGAAGAGCGGTGAGCGCAAGCTCTCGGGAAAATGAGACTAAGATTGTAAAATTAAAATCTATGTATGTCAGAAGCAACACCAAATGTGTGTGGAAGGGGGGAGTATGAATGTCTATCACTCAAATGCAAACATATGTGTATTTGATTTACAAAAAAGCTTCATTTACATGTAAAAATATATTCATGTAATGTGTAAAATTTTGAGTTTTTGACAATCTTATACAACCATAAAATCATCACCCCATCCAAGATACAAGTCTTCTATCAGCCTCAAAAGTTTCAATATGTACCTTTTATAGTTAACACTCCCCACTCTCTGACCTAGTAAACACTGATCTATTATGTTAGACTATTTTGACTATTCTAACATTTCATATAAATACAGTTATACCATATGTATTGTCCACAAGCTGAACTTTTCACTCTGAAAAATGCTGTTTTTAGTGTGTGATTAATAGTCGATGTTGCCTTTAATACTATTTTGTTTCTTTTGATTGATGCGTAGCATAGATTATACCACAACATATTATCTTTAGATGATGAACATTTGGAATGTTGTCTTTTTTGGGTTATTATGAACAAGGCTGCCAGGAACACAAGTATTTGTGTAGAGATATTTTTAAGTCTCTCATGTGGAATTATTGAGTCAATGTAAGTGGTGCTAAATTTTAGAAGCAAAATGAAATGGATTGAGGCATACTCATGTAATTTTTAAGATATAAATGCATCTGTAAAAAGGCATAACTTTTTTACAACTCATTAAAAATTCACTTTAAAAATAAAATAGTTTACTTCAGATTAATTTAAAATATTCCACTAGGTAAGTTAATTACTTTTACCATTATCATTTAATTAAAATGTTATATGTATTACCCTGAATTATTATTAAAATTATAATAGTAATAATCAAAGACTATACATGCAAGTGCTGACATGATTAAATAATCAAAATAGTTTTGCTGTATATGGTTTATAGATTACTGTACTATTTTTTCACTTTATCTATAGTGTTCAGTACTGAAAACCCAAGATTATAAATTTTAGTTTGCTTTCCATAGACTATAATAGAAATGTGTTAAATTTGTATTATTTTTGTGCAAAGAGAAAAATATAATTTGATACTTGATAAAATAACAATCTAAAATAAATAGTTCTTTTGCATCATGTTAATACTGTGTCCTAAAATTGCATATAAAAAGTTCTTTAAGTGATCACAGAGTATATTTTTACTATATAAGAAGTTGAATAGTTGGTATAATCTTTTCTCCAATTAAATGCTTGATACAGTAACCAAATAGAATAAAACATTTGGGAAACTCAGTCACATAATTATAGCCCTATCCTCAATTTAATATTAATTGATTTAGTAAATAATCAACATCACTTAATGTTTAGTATTTTTGGCACTTGGAATAAACTAATTACTAATATGGGCCTATCTTCTTCACGAAAACTTATAGTTTAGCAGGATAATCACTTCTGAGTTATTAACATGGGTCAGGCAGACATTGTTCTCTCTATATATTATTTAATATATAAACATATATATACACACACAAACATATTGTATTTTTTTTATCTAATTTTCATGCTAACCCTATAAAGTCTGTGTTGTCACCATTTTCTAGATGAGCAAATGAAGTTGTATTTTCCTGGCATCATGTCACAACACTGCTTGGTATTGGAGTCACAGATGCTTATCTCCTGCAATTGAATTTCACCCACCTGACGCAATAACATTGCCTGTCTTCCTAACATGTCACCTTTCCAATTTTTAATAGTCGGCTACCTCCAATTTTATCTCTCCTCTGCATTTAATGTTGAGCTACAATGAAAAACTTAACTAAAACTGAGTCTGGTGTCATTTACTTTTATTCACGTCATATCTACATTAAGCAGAACCAAACTCAGACAAAGACAGGTCTAGTTCTGCTCTCCATCCTGTTTCCCCTCTCCTACCTCACCCACAGCCCCAGGCACCTCCTCTTTCTAGGGCTGACATCCATGCTTCTGGCAACCAACTTTCTTCTGATGTGATCGAGATTTAAATACAATTCCGTATGATGCAGTCGGAAGTGCCTCAGTATTTCTCAACCAACTTCAACTCTCTGACCTGTGTCCTAGCAGATCAAATATCACGTCACTTTGAAAGCTTACTTTTTTTTGGGGGGGGTCTCCACTAAGAAATACTTGTTCATTAATGAGTCATTTTCACACACCTTCTATCTGTGGGAAGCCCATGCTTTTTCACTGCTTATTTGTTAGCTTGAAGTGTGACAGGAAAGCCAAGCGAAATGATCCAAAAAGTAGCCCACTTTTCTGCTTATTGTATGTACAAATTCTCTCTTACACACACATACAAGCCTTGCTGTATGTGGATCCACTCCCCAGAGCCTTTAGCTGCATCCGATTGGCCGTTGAAGCCAAGAACGTTGGGAAGGGGCCCTTGATGACCTATGTGGCCCCCTGACACATTCTCCTAGTCACCAGCTGTCTTGCCCGCAGGCAGTCTCAGGCTTTTGCTCTTCCTCCGCCTGCAGCAGTTCACAGGGCCGCTGTGATCCTCTCAGCTCTTCTGGGATTGAATCCCTGCTGGCCCAGGGTCTTGGAGCTCTCTGCTTCTTTAGCTTTTTCCAGTTCGATGCTTAGATCTATCTCCTCTTCTCCTCCATCCAGAAGTATTGGTTGTGAAGAAAATGATTGAAATAAGTTACAATTTACTTCATTTATTCTACTAAACATGTCCCAACAGCTCAGTCACACGTATTGTATTATGTCACCAACCCATGGGTATAAAACTTTTGAATGTTAATTATCCATTTAGAGCCTCTTGAAAACCCGTGAATGAAATCAACTTGTTCATATTTAGACTCAGGTACAGCATGTTACTAAAGAGAGCAAGATATAGTGTTTTCTTATTTGAATCAAGTGGTTTCCAATTATTCCAGAGGTTATATCAATCCTACCATTACCTTCAGACCAGATACTTCCTTCTCGCGATGTTTCCAGTCTCTAGCTCAGTCATACTGCTCTTGGGGCTATACTCCCCTTTCTCACAACTTCTGGGATTGCCTGCCACATGTCACAGGAATGGCTCATCATCCAATACACAGTAATACTTTTAGTACATATAATAACATGATGTCTACTAATAATTAAGGAAAGCTAGCAGTTAAAACCTAGTTGTCTCTGATTTCAAAGGCCAGGCTACATTCTATTTAATACTGAAAAAAGGACATATATATTTAACATGGTAAATTTGCAGTTTATAGAGTAGTGCTGAAAAACAAACAAACAAACAAACCTCCCATGTTGTGTAAAGAAACCAAACAAAATTACTGCGTGTCACCCACTGAGGGTAATCTTGCTTTCTTCTAAGGGATGCCTAAGTAATGCTTTAATAACAGTTAACTTACAAAGTGGTTGCACTGAATATCCTGGGAGGACAACTTTTATTTCTTATTGCTATTGGCCTAATTATTGATTTCAACAAGAAAAAGACAGCCTGTTTTCTTAATTCCTTCTAAGGTCTGCTTCTCATTAATTCATAGTTCTCTTTTAACTTTCTATATATATTTATATATACATAGCCAACATCACCCTCTAGTGACAATAGTTTAAGCCAGTACTGCCTACTTACAGTTTCCTGTGGGATAAAAGAGGGTCTGGGTAAGACTATTGGTAGTTTAATCAGCCAATGCTCATTCCTGGAAAACTCAAATGTCATGGCTTGCTGAGGGCTGGTCCATCATATAACTGTGATATACAAATGACAGCACATTTAAACTTAAAACTAAAAATTGTCATATGAATTTCTAGATGACCTAATTCATTTTCTTTAACCCTACATGTATCTTCATTTTTTATAATGTCCTAAGTTTTCTTGGATCTTGATTTCAGAAGTTTCTTAATAAACCCATCACACTACCAAAAAGAAAGAAAAACAAAAAAATCTCTCAATTTTCACTTAATTTCCCCAAGGTTTTGCAATTGGGAACATAGTTTGGAAGTGTGACTACTGCATCATATCCTAATGTCAACTGGTAGAAGAATTTACTCTTAGAGAAATGGTAAATATAGTGTTTTGTTCATAATATCCACTTCATACCAGGAACCAGAAAGTCAAAGCATTAGAGCATGTTTGTCTAAATGTGTTCAGTTCCAGTAGCAGAACTCCTTCTCTTCCCAAGAGCCCACAGCCCAGAATTTCAGGGAGCAAGAAAGAAAATGTACTGAAAAACCCGTCATCTTTTACAATGAAAATTTTTCCCCAGTCTAATCAAAACCTCTTTAAGAATGAGAAGTGTGAAAATGAGAATCTGAAGAGGAAAACTGAACCAATTGCTAAAGTTATCTGGAAAGTAAAACTAGATTGGTGATATGTACACAGTGAGAGTGAAGAGAAGGAAATTGCATGCTGGGTATCAGAGAGGAGATAAATGTGAGAATGACTTATTGTTGCATGTAATAGCCTTCTTTTACTTCCATTCAATCAGAAAATAGAAGTGGCGACCTACATCTGACAGGTAGGCACATCACATGTAGAAATCCAGGCTTCAAAATAAAACGACAAAGATAAAATAATAATTCTACAAGGCAGAGCAGAAATGGACTAACAGAGAGAAGTTGCTAGAGAAATGTGGGGCTAGAATCGACAGTAACAAAATTTTGAGGCCAAATAGCAATAAAAATGGATGATGCCTTGGAAACCTGGTCTAGGGAGGAACTAAAACGGCAGTGTGAAAGGCAGACTGGCAGTATATGCTTCACTGGTTCTGTAGAACAGAAGGAAATGCTTTTAAGCCTGCCTGAAGAGGAAAAAGCAGGTACAAAAATAAAATGTGCCCTTGAAACAAAATTAGCCAACAATGTAGAATACTAAGGTTTTAAAGTGAGCAACTTGAACCTAGTCCCTACGATTGGAGCAAGTTTTAAAATGTATGTCTCATTTTCCTTATTTATTAAATAAAGATAATACTAATGACACAATCTTAATTTTTTTCACTGTTAACTGAGTTATGTCTTATAATGCATGTAGAAAAAAGGCTAGCCAATGTTGAACACTATCTTTTTACTATGATGTATGAATGTGCATTGCTATGTTGTAGATAATTTAATCTAACTCATTTGATTCCCAATGTGTTGATTGGTAAACTACACTTTAATAGTACTTTGTTGTTCTTGCATCTTAGAAAAGTTATTAGTGGACATTTCTCAAATTGAAAGACTGAGGCATTGATAACTGAGTGCTGGACATTGAACTTCATGGTATTAGAGAATCAGAGTAAACTATGTGTTTTGTTTTGTTTTTCAGGAATTTATAGTTCACTTTGAGACAATAACTCTGACGTGTGGCATGGAATTCTAGAATAGTCCATTTGACAGTGCTTTCTCTCTAAACAGTTGTTCACAACCAGACACATTTCAACCAAAAGTTTAATGACCCTTGGACTGGAAAAGGGTGGGCATTGTCTGATTCCAATGCATGAGGGCTGACCAGGACAGCCAACCATTCTCCTCAGCTTAACTTGACTTCTGATGAACTTCTTCCTGACTTCTCTTTTCTTGGAACATTCACTTTAGAAAGCTTGCATTTGTAAAATCTTTCTCTGCTTCATTGAGATATAAATCTACAAGGCAGAAATGTCTTTCTCAAGGACCCTGAAATGTCATCATGGAGAATGATAAGGGCCCTTTTCTTTGGGAGGATAAGAGCCTAATTTTGATAAGTGCCAATTAGCAAATACAAATGGTCAAATCACGTTTACCAACCTCCCCACAAATGTCCTCCAGTACTTCTCCACTAGCTCACCCCAGTGTTTAAACGTACTCGAAGATTTTATTTCAGCAGAACTGAATTCAGTCTCTATTATAATAGTCTTGATCTCCAGTGCAGTAATTTTGAATAAATTCTTCTTTCCTACTGTAACCCATCCAGGGAAATTTTTTTCATTTTACATGGCTGACAGCTTGATCTATGCAGTTTCAATTGTTAAAGCCCTCTTTCCCTTGATTAGTGCATTTATTCTATACTGCTAACCTCTGATTAATCTTTTCACCTCTACATCAATGTTTCTCAGCCCCATTTATACATTTGAATCATCCAAATAGTATTTAGAAATATTGATGACTGAGCCCAACCATAGATTTGGATTTAATCGATCCAAGGTGGAGCTGGGTTATTGATATTATTTCAAATTGTCCCAAATTATACTAATTGACATAACTGTAAAGGCCTTTTCCAGAGGATGAAAATTTTTTGTTTTCACACAGTGTTTCTCCAAACATGTTCAATAAAATTTATCAGAGTCTCTTCTACATAATTAGAATTGCCCGCCATCTCTGCCATTCCTGGGCTCTATCTAGACTATCTTGATTGTAGATTTGGGGCTTCCTAAACTCTTCAATCACATATTTATTGACATTCTTTAGATATTTCTCCTAGGGAGACAGATGCCATTTATTATGTCCAGATTTTACTTGTTTATATCTAAAAAACTTTAAGTTCTGAAATGGGAATACTGGGAGGCCCAATTAATACCCCCACCACCTTCTTTATTTTTCTAATTTTGTTTAGATTTAGATTTAATTAAGAGTGTTATAGTGTTTAGAACTGCTTTCTTTGCCCTGATGTTACTCATGGACCTCAGAGTTGGTATCACCTGAGAGCTTGATAGAACTGGAGAGTCAGTTCTATGTACTGATTCCAAATGAATATTTAACAAGATACTCAAGTGATCTTATACATCAACATTTATGATGCACTGCCTACTCCTGAATGTAGCTTTTTCACCACTCCAGTGTGCTTCCAGGACAAACTGAGCTTCCCTCAAACTTGGCTTTTATCACAAGGAAAAGTAACTTCTGCTTGCACGTTTGCTTCTGCACAAGAAAGGAAACAGTCAACAGAATACAAAGGCAACCTACAGATAGAAAAGGAAAGAAAATTTGCAAACCACCTATCTGATAAAGGGTTAATTTGGAAATAAATATAAGGAACTCATACAACTCAAAAAATAAACAAACAAACAAACCAATTAAAAATGGGTAAGGAACCTGGCCAGTTGGCTCAGTGGTTGAGCACTGATGCATGCACCCAGAAGTCGCTGGTTCGATTCTCGGCCAGGGCACATACCCAGGTCATGGACCAAATCTCCAGTGAGGGGCATACAGAGGCAGTCAGTTGTCGTTCTCTCTCATTGATGTTTCTGTCTCTCTTCCTTTTTCTCTCTCTAAAATCAATTTAAAAAAAAGTTGTTTTTTTTTTTTTTTTTTTTTTAATGGGTAAAGACTTGAGTAGACATTTCTCTAAAGAAGACATTCAGGTGGAGAACAGATATATGAAAAGATGGTCAACATCATTAATTATCAGATAAATGCAAGTCAAAACCCTAATGACATATCACCTCAAAACTGTAAGGATGGAGATTATAAAGGGAAAAAAGGATAAGAGTTGGTGAGGCTATGCAGAAATTGGAACTCTTGGATACACTTGGTGGAAACATAAAATGGTGCAGCCACTATGGAAAACAATATGGAGTTTCCTTAAAAAATTATAAAGAGAACCACTGTAATATCCATTAATCCTAATCCTGGGTTCCTCAGACAGAATTTGGTTTTTGATTCCAAGTCTTCTAATTTGAATGTTCTTCCTTCAGATAGTCCATGGCTTCTGTTGTCACTTCTTTCAGGTCTCCACCAAATGTGCTTTGTAGACTCACTTCCCTCCCTGTTCCCCTTACCCTTTGTCTCCTATCTTCAGCCTCTTGATTTGATACCACTTATTATAACTTGAAATGTTATTATATGTGATTATTTTCTGCCTTCCCCACTAGAATGTAAGTACTTTGAGGGTAGATATCTGGTCCACTTGGTTCACTCACTGGAACAGTTTTTGGCACATAGCCTAGCAATAAATGTTTGTGGGATAAATGAAAGGGTGGATGATATGATGACCCATATACATTTCATACTATGTTAATCTAGTTTCTCCTGAGACACAGAACTATACTTTTAAGTTCAAATGTGTACATAAATTATAATCCTTTTTCAAAATTAAACACATACAAATTTTTCTAAATCCTCCTTGCCAAATTTAATTTGGCTGAATAAGCACAAAACCACTATGGTAATGAAAATGAGGGAGAAAGCAAGGGGTTAAATTTGCATGTAATATCTAAGGATCATAAGAGCAAAGGAAATAATCTCCCTCCCTCTCTTTTACTCTATCTCACTTTCTCCATTATCCCCTTTGAGAATATGAGCCACATATTAAGACAAAGTAGAGGATAGCTCTTCCCTTGTAGGGACTCATCATGGAAAGACCAAGCTTGTGGTTTAAGGAATGAGCATTTGGGAATAGAGCACTTGGGAGTAAAATGTGAGAGATTGTCAGGCCTAAATATCTTTTTATGGTTCATTATTTTCATAGCCTTTTTCAGTTTACCATGTCAGAATATGAAACTTTAGTGCTAAAAATCTCAGAAGCTGCTTTGAGAAAAAAACTATATTCCCCATCAGAATACTTTTTTGAAGTTTTTTTTGTTTTGTTTTGTTTTGTTTTTTAAGGTAAAAATGATTCAAGTGAATTCTAATAGCACACCAGAGCATCACTTATGTACCTTTAGCAATATTTCTGAAATATATCCTGAAAGGAGAAAAATGACTAATACCAGTTCATGTCAGTCATTTAAACAAGAGTTACTAATATACAGACTGAAAGTAAATAAATGATAGAAAACACATCATAAATAAATCCTTAGTGAGCAGTCATATGTGCATCATGATTAATTCCATTTAATGTAAAAACTACTGGAATATTTAAAAGGTCATCCTTCACTTTATTTTCCTAATAATTATAATAGAAACCATGAGAGCCTAATGTTTTAGTCAAAGATGAAATAATTTCTAAGATAAATTCTGATGAACTGTGGGTTTTTTACTGAAATGTAAAAGCAGTGTCCATGAGCTCAAACTCAAAAATTATTGACAGTTTAGATTCATTCTAAGATTCAATAGTGAGGAATAATCAAATGCTACCTTGTATATTCAATCACTCTAATTGTACATGTGATTATAGACCATTATCTGTACATAGTAAAGTATAAGAGTAAAGAATCTTCTGCATTGAATTAACTAATAATTCAAAAATATACTAGGATTAATAGTGCCCTTGGTATGTCAGGAGACCTGAATGGGTCTCACTTTCCTAAATTTTAGTTATTGTATCTCTCTCTTTCTGCTATAAGATTCTAAGATTTTACAAATCTGGTTAAAAAATAAATGAGAGATTGTCTAATCCAGGGAGAGAAAAATGAAGGCAAAAGACTAGAAAGGACTGGAAAATCTGATATCCTCATATTTTAAAGTGTAATAATAATTACTATAGCTTCAAGATATGAATTCACATGACCCCTTGCTAAGGGTTATGAGAAAGAATGCTTTTGGCACAATCTCTGTCTTTAAACTTCACACCTTAAGACAAACACAGAAATGAAATTAAATATGAAAAAGACAAGCCAGCTCAAGAATAAAAATGTTAAGTAATTACATAAATAAACAGACACATGATACCTTTGGGTCAGAAGAGAAAAGAAGAAAATTGAGGAAGAAGAGAAAATTAGTAAAATTTCATCATTATTTCTGACTTTTAAAAAATAATTATTCCACTAGTGATGAGACTTTCTCAGCCGAATAACCTAAAATTAATTGGTGATGAATAAAAAATTATATCCCTGAGGAAAAAAGAACATGGTCTTTTCTTAATTTCATCAAATTGCAAAGTATGTACAGATTTTAGACATAACTGACCGAGTGAATGCCTTGAGAATCTAGCCACTCAATGATAGAAGGAAATACAAGAATTCTTACAAACCAAAACTTTAATTCCAGATGTATTCTCTTTTCATTCCAAATACACACTGTTTGCCAAATTCTTATTTAAAATTAATTTTCTTGGAATTTTTTTTTCTGGCCTCATCATTAAGCTTCTAAGAGGCAGAACTGAGATGTTTATCTTAACTAATTAGAAGACTTAGTTTCTTTAATAAATGTTTAAAGAAATACATATGACTCTTAATATCTCTATATACTTCCATTAGTTATCAAAATAGTTTCTCTGATAGGCTAAGTGTCCATTATTTATTAGTAATCATGAATTCCGGTGCATTTTTAGTGTTATAATAGATGGTTGTTGAATACAGGAAAGAAACAGAATATTACCTGATATTTTCAGAAGCCTGTTATCCTCTCTGGGTATAAGATGCCCTACTTTCTATTCAGGTGGCTATATGGAACCTAGGATAAAAGACTTTCAGCTCTATCAAAAATATCTTACATTGAAACAGTGGATTTAATCTGAGAAGGTATGTCCCTAGTGAGGTAAGATTTTCTTATCTTGTGTGTTTGTCCTGAGGTTAGTCACCAGGGAGAGTCAGAGAGAACTTTGGGGTTAACTTCTCTATTTTCTTGTCGTTTTCAATATTTTCCCATAATTTCTACATATTTGACTTTAATTAAAAACAAATGCTTTTTCTGGTGATTGACACTTACAGAAATTTCCTTAAAGTATGTTTTATATTTATACCTACGTTTCTGGTGAAAATATTGAAAAATGACTTTTACTGGAAAGTGTATATTTTTGTGCCTGATTATTTACTGCAGAATATTCCTCAGGTTTTTGACAACCAAAACTCTGGCCCATTAAATTGTGTCGGTCTTCACATAACACTCTGGCAATGTATATCACCTCTAGCCAAGAGCTAACCCAGTCAATAGAAGAATTTTCAATATTCTGCTGGCCTATACATGCAATTTCTATTCTGTTTCCATGGGAAATAGAAATCAGATAAATAAAATAATAAAATAAAAAGAACTTCTTTTGCTTGTGATTTTTTTCAATAAAAGTATAGTGATTTTTTCCAAGTTAAGAGATAAAATATTTAGCAGTTATTTCTAAAAACTATTTTTCTTTTATTCCAGAAACTAACTACTTAGGAGGGCATATATGTCTTCTTGAAAAAAAAAAAAAAGTAAATCACTGGTGTTCATGTGACCCAGTCTATAATCTGTGTGTCTTATGACAGCTAAAACAACCTGGCAGGACCAACAGTGTCCTGCTGGTTGCTAATGAGGTCATGGCTCCAGGAAAATGACAGCGTATGCTTTGCTTTGGGTTAATAAAAGATGGAATGATGTTTCAGGAGTCAGTGGAGCAGGAAAAGGGAAAGGATAATCTCCAATTCAAAAAGTGACCAAGTAGAAAGTGTTACCTTAAACACCATGGTGACAGTTTTGGAAGCAGTTTGGGTCTTTAGAGTTGATCATGTTATTTCCTCTCAATAGGTAGCACTTGTAAGGTGCTGCAATTCTTTTATCATACCTAAGTTCTAGGACATGGATATGAGCTTAAATTCATGCTACCTTTTTATTTGAACCAGTACTACTGAGAATTATTTTCTTTGTTTTTTTTCCTTCATGCTATGCTATACCAAATATCTATTCTTCTTCTAGAAAAATTGGTTTCTTTGCTACTTTTGGCAAGTAGACCTAGATAAGATCAATTCTATATTCCTTGCACAGTATCATTGTCTGACGAAAACTCTGTCATAGGTATCACAATGTGATTTATGACCATATCTCTGAACATAAGATGGTAGCTGTAGTTATTTTGTATTCTTCCTTTATGAAAAACATCCACTTTTTATGTTTTCACATAAAAAAAAATGAGCCATAATATGTTTCGCCATTTGTGTGGTTTATTTGAAGTACTGTCTGCTCAAATATATGTTTTTATTTTCATTTATTATAACATTCTAACGATGACGCATACACATGCACATGCTTAAATGTACCATATAGACACTTATTTAGAACATAACAAAACCAGGAATACATTATATGATTGATATGCACTCTTCCCTGGCTCCCATGGTCTGATCACTGTTAAAGTAACTTATCCATTTTGCATTGCATTTTTCTTAAGTACAATTCATGCCTTTTGCCTTGTGCTTTTACTTCTACATTTTCTGATATTTCCTGGTACTTAGCGATCTCATGACTACACAGAATACATGGGTGAAAACGGAGTGGTTAAAAGCATGGATATGAACTTCTTAAACTCAAATTCTAACACCCTCACTTCTTTGTTATAAAAATATTTTCAAAATTGTTCTTAAATCTCTCTAGGCCTCAGTTTTCCTAATTTATTTACTACTACAAATAATAATATCTCTACTTAATGGGATGAATGTGAAAATTAAATATATCTGGCACATTGTTAATGTGGAAATATTTTGTTTCATAATTGTGTAAATTGGAAAAAAGAGATAACAAAGATAAAAGTGGAGTAATCATTTAAGTACTGTCCAACTGGAGTCACTTTTTAGAGTAAAAACAGAGTACAAAGATAATTAAAATATTTAATTTTAAAAATATTTATTATTGATGAACAATAGTAATAGTTATATTATTTTGGGGACCTATAAAATGCTTCAAAAGTTATTTTCAAAATATATTATTAAAAACAAAAAGGATGTATAATCCTATACATTAAAATTTAGGGTAAAATTTTTATTTATTTGGAACTAGAACATCAAATAGTGATTTCTTGCACATATTCACGTACTTGAGGTAGTCCAGTTTTCTCGTTTTTGTCTGCAGGGTCTCTGGCACTGCTCACCACTGGGTCATGCAATGATCAGAAGCTGGGCTACAGCAGCTCCACCCAGGACCAGGAGCTCACTGTCCTCAGTAATTTGACTACTCATCCACTGTTTTATCACCAAGTACCCTGAATGGCCTTCTTAAAAGTTCCCGAAAAAGGCCAGTTAGTTATAGTGTGACTACATTGGGTTGGGAAAAGAGAGCCAGGTTATAGTGCTAGTTTTTTTTTTTGCCAAACTTAACCACATATATATTTCATTCCTGCTCACTGAGACCATGTGGAACTTAAGGAAACAACTTGGATGCAACACTTTGTCAAGAAATGAATTATTGGGCAAATGTGAAACCAGTTAAAATACCGGGAGAACAGTTTTGACTAGGTCGGCTCCAAGAAAGTCCTGTGGTCACCTCAGAATATGACAGTGAAAAGCTGTCAGCCGTGCTGTTCGAAATATGGGCTTTATTTGGATACAACTTGATGCAGAATTAATAATATGGATAACTTTTTAAGTCAACTATAACCAAATTAAAAATTCTCTGAAAGCCCAATTAAACCTTAAGTTTCTGAGTCAGGATGACAACAGGCAATCCATTCCAGAGTTTGTTTGTTTGTTTGTTTGTTTTTCCCCTTAATTTATTACTCAGAGATTCCCTACATATTCTACCAGAAAGACAAATGTAAAAATAACTATAGAACATTAAAATATATCATTTTTTTTAACAAAAAGAACTTTATAGTAAATTGACAGTGGTATAAGATATAATATTTAGATGTCCAATAGAATAATTAGCATAATGCAGGCTGACCCTAGAGACATTTTGACATTATCTTAACATCAAACGTTAGCTGTCAATATTTCTGAACAGAATTAACTTACTCTATATTGCTGTTTCTCTCTCTTGACTGGAATTCCAGTTTTTGAGTCAATTTCCATATATATATTTCTTTCGCTCTTTGTCTTCAAAATTAATTCATAAAGCCCTGGCTGTTTTGGCTCAGAGGTTAGAGCATCGGCCTGCGGTCCAGAGAGACCCGAGTTTGGTTTCCGCTAAGGGCATGTACCTCGGTTGCAGTTTGTCCCTGGCCCTGGTTGGTTGTGTGGGTGGCAACCACTCAATGTGTCCTTTCACGTCAATGTTTCTCTCTCTCTCTCTCTTCCTCTCTCTCCCTCCCACTCTATCTGAACAAAAAATGGAAAAAAAAAATGTCCTCGGGTGAGGATTAAAAAAAAAAACAAAAAACAAACTAATTCATAAAAATATTACAAACATGAAAAACATAAAATACAATTGGTAAAATTTACTATTGAGTAAAATTAACAGGAAAAATAAAATATTAATGTCAAATTTAGCTATGTAAAATTGGACTTGGACAAATGGGAGTCAGCAGAAAGAAATAGTGAAAAGCAAATCATTCCCAGCATACTTACAAGCCAATAATCAGTACAGAATGATACAAAACAAAAACTGGCTCATAATTTGAAATTTCATCAGTAAATTTAAATGAAGATTAATTCATCCTGGTTTTAATTTTTTTAATAAACGTAGAAACAATGTTAAATTGTTGATCTTCATTGCATTCATCCAAATATTAAATTGGCTTGAGGATAGTGCAGACAATTACTTTTTAAAACATGTACATCAACATTTGCATAATTCTGATGAAATGCTTGTAATTAAATTCACTGAAATTAAAATAGTAGGATCAAAATGGCCCAATTGAAATGGCCAGATCTTTATAGAACCATGGAGGAAAGAAATTAGTTCAATACTGCTTTGCACACTATTAAAAAAAACAACTAATTTTTATTTGCTAGAGCATGTATACAAAAAAATGTTATAGATATATGTACATTTTGAAACCTCAAAGTGATAATGTAAACAGCAATGTCTATCACACAATTTAAGAATTGTGTATTGTCTTCAAGCCCTATGTACCCCTATCAGACTACATCAATCCTCCCCTTACTTTATCCAAAGTTTTGGGTAAATATGTCCATGCTTCTTATTATCATTTCACAGCACGTGACAAGAAGTAGCATAATGTTTTTGGTCTGTCTGTGTTTGAACTTTATATGAGTAGAGTTGTAACTTACAGATTCTACTATCACTTAATTTTCACATCAAACATTATGTCTTGAAATTCATTCATCTTTATTGGAGTCACTTTTTTTTTTTCATTGTTGCATAGTTTTCATTTTTATATAAAAATTTACATAGTATGTATACTTCCATCAGTGATGGACATTTGTGCTGTTTCTGTATTTCCCCCATCATAAATAGTACTGCTCTTCACAGTCTTGTACAAACTTTCAAGTTACATATGTGCAAGACTGCTGCTAGGACATATACCAAGCAACGGATTACTGAGTTCAGGACCTGAGAATTGTACATAATGTCAAGCCATTTTCAAAGCAATAGATCAACTTTTCATGAAAGTTATGCTGCTTCATATGCAACTGATAAGTAATATTGTCTGACTCTTTGATGCTTGCCAATCTGGCAGGGTAAAACGATAAATCATTGTGAATTTAGTTTGTACCCACATGATTGCTAATGAAGTTGAACACATACTTATACATATTGGCCACTCCTGTTTTCATTAGATTTCTTGTTTTTTTCTTACTAGTTTGTAGGAGTTTTGTTTTTTGTTTTTTTTTATCCTTGGGTGAGGAATAACTACAACAAAGAAGAAATAACTCTCATACAATGAAGTCTGTTACACATCAACATATATGCTATCAGTGAATAACAGGATATAATTGGAATCCAGCCACTCAGGAGTGCCATCCTGAGATATGTTAAGCATCTGCCTGACATGGTTTAAGGCTGACACCACTTAAATTCTTCAGGAGAAGCCATTCCTTCATTTTTTTCTTCTTTCACTTATTTATTTATATAATAATGATTTATTTATCACTTAATTTATGCCAGGCTCTGTTCTAGAGGCTGGTAATATGTGAATAAAAAGACAAAAATCTTAATACTCATAGAGTTTCTTTTCATTTTTTTAATCTTATTGTTGAAAGTATTATAGATGTTCCCCTACGGTTTCCCCATTTATCCCTTCCTCCTCACTCCCACCCCCCTCCTACCTTCCCCAAACTATTGTTTGTTTCCATTGGCCATACATTTATGCATATAAGTTCTTTAGTTTATCTCTTCCCACCCCCACCATCCTTCTTCCCTCTGAGGTTTGTCAGTCTGTTCCATTGTTTTAATACATTCTGAATAACAATATGGCAATGGCAAACACCTTTTTCTTGTGTATGTTCCAAGTGTGACAAGTCTTTTCAAGTTACAATGATGACACTTACTTCAATCCCTCTAAAAAGAAAGGGTTTATGAATGCTAGTTATGCTTTTATGTTCAATGTAGTAAAATTTATTCCTCATTTTCTTTTATACTTTCTATGTCTTGCCTAAGAACTTTTTTTCTCAGCCTCTTAACTAGTCAAATAATTTTAAATAACATAATAGTTTTCTGTTTTCTAATTTCACCCATTTTCTTTTTATATATTTCATTGATTTGCTCGACCAGCACCAATAGCTCCAATATTGAGAATAGAATATATTTTTTATATGTTTACAACATGAATACATGGCCAATGGTCAGTGTTCTCAGGGGAAACTGGTTTTGTTTGCTAACAATTACCAGAAAAGATTGCTTAAAATCATTTATGTAAAACTAACACAAATAAATTTTATTATATTTCAAAAGAGACTGTCCTTGCCTATCCTGACGGACTGAATATAATTTCAAATATTTTCTTCTACCAGTGTATAAGTGTATCTTTTACACCTAATCTTTTCCTTTTCTAGAATTGATTGTTGTATATGGTGTGAAGTAGGGATAAATATATACAAATTTCCTTTTGAAAAAAAATGTCTATTCATTTCCCTTTTATCTGAATTGATAGTTCTTTTACATATCAGGCTACCTATGATTTTACTTAAAAATAATATAATCTGAATAATTCACTTGTCTCTTAGCCATTTGTATTTCCTGTTAACTTCTTTTTTTCTTTTTTCTTTTTTAGCTTTACTTTATTTATTTATTTATTTATTCATTTATTTTGGCTTGATATATTTTTTTAACTTATTTATTTTTATTAATTAATTTTGGTTACAGATGTTTCTCTTTTTTTCCCCACTGATTCCCCCCTCCCACTCCCTCCCTGCCCTGTCCCCAGCTTTGTTGTCCAAGTCCATTGTTCATGCATACATGCATATAAGTTCTGTGGTTTATCTCTCCCCCACTACCCCCTCTTCTGGGGACTGTCATCTGTACCCTACTTCCACATCTCTGGGACTACCCCATTCCTCAGACTGTTATGTTCATTATATTCCACAAATAATTGAGATCATATGATACTTGTCTGTCTCTGTTTGGCTTGTTTCACTTAGGATGATACTTTCCAGGTCCCTCCATGTAGTCTCAAAGGATAAGAGATCTTTCTTTCTTACAGCTGCATAGTACTCCATTGTGTATATGTACCACTTCTTTTTTATCCATTCGTCTGCTGATGGACATTTGGGCTATATCCAGATCTTAGCTATTGTAAATAGTGCTGCTACAAACATGGGGGTACATATATTCTTTCTGATTGGTGTTCCAGGCTTCTTAGGGTATATTTCTAGAAGTAAGATCACTGGGTCATATGGAAGTTCAACTTTTAATTTTTTGAGGTACCACCATATTGTTTTGCATAGTGACTGCACCAGTCTGCATTCCCACCAGCAGTGTACTACAGTCCCCTTTTCTCCACACCCTCGCCAACACTTGTTGTTTGATGATTTGTTGATGGTGGACATTCCGACAGGTGTGAGGTGATACCACATTGTTGTTTTAATTTGCATCTCTCTGAAGATTAGTGATGATGAGCATTTCTTAATATGTCTCATAGGCATTTGTATGTCCTGTTTGGAGAGGTGTCTATTTAGTTCCTCTGCCCATTTTTTAATTGGGTTCTTTGTCTTCCTTTTGTGGAGCTGTATGAGCACTCTATATTTATTGGAAATTAACCCCTTATTTGATATATCATTGGCAATTATGCTCTCCCATACAGTGGGTAGCCTTTCCTTTTTGATGATTGTATCTTTGGCTGCGCAGAAGCTTTTGAGTTTGATGTAGTCCCATGTGTTCATTTTCTTCTTTGTTTCTATTGCTTTAGGTGATGTATCAGTGAAAATTCCACTGTGTATGATGTCAGAATTTTGTTGCCTACAGTTTCTTCTAAGATTTTTATGGATTCATGAGTCACATTTAAGTCTTTTATCCATTTTGAGTTTATTCTTGTGTAGGGTGTAAGTTGATGGTCTAGTTTCATTTTTCTGCATGTAGCTGTCGAATTTTCCCAGCACCATTTATTAGAGAGGCTGTCTTTACTCCACTGTATGCTCTTGCCACCTTTGTCAAATACTAATTGAGCATATTGCCTTGGGTCCATTTCTGGGTACTCTGTTCTGTTCCACTAATCTATATATGCCTGTTCTTGTGCCAGTACCAGGCTGCTTTGATTACACTGGCTTTGTAGTATAACCTGAAATCTGGTAATGTGATCCCTCCAACTTTGTTCTTCTTTTTCAAGATTTCTGTGGCTATTTGAGGTCTTTTTTGGATCCATATGAACTTTTGAAGTACTTGTTCTAATTCTGTGAAGTATGCCGTTGGTATCTTGATGGGGATTGCATTGAATCTATAGATTGCTTTGGGTAAAATGGACATTTTAATTATGTAAATCTTCCAATCCGTGAACAGGGTATGTGCTTCCACTTTTTTATATCTTCCTCTATTTCTTTTTTCAATGACCTGTAGTTTTCTGCAAATAGGTCCTTTACTTCTTTGGTTAAGTTTATTCCTAGGTATCTTAATTTTTTTGGCGCGATGGTAAATGGGATTGTTTTTCAGTTTCTCTTTCTGTGAGTTCATCATTGGTGTACAAGAATGCCATCGATTTCTTGACGTTAATTTTGTATCCTGCTACTTTGCCAAATTCATTTATTAAGTTTAGTAAATTTTTGATGGAGTCTTTGGGGTTTTCTACATATACTATCATGTCATCTGCAAATAATGACAGTTTCACTTCCTCCTTTCTAATTTGGATCCCATTTATTTTTTCTTCCTGTCTGATTGCTGTGGCTAAGACTTCCAGTACTATGTTAAATAAGAATGGAAAAAGTGGGCATCCTTGCCTTGTTCCTGTTCTTAAGGGAAATGCCTTTAGTTTTTGCCCATTGAATATGATGTTGGCTGTAGGTCTTTCATATATGGCCTTTATTATGTCTAGATATGATCCCTCTATTTCCATATTGCTGAGCGTTTTTATCAGAAATGGATGCTGGATTTAGTCAAAGGCTTTTTCGGCACCTATTTATATGATCGTGTGGTTTTTATTCTTCATTTTATTTATGTGGTGTATCACGTTTATTGATTTGTGACTATTGTACCAGCCTTGAATCCCTGGGATGAATCTCACTTGGTAATGGTGGATAATTTTTTTGGTGCATTGCTGGATCCAATTTGCTAGTATTTTGTTCAGGATTTTGGTGTCTATGTTCATCAGGGATATTGGCCTGTAGTTTTCTTCCTTTGTAGTGTCTTTTTCTGGTTTTGGAATGAGAATTATGCTGGCTTCATAAAATGGGTTTGGAAGTCTTCCTTCTTCTTTAATTTTTTGAAATAGTTTGAGGAGAATGGGTGTTAGTTCTTTTTTGAATGTTTGGTAAAACTTCCTCGTGAAGCCATCCGGGCCTGGGCTCTTCTTTGTTGGGAGAATCTTGATTACATCTTCAATGTCTGTTGTTGTTATTGGTCTGTTCAAGTTTTCTATCTCTTCCTGATCCAGTTTTGGGAGATTTTGTGTTTCTAGATATTTGTCTATTTTGCTTAGATTATGGAATTTGTTCCCATATAATTGTTCATAGTAGTTGTTAACGATCTTTTGTATTTCTGTGGTGTTGGTTGTTACTTCTCCCCTTTCATTTCTGATTTTGTGTATATGGGTTCTCTCTCTTTATTTCTTGGTGATTCTAGCTAAGGGTCCATCAATCTTGTTTATCTTTTCGAAAAACCAGCTCTTTGTTTCATTGATCCTTTGAATTGTTTTTTTGCTCTCTATGTCGTTTATTTCTGCTCTGATATTTACTATTTCCTTCCTTCTACTTGCTCTGGGGTTTTCTTTTTGTTTGCTCTCTCTACTTCTTTAAGTTGTGAGGTTAGGTAGTCTATTAGAGATTTTTCTTGCTTTTTGAGGTAGGCCTGTACTGCTATGAACTTCTCTCTGAAAACTGCTTTCGCTACATCCCATAGATTGGTGTTGTTGTTTGTTCATTTTCATTGGTTTCCAGGAAGTTTTTTATTTCTTCCTTGTTCTCCTCAGTGACCCATTCATTGTTTAATAACATGCTATTTAGCTTCCATGTGTTCAAATGTTATTGTATGTTCTTCTTGCAATTGATTTCTAGTTTCATGCCATTGTGATTTGAGAAGATGCTTGATATGATTTCAGTCTTCTTGAACTCGTAGAGACTTAGTGTGTGCCCTAACGTGTGGTCTATCTTTGAGAATGTCCCATGTGCACTTGAGAAGAATGTGAATTCTGCAGTGTTGGTGTGTAATTCTCTGTAGATATTTATTACATCCAATTGATCTAGTGATTCATTCAGAGTCTCTGTTTCCTTGCTAATTTTTTGTCTAGAGGATCTATCCTGTGATATCAGCGGGGTGTTAAGTCCCCTGGTATGATTATATTGCTATCGATTTCTCCTTTGAAGTCCTCCAGAAGATTTTTAATATATTTTGGTGCTCCTATATTGGATGCATATATGTTTATCAAGGTTATATCTTCCTGTTGGATAGATCCTTTCAATATTATGTAGTGGCCTTCTTTGTCTCTAGTTATGGCCTTCATTTTGAAATCTATTTTATCAGATATGAGTATTGCTACCCCAGCTTTTTTTTCCTTTCTGTTTGCTTGGAAGATTTTCTTCCATCCCTTCACTTTCAACCTATGTGAGTCTTTTGTTGTGAGGTGGGTCTCTTGTAAACAACATATAGATGAGTCATACTTTATTATCCAATCAGCTACTCTGTGTCTTTTTATGGGAGCATTCAATCCATTTACATTTAAGGTGATTATTTATATGTACTTATTTATTGCCATTTTTGTTTAGTGTGGTTCTATTTTTCTTCCCATTTCTCCTGGTAATTACAGCAGTCCTTTTAACATTTCTTGCAGTGCTGGTTTGGTGATAATTTATTCCCTTAGCTTTTTGTCTGGGAAGCTCTTTATTTGACCTTCTATTTTGAATGATAGCCCTGCTGGGTAGAGTAGTCTTGGATTCAGATCCTTGTTTTTCATGACCTTGATTACCTCATGCCATTCCCTTCTGTTCTTAGTATTTCTTGTGAGAAGTCAGCTAAGAGCCTTATGGGGTTTACTTTGTAGGTAACCTGTGGCTTATCTCTTGCTGCTTTTAGGATTCTATCTTTGTCTTAATTTTTGGAGTTTGATTACTATGTGTCTTGGTGTGGGCCTGTTTGGGGTTCTTCTTACTTGGGACTCTCTGTGCTTCTTGAACTTGAATGCTTTCTTCCTTCACCAAATTAGGAAAGTTTCCTGTCACTATTTTTTTGAATATATTCTCTAACCCTCGATCATTTTCTTCTTCTTCAGGGACTCCTATGCTGCAAATATTACTACGTTTCCAGTTGTCCCACAGTTTTCTTAAGCTGTCTTCCTGTTTTTTAATCGTTTTTTCCTTTTGGTTTTCTGATTGGTTGATTTTTTCTACCCTGTCTTTTAATTCACTGATCTGGTCCTCAGCTTCCTCTACTCTGCTTTTTAGATCTTCCAATGTGTTTTTCATTTCTGATATGTCATTCTTCATTTCTTCTTGGTGGTTTTTAATTTCCAACAGGTTGATTTTCAACATTTCTATGTCTTTACTCATGGTACTCATGTCCTTACACATGCTCTTGAGCTTCCTCAAGATCATGGCTCTGAATTCTAGTTCTGTTAACTTGCTTAACTACACTTCATTTATCTCATATTCGGTAGAGGTCTCTTGTTCTTTCATTTGGTTTTTCTTTCTGTTTTTCACAATTTTGGCTATCACAGTGGGCTTTGACAAATTTTCCCTGTATCTGTTGGTGTTCTGCTGTTTGTGGCTCACTTCCTGGGTTTGGATGAGGCAGGGAGGACCCACTTTAAACACCACGGTCAAGTCCTAATTTTTCCTAGTTAGTGTTGCTAGCCCAGGGAATGGTAGTTATCCTCTAGCTTTTTTGCCTGGAGGCTATTAGTAGCAGTCACCTGAAGAACCTTGGTTTCTGTGTTGACTGAAAAACTCCCTCATTGCTCAATGTAAGAGGATTTCCCGAGGGTGGGGCAGATGCTGGTTGTTAATGGGCCCCAATTAGCATTTCAATGGCCACCTGGTGGGGTTGAATCTCTGAGGGAGGGGCCGCCCCCTCTCCCCAGGGCCCTGGGAAGGAGTCAGATGACCACAGTCCTGCGTGGCTGCACTCAGCAAAAGCTCTGAGCACCCTCCAAATCCCAAGTGTCCCCACACAGTTCCAGTCCAGTCTGCCTTCCCTCTGCCGGAGCCCAAGGTGAATGGCTGCTGCCAATTTAGCTTCTGTTCGGACTCTGCATCATGGAGCCTCCTGGGACTTTTAACCCGAGGGCGCTACTCCCAGCTAAGGGCTCTGAGGCTGCAGCATCAGCCAAGCACGTAGCACCAAGCGGAGGTCACAGGACCCAGCCGAGGTCGCTGGACCCAGGTGAGGCAGCAGCAACTTCCAGCTGAGGCAGCTGGACCCAACCAAGGGCGTAGCACCCAGCCAAGGTCGCAGGACCCAGCTGAGGGCATAGCTTTCAGCTGAGTCTGCTGTTCCCAGCCCAGGCCTCTGTGGACGGTGGGTTCCCAGCCCCCTCTCGCATCCTCACAAGCCAACCAGGATTGAGTCAGTGGCCCTGGTTATGTGGTTTTCCTAGGTGCCTTTCGGTTGCCCCTTTCTGACAATTTGTCTTTATTTTCGTTGTAATTCCAATTTGATCCTGGGAGATGGTCTGTGTAGCTTCCATTCACTCAGCCGCCATTTTTTCTCTCCTCCTCACTTTTTTTTTTTATTATAATGTCAAGACTTTTTCAAATTAATACTATTAGAATAAATGTCACATCATGATTTATGTAATCTTTGTCTTTTTCATTTAACATATATTCTAAACATTTTCCCACATTTCTACTCAATCTTTTAAAATATTATTTTAATGAAGTTATGAGAACCTTCTGTGTAATGAATGTTTAAACCCCACCTTCTTTAAATTAATATATTGAGGCCCTAACCTCTATTGTGGCTATACTCAGAGATGGGGTCTCTAAGAAAGCAATGTAAAATGAGATTATAAGGGATGGCTCTGAACCAATAGGATTAATGTCTTTATCAGAAGAGGCACCAGGGAGCTTATTCTCTCTGTCCACGGGAGGACACAGAGAGAAGGCAACCAACTACAAACAAAGGGAGCTCTCTTTAGGACCTGATCTGGCCAGCGCCTTGATCTTGGACTTCCCAGACTCTAGAACTGTGGGGAATTAATTTCTGTTGTTTAAGCCACCCAGTCTGTGGTATTTTGTTATGGCAGCCTGAGCAGACTAATCCACACTGTTTTAGGATTAAGTATTATTAAATCCTTTGATACAATATATAATGCTACATTAACTGTGCCAGAGTAAAGATACGTTAAGATCCTTGAATTATGTTTTGTGAAGCATTCCCAGTAATAGATTTAGTAAGTCAAAGGACCAAGCATAATTATAGCTTTTCCAATATATTGTCATATTGTTTTCTCAAATGATTACATCATTATATGTATGTCAGTAGTACTGGAGCATACTAAACGCATATTAAATTTAGAGGCTTTGTTATAAATCTCTTTTAATATACTAATGAGATAAATATGATGGTACCTAACAATCAATTTGATTTGCAATTTAATGCCTGTATTCTTGATGTTCATTTGTTTTTTAACTACATAGAGGATGATTTTGTTGCTCTCCTTTGATGTGCAAAGCTAATTCTGTGTGTATATATTTGGTCAGTCATAGGACATGTATACAGCTTGCTCACAAACAAATAATATACTCTTACATATACACAAATAAATTCACAACAGTAAGTTTACTTAGTAACTTAAATGTTATTAACTCAAAAAAAGTAGGGAGAAAAAGGACTTTGTTTTAAAGCACATACATACATGAAAAAATTATTTGCAGTACATATATCATATAATACCCATACATATAAAGTAACTTATAAAATGAAAATTTATAGAAAACAATGACTTTAGTGTACTATTTTAGAAGACAAATGTACTAAATACCTTACCTACAACCATAACCTAATGACACTAAGTGCCAGTTTGTTACTTTAATAGATATTTGGTCTCTTTTTATTAAGAAGAAACTTTTTTCAGAAATATGGCTATTAAGCTCTCAATCTGTAGGTTTCTGAATCAGACCAGATGAAAATGCAAAGGCCATTTCTTGATTTCTTGAATGGCAAAGGACAAACAAAGCAGTGGCATTCACATGTCCTTAATATTTCCACTGATGTTATTTCTCCTGTGAGCCACACAGTTGCTGCTATTTGCTCAGACTCGGCAGCCACGATTGCACCTGCTGTTGGAGTCCCTGTCTGTTTCACTAATTTCAAGCTCTGCTGAACAGTGCTGCAGGGCAGGTCCAGTGTACAACATTTAGTAGCAGCCCTGGCACTACTTGAGGATATTTTTAAAGAAATTTGTGGATACTGCTAATTAAAGGGGAATAATGCTAGCAGATTTTTTTTTTTTTTATCTTGTGTTTATTTTGTTTTGGTTTAATAAGCTAGTTCACTGCAGTACTGTTCATTGCTACAAATAACGCCAATAGTCAGCAGGTGTTATCATAAAAAAATACAGGTGGAATGTTTTTCCAAGAACAGAAAAAATAAACTAGCATAAATCATGCACCACTAAACCTGTCCAATGACAACAAATATACTTTCCCAAGCTATTTCGGCAATCTTCCCTTAGAGGTCTCTCTTTTATGCGTCCTTGTATTCTCTAAAGAAAGGTAATCTAAATGTAATCGTCTACTTTTCCACCTGAATTCCCTCTTTAGTTTCCTTTAATCACCTTCTCTATGACTTACCTCCCCTGACCTAGTTTCTATGAGTTACCAATGACTTCCTAGGCACTAAATTCAAATGAAGACATTCCAAACTCCATTCCCTTTAACTTATTCCAAAATGGATACTTCTTGACTGTTATTTCTGAAATATATCTATACAGACAGTTACTGAATTATAATGGTTGGACTTAAGTTTTTCAACTTTATGGTGGTGTAAAAGTGAAAAGCCTTCAATTAAAACTATACTTTTGGCCCTGGCCAGTTTGGCTCAGCGGTTAGAGCGTCCGCCTGCGGTCCGGAGAGACCCGGGTTTGGTTCCCACTAAGGGCATGTACCTTGGTTGCAGTTTGTCCCCGGCCCTGGTTGGTCGTGCGGGTGGCAGCCACTCGATGTGTCCCTTTCACATCGATGTTTCCCTCTCTCTCTCTTCCTCTCTCTCCCTCCCACTCTGTACAAAAAATGGAAAAATGTCCTCGGGTGAGGATAAAAAAAAACAAAACAAAACTATACTTTTGCCCTGGCCATTTTGGCTCAGTGGTTAGAGTGTCAGCCCGTGGACCAGAGAGACCCGAGTTCAGTTCCCGCTGGGGGCATATACCTCGGTTGCAGTTGGTCCCCAGCCCCGGTTGGGATTGTGTTGGTGGCAACCACTCGATGTGTCTCTCACGTCGATGTTTCTCTCTTTCTTCCTTCCTCTCTCCCTCTGGCTCTGTCTGAAGATAAATGCAAAAACAAACAAACAAAAAACTATACTTTGAATTTTCACATTTTTCTAGACTAGCAATAGCATGGTGCTGGGAAGTTCTAACTCTAGTAGGTGGAGAGAGAGTGATTATGAAATATAGCCAGAACATTCCCCATAGAAGCCTACTATCTAAGGGTAAAGACTTACCTGAGACATATCCCAGCTTGAAGAAGGACAGTCTTCTCACTCCAGCTCTCTCTGACTTTCCTATCTCACTGAGGAGCAGTGAAAAACTATTTCACTGGAGCAACCCGTCGGAAGTTCACAGACCTGGGACACAGGAACACTAAAAGACTAAGATTAAATCATAATATCAGAAAGCTTATCTTCCCTGAAATCTCACCAACATATCGCTGGGGCTCCAATATAATAAAAAGGGATTACAACAGAAATAGTGGCAAGAATCATAGTCTATTTAAGGAGGAGATAAAATAATTAAACTAGAGGAATTTGAAGTCTGTAGTACCCACAATACAGAAAATATTAAACGCAATCCAACTCCTAACAAATACATAATAAAAATCTATTAGTATGGTATGTTTGTCTTTAATAAAATTTACGAGGAACACCAAAAGGCAGGAGGAAACATAGTCTGAAGAGAAAAAGAAAACATCAGTACCATACTCCTGTATGATGTTGATATTGGAATTAACAGATAGGGAAATTAAAATAACTATGACTAATATGTAAAAGGCCCTAATGTAAAAAAGTAGACAACATGCAAAAACAGATAGGTTATGTAAGCAGAGATGTAAGCTCTAAGAAATAATCATAGAAAATGCTAAATCACAAACACTGCTAGGGAAATGAAGAATTTCTTTAATGGATACATCAGTACACTGTCTGTACTTGAGGAAAGAATCAGCAAACCTGAAGACCTGCCAATAGAAACTTTCTACATTGGAATGAAAAAAGAAAGAAAAAAAAAAAGAAAAATGAAGGGAAAACCCAGCAACTGTGGGACAATTTCAAAAGGTGCATCATAGACATAATTATAGTACTAACAGAAGAAGAAAGAAAGGATCAGAAGAAATATTTGAAGTTAAAATGGCTAATAATTTTCTAAATTAATAATAGACAGCAAACCAAAGACCTGGGAGGCTCAGAGAACACCAGTTTAAATACTTAATTTAAAACAAACAAATAAATTAAAAAATACAAAATGAAAATTACAACTAGGCATACCATATTCAAACTGAAACAAAGACAAAGAGAAGTTCTTGAAGAAAACCAGAGGGGGAAAAACACCTATAGAGGAACAAGGATAATAATTCAATCCAACATCTCAACAGAACACAAGCAAGAAGAGAGTAAAGTGAAATGTCTTAAGAGTTTAGAGAAGAAACCACCAACCTAGAATTCTATATTCTGTATTCAGTGAAATAAAAACTGTTACAAACATAATAAACATTTACCAACAATGTAAATAATTATTTAAAATATCAGTGTACCTGTCCATTTTTCCCAATACCATTTATTGAAGAGACAATCTTTTTCAAATATTAATTGAGCATTATGTCTTGGGTCAATTTCTGGGTTCTCTGTTCTCTTCCATTGATCTATGTGCCTGTTCTTGTGCCAGTATCATGCTGTTTTGATAACAGTGGCTTTGTAGTATAACCTGATATTTGGTATTATGATTCCTCCAACTTTGTTCTTCTTTTTCAAGTTTGTTGTAGCTATTCAGGGTCTTTTTTGGTTCCATATAAACTTCTGGAGTATTTGTGCTAGATTTGTGAAATATGCTGTTGATATTTTAATAAAGATTGTATTAAATCTATAGATTGTTTTGGGTAGTGTGGACATTTACTTACAACATACACAAGAATAAACTCAAAATGAATTATAAATACCTTAAAATGGAAGTCATGAAACCATAAAAATCCTGGAGGTAAATGTAGGTAGCAAAATCTCAGATATCTCATGTAGCAGAACATTCACAGATACATCACCTAGAGCAAGAGAAACAAAGGAAAAACTAAAAATGGAATTACATCAAATTAAAAAGCTTCTGCACAGCAAAAGAAAACAGCATCAAATTGAAAATGCAATCCACTCTATGAGAGAACATATTTTTCAACGATACATCTTATAAGGGGTTAATTTTCAAAATATATAAAGTATTCATACAACTCAACAAAAGAAAGATAATCCAATGGAAAAATCGGCAGAGGACTTAAATAGACACTATTCCAAAGAGGATGTACAAAAAGCCAAGAGACATAAAAAAAAGTTCAGCATCACTAATCATCAGAGAGATGCAGATTAAAATGACAATGAGGTATCAACCCATACCTGCCAGAATGACTACCATCAACAAATCATCAAACAACAAGTGCTGGCAAGGATGAATAGAAAAGGGGACTCAAGTGCACTGCTGGTGGGAATACAGACTGGTACAGCCACTATGAAAAATGTTATGGAATTTCTTCAAAAAATTAAAAATGGAACTGCATTTGACCCGGTGATCTCACTTGTAGGAATATACCCTACGAAGCTTAAAACACCAATCAGAAAAAAATATATGCACCCCTATGTTCATAGCAGTGCTATTTACAATAGCTAAGATCTGGAAATAGCCCAGGTGTCATTCAGACAATGAATAAAAAAGTGTGGTATGTTTACATAGTGGAATACTATGCAGCTACAAAAAAGAAGTCTCTCTTACCCTTTGAGACAGCATGGAGGGACCTGGGGAGTATTATGCTTAGTGAAATAGCCATTCAGAGAAAGACGAATATTACATCATCTCATTTATATGTGGAATCTAATGAACAAAATAAACTGATGAACAAAATAGAGCCAGAGACATAGAAGTGGAGAAGAGACTGGCAAACCTCAGAAGGAAGTGGAGAAGAGGGGCAGGAAGAAACTAATCAGATAACTTTTATGCATATATGCATGGTCCAAATGTACACAGACAATAGTGTGGTGAAGGCCTGGGAAAGAGTGGGAACAGGGAGGAAGGGGTCAAGGGGAGAAAAGGGGGAGCATCTGTAATACTTTCAACAATAAAAAATAAAGAAAATATCAGTGGTGTAAATATATCAAATGAGAGAGAGAGGGTCAGAGTGGATTAAAAAAAATGAAACAAAACACAAGAGTCAACTATATCTTGTCTACAAGAAAGTCATTTTCTTTTTATTTATTTTTGCTAATCCTCCCCTGAATATATTTTTCCATTGATTTTTAGACAGAGTGGAAGGGAGGGAACGAGAGAGTGTGTGAGATAGAGAGAGAAACATTGATATGAGAGAAACACATTAATTGGCTGCCACCCCTACCACCCTGATTGGGGCTGGCGATTGAACCTGCAACCCAGGTATGTGCCTTTGACCAGAGTTGAACCTGAGACCCTTTGGTCTGCAGGCCAACACTCTTAACAGCTGAGCCAAACCAGCCAATGCAAGAAAGTCATTTTAAATGTAAATATTCAGATGGGTAAAATTTAAGGGACTGAAAAATATTTATGATGCTAATACTAATCAAAAGAATCCTGGAGTAAGTATTAATTTCAGACAAAGCAAACTTCGCTAAAAGAAAACTAATTAGTTGTAAAGAGAACACTTGTCTGAGAAAAATCTAACAATCTTAAACATGAGTGCAGCAATATATTGTCAAAATGTGTGTAGCAAACACAGATAGAACTGAAAAGAGAAATAGACAAATCCACTGCTATGGTTAGATACTTCAGCACCACTTCTTCAATAATTTATATGTTAATGAAGCAGAAAATTAGTAAAGATATAGTTAACCTGAAAATATATATTGTATTTCCAACATCATTTATCCTATAGTTTCATGAATTTAGCATAAAAGATTCTATGATTGGAGTAAAAGATATTCTTATCAGGAAAAAGATAGAAAACCTTTTTTATTATTGCTTGGTTGTCAAAACAATGGTTTTAAAGGTGATAAGAGTCTGTAAGGAGCTATCAATAATAGTGCTGAAGGCTGTATGTCAAAAATAAAGTGTGTTATTGTTTAAAACCTAGAAGTAAGTGCTGAATAGCCTAAGTGGCTTTTAGATTTTATAAACATATATTTAATATTATTAAAGCACATTTATTTAATTTTATACAAGAAAAATAAACCAACTATAATTTTAAAATGCTATAATTTTAACCCTTTTTTAACTCACTGAAACAACTGTTGTTGTTTAAATAATTTCTGGTTTTTGGAGATTCTTAGGGAAATTATTATACTATTTTATACATTATTCAGAGTAAGTCATTCTAACTGCCATTTTTGATGACTTCAGTGGTTTTACACAATATATTTATTTTTTCTCACTTTTGTCATATTCCCAGTCAGGTCACATGGTTCTCTTAGGCAGCCCCCCTCTAAGTGTTAGTCTAGGGATCAGAGTCTATCCAGGTGGTATTTTGCTGCTAGATGCATGATTTAGAACAGAAAGGGAATGGAAGATTGTGGGAGACTACAAGCAGCCAACACAACCTGTGCTCCCATTCCTTGACTGAAACTCAAATACATGATCTCTCCTTGATGTTCAAGTTTATTGGACACACAGCATTACTTCAGCCACATGAACATATCAAAAAAATTGTAGCCAAAAGAGCAAAGGCAATACAATGGAGAAAAAATAGGCTGTTCGACAATAATGCTAGTACAGACTTTATACCCTTCACAATAATTAGTTCAAAATGAATAAAACACAAAAAGTATAGAACTCCTAGAAGACAACATAAGAGAAATCTAGATGGCCTTGTGTTTGGTGATGACTTTTTAGATGTAACAACAAAACACAATCCATAAAAGAAACAATAACTGGACTTTATTAAAATGAAAAATATCTGTTCTGCAAAAGACAAAGTCAAAAGGATACAAGGAGAAAATATTTGCCAAAGTTATATCTGCTGAAGGAGTTATTCAAAATATACAAAGAACTCTTAAAACTCAACATTAAAATCACAAACAACCCAATTTAAAAATGGGCCAAATACCTTAAGAGATACTCACCAAAGAAGATATAGACATGGCAAATAAGCATATTTAAAGATGCTCCAAGTCATATTTCATTAATAAAATATATATTTTTAAAAACGAGATACCAGTATACACCTGTTAGAATGGTCAGAGTCTAAAACACTGACAGTCTCAAATGCTGAGGAGGATGTCCAGCAATAAGAATTTTCATCCGTTGCTGGTGGGAATGAAAAGTGGTTCAGACACTTTGGAAGGCAGTTTGGTGATTTAAAAGAAAACTAAACATATTCTTACAATAAAATACATCAATCACACTGCCTGGCATTTACATAGAAGAGTTGAAAACATATATTAACAGTTACAACAGATTTAGTCATGTTTGCCAGAACTTGGAAGCAACAAAGATGGCCTTCAGTAGAAAATGGACGGTGAACTGTGGAACATCCAGACAATGAAGATTATTCAGTGCTTAAAACACAAGTCATCAATTCATGAAAAGACATGGGTAAAATGTACATGCATATTACTATATGAAAGAAGCCAATCAAAAAGGCTATATTCTGTATGATTCCAACTGTTTGATATTCTGGAAAAGGCAAAAATCAGTGGTTGTCTAGGATTAGGGACCAGAGATGAATTGACAGAACACAGGATTTTTAGGGCAGTGAAACTACTCTTTATGGTGCTATAATGGTGATACATGTCATTAAACATTTGTCTAAAACCACCAAGAGTGAACCTTAATACAGATGATAAACTGGGTGATAATGATGTGTCCATGTAGGTTCATCAATTGTAGCAAACGTAATACTCTGGTAGGGGATGGTAATAGTAAGGGAGGCTATGCATTTGTAGAGGCAGTGGGTAAATAAGAAATCTCTGTAACTTTTAATTTTGCTATGAACTGCACTAAAAAATTCTCTATTTCAAAAAAATTGTTTTGTCAGTTACCTCTTTAAAATGACACTGCTTTACTTATGGGTTGAACCATAACTTGTAATATGTATTAATTCAAAACTGTTAAATATTTCAGTTACTTAGAAATAACTGAAGATTGTATTAAAAGATAGAATACATTATTTGAAGAAACTGTAGTTTAATCTTGCAAAAACCGCCTTAAAAGTAACTGCCAAACAAATGTATTACATAAATTGGGTGATATATTGAATAATGTTCACAATTTTTTTTATTTATTTTTTGCACAGTGCTATAGCCTAGAATCAAAGACAGGAATAACTCTATCAGCATTCTCCCTGAAACTGATGTAAGCCATAAAAATTGACCATTTGAAAACTTAGACTATTATAATTTAATTTTTCTTTGGCAATATTTTTCAATTTTATGTTTTCTTTCTCTATATGTTATATTAATTTGCTAATATTTAAAAAATATATTATTTAACTAAAAAAAAAAAACTGCCTAAAAAGTGATTTATATACACTGAGTTTGTAATTAAGGGAATTATGTTGTTTATAAAAGTTTTAGAAAGTTTTTTTATTTCTCTAGCTCATACAATAATTTTCTTCTTAAAAAGTTAAATCTGTTTTCACAATCTGCTTATCTCTAATTTAAATACTAGATTTCTTACAATTTTTTAAAATTATGATGGCAGTAGAATGAGATGAAAATGTGTCATATTACCACTTACTATAATATTCCCAGGATATTTACATGTAATTCCCCAAATTATATTGAGATATTGAAATAAAATTTTATTAAAGAAAAAGTGATATTTTAATGTGATTGGTTCTAAATTTGTGCCAACTGATACTGTTTTTGCCCAAATTAAATGACTGACAAATCTCTAAAACAACCAATTGTAAATGAGCTATTATTTTAAAATATGATCATTATTTGAGCATTAAAACAGAATAATAGATAATAATAAGGGGTCAGATTTAGCTTTCTGCAAAATAATTCGTATGCCTTAATGAGAATGGCTAATTTACTAGCAGTGACATTTAATATAATTTGGAACATTGGATTATCACATTCAAATTTAGCAAATAAATATGAATAGTTTTACTGTTTAACATACAATTTTTATGCAAATATTTAATAATTATTTTAATATCTGTACTGAAATTCATATTATAGAACTAATACAAGAGAAAGGCAAAAAAAAAAGACAGAAAGGGAAGTTTTATAGAGATTAGAATTGGCATGCCCTTCAACTGGTAGAGTTCATTTTTCCTTTAGTTAAAAAGAATCATTTAAATAAAATACATAAATATTAAAAAGGCAATTATGCTTTGTTACCAGGACGACAGAAATGAAGCACATGATAAAATAATGGGAATAATTTACAGCTCAGTGGGACAACCATAGAGACGATAATCTAATGGAAAAGGCACATTTTATTTAAAAAGAAAATAAGATCTCTTATCTAAGCTCATCTTTAATTTTAGCATTAGCGCAGCAGATGATAGTAAAGAACCCCACATTTTAAATATTTCAAAGCCGTTTTCAGTAATTCATGGGTGATTAGGAAGTAACATGACTACTTTAATGCAAAGAGATTCCTCTGAATAGACTAGCAATTCAATTCTATTTAGGAAGAAATGCTTTTTGCTTCCCTAGAAACCTTTTGATGTTCTGTAATAAATGAGGGTCCATGTGAAATTCTTTATACTGCAGGTAGGTCTGACCCAACTGTTCAAATTTCACAGCTACAGTTACAAGTTTGTAGTATGAACACCCAAATACAATAACCTCCCCAGTTAGAACCTCAGAAGTTAGAAAATACTTTCAGTCTGCATAAAAGGGTACATTTAAAATTAGCTTAATCTACCATCTCTTCAGATGAGCTGATAAATATTTTGAATAAGAATTTATTATTCTGGGAAATGTGATTCATCTCAAATTCAAGACTAGAGGAGTATAACATCAAACTAACATCAAGAATAGAACTGCAGCCCTGGCCAGTTTGGCTCAGCGGTTAGAGCATCAGCCCGAGGTCCAGAGAGACCTGGGTTTGGTTTCCTCTCAGGACACATGCCTTGGTTGCATTTTGTCCCTGGCCCTGGTTGGGGTCGTGTGGGTGGCAGCCAGTTGATGTGTCTCTCTCACATCAATGTTTCTCTCTCTCTCTTCTTCCCTCTCTCCCTCCCACTCTATCTGAAGATGAATGCAAAAAGTGTCCTCAGGTGAGGATAAAAAAAAAAAAAGAATAGAATAGAATTGCAGCTCTAGACAATGTAGGTCAGTGGTTAAAGTGTCAGCCCACACCAAAGAATCATGGGTTTGATTCCTGGTCAAGGTCACATATTTGGGTTGCAGGATCTCTATACAGGTCAGGACACATGCAGGAGGCAACCAATCAATGGATCTCTTTCACATTTATTTCTCTCTATCTCTCCCCCCACCCTTCCACTCTCTCTAAAAATCATGGAAAAATATCCTCCAATAAAGTTTAACAATAACAACAACAAAATAGAATTGCAAAACCATGACTGGAACTGATAATAACTCTGTCATAATGTATGCTTATGCTTATCACTTTAGTCAACAATGCAAATCTAAACTGGATGCTGATACATACTTGTGATAATTTTGACCACAATTATGTGAGAAACACTGGCATTCTCACATATCTAAAGTAGCCACAGTAAGTTAAGCAGAACCTATACTTTGTACCTTGGAGAATTCATCTAATCATCCAAATCCGAAAATGTGTGGGAAGATTATGAATGAGGCCAGACAGCATTCTTCTGTTCATGAGACCATCGACTGACTGCATTTTGATTGGAGACTAATGATTGCCTAATTTTCAAGACATTATTAAGCCATAAAGAGGGAAGTGAGCCAGGAAACAAATATAGTTGAGGTTTATAAGTATGGAAAGATGAGGGATGGCACAAAGGAGAACATTTATTTTAGTAATAATACATGTCAGGTTGTTTTTTGGCCTGTCGCTGTGTTCCTACAGAGAAAAGGAATTGTAGCAAAAGTAAGTGAAATGAAAGAACTCTATCACTATACGTCAGTTAAAGAGAATAAGAGAAAAGTCTAGCTCTTGTTATGGCTTAGTGATAGACTACAATGTGATTCTTTTTTTTTATTTTTATTTTTTATTGATTTTTAGAGAGAGAGGAAGGGAGAGAGAGAGAGCAACATCGATGAGAGAGAAGATTGCCTGACCTGGAATTGAACCAGTGATCTCTTGGTGCATGGGTCAACGCTGAACCACTGAGCCACACTGGAGGGCTGCAATGTAATTCTTTGGGGTGGGTTTGGATATGGGAAGAATGTTTTACTAATTCAGCTCAGTATCTGTCTACATGAAAGTATCCTCCATATTAGAAACACAAGAGAAATTCACCTGGACGACCAGATTGAGAATCTGAAAATCAACCTCAGTTGTGACAGAGGATATGATGGAAGAAAGTGTAAATTGTGACCTTTGGGGAGGGCATGCAAACTGCTCACCTACCTGAACCAGAATGAAAGGTCTTAAATGACATGGTTTTCAGAGACTCAAAGAGTGGGGTCTGCTTTACTTAATCTTTAGCCTAGTGTGGCCAGGAGTGAGAATGATGTGCTCTAATTTATAATTTTATTTTATTTTATTTTCAATATGTTTTTATTGATTTTTTTAGAGAGAGAGGGAGGGAGAAGGAGAGATGGAAACATCAAAGAAAATGGATTGGCTGCCCCCTGCACACTCCCTACTGGGGATTGAGCCCACAACCTGGGCACGTAATGGGGAATTGAACCAGGATCTTTCAGTCTATGGGACAACACTCTATCCACTGAGCCACATCAGTCAGACTATAATTTAGAATTTTAAAAAATACTTTTCTTCTTGAATATTCTGGGGCCTTTTAAATTTTACATAAATTAGTCTAAATAATCACCACCAGTATATAAATGTAAAACTTATCAGGAATACACTAATTTTATTGAGGGACTTCAATGACATTATCACATTTGATCTTTATTAACAACACTTGTAACATTAGTGTTGCAATTTCTAATATGAATCTCAAAGGGATTAAATGGTTTAGGTAGGAATATGTCCACTAGAGAAATCTACAGCTGATTCTAATGTCTTTGTTTTATTACACCATGCAGCCATAGAGAAGCCTGGAAGAAAATTCCATCACTGTTGCAAAAATTAATATTTACAATTCCATATGAATATATAGGTACTACATAATGAAAAAGGCTGGTTTTGTTTAAGAAATAATTATATTTCCTTTTTTTTTTATGTTTTCTCATCAAAAACTTGAAATGTGAGAGCAGCTAATACAATCCTGGTTGACCTCAAGATCCTTTAGGATTATTTTGTGATTTGACTTTCATGAACAAAGAACCAGTGAAAAAATACAAAACAAACCAATGAATGTGTGATGGTGCTGACAAGCATCTTGCCTGGCTCCCTACCCTTAGGAGACTGTCATCTCGTTTCATTGTCAGTTTATAAACATCTTTGCTAAGTGGAAAGCAGAGATAATTCATTCAGTTCACTTAGGAAAACCTTGAACTTCAGGTCACCTAAACTAAATCTGTTTAAATCTCAGAAGTAATGAGAGCAAACATAAAATTATAGAAAATTCAAATGCTATTTTCATCCCAGGGAGTTCAGAATAACATTATGCAGGGAATATAATTAACGCCACTGAGTTCTACCCTAAGGATCATGTTAGATGTGCAGGATTTATCATTTGCATAAATGGAACTAAAGCACAGGCACAGGCCTGAAGTAAAGTATCTGCAACAACGTTGTCATCGATGGCCAATGGGAGAGGAAGAATCTTGCAAAGGAATGACAGGTGGTTAAAAGTCAAAGGAAGTGATGAAAGCTATAATTAAAACCATAAACTGTAAGTAAAAGAGCACATAAACTACAGAGCCATTTAGTCCATGGGTGAAAGAACCCAGAATAATTATATCTAGCTAAATGAAGAGCTGCTTTCTTGCAAGGCTCAGGCTAGAACAGATAAGGAAATTTCCTGACAGGAGCCAGGAAACCATTTTCTGTCAAATGCGGCCCAATTCAGTTTGATTTCTATTAAAAATTTAAACTTCCTAAATTTCTCTTTCCTACACATGGAGGATGAGACAAAGCCTGTCCCTTTCACAGATATGTGGGAAGGACCAGTAAAATAAAATAGTTGAAAAGATATTTGGAAAAAAACACTATAATACAATTACATTTCTATTGGAGTAGCAAAGCATGGTGGAAAAGACCCAGTGCCTAAAGTCCATAAATCCCCAGTTTGTGTTTTGTTCTTACTTTTGATTAGATGCCTAAATTTGAGGAAATCACTTAACCTAGAATTTTAGTTTTGTTGTTGTTGTTTTTCAAAGTATAGGAGTGATTTCTGTTTTTTCATTTAATGTCAGGTTTCAAAGTAGAAAGGGTATGTCTGTTACACATTCATTCTATGTAATACCCATTTATTCTATTCATTCTATTCAAACTCCAACCAGACCTCTTAAAGGACTCTGTCCGGAGTGGGAGAGTCCCCATGGATGCTTCTCAAAGCCAGTGGAGAACTCTTCCTTGGGAATGTGGAGCAGGCCCACTAGAGGCCATCACTTCTTTTTGAACACTTGATGACACACCTGGTCACAGCATGTCAGTTCTAGGTGTAGCTTGTCCCCTTCAATCCACTGCCTCCAGCCACGGTTCTCCTCCTCCCCCTTCTATACACTCACGAGGACATCCTCTTCCCAAGTGATCAGCGACTTAACATTCGGGTTGTCCAGGCCCTTGGTATACTGGTCAAACTCCACTCCATCAGTGAAATAAATCCAAGTCATAGTTGCAGAACATACTGGTTTTCGCCTTGAAGTTATCTTTGTCTTATTTAACAATCTTCGTCTGAGTCAGGCATACTGCAATTTTGCAAGTGGCCAAGTGTCATTACTCTCCATCCCCCAGGATCCTTGCTGGTTCCTCATCACAGTGGTCGCTTCTGGTTACGCTGGGTGTGGTTGATGCCAAGGAGCAGGCTGGATGTTCCATTCCTCATAGGATAGACATGGCTGTGTGAAGCTCAGATGAGAACACATATTAAAGCGCAATGTGAAAAATGAAACAATACATACAGATAATACTGGTCACTTTAAAGACTCACTTTCAGTGGTCTACATGAAGAATAATAATGACAAATCTATGGAAGAAAAGGAGACTGGAAACATATATTTTCAAATTTGTCAGAAAACCAAGCAATGCCAGAAACAGTCAATGTTTTAGTAGCTCATCATCTCTTGAAATTATTTTAAATACAGTTTTCCACTTTGTTATAGTTGGCTTTCCAGTTTAATAACATCACCAATTTCATGCAGTGAGAATCACAATTTTTAGATTATCAATTTCTGCTTCATTATAACAAGGTTACTAATGTCCAATTTTGAAAAGATGAAAGGAGAACTTGAAGGAAAGAGCTGAAGAATCTCAAAGTGAAATAGATTTTTTTAAAATAATAATGAAATTAATAGTTTTAGAATTTGCTTCTCAAAATGTCATGCCTAGATATTATAATTTACAAAATAAGCTGGTTACTTCATAATTTACTTGAAAATTCTTAAAAGTAATTTAAAAGCGTATGATTGTTTTGGCAGTGACCTGAAAGTCACTGATGTTGTCTGCAGATGTCTTGTATTTGGCCTATACAGTGCATCTTTTCATAGAACAAAAGTACATTTCCGGTTGTTATTAACTCCTGTGGGATTAGAATTAGACCCTATCCACATTTAAGTCACCTGTATGGATTTTATAGGTATTCGAGTACCTATGGATGCAACTTGGAACCTAAAACCAGATAGTCCTAAATCACTTTAAACTGAAAGGACCTTGAGTTACAAAGCCCATTAAATCAACCTAATACATTAGAACAGGTGCTTTCCTACTTTTCTTAATCTTGAATGTGTTCCAACTTCTCTTTTATTCTCCATTTTATTTTTCAGTTTATGTAGCAAGCATTAGGGTAATTTATGTACCTTCTTGAACAATCAGAAGTCATTTCAGGGAGTATAATTTGAGCATGACAGGTCTTGTCCTGCCCCCCACCCCCCACCTCAGAGCAGCCTTCCACCCCCTAGCATCCACTAGGTTTTAGGATAATTCGAAAGAACCTCTATTTTATAGTAATACATTTTATTTTATTTTACTTTATTTTATTTTAATAACAATGATTCAAGCCTCTTTTATGTAACCTTGGATTTGTAGAGTTTAAGTTCAAGGTTGTAGTACTGTTTTACTGCTTCAGCATTCTTGACATAGTTTTTATAGATTACTGTATTTTGGGAATGGATTCCTTCCACAAGCAATGGTTAAAGTTATTAAAATGTTTTGCTCAGAATAGCACATTTCTCCTCTCTATCTGCAGTCCTCAGACTAATTCCAATACTTTGGCCAGTTGGTGATTTGTGCTTTTCCTGGCTCTGGTTTACAAAAACGTTGGTCTTCAGAGAAACAGAGATCTGCTGGCACAAAGTATTTCATAACACATCAAGAGAGGGCTAGATTGTACCTTCTGACAAAGATTATCACAAAGAGAAAGCATATACACACACATCCCCAGTCTAGGGAGAAACAAGAAGAAAAGTAAGAGGGGGAAAATAACATAAATATTGGCAAATCCAGTGCCCTGATTTTATTTATTTATTATTTATGTATTTTTAATCCTTACCCAAGGGTGTTTTTACTGATTTTAGAGAGAGAAACATCAGTGTGAGAGAGTATCATTTATTGTTAGTCCCCTGTACGTATCCAAACAGGGGATCAAACCTGCAACCTAGGTATGTCCCCTGACTGGGAATGGAACCAGCAACCTCCTTGGTGCATAGGACGACACTCCAACCAACTGCGACACTTGGCTGGGACCAGTGCCTTGATTTATTGAAAAAGAATTCAGAATGCAGAGCAGGAATGAGCGATTGTCATGCCCTAGAGTGACACGGAAGTTTCAAGATTTGCATATCCCTCAGGATGGTAGACAAATATCAAACTCCACTAGTAGGGAAGGCGCATGAAGACAAGAGCTACAAAGATCTCAGTCGCAACCTGTCACAAGCAGCATGCAGTGGACATTTCTCCAGATGCCAGATGCTGAAGGGTAAATAACCTGGCCCACAAAGCACGGTGGAAGCTGCCTCATCCCCCCAAATTAACCCAACCAGGGACAACTTAGGTGCCTTGGCCAACAATGGGTTTCTACCAAGTGGTTAACAGAGGTTAAAACTGAAATGAATTAGAATATAAAAAGTTAGCATATACTGGGAACACCTAAGTTTTTACAGAGTTTCATATCTAGAATATGATTAATCAAGAACAAAATAAAGTAAAAACTGTTTATTACACAATGTTCAGTATATTCTAGGTATGGAACACTGCAAAAAAACAAAAACAAAAAAACACCTCAGGTGTACTCAGCAGGGTTAAGTAGTTCTTCCTGCTTTCTAGGTATATCTGCATCACTGATTTCCCACGCACTCTAGAAGCAAATTCACATGCTAAAAACAAAATCTAGCCCTGGCCGGTTTGGCTCAACGGTTGGAGAATTAGCCTACGGTCCAGAGAGAACCCGGTTCGGTTCCGCTAAGGGCATGTACCTCGGTTGCGATTTGTCACTGGCCGTCATTGGTCGTGTGGATGGAAGCCACTCGATGTGTCCCTTTCATACTGATGTTTCTCTCTTCCTCTCTCTCCTTCCCACTCTATCTGAAAAAAAAAAAAAAAAAAAGTGGAAAAATGTACTCGGGTGAGGATAAAAATAAATAAAAACAAAATCTAGTATTAAACAGGAATATAATACTGTTTTCAATACTCTTCCTATGTTAGCAGTAAGTACTTCAGGCTAGTACTGGGATATATGTGCTCGTGTGTGTGTGTGTGTGTGTGTGTGTGTGTGTGCGCTAAGTTAATGAAGTTAGTATGAGCCAAGACATGCAGATATTAAATGTAAAGTCTATTATTATTAGGTTTGAACATTTAACCAGTCTACCTCAGTGAGTTTTAGTCCAAAACTTTATTCCAACCTCAAGAGAGTACAACGCTCACTATAATCATACACATGGAGTTAGAACATTTGGGTCCACTTACTCTGCGAATGAGGTGCCTTGCTTCTTGACTTCCAAAACCCTTAAGCAATCTATTTCTTATAGCATGAATCAAAAGCTTATTGGATGTCTTTTGAACCATCTGGGTGAGTTAAGGGTAAAGGAATCTAAAATGTATGTATTCATTTCATTTAAAAAACACATGGGCTTATAAACCAATTGAAAATTACTTGGCATGAACATAGAGGAACTTGGCAGAAAATATTTCCCTGAACCTAACACTTTGACAAAGTTCAAATGCAATAAAAAAATTGCCCAGGTTTTTAGCCATGATTAAGCAAAATAGTCAAATAATAATTAAAGAAAAGAAAATACACTAAAATTAATTTGAAATAGATATATATATTTTTTAATGAAATGTAGCTTATGAAAAGGCTTATGTGACTTTTTCTGCAATAATGGACTTTATCTTTTCAGGGAATAATCTTTTCGCATCTGATTATATCTGGGTGGTTTTCATATACCTCTGTGAATCAGGCATTTCTTCCTGGTAGCATTCTATGAGTGTGCTGTGGGTCCTGAAAGTAGTGCTGGGTGCCTTTCTTTTTCCAATGTATGCATGCTCATGTGCAGTGTGTGTGCACACACACATATATGTGTACATATACATAAAGTGAATACACACACCAAAAAAGTCTCTTTCTGCAAAAGATAAAAATTAATCCTTGTATTTGTCCTTTTGAATATTATGACTGTGTACATGTACTCTGTGTCAAGTCTACTGACAGAAGCAGTTATCACAATTTTTAAAAATTTCCTTTCCAATGAGGATTGTCAGATAAAATATAGGACGCACAGCTAAACTTGAATTTCAGATAAAACAGCAAATAATTTATTTTAGTGTAAATATGCTTGTGTAATATTTGGGATTAGTTTATTGTCCAAAAAATAAACCACATTCTTTTTCTGAAATTCAAATTTAACTGCGTGTTCTCTTTTCTTTTGTAAGTGTGAAAACTCTACTATGTAGTCACATTCTCTATGGCACTATAGAAACACAAGGGTCTTCTTTCCCTCCAGGTGATCACATTCCAGTCAAGGGGCATAAGACTAACATGTGAAGAACGCAGTATAGGTTAACTGCTAATTTATGTTGATCACCCGTGATTTGTTTATAGATAAAAAATTAATGATCTATTGAATTTAAGGATGGTCTCATGACTGAGATGCATGTTAAAGACAAAGCATGATTTTTCTATGTGCAAAGATCTGAAAGGAGATTCCAGAGAAGAGGAATACGGTGAAAGCTTAGAGGAGAGAATGAGTACAGTATAGATGTGACCTGTTGCAGATGCTCAGAAGAGGGAAACAATTATTAGTCAAAGGTGCTTCAAACTGAAATCTGAAATTATATATATGATATATACATATATATTTTCAACATGTCCTTGCAGTATTTGTAAAAGACATTGCTTTACCTCAAAAATGCAGAATCACAGACCTCCAAACCTTGCAATCTTTGGCTCTCAGCAATTCTACAACTGGATTTGAGGTAAGCAAGAGTGTGAACTGTGCCTGGTCTCTTTTCATCCCAGGAGTTGAGCACAATGACTGGGCGCACTACTCCATAAATGTTGCAGAAAGAATTAGGAAAAAATACAGAGGTGGGAGGAAGGATGAAAGGGAGAAAGGAAAGAAAATTAATTAATTCCTCAAGGCACATATATGTTATAGAAGTTCTAAAATTAAATTATTATTTTAATTGACACATCTGTCTTTTTTTAAGAAATGAAAGATAGGAACAGAATTTCAAAGATGCCAATGTCACAGTGGCAGGACTTCTGCTACCCTTTTTCGTCCATTTATTTTGGAGAATTTTACTTTAAATAGAAACAATAATTCAGGCATTTAAAAAATATATCTAATAAGGTTCTAGAAAGGCCAAATCATTTTTCAGAAATAGTTCTTTCACCAAAAACAAACATTTAAATTTAAATTAATACATTTAGATAGGAGTTATAATGAAGTTTTTAGAAGTGCAATTTCTTGGCATTTCAAAAAATAAGGATCATCGGATAAATGACTCCTGCAGTATTCACTGAGGATTCTTGACGTGCAGATAGATCTGTGTTTGCTTTCTCACAGACAGCTTGTGGTGGTGTATGGATGTCAGCATCAAGTGTAAAGGTCACTGCTGCAGCTGACAAGATGTAACAGCTCACTGTCAGTCAGTGGATTTTTCCATTAGGATGAAGGATATTTGAATATTTGCTCTGCTTTGCAGGTTTTCAATTTCAAAATCATTATTTTACCATATATGTATGTGTGTGTGTGTGTGTGTGTATATATATATATATATATATATATATATATATATTCTTTCAGACCTCATCAAGGATATGTTTTTATTGATTCTAGGAAGGCAGAGAAACAGCAATGTGAGAGGAAAACATCATCAGTTGCCCCCACCCCATAATTCTCATTTTCTATTTTTTTAATGTACCTTTAAATTATTATTCTACTGAAATAAGTTCTTGTTAAGATGTTCTAAGATAGGAGGTACTCCCAGGGAGCATTTTGTTTTCCTACTTGAGTTTTCTATACACAAATATGATTCTCAGTGTTTTGCCTGTTGGATTTCCTCCCTTCCTCCTTTTCTTCATTCTTTCTTCTATTTTATTTTATAATATGTTTTCATAGTTGTCATACAATTATGAATACAACTAGAGCTGAGTATAATTTATGTTAGAAAATAAAATATTTACTGACTAGTTAGATTTTTAAAAATCTATCTCTAATAGGATTTTACTTCATACTTAGGAGACTGTATCCTATTCCCAAGGGGTAGGTGACACACTCAGACTCCACGTCACTCAGATTTTACCTTGGATCTACTGAAAATGTGAAGCCCCTGGTGTGTGTTTTCCCCCCACCTCTACTAGGATCTTTAGATTCTGTTTTATATATTTTAAAGGACTTCTATATTCATATTATCTGTCTCTGTCTCTCCCTCTGCCTCCATCTCTGTCTCTATCTACCTTTACCTATGCCTATATCTATATCTATACTGTATCATCTCTCTCTCTCTATCCCCTCCCAATATCTATCTACATATTTGTTCTTCCTAAAGATGGCATGTGACTGATCATTAATGGGATTTTTTCATTGATTCTGTTTCCCTCTATTATTTTGAATTTCAATGGAAGGGTTAGACACTCCACCAAGGCCTTCCAGAATGCTATGAGATTTTCTTTGACTCTCATGTTTTCTAGTTTGTGGCATGAGTTTGAAGCCCTTTTCTTGTCTGGTTGTTGTCAGTGAGTATTTTGGGTATATATTCTGGGTTCCTGCAAGTGTGTTTCACTCTGTTATCTTTTGACAAATTAATTTTATTATAATGTTTCCTAAATAGTTTAAAATTAGCACATTAGTAATTTATGTGAATCAAAAAATCTATACAACATTTTTTAATCTACAAATTCAACAAAATTAAAACTTGGAATAATAAAATGCTATGGACAGTGTTTTATTCTGAAATAATATTGTTGCCCAAACGTGACTATTATGCTGACTGATAGTTATAGATTTTTTAAGATGGCTCAATTCTCCCACATTGTTTTTCTATGTAATCTTTGGTTGATTGATGAGAACATATATATAAAGTATCTTCCCTCTTATTTATTCATTATTTTACAACTTTGCTTTCACAGCCAATGTGAACATTGAACTCACTTGTAAGTATTTGATTGTAATGTAGTCTAGGATAAGAGATTAAGAATTATTATTTTGCCTGGCTTGTGTGGCTCAGTGGTTGAGCATCAACCCATGCACCAAGCGGTCACTGATTCGATTCCCGGTCAGTGCACAAGCCCAGGTTGTGGGCCCTATCCCCAGTGGGGGACATACAGGAGGTGGCCAGTTGATGTTCTCCCTCATTGATGTTTCTATCTCTCTCTCCTCCCTCTCTCTCTAAAATCAATTAGAAAAAAATTTTTTTAGAAAGAATCATTATTTTAATTTTATTGAAATTGGAACAGCTCTCCAAATCTGTATAGATTTCTCTCACCTACTACAGAGAACATGATGTGCCAGTAATTTTTTAAGTCTTTGTATATGTAGAGTTTTGTAAGTAAGCACACCAAGGCAGGTTGATCAACAGACAGTTCATCCCAAGTGGGATGCATGGTTTAGTGTTCCAGTGACTTCATAGCTGCCATTTGCAAGTATGTGCTCTGCAAGGCAAGTGCTGGTGAGAAAAAGAAAAGAAAATTAGCAATAAATAGAAACACAGTCCCACACAGGAGTTTAAGATGTTCACATTCTTCTAAAGCACTACAGTTTATAACTTGAATACTTGCTTTTTAAACTCCTGGATCCTTTCCATTTACCTAGGTGTTTTCATTTTCAGATCTGTATAATCAGCAATGTCTTTTCTCTGTAAGGGGAAAGTAAAATGTTACTGTACTAGTGTCATTTTTGATGTAGTTCTTTAAAAAAAAAAAAAAAAAAAACAGAGCAAGCACCAAGGATGAAATCATGCTGTTGTTGAGCCTCTAACATGTCTGTGACTGAATTGTAAAGTAGGCAAAGGGTGGGGAACACGCCATATGCTCTTTTCCTGAGTAGTGTGCCTTAACATCAGATCAGAAGTCACCTTGCAATGCTGACTACAAACAAACCTCCAATTGCTTATTCTGCAGAGGCAATTTTTGCTTATTTTTGCTGAGCTGCCAAAAGGAGACCATCTAAAAATAATTATTTCTGCCAGTTGAGTAATTAGTGATGGTCTTAGCAAATGACAATGTTATTGAATGGCATTAAACAAGATGAATTCATTTTTTATTAAATGGTTTCAGTGGCTCAAGGATTCCATGAATACCACGTGAAGAGTGTCCATCCTAAGTTGTGGTAAACAGTGTTTTTGCTTTTTATGTCGACAACAAATATATGAGAAAAACAATTATATTTCTATAAAAATCAACAAGTTAGTATAGATTTCCTTACTTTACTATTACTTGTTTTATGCTCAAATTATTACAGAATAAAAGTAATGGATGTTTATTCTTGCTGATAGACCTAACCCAGTTGTTTTTAAACTTTTTATCTATTAGAACACTCCTAGGCTCTCAGTCCTTCCCCTTTCCACCACTGCCCTTGCTTTCAGGAGACTTGCACCACCAACAAAGAATATAAGCATTTTGTCACTCAGCAAACCCATTGACTGGTTCTCTGCTTCCACCGCTCTTCCCTTTTCACATGAAAATGAATGAAATGAACATGGGCATCAATAAATGACCTTAAAAGGTACTAAAAGACAGTAGTTAAATAGATCCATAACAGTAATAAACTACTGCTATTTTGTTTAAATTCACCAAGTTCTAGAAATCAGCCAGCCTCTGCCTTTTTCTCTCTCTGATCCCCTATCAACTCCCCCTAGATTGGCTCCCTATCTCTCCTAAACTAGTAATATATCTCTGTCCCCCAACCATTAATCCTCAACTGAGTATATTTTTTCCATTATTATTATTATTATTATTATTTAATTTAGAGAGAGAGTGGAAGGGAAAGAGGAAAAGGGAGAGAGAGAGAGAGAAACATTGATGAGATGGAGACATATCAACTTGTTGCCTCCTGCATACCAACTGGGGTCAGGGACTGAACCTGAAACCCAGGTGCATGCCCTTGACTGGGAATCAAACCTGTGACCCTTTGGTAGTGTGCCTATGCTCTGACTACTGAGCTCTGTCAGCCAGGGCAGTAACCTACCTAATGATCTCTTTATGCTGGGGTGCTGCAGGGCTCAGTCCTGGAACTTTGTCTTGTTCTTTTAGTGATCTCACTGAATCCTTGTGTCTTTAAAATACCATCAATATAGTGACAACCTCAAATTGTATAACCACAGCCCAGAGCTCTGTCCAAACTCTTCTATTTATATACTCTGCAGGCTACTTAACATCTCTACTTGGATGTGTAATAGACCTTTAAAAACTTAAAATCCCTAAAAATGAACTCTGTGTTTTTCCTGACAAATCTGTACTACTAGCAGATTTTAACATCTTAGTTAATGGGAAATGATAATAATAATTAAAAGAAAGTAAAAATTTCAGTGCCTTAGTTGGTCTTTTCTTCCTCTTACACCACACATTTGGTATGTAAGGAAGTTGCGCCAGCTGTGTCTTCAAAATATATGTACCATCCAACACATCCATTAATACCACACTGGTTTGGGTCAACATCATATTTCACCTGGGATACTGCAATTATTTCATAACTAATTTATCTTTTTTAGCATAATCCCTCCCTAGTCACTACAATCTATACTCAGTACACTGGCCAGAATGATCCATTTGAAATGTAAGCTGGATAATGTCACTGCTCTACTTAATATCCTGTAGTAGCTCAACATTTTGCTCAGAATAAGTCATTAAAATCCAATTTAATTGACTCTTCTCTGTTACCTTCTTATATCTCATATTCTCACTCAATCCACATCAGTTACACTGAATTCTTACTTTTTCTTAAACCCAGAAAAGAATGTTCTCATCTCGCTAAATTTCTTTTTCCTGGAATACTAATCTCCCAAGTACGGTTTAGACTACCTCCCTCCCTGTGTGCTTTACATCCTTATTCCGTGTTTTCCATGAAGCCTACCATGACCACTCAACATAAGACGACATTCCCCTCCCATTCCCGCATACAGCACCCTATTCTCTTTCATTCTGCTCTACTTTGTCTTTTTTCAATCCTCTTCCTAATATACAACACATTTTACTTCTTATACTTGGTATTTGTTTTCTAATATTCTGCTAGAATGTAAGCTCCTTGAAAGCAATGAGATTAGTGTGTTTTGGTTACTAAATAGTATTAGTCATTTCGCGCCACTCGGCATGTTCTCTAGATAGAGAATTCTAACCAGCTAGATTTCCTCCTTTCCCCTGAGAGTAAATTTGCAGACTAGTGCAGATTCAACTGACCCAATTAATAGGACTATTACATGAGAATCCTGGCTAGACTGGACATTCTCATAACCTGATTACCCCCAAATTAACATTTCACCTCTTAATACATCCAAGTGTCATTAAGAGTAGTGGGGAGTTTGGATATCTAATGTCATTAATTATATCATTACATTTCTAAATGTGAGAATGCCCCTTTGGTAATGGTATATACTTTCAATATGCAGTTAATTGTATGCTAATTTTACACTTAGAATTTAAAAGTCCTATTCATGTTCATGATCCATATATAAAAAATACTTATTATTGAAGCTTTTAATTTTAACTGTGCTATCTTTATTTTTACTACCATAAGTACATTTACTTTTTTGACAAAATATTTAAAAAATGATTGATGAACTAGGTCTGCCTATACAAAGAGATATTTCTGAAATGAGTAGCAGCTGAAAATTATATCTTATTCAAGAGTACTTTGGAAAAGTTTTTCCTTGAAAACTTGAGATTTCAAAGGACAGTTCAGTTCACTATATTGCATAATGCTACTTAGTAGGTAGAATTTCCATAGAACTGGAAAATTCAGAAACTCTAACAATGCACTGTTTAGTTTTTGAGTGCTAAAATTTATGCTTATGGTTTACTAAGAATTAAAAGCCTTATTTTTTTCATAAAGTGAAGGGCTATAGAATTGTATCACAGTGCTATAAGAACTAAATAAGGAATTGTGTTCAAAATAAAATTGTGGCCCATTTGCAAGGCCCCTAAAGACATGATAATTAATATTATAGTGCAACAGGTACCAGCTTCCTTCCACTGACACATCATAGGATGTCAGTCGCAGCATAACAAATTACATTAATTAGCATAAATGAGAAGACAGGCTGCATGTTCATACACATTTTCCTTTTCTAACTGCAACGACACGCCGTCAGCCTATGTCAGTATTCTGGCCCTCTGCAACAACATAACAGTTGAGAACTAAGGCTATAAAACTTATGAGGAAGAAAACATAAAAGTGGACTGATGAGAATAAGTTTATATCCCTTAACTATTTTGACTAGAAATATAGCCCAGTTAAATTGGAAAAGAGAGATGAACCCCATTCTTCAGGGAGGGACAATGTTTGGCCCAGTGTTGTTGAACTGGAGATAAGCAGAGCCATGACATGGAACTAACATCTGGTTCTTTTGACTTGTAATCCAAGGTTCTTTCTACTCTGCCACAAAATTAGAAGGTTAGGTGAGATGATATCTCGTCTCCCCGTGCTGAAAAGCCATGTGTCTCTTATTCTCATCATAGAGCTATGGAGGAGGCCATAGTTTCAAAGGATGGGTAAACATTGATAGTGGCAAAAGGAGGAGGGAATTTTACATGTTTATTTGGCCCAATGCATGTGGTTTCTACTCAAAGAGTTGTTTGGAGTTCTGTGTCTGTCACACATGCCATTAGTCATATGTCCTTTGTTCTATAGATACAAGTAGAATCAACTAAATAAAATGCTGTTATTAATTTTGCTTTTTTTTGGAGAGATTAAATCTAAAGTATAAATATGTTTTAAGGAATAATAAAAAAAAAATGCATTCAACAATTTCTGAATAAAAGCCCAATTGCTTATAGTAGGATATTTAGTCAAGATTGAACTGATTATTATCCTGTCTCTTGACACTTATTTTCTTTTTTCAATAGGCTGTCTTAAATGCATGTTACTAGCCAAAGGGGGAATAATTTTTTAAAAAATCAAGGTCACACACAAAAAAAGTTTATAGTCATATTTTTTCAAAATATACACCAATTTTGAAAAATAAATTAAGATCAGGGTTAATCCATTCCCTGTGCTCCCAAAATAATACTAATATTTTCTGAATGGTAAATTTGTAAGAACAATAAACATCAATCTTTAAAGATTATTCTTAAAGCTCCGATAATTGAACTCACTATATTATAAATGAATGACAACAAAAGATGATTGGTCAATAAGGTTAAATATTAGTCCCAGCCCTAGTATCTAGGTGTTGTGATTCCCAGTGAATTTTCATTCTAGATTATCATTGTAATTGCTTTTCTCAACATAAGAAAACATTTAAATGTTGAGAGTGATGCATTTGCCAAGTAACTATAATATACTCCTTTATAAGAAAGCTTATCAACAACATTGAAAATATTATACCCCCTTTGGACTAATTAAGTTATCAATAGCTCAGTCAATTGAGTCATAACTCAGGGGATAGAGAAAGACGACGTCTAAATGCCATGAATTTTTCTTTCTTTCTTCTCTGGGACTTGCTCACTTAATAAAAGTAATTAACTTAGTTAAAAAGCAAAATAAAACAAAACAAAATAAAAATATTTATGGCAGTAAGTTAAATAAGCATGTACTTTCTTTGAACCCAAGCAGAGTGTTGTGTTCATTATATCGGAGTTCTAAGTACATGCCAATTGCATTAGGGTAGCACTAGACTCTTTCATGGCTACTAGCCAAATACTGTGCAACTTAATATACACATGGCCTGCTTTATATTTCCAAGATTGTGTTCAAATGAGGTTGAGGTTTTATTTGGATTATATATTTTCATATCTTTATTTTTATCAATATTAAATAATCTTTCCATTTTATATTTTAAATTCTTAATTGCTTTTAGCATCTCCACATATTAAGAGAAAGTTGATGTATCCCCACTGTTTTTCCAGGGTCCTTTTAAATCTATTAAAACCCAATGAAATGCAAAATAGCTTTGGTTAAATAATCTGATAATAATATATGATAATAAAATAGATGGAAAGATATATGTGTGTGTGTATACATGTGTGTGTGTATATATATATATACACATATATGACACAATTTTATTCAAAGCATGGCACAAAAAATAGATTGTTTATTTAAAGTGTACTAGTAAATTAAAAATATGATTATTTGGAAGCAGCCTGTCATACAGTAAACACTCAACAAAATTTTAACTACTCTAAGTATCTGCATTTTCAAACAGCCAAATTTCTAATCCCATTAATGTCTTCAGAATTATATTCAATAGATTTCAGTTTCATTTTCTTCATTTCCTATGATTATTATAAAAGGACATATTAAGGAGACACAAAAATTTTAGGGTCACTAAAAAGCTTAGAAATTTTACTACATAGACAACTGACAGATATTGTATACTCTCAAAGAATTCTTGACCAGTCAGATAAATAGTTCCAGCTTTTGGATGTTTTTTGTTTTTGTTTTATGGCCTGTAGTATAACTAGTGCTTGGGTCTGTTTCCTTGATATAATTTAAACTTCCTGAGATTAATGAGTATGTGTTATATTTTTGCCTACCCCAAAATGCAGTACAACTCTGGATAGAACTTTTGGCATGTAAAATATTGTGTTTTATTTAATGGCTTTTAAATTAAACTATAGAACTAAATGTGTCCTAAATAGTAAATTGGTACAGAGTTTTTTAGTTTAGTTTTGTGTTTTTTTTTTTCTTCAGAGTGGCAAAATATCTGGTAGCATATACAAATATTAGCAAGCAAAGTGTTCGTTGTTCCAGGCTTTTGGGATAAATAGGAATCTCTTTTCCTTGGGTGTTTTTATTTAATTAGCAGTAGTAACTGCCATTTCATAAGTGCTTTCAATATACAGTGGCTTCCTCAGTGAAATGGCTAAGCTGGTGGTGGGAATGCACAATGTCAAATTCTACCACTCATAATACCAAATATAAATGTCAAATAAAATAATTTCTAAAAAGTACTTAACAGAAGTTTAAAAATAAAAAAACACAAGAAAGGAACTTAAACTACCAAGTAGCAAAACAGAGGAGACATCAAGGTAGAGCAGATGCCATTCATGAGGAAAAGGACCATGATCTCAAATGATCTCAAAGGCAACTTGAATGATTGGGACCAGGTCTTTGCTGTATCAGGGACAAAAGGCAGAGCCTTGGACCAAATTAGAGTTGGTTTACTACAATTGAGTTTCTATAAAAAAAAACAGATCCTCAAAAATCATCTCAATAAATGGAAAGGAGATTAGACCATCTCTATCTTTAGCCTGCAGAAACCACTCAAAGCTGAGGTTGAGGATAAAGGTGACAGAACTATATCGTGAGCTGAGGTCATGTTCAGATCCATATGCCTTACAAAATGTAAGAACCAAACAAAAAAAGATAATATAAAGTAATATTTAAATACTGATTGTTGTGAAATAATATCCTTCTGGTCCCATTAAAAGCAAACAATTCAAGACCCATGGATTCTCTCTCTCCCACTGATAGACACATATAAAACCAGATGGAGAAAAGTCCACACTAAAAAAATTATATATCCCCTGAGGAAACCCCATTGATTACTCAATTTAATGATTCATCTTTTGAATGTTCACCAATGATTAGGCTTTTTGTAATCAAAATTCCTCACCCTGGCTGGTTTGACTCACCTGTTACTGCATCAGCCTGCAGACCAAAGAATCTCAGGTTCAATTCCAGTCAAGGGAACGTACCTCAATCCCCGGCCCTGGTTGGGGTCGTGCTGGAGGCAGCTGGTCTATGTGTCTGTCTCACATCGATATTTCTCTCTCCCTCCCTCCCTCCCTCCCTTCCTCCTACTCTATCTGAAAATCAATGGAAAAATATCCATGGGTGAAGATTAAAAATAAAGAAACTAACAAACAAACCTCTTTAAAGATTTTTCTTAATGGTAGACATCTAAATATCTACTTTGCTGAATAGAGTTAAGAAAACAAAATTTACAAAGTGCATCCCTACTAAACCACAACTGCTAAATTTTGTTTTTTAATAATAAAGGGATTGTTCATTGAATTAATTATGCCTCATCGCATTTCCAAAGCAGACATGAGGTAAATATAATCATCTCTAGAGTATTGTTGTTATTATCAAAGACTGTAAAGCATTTAAAAGGATTTTTACAACCAGCACATGACTATATTTGAAACACTTTAGTTTTTAACCAAATAGAACATACTTTGAAATTGATCTTCTCTAGTGAAATGATCACATTAAGAATATGTGTGTTTAGATTACACATATAAGTGAATTTCACTTAGCATAATGCCCTCCAGATTCATCCATGTTGTTGCAAATGGCAGAATTTCTTTTTTACATCTGGATATTTTGGGGTGTGTGTGTATGCGTGTGTGTGTGTGTGAAGAATATTTTCTTTATACATTCATCTGTCAGTGGATACTTAGGTTATTTCCATACCTTGACTATTGTGAATAGTGCTATAATAAACATGGAAACACAGATATCTTTTTTAGATAATGGTTTTGTTTCATTTATACATCGAAGTGGAAATATTTTTATTGTGTGCTATGATTTTTAATTTCTTGAGAAACCTCTGTAACTTTCCCGTTTACATTCCCACCATCACTGTAGAAAGTTTTGCTTTTCTCAATATTCCTTCCAGCACTTCTTTGCCTCTTGTCTTTATGATCATAGACTTCCTACAAGGTGTGAATGTCTCACTGTGGCTTTGATCTTCATTTCTCTGACGATTAGTGTTGTGGAGCACCTTTTCACATACCTGTTGGACAGCGGTATGTCCATGTTTCAGAAAAATGTTTGTTTAGGCCCTTTGCCTATATTTAAATTGTTGTTGTTCTTTTCTTCAGTTGAGTTGTAAGACTTCTATATCTTTATTTATTCTGGCAGTGCTACCATTGTTCCATGTATTTTGGTATCCTTTTTTGTAATTGACTTCAGAAAGTCCACCACCTTACTTTGAATATCTATTATGTAACAATGAATCAAAGGACACGATTTTCTGCTCAATGCCTTCTTATTTTATTCAGCTTAGGGTTTTTGTTGTTGATGTTGTTTGTTTGCTTCCCTCCATATCTGCTTAGCCATTATTTGTGCCTATTTTAGAGTGGGTTATTTTGATCAAAGCTGCATGGTTCAACATATCAGGAAGATAATGTATTTGCTGTGATTTAAATTGAGAATCTCCTTCAAATCAATTGTAAGTCTGTCTCAGTTTCACTTGTATATTTCCAGCCTACTCAAGGGCAACATGTGAAGTAAGACAACATCATGCGTGTAATTGACTGATTGCTGTTAATTTGAAATATGTGAATTTGAGAACAGCCTTTATATATATTCATTAACATGCCATCCTTCACTGCAAGAATTAAGCTGCTGGCACATCACTAATAGGATATTTGCTTTGTGTTACTTTTAGTGGTCATGATGAATTTGGGCCGATCCATTCCACACACTGCTGTCTAGTTTTTCCTGTGACTAATGGGCCATATCTCAAATGGCAGTTTTAGACATTGTCTTCCATCTTAATGGAAGAAAAAAATGGCAACAAAATCTATAAGGTTGGTTTCATTTTCTAGAGAGAAACAAACATGAATGTATTATAAAACTATTAACGGAGGGGAGTGTGCCTTGTCTCCCCCAGTCGCTGGTGGGAGTGGGGTCCTTGGGGTACCACTGGAATAAGCATTTCCAGGGGACCCCACGGGAGGATGAGGTATAACAGACAGCTTTATTTCCTTGGAATTACACCCCTGGGTTTCCAAAGTCCCATTTATCTTAGTCCAGTCATAGAAGAAGTGTAGCTGTGGTTTCAGTGGAGGTAAAATCAGAGCCAATGTCTAGAGTTTTCTTTCCATGTTAGAGCCGGGTCCAGTGCAGCATCAGGCTAGTGTAGCTGTGTTTTCCGCTGTTGTCCATCTGTCCATTGCATGTGGGGTCTGCATGGCTGTGGGCCACAGCAGTGAATACCAGGAAGCCAAGAGTGAGCCAGGAGCACACAAGCAACAAGAGTCCCAAAAGCACACACATGTGAGCTTCTTTGTTTAGAGGATTATGTATTCCAAATCTTCACAGGCTTGCAGTGGTCACATCCATTCTGGCCAACCATCTCTGTCCCCAGATTTGATTGACATGCAAATATCATCCCTATGTCACCCCAATGTTACTGGGGATGCATCTATCTTCCCTATATGGTTCCCTCCCCCAATGTTTTGCAGGGAACATACCTATAATGTCTATCCTTCCCTTTGCTCCTTTCCTATGATTAATAACTAGTTCATTGCAATTGTATCAAAACTATTACCTAATCAAAAAATTAGGAGTTCTCTGAATAAGTTTTTAACCAAAACAAAAATTAAATGAACATATATGTTACTGTCATTCTATAAATACTATCAGTATTATACAAGGTATCATGTAATTCAAGATGTCAAATTAAAATGCTAATACAATAAGGGCTAATGTAGAAAAAATACCAGGTTCACAAAATGTAATGTTATTTATACTGGTTATGAAACTGTTGTCTCAGCTTCAAAAATTTTGTCTCTCAGTCTTCTACATCTTTTTTTTGTTGTTGTTGTTGGTTTGGACTTCAATTTTTTCTTATCAGGAGAAATGTATGAGAGAGAAAATATGCTAGGAAAATAGGACAAGGGACTTTCTCTTGTCCTTTTGCTTATTGGCTCTCCCAGCACAGTAATATCCCTTTACCCCTGCAGCTGTTCCTTTCAGTCCCCTGCTGCCTTGAGTTCTCCAAGAACCGATTTTAGACAACTGGCACAGCCAGGTAGAATTTGCTTCCTGAGGACAAGACACTGATCTGTGTCTAAGAGGCCCTCCTCTAAGATTCTGGATTCTAACATCCCTTTTGCTTCTCCAACTAGTGTGTAGTTTCTCCTTCTGCAGTTTTTACTGCTTTATTATTTCAATATTTATTTCTTTAAATCCTCTAAACCACTCTTCTAGAATGGCAAATTTTGTCTGTTGAGATTGATAATACTGAGTTTCTATTTTCCTGATCTTTCTGATGTACTATAATAAGAGAAAGTTACTTTTCTGGAGATTAGATAATTCTAATAAAAAAAAAAAAAATGAGTAGAGGTTTTCAATGTACAGTCTACCCTTGAAATATGAACCAAAAGTTAACTTTATTGTCTGTTTATACCAATTACTTTCTTCTTTTGTTACAAGATTTAAAAAAAAATATTTGAGACATGTATAAAGTGTGAGAGCTTAAATGACTATGGTAGGCATCTGTTTTTGGTTTTGACATTGTTTTTCTTTTTGGTCTGATCTTTGATCTTTGCTCAAATTAAAAATATGGCTTAACTTCTCTTTATTGATACACAGAGAAATTACTAATGTCCCACTAACTTTATTCATTTGTTTATACATTCATTCAACAGATATTTATTGAATTTGTTCCATATGCTAGGCCCTGTGGTATATATTAGGAAGGAAGAGTTAAAAAGGATTCTGTCATCAAGGAGTTTTCATTTTAGTGGGAGAAGTGGACAGCTCTAGCCACAGCTGTACGGTGCCGCATGGCGAAACCCATTCTCTCACTGTAAGGGCAGGCAAGGCTGCTGGAGAGAGACAGATTGACGACATCTGGTCAGCCTAAGGAGAACAAGTTTATAAGAAAATATGATAAGAGAAGGAGAAAAAATAAGAAAGGAAAATTAACCCAATAAAAAAGAACAAAATGTCTAAAAAATTGCTTTTTTAAGAATAAAAGATTTGTGAGGAAAATATATGAGATCAGGCAACAGTCAAGATCCATTAATCTAAACTTCTTTTTTTTTTTTTCTTGATATCCTGTTGAAGAATAAAACGATATTTTTTAAAAAGATAATTAAGTTCATCAAAGACCACCTAGATCTGTTTTTTCCCCATTGTGGTGCCAGGTAAATGACTTAGAATAATTCATCCTTTGATTAAAAAGTACTCAACAATTAACAGTCAGCAGTAATTTATACATTATAAATGCAGTAAAAAATAACCTTTCCCCTAAAATTTTACTAAGGTTGTGGTCCTTTAATACAAATTTGTTTGGCAACCAATAGTAATTCTACATGTATGGAAATCAAATGATAACTAAATTTATTAGAAATATGAATAATGGTTAGTATTTGAAATGTTACAAAATGTAGTGCCATAGTCATGACTCAGTTATATATAATATGGAATTTTTATTTTATTTTATTTTATTTTAGTAACAGCTACCAACATTGTTTTATTGACTCTCAAAAGCATTGAGCAGTAGGAAATTGCTAATAATAAAATCTTGCCAATAATAATATCCCAAATTTTACCCAGTAATCATTCAAACATTTCTAGTTTGAAACTCACTTATATAGACTGAAGTCTGTAATGGTTTTTGTTCTCATTTAAAAGTCGCCTTGCCCAGCCAGTTTGGCTCACTGGTTGACCGTTGACCCATGCACAAGAGGTGACCAGTTCAATTCTTGGTCAGGGCACATGCACAGGTTGTGGGCCCGATCCCCAGGGTGGGGCATGCAGGAGGCGGCCAGTTGCTGTTTTCTCTCATCAATGTTTCTATCTCTCTCTCCCTCTTTCTAAAATCAATAAAGAAAATATAGTTAAAAATAAATAAAAATAAAAATAAAGGTTGTCTTCACTGTAATGCTTGCCCCTCTTACTACGCATTCTGAGTAGGCTTAGAAGATGCTCTCTAAACCAAGGAATCATATTAATATGTTTAAAGTTCAGTGATCAGCCTTAATCCTTTTTTAGTGATTTTTAAGTGCCAATTCTAAATGCTCCCCCATCTATCTCTAGCTCTATTATTGTTTTCTTTATACCTCTGTCTCTTGTATATTTCCTTTGCTGGACAAGTGTTGGCTTCATCCAGTGTTAATTTTCAGCAGTAGAGAAGGAAGAATCTTTCCTTGTTTTCAGCAAATAGGAGTAGAAAATTTTTGCTTATATGTACCAAAATTCTGAAGAAATTTTTCCCTGATTTCATACTGACCCAAATAGTTGAAAACCTGTCAAATTGGGACCAAATCACTAATAAAGATAATGGATTTAGACTATCACAATTGATTGAGGCCAGTCACCTAAGGGGAATGAATAATGAGTATTAATCACAATATTCATTATAAACAAATATTTTATTTAACTGAAATTCAAGTGCTCAGAATTTGAGAAATCATAACTCTTTGTTTATTTCACACTCATTATTAGTCCACGAATTGTCCAGTTCTGATGGATGGATGGATGGATGGATGGATGGATAGAAGAGAAGAGACGGGGGGGGGGGGGCAGAGGATGAGGAGAAGAAGACAAAGACGAAGACAGAGAAGAAGACAGAGAAGAAGAAGGAGGAGGAGAAGGGAAGGAAAGGGGAGGGGGAGAGGACAGCATGGGGAGGGAGAGGAGGAAGAAAAAGAGAAGGAAAAAGAAAGAGGGAGAAGGAAGAAGGCAGAAGGAAGAAGAACTGCCCAGCCAGTGTAGTTCAATGGATCGAGTGATATCTCATGGACTGAGAGGTCTGCTTTGATTCCTGGCCAGGGCACATGCAGAGGTTGCAGGCTCAATCTCCAGTAGGGGTGTTCAGGAGGAAGCTGATTGGTGTATATCTCAAACATCCATGTTTCTATCTCTCTCTCTAAAAAATCAATAAAAACATTTTAAAAAAGGAATAATAAGAAGAAGAATGAGAATGAGTGTGTTTGAGTTTTGAGGTGGAAAGCTACATTTCCAAATGTTGGTTAAGGCACAGCTGAAAGGGTGCCTTCAGACATTGTTGGTGATAGGTAACTGATTCAAAATTGAAGAAAGCTGTTTGCTAATGTGCATCAAAATATCCACATATTAATTATATTAATGGTTAAAGAACACTTTTCATATGCCACGAAATATTCTAAAGGTGATGAAACAGGTGATAACATAAGTAACAAAACTCCTGCCTTCAGCAACTAACATTGAGGAAATATAAACAACAATAAAGAAGTATAATAGAGTATATATTTGCAGAAATGCTAATACCTAACTTCATGGGAGAACTCAGATACTTTTATGGTATAAACCCCTGAATTTTAAACAAAATTTCAAAAACAAATTTTGAAGCTGAGATTTCTTAAGTATTCACAGAGGTAGACACTTTTAAAAATATTTTATGAGATATTATTATTAGACAAGTTTGGGTTCTTGTGAGCATGAATCTATTGATAACTTGTAATTTGATTATAAAAGTGAAGCCTATTATTTATCTGATCTGTTACTTGTGAAACTTAAACAATAATAATAATGATAGCAATAATAAATATTTTTGTGGATAAAACGTGAAGCCCACATGAATTACAAGACTAATGCTTTATTATCCAGAATGACATATGTATTCTACCTTATTTTCCCCTCTACACAAATTTAGAGGTGGAGAAGAATATAGATTTGTCTTTAATAATGTCTAGGAACACTTTAGAATCTAGACTATTAGTGGCTGAATATCTGGATCCACTCTGGGACTCAAATTTTATATTTTATATCTTAGAAAAGGGAGACATCTGTAGAGTTTACAATTTATTTCTTATTACCTTAAAATAAATGTGGAAAAATCCTATGCTACTCACATACAAATGCTTTCTATAATCTGACAGTTTGGAAAACTGCTTCATAAAATGAGATTTTACAATATGCTACTTTCTTTGATAACTTTATGGTGTTTTCCAAATTTGTTTAGCCTTGCACCTTTACTCTTAAGAGGATTTGCACAAAGATGTCCCTTGTATAAATCTAAAAAATGAACAGAAATTTCTATAGGCAATTTCAAAAACTTTCTTGTAAGAGTTGTAGGATTTCTCTGCATAATCCCCCCAAATCAATCCAGTGCTGTTGTCAATTAAGTTATTCCGCATATAAGAAGAAAGTAGTTTTTAAGTATTCACAATAATGAAACAATTGATGATACACAATAATGATTTACATCGTGGAAATCTGTTAGCATGCTCAATCTTCTTCTCTTTAGTGAACATTTCATTTTATTCTTCAGCTAACGTTAATCAAAATGAAGTAACAAAGTTGATTGATTTAATTTGAAACTACGTATCTCTTCTATAACACTTGAAGTGATACCAATATATCGACATGCTCACAAGACCAATAAGTAAAAAACAAACAAACAAAAAAAACCCAACAAACTAGAGTAGGAAGACTAGAGTATACCAACTTCTGTCTTTATAACAACCAGATATCAAGATAGAGAACTGAGCAGGTAAAGAGATAACAAAATAAACCTTCTTCACAGACCTTGTCTCCACCAAGTCAATTCCCTTCACACTCTGATCCATTGAACTTAAAATTAGCAAGTGGAGTATTGAAGAAACTCCCCAGGAAAACGTTGGTATAAAAACATCAAAGTGTATACTTTAATTAGACTATAATTTTCTTTGAGGGGGAATACTGTCATGTTTGCCAAAGAAGAAAGCATTTTTTACGCCAAAGTTAGTATGACAATCCTGAAATTTGAACTTCTCCATTTGGTAGAAAGCTTGCAGGAAGTGACAGACTCAAACATCTTGCTTCTTCACTGTGATATGTCTATAATATTTGGGCATAATTCTCATTATTTCTTTTATGAATTTGAAAAAGCACTTATTTATTTTTATGTTTTGGAAGTTGAAATGTGTTCCTGAATGTGAGAAATCCTTTTTTCTTCACCATATGCCATCTTGTCTTTTTGACACTCTGAGCCTGGAAATATCTCAAGTGTGCAGACTTCTGATTTCCAAAATATCTACTGCCAAGGAGGGAAGTGGGTATCTGAAACTGAGCCATGGACCTTGGCAAATTTGGAATTCAGAATAAAACTTTTGCTTTAAAATTGTGCTCAGAAGTTGAAAGGGATTTTTAAATGTCTAATTTGTGTTCTATTCCTAATGTAGGATTGAGTAGAAATTATTAGAGCCTCGTTTAAAAGACTTTCGCACCCACCCACCCTCCCCCCTGGCTTCAGGCAGTTTTGAAGGATTAAGAAGTGGTTTAAAGTGTCTGTCTTTTTGGTTTTAAATTTGACAATGTAAGAAGTGACAAATTCCTGCTAATTGAGTAAAGATATTCCTAAAGAATGCACATCTTTTGGGCCTTTTTCAAACAGTGGATAGCACTAGATTGTCAAAGATATCTGAGCACATTTCTAGTGCATGAAAGTGGCTTCCCTAGCAGTAGAATGAAGTATCTGAGACAGAGTTATGTGCCTCCATACTGAAAGCAAATGGTACTTTTGCCATGTTGTTTATTAAATTTTTGTCGTGACTAAAAAAGATGTTCTAATTAAAACCCAAAGAAATAAATTCATGTGAAAAATTTCTCTAAGTTATAAATGATATTGTACCACAGAACTAGGGAGTTTATAACTGAATGGAAGTAATGAAATATTCAGGTTGCAGATTAAACAACAACAACAACAAGTTTTCATAGTTGCATTCATTAAGGAGAGAATTCGAGTCATTTACTATATATGTTTTTAAAAATAAAAATAGAAAATCTCTGACTTCCAGAAATGGCAGGTCATGATCCTTTAAATTCCCTTTGCTGTATAACAGAAAACATAGTTGAGCTTACTGAAGAAAACATAAATCTTTATGTGTCAGAAAAAGAGTGATAATTCATAGCTGCTTGGGGTGTGCACAAGGGTGCTTGTCTCAGTAGTTTGGGGATTGAGAAGATGTAATTCCCCCAGGGAAACAAGGAGAGAAGCCCTTGTACAGAATGATGTAGAAGTTGCAATTGAGACCTCACAGAATGCTACACCCTGAGAGAATTACAATATCAGTGGAAAAGTAGAAAAGGCAAAGTCTGTCTTTAAGCACCAAACAATAATAACTATCTATTTCAGCCTTATTACCAGGCGGTGGGGGAGAGGAGATTTCATTGAAATCATTTTACTCTCATAAACATACAAGTTTAGAATTTATAGTACCTAAGTTTAGGGAAATATCTTAAAGAAAAGCTCCCCCTGTTCCCAGATATCTTAGGACCAGTAATATCACTGGAATTCTTGACAAAAAACATAAAACCACTCTGGAAGCACATTTATACAAAATAAAAATATCATGAATGAAATTAAATTATATGCATCACTAATAAATGTAAAACGAAGACAAAAAGTTGCCAATTAAAATGCAATAATTATAATGGTTACCAAAAAAATCTACATATACTCTAAGTCATAAAGAAGGTACAGGTACAGTTAGGTAATAACAAGATATAAATATATAGAAAGAAAGAGCTGATGTTTTTTAAATAAAATCCCCCAAAATAAACCTTAATTTTATTTAAATTATCAGGAATATATTAATATATATATTTTACACACACACATATATATACACACAAATATTTATTTATTTATTTATTGATAAATTCGGTTTTAATTAAAATGCTACTAAGATTATTATTATTTATGTTTTGGTATGTGCCCCTAGCGGGAACCGAACCCAGGACTCTCTGGTCTGCAGGCCAATGCTCCAACCGCTGAGCCAAACCAGCCAGGGTGTTACTAAGATTATTTTTAAGATGAAATGATCAATACGGATCTAGAAATTTTTGAAAAAACAAAGGAGTTTATGCTAGCAGATACAAGGTATAAAAAATTCTGTGTAGTTAAGACAATGAGACACTGATCCAGGACCAGAAAAAAATAAAATGAGTTCAAGAAACAAATTTCAGTATATGCAATATGTAATCCATGATAGCAATGGCATATCAAATCAGTAAAGAAAGAGCAGTCCAATTTTAAAATGCCATCGGGATAATTTGGAAACAATATTGTTAAAATGAGTCCCTTAATTGTATCATTTATTTAAAACATTAAATATTTTATGTGTATATCTAAATGGGAGATGATCTAGATAAGTAATAGAAAAAATAAAAATCCCTTTACTATTATTCTAAAAAGAGGGAGGTCTCTAAAACATAAAAGAAAAATCTCAAAGTCATAAAAGTTTATATACAAATTGAAATAAAACCATTGTTAATGATACCATAAATAGTTGTAAGGGACTAGAAAATAGAAAAAGTATATAGTTCATATTTGATCACTTAAATTTATGAAGTGTTCAGAAAGATCAGCCAAAGAAAAACAACACATGTATAAAATAGTATACTTTTCATTATATTCACTTATATAATGAGTATATAATTATAATGTAAATAATATATAATCAGATAAATAAGATACTATTTTATTACAAAATATTGGAAAATAATTTCAATAAACTTTTTTCCTTATTGGTAGGGTGAAAGAGAGATACTTTCAAATGGTCCTAGTGAGAGTGTACATTGGAGCCCCATTTTGGAGATGATTTATTAGTATTTATTGAAATTTAAATATTCACATCTGTTGGCCCACCCATTCACCTCAGCACTGCACCTGTGGTGACAGTAAAAATGTAGAAGTCACCTAAATGTCTACAACAAAACTGCCTGTGCCCTCTGAATGGCACATAGTCCAATGTGAGAGGCACATGTCTCTTATTTAAGAATGTTTATTTACTCAATGAGAAAAAATCCTTCTACAATGTATATGTGTATTAAATCATTATGTTGTACACTTTAAATATTTCACAATTACAATTTTATTTGTCAAGTATACCTCTATTAAGCTAAAAATATAATAAAATGTTAAAATGAAGAAATACATTAATCAAATAAAAATGAAAAAAAAATTTTTGTTACACATGATAGAAACTAATTTCAGGGAGGTGGAAGAAGAGAGTCTGAGGTGACTGAGACAGCAGGGGACAGGCACAGACAGGTACAACATTGCCCGCTTTGAAGACAGAGAAAAGAAGCCATGAGCCAAGGGGTGTGGGTGACCTCTAGAAGCTGCTGAAGGGAAGGACATCAGCTCTCCTGTAGAGACACCAGAAAGGAGCACAACTCTGCTGACACCTTGCTGTTGGCCCAATGAGTTCTGTGTCATATTTCTGACCTCCAGAATTGTAATATAAAAATCTGTGTGGTTTCAAGCCACTTAGCTTGTGGTAATTAGATATGGCAGCAAATTGGAGACTAATACAAATTGTGTCTAAAATGGGCACAACTGAACTGTAAACAAATGCTTATATAATAAACAAAATATTTCTCCAAAAAAAGAAAAGAAAGTTATTTCAGCTAGCTTGGCCAAATAAAGGGGAGTATTTCTAAGAGAACAAGCCAGGAGTTCATTGGCAGAAGTTCAGCCAAGGCTCATCAAGAACAGGCCTAAAAATTAGAAAGATATCAAGCAGAAAGTTCCTTTTTTATTTCTGTCTCCATGGATTTCTATAGAGTCCTTCCTTGGTGTTTGAGAAAGACTGCTTCCAGGACCCCCTGTGGATACCAAAATCTACAGATGTTCAAGTTCTTTATATTAAGGTGTAATATTTGCACATAACCGATGCACACTCTTCTATGTACTTTAAATTTAAATAATCTATAGATTGCTTATAATAATACAATGTAAATGAATGTAAATAGATATTATAAAGTATTGTTTAGAAAATAAGGACTAGAAAAAAGAGTCTGTACATGTTCAGCAACAAATGTAACTTTTTAAAAATTTAAATACTTTTTATCTGTAGTTGGATGAATCTGCAAATATGGAACCCATGGATACAGAGGACCAACTGTGTATGCTAGATTACAGATCAGCTTTTTCTATTCCTTAGTCCACATAGAAGAATATAGTTTCTGAATTTACTTGCTATAATTTTAAACACCTGTGTAGATTAAATTACTATTCTAATTCCTAATTCACAATTTACAAAAAAGAGAATTTGGTTGACCTAATTCAAGCCAGATATTATCTTCATAAAGACTCAGTGCATCTATGTTTCACCCCTGGAACTGAAAGGAATCATTCCAAAGAAGAGGGGATCATTATGATTTTGGCATCAATCTCAAAAATGCTTTAAAATACTGTGTGTGTGTATGTGTGTGTGTGTGTGTGTGTGTGTGTGTGTGTGTGTGTGTAACTGAAAAAAAATTTCTCTGAATTGGTTCCTATAATAAATTATGGGGCTTATAAAAAGTAAAATTTTGGTCTAGCCATTGAAAAATTGAAAAAAAAATGTGTTTATTTTATTTTATGTTTGTATTGAGTTTAAAGAGAGAGGAATGTAGAGGGAGAGTGAGAGAGAGAGAAACATCAGTCAACAGCCTCCTGAACACCTCCTAATGGGGATTGAGCCCACATCCCAGGCATGTACCCTGGCAGGGAATCTAACCAGCAGCCTTTTGGTGCATGTAATGATGCTCAACCAACTGACCCACACCACCCAGGGTGGAAAAAAATGATTTAATATGTGAAAAGTTTGCTCAGTGACATTTATGGTCCAGATTGAGGGTTATTACTATTTTTACCAGAAAGTCTACTGTAGAGGTGAAGAATGTTAGTCAAGATGGTAGGGTTGATATAAAGTTGAGGTTTGGTTGAAGATTTGGCAAAAGTAAGTGGGTGGATAAAAAGCCATCTATGATAATGCATTAAAGAAGCTCAGTTCAGTAGGAAAAGTTAAAGTAAGGCACAGATTATGCAATGAGTGAAGGACATGTCAAGGTGTTAATGAGATCAAAATGTTGAGACTGTATGGGATTGAAAATGCTGGCAGGGCAAGAGGCCATAAAGAATAGGCATTGAAATTTAAGGTTTCAAATTAGAACATTTCCTATTGATGTCAAGGTTCATAGTGGCTGTGGCAGGCGTTGCTGAAGTGCAGTGGTAAAGGTCCTGGAGGGACTGGGAAAAACTGAACTTTAATGCCAAGCCATTAGCTTTTTTGTCTATTTGGACATTAAACTTGCTAACAACATTACTTGCATATTTGTATTTTAATTGCCTGAAGAGGGTAACACTTAGAGTAAAATATCTGATTCTGGAACCCCATCCTTTAGACGTCAACTCTCTGTAATCTTTCATTTATATCGTTTGACCAAATTCATATAATCAAGGTGGACAATTGGCAATGACCACAGGATCAATAATTCTCATAATTAAGTAGTATAAAACCAAAAATTATGAAATTTTAGATATCTATGAAGTCTAGTTGAGAGGGAAGAGAAGTAGAATAGCATAGAGCAATCTCCAATAGCATCTCTAATAAACCTTATCAATTATTTTTAATCTCCAAAAACCATGTGGGCTCCATTTAATCTACCTGTTAACTCTGAAATCTTGAGGACAAACACCGATTCACATACTTCATTTACTTTCACTGTGGTCAAATCAAAGATAGTACTTTCAACTCTCATTTATCATCTTATTTTACTTAAACTAAAAATAACCCTGTTTGTTTAAAGAAAAGACAATTTCATAAAGTAAGCTTTGCTCTTTGCTTATCTATTAGTGAAAAGGTAACACCCTGAAGCTTTACCAGAAATGTTCCTCTGGTTTGCATTCTGAGGTACTCTGCTTTACAGGAACCAAGAATGTGTTATTCTCTGCTTTTAGTCATAATCTCTCTTAGGCTGCCTCAAAACATTTACCAAACTCCCTAACAAGGAGTGTTTTAGTGATAGCAGGCGCATGTTTTGGTTACTCCTGTCACATGTCAAAGCACCCAAACAACAAATGGCTTAATGTATGAGGTCTTTATTAATTTTAAAATAATTGTATGAGTTAACCCTCAATTCCTTTGCTTCATGTCTTGTAGGCTGGGGCAGTGGGAGGGTCCAAAGTGGCTTGATTTACATGGCTGGCCTTTGCTAGGGCTGTTCGGTGGGAGTTCAGCCAGGGCTGTTGTCTGAATACTTCCGGCTCCTCAGATTCAAACGCAGGAGAATTTCTCTTCACTCCTAGGAAGGTGAATTGTACTGAGAAAGACCCATGGGATGAGAGATTGCTGAGACCTGCTTACTAATCAGTGTGGTAGGCAGAATTCTAGCATCACCCATAAACGTCCAGCCTGCGGGCCTTAGGGCCCAGGAAGTCCATACCAGCTAAAAGCACATGCGTCTCCAAATCAGCCAAATACAGCCGACTAAATTTTTTTTTTTTTAAATCCTCACCCGAGGATATTTTTTCATTTATCTTCAGATAGAGTGGGAGGGGGAGAAAGAGAGAGAGAGATTGAATGGTTGCCTCCCTCACGATCCAGATCAGGGCTGGGGACCAAACTGCAACCGACGTACATGCCCTTGACCAAGATCAAACCTGAGACTCTTTGGTCTGAGGACCAATGCTCTAACCACTGGGCCAAACTGGCCAGGCAGCAGACTATTTTAAGCTGATAATTTGTGTGGCCTATGAATGATGTTATAAATATCCAATTGGCCCTTGGCAGGAAAAGTTTCCCCTCCCTGCCTCCCCTCCCTAAATGTTGGTGGGACTTGTGATTAAGATGCATTAAAAGGCAAAGGTAATATGACAGTTACCCCTGTGGTTATGTTGTGTGACGTAAGAGTTTGCTGTGGCTGACAGGACAAGGAGTCCCCTCTGACTTTGAAGTAAACTGCTGTGTTGGAAGAGGACACGCAGCTCCCGCTCAGGGCAATCGCTAGAAGCTGAAAGTGGCCTCAGATTGAGACCCAGCAATAAAACGGGGACTCAGTCCTACAACAAAAAGAAACTAAATCCTGTAAACAATCTGAATGACCTTAGAAAAGCACCCCAAGTCTCATAAGACTGTAGCCTTGACCAGCACCTTAATTTCAACCAGGGAGGATGAAGTGGAGAGGACCCAGCTAATCCATGCAAATACTTGACCATTTAAACTGACACAGGAAATTTGTGTTGTTTTTATACTTCTGTTTGTGCTAGTTTGTTAGACAACAATAGGAAAGCTATACAATAAATATCTTAATCTGCTCAGGTTTCCCTCACAAAATATTGAAGACTGGATGGCTTAAACCACAGAAATTTATTTCTCACAGTTCTGGAGGTTGCTTAAGGTTGTTAAGAAGTTTAGAGAGCTCAGCGGTTAGAGCGTCGGCCTGTGGTCCAGAGAGACCTGGGTTCGGTTCCCGCTAGGGGCACGTACCTTGGTTGCAGTTTGTCCCCAGCCCTGGTTGGGTCGTGTGGGTGGCAGCCACTCGATGTGTCGCTTTCACGTCAATGTTTCTCTCTCTCTCTCTCCCTCTCCCTCTCTCTGAACAAAATATCAAAAAATGTCCTCGGGTGAGGATAAAAAAAAAAAAAAAAGAAGTTTAGAGATAGCAATTAAATTGCCCATTGGCACAGAGAAGACACTTACTAAATGGTGACTATTATCATTCATATTTTATTTCACCCCTCTCTTTGAGCATAAATTGTTATCATCTTTTCCACTGCTTTATATCTAATAACTGTACATTTTGCTGAGACTTCCAAAATACAAATAATCTCAAATTGACTAATACAAACTTATTTACAAACAAATAAAAAATTAGACATTTTTTCTAATATTGTACTCTGGCAAAAAACTGAACTTGCTTAACTAGTACAAATTGATGACTAATTTGTTTTTGTCTATACTGTGAGAGCTTCTGCAGTTAATCTACTATTAGATATCTCTCTCAAACCAAACCCTGGATTTTACTACTTCTGTCTATATTCCTTCCACAACTCTATCAATTACAATAGATGACCTTACTTCCTACTTTAAAAAGGGCAATATCCAAATCAAATATGAATTTCCATATAAATGTACATTATAAAAACAAATAATCATATAATATTCTTTCCTCCTCACCAAGTAGGGATAACATACCTATTCTGAGAAACATGAAGTATTCTGAGGTTTAATCTTATTTAAAGGCATATCTTATTGTGAGAGAAATAAATAGCAGTACCCAAAGCCTAAATATGTTTTTCCTTTCATTAACAGGCTCTACCTTAAGAAAAAATAACCTTTAAATTTTAGGAATATGTGTTCTACTATAAAGAAATTCAGATAAAACAAATACATGAAGGTTAGATTCAATAGGATTCTTACAATTTTTTTTTAATAAGTAAAAAGGAAATAATGGTACCATCATCACATAAAGATACAAGATAGCAGATTGAAAATAACTGGTGAGTCAACTTTCCATTAATAATAACTTTTTTCTTATGATTTAATCAAATAAAGTAACTACACCCAGAACAAAGAGACAAATTGATTTTTAAGGGTAATAATATTCCTTTGTAGCTTTATCTTACAGATAATAGAAAGCATATAAGATTGATAATGTTTGCTAATATCCTTTTAAACTTAGGGAAATAAAATATACACATTGTCATTTGTCAAATAATAAAAAGATTAATCTGAGCAACTTTATTGAAGCTCTATTTGAGAGAGCAGTTAAGATACACAAATTCTGAAACAACTTTAATGATTTTTTATACTATAGAAAAGACTAGTGGAAATGGAAAACTTTGAATTTTATCAGGGTTTTGTACTATAAAATATTAGCATATTCAGTGAGTTAAACAAAAGTAAAGTCATCTGCATTAGATTTACTTCTAACAAGTCTGTTGGCATGCAGTACTTTGTGTGTACTGAAAAATAGTTGGATATAATTTCTCTGGTATGGAAACTGAATATCCATGAATATTCTCTCACCTGTTTCCAAACTTTAAGTATATGTGTTTGGCAGGGGGACGGCAAGTGAGAAATGGATCAGTTTCCTGTATGAATGACTTCTGCTGAGTTAGAGTAATCAAATTATTCTGTTTGTGATAGTAACAAATATTCTATATCATTTCCATAAAAGTGTGACTATACTGACTTATATGGTATATTTCACTATGAATTCTGTTAATCACCATGCCATAATATTAACAGAATAATTTAAATGATCAATCTGTTTTAGAGCATAAAAAATTTCTCCCCAGTATATTATTAGGCTTTTGAGATCAGAGTTTGAGCAAAATATTTTCAGTTCTCTTTTATATTTTAGGGAACTGCAAAGCAACTGAAATGCTACATCAATGTTAAGAGAAGGAGTGGTTTTCCATGCCCCAGTTTATTGGGCAAAGATGATAAGACGTCACACAAAGATGAGAGCATACATTCTGCCATTGACACATTTATGAAGGGATAATGCTTTTGATTCATTCCAGCAATGAAATATAAAATTCCTTAGAGATTAGTTTTTGGAAACTATGATTATAATTATGAGTTAAATGATTAATATTAGAGAACTGTTTTTAAAATGATAAATAACCCTTTTACTTAAATATCATTCATTTTAAAATTCTTTATTCACAGACAGAACTAGTTAAGAGCAAAACCAGGTTAAAAATTTATTTTTATAATAGTGCCCTTGCTTCCTGACTAATTACCAATCATCTTGCAAAATCCAAAATCCATTTGTTTTTTGTTTTTGTCCTCTTTCTGTAATTGACCCTCTTGACCATTTTGTTTTTTGTTTCCAACTATTTTGACTCTTAGCTTCTATTACTGTGGTTACTTCTTGTTCTTTTGTGCCTCTGGGCTGCTTCTCCTTAGGCTCCCAGCGTGCACCTTCTCTTTGGCCCTGTTTGTCAGTGTGGGTATCGGCCATGTACCACCCTCTGTTCTCTTCCTTCTCACCTGTCTTACTCTTGCTGGGCAACCTCCATTGTTCTAGCTTCATGGAGTCACCTAACATCTGATAATGCGCCCCAAATTGAATTCTCCTGTTCTAAGACATCTCCTAAACTTCAGATTCATATTGTCCTTGTTCACTGAATAGCTTTCTATAAACAAATCTCAAGTGTTTAATACTAAATAATTCAACAGTTGAACTAATTTTAACTTTCTTCATCACAGGTCTGTTTTTTATACAAATGTATAGATACATATCAGCACCATGCATCTAGAAGCTTCCAAGTAATCACTGAATCCTCTTTATCTCCTTACTCTCAAATATACATGCATTTGGTCACCATGTTCTCTAATACTTCAATTTGAAGTACTCTGTGACCTGTAACAATCCCCTTATCAGTCTTTCTGATCAATCACTTAGTCCCTGAACTAGGTTAAGCTTTTTTTTTTTTCTTTATTGATTTTAGAGAGAGAGGAATAGAGAAGTATATATATAGAGAGAAACATGGATGAGAGAGAACATTGATTGGCTGCCTCCTACGTGTCCCCCACTGGGGATCACGCCCACCACCTGGGCATGTTCCCTGACCAGGACTTGAACTAGTAACTTTTTGGTGCATGGGTGGATGCTCAACCACTGAGAACACTGGCAGGGCTAGGTTAAACTTTTGTCACATCTAGCATATTAAAATTCTCTCCATGTATTTATGTGCTGTCCCTTGCAGTACATGTTCCAAACTGTGACAACATTTATTTTCCTAAATATAAACCTAGCCATTTCACTACCCTGCAGAACATTTTCAGCGGTTTCCCTTTCCAGTTCCTCAAAATGGCAGGTGAGCCTGTCCCTAGTCAGACCGTGACCTTATTTATCGCTGGGTTTCTTTTCAGCATCATGAAATCAGTGCTGTGGTGACATTGGACAATTCCTTCTGCCATGAACAGTGGTCTTTAAATCTTTGCATGCATAGTAATCACCAAGGAGGCTGGATGCAAGGAGTTTATTTGGCCCCATCCAGGGATATTGTTTTAGTCATTCAGGCAGAAACCCAGGAATCAATGCTTTCAATATATATGGCTAAGTGATATCATGCAGGTGACCTATGGATAGTCATTTGAAAAAGTTTGCTTAATGTATTATGCCATGCCATTTTTGCCCTAGCTGGCTTTTTCTGCCTAGAAATTCTTTCCTCATTTTTGTCCTGTATGAATGCCTACTCATTCTTTCAGAACCATCTGTGTGTGAACACTCACTTCTCACTTCAGTTTAATCAGTTGTTCTCAGTTCTGTGCTTCCATAGAGCTTTGTACATATTTTTATTTTTAAAGTTGCTATATTTTTGGGCCTTGGCATGAATGACTAACCAACTATATTGACAATTCTATTGACATCTCCATTTCACTTATAGTCTAAAATAGAAGTTTAATAGCTATTTACTGTATTTAGCTAAATGTACTCTATTTCTATGTGAATATGATTTCTAAAGGAAAACACTATGCATCAAAGAAAATGTCATAAACACCAACTAGATAATCTCTGTTACAATAAAATTAGCCATTTTATAAGATTTCAGATGACAATTTGTTCAACAGATGAAAGAATAGGGTTCAGATTGATCTAAGCTGGTTCAAGTTACCAAAATAAAATGTATATGGATAAATACATAATATCATATTTATGTTTAAAAATTAATTGCACAAAAATCATATGTAAGAGTCTCATCGAGTAATAGTTTCTATGAAAAATAAGAGGTTATATCTAATGACAAAAACAATACTCATTAGTGTTATTTTACTGCTAATGAAGCTAAATCAATTTAAGTCTTTATTCATTAAAGTTTGGTGCCCCCATCACAAGGATAAGATGGTCCCTCCCCAAGCTATACTGAAGAATACAAATATTAAATGTTATGTTGATTATGTGCCACCCTAGAGAGAGATTTATAAACTAGAACTATGTCTAGAGTATCAGTAAGAGAACACGAAAATAGTTGAAGAATGCTCACTTAATAAATTGTTGCAAGGACTGATTAAAAAATGAGAAGAATAAATGGAGAGTAATGTCTGCCCTCAGATGTATGCAGCAGTATCATGGAGAAGAGAGAGATGCATGATGAAGTTGCTACAAAGGTAATTGCAATCAAACTCATATTCTGGAGAGGCAAAACTGAGCTCAGGATAAATAATTTTCAGTTGAATTTATACATTGGAATAAAGTATGTCATGAATTTTAAAAAATCCCCATTCCTGAAGATTTGAAGCAAACTTTTCATGGAAGGTTACCTGTCCTTACCTGAGCGAGCCTTGTACTGGACCAGTGGTTTTCAACCTTCCTAATACAGTTCCTCATGGTGTGGTGACCCCCAACCATAAAATTATTTTTGTTGCTACTTCACTACTGTAATTTTGCTACTGTTATGAATTGTAATGTAAATATCTTATATGCAGTATGTATTTTCATTGTTACAGATTGAACAGAATTAAAGCATAGTGATTAATCACAAAAACATATGTAATTATATATTGTGAAATATTACTTCTAATTACAAATAAATGAAATTTTGTCTTGAAGCATGGTATAGCATGGGTAACAGTCTTAATATAATAACAGCAAACTACATTGCTAAATTTTGTGACAGTATGCTTAAAAAACAAATGTCAGTGGGAAGGATGAGTTTGCTTCTTTCTCACCAGATCAGAAATTCTTGGGGCAGTCTTTAAAAGAGCACAATGAAGATCATCTTCCACAGCGAAGATCAAATCTACTTCTGTATTTAGACTTGATAACCAACAAGCTGGAAAACCCTGTTTCACAAAGATATGTTGTTGGAAATGGAAAAAGAAGGTGCAACACAGTCTCAAACAGAACAGGATGTGACTGCAAACACTTGATTCAAAATTTTGTAACTGGCATTGTAGAGAAATCAGTTCTTGCTGCATTGCTGTTTATAAGTTCAATGAACTCCTCTTGTGCTGTCTCAGAAACATCTTCAACTTTGACATGAATGGGCTCCTGGCAAGTGCAAATGGGGTGTCAGGTAGATTTGGAAAGTACAATGAAATTTCATCTGCAAGCATGTGCAAGTGTTCTTTCACAGAAATTTTCATTGTAATCTTTTTGTCTGGTCCAAGGTCATGTTCCTCAAAGAAAGCAGATAAGGTAGGCAACATGTAAATTTTATTTTCATGCTTATTTATTTATTTATTGTGCCAAAGCTGAGGTTTCATTTGGAATGATTGAATCTTTTCAGACAAATCAAGGCATATTGCATTTGGTCCTTGCAGTGACAAATTTAACTCATTCAAGATGGAAAAAATGTCAACCAAGTAAGCTATTTTCTGCAGTTCACTTTTATTGCTGAAAAGTTTTTCAAACTGCAGTCTTGCTTTCTGATTAAAAAATGTTTTGAGTTCATCATGAAGCTCAAAAACACCTTTTAAAAATTTTCCGGTCAACAACCATCTCACGTCAGTGTGGAATAACAGAGCATTGTTCGGTGCATCCAACTCGTTGCACAGTTGCGAAAACAGTCAACTGTTTAAAGTGCTCGCCCTTACAAAATTGACAGAACTTATGATGCTTTTCATTACTTCTTGTAACTCTTGTGGCAGCATCTTTATTTGCCAATATTTGCCAATGAATCTTACAGTGAGTTCCAATGACTTGTGGTGACTCATTCAGTACCAAACGTTGACATCAAGATCGACATCCTAGCATAGCTGAGCACCATTTGTGTAAACACCACAAACCTTTTTCCAAGAGATCTTATGCTCTTTCAGAAATTAACCAACTGTGTCAAATACATCACGTGCAGTAGTTGTTTCAAGAGGTGTGCAAAAACAACAACTCGTCTTTAAAGTCACCATCATTAATATGCCTCATGTAAACCAGTAACTGTGAACAGTTTGCAACATCTGTAGATTCATCAAGCTGGATGCTAAATATTGGAAGTGGAGCCAATTTAATTTCCTGGATTTCCTAATCAAGAATATCAGCAGACATGTCATCTATTCTTCTGCAGACAGTGTCGTTAGATAAGAAAATTGTACTCAATTTTGTAACAAATTCGTCTTCTATCATAACTCGAACAATATCTTTGGCTGCTGGCAACAGTAAATCCTCAGCAATGGTGTGAGGTTTCATAGCTCTGGCGATTCTGAGTGCCACCAAATATGAAGCTTCAATGGCTGCTACATTTTATTTGTGGTACTTGCCACCAGTGTCAAGTCTGGCTTTCTTGAGTCCATCAGCTTTGCTTCTAAAATAGTTGGTATCCTTGCTGGCAAAGCTCGGATGTTTGCTATCAAAATGGTGTTTTAGTTTGTTTGACTTCATAGATTCAGCTGATAGAACTTCACAACAAATAACACATTGTGATTTCTCAATTCCTGCTGTAATTATTGAGGTAAAACCATACTGTAAAAAATCCTCACTATTTTTTATTTTTTTAACATTCTTTATACAATCCATTTTCATGGGATGGTTTGCTAATAAAAAGAATATATAACAATAGTTTTAATAATACAAAAGATGATACATGGCATAGTCTAGTCAATACAGTTCTTTAAAGTTTCCTATGATTTACCATTCTGTGTTGTTGTTTTTTACATACCTGTTACTATCACAAGGGGGCAGTATTCACATCAACCACAGCTGAATATAAAAAGACTGATCAGCATCCAGATTAAGTTCCCATGGTACAGATATTTTTTTTTGCAGTAGTTGATTATTTTACAGTACATGATTCTACTTTTACCCAGTAATTATAATCCATGAAGTGTTGTTTTACCTCCAATACTGCTGCTTTTAACAGAGTAGCTGCTTTCTACATGGTAGCTGCTCTCTACACATGTGTGACTTGTCCGCATAAGTACATTATGGCTCCAACCCTGTCACATACACCTATATTTGTAAGGGGTGTATGTGATGGGTTTGACGTGATGATGTCATCATGCCGGGTACTCGTATGTGGGCGTATCTGTATGTGGGCGTATCTGCATTTGGGTGGACCTGTCTGGAGATGAATAGAGGAGCTGTGTCTTGGTTCCTATGACCATCGGAAGTATGTGTTTTTCAATGATTTTAGGTGACCCCTGTGAAAGGGTCTTTCGACCCCCAAAGGGGTCACAACCCACAGGTTGAGAACCACTATACTAGATGATCTGTAAACAGCCATTTTTCAGATTCATGTTTCAGGAATGTTTAATTTGTTTGCTGTTTTTCATTGCATATTTTTTAAAAACCTTCCAAGTTCTTACTCAAATTCTAATGAATTAATTTGAAATAAAACATCTCATTATAAAATGTGTGTTTATATGTAAAAAAGACTGCTGCTCTCCAGCTAAATGAATGTATATGGAGCTAAGCCCATTCCAACCTAATGCAAATACACATCATAGTTACATGTGTCCATGCATATGCGCACGTGCGCAAACACACACACACACACACACACACACACACATCCCGATGCACACGTTACAACTTGAAGTGCTGCTGCTATTGCCATCTGCAGATGTGGGATTCTTTCCCCTTGACATTTATCAGGCTTCCTTTGTTGGTTTGATACACAGTGAGATCCAGAGAATGTGTGGGCACGAGGGACAAAGGAGGCTTTTTCACTCCCACTGACCTAATGATGCTGTTTAGTCATTTCACAGAGCAGGTTTTCTTTCACTGTAGTCATTATAGTGAGGGACTGAGAATTATTATCAGATTGAAAGATATATAACTTTGAGAAAAAGGGTTGTTGTTGTTGTTGTTGTTGTTTTAAATAGCCTGGTATCTCAGAAGAGCAGGAAAGGATGACGTGGGAGACAAGACTGATAAACAAGTAACAATAATTGTTAAAGATCTTTGTTTTATGGAATCTTTTGCAAATATTATGACACTGAATTTTTACAGCCACCTGTAAAGTGACCATTATTAAGCCTTTCTGCAGCAGAAGACAGAGGACTTAAGAAACTTAAAATCAGGGTAAGGCTGTACTTACAAAACAAGATGACAAGTGCTCTCTTCATCTTCTATATTCTGGAATAGAAAATAAAAAAATAAAAAAACTGAGGTTATTTCTCCCCTAAATGTTTAATATAATTTTCTACTAAAACCATGTTGACCCGAAGTTATCTTTAACAGATGATTTTAACTATGGATGCTATTTCTTTAACATACATAAAAATATTCAGGTTATCAAAAGAAAAACTTAAAAACATATCACTAATTTATAACATAGCTAGACTTGAAATCAGAATTTTTGACTCTAAATTATTCATTTTATTTCTTGAGCCAATCACATAATTTTCACAATAATTTTATAAATTTTATTTGAAAAATCAGGAGACTAGACTCTGAGAAGTAAGTGAACTTTCCTGTGGACAAATAGTCCAGGTTTAACAATCACAGAGTCTGCTATCTCTTCATTCTTCAACTGGTACAGATTGGCACTTTATATTTTGTCTGTTACATTTAATTTACCTTTCTATCACTGCTTGGATTTGATGATAATTCCTAAAACAATAGGGTAATCAAATTTCTGGCACTACTTTGGGAAGTTGGAGTCATCCACTTTGACTCATTTTTTCTAGTCTTTTTTTTTTTTTATCCTCACCCAAGGACATTTTTCCATTTTTTGTTCAGATGGAGTGGGAGGGAGAGGAAGTGAGAGAGAGAGAGAGAAACATTGACGTGAAAGGGACACATCGAGTGGCTGCCACCTGTACGACCAACCAGGGCCAGGGACAAACTGCAACCGAGGTACACGTCCTTAGCGGGAACCGAACCCGGGTCTCTCTGGACCACAGGCTGACGCTCTAATCGCTAAGCCAAACAGGCCAGGGCTTCTTCTACTCGTCTTTATTGTTTGTTCAATGATACTTTGTCTCTTCCTTTGCTACCCTGAGCTATTTTTTTATATCCTAGAAATTTTCTTGTTGTGACATAAAAACTTGCTAAAATATTAACACATATGTAAAGTCAAGACTAATGGGAGAGTAACAAATTATATACAGTAGTTACTGGTGTAAGGACTTGATATCAGCCGGTGCTCAGTTTGACTGCAGCTCTGATCACCCTGCTCTGAGGAAGGCTTCTAAATTCCTAACCCACTTAATCTAATCTGAACACTAAAGATATTAATACCTTCTTTAGAATAGGGAGCATGGCTATTAATTCTACAAGAAATGATGCGTGAAAGAGTGCCAGACATGTGGTGTCTGCTCAATAAATGTAAAATTCAGTAAAATTTCCTAGGTGATTCTGTTAGATTTTGTGTTATATCAAATGACGTCTGATCATTTATAGAAAAAAAGAAATAAAAGACCTGTATAGCTGTGGTAACCAGTGTCACCCCAATAAATTTAATAAAAAGAGATAAAAGAAATATTTTGAACATAATTTTTATTTGTTTTAGAAAAGAAAGTTCAAGAAATTATGGCAACAGAAATATCACAATGGCATAATATCAAATGTGGGCATTAAATTCAGAATCTTGAGACTTTGTTTTGCTTCCAAAATGTAGACATCCAAGAGAAACACAGGAGCGACAGAAATGTAGCCTGTAACCTAATAATATACCACTGAACCCTTCTAGCACTGCTAATATATTTTCAGTTTCAGATGACTTTAGAACAAATTTCTCAAATGCACTTCAATCTGGTTAGATACACAGCATGACAATAGCTATGTACAAAAATCAGCATTTATAGTTCATGAGAACTCTATTTTAGTTAAGTGCAGAATGTCTGCTGTAGTCACTCATCGCTCTGCTTTAAGGACTTGGCTGTTCGACATTTATACATCCATTAATTAGCAGCTAGGCATGATTTAAAGGATAATGTTCCTGGCGTTCAGTGTATGTGAAGCAGTAAACAGCTTTTGTGGAAGATTAAACGCTGTAGCAAATCAGAGACATTTGGTGACCCCCAGAAGCCATTTGTTGCCAGAAAACTGCAATGCTGCAATTATTATGCTGGGAAAAAACATATTCAACTCATCACACAACAAACAGAAGAATGGATTTGAATTTGTCTGTTGCATGTTTAGAAATATGGCTTCTTTCTTGTTTCCTTTTTCTATTTTAATTGAATTTCATTTGAAATGAAGTTCATATGAGTCATTAAATACAATGTATTTTAAAATACCATGGATTGAAAGGAGGTAATAGTTCTAGAGATCGATGTATATTTGTAATTGATAAGTTAGGATTATGCAGCTAACATAAAAAGTCATGAAAATTGTTTTCTCTTATTAAAATTGAATTTAAATCTATAAGAGAATTATTCCTGTTGATATGCTGTCAATAAAAACGTGGATTTTATACTAGGATGATACATGCAATTTTTTTTTAACAGGACTTTATCAAAAATATATTTTGGCTTGATATAATGAATATAATAAGAGAAATTCACCCTAATTATTGTTTGGAAAAATCACTTAACCATTATATTAACATGATAATTTAGAAATTTTTGTGGGGTGTGTGTGTGTGTGTGTGTGTGTGTGTGTGTGTGTGTAAAACCTCCCAAAATAAACTAAGTTAAGTTAAAATAACATTTTAAAAATGCATTTCCTTGGCCACTGGATTTCTAAGTTCTTCTACCATTCATGTTGCAATTTCTGATCCATCTAAATATATTCTGAATGAAATATAATTGTAATTTTAAAACAGCAACAAGCAAATATTCAGCAAGAATGAAAAGGGTGTTTGATAAGATGTGGTAGTCAATGCATGGAGAAAAGTCCTTTTAATACATATACATGTTTATGTTCCAGGCTTACTGGAAAAAAATTACATGGTTTAGTAAGCTAGTTTAGCTCTCAATAAGAAAAGAATTTCCACCGCTCTTTCTCCGTAATTGGATTTGGTATGCATTGTAAAAGAAACAGGGCCTTTCACTGAGCAGCGTTAGTAACCCATTTTATAATAATACAAAAGGTTTCTCATACCACGTGTTGATCACCAGAAATGCTTGTCTAAATCACCCCTCTTCCTTACAGAAAGCTTTTTCTCCAGGCATATGTGGTTGTGGATGGGGTGGTGATAGTAAAAACCTCTTACAGGAATCTGGGATCCTCATTGTCAATGTTTCTGTTCGATGCTTCTAAAGCACAGCTTTTAAAGTGCCACCAGAACTTTTCTAAGTTTCAAACTTGGTTTAACACTAGCGGTGCATTCTGTTTGGAGGAGTGGGATGCTGCACTCCGTGAAATCTGTCTCCTCTTTGAATGGCTGTTGGGGAAGAGACATTCCTATAGTCTGAAGCACTTTAATACCTACAGAAAAGGCTGTGGATACATGGAGGCATCTCCAGCACTGTGACTAAAATGTTTACTTTAGCAAACACTGCTCTATTAAATTTCAAAGTGGTGCTCTGAAATTTATATTGTAAAGGAAACCTGGCCTCTATTCTTGAAAGCTTTGGTTTAAACATAAAAAGGAGAAAGTAGCTTTGAAGTTTGAATGAGATGCATGAACTCTCCTTTTTCATCGAGTTTGAAGAACATATAGGGCAAGCGTGTGTGCTATTTATTATTCTAACTTATGACTTGAGTGATATTCCTATATTTTTTCACCCATGATCATTTATCCTATTTTTAAAAAGGATTTGGATGTTAATATGAGGTTTCATTTATTATTCTCTAATCAAGGAATGTATCTAACAAGATAATTGTATGCATTTTTTTAAACAAACCCATTTTATTGCTCTTTAATGGGCATCTAATTTTTCAAATTATAGCTGAATTCCAGGGTTTTATTGCTGCTCTTCATCCATTTCTCTGGAGTTTACTATGAACAGACATAATAAAAATACAGAAAATTTGTATTTTTGGCATAGATGCTCACCTTAATGAGTATTTATTTGGGCACATGAGTGCTTGCATAATTGAACAATTTATGGACCAGAGATAATTGAGCATTACAATAAGTTATGTCACCAATTTACAAATGGGAGCCATTAACTTTCTACTTTGCTTATTGGAATGAAGTTTTTAAACCAAATAATTACAAATGCGCATTCACAAAATAAACCATTTCAGGGTCAGTTCATTTTATCTACTTTGGTAAATAATAATTCTGAAAGTATTTAGTTTCTATTTAAAAATGAAATAAGTATTTTTATTATAAAATCTGTGAAAGCATTACTCTTAGCAAGTAAATAAATACTTAAAATAATTATAAGGATCATAGACTTTTGAGTAAAACTTATTTAGTTCACTTTATATTTTCTTTGTAGAAATTCCACAAAACATTTATGAATGTAAAAATCATAGCATCATTCTGATATTATATATGATTACATTTGTGTCTTAATTCAACAGTAGCTCCCACCAATAAAAATGTTTCCATGCAGACTATACTCTTTCCTTATTTCATAAAGCGATGGTTCATTTGTTTCTGAATGTGGCAAGACAGGAAGAGAGTCCTTACCAGTCTTTTTTTGTTGTTGTTGTTCCTCCAAATACCTGTATCTCTTTTATACTCCTTACTTACTTCTATCTTTCATATTTGGATCAAGACAGCAGGATATCCACACAGAGTGTTGCAAAGATTTAAGAACTAGTAAGGTATGGCCATGCCTTATTCAAACAGCCAACCAGAAGAGCCTACTGCCTGTTGAGACTGATGCTGCACAGCCACCGCCCCAGACATACGGCCCTAATGCATCTCCAGTCGTAGGGGAACAGGGGGCTCCAGAAACTGAGCAGCCCTATTCTCTGGTATTTCCCAAGCGGCTATTTTATGGAAGAAGATCTATTAGCAGTGACTTTTGGCCAGACAAATTATAATAAATGCTGCATGTCATTTTCCTCTTTGGGAGATTTCACTTGCACATTAGAACATTAGGTTCTGCAGTAAAGAAGTCAGGGAATTGCCAAAGGCCCATACCCTTTCCGTTGACTGTTTTGTCATTGTTTGACCTGGTGCCTGGCACTTTAGTGCACTAATATTAAGAAGAAGTAATGCAACTATAATTTTTATAGCCAAGTAACTGCTGCATAAAAATGTCTTGGCAATTTCAGTTTAAAATAAAGATTATCTTTCTAATATTTAAGCTATGTAATAATAGAGTGGAATGTCTTATGAGGTAGTAAGCACTCTGTCATTTGATGGCATTCCAGCCAAGACTGGTTATTTGTTTAGCAGGCTGATATGTTGAAAAGATCTCTGCGCTATTATTTTTAGACTAACAAACTCCCAAAGAAAGTTCAAAAGTCTAAGCATATGATTTTTCAATGCCTTGTTTAAAATTTTGTTTTTCATACTTATCACATAGCATGTTAAAATATTAAATAACTTAACAGATGAGGGAGCCATATCAGACACTTAAAATTATAATTATATATGGATGCAAATGACTATTACTAATACATATTTAAGTCAATGTATACTATTTTGGAAATTAATTAAAATGATTTAACTTAAATTATGTATAAACTTTATAGACTGCAGATCGAACATCTTTTGAAATAACTGACATGAATAAATACCAAACCACTAAAAAGGCAATCTTGAGTTAAAGCCAAATAGTTATAAAGCACGTCAGGTTTTTAAATGCTTTTGTTCTATCATGCTTGTTTAATAGCATGTCAACTATAATGTTTAAAACAGTAAACACTTGTTTAATATAAATGGTAATCTTTATGTCAATTTCTACCAGATATTTAGGAAAGACTTTATATGTGAATCATATGTTGGTCCTCTCTGAGAGTGCTCAGCATATGAATCAAGTTACCTAAAATACATCTTCTTATGACCAGATGCCTCTCAATGTTATCAATATTCTCTTTTGGAATATTTAAGAACTATTGTAATAACGTCATATGAATAATGAAGTAGGTTAAAAAGCCCTGAACTTCCGAGAGACAGACATGGATATTTTCAAAGAGGCACCTAAGGGATTCTAATATCTCATTATAATAAATACAAACTCTTGAATGTACTGATGTTTGTGATATCAAGTGAATAGTAAAGTTTAACATCCCCAAACTACAACTTGTAGAGTTTCTATCAACATATAGTATGTTTTCTAACTACACTAAGTATTTTTAAATTCCCAGATTTCATGAAAAATGTCCCAAATATACTAATACTGTCATTGGAACAAAACAATCTATTTGGAAAACTGCAAGACCTTTTGAATTAATATTATACAACATCTAATGTGGTACACTTGAAATCACTTTAGATTTTTTAGAGGAATGTTTGACTTTGCTGAAGACGCTGATAATTTCTCTGATTTACTGGATTTAAATGAGACAAGATTACTACGTAATGCTGTAACTCAATCATTATGCAGTCATCCAGGGCAAAAGTGAAACATTCAGAAACATTTTCACATATGTAATTTGTATAAGCCATAAGGTTATGATTAAGAAATCTTAGGAATATGGATGGGTCTGGCAGAAACAGTAGTGTCAGCCCCTTCATCTTCTTGCTATAGACAGGAATGTCCTCAAGGACAGAGGATTGCCTGTTTACTCTACCGTGAGTCAAGAAAGTTAGTATTTCTGCTTTAAAGGTATTAATTTTTTTTAATGACTCCCAAAGCATAAGTAAATGTAACACTGTGCTATTTTATTCCAAACTCGCATTACCAGAAGTAGCTAAATTAGGAAGATGTTGTGCTGGTTTTTTGTGGTTTTGCCCTAAGAGTGTTCAGCATGTAATGTAGGCCATTTTCTACACAGTCCAAGTTTTAATAGAATAAACACATCACAGGAATATTTCTATTCTTTGTAGTTTTCACAGTCAAATAAAGCTGCTCAGCTTCACAAAATGTCTCACCTCATATCACCCATTGCATAATTTAAATATAAATTTTCAATCTGGCCTTTCATAAGGACTTAAATCAGTCCTTAAATAAAGACTCTTTTATTGATTTTTATTATAACTGTTTAACTTATATTCCCCCAAACTTTCTTCAGTTTGCATACTTGATTATTTGCCGTAAGAGAAACTAGTAAAGAATTTATTACTGAATTTCTGGTAGTACCTTAATGTTTTGCTGTGTTTGTTCCAAACTCTCATAATAGTATTTTTTCTTACATATTTTCAAAATCATAGTGACATCTTATTAAGCAAACAAATACATATTAAGTGATACTAAATGAAAAACACTTTGTTAACCCTGGCCAGTGTGGCTCAGTAGGTTGGACATCCTCCTGTGCCCCTGAAGTTTGCAGGTTCCATCCCCCATCAGGGCACACGCCCGGGTGGCGAGCTCAATCCCCAGTAAGACGCAGACAGGACGCAGCGGATCAATGTTCTGATCTCACATCATTGTTTCTCTTTCTCTCTCCCTTTCCTTTCCTCTCTTTCTAAACATCAATAAAATATTTTTGTTTTAAATAATAGTAATTTAAAAAGAAAGAAAAACACTTTGTAGTGAAAGAGAGAAAGATAAATCAGTCCGGGTCCTGTACTTCACAGGGAAAACATGCATATGAATAATTATTAATTCCTAGGGAAGAAGACAAAATTTTTCCTGAAGAAAGAATTCAATGGGAAGAGGAGAAATCATTTTCAGCAGTGGAATTCTAGAGGAAAGCGAATGTTTTCACAGGTGACTAAAACATTCTATGGAGAAGGAATTCCCATTATTGGCAAGCAGTGTGGTTTCACTGGGGTTCCTGGTAACTAGGCGAGTACAGGACATGGTACAGTGTCTTCCATCCAAAAGCAAGATGACACATTTCTAAGGGCACTCCATTTCTTTTGGAAAACCATTTTCCTTCACGTTTTCAATCTCCTTCTCTGTAAAGAACATTTTCTCTAATCTATATTCATGAGACGTTCTGTAAGTTTGAGTAACAAATGGAATAACGTACAAAAAAGCACTTTGAAAATTACTATTCAAAATAGCAGACTTTTTTTGTCAAGCTCCTCATGTATATTTAAGATATTGATATGGAATTCTGAGTGAAAGTTCTTGAGAAATATAAAATGTAAGTGTATTACTGATGCATCGCTACCCTCTATAAGAAGACAACCCCAGTTCTAAGGAAAGGCTAGAAAATGGCCAGACTGTTGAATTTGGAGCTATGTTTACTTTCGGAATTCAGGCCCTAACTAGTTACAAAGAGACAAGCATGGCCCTTACATTATTCCTTTTTTCTTCAGAAAACACCAAGTACTCAAAAGAAAAGTTAAAAATAATAAAAAGAAAAGTACTGATAAAGTAAGTTTCAACAATTTTCTCCCCAGCTTGTGAGGAGTAAGGGATAAAGCTAAGAAATTTTGCCATCTGATACAAAACAAAAAACAAACAAAAAAAATAGTCAACCTACTTTTAACAGCACATTATGAAGCATGGTTTGAAAGAACATCAGCATAAACAAGTTGGAGTCCGAGGAGATTCCGGCTTTACGATGTTCAGGTCATTCTCCTGAACCATGGAAGTACACTCTGCGCTCTGTTGTTGACTTTCTCTCTTCCAGGACCCTTAACTGCTTCAAATCACAATGTTCTGTCTACCTTTTAACGTAAAGCAACTTAAATTTCTCTTGCATTTTCCTGTTAAAATCCTAATTTTTTCCTATAAATCATAGACTATTTTAATGAGTTACTGATAGTCACCACCTTGATAATTAAATAAATGCAATCAAGATCAATTGAAGTATAAAATCAACCATATATATACATATATATGTATATGTATATATGTATATTTATACATATATATACATATTTATTTATTTATTTTGGTAAGCTCATTAAAAGTAATTTCCTACTATAAATATACAACAAATTGAAATCTCTAGAAGGTAATCAAAATACAATGCAAAATCACATTCAAAAAGAAAACATGAAGATTGGAAACTTATTTAAATGAACGTCAATCATATCTGTAAAATTCTGAAAAATCTAAATTCCCCTAAATGGTAAAGTACAACTGATCCAAGGAAAGACCACTTGAGCCTTCTCCTTATTCACGCCAAGATGAGAGCATGCCATCCTCCTACTAACTAGAATCTATTTCATTAGGCAAACTACTTAAATATTAACATGTTTTCATCAAATATTAACTTGAAACAAATTAGAGATTATTTAAATCTAAGTAGTATAATAACTTAAAATAATACAGTTATGGTTGCATATAATTAGTGGCACTTTGTAATAGGCAATTTCACTCCACACAATGTGTTCTAAAGGGAACACGTTTGAAAAGGAATCGAAAGAGAAAGTCACAAAGTTTACCCAAAGACTCTATATACTGATTGATGTGTTGGAACTTTCCTCAGACCTCACAGCATATGTTTTCATTCAGTCAACACTAAATGTACTAAAAAATTCAAGTGCTGTGTTTACAGTCTTCACAGAGACAAATAAGGGAAAGGGCAGCAATAATGGTGGACAGTTTAGGTTAAAAGAAAGAGTTATACACTTGTCAATGTTGTTTCTATGTAACCCTGAAAAAGATGAATGTGGGCGTATTCACTGAAAATAAGTGAGCAATGATAATTATTTCCATTTCCATCGCCTTCCACTAGACAGGATTGCAAAGTTCACTTGCAAGCTGTTTGACAAAAATGTGGGACTCTCAAATCAACTACTGCAGGAAAAAATACAGCCATATTTCTTGTTTTTTTGTGTTTTTTTTTTTTGGTACATGCACCTAGCGGGAACCAAACCCAGAACTCTCTGGTCCGCAGGCCTATGCTCCAACCACTGAGCCAAACTGACCAGGACATACTAACTATTCCCACGTTAGCATGCAAATATAGCCATCTAGAGATTACATTGTCAAAGAAATTTAACCTGTTCCTAACAAAATAAAATTTAACCCGCTGTTAACAAAATAAAATTTGACCAAGATTAGTGTTTTGCATAGCTTTACTTTTATTTTTATTTTTTAAAATACGGTTTTAGCCCTGGCCAGTTTGGCTCAGTGGTTAGAGCATCCGCCTGCGGTCCGGAGAGACCTGGGTTCAGTACCCGCTAAGGGCATGTACCTCGGTTGCAGTTTGTCCCCGGCCCTGGTTGGTCGTGCGGGTGGCAGCCACTCGATGTGTCCCTTTCACATCGATGTTTCCCCCTCTCTCTCCCTTCCTCTCTTTCCCTCCCACTCTATCTGTGCAAAAAATGAAAAAATGTTTTCGGGTGAGGATAAAAAATAAATAAATAAAATAAAATAAAATACGGTTTTACTGATTTTTTTTTTTAGAGAGAGAGGAAGGGAAAGAGAGATAGAAACAGTAATGTGAGAGAAAAACATTGATCGGCTGCCTCCCGCAAGCCCCCTACTGGGAATCGAGCCTGCAATCTAGACATGTGTCCTGACTGGGAATCGAACCAGGACCTCTCAGTCCATGGGACTACACTTCATCCACTGAGCCACACCGGCCAGGCTGTATAGACTTACTCTTAAAAAACTTCATTTAGTAATGAAAAAAAAAAAAAAACCCACTGCCAGAACTTTGACACTACATTAATTAAACATTTATTTCCTTTTTTATTCTTAATGTAATTTCTAACCTAGAGCATTAGTTTCATGTTTTTCCTTCAGTAAACTTCAAACCGACACTGTTAACTACAAACACAGGCTATATCTACTGAGTTAGCCTCACCAATCCAAAACATTTGACACCCACCTCATCTTGCCTCATTATAGGTAGAATATAGGTCAAAACAAAAATTTCTTTTTAGACATACAAATATTTGGTTCTTAATTTTACTAACACTAAGTTTCTATGCAATAGGAAGTTTTTCCTCAGAATTGCCTGGGAGTGTGTACATGACTCCTGAGTTTTATGTTAACACAGTAAGAAGAAATACTAACATAAAACTCAAGATACCTGCAAAGCTAAGTCATCATAATATTGCAAGGCTGAGCTTACTTGCCCATTTTAAGCATTTAAAATGCATCTTAAATAACTTAAATAAGTATTCAACTTATTTAATGAAAATGCAACATTACCACACTGCAAGAGAATTCATAATTAGCAAAAATACATTTCCAAGATATGCTTTTACATTCTAAGTTTATTTTCATTGGTGTTTGAAAATGTGTATTAGTCAAAAGAATAAACATAAATCCCAGGTCCTGTGAGACTTACTCTTCCCACCGATCATGAATGAAAGCCGTTCCAATCAATGGTGACTGTGTCTGCATCGGTGTGCAGCGTTGCTCTTCATTTCTGCATCTTCACTTAGGCTGTTTCATTTTTTCCCCATTTATACAACTCAGATGTCTCAATAGCTTCTTCACATTTGTAAATCGATAAAGTATCTCAAGTAATACTGCACCAGTATAATTTTTCAAAATTCGATTATTGATATCCTCCCTTGGTTGACAATTATATGTACTATTGATTCTCATCAAGAAGGTATTATATATACATATATATATATTACACAAGTATTATATATATTACACAAGTATTATATGTGTGTGTGTGTGTGTGTGTGTGTGTATATATATATATATATATATATATATAGTACACAAGGAACAAAAATCATAGACCGATATCTGTGATCCACTAGAAATATTTACCTTGACATTTAAGTCAATGTTAATTTTGATATCTATTAAACCGAACCCATAACAACTACTCTCCTTTCCTCTACCCTCCTAGATAATATAATTTCTATGCCATAAAAGTTAAAGTACTAGCTTCTTTGTATAAACACTCCAATATCCTCTAGACAACAGAACTGATTTTAAGATTTTGGTTACAGATTGTGCTAGTCTTGGGCCCAGTTGCTCCCAATCTGTTCTTTCTCTGTTTTATTCACCATGAGAGGCAGTCACCTCTTCAGGTGAATTTCCCAAAATCTGCCTGTTGGTTGGCTCTTGCCCAGCATTGGCAGTGGAGACACAAGGGGGATTTGGGGGGGCAATGGGAAAGAAACAGTTATTCCAACATCATCTATGCTGGGAAGGAATTGAACTGTGACCTCTCTGTTTTTCAAAATTGCATCTGACTATTGCAGTTCCATCTTCGAAAGGATCACCCCTGGTCTCTTTATAGCACCATCCATTGCCTGATCTAAGGGTCGCAGTAGCTTCCTGCTATTGCTAAACTCTGGGCTCTTTCTTTCTTTCTTTCTTTCTTTCTTTCTTTCTTTCTTTCTTTCTTTCTTTCTTTCTTTCTTTCTCTCTCCCTCTCTCTCTCTCTCTCTCTCTTTCTTTCTCTCCCTCTCTTCTTTCTTTCTTTCTTTCTTTCTTTTTTCTTTATTGATATTAAAGAGAGAGGAAGGAAGAGGGAGAGAGATAGAAGCATCAATGGGAGAGAACATCGATTGGCTGCCTCCTGCATTCCCCGCACTGGGCATTTGGCCCATGACCTGGGCATGTGTCCTGACCGGGAATTGAATGAGCAACCTCTTGGCATATGGGTCGACACTCAACCACTGAGGCACACAGGCCGGGCTAAACTCTGGGCTATTTCATCATCCCCTTCATGGCTTCCCAAACTCTGCATCCCCTTTTCCACTCATTCCCAGAATCAAATGTCCTGTTTTAAATATTTTAAGCGGTTTTTTTTTATAGGTTAGACTCTGGTATACCAATCTTACAAATAATTATGGTCATATAAAATAATATGGCATTGTTTTGATACACAATTTTATGTGTCATAATATTGCTATTTTGAGATATTGATGGAATTTCTTAAATAAAGTAAATGATGATTGATGGAGAAAATTTAATTTAAATTCAGATTGGTCTACCTCTTCAGCCTATCCTTTTAAGTACAGAGCATGTGTTTTTGTATGATTTTCTGTATACTCATTAGATAACTATACAAGTTTCTTATGGGAGAAAAGTCTTTAATGATCAAAATACAAAGTGAAAAGGAGAAGGTATTCATTTACCTTGTGAGAGGGCCTTCTGAGTGACACAGTATAGCCTGTTTAGACTGTAGCAGAGCGGGCGGCACACAAACTCTTAGTGCAAGGGTGGAGGCAGGGAAGGAAACCAGATAGGAGTCTATGTAATAATCCAGGCAAGAGCTCAAGGTGGCCTGGCCCAGGGTGGTGGTATTGGAGTGATGATAAGTGTTCAGAAAATAGAGCCAACAGAACTTTTGGGCAAATTAAATGTGGTATTGGAGAGAAAGAACTATTGCCATCAGTGAGATGGAGAAGACAGTGGGAGAAGCATATTTTCAGGGGTGCCATAAATAGCTTTACATATATTATGTTATATTTTTACCAAGTACATATGTGATCATAAAAACTAGCTTTCAGGTGATGCAAATGTGGCTATATGTAAGCATCCACATGTATGACTGTCATCTAGATAATTTAACCCAATTTAGCAAACCATTGGACCCTAAATAATGTCATTTGAAAAAGTCACATTCATAAATGGGGAAAAGTGATCAAGGCTGGTGACACCTCTTGGGTAGTACGGGGGTGTCTAAAGGAAGACCCAGCCCCGGGGTGCGTGCCTTCTCCACCCCGGGCACGCACAGCACACCTCGCCTCCCAGACTGAAAAGCTCAGCAAAAACTTGTGGTTCCATGCAAATGAAAGATTTACATAGTTTATAATTAAGCATGACTTATTTTAGATGCTCAGCCTAACTTGTGTACAAGTCTATTTTCTGCTCATTGGCTGTTAATCTAGAAAGCAGATTTTTGCCATCTTTATACCATTTGCCCCTTTGTTGTTTTAAGCCAAGTTCTCAAATAAACAGGCAATTCCTTAAATACTGAGGTGAGTTTGCCAAAAGGTTTAGTGTAAAAATGAGTTCATATATAGTATATGACAGTCTATAAAAATGAAACTGGAATAAAATAATAAAATTGTATATAAGGAATACATTGCACATGGCAATCATAAATCCAAGTTCAAGGCTTGTATTCCAGACACAGAAACGCTGCTCTATGTATAACTGAACCTGAAGTTTCATTATTGGTTCTTTCTAGGAGACTTCACTTTCTAAATTAACTAAAGATTTCATGTGTGCTGTCAGTCCAAGGGAAACTATTTTTACAAGTTGTCTTCTTTTATTTTGATGACTGTGTTGTAATAGTAATATTTTAAAATATATTAGTATTTTTATTTAAAGCTAAGCTTATACTTAGAAACAAATAGTATCAAAATTAAAGCAAACTACTTAAGCTTCTCTTTCTATTTTATGAAATATTGTATTTAGAACTAGTAATGCTTTATTCATTTACTAGAATAATGGCTTTCTTTGCTTTTACAAGTTTGAGTGCACAAAATCATAAAATAAATAAAATATATGTTCCTTTAAGAGTATTTGTCTACATTTCCAGAAAAATATAATTGCCACAAAAGCTAGAAATTATTTCCAGCTGTTTTTCCAAATGTGGGAAATGAAATTCATCTGAAGGGTGTTAATTTCTGCTAGAAGGTCAGATGATGGGGTAGAGAATTTCCCTACACTATCCTTTGAAACAGAGACCTCGGGCATACTTCACTTATTGCATGGGCATTTAATTTTCTTAAAGAAAACATCAAATCGGGAGTTGTATCTGCAGGTTCATGACCATTCTTATATTACTCATTGAGATCCATAGCGATAAGTTGACGATTTACTATTCAGACACTATTCTAAATATTGTTTACTCCACAATGGGAAACAAGTTAACAATCAACTCTCATAGTCTATCAAAATATAATAAAACACAGAAAAATTAATCACATTAATACTTCTGGTAAAGTTCATGGTAGTTTATGAAAACCTTGTTAAGTATTATTCTTTCTTAGTGAAATACACATATAACAAAAAATTAAAAATGTATTTGCAGTTAACAAGAAAAAAAGGAAAGGGAACAATCTGATGCCATAAATCTAAAAAGATGATGACGAAAGAAAAATAAATAAAAATTATGGCATCATGGTGTTGCCTCTAACTTTCTTCCCATAATTCCCTGCTTAAAGACACAGCGACTAAAACATGCAATTAGAATATAAAATAGGTGGTGCAGAAAAGTTAGTTCAGAGGAGGTTAAACAGGTCTCAGATTAAGTCAAAAAGAACCTAAACAACATATATCAGTGCAAAGAGAAAGTCTGGGCAAAATTCTATAAATATCATCCAAAGAAAATTAAATTACATGAAATATACAAATATTCTACAGAATGAGATTAAATAATAACTATTCAGTCTAAAAAAATGTAAACCAAGGAATAGAAGATGTGATTGAAACTGCTACTGTTGGAAGGAAACCTCTCTTGCTTAAGGAAACCTCTCTAGTCCTGGATACTGTGGGTGATGAATATCTAGAATGAGCTTGAAAACTTTGCGATGAAAATCTGGACTCATTATTATCTCAAATCTTGGAATACCTATATGGGGAGGTACCTACCAACCTGGGACATATGAGCTTTTATGTAAAATAAAAAGTTAACCTCTCTTTGGTTTATGTAATTGTGATGGAAGGGGGTGTGTGTTCTTTATTTTTGAATCTAGTAATCCCCCAACTTCCCCAAATGGATAATTTGAGCTTGGTGTTAAGGGGAGTTTGTTGTGCTAGAACAACTAAGGAAGAAAGTAAAAACTGTTGTTGTTTTTTTTTAGACAAAATATTAGAGATCTTAAAAGACAATGAGATTTTAATAAATTAAGCTGCATAGCTAAGAGAATAGTAAAAGTGCCCAAAAGGGAGAGAGGATTTAATAGATTCAGAAACAGAGAAATTTTATGAGGGAATAAAATGTAATGGAAATTCTGATGCAGACATAAGTCCTAAGATAATCACAGGGAAAGTAGATATTTGTTGTATAGTTCAGATAATCTAATATCAGGAGAATTTACATTCCTAAAGTAGAGAACTCAACAAATAGAATGAGAAATTTTTCAATAATGCAGTACAAGGAAAAATGTCTGCAATGAAGCAAGAAGGCATCTATTGACTGACTGGTGTGCCATTTTCCAGGGAAAGCTTCATATAGTACAGCTAATAATGAGACATATTCAGATTATATTATTGAAAGTCCTGAATAAAGAAAGAATTTTTAGTTATTCTGAAAGACAAAGACATTTACAAGAAGAAACATGAGGCTTATTTGAAACTTCCTTCCATAACATTCAATATGAGAAGATAATAAATTCACGAGTACAAAGCTCTGACAAAATTAAAAGGGGCCCAAGACTCCTTAAACACTGACCACATATTACCCAATTTCAAAAAGAAGAGAGATTTCCATCAAATATGAAATGGCTCATGTAATACAATTCCTATCATCCTTTTGTGAAAAATAAATCTCTGAATGTCAGATGCAGTCAATTAACAAATGAACAAAATATAAAATCAGAAATGAAGACGCTGACAAAGGGAATGAAAGGAAGCATTTATTATGTTTACAAAACAGACATAAATTACTTCAACCATAACAACAAAATATAATAATATAATTTGTACAACTTCATGAGAAGGAACGAAGTGTGAAAATTACAGTGTATTTCAACCCAATAGTTTATGTCAAAAATAGGAACAAAATGGTGGAAAGACAAGGCACACAAACCACTAGATGAATCACACAGGGTTTACTTATCTAAAGAAAACTGGAGTCAGCAAAATTAAATACACGATGGAGAAATCAGCATGTTCTAGAGCCAGTGGAAAGACAATAACCTGCACCCTCAGATCTTCACTAGGACTTGCCAATAATGATTTCTGATTGTGAGTCACCTCATATGTTTTCTGTTCCCCGCTTAGCTTTGCTTGTATACATAGTCTTACATAACTAAGCCTGAAATAGTGTAAATATAAGCTAGTTGTTATGTGCCAGGGACCATCTCCTCTGTGCCAAGTGTTCCCCAACAGTCTGAGTTTCCATAATTTAAAATGCAATAGCAAGGTGAGGTCCCAAATAGCTAGCAGCAGCTCAGATCCCACTTATCACTCTCTCCAGGCTTATACAGCCTGATGTAAGGACATGCCTTGACTCAGCGCTATGTAACAAGAACAAGGATTAGTTACCCAGACGGCTCAGGCATTCATGTTTATAGGTCTATTAATTAGCTCTATCCTACAGCTAATTACCTCATCATTTATAGCCAGAGTAAATTGATACTGTAAAAAAAAAAAAAAAAAAACTGAAATGTGTAGAATTTTTTAAATGCAGTGATTCAAACTCATAACATGTTTCATAAATCTTTAGCCTTAGCCTGATCTTTTGCAAATAAGATGTCCTGTGATAAAGAAACATTGATCTAAAGATCATCAGATTCTTTGCTCTGTTTTATTACCATGTATTTAATTCAAATAGAACAGAATGTTTATGTGTCATCATCCCACTTTAATTTGAAAACATTGTACCTTCAATCTATCCATTATTTCATCTACATACTTAGGGTGGAGAGGTATATAGAATGGCTTTACCTAATGTTAATGATAACTGTAATGATGGCCAAGAGCTCTCTCTCTCTCAAGTGAGAGAATTTATTAGACTGTGACTAAGATTCATATACTTTTACTTCTGTGTAATTAGTCATTATGCTTCTTTACGTCTCCTCTTGGCTGGGACATTTTTCTCAGGCTTTCCTTTTTTTTGGTGATCTCTTGGAGAAGTACTCAGAAATGAATAGACTATCTGAGTATGTAATGTTTATCTTCTGATTAGACAGGGGTTATGTGTTTTGGGGAGGAGGACCACAAGATACCATTCCATCGTATCACATTAAGGATTCATGCTATTAAAATGGCATCACTGTTGATGTTGACCTTGATCACCTGTCTAAGGTAGTATTTGTCAGATTTCTCCACGGTAAAATTACTCTGACCCCCACCTCCTTTTTCCATACTGTTCTCTTTGGAAACAATAAATTAGTTTTTAACTATTACAGAAACAAAGTAGTAAAGTTTAATATTTATTTTGAGGATATTTGAAGGGATTTTTTAAAATTATGTGTTTGCTGGGAAACAGTAACTATAATAATTAGCTAATTTTTATTGAATGTTTACTGTTGCTAAACACTATATATGAATCATCTCATATAATCATTACTCTAACTCTAAAGGAAATAAATATTATTCCAATTTTACCGATACAAGGAACTGACTCAAAAAGAGGCTGATTTGCCCAAGACCACACATAGTTGCACAGCTATTTTTTAAATCTGGCTCCTATATGATTTAAAGGCATTATTTATATCATGCCACAAAGATAATAGATGCTTTTCAAAAGAAGAAATTTCTAATATGTGTGCTATAGTGTAGACATTAAGTTTTAGGGAAATATTAGAGGTTACATGATCTCCTTTCTTCAGGTTAAGACTAGTTAGGTACTATGTATTACACATTTTTACTATTGGGTTTTTGTTGCTAAATGAACTATTTGCTTTCTTTGTCCTCATTGACTTAAATTCTGCTGGCATAAACTTCTTTTCAAGTTTATGTTAATGATACTTCTGTACTCTGAAGAATAAATAACACCATGTAATATAATAGTATCAATAAATGAGTCTACTATTTATTCTGTCAGTAAAACTGAGTATAAAGCATGATTTAAATAAGTTTATGTTATGCCCAAATAAATAAATAGTATAGTTATTTTCTCCCTATTATTTGAAAGCACAAATTGACTTTTAGTAAAGAAAATGTAAAAGTATAAAGAGAAAAGTAAATTCACATCAATGCTGACATTCAAATAACTGATATGTCAGGGTAAAGAAAAGAAAAAAAAAACACTGCAAAAATCAGAAAAGGATATAATTACATTTCACAAGTCCTCAGTAGAGGTTTTGAGTTCATTCTATTTTTAGTAGCCAAATCATCTAATAAGATAAATATATTGAGATATAAAGAAACACCTGATAAAGTTATTGTTGCTGTCAACCATTTCTGAAAATTCTACCAGGATATTAACTTAAACAAAACAACATATTTCTCTATAGTATCAATTTTCAGTAAACAAACATGTCTGTGATTTTTTTTTTCTTTATTACTTTTAGAGAGAGAAGAAGAGAGAGGGAGAGAGAAGGACAGAAACATTGATGAGAGAGAACATCAATTGGTTACTTCCTGCATGCCCTCCCCCCCCCCCCGACCAGGGATCGGACCCACAGCCTGGGCATGTGCCCTGACTGGGAATCCAAGCAGCCATCTCTTGGTACATGGGTCGACGCACAACCACTGAGCCACACTGCCTGTGCAAACGTGTCTATGATTGTTTTAAAAATCCCTCCCAGTTTGTTTTACAAACATTACAGATACCTCATGAACTACTATAAAAATGTTAGTGTTAAGCATTGTTTGAAATTGAATTAAAAATCAGGCACAGAATAATTACTTGATCTGACTGATGCCAGACAGAGATATGACTTTAAAATAAGACCTCAAACTCTCATTTATATTCTCTATGCAAAGTAATAATAACTACAGAGTAAGGTTGGTATGAAAAAAAAAAGCCTCACTTTTTGTAGCATATAAATTCATACTGTAAGTTGGGAATGGTGATTAGCATTTGAATAGATCAAAGGTAGTAGAGCTTTTGGTCTTGGTCAATGTTATAGGTCAATAGATTTGGAATGAAAAGATGAGCTTCAACTTTTATTTACAAAACCAGAAAAATAGTTAGTTGTCAGTACAGAAAGCCAATAAGCACTAGAAATAAACCTTAACTTTACTCACTTTTCATAAAGCACATATTTTTATTCCCTTAAGGCCCCGGCTTTTGCAGCACTGCAAATATTGTAGGCTACAGAACCCGTGAACTACTAAAAAATGAACATTTCATCCTTGGTTGAATATTGTTATTGCCTCTGTATTTATATTGTGCAGTGTATATAGATATAACTTATCTATTTTCCATTAAACAAAATCATAACTGGCATGCGGAGGTACAGAATTGGCTTCTTCTGTATTCTTGCTGTCTTTGTAAGATATGATGTCCTCATTCCAGCTTTACTAGCTTTTGGTAACAGCAGTTTTAGTTTGTAAAATGAAACAGCACCACCTTGTATCCTGAAGAAAAGCTACAGCTCGTCTAAAATCTCAGAACATTGAAGTCTGTGTTTCAAATATAAGTACTGATGATTATGTTATAAAGCAGATGAAACAACCATGGTCCAATTCTGTGTTAGGGTCCACTGTGTTCTTATTAAAACACTACATTTATTCTACCATATTCACCCTCAAAAATTACTTTTTTTCCTTCCTATTAAAATTTACTCCGATACAAAGCAAATGCAGAAAAATGTTATACATTTAATTGCATAATATCTATCAATGGCAGATAACCTATAAAAACTCAAAAAATAGTCATTGAACTGTATGTACGATCCCTTCTGACCTTGTCGTTTTATGACTTCATCAATCTTTTTTTTTTTTTTTCAATCCTCACTCGAGGACATTTTTTTCCATTTTTTGTTGTACAGATGGAGTGGGAGGGAGAGAGAGAGAGAAACATCATTGTGAAAGGGACACATTGTGTGGTTGCCACCCACACGACCCAACCAGGGCCAGAGACAATCTGCAACCAAGGTACATGCCCTTAGCGGGAACCAAACCCAGGTCTCTCTGGACCACAGGCCAACGCTCTAACCGCTGAGCAAGTTGGCCAAGGCATCAATCTTCATGTACATACAAAATAGGACAGGTTTGCTAATCTATATAGTAGATGCTTTCAATAAGTCTGAAGCTCACAAAGGGCATAGACAAACTCTTTTATGTGATATAAACATATAGATAAAAACTATTTTACCTAATTATAATTATTGTAGTTACCCCAGCTTAACATTTCATTTTGTTGTTCTTGGTTTCTTTTTAAACATTTTTTTTCAAAATACATAACTTATTTACACCCTAATTTCACTGTCCAGAAAAAAAAAAAAGTGGGCATTTCTTTAGTATACTTTTAAATATTTAACTGACCACGAAAATAATTCCATACAAATATAGCCATAGATCCTGAAACTCTTCACTGAGGTCATGAAATATTCTTCAATTAGTTCCTTGTACAGATGGAAAATTAAAGTTCAAAATTGTATTTTTGATTTAGTGATACAGGTACATACACCATGATCCACATTAGTATGTTAAAATGTTTCTAAAATATATATATTTAGATATAAATCTTATTTAACAGTGATAAGATTTACTGCTATGAAAACCATTGCATATTTCAAACCAATCTAATTCACAATTCATTGCAAATACAAAAAATATAAAAAATGCATTTTCACGATATCTAAACTTTCTAAAAGCTAGTGTATGAGCTTGTGATTGCCAGAGTAATGTTTGGATTATGATTTCTAGATCAATTGCTTTATGACCTCTTTAAATTGTTGGCCAAAATACAATAATGTTAAAAGTGGAATGAATTCTTATTTTTCTCCTGGCCAACACAATATTACACTCACAGATGCACAATTGCCAAGTAAGGGTGACCCTACATTTGGGGTTTTAAGAGCAGATCCTATACCATAAAATCAAACGATATTATGGGAATACTTAAGCCCAGCCAGGTGCTTGGAATTTTGCGTCTCACCCTTTTAATTGCTTCATGGTAAGATCTTCTATAAGGATGATTCACTTGTCAAATTCCTCCCTGCATTAGAAGTGCCTATTTGCATGTGTCTTCTAAGATGTAAAGTATCAGAAGGCTCGTGTTGTATCTGACATTATTTTAACACTAGCACTCTTGCCAGTGAATGGTACATAAGAGGAACACAATAAATATGTTCTGTAAATCCCTTTTCTCATATAACTGACAGAATGAAGAATATGTGATATAAAAAAGTTTATAAAGATGGAGTCCCAAACAGCTTCTCTACTCTTGACTAACAATGATAACATGATATATTTAATGAAAGGGAGAAAGAACATGTTTTTCCTTATAGTTCCAAGTAGCCAACAAATAAATTACTTCCATTTGATCTACCTATTATCTAGTTTATCAATTTGAAGGACAATATACTGTTTATTTTATCAGAATTAGAAAGAATGGAACTTAGGTTATGGAAACTCCCACTCTCTGCAGCATATGGAGTAACTGCAATCCATTACAAAGTTGCAAACTTTTGTTTCAAAGTCAAGGGTGTTTTCCATTTCTGTTGCTCTTGTTTTCATCTTCTGGATTAGCTTAAATGCATGCTTACTTTATCAAAAAGGAGTTCAATAAATATTCATTTCATGAATTCTTTCTAGATAATGTATTAAAATAAAGTTCTCTATATATAGGTATTTAAACAAATATGAAGTTAAAGGTTTTTATGTAACTAAAGCACTCGATATATAAAACTTTTAAGGATTTTTCTATTGTTTACATATATAATATTAATAGTATTAAGTAGAGAATTTTTCCAGGATTGTCTACAGAGGAGTATAAAAAATATGTCTGGAAACTAGGAAAACTTTCTGGGAGTAGTAAATGACTTTTAGAATCTATCAGAATATACATTCTCTGTAATGCTAGACCACTTCTCAGTTCCCATCTGCTATACATCTTATTTTGACCTGATTTGAGTTCTGTTTCCCTGATATTTTGATAGAAATAATCAACCGCTACATTCCACAACTAATTTCAAAATATTTTAGAAGTTGAAATATGGAATGGGAATACTATATTAAATTATAACAAATTAATTTAATCATTTCATTAAAGTATGACACTAAAATTAAATAATGTATTCAATAAGAATGATTTGAAATTGAACATATGGTATATACAGGAAATAATATTTTTAAATATTCCAAACTTGTGATTTCTAGGAAATGAAAGACAGAAAATTGGAGAATGTTTAGGGAATGAGGTTGATTCAAAATTGAAGCTAAATCAAATGTCAATAGCATCATCAAACTCTAAAGAGAATAGGGGCAGACTGCTTCCTCATGACTTTGTAGTTATTAACTGTGACTAAAACTCAGTTGCTTCAGATAAGATGCTGGGAAAGAGAAAGGACAGGAAAAAAGCAGAATTTAGTAACTATAAATTTCATTATTGCTTTCAAGTATTACTTATAAGAAACCAATAGATCATAGCCAAAGAAGAAGGGGGATTAAGGGTGGAAGGTATTGAGTGTGAAGGCAAACACACAGCAAAAGCACAAATCTTCCTAGATTCCAAAATATTGAAAAAGACGTAACATTTAAAATATCTATTTGCATTAATAACTAAATAATAAGTACACAATGAAAGGATACGTTACACATTTGGGGTGGGAGGGGAATGTTTGCCTCTAAGAGGAAGGAGGAAATACCGTGGAGGGGGCAAGCCCAGATCCTAGGCTTCTTTGAATATGCCTTATTTAGTAGATGCGAGTATGTAAACCTACAAACATTTCACATGTACCTTTAGAATTACATTTTAAAAAATAAGTATTTAAAAGTAAAACAAGAAACAATATTTAGTAGATGCGAGTTTGTAAATCTACAAACATTTTCATGTACCTTTAGAATTACATTTTAAAAAATAAGTATTTAAAAGTAAAACAAGAAACAAATGAATGTAAATGTGTATGCAGTTGGTGGTATAAAGAGAGTAAATACTAAAAATGAAAAGCATAATAATTTTTCTATGTATCTCAGAGGGATACATATTAAAGACAAAAAGAACTGCAAAAGAAATTCTTAAACATTGACGCAACCATATTTTTGCTTTAGTGTTTACATTTTATAATGGCATACTTATATGTTTAATGTGTGATAAAGCAAATGAGTAATAACTTTTAAGTTTTAGTTCCAACAGTCTCAGGGTTATTGAGAACTGAAAATCTCAGCACAGATATAAGAAAAACATATATAATGCAAAGGAGATTAAGTAACATCCCTGGAGGCCCTGAATTTAAATTGGATGCATCAGTAGGAGCTCATGAGCACTTTTAATAAAAATATATTTAAGAAAATGTTTTTGAGAAAAAAAAATAAACATTTTCTATATGTTTCTCGAAACAAAGCTTAAAAACGATAACCAACCATTGGCAATGAATCTAAATTTGGTCTTAAAACATATACATAAATTTCCTATGTAGATTTCATATAGCCGAGTGTGTGTGTGTGTGTGTGTGTGTGTGTGTGTAAATTATTTTTTCTCACTGGAAGGAACTAGGGCTTTTTGTAGAAGAAACAGTGGCAGAAAACATTCAAGATGAAATGACTCTAGTGCCCCTCAGGGAATGCAGTCTTTCAAAGATGTCGAGGGCTGTGGCAGAACAATTCAGGACTCATCTTGAAAAGGATCTCACTTGGTCAAAATTTGGAAAGTTTGAGTATTAGTATTAACTGAACTACATTAAAATATATTAAATATATTTAAAACCATGTTCACAGTGAAAATAAAAAATAAGACAAAGAAAGAACGACCGCTCACCAGTTGATTACTGATGAAGAATGTTTTCCATGGTTTTGAAGCTGATAAAAAATGACAGAATTATGCATGCATCCCATCTTTTGCACACTAACTGTTCTACTTAGTAACCATATACTAGATGACTAGATAAAGGACTCTTCTCTTTAGAAATAAATTTCATCTAATACGGAAAGAAATAATGACTTAAATAGAATATGACTCTTTGGATCTGAATTAATGGATCTATACAGTTATACACAACTGAAAATATCATAAATAGAGACAACCAGATAATATGTGCATCCTGAGGGAAAAATAGAAGGTGACATGTATAGCAGCCATGCCTAACAACACAAAACAAAACAAATAACAACAAATAATTAAACACACACACATACGCATGCACAAGGAACCTAAATCTAACCAAACCTTTAAATCCTACTTCCTAATTGTAGGAAGTTCAAAGAACAGAAAACTGTGTTAAATGGTGACTTTGAGATGTAATCAACAAAATTGAAAATGTGGGGAACCAGTGGACAAAGAGCAGATTGCTTCGAGTATCGGTTGTAACAAAATTAAGTTGTGCAGAGACAGAGATCAAGAGAATCTGTAACCTAAAAAAAAAAAAAAAAAAATGATATGCTGTTCAATGAGCAATCTCCAAAAAGAAAAATGTGATTACATGAGACAAGTGAACATTGAACACTGACTGGATATTTTACAGTATTAACAAATCATTATTCAAATGTTTGGGTGTGATAATAATTTTCTTTTAATTTTTATACTAGACATTTTTTAGAGCAGTTTTACGTTTATAGCAAAATTGAATAGAAATGACAGAGTGCTCTATACTCTGTGCTCCTCCTTAGACACAGCCTCCCCGACTAGCAACACACCTTTACAGAGTGGTACATTTGTTGCAATGGATGGGCCTACACTGATTCCTCATTATTACACTAAGACCATAGTTTACACTAGGATTCATTTTTGATATTGTATATTTCATGGGTTTTGACAAATATATCCATATATTCATCATTAGAGTATCCATGTAACCAAGTATCTACTATTAGTATCATACAGAATAGTTGTACTCACCAAAAAATCATCTGTGCTATGCTTATTCATCATTCCCTCTCCTCAACCCCTGGTAATCACTGATCTCTTTACTGTTTCTATAGTTAAGCCTTTTCCAGAACGGCAAATAGTTGGAACCATATAGTATGAAGTCTTTTAAGAATGACTTCTTTCACTTGGTAATATGCATTTACATTCTCCTGGTGTCTTTTCAGGACTTGATAACTCATTTCCTTATAGTGTTAAATATTATTCCATTATCTAGATCATTGATTTTCAATCTTTTTCTTCTCATGGCACACATAAACTAATCATTAAAATGCTGTGGCACACCAAAATATATTTTTTGCCAATCTGACAAAAAAAAAATAGGTACAATTTTAATTGATTTACAAAAAAATAATAATAGTAATTACCTACTCTTTTTATTCCAAAGGGATTAAAAAATAAAATGAAATCGGGCGTCTATACTTGCATATAAGGATTTCTGGTACCAATAGCTAACCAATCAGATGCAACTTTATTATGCAACATGCCCAATAAGATGCAACTCTATTATATGACCTATAGATTTATGGTTCAAAACAGGATATTTACACCAGATGGCTACTCTTGTGCTGGTTGTTATCATTTTATCTAACAATCTAAAGGAAAAGAGGTCAGTGCTTCTATTGGTTAGCTATTGCATTTTTTTTAAACCTCACCTGAGAATATATTTATTGAATTTAGAGAGAGAGGAAAGAAGAGAAGGAGAGAGAAAAATGTGCTGGCTGTTATGGCTCAGTTGGTTGAGTGTTGTCCTGTGTAACTACAGCGTGCCAGTTCAATTTCAAGTCAGCGCATATGCCGGGTTGTGAGCTCGACCCCAGAAGGCAGCTGATCGATGTTTTCCTTTCTCTCTCCCTCTCCCGCTTCTCTCTCTAAAAATCAATTAAAAAGTCTTAAGAAAAAGAGAGAGAGAGAGAAACATCAAGGTGAGAGAAACATTAATCGGTTACCTCCCATATAAGCACCACATTGAACCCACAATCTAAGTGCCCTGACTGGGAATTGAACCTGCAACCTTTCTGGTGTACACAACACTCCAACAAACTGAGTCACCAGGCCTTGGCAGGTATTGCATGTTTTAAAATTTCTTGTTGCCCCCTAGCCGGTTTGGCTCAGCAGTTAGAGCATCTGCCTGGGAACCGGAGAGTCCCAGACTGGGTTATTGCTAAGGGCATGTACCTTGGTTGCAGTTTGCCCCCCACCCTGGCCCGGGTTGGGTTGTGTAGGTGGCAACTAGTTGATGTGTCTCTCTTACATTGATGTTTTTCTCTCTCTCTCTCTCTCTCTCTCTCTCTTCCCTCCTTTCTCCCTCCTGCTCTATCTGAAGATAAATGCAAAAAATATCCTTGGGTAAGGATAATAAAAATAAAATAAAATTTCTTGCCACACACAGGTTGAAAATCACTGGTCTAGATGTACCATAGTTTCTTTGTTCATTCATCTGCTGAAGGACATCTTGGTTGCTTCCAAGTTTTGGCAATGATGCATAAAGCTGCTATAAAAGATCTGTGTGCAGGTTTCTATGTGGACATATATTTTCAGCCTATTTGGGTAAATATCAAGGAATGAGGTTACTAGATCATATGGTAAGAGTATATTTAGTTTATAAAAAACCACTGAACTGTCTTCTAAAGTGCCTAGACCATTTACATTCCCACTAATAGAAATGAGAGTTCCTATTGCTCCATTATCTTTCCTAAAACATTTGCTATTGTCAATCTTTTAGATTATTAGCATTTTAATTGGTGTGTGATGGTATCTCTTTTTTTAATTTGCAGTTCTTTTATGACGATGTTAAGAATTTTTTCATATGCGTATTTGCTATTTGTTTATCTTCCATGAAGACTTGTCAAGTTTTTCAGTCTATTTATTAATCAGGTTGTTCCCTTTTATTTTCTTTATTGTTGAGTTTAATTTTTCTTTGTATATTTTGGTTAACAGTCCTTTATCATGTGTCCTTTGCAGATACTATCTCCCAGTCTGTGGTTTATCTTCTCACTCTTTGACAGTGTCTTTCACAGTACATAAGTTTAACTTTAATGAATTCTAGTTATCAATTATTTCTTTAATAGACTGTGCATTTGGTGCTGTATCTAAAAAGTCATAGCCATATGCAATGTCATTTAAATATTCTTCTAAGAGTTTTACATTTAGGTTTATGATCCACTTGGAGTTAATTTTTGTAAAAGGTGTCAGTTCTGTGTCTAGATTATTATTATAAGTTTTTTGTATGTGATGTCCAATTGTTCATCACCATTCACAGATAAGACTAACTTTGCTTTATTGTATTGTCTTTGCTTTGTCAAAGATATGTCAGCTGGAGCTAAATAGTAAGTCTTGAAGTGCCAATCCTCTGACTTTGCTCTGGTTTTGTTTATAAAAGAATATTGGTGATACTAAGTATTGGAAAAGGTATGGGTTTATAGCAACACAAATACATTCTTGATGAGGTTATAAATTGTTAAAATAGATTTTTAGAGCAATTTGATAAATACCTAGTAAAGTTCATCTTCTGATCCAGATTACCAAATTGTTATAGATATAAAACTTTGATCCATTATGACAAGATGTTTATTATAGTCCTCTTATAGAAAAACAATTATATATGAAATTAGTGCCTACTAATGGGGATAAATGAGGTATGGAATAGTTATAAATCACAAAAATGAGCCCGGCCGGTGTGGTTCAGTGGCTGAGCATTGACCATGCACCAGGCTCAATTCCTGGTCAGGGTACATGCCCAGGTTGTGGGTCCAACCCCCAGTGGGGGCATGTAGGAGGTGGCCAGTCGATGTTCTCTCTCATCAATGTTTCTATCTCTTCTTCTCCCTTTCTCTCTCTCTAAAATCAATAAAGAAAAGAAATCATGAAAATGAGTTGTATTTAAATGTATTAATGTAGATAAACTCTGAAAACAAAAATAGTTGAGAAAATGACAATAGGATTGATACATAATAAACATTAATTGTAAAGACTTTTAAAAAGCATAAACAATACAATATTAATGAAGAAGTAACATAGTAATTTTCTACTGAAATATCATAAAAACAACAGAATATCACCCCTGGTATCCTGTCATGGGGGGCTGGGTGTCTGTGTGTCTTCATCATAGAAGCATTCGTCTCTACATATCATTCCTCTCTCAATATTTTTTCTTGATGCTTCTTCATCTTTGCCTGACTCCTTTAAAATGTACTCATTTTCTATAACAAACCCTATACATCTTAAAGAAAAAAGATTAAATTCAGTATTTTTGCCCATATAAGGAATCCCTCATGTACTGTTGGTGGAAATGCCTACTGGTGAAGCCACTGTGGAAAGCCTTATATAGTTTCCTCAAAAAATTGAAAATGGAACTACCTAGTGACCCAGTGATCCCATTTCTAGAAATATATCTAAAGAAACCAGATACATTAATTTGAAAGAATATATGCACCCCTATGTTCATTTCACCATTATTTACAGTAGTCAAGATCTGGAAACAGCCCAAGTTCCCATCAGTAGACGAGTGGATAAAAAAGGTATGGAATATTACTTTGCCATAAAAAAGAAGAAAATCTTACCTTTTGCAACAGCAAAGATGAAACTGGAAATTATTATACTAAGTGAAATAAGCCAGTTAGAGAAAGACATGCCCCATATGTTCTCACTTATAGGTGGAATATAATCAACAACATAATTTAACAAAAAAATAGAAACAAAAGCATAGACACATGGAATACACTGACAGCTGTCAGAGGGGAGAGGGATGGGAGGGCTTTGTGATGAAAAGGTGTGTGTGTGTGTGTGTATATATATATATATATATATATATATATATATATATTTCACATAGATGCAGGCAATATGATGATAGCCAGAGGAGAATGGGCTTGGGGGAGATGGAAGTGGGCAAAGGAAGGATAAATGGGAACCGAAAGAGACTTGACTTTGGATGGTGAGCACATGATGCAGTGTGCAGATGATGTTTTATTAAGTTGTACACTTAAAACCTGTATGATTTTATTAACCAATATTACCCAAATATATTCAATAAAATAAAAATTTAAATTCAATCTCTTCCATGATATTTCAATTTATCTAAACTCTACTACTCATCTCTAGTATAACTGCTAAAATATAAAATACTAAATACTAAAATCCAAATTTTATCCCTTAGAAATAAAATACATTCCATATCACAGTCCTTGTTTTCTAACTGCTTCATAAGCTGTTTGTGGAAGAGAATAAAGAACGTTTATGCAGGCTGTGAGCGTCCTTCTTTGGGAATATATAAATGTGTACCAGACAAGCTACTGGTAGCATCAGATTCACCAGGTGGCAATTATTCCCACTCAGTGTACAGGTTCCAGTGAATGTGAAGTTCTAAGAACTAAACACTTTAGGTTATTTGGTAAAATCTTGTTCTCTTCCTCTATTTGAACTTTGTGTTATTTGCCATAGGAAAGATTACACGAAAAGTAAACTTGATTTCCTAGATTGTTTCAGTTTTTTTTTTTTTTAATCTGAAAAAAAAAAAAATTAAGTGGAAGTTTTCTCTAAAAGTAGTTAAGGGCAAAACAGTCACCACATGAGAGGAGGGTAAATGCTATTGTAATGATCATTGAAGTTGAAAATGTACTTCAGAAACAATAAGAAGGTAAACTTTCTTCATTAGGGCCAAGTGTGCAAATTAAAAGTAGAAATTAGTCAATTGTACAACAGAGAATAAGTACACCTAGAAAATAATCTCCTAATACTTAATTATTAGTTGAGAGGAAATACTTCTTTTAATGCAAAAAAAAAAAAAAAAAAAATCCCTATATCTAAACTTTGTTTTCACTTAGGCATTTATTATATGCTGCCTTAAATAACTATTATTTACATTTATTTTCTTTAATAAAGAGAAATACTTTGTTTATCTTAGTACTTCTTTTTTTTGTTTTTTTTATCCTCACCCAAGGACATCTTTCCATTTTTTGTTCAGATAGAGTGGAAGGAAGAGAGAGGAAGAGAGAGAGAGAAACATCGATGTGAAAGGGACACATCAAGTGCTGCCACCCGCACGGCCAACCAGGGCCAGGGACAGACTGCACCCAAGGTACGTGCCCTTAGCGAAACCGTACCCGGGTATTTCTGGACCACAGGCCAACGCTCTAACCACTGAGCCAAACCGGCCAGGGCTATCTTAGTACTTCTTATAATGTTGACATAATTTGCATAAAATAGATGTTCAAATAAGAAAAATAACTGTTAAATAATTAAAATTAAAGTGTCAATGAATATATAAAATGCTTAGTAGCCTACTGTGTTGACATCACATAAATACAAAATCTCTAGATTTCACTAAAAAACTTGACTATATTTTTCAAATATTCTGTCAAAAAGATAAAGCATTTCTTCTCAAATTTTATAATTCATCCAGCAATCTTGTTACAATGCCAATTTGATTTAGGAGGTTTGAGTGGGGCCTGAGATTCTGCTTTTCCCATAAGTCCTTATTGCTCTTAGAAGCAAGATTTAAGAAACGTATTTTCATTTTTATTGTATTTACTATTAGGGTCCTCCCATCCAATTTTATGACTCTGACCCCTTCGAACCTACTAGTGCATACAATTCAGTGACTTTTAATTAATTTATTTATTTAGATATTTTTTTCCTTATTGATTTTAGAAAGGGAAGAAGGGAGAGGGAGAGAGAAATGGAAACATCAATGAGAGAGAAAATCGATTGGCTGCCTCCTGCATGCCCCCCACTGGGGATCCGGCCCACAACCTGTGCATGTGCCCTGACTGGAAATCAAACTGGTGACCTCTCTTGGTGCATGAGTGGATGCTCAACCACTGAGCCATACCAGCAGGGCAATTCAGTGACTTTTTAAAACTCAGACTTAAATGCTAGGTAGACTTAGTATAGAGTCCCAGCTCCAAATTTGTTGGAAAAGTTCTTAACTTCTCTTAGTGACTATACCTAAAACATGTTTAAAATGAAAGTGCCCACCTATATGACTTGTGTAAGAAATAACTGAGGGAAAAAAAAAAAGCGAAAGAATATTTAGACTCATAACTTGCTTCTGATGATCAAAATAACATTATAGGTATTATTATTAACTTAGTGGTAATCATAGTGGTGGCGTTAGCACAGATAGTTATCTAATTATTAATAAGGGAGCAAAGGGAATCAGACATTATTAAGCATAATCAACTGGGAGCATAAGTCTATTTGCTTCCCTGGGGAACCACCAGTCTATTACCTGTGGATCACTGGGGGAAGAAATAGAACAAGGAAGGGAAAGATAAGCACCAGCACAGGAGAAGGCAAAATGGGGCAGGAGGAGGTGACTCTAGGTGTATGGCAATAGGAGCCAAGATGTTGACCATGGAAGCCTGTCAGTCTAGCCTGGGAAAATAGTAGATTGTTTGGAAGGTGGGCCCAGGAAAGCTTGGGAAATTGATTGGTTATTTTGAAAGAGCTCCAGGTCCTTCCCCTCAGATAATATAACCCCAGGGAACAAAGCGTTCTCCCTCTCTCAGTGGCTGGGTCTCGGGGGCTTCGGGCCTGCGCTCCTGCCCTTCTCTCTCCATAACCTTGCGGCCCTCGCAGCTCTGCGGGGACCAAACACAGGCTCCAGGCGGGAGCCTGAAAATGCAGCACAGTAACAGATTGCAGCCAGGAACACAAGCTAAGCTAGCCTGATGGTGGAACAAAAAAAAAGGCTGGACTGGAATCGTTTTAACAGGACATAGAATCTCTGGACATTGGCCCTATTTCTGGCCCTGATTTGCCATGGCAGGATGGACAGAGATGGGACATTGGAAACTCAGGCACCTTCTGTTTTCACCCAAGTAAATCTTACCCCCAGACTTCATCCTCTCTTGTGGGTCCCTAAAATACTTTCTCTGGAAACACCACCAACGCCCCACTTCTGCCCACAACAGTGGTAGAGGTGGGGAGGTGGTAGTGACATTGGTCAGAGTGATGTAGAAAATAACAAACAAGTATCTCTTGACAAATCTTGGAAAACTTTATTGACCTCATGATGCTCACAAATATCTTTAACTTTCTGCCAAATGTCTCAGTCCACCTCAGATAAACTTTGTTGCTTCATTTTGTATAAGGTTAGCAGCTCTCCCAAACTCACAAATACACTTGAAATTTTTCTCTCTTTCGACTTTTTCTCCTGCCATCATAACAATTAAGACTACTTAATAAAAAGCTACTGGAGACATTTGAACTTTTATGGCATTTTGCCTATGAAAAACTTCCAGAGACCAACTATGGAGATGTATAAAGTTTTAAAATATGTTAGAAGTAGTTTTCTTCAGAATTCTTTAGCTAGATTTGAAATTAAAAAAAAAAAAAAAAAAAAAAGGCAATTTAAAAATTCCTTAACTCCTCAAGCTGGTTGCTAATCACTTACCCTCCAATTTTCCTTCAAATTTTCATAAAAGTGAGAACTTTATGACAGATAAAATATTTCATCATATCCCACTGCCAAATACCAAGTTTAGGGAGATACTTGCATTGGTCATATGTGACTCAAAGATCAATTTATAATCACCAAAACAAACCTTTAGATTCAATAAGAAAAATAAAAGTGCTTTTAAGATAACCCAAATATGTGGTTATTTATATTTTTATCTCACCAAGTCTATCAATAGCTATATTACAACAGAAGAAAAAGTGCTTCAACATTAATGAGCAGGGCTTTTAGTTGTGGATGAATCTCAAAACATAATGGAAAGCAATGAGTAGACTAAGTGACATTTCTAATTCCTGTTAAATAGTCGACATCATTTTAACAATTTATTACCATATCTGCAACAATTGAAGAAATATATTTTTCTTGGCTAAACATCAAAATGTACAAAGGAGAGTGAAATTAGTAAGAGACATCTGAGGCAGGTTTCCAGAATTCCTGTAACTAGTACAGAGCTCTTTAGTAGGTAACCTCTTGTTCTCTCTTAGCCCCCCCACCTTTTTTTTTTTTTTGCTTGGTAGAGAATAAACTGCATAAACCCAAGAAGGAAAGTAGAGGAAAGATCATGAAAGCCAATAACTTTTAAATTACACAGGATGCACAGTATATTCTTCTGATATATGAAGACAAGTGCTATTAAGAGGCTCTTATAGACTCTTGACCTTTAATTTAGCTTCCTAATTTCATGATTTCAAGATAGCCTTCTAAGTTTTGCCAAATGCATGAACTTTCTGTTTAACAGAGGGCTTGTTTTAATAACAGAGAGCTAACAAAAAAAGTCCCAAAATCTCCCTGCTATCAGGATTCTTATTATCTACCAAAAAAAAAATGAGGCAGAAGTTCTCTTAGCCTCTTTTGACAGAGAAAGCCAAGGTTGATAATTTAGGCTTGAAAAAATAGAAAAGTTAAAGTATGAAGCCCCCAAATTCCTCATGACATTTAACTTGAGTTCAGGATTTAAGTTTATGGCTTCAGTGATCCTTATAAGAAAAGGCGGATTGGCTTAGGGGAACGAAACATGTGAATTGGAATCGGATGCCTATGAAAGCCTACTTTGATCTTGCCACCTTGAAAATCCTTTTAATCATTTTGTCCTTAGAGAATCTTCACTTACCAAGTAGTGAGAACCACCTTATACTGATGCCAGGATGAAAATGTATAACTTAGATTGAGCAGAAGTCACAGTGTCATTAAGCAGATTGTGTCTCTACTATAACATCCTGGGCTTAGATGGAGAGATGGGAGCAATTGGACCCACATATTTTCAGCATGCAATGTGCTTACTCCAGCATATAAGTAGAATCAGCCAACTACACCTTTATACACAAAGCAAAAGCACATATTGATATTTAGTCATTTAGCTAAAAATTGAAAATAAATGCCTTTGCAAATGTTAATGTTCTCGTTCAAAATGTTCTTTTCTAAAATTGGAATCATTTTTCAGTGCTTTCATTTTTCACATTTGTAGCATTATTTCATAAGTGGATAGCTCCAAGCAATTTATAATGAGGTTACATTAATTTGCTACAACAAATTCAGAATGTTTAAATGTTGTATATTATTTGGCTTTATATCATGCAACACATGTTGTAGATGAATCATCATATGCTATTTTTGAGATATTGAAAGGAGGAAGTAAAGTTTATCTCAGTTGTTTTCCCACATATTCCACTTATGTGTTCAACAAGTAATTATTGAATAACTTATATTTCCAGACTTTATAAGAAATGCTAGGTATATAGTGTTTTAAAAAATATATGTACAAGCTATGAAACTTACACTTTAGTGGGAAAGGCGAACTTAAAATAAATAAATGAATAAATATATTAATGAATAATAACACTACAAAATAATTACAAAAATGATCTATACAAAATAAGTATTGTTTTGTAAGTTTAAGTAAGAGAACTGAGGCATGAGTCTGAGGAAGTGGAATTTAAACTGACATCTGGACTTCGATGAAAAGTTAGGTAGATAAAGGACGTCTCAGGCAATTCATCACATGTGTGCATACCTAGTGTAGAAAGTCAGTCAGTAAATTCAAGAAGCTAGAAGAAGGACAGTATTATTGGCACAATTGATTAGCATGTCTAGAGATAAGGTTGGGGAGGTATTCAAACCTAGATCTTCCAAGTCATATTTACTTCCTTGAAACAAGTAAAGTGAACGGCATTTGTTTTGTTTTTAACAGGGTGATGACATCTTTAAATGTCCAGTTGTGAAATATCATTTTTAAATGTATGAATAATGACACATTTGAGGGCAAGAATAAAGCAAGGAGGCCAAACAGGAATCCATCAAAAGTAGTCCGAAGAAAATGATAGTGAGTTGAGCTAGAGTGATGACAGCAGAAATGCAAACAACTATACCCAGTCAAGAAATACTGGGTCTGTAAATTGTCCTAAATGTGTCATGGAATATAGAGAGAGAATGAGAATAAAATGAGAGAGAATAGAGAATGAGAGAGGTGGCGGATATTTAAAAGTATCTATTTTGAGCCCTGGCCAGTTTGGCTCAGCAGTTAGAGTGTCCGCCCGCGGACCAGAGAGACCCAGGTTTGGTTCCCGCTAAGGGCACATACCTCAGTTGCAGTTTGTCTCTGGCCCTGGTTGGGGTTGTGTGGGTGGCAACTAGTCGATGTTTCTCTCTCTCTCCCTCCCACTCTATCTGAAGATGAATGCAAAAATGTCCTCAGGTGAGGATTATATATATATATATATATATATATATATATATATAGAGAGAGAGAGAGAGAGAGAGAGAGAGAGAGAGAGTTTCTACATGATAGAGCTGCCATTTATTTAAATATGAAAAAAACAAGCAAAGCAAAATCTGATAAAAAAGAGCAAAAATTAGGTAAATTTTTGAGCATATATTTTTGTCATTGAGAAGCAGTGTAGTAAATATATGAAATGGGTAAGTGAATACATAAATTTGCATCCTATAGCAGGTACAAGTTGGAGATTAAAATGTAGGGTTATTTAAGTCCATTAGTCATTAAGAACTGGCCTTGGCTAGTTTGCTCAGTGGTTAGAGCATCAGCCTGCGGTCCAGAGAGACATGGGGTTCGGTCCCACTAAGGGCACGTACCTCAGTTGCAGTTTGTCCCCACCCTGGTTGGGTTGTGTGGGTGGCAGCTATGCGATGTGTCCCTTTCACATCGATCTCTCTCTCTCTCTCTTCCTTTCTCTCCTTTCTACTCTAAGTTTGAGACTAAGAAGTTAGTATTGAGTGTGTATTTAAGTATATTTTTGCACACATACGTACAAGGCACAATGTAAGGAGTGGCCCCAAAAGCCATGGAATCATAAACATACTATTTCTTCCATTAAGTATCTATATAAGGAAATCTCTGCACAAAACTGCTGAAGATCATAGGGGGAATGAAAATGTGTGGTGAGAAAGGAAAGGAACAATACCTTCTAACTATTGTGCATAGATACTTTGTGTCCTCTCTGTAGAAGACTGCTTCAAGCCAAACAATCTCAGTTCTTTACCTGCTTTCTCCTGGATTTTATGCTTCTCATCTTTCATTATTTTTGGAAAATAGATTGGACTAGATAGAACTGAATACAAAGACAAATTGGACTAGATAGAATTGATCAAAGTAAATGGGCATTTGTAGGTGAAATCATGTCTAATTCACGTCATGTTCACAGTATGATTTTTGTCAAAGTAAATGTGCACAGGGGTTGCAAATGAACCACCGTTTCAACAGACACTAGAATAACAATAGCAATTGTCAAAGATGTATAATTTCACTAGTGTGTGCTATACAGCCCACAGAGAAGAAAATGTCTTATACAAAGTCTAGAGCATTCTATGGAATACATCTCAAAATTTAGAGCAAATAAGAATCATATGGATAACTTTCAAAATCACAGATTTTGTGGTCCATCCTGAGATTTGGAGTCAGTAAACCTGACATGGGTACTGGAAATATTGCATTTAAGCAAGTTTTACAAGCAGTTGGCTTCCAAAGTGACCATATATCACAATTTCAAAAACAGCAGCTTAAAGAGCATGGTCAGAACTGTTCTTTGACACAAAATTTAACTTCTAGCTATTAAACTAAGTGGAAAAAATATAGGATGGAGAGTTGATTATACTTGGTTGAATTCACAGATTATTATGACCTAGGATAAGTGATCTCACCTCTTTAGAGTGTGGGGTGAGGGGTTGGGTCTTTTGAACATTGTCAATCTAGGATTTTATTAATTAGAAGAGATATTTGTAAATGTTACCAAGAGAATAATGTATAAAATCAAACTTATGGCTTCATGTAACAAAATTTTTTCATTATAATCTCGAATGAAGTATGGCCAATAAATTTCAAATTATATCTTAAAATTAAATTTAAAAAAAAGTATATTCCTACAATTTCTTACAATTATATGTACATCAACAGAGAAAAACAAGCTCGGCCATGATTAAAGACGTAGCAAAATATTGTCATATTAAAGTAATCCTTGAATATTTAAAAGATTGAAAGAAAATGTAAGGCTACTGAAAAATATAATTGGTCCTAACATCTAAACATTTTCATACTCATGCACTACCAGACATGCTGATCACAATGCCAAAACAAAGTTATTCAAAGAAGATATTTTTACTTTGTTTGCAAAAGAAAAATTAAATCATCCCTCAAATAATACTACATGTCTTAATTAGGCTTGCTATATATTAAATCTTAAAATTTGGTAAAGTAATTCCTCTTTATCAATTTTTTTTATTCTAGGTCCCATACCCTTGCATATAAATATCAGAATAAGCTTGTCTATATGTATCAAAATCCATGGTCTGATCTGGACAGAAATTGTATTATACCTGTATCAAATTGGGGAGAATTGATGTTTTTACCTTGTTGAGTCTTCCAATCCATGAACTTGGTACATCTCTCCTACATTTTAAGTATCTGGGCTCAATGTACACGTAGCAAAGTGCAATGTATTATCAGGTTGGTAAAACTGCACAGGCTGTATTTCATCAAATTGAAATCACTGTGACATTACACAGACATGTATTTTCATTTTACTCTACAAAATTATTATTTTATCTTCTGCTCAAAACCAGATGGAATAATAGACAACTGAGTTGACCCGAAGTGTCCATGTGGGAAATATTATTGGAGATATTAAACATTTTAAATAATGTAGAGTTTTTCCTGAGAAAGTTGTTAATACCAGTTTATGGTCATCTCCAATGAGGACAAACTAGAGGAATTTCCCTGTTGTGACCAGGTCTTTGGAGGGGCCCAGAGAGGCCGTGAGTAAATGAGAGGGGGGTGGTACAAGATCAACTCAACAGGCAGACCATTTACTTCATAAAACTGTAGGGCTCCTCGTTTGCCTTCAGCATTAGTGGTTCCCCTTTCCCCCAGCTCTTTTACTAAGTTGTGTCCAGTTAAATACAAAGTGTGTGTCTTGAGGGTGTGAACAGGGTAGGGTGAGAGAGGATAAATGAACCAAAGTGATTCATGCCAGGCTGACAGCCTCTCTAAATAGGATCTGCTCACTGGTTTCCCAGAATGGGTCAGGATTCTCAAAGTGTATTTTCACATCTTGTTCTTCGTGTTACCCTCTGACAATGGAGAGAGAAACTTCTCAACAGGGCTATGCATTCAATTCCTCTCTGGTGTAATTTATAAACAAATATGCCAGCATCCACCCCCACCCACCCACCTCTATCCCCTGGAAAATGGAATGAAAAGCTCCCAGCAGGTGATTCTGAGGCAAAGCATTGGTGCAGAGCTCTGGCATGGAGACTTAGGTAGGCAATGCTCATTATTAAAACCAACAGATACAGAGGGCTATGGAAAAGCTGTTGTAACTTCCTACTGATCTCGGCCTTTTCTGTTAGCTTTAGATGTTCATGGGAATTCCTTTTTGACTGAACAGTGAATTTATCTGGCCACAGGTAGAAAACAGTGGCTTCATGGCCTTGTGATTTAGAAAGCAGTAGGAGAGGTAAACATTGCTAAGAAGGGATAAAGGAGAATTTTGTTTTGGCAGAAAACTGTAAACCTTTCTGTGAGGTTAAGCTCTAACCCACATACAGCCAATTAGTGAGAGCAACATCGATAGGGCAGTCTTGTGAAATGGTCATGAGCCTCCCAAGCTAAACAACACAACAAAATTCTGAAAATTTATAGGCAAATTATGTAGAGTTAAGGTGCACAGTCAAATGCAGTCAATTAATGCTATCATTGTAAATCAAGATTATAGCTTGCCATGTAAATAGCAGTTTATAATAAACATAAATAACAGCGCAAGTGACTCAATTTAGCAAATCATACAGGCTGTAGTGCATGGTCAGTGTACTGAATAGTTGAAGGGAAATGAGCCAATTTAGTCTGGGCAGAAAGACTGCTGGAATGCTAATTCAATATTAAACAGACTTGAAATAGCTCATAGAACTAAAAGCAAACTACAGGCAAAGAAATAAAGACAGGTAGCAAACAAACACAGAGGGTTTGGGAAACAACTGTGGGGAGTTTGAAATGAACAGCAAAAGGAACCTCATCACACACTAAAAATGTAGCCTGCTCCATGGTGGTTCTGAGACAGAATGAGGCAGAGTGCATCGGATATGCACAGCCGTGAAGGGTCAGATTGCTTGGGTTCAGAGGTTGTCATGGAAACTCACAAGACACGTCACTCAACCTCTCATATGTAAAAATGGAAAGATATAAATGGTCCTTAGCTCAGCTTTCATGACAGATACACAAGTTAGTGAATGTAGGGTGGTATGCAGCATGTAGTAAACACAAAATAGATGTCAGCTATTTAAAAATCAATTAGACCCTCATGCCTTAGATGCTATAGTTAACAGTGATCATTAATCATGTCACCCAAGAAGTGTTTGTCCACATTTTTGCTTAAGGGAAGAAATTTATTTTCAGTTGTTAAAAGTTACTCTTAAAGTAGTGGAATAGTGGAGTTTACCTTTTGTATTTCCCTGGGATGTCCAGAACTAAAACACGGAGAACGCAGACCAGAAAGTGGATATATTTGTTCCCTAGGGTGGCTGTAACAAAGAGCCACAAAAGGGATAACTGGGGAAAACAAATTTATTGTTTCACAGTTGTTGAAGTTAACAGTCTAATATCAAGGTGTCCATAGGGCCATGTTCCATCTGAGATTCTGGATAGAACCCTTCTTTGCTTTCTTCTAGCTTCCTCTCTCTTACCCTCCCTACCCCCAACTCCAACCACAACTGGCCTCCTTGGTGCCCCAGGAACCTGTGGAGGTGGCTTCTCCTTCAGAGATTTGAACATGCGATCCCCTTGGCCAGAAGCCTTTCTCTCAACTGTTCCTATGTTTATTTCTCATTTCCTTCAGGTCTTTCCACAAATATCACTTTATCAGAACAAGTGTTTCTTGACTACTCTATGTGAAAAGAATTTCAATGAGCCCAGTTGGTATGGCTCAGTGGATAGAGTGGAGTCCCATGGACTGAGAGGTCCCTGTCCAATTCCTGGTCAGGGTGCATGCCAGGGTTGTGGGCTTGATCCCCAGTAGGGGGGTGCAGGAGGCAGCCAATCAATGTTTGTCTCTCACATAGATGTTTCTAGCTCTCTCTTCCTTCTTCTCTACCCAAAAAAATCAATAAAAACATAAAAAAAAGAAAGAAAGCCCAAAAATCATTTTTTAAAAAATAATTCCAATGAGCCCTTCATTTGTTCGGCTTTATTGTTTTCCATTTCATTAGTACATTAAACATTCCTCTATTTGTTAATATTCTGTTTAGTCAAGTAGAATAAAAATGTCACAACTGGGTGTGTTTGTGTCTGTTTTTTCCCCCACTACATTATATAGCACTAAGAACAGAGCCTACACAAATTAGGCACTCAATAAATATCTGTTGAATGAATAAAAATATAAACTATCATAATCCTTGCAATGTACTTGCAAAAGTATCTGGCATATTGTTAGCACTCAATACATGTAAATTATTGTTTTATTATTACTAATAGAAAATACTGCTCCTAGAGAATATTGGTGGTAATCATCATCCTTATTGTACTCATTGAGAATTTACTATGTTTTAGAAAATGCATTATATATCACCTTGTTAAATCCTTTCAACAATTCTGTGAGGCAGGTATTATTATTATTATTAATAGCACCATTTTACAAGTGGGAAAACATGCATTCAGAAATAAAATAACTTGTTCAACTCAATTATCTTATAAATATAGAGTCTGAATTCTAGTCCAAGACATCTGGTTTCAGGTTCCATCTTCTTCAACAACTATACAATACAATTGTGTTGGTAATTCTTAGACAGGCAGATTATAATAAGAACTTTGGAAAATAGTATAAAAAGCCCAAGAAAAACCAAGTATAATTAATGAAACCTCAATATAAAATGATACATACATTAGTGTGTACGTTAAACTGCTGGACTACGAATGCTCGTAATTCAGTGGTGTAAATAAGACAGGAGTCCATTTCCTTCTCCTGTGACACTTTGGCCAGGTGTGTTCCAAGGGGCAGTTCTGTTCCCTGCTCCCATGTAAAACACAGACTCGTTTCACCTGAAGCTCTGCCCTTTTCCAGTACCATCTTCATCTGCAGGTCTAGGCTGGATCTCAGCCACATCTCAGTTGTAGTCCATCAAAAAAGAGCACATTCAAATGACTCCCCTTCTATGAGCCCCTCTGGAAAATGGAGAGAATGGGTTTTGAGGAAAAACAAATCTTATGCCCAGAGGACCAAAAACAAAAACAAAAACAAAAACAAACCCTAATGTGATTTTTAGAAAAAAAATTTTAAGCAAGTCTACAGTTTAGTTCAAACAAGGGGTCCTTTAACAATGTGGAAAACTTTTCACAACACCATTCTAAATACTGGAAGGAAAGATGGATTAAAATTACTAGACAGCACAGTGATCCTCAGTCCAAGATGGTTGAGTGAGAAGTGGTCCAGAGTTCTCAGAGGTACAGGGGGAAATGAAGCATTTTATAAGGTACTATGAAAAGGTACTTCTCAAGTTGTAGAGGAATAAGAAACTTGGAGTTAGCAAATCTCGAGTTGTTCTTTTCTGTTCAGTTTGTGCTCAGGAAAAACATTTTTGCTTCATGCAATGGGAGTCAACCTTATCCCATGCTGGTGTTCTACAGGAAAGCTCCATAGCCTAGGTGTTTAGTAAGGTCAGCTTCCTGAAGGCCAGCAGAAGCAATTTTGCTTTTGTTTTGTTTTGTTTTGTTTTTAGTCCCTTTCCCTGACTTAGGTTTACCAAATAAAATATAGGAGCCCCAGTTGAATTTTAGACTGACAATTTTTTTGTCCCAAATTTTGCATTTATTTATCTGAATTTCAAATTAACTGTATGCCCTCTATTTTAATTTGCTAAATCCAATAACCCTCCTCCCAATCCCCTTGTCAGTTTCTATTTGGTGTGAAAAGGCTGAGCTCTATCTGCTCTCCCTCCCCACGCCCCTCCTGTGTTATTGGAATTTGCAATAGGTTTGAAATTCACTTGTTAACCCATTCATTTCGCCCAGCTAAACAACGCTGAATGATGACCTGATGGAGACATTTTGACTGTGGTCCATAAATAACTTTCATATATTTGGACATTATTTCAGTTCCGGCCCAGCTCTAGAGACTATTAATATCATCCCCAGGCCACAACCAGAGATAACAAGTATGAGGCCTGGAGAACTATTATAAATATATCATAGGTTCCATTTCATTTTAGGCAGTAATGTCCATTCCTAACAAGGTGAAGTGAATCTTTAAAAAAGTCAGTACAATTTTAAATGTGCAAGGGGATTAATTTTATTTGTAAATAAAAACATTTTTAAAAGTAGAGCAGTTTATTATTTTGTGGTAATAAGTATCAGTTAAGCCATTACCTCGATGTTGTTGTTTTTTTATAATGATCTCATTGGAAGTAAGTTTTCAAAGCAAGTGAAATATAGAACTAAAGTCTTTGTGGTATTTAATGATTTTAAAGGCATAGCAGTTCTAAATGTTCCAGCTCAGGCTTTCATGCCGGAGTCCATATGCCCCGAACCTGAGACAGAGGCACTCTGACACATGCTGTATCATTTGCACAAACAACTGAGGGTAGTGCAAGATCACAAAGCACTAGTGACTTATGCCTTCCCTAATCTGAACATAGCAACCCCCTGGTTGTTCAAAGCTGTTCTGGTTTCAGCGGCACCTTCTGTCCGGGGGAAAAGAGCTGGGTAACTCAGGAGGAGTCTATCCTTGGGACAGAGCTCAGGAGGCCTCAACTAGTAATAAAAGCTTATACATTCTGAAATTCATTCATTCCCACCGAAACCCAGTTGTTAAGGGCATTTTGAAGGACTCGTTACCCATGAAATTAGAGGGAAAACAGCCTTTCCATGTGGTGTTCTTTGGAATAGGAACAAGTCGACCTCATATACAACTGAGAATTCTGCAAAAGACATAGGACTCTGTAGGTGACTAATCCCAACCCATACTCCAGGAATCAGATCAGAATAAAAGCTTCTCAGAAACTTTTGAAATCATGGAATATTTTTCCTTGCTAAAAACTATTTTCCTAAAAAATTCTCAGGAATGTGGTTCCCCAACTGGGAAAAATCTGTGCAAATAATATATAGACACTCTGTATATGTGTTGTGTAAAACCAAAATCTTTACTCTCTTTTTTTAGACCCTCTGAATTTTAACTGAAAAACTTGATTTTGAATTTTCATTAGTAAGAACAGTGGATTTCACACCTACAGCTACCATTTAAAGTTATATAATTTTTAAGTCTTTGAAAATAAATGATAGCAATAATAATACACATAGTGCTTATAAATATATATAACAGTATAATATATAACAATAATATAATAAATAGCTTATTGTATACCTGGTAATGTTCTAAGTTTTTTGGATTCTTTAAATAGTGAATTGCTCTTGGAATTTTAATGAAATTATTGTTAACTATATAAATACTTATAATAACTTTTTTTAATGTGTAAAAAGCACACTTATATAACAGTATATGTTATTAAATCATCCTACTCAGAAATATATGGATTTTGTACTATCATAATAAAATTGTGTAGTTATAGAGTAAAATTTTTTATATTTCTATTGTCAGTGCTTATCTGTCTAATTCTAAACTAAATACCATTTCTTTCATTTAATATTTCTTAGATCTATCTCTTACTATTCTTTAATCACATAGTCTGGTAAAGTTCTGGTCAGATTACAGATAAACAACTCAATTATCACTTGGTTGCTTCTTAATCTAGCCTCTGTATTTTCTCCACAGTCTCACACTCAATAAATTCTATAAAATAAAATCATCCTTCTTTTAGTATCATGACTATGTTTATCATTTTCTGTATTATCTATTTTGAATATTTTATAATAGTATAGTCTAATTTATTTTCCATGTCTGCAAGTATGATACCTTATTGTGCTTGAATTATTTGATCCTTTTAAAATTTTTATTTCTGCATATACAGTATTTTATATAAATAATTTATCTATGAGTTTAAAATAAAATAAATTTATTATTTTATTTGGCCAGGAGTAGACATTTCCCCATTCCATTACTCTTCTATTTAAATACTAACTAGCTATATTTCTTCTACGTTTTTAGCTTATATGTTCTAGATTGAATTTTAGTCTGATGTCTATTAATAAAATGTATACAAAGAAAAAAAAATTCCTAAATTGGGTAACTTTAGAGAACTCATCTACTGTTCTAGTTGATTCTGCAAATTTTAAATATATTATTTTAAAAGCCACAAAATAATGTAGTTAATAAGAATCTAATGACCATGAGAGAGGGAGGAAGCCATTTCTAGAAATTAATCTAAGAAAAAAGTAATATAATATTATGCTTAGACTAAAGAAGGTTAATAATCTATGGTATGGCAAATAGGATTTCACTTGTAATACTAAAACATTAACAGCTATATATACCAGTTATTGAAATCCTATATATACCAGGATTCCAGTTGCCTAAAAAGCAACCTGAATATACCAAATGGTTGACAATACTTTAATTTTCTTTGAAAATCAATTAAAGCATCCTTGTATCTCAGTAAAATAAAAATGCATGTCAAAATTTGCATTTTGAGAATCATGGACAAAATAGTGTTTCCATTTATTCTAGTAATTTCTCTTAGAACTCTAATTACAGATTTACCAGTCTATTCTCTATTGGAATGCTGATATTTCAGTCCTGATTGATATTCTAGGTACAATTTCTGGATGCTAAAAGACAAAAAAGAATGACAACATTAAACTTTTATTAATTCATGAAATCCCCAAATAACTTTTCAGTTAGCTATATCAAAGAATCAAGATCTTTAGAAAAATGGCTATTATAGAAAATCTTTATTGAATATACCACAAGTTATATATAATAGGCAGAACATGGAAATATAGTCCATGAGACATAAACAAAAGAAATGTTCATTAAAGGCAGGAAAATTGATGACCTTAGTAACATTTGGATCTTTAACACCTATTATTTTTAACCAAATATAAAATTTTCCTCAGAAATGTTGTGGATAATATTCTCTCTCAACTTATCATTTATCAACAGTAACTCCTGAGTGGAATTAACTGTGCTGAATTATAGTTTGACAATGGATTTAATTGAAGTGTTAATTGTAACACAGAACAGGAAACATTATTCATGCATACATGCGATTTTCAACATAAAGAAATGTCATCAATTCTCTTCCATTGATGTTTCTATCTCTCTCCCTCTCCCTTTCTCTCTCTAAAAGTAAATAAAGAAAAAAAATGTTTATATATATATATATATATATATATATATATATATATATATCTCCTTAAAATTTAAATGCTTAGGATATGTAGGGGGGGGGATATAATTTTCCAATGAAAAACATTTTTTAAAATAATAATCCAATCTTCTGGAAATTTAGTTGGCCATAATCCAAAACAACTATTTCATTGCTAAGATATTAGTTTCCAGCATTATCAAGGATATGTCTAAATTTGTCTCTAAAATCAATGAGGTGTCCTGCCAAGAACTGCTGATCATAAAACTTAAAATGATATTGATCTCTCCTCAAATAGGGGGGCTATAAATGTCTTTTTAATAAAAAGCAAATGGGTATATTAGAGTTATAAAATTCTGTGCAAACAATAATCTAAGTCCCATTAACCTCCAAGCTATCATGGGTAAGAATAGTTTTCAAACATCACATAATGCAATGATTACACTAAGACAAGTTTCTGAGTGGAAGAAGAGATGATTAAAACACCAAGAATTTACCAGATCTGCAAGATGAGAAGTGTTGAGTGGGTCAGTAGACATATTTACTGTTATAAAAATCTACATAAATGAGCCTAGACAGAGAAAGCATCTGTGAATTTGTTAAATTTGAAAACTCTGAGAAGAATAATAAATATAGAGCAGGCAGCATGAAAAAAAAATGTCAGTGAAGTTTGGCAGTCTACTGAGCTAAAAGTAGTTGTATGTACAAAAATGGAAAGTTATACAGCTGGCTGAAGTATAAAGAATCAAAATGTAGAGCCCAAAACTCCAGTGCATTAAGAGCCCTTATAGAATATTCAATAAGAAAATTTAAGTTTCTATTAATATTAAGAAATGTATTTTGAGTATATATTTAAAAAAAAGAAAATAAAGCATTTCAAAAAAAGAGAATAGATAAAATGATTGATGTGACACTCAGATCACATCAATAAAAATACTGAACCACATCTATTTGATCACTGTCTACTATTTATCCAACTAGTCGTCTTTTAGGCAGTGGATTAGTGTTAGTTTGAAAGTAAGTGCTACAGGTAACAGAAATAACCATCTTCCTATTCAACACAGAACATATACCACATGACTAGTATAAAGGCAATTATGTTCCTAACCTTTGTTTTAAACCTATTCATTTATTGATGTTTCATTATTTTAAAGTCATTTATTATTTAGTATATATGGAAAGAAGATTACAAACAGCATGTTAAGGAGTTGCAACGTTTTACATTTTATCGGGTAGACAGGTCAATATTGAATTATAAATGTTCAAAACTTATCTCAAAATTGCTATCATTTTAAATCACTAATTCTCTTTTCAGCAGCAAACTTTCAAAAGAGAACTTCTACTCTTTGAATCTTAACTGTCAGAGACTCGCTTTCTATCACGTTGGTAGAAGTTGAGGTAGACATAATCAGGGACGGTTTCTCTCTTACTTTGCCACTATTGTGAAGAGAGAGTATTCTTAGGATCCACTTCTACCCAAGAAGTTCTCTTACAAGATTTCTGTTCCGCCCAGCTTGTGCGGGTCAGTAGTTGAGCATCGACCCATGCACCAAGAGGTCACTGGTTCAATTCCTGGTCAGGGCACATGCCCAGGTTGTAAGCCCGATCCCAAGTGCAGGGCATGCAGTCAACGTTCTCTCTCATTGATGTTTCTGTCTCTCTCTCCCTCTCCCTTCCTTTCTCTACAATCAATAAAGAAAAAAAAAAAAAAACTATTTCCGTTTCATGGTAAATTTGAAACAGAACTCAGTCATTCATCAATTCGTTCACTAATCCAAAAATATTCATTGTCTACTATAGTCCAACCTTGTGCTAGGTGCTGGGAAAATAGTGGTTACTAGACAACATAGGGCTCTGCAATCATTACCTGAAATTAACTGAAAAGGGAATTGTTATAATGATTTTTTAAATGACCAAATTTAATAAATCACTACATTATAGACATACAAGTCACAGACATCTCTAAAAAAGAATACATTATTCATTGGAGTTTTACAATTATTCCTTCCCTCCCGAGGGTTGATAACAATTTGCAAGTCTAAGAGGTTGCATCTCTGTTTTATTTTATTTATTATCTGTCTCCTTGCTCTTGGTCTTCTATCTTCTGAAGTTGATTAGACTTTGTTGATACCATGACCATTTTTCCAGAGGCCCTTTATCCTCATTTCAAGAGGAACTACCAACTCCCTCAATAAGTGGCCCAGCACAACATTTTTACCATTTCTAAAGCTTGTCATCTTTGTCACACAGTCTCATTATTACGTTTCTGTGCTTTTTCTTATTTTCCTTTATTTCTCTCATTCGTTGTGTACCGCAAGTAGTATGTAAGTATACATAGGAATACTTCCATTGCTGCTTTTTTTTTCCACCCTGGGATGTTCCCCGTCTTCCTTCTTTGCACTTACCACATTTAGTCTAAATACTCTAATGTCGGCTCAGGTTCTTTCTCTATTTGTCAATTTTGTCTTTTTTACAATTGGCATGGAAAGACAAGTTTTTTACTCACCTCAATATATCCCATTATTTTAGGTAAAGATGTCACCATGTATACATTGCTGAAAGAAAGGGCTATAAGAAACTACTACATTTTTTTAAGTACTGCCCTTTTTCTTTTAAAAAAATCTCTAGCTGGACAATTGTATATGGAATTTCACAACGAAGTGTAAATATAGTAACCCAGTTAGCACAATAACCTTTTGACCTTTGCATAATGGTACAACTTTTGTGTGTGGCCCAATGATTAATGACAACAGTAACCTCTCTCATTAGTCCCAGTTGGAAGGTTTGATTGTCATTATTTCTTTAGGATTATTATTCCCCAAAGTAAAGTTGCCCAAACCACTCAAGCTTCCTTTTCCTCCTGACTTTCCTATTTTTAGCATCATCTACTCAAGTAGGCTTAAAACGTTGAGTTCCTTCCCTTCATTAACACACATCTGCCCCCAAACTCTTAAAAATCCTTAGGGTTTTTTGTTCCCTTACTCAACCATTCCATCTTTATTCTAAATGCAGCTTCCCTAGTGGATTTCCTTATTAACTATGCCAATATTTTGCTCTCTCAACAGCTCTTTCCATCTCCATTCACTCTTATTTTTGCAACCAAATTAGCAAATGTTTTTGCTTTGTTATGTCATTCTGATTCTAAAAAGCCTGCTATATCTTCCTACTGCCTAGAGAATAAAGTCCATATTGCAATCTTACTCCTTATTTCCTTTTGCTTATTTACCTTCACTCTTGAAAGTATAACCTATTTCCTGAACATTATTTATATTTTTCTTATCTGTGCCTCCTAATAAAGTGGATAAGTTTGTCTATAGAAAGTTTTCTCATTCTTCCCCACTGCCATGCCTCACTTCTAATCTCTGTCTAAACCTTGCCCAATGTTCACATTACAATTAAAAAAAAAAAAAATACTACTCTATCTACAGCCTACAAGCCAGACCCAATGTCTTCCTCATACTCATTATTGATTCTCCTTGCCTGTCTATTTCGGTTTTGTTTTGTTTGTTTGCTTTGCTTAGCTTTTTCCTTATTGCTTGTATCATATTTTATCCAGAGTATGTTGTAAAAAATAACATTTTTTTTCTTCTGGAATTTAATTGTACATTGAGAGAAATGTACATTGAGAGAAATGTATAATTTATTTAGTAGAAAAATAGTTATTTATGGAGTCAGCCCTAACTTGCATGGCAAAGAGACTCTGAGTGATTTGGGGAAAAGTGTGGACCTCAAAAGGAGAAAGTTGGTTTAATTATCAGTAACAAAAAAACTTAAATGTAATCTGTGGCAGGTGAGTATCTCAGTGTCTAGGTGTCTTCTGTGAACACAAGCCCAGACACCAAAAAGAGAAAATATCACCATCCTGGGGCCCTGAGGTTTCTGCAGTGTTTTTGCTTTGGCCTCGTCTTGCTCTACCTCTGTGCTGGGTTGTCAACCATGTCTTAATAATAGCTGGGCTACACTGAGGTCTTTTTCAGATCGTAGTCTTTTACCAGCCATTTTCACCTGGAGATGTTCGTGAGCACCTCTCTGGTTTGGCTAGAGAAAGCTGTCCAGCAAATTATCCAACCATGGCATTTCTCATTTGGTCATTTGCATAAAGTTCTCTAAAAATGGGGGGGGGGGGCTTGTATACACTTCTCTATTGTTTATTCCTGCAGAAGAGAATATTAGACAAATATTGACAGTGACCCCTTAGTTTTACATAGATTATAGTTTCCTACAATAAGTTCAAAGTACACAAAGGGACAACCGGTTGAGGGATGGGTCCTTATGCATGCCCTTTCTTCTCCAGAAGTTACCCCTTGGGCTGTGGAAAAGGCTATCAAACTACCCACCGTGAGCTTCTTCGGCCTTGTAGTAGAGCCAAGAGAGAAGTTTTCAAACCCTTAAAATCTCTGCTGCACGACCCAGAAACTCCAGCATACATGATTTATATTATAGGGAATATAATTGAGGAGCTTTTGGGAAATCACAGTACCTAGAAATAACATCCTAGGGACAGTTCCAGGAATCGCTCCCTAATAGAACATTATGCATAGTAGTCATGGCCCTGACGTTTCACAAGGTCATACCCACACTTGAGAGGATTATACAAATGTGTAAACACCAGAAGGCAGGGATCATCAGGGCCACCTTAGCAATGGTTCACCAAAATATTTGACTTAAAAAAAGCTGTAAATGGCTAGAGGAGAAGTATAGAAGCTAGAATAACAGCATAACTTGTGGCGAATTAGCCTCTGAAACGATTATCGAAGTGATACCAATGGTTCAGTTCAACAAGAAGCATAGAAAAAGACAGAATAAATAGGCTCAAAGGATGCCTATAAATGAGAATGAGAAAAAGGATCTAGTGAAAAATGCTTGGGGCAGAGTGTCCAGAGGGTTTAGGAGGAAGCCTGGCAGAGAGCAAAGAGGCTTTGGAGAGGGTAGCCCTGACCCCAGTCAGAGCCCCTCTCTCTTCAGCTAGCAGCACTGTGATTTTGATGTTTGGTTTTTTTTTTAATCAGTTTTGAGCTATCAATCTTTTATAAAAATGGGTAACTATATTTGCCTGGTGTACATGTAGGGAAGATTAAATTACCATCTGTGTGTGTGTGTGTGTGTGTGTGTGTGTGTGTGTGGTGCTAACACATTGATCATGCAGAAAAATGGTAGCTATTAGGAACTGAACCCAGATACCGTATCATGATGGCTCCAATCCTTAACTTTAAAGTAAGCTTGAAATTTAATAGTGGATTAATGGGACTTATTTACCATAACTCTCTATTTCTAGCCTCTCATTCAATCTAGATTCAAAACACAGAACAGAATCATTTAACAACAGGTTTCCTAACCTCCTGTGCCCCATAGTAAAACTTTTTTACTAAAAAAAAAAAAAAAAAAACAGGCAAAAAACTGATACTATATGTCATGCAAACGTTGTCACTGAACTAAGAATATAGCAGATGATTAAAATATTCTTGCATTACTACCACAAATGTCAAGAAAAGCTTCTGCTTGGATACATTCAAATACAATAGTCCAGCAGTGGGAATTCCAAGTCAGGGCTAACCAGCAGCAGCATAGGTGTGTTCCTAACATCACTCCCGAAGCTCAAGGTAGCCAAAGAACAGTTGTACCTATAGTTAAAATTCACCAGGCCATGAGTGTGTCAGCTCCTGTGGGAGGTGTCCAATACATTAAAAGATCCAGTTTTAGTATTGTTTGTAAGCCAACTGTTTAAACTAAAGTATAGAAATGTATTCCCATAGTTTATTTTTTAGTATGCTTTATTTCAGTGATTTCTCATGGTATAAAAATTTAGACAGAAAATTTTAAAAGAAAGTAAAATTTAAAACTTGCCCATAATCCAGAAATCCAGAGATAATTCATTTAAATAATTTGCTTTATAAATAGCCCTGAAATCTTATTGATATATGCCTTCTTATATATGTATGTGCTCATGTATAAATACATACGCATGTTTAAAATACAAGTTATAAGGATGGATCATACTTTACATAATGTTCAATAAATTTTTCTTACCCCATTGAACAATATCTCATACATATGTTGTGTACCATTAAATATTCTTGAAAACATGATTTTAGTTATTATATGATAATATGTATAAATAATTCAATCAACTTTTATTGGCAATTGAGTCATCACTATTTTTGTATCTTATTTTTACATTAAAGTAACACTGCAAAGGACATGCATTGCATTTACATGCATACACACACAGAGTTGTGGTTAGCACTGATTTTTAAATTTATGATAAATTCCTATATCAAAACTGCCAAGTCTTTTAAAAGTCTAAGTATTTTTATACATAGTTTGATAATCATTAGTCCAAGTACAAATATATTTCTACTCACATGTTGGTTCTTGAATTGTTTCAGATTTGCTTTGGAGGTGGTAATGTAAAGAGTTATATTTGTTTAAAATCTTATTTTTATTATTTCTTATTTATTTCTGTTAAAAGGCCTTGTTTTCTAGGCCTCTGTGGAATTCTTCCCTATGTTTCACCTTTAATTCCTCTCACTAAAAGGCCTGGCTGTGATTCCATGCTCGTTAATGGAGGGCTCCATCCCGTGGCCACTCGAGCAATTGAATCCTCTACAACCAGACAGCACAGCTCTCACATCTAATTAGTTTTGAAAGTCTATTGATTATTCCCTGCGAAGCCCCCTCACATCTGCTGCCTCATTTCCAGTCCCAGTAGCTCCACACTAATTCTGTCCTTATCATCTCACCTCTGAACCACTGCAATAATTTCCCAACTCTTTTACTCTCCAACACGGCCCCATCACATAAATTGCAAAGATGAACTCTCAGTATCTCTCAACGTGCTGCCCTCCAAGATCCTTCCTCTCCAGTTGTTCAGGTGTTCTCAGTAACCCTGAAATCACTTTGAGCATTCTGATCTCTAAACTTTCCCTGAGCTACTCCTTCAGCTTGCAGTGCACCCTCCCTCTTCTCTTTTTCTTTTGGCTCCCCAGTCCCAGCTTTCAGAAAACCACCTGCACTCCCAGGTCCAGATCAAAGTTTCCTCCACCTCTCCCCAGGCTGAAGGGGCTCTCTTCTCTTTGAATTCCTATTACACTTATTCTTGTCGGTTCTGCAATTTCCTTGGTCTTTTTTTGTCTCTCTGTTTTCTCATTGGTAAAATGGGTATAACAGCAGTGTATTACATGGAATTAATGTGAAGATGAGAGAGATGACAGGCTCTGTGCCTAGAAGCATGTAGAAGCATGCCTGAACATTGTAAGTGCTCAATAAACTTATTTTTGCTCTTATTATAAAGTGGATGATAATTATAATGATCTATTGATTCATACCGTTAATTATATTTTTTGTTGGTCTGTATCACTTCTCCCCATTTAGTAGAAAATTCCCTACAGAATAGACACTGTGACATTCTATTTTGGTTTTAATAGAATGTCTTGCATAGAGTAGATGCCTAATTACTGCTTATTGATTGATGATTTCCTCTAAGCACAGTTGTGTTGAACAGTGGTACTGGTGTCAGGATTTCCTTTTTGGACCCACAGCACTTCAGGAATATTGGGCAATTTAGAAAAAAATTCTCAGTTTTTCTGAGTGAATCTGACTAGATTTCCATTGCAAGAACACACGTGTCAGCCTCACTATAGAATAAATTTTATTCACACACGTAAATTGTTTTAGTCAGTTCAGGCTGCTATAACAATTTACCAAAGACTTGGTGGCTTAAATATCAAACACTTATTTCTCACAGTTCTGGAAGCTGGAAGTCCAAGATCATGGGGTCTGAAGAGACGGGTCCTGGTGAGAGCCCTCCTTTAAGTTACATAGTGTAGTCTTCTCGTAGGCTCACGTGGCAGAAATGGCTGAGCTAGCTCTTCTGCCTCTTTTATCCCAGAGGGCTCCACTCTCATGACCTAATTAACTCGCAAAGGTTGCACTTCCAAATACCATCACATTGGGATTAGGGTTTCATCATAAAAATTTGATGTGAGGACACATTTAGTCCATTGCCAGCCTTTTCTTTACAGCAACTCTTCACACTTACCCTTGGGGGTTCAAGCTCTCCTAACACAGCAACTGGCCTTGACAGGAAGTGGGGAGAAGATCATCAGTGGGGGCAGGGGAATATGTAGTGTGTGCCCTTGGCCTTATCTCCCACTGCTGCTAATATCACTCTGTTTTTAAGGCTGAAATTCCCTTGTTTACTAGATCTTATAGCCCAGTGGCATTCTGTGAACTTTTCCCAACGCCCAATAGGTTGTAACTTTGTTAAATTAACATTTGTTAAGTAGAACCCCAGCGTGTGGATGGTAAACCACAGTTCAACAAAAGGCCACAAGAGATACCTGTAGGTCCTAGAGGAGGTACACAGAACACTTTGAGGGTCCACATGAGGACTGAAGGCAAGATACAGGTGGAGAGATCTGGTGCTTTGGGTTTGGGAGTGGGCTCAGTAAGCTTCAAGGAGGGAGGTCCCGATCTAAGGGTCACATTAGGGGAAGGTGGTGGCAGTTGGGGAGAGTGCTTATCACAAGGGTGGTTGGGAGTCACATCAGGAACTTAACATTTATTTGTGACTCGGCACACTCTTGTCTAGGGCATGTGTTCCCGGAGGAGGTGGGTGTCTAATGTCAGTTCAAGGCCCCTGCAAACTACTTGGAAACTACTTGGACACACAAAATGAATGTCAAGGCAGCACTGTAGTGGACTAGTTTAGCTAAGCTCTCAGCACCATGGCAAACAGCAGTAATAAATCAACCAAGCTGAACTTATCTCTTAACATTTCTTGTCTCAGTTCCCTGACTCTGCCTCCATTCTGCTACTCTAACACTCCACGTGCTTTTCTCCTAGTTTGTTTGCATTAGTTCATCTACTGGGAACACACATTTCATACATCTGCCCTTGACTGCTTGTCATTTATAGCTCTTAGCTTAAATGGTATGTCCATAGCAGGGTCTTTGCAGACACAAATTCTAAAGTAGGCTTCACCTTCCTTCTACTAAATATTTTGTTTATTCTACTTTGCTTTCTTTGTCTCAAAAAACTTTCCTCTGTTATGTACTAATAACTAGAAAAAATTCTGACATATGGTAGGCACTCCAATTAATTTGAAAGGTGAGCATAATTAAAATAAAAGTTGAAAAATATGAATTTTAAAATAACAGAAACTTTTTCTGTTTTCAAATAACTAAAATATTGACCAGTATAAATTCTTTTTGTTAAGACAGTAGACAATTCTCAAAAATTGTCTTTAAAATTTTTACTGATATTTTTTACCAGGGGACTACCAAAACATAATAAAATAGTGTGTGTTTAAATAATAACTAAAACTTGACTGTTGTAAATTCTTATTAAGAAAATACTATACAATACTTAAAAAAAAGTCTCTTGAATTTTTACTGAAATTCTTTCTAAGTGTTACAGAGATAGAAATTCATGCCAAATTTATAGTGCTTTGCATTTCCAATGGAGTTTTTCCTTTGTTTTGTATATGCACCTGTTTTCAAATTCTACATATGTATTTCCAAAGAGGAAAAAAAGCTAGATGAAAAATTAACATCTGCAGAAATCTAGTATGTTTAGAATTATATTTATTCAAATGCAATGGTTAAATCTGTTCTAAAGAAAAGATAAAAATTGATAAGAAAAAACATAAAGATGTTTAATATCAGATCATGCTCTCTCTTTTTAATTCAAAAGAAAAATAAGATTATTATTTTATGTTGCTTTTTGCCTCTGCAGATATCTTGGCATAATTATATTAAAATTAATCAGATTGCCTAATTACATCGACTAACCTTCCCCTGATGGCCTTGGGTGCTTTTCTATGAACTTGCCCCAGCATTTTAAAAGACCTTTCACCTTTTGTTTAAGCACATTTGAATTCAATCTCTCTCTCCTATTGTAATAGTCTTGAAGAAATTCTTCCTAGCCATTCTTAACAAGTGTCGTGCGCAATTTCTCTTTGACAATTCTCTTACCCACGTAAGCTATTTGAGAGAAGTCCATTCTGGTAGACAGAAAAGGGATCAAAAGACCAAGTCCAAGTAGATCAAAACTAACTTACACCGAGAGAGCCAATAATACCATAACCTGGAAAGTTCAAGTTAGTTTTCACCTAGGTAGACTACATGGCCACGTTGGGGATAGGAGACAAATTATATTAGTTATAATGAATTTTTAAAAATCAGTATTCTCTTCACAAATCAGACTAGAATGTGAGTCAATTTTGACCCCTCTACTCAAGTTTTAGGTAGAGCAGGATACCAAAGAAATTCATGAAAGTCTCTCCACTGTTAACAGGCCAGTCCAGGCACCCTCCTTCCACAGTGAATATTAGGAAAATCTAGCTGCTCTGGAAATCGGGTGACAACAGCTAAGTATTTAAAGTGAAATATTAACCTTTGTGGATGTAAATAGTAAGAATTTTCTAAAAATAACATTAAGTCATGTAAAATAAAGGAAGTAAATGATTCTAACACAGACATAATTAAACAATAATATCATAAGATAGATAGATACAAGGGGATCAGTATGAATTGTAAGAGGAGGTATTTAGACCAGTAATTAACTCAGATTATTTCCTTAGTTACTGGCTAAGCAAAGCAATTTTCTTCAATTCTAAAACTAGAAAATTGGAAATTACACACACACACACACACACAAATGTATATTAATATGAATATGTATATATAATTTTTTTAAGTTATTTTATTTTATTTTTCCATCACCATTTATCCCCTCTATGCCCTCTTCCACCTCCATCCCCTCCCCACAGTCACCACACTGTTGTCCATGTCCATGAGTTCTCACTCTCTTTTTTTCTAAACTTAACTACCAAGCAAAATAGAGACAGACTCATAGATAAAGAGCAGGCAGATAGCTCTGGTGGGGGAGGGGGTATTGGGTCCATTGAATATGTATATATTTGTATTCAACATAAATCCAAAACCTAATTTATTATGTATGTTATTCTTAAGACTTAATGCCCAGTAGTTCTGAAAAAAAAAGAAAAGAAAAAAAGAAAAGGAATCTGACTTAATGTCAAGGCACTGGAGAGGCCCTTTCAATCTCTGGCCCTTAATCTACACTAGTTACAACCAGGATACCCAATGTGAAGATCATCATGACCCCTTTAATCTAGGGATCTATTGCTTTTGTCCCATTTTAGGACATTAGAATAAGTTATTGCTGGAACTCTTCATACCCCATACCCAGTATACAGCATAGGCCATTTCTCTTGAGGTTGGCTATCTCCCTTGGGACACTGCCAAGGAGCAGGGCAGACATGTCTGTTGATTTGTGGCCCATAAACTTCTGTTCCTTCCTAGGCTCTGGAAATTGTGCTTCTGTGTCCTTCTACTCAGAAACCTTCATCTACTGTGACACCAACATTCTCTCTGCTTTTACAGCAAGAGCTGATACAAATCAGATTATATTTCTCATGTGGGAATGAAATTCTATGTGGGAAATTATTTGAAGGGACTGGATACTAAAGTTAAAATACACATTATTCTTGTGAATTATATTTTTCTTAAAGTATATTAGACTACCTAAAGTGAAAAAATAAATACTTGGTTAACTTCATTGTCCTGTCACAATTGTATACATAAAAATCCATTTTATAGTATTTATGGGTGTTTTATATATATACACATTCACACATATCAATATAAATATATAAACCTACATGTATCTTAAACTTATAGTAAATTATATACACATATATGTATAATGTGAAAGTATAGTTAACTATCATCCCTCACATATTATTTGGACATTTGTCTCACGTCACTAGGTAACAAATCCTTTGGGGTGTTGTTGAATACAGAAACCTGTACTTGGTGAGCAATATCTGAAGGTTTTTGTGCCAAAACTGGGGAAAGGGTCTCATGCAGCTCGTACATCTTACTAAACACTAGCTCAATAAGGTTTGCTTCTCTTTGTGTGTGTTGTATACTTTTGTTTTCATGAAACATGGTGGAATCATTCAAAAATATTTTGATGAAAGTTCACACCAGTCTATCAATTTTAAATTGTGCTCCAGGAACATGCATTGAAGATAACCTCTCGCTATTAAATCAGTCAAATTCTTCAGATTACTGAATAATTAAAGTATATGAAAATGCCTAGAAGAGTGACTCTTATCCAGAGTCGTTCAGTCCTTGTTTATTATTTCCAAGTATGAAACATAAGGAGAGAAGATTATAGCAAGAATGTCCTAGATCTTATGCTGTTTTCTATTCTTAAATGAATTTTATACATAAAGAGATTGAAATTCAGAAGATTTGATGACTGTTCAAGTTCACATACTTGGGGTGAGAATTCCAGCCTAGGATCTAGGATACATAATGTCCAATCTGACAGATTTTCTGTTGCAATGCTACTTCCCTAGACACCGGTGTTATATCAGGATCATGCCATATTAATGTGTGGATCCTAATTTGCAATGAAATGGATCCAGAAAACTTTTTGGCCCTAAAGTAGAACAGAAAGATTGAATAAGCAATCCAAAACATTTCGCTAGTTAAAATCCTGTACCGACGAATGTGTGTTCTCTCACTGTTGCTTCTAGTGAAAACAGACAGGTGGTATATAGAGAGAGGCAGGAACTTGGCTGACTTCTGATTGTGAGCTCTGACTGCCAATCCTAATTCTGACAGTAGCTCATTACAAGATGTTTAGACAAGCTATTGTTTGCTGTATGAGAATGTCCTCATTCTGCAAAGAGAATCCCAAACCCAAACCTGGCTAAGAGTTGAGCTGCATGACTTTTGCAAAGGTTAGCACTAGTGACTTCTTCCTTTAGGAAGCTTTCTTCTCAGACACAGCACACTCCTTCCTTAATTCTGTGACTCTGTATGATTTTCATTTGTCCTCATGCATGCGTCCCTCACTTTTGACACTTCTGAAGTCTGTTTACATTTCTAATTTCTTTTTCTGCTCATCCTCCCATGAAGCACTCACAAAAACTCTATGCACAACATTCTTCTTTTTCTTTCTCTACCCTAAAAGCTTCTTTGATGCATTTAATCTATTATATTCATTCAAGTTAAACTTATACTTCAACTTGCTCTTTATACAAGTTATGGATTGAATGGTGTCTCCCCCAGAAGTCGTATGTTGAAGTACTAGCCCCTCAGTGTCTTCTTATTTGGGAATAGTGTTATTAATATGATATGACAGGTTAAGATGAGGTCTTTCTGGAGTGGGGAGGGCCACTGATTCAATATGAGTGTTATTCTTATAAAAAGAATCCATGTGGACACAGCCCTAGGGAGAACACCATCACGGGAAGGTGAAGGCAGAGATTAGCGTAATGGTTCTACAAGTCAAGGGATGCCAGAGATGGCCAGGAAACCCTGGAAGCTAGGCAAGAGGCATGGGACAGGGTCTCTCTCACAGGCCTCAAAAGGAACCAACCCTACTCAGACCTTAATCTTGGACTTCTATGTTCAGAACAATGAGAGAATAAAGTTCTGCTATTTAAGCCACTCAGTTTGTGATATGTTGTTACAGCAGCACTAGCAAACTAATACAGCATCTCAAATACTAGTATGTAGCTATGAAGTAAACAAGATGTCAGCTTTAACGTGATAAGTCCCTGAAATGTTAGGGTTTTATTAAAGATAAAATCTATGATTCCTTTTTGCTATTACATGTTTGTTTCTTTCCTTGAATTTATATCTTTTAAATTTTATCTGAATGACCAGAAAATATTTTAGATCAATTATTCCAAAGCAAATTAAACAGCTAAGCACTTACGTGGTCACATACCTCCCATATTTATTTTCTTTTTCAATCCTGGAAAATAATCACCTATCTTTGAAGTTTTAGAATTAGACCCTCTATCTGAAGTTTCCTTATACTTACAAATCTCTTATATATGTGACACTCATAGATACTCCCTCCACAAACTCTCATATGTACACATTCTTAGATCAGTTTATTTTTTTAATTAATGCAGTTATTTTCTGTCTGGCCCTCCTATCTAAAACTTCACCTATTCCAATAGTGATATGCCTATTCCCAGTAGTTTTCAAACTGCTAGTTATAACCCAATTCTGGGCTTATAATAATGCCAGTGGGTCATAAACATAATTAAAAATGAGAAAAAATAAAACAAGGAAAATACAGGAGAACAGAATATTATAACCCAGGTAAAATGAATGCCTTATGAGTATGTGTAAGCAGTTTTATTAACTATTTTTGTTAAATATATACATGTATATACAGGCAGGTGATGATGTAAAATATATATTTTATTGTTGTTTTTTAGTCAAATAAAACTAAGCATGGCTTTATATGCTACTGATATACTAATACTTTAAAGGTACATATCATAGTATGTCTTTTCTAGATTAAAGAAATTAAATGACCTCCCAGAACACTGTTACAAATAACATGAACTCTAATATTTTTTTTTATCATACACAAATTCTATCCTCCAACTTGGTTGGGTTGTTTGAAGTTTCTTTTATATATCTGCATGTTTGCACCCCCAAACATTTAGTCAGGCTGTTCCTTTGGGCTGAAATCCATTTGTATAAATCCACCTCTATACCCCCACTTAACAAAGCTTTACTGTCATTCAAAAGCATGTACAGGTGACACAACATTCATGCAGTCTTCCCTGATGTCCTCAATTGATGTCCCTTGTGTCCCTGAGCATTAGGACAACATTTGGGTCCCATAACCTAACATTCTGTCTAGCATTACTGCCTCCAATGTACTATCCTCTCTTGTACACTTTGGTATGAGAGAAAGACTTAAGTCCAACATTAAAAACATTACTGAAGTGGTATCTCAGTAATGGCCTCATGAATAAAGATCAACACAGAGTACAGTTTGCTAAATATTTGTGCATGGGTGGGCAAATACATTTCAGGTTTTTTAAATGTACTAAGTAAATGTGAAATTGGCCTGATTCAAGATTCATTGAGGAAAACAGTTAAGGAAAACAAAACAAAACAAAACTATAATTTAAAAGGCAGAAAATAAAAATTAGTACTCCAGTAGGTATTGTAATTTCACAAATTATTTTTTGACATGTCTTCTGCTAATACACAGATCTGACCTAAATACTATATGCCAATGGTTGATCCATTCAGGTTCTGAGTGGCTGCTGCTTGAGGAACATGGACACTCTGAGTGATGACAGAACAATCCTGAATTTCGTAGAAGACCCCCACGAATGAACCCACTCCTCAAAGCACCCACCCTTCACTAGGAGAGCATATAACATATCTTTGAGAAGTAGGGTATAGACTGACAACCCTCAGAAGAAGAGGGGGTGGGAGGAGGGAAGAGATAAACCACAGAACTTACATGCATGTATGCCTAACCAATGGACACAGACAAAAGAGCCGAGTATGGGGTGGGGGTTGGGGAGGAGGGTGTCAATGGGGATAAAAAGGAGAAACATCTGTAACAAAAATAAATTAATAAAAAAAAAGAGAAAGAGAGAAAAATGTCTTCCTGGAGTTAGTGCCCCAGTGAATGCCTACTATATTACAAATTGCCATATTAAAAGAGACTCTATAAGTTTCTTGAGACAAATGCCCATATGAATAAGATAAATTTTCTCAAAGGAACTTAAAGTAATTTATAAAAAGTGAAATAATGAAGTAGATAATTTTCAGGAATGGGCAATGAATATAAATGTGGTTAATATATGGTGATGTATTGCCTCCAGGTTTCAAATTTAAACAAGGACCTTAGTTAAAAGTAGACAAGTATGATCATCAGTGAAGAGTATAATAAGGATGGTGAAGCATAGAGATGATTGGACATCAGTGCCTGAGGAAAAGAAAACCACTTCTACTTCTCATGCAAACCTTGGTGCACATAATTACACCACATCTGAAAAGTGGTGAAATCGCTGATTGGATTTCTGTTTGTCTTTCATACGATGGAATGTTTAGACCATATTAAATCTCCATATTCTGGTTATGTTCTGAAGTATGTCCTGACTTCATTTTTGAGGGCTGAAACAAAATTTAATATCCTTGTAACATTAGAATTCCTTTTGATTTCACAGTACTTTTCTATGCTATGGTCGTGGCTTAGGATAAATTCAAAATCATTCTCTGTTACAGAAGCTAATTATTTTTTGGAATACATTCAGAAACAAGTGCAAATGGTGTTCCTCATGTCCAGGTTATGAAGTTAAGAGTCTTAGTGCTAATTGGACGGTTGAGCAACTAAACTAACATAGGTAATAAAGTCTAAAATACTCATCTCCAGAATCCCCCAAAATTTCTATTATTGGTACTTTTTCATTATTCAAGGACCTGAAGACATTTAAGGTGTATGAATAAAGACTGTTCTATAATATGGAAATTAGACTAATTTAAAATATATCATTGTGGGTCAACCAAGAAAAATAACATTTTAGGCAAATCTAACCAAATGTATTTTAATATCCAAATATTTTATTCAAATATTTAATATCCAAAATATTTTAAAAGCATATAATAACTTTAAAAATAACAAAAACACTAGAGACACATTTTATATAATATTTAAAAATTAGGTAAGAGAAAACAAAGATGCTAATTATAATAATATTCAAAGTTAAATAAAAGACCCTTCTATATGATAATCAGGCAGAAGACATAGAAATGTATATTAAAAAACAGAGATATACCCAATCATTATAATTTCAATAAAAATTAAATGAATTATTTCTGGGATTGATATCTGAGGTATTGTTATTGAGGCAATTATTAGATGTTTCTTAAGATGTACCACCTGTTTTTTAAAATGTATATTATATACTCTGTTTTTACTTTTCACTGAATACTATACAAGAGGCCAATGTTTATATATATTTGGCATGCAAAAATTACTATTAGATAATTTTTATCAGAAGAAGTATATATGAAATTAACTCAGCAATTTATTGAGTTATAAAAACAGCTAATGTTTTTGAGGTTACTGTGTACCAAGCTTATTTCAAAGCTCCTTACATTCATATATTTCATTTTTATTATAATTTTATGAAATTGATAACATGTTCTTATAAGATGCAGGCTGAGGGCTCTGATGTTGGAGATGATTCTATTACCATCATTCCTAACGTCCATGGCTTTATTGCACACTCACAATTAGTACATGATGCTTCAGTCCCTTTAACTGACAAACAGAATCTCTACTGAGACATATACATCTCTGGTACAAATGTATCAATAATGTAAATTTGATTTATTTCCTTTTCTCTATCTTGAGCCTACTTTCCCTGAATGTGTGCCAAAAAGTAAAAACAAAAAAGGTAAGTTTGGCCTCTTCTTTGAGTAACTTTTTAAAAAAACAGTTTCTAATAGAGACCAGGGGTGGGTGAGAGGCATCATGGAAACATTGTGAGGCAAGATGAGAACCGGTAAAAGGCAGGGAATATCTTACATGAACTGGTTGCAATGTAAACTGCCATTTCACTCCTGTGGGTGCCTGGTGACTGTCTTATGAATTCTTTTGATGGTAGTTTGCTGGTGAGCTCCAGCCTACAGGTCTTTTGATCTGGGGGTATGAATTCTTTTTTGGGTAGTCATTTTCAGCTCCTCCTCTAACCTCAAGGAGTCTGGTGTTTACCTTCAGCTGTAGTTCTTCCCTTTTTCCACGTGACCTTGTTAAGCAAGACTTGATAGTACCCATGCTTGTTATTTTTTGTACAAATCCCCTACCTAGTATACAGGAAAGATTCACACATCCTATGCCTTGAAAAAGGCTGAATCTGAGATTACAAACTCATGTCAATACAATAGACCTCTCCAGACTAATCTCAAAAGAAATGTTTTCTTCACTTCAGAGTAGTAGGTGAGTGCATTATTGATTCCCCAGGTACCTATGGAACTAAGATGCTTGCACTGTGTGTTTCACAACTAGAGAAACATAATTCATAAATCTAGAGGTCCCACTGAATTACCAATCTGAGGAAAAAAAGATGGAGCCCCTTCCTCTTAAGAATTCACATCTCAAGAGATCTCTCTCCAAAAATTCTTCCGAAATTCTTTCTTTTCTTATTACTCTTGAATCATTTTTGTAACTTAGATCTTGTAGGCAAGGCCTATAAGCAATGGAACCCATTTTGACATTTTCTTTGTAAATTCTACATATAAAGGTTTTCCCACCTGGCCGGCATGGCTCAGTGGATTGAGCCTTGGCCCATGGGCTAAGATGTCCTGGTTCAATTCTTAGTCAGGGCACATTCCCGGGTTGCAGGCTCAATCCCTACTGGAGTGTGTGCAGGAGGCAGCCGAGATGGATGTTTCTATCTCGCTCTCTCTAAAAGTCAATAAAAACATATTTAAAAAATATTTTCCCACTCACATTATCATTTTACATATTACATGTTGCATGTATACAGATACTTTATGTATATTAGATGTATTTTTCAGAGCAATATTTTATTACTGAAGATGAAATAAGTTAAGGTAAGATGCATTCTTTTTTTTTTTTTTTCCTTTATTGATTTTAGAGAGAGAGGAAGTGAGACAAAGAGAGAGAGAGAAACATAAGTGAGAGAGAACATCAACTGGCTACCTCCTGTATGCCCCCCACCGGGGATCAAGCCCACAACCTGTACATGTGTCCTGACTGGGAATCGAACTGGTGACCTTTTGGTACATAGATCGATGCTCAACCGTTGAGCCACACCGGCTGGACTAAGATTCATTCTGAAATGGGTACAATGTAGATTGTTTTCTAGCTTGCTTTAGCTCCTTTCTTAGTAAACTAATACAACATAACTTCTTGATGAAGATCTTTTTTTGTTCCTGCTAGAGAACATATCTTAGTTACTTTCTAGTTGTTTAAGGCACATTTTGGCATATGTTTCAGTATTTGCTTTTGTAGGGGTTTAAGAGATTTGTTTAATTGGGTTGACATCGCCATTGTTACATAAAAAATAACATGTAGTTCTATTTCTTTTTCTAAATTAATAGATCATATACTGAATATTTATTTAATAATAACTAATGATTTTTTTCTTTGAAATGAAACATTTCCAGAATTCATGAATTCATAGTGAGTGACAATCACAGTTTTATGAAAATCAGATGGGCGACTCCTGGCACAATCAATCAGTTAGGTTATCAACTCGGTTTAGTTTCACTAACCACTGTCATAATTATAATCATTAAATAGTTTTAAAGTTCATTTTTATTCTTACTCTTACTTTGGTTTCTTTATGCCTATAATGGACTGCTATTAAAACCAGGAGGCACAAAACACACTGATGTAGAAATATGACAAGATAATGAGGAACATTGAAACTGATAATTATGCAAAGGCACTTGATTTCCACCAGATGTATAAAATGCATTCTTCTGATAGAATTTCTTTGATAATACATCAAAATGCCCCTAGTAATTGAAAACTAATGTAAAAGTGATAAAATACTTTATAACATTTATTTCCAATTTACATTCATTCACTGAGATCTAAAAACTCTTCTTTCACCAAAGTTATATTCATGCAAATACCTATAACAGCAACCAGGAACCTTCTCACCTAAGCCATTATTTGAAATGGAAACTTCAGAATTTAAACAGATAACTTAGTATTTCCAAAGTATGAGAATTCTAAAATACAATGTCTATTTCTCTCATTTCTGGGTTTTTTTTTGTTTTGTTTTGTTTTTTCTTTTTGATGAAGAAGGTTCTTATTTTAAGATACAGTTATGGGGTTTGTTTTTCTGCTGCATCCTTTATTATAGTCTAATTCAGTTGGGGTCTGTACTAGTTTCCCAGAAGAATTTAGATCTAACAACTAGAGGTTACCACTCCCTTTTTGATTACTAACTGAAGTGGGAGGAATGGCTTGGCCGGATATACCATATTTCTTAGCACAGTATGATCTAATAGCGTCCAAAATCCAATCCCCATTATTTTTGACCATGCCCTCAAAATTCTAAGATTATTTATAATCTTATAAGAGAGAAAATATATAGAGGATTTACACTATCAAATATTTCAAAGTTAAATTTTAAATAATAAAAACTTAAATTAGTGATTAAAAATATAGGTACAAATTCAGTAAATAGATTTCTTCATAAATGGGCATATATAGTTTGCAAATAGAAGGTTTTCTCCATTCTGTACCTCAATAAAATAGTACACATGAAGAAAAAATTAAAATTCTATAATTGTAACTCATCTTTCAAAATAAAATTCTATAATTAAATTCTACCCTTAAAACAAATTGTGCTTAGCATACCTAAGTTTAAAAAAAAAAAAAAAGTTTTTAGTTGTCTGACTTTTGCTAAATGAAATGTTTTCTTTGCTCCTTTTTTAATTTCTTTTTGCAAATTTTCAGGGTTTAGAAACTATATGTATATACTCAAGTATCAATTAATCTTCCACAAATGAGAAGATTAAAAACAGAACTTTAGATCTAGTTACATAAACTCTTCTGTCCTCCACCACCCAACAATTTTGCATACATGAAAGAGTACAGAACTTAATCACCTTGAATATAATTTTGCTTATTCTTAAAAGCTACACTTCATCTGAACAGGTGACAAAATCTAGAACAATAAAGAGAATAGAGGATTATTTTGAAAAAACTATAGAAAAATTTTATTGACAGAAAAGTTAATAAAATAACTTTATTCATACAAAAGTATATTACCATTTTAACTTTAGAAATACAACGGACCACTTTGGCATACTTTGAAAGAAATACAGATATTGAGTATAGTCATAGACATTACTTTTGAAAGGAAGGATACTATTCTTGGAAGGTATGGGCAGTGTTTTCACCAAAATAAGAGTGACATAGAGAGATTCTATTTCAAGCAGTGGCTGTAGCTCAAGAGAGCAGTTGTTATATTATACTTGATTATCATGGGCTCATTGTACAAATAATCATTTAATGTGTAGAAAACTATGGAAAGAATAGAGGCAGGAGAAAGGCAAAAACTCTGTTCTAGGTACTTTTAAATATATATAAATATATATATATATATATATATATATATATATATACTTTTATTTACAAATATTACCTCAAATAATTTAATTATTCAACAACCCTGCAGATAGATATGATTCACAATTTTAAGAGAAAATACATTCTAATCAAAGTTTATGTAGTTAGTACGTGATAGAACCTGGATTTGAACTTGAAACTCTATGCTTTTAAAGTCTATCATTTTATTTTTCTATACAGCCTGCATTTGCCAAATGAAGAAAAACGGGGTATAAACAGTTATCGTGTACATAAATATCCATTGAGCTGTGGTTGTTCAAGAGAGGATACTGCTTCTTGTTAGGCCGGTCAGGTTTCTCCAGGTTTGGATTTTACCCTGTGAGGAGGACCAGGGGTGAGAAATGAAATACTAGCCAAAGAGGAGACGTGTAAGCTAGGACAATGAAGTGGGAACTGCAGAATGCTAGAGTGATGAAAAGTAGCCAGTTTTGCCCATACACAGGATAATACTGAAAAGCATGTTTGAGTCAGAAGACAGGACAGCATGGACTTCCGTTTGCGTGGTCACTGACATGGTCAGTTCTGAGCTATGGGGGATGGAGTTCATCCCGGAGCAGAGCCAGTCTGAATTACTGAGGTGCTTTCTTGCTCCAATTAGGAATCAAATGTTTGGAGTCAAGTTGATTCCTACTTTGTTTTCAAACCCCATCTCTTTCCTAATGGCCTGAAGTGCATGCCTCTTTTCTTTTAAGGAAGAGGTGCAGCCTAGATCCGCACTGTATCCATGGGCCCAAGCAAAACCATCCCTGAGCAGGACACCTAGCTGCCCACCAGCCCGCGATGACATCGTGCTGTCAGCCTGGAGGACCCAGCCAGGTATGTCACAGCTAACTCTTAGTCTTCCTGCCTTTGCACAGTTAGCAGGACGTGCGTGGGTACAATTTGATGCTGTGAATCACTGCGCGTGAAAGAAGCTATCATCTGCCGTGGGACAGACATGAAAGGTAAGTGAGGACCATGTGAGAATTTTCCACTTAATTCAAATTCTCTAACTTTGGAACTGTATTTTAGTCACCACATTCTTTTATCACGCAGCCAATTATGTGTTTATTCTTATTTGATTCTCAAGATAGCAAGATAAACTCAGGAAGTAGTCTGAACGACCCATAAAATATAAAGAAAAATAAGAAGTGTAGCATTGAACTAAATTTAATATTATATACATAACCAGGAGCTTCTAGGAAAAACAAAATTATTGGTTTTAAAGTATAAAAATCTGAGTACATAGCAGGAGGGTAGAGAAAATTTAGGATTATTACAATAGGTCATATATGCTAGTTTTACTTTAAATAATTTGAATATGGAACATGTATTTTATCCACCAATAGTCTCTTGTGACGAGATTACACTCCTGACCCGTGATTCTTTTAGGAGTGGTGTTAATTATCAAGAGGAAAATAGGTGCATTACCAATGGATTCTAGGGATTTAACTCTAATCCAAGTGTGCTTTAATGCCCCATGTCAGAAGGAAAATAATTATAGATTGTTGCCATCAAGAACTGCCTTCTACGCCATAAAACTTTACACTCATTTTATTCCAAACAGAAGCATGAGCAGAATCTTTTATACATGTGCAGTGATCCTTTACGAAGAGGAAGTGAGCTTGAATAGTTGTCAATGATTGTACTTCAGGAGAAAGTAGCCTGCACATAATTAGTTTTACTTTTTTATTGCGTTCCTCGTGCCCCTTAATTTGATAGATAATAGGCCATACCGACAAAGCACACCTATTCACAAACTGTCCAAAATGAAAAACTTTACAGCAATGCAGATGAGAAGAGATGCAGATTATCACACAAGTCTAAATAATTGACTCTTTATCACAAACCACATTAAATGTAAATGCATATTTCTTAAAATTTCATTTGTATATGTCTGTGCATTACATTAAATTGTACCATTCTGTTTGTCATTTCCTTGCATGTTCTTTCCAATTCAGTGTTTATTCATTCTAGAAAATAAAAGTACCAGGTTTAAGGTCTTGTAATTCTACCCTTAAATTTCTTATTTTTAACCCTCTTAGGAAAATATTGTATGTTTACTCTGTGTACCAAGATCTGTGACAAAGGTCTTATTTTTTATAATTCCACTCCTCTGAAACTTTATTACTATTTACAAAGTTATATGAATATGTGAAGACTGCTGCACCTATGACCATTAAACAGTGTATCCCAGCAATTTTGTATCAGTACCAGTTTAATGCTCCAAATACAACTTGTGATATGACTAGTCTAGATGACTTACTTCCCCTGAGCCAAGCACTAAGTGCTTAATGGAAATTATTTGTTTAATCCTCTAACGACCCCTGTGAGATAGATTCCATGTCATTACCATTTACAGGTGAAAAAACAGAGGCACAGAAAGGTTCAATAAGGCCGTTAATAAGGTGACTTGTTCAGCCAGGATTGGAATCCAGACGTTCTAGCACTAGTCTGAGCTTTTTACCACCATGGTGCTGCTTATGCTTACATTTATTTCTACAGAAATCAAGCAGCACTTTAAAAAAGTTGTTATTGAACTTAAAATGCAAATTTTTTTAAACTGATTTTTTGAAATGGAGATCCCCCTCCCCCCACATTTGTTTCACCCCCTGCTGGTGCTGGGCTCCCCTGAGGGCAGAGGGGTTGTGCTCACAGAACTCTAGAGGCCAAATTCCTCCAAGACTTGGGTACCGGTTCCCCCATTTTGGCTGTGTGAATCAGGCACATTTTTTTTATGTCGCTAAGCCTCAGATTTTATGTCTGTAACAAGGGAGCGATACTCACTGAACCTAGTTCTTAGGGTTGCTGGAAGGAGTTCATGAAAAAAACCCTTGGTCCATGTGCTGGCATGTTATTAAATGGTTAGCCACTCTCAGGTGGCAATGATTGTAGCCAGGCTTCAAAAAACAGTGGGTCTTCTTTGGATTTATGTGACTGTGTTCTGACTTTCCTATTGATATTTAATTGCCATAATGAAATAAATAATCAAGCTCATTTTAGGTTAAAAGAATGGAATTTCCATCTACTTCTGTTAAAAACTAGTTTAAATTCCAGTATTTACCATATTGATGCCTCCAACTTAACTCTGGTAAACATATTAGTAACTACAGTGAGGAGCTGTCACAGTGTGAACAGTGGCAGTGTCATCAAAACAATGGATGGGTGGTGGTGCTATCCCAGCAGTGACCAGAGCAGAGCAACACAGTTTGCTTGATTAGTTTGTCTCCAACATATTGCATAAGGACATTATAAAAGCAAACGGAATTATTATAAATGCATTTATAAATATGAAATATTTAGTGAATAATGAATATAAATTTCATGCATAAATGTATCTTACACACAAAAATCATATCTATGAAGGGAGTGCTTAAGCTTGCAAGTATTAAATAAAAGATACATTTCTTATATAAATATCTCTCTAGTGAAACACAGGTCTTTAAATATGATTTGATTACTTCTAATAGAGATTTTCCTCATTTTCAAAGTTAATTTAAGAAAAAAAAAAATCATCCTGCAATCCTGAACCTCATTTGGCTTTTGCTTGTCACCATTCAGTTTGTGCTTTAATCATCAGAGAAGGCATTTAGAGACTGGTAAACCAATTCTTTCTTTCTTTATTTATTTGCCATGTTCCTTAGTTGTGGAGACATCCTGGATTTTTCTTTATTAATCATACACTTTAGTTATCTATTTATAATAGTTTTCTGTTGTACTGCCAAACTTTTTGGTAAATAGCCATCCCAGGCCTTTTCCAGACTTACCTATATGCTTTATTTCCATTCTTTGTTTTCCTTAGTTTCATACTCAACTTTGGTTAGAATAAAGTGGATTACTTCCTTTAAAAAAAAAAAAAAATGTTTTTATTTGATTTGTTTAGAGAGGAAAGGAGAGAGATAGAAACATCAATGTGAGAGAGAAACATTGATCAGCTGCCTCCTGCACGCCCCCTACTAGGGATCGAGCCTGCAACCCAGGCATGTGTCCTGACTGAAAATCAAACCAGGACCTCTCAGTCCATGGGATGATGCTTAATCCATTGAACCACACCAGCAGGGCTAAAGTGGATTACTTTCAGAATAATAGTTTAGAGAAAGTCACCACATCACTATATTGAGTTTAATTAGTTTAATTTATGTTTAAAAATAGTCTTTATTCAGGTAACATTTTCTTATGATTGCATCTTTCTAAGTCTGCTTGTCCTAGAATTAGAACCTCGACTTCAATATTGAATGGACCCAAACAAGGGTCCATTCCATACATAGTAATACCTAGAAGGGTGCTCTAATCTGAGACTTTATTAAGACAACAAAAACATTATTTGAAAATGATTGTACAAACATTATGCAATAGGAATTATTTATACTTTATAATATAGTAACTTAGGCAAAGTTATATTAAACAAAATATGCATACTCCATGAATGAATGCCTCTTCATTGATAAGTGGTGGAAACCTTAAGCTAAGGAGGCATAGCTTGGTGTAGGGTATGGCATAGCATAGCTGAGTTCTTTAGTATATCGGTTAAGAACAGAAACTGGGAAGTAAAAGTATGGTAGAGATTTGTCCTGTCTCTACTAGGAATTATCAGTGAACTTCTTGGGTGTGTTACCATCTCAAACTCTGGTTCCTAATTTTTAAGGTGTGGATAAAAGCAACCTACCCATAGAAATGCAGTGAGAAACTGATCAGATAATATAAAAATAGAAATGAGTAGAGGGTTTAGATTATATCCCAAATGCTGTTACTTGGGATTTTGCCTATACAAGTCTGATCTGAATTTATCATCTTCCAGGTTTTTATTGATTTTTCTGACTCCCACAGTAAAGTGTTACTTGTATGCTGATATTCATTCTGCCTCCACTATTAATTTCACTGGATTCCAAATCTCTATCTGAAATTGCTAAAAGTCCAGCTTTTTTGAGAAATCGTCATCTGATGGCTAAGTGCTTTTTTTTTCTCTAAAGTGCCCTGAAAAATTTCTGCCTCCAATTTTATTTATAAAGTCAGTTTGGAGTCTAATGTGAGGGCGCTGAGGTCCTGCCTGTTCTGTCAGTCTCCATCAAAAATCACACACCCGGAGAGAGAAAAATGGCAGCTGAGTGAATGGAGCTACACAGACCATCTCCCAGGACCAAACTGGATTTACAACAAAAATAAAGACAAATCGTCAGGAAGGGGCAACTGAAAGGCAGCCTGGAGGACGACATAACCAGGGACACTGACTCAATCCTGGTAGGCTTGTGAGGATGCCAGAAGGGGCCGGGAGCCCACGGTCCCCAGCGGCCTGGGCTGGGACCAGCGGACTTGGCTGGGACCAGGGGACTCGGCTGGAAGCTGCTGCCACCTCGGCTGCATCCAGGGACCTCGGCTGAGTCCTGCGAATTCAGCTGGGTGCTACGCCCTCGGCTGGTGCCACAGCCTCAGCCACCCTTAGCTGGAAGCAGCGCCTTTGGGTTAAAAGTCCCAGGCGGCTCCACAACGCAGAGTCTGAACAGAGGCTAGATTGGCAGCAGCCACTCACCTTGGGCCTCAGCAGAGGGAGGGCAGACTGGACTGGAACTGTGTGGGGACACTCGGGATTTGGAGGGTGCTCAGTGCTTGTGCTGAGTTCAGCCACTCAGGACTGTGGTCATCTTACTCCTTCCCAGGGCCCTGGGGAGAGGTGGCCGCACCTCCCTCCAGGATTCAACCCCACCTCGTGGCCATTGAAATGTTAATTGGGGCCCATTATCAACCAGCATCTGCCCCACCCTCGGGAAATTTTACACTGAGCACCTGAGGGAGTTTTTCAGGCAACTCAGAAACCAAGTTTCTTCAGGTGACCTCTACTAATAACCTCCAGGCAAAAAAAGCTAGAGGATAACTACCATTCCCTGGACTAGCAACTCTAACCAGGAAAGTTAAGACTTGACAGTGGTGTTTAAAGTGGGTCCTCCCTGCCTCATCCAAACCCAAGAAGTGAGCCACAAACAGCAGAACACCAACACACACAGGGAAAATTTGGCAGACTCCAAAGCCCACTATGATAGCCAAAATGGTGAAAAACAGAAACAAAAGCCAAATGAAAAAACAAGAGACCTCTACTGAAGATGAGATAAATGAGGTGCACTTAAGCAAGTTAACAGAACTAGAACTCAGAGCCATGATCTTGAGGAAACTCAACAGGATGTGTAAGGACATAGAGATGCTGAAAATAAGCTAATTGGAAATTAAAAACCACCAAGAAGAGATAAATAAATGACATATAAGAAATGAAAAACACATTGGAAAGTCTAAAAAGAAGAGTAGAGGAAGCTGAGGACTAGATCAGTGAATTAGAAGACAGGGTAGAAAAAAATCAACCAATCAGAAAACCAAAAGGAAAAAAACAGTTAAAAACAGGAAGACAGCTTAAGAAAACTGTGGGACAACTGGAAACGTAATAATATACGCATCATAGGAGTCCCCGAAGAAGAAGAAAATGAGCAAGGGTTAGAGGATATAGTCAAAGAAATAGTAACAGAAAACTTTCCTAATTTGGTGAAAGAAGGAGGCATTCAAGTTCAAGAAGCACAGAGAGCCCCAAGTAAGAAGAACCCAAACAGGCCCACACCAAGACACATGGTAATCAAACTGCCAAAAATTAAAGGCAAGGAGAGAATCCTAAAAGCAGCAAGAAATAAGAAACAGGTTACCTACAAAGGAACGCCCATAAGGTTATCAGCTGAATTCTCAACAGAAGCACTACAGGCCAGAAGAGAATGGCATGAGGTAATCAAGGTCATGAAAAACAAGGATCTGAATCCAAGACTACTCTATCCAGAAAGGCAATCATTCAAAATAGAAGGTCAAATAAAGAGCTTCCCAGACAAAAAAAGGCTAAGGGAATACATTAGCACCAAACCAGCACTGCAAGAAATGTTAAATGGACTGCTGTAATTACCAGGAGAAATGGGAAGAAAAATAGAACCACACTAAACAAAAATGGCAATAAATAAGTACATATCAATAATCACCTTAAATGTAAATGGATTGAATGCTCCCATAAAAAGACACAGAGTAGCTGATTGGATAAGAAAGCATGACTCATCTATATGCTGTTTACAAGAGACCCACCTCACAACAAAAGACTCACATAGGTTGAAAGTGAAGGGATGGAAAAAAAATCTTCCAAGCAAATGGAAAGGAAAAAAAGCTGGGGTAGCAATACTCATATCTGATAAAATAGATTTCAAAATGAAGGCCATAACTAGAGACAAAGAAGGCCACTATATAACATTGAAAGCTTCTATCCAACAGGAAGATATAACCTTGGTAAACATATATGCACCCAATATAGGAGCACCAACATATATTAAAAATCTTCTGGAGGACTTCCAAGGAGAAATAAATAGCAATACAATCATAGCAGGGGACTTCAACACCCCGCTGACATCACTGGATAAATCCTCTAGACAAAAAACTTAGCAAAGAAACAGAGACTCTAAATGAAGCACTAGACCAAATAGATTTAATAAATATCTACAGAGAATTACACCCCAAAACTACAGAATTCACAAGTGCACATGGGACATTCTCAAAGATAGACCACATGTTAGGGCACAAACTAAATCTCTACAAGTTCAAGAAGACTGAAATCATATCAACCATCTTTTCAGATCACAGTGGCATGAAACTAGAAATCAATTCCAAGAAGAACATACAAAGACATTTGAACACATGGAAGCTAAATAGCATGTTATTAAACAATAAATGGCTCACTGAGGAGATCAAGGAAGAAATCAAAAACTTCATGGAAACCAATTAAAATGAAGACACAGCAACACAAAATCTATGGGATGCAGCGAAAGCAGTTCTGAGAGGGAAGTTCATAGCACTACAGGCTTACCTCAAAAAAAAAACAAGAAAAATCTCTAATAGAATATCTAACCTGACAACTTAAAGAACTAGAGAGCAAACAAAAAGAAAACCCCAGAGCAAGTAGAAGGAAGGAAATAGTAAAGATCAGAGCAGAAATAAATGACAAAGAGACCAAAAAAACAATTCAAAGGATCAACGAAACAAAGAGCTGGTTTTTCGAAAAGATAAACAAGATTGATGGACCCTTAACTAGACTCACCAAGAAACAAAGAGAGAGAACCCAAATACACAAAATCAGAAATGAAAAAGGAGAAGTAACTGACACCACAGAAATACAAAAGATCGTTAACAACTATTATGAACAATTATATGGGAACAAATTCAACAATCTAAGCAAAATGGACAAATTTCTAGAAACACAGTCTCCCAAAACTGGACCAGGAAGAGATAGAAAACTTGAACAGACCAATAACAACAAAAGAAACTGAAGATGTAATCAAGATTCTCCCAACAAACAAAAGCCCAGGCCCAGATGGCTTCATGGGGGAGTTTTACGGAACATTCAAAGAAGAACTAATACCCATTCTCCTCAAACTATTTCAAAAAATTAAAGAATAAGGAGGACTTCCAAACTCATTTTATGAAGCCAGCATAATTCTAATTCCAAAACCAGAAAAAGACACTACAAAGAAAGAAAACTACAGGCCAATATCTCTGATGAATATAGATGCCAAAATCCTGAACAAAATACTAGCAAATCGGCTCCAGCAATACACCAAAAAAATGATTCACCAGGACCAAGTGGGATTCATCCCAGGGATGCAAGGCCGGTACAATATTTGCAAATCAATAAACACCACATAAATAAAATTAAGAATAAAACCACATGATCATATCAATAGATGCCAAAAAAGCCTTCGACAAAATCTAGCATCCATTTATGATAAAAACTCTCAGCAATGTGGGGATAGAGAGATCATATCTAGACATAATAAAGGCCATTTATGAAAGACCTACAGCCAACATCATACTCAATGGGCATAAACTAAAAGCATTTCCCGTAAGAACGGGAACAAGGCAAGGATGCCCACTTTTGCCACTCTTATTTAACATAGTACTGGAAGTCTTAGCCACAGCAATCAGACAGGAAGAAAAAATAAAAGGGATCCAAATTGGAAAGGAGGAAGTGAAACTGTCATTATTTGCAGATGACATGATACTATACGTAGAAAACCCCAAAGACTCCATCAAAAATTTACTAGACTTAAATGAATTTGGCAAAGTAGCAGGATACAAAATTAATGTCAAAAAACGATTGCATTCTTATACACCAATGATGAACTCACAGAAAGAGAAACTAAGAAAACAATCCCATTTATCATTGCGGCAAAAAATTTAAGATACCTAGGAATAAACTTGCTGTGGTACATATACACAGTAGAGTATTATGCAGCTGTAAGAAAGAAAGATCTCTTATCCTTTAAGACTATATGGAGGGACCTGGAAAATATCATCCTAAGTGAAACAAGCCAAACAGAGAAAGACAAGTATCATATGATCTCAGTTATTTGTGGAATATAATGAACATAACAGTCTGAGGAATGGGATAGTCCCAGAGATATGGAAGTGGGGTACAGACTGACACTCCCAGAAGAGGGGGTTGTGGGGGAGAGATAAACCACAGAACTTATATTCATGTATGCATGAACAATGGACATGGACAACAAACTGGGGACAGGGCGGGGAGGGAGGGCGAGGGGGAATCAGTGGGGGGAAAATGAGAAACATCTGTAATAAAAATTAATTAATAAAAAAATAAATTAATTAAAAAAAAAAATCACACACCTGTGCTTAGCCGAAGCAGGTTCTCCTGCATGGTGGCGATAGGAATGAGGAATGTTTTCTCTCGCTTGTTTTTGTTTTTGTTTTATTCTATGCAAATATGAATTTAAAGAAAACTTCATGATACACAGATTCCATAATTTTACTTACAAAATTTTACAGGCCTTTTATTTTTTCCTCTGGCTATAACCAAAAGTGTAGCTTTACCATTTTATAAAACCAGGACTGTCTTTAAGGAAAATAATACAACTTGGTATTTTTAATATTTGTCAATACCAAGTTTTTCTTTTATTTTTTTTATTATTATTATTTTTTATCCTCACCTGAGGACATTTTTTCATTTTTTGCACAGATAGAGTGGGAGGGAGAGAGAGGAAGAGAGAGAGAGAGGGAAACATCGATGTGAAAGGGACACATCAAGTGGCTGCCACCCGCACGACCAAGCAGGGCCGAGGACAAACTGCAACCGAGGTACATGCCCTTAGCGGGAACCGAACCCGGGTCTCTCCGGACCGCAGGTGGATGCTCTAACCGCTGAGCCAAACTGGCCAGGGCAATACCAAGTTTTTCAATACAGTGACCATTAAAATGTACTTGCTTCATTCAGCATTCTTTTCCCCAAAATAATCTAAGGGACTCTATTTAAATGCAATCAGTTTTCTTACTTTTTAAGCATTAACTATGGCAATAGTTTAGTCTGTGGTTTAATGACATTTTAGTTATCATACTAAAACCAGGTTAAAAATTACCTTAATCAGATTAAATACAAAACTTTACTAATATATATATATATATATATATATTAAATAAGATATGAAGAAAATAGACTTCATTAACCATAGTTTAAATCTTGACTGAAACTTTTGAGGACTAAGAAGAATACCTAAAATCATTTAAATAAAAATTTGAAAGTAATGATTTTGTAATGATTTAATAAACATATTGTTGAATCTAAGAATAAAATACAATAAGGGGGAAAGTTTGAGATAATATTCAAGCAATTACTTAAATGTCAGAATAATTTGTGAATAGGTATTTGATTCTAGACATATATATATTAAAATGTATATATTATGAATTTATTATAATCATGGTAATAACTGACATACTAAAAACTGAATATCCCATTTTAGCAAATGTTCATTATACATTCGATAAACTTTTGGGGGAAAAACACATTAAACTGTTGTGTGACTTAAACATTAATAAATATTTCTTATCAGCTTTGGGAGGCTTAAGTGGATAATAAGATAAAGCTGGAAGGATTGAATCTTCATGCAATTCTAATGTAAAAACTTTTCCTGAGAAAAAAGTATAATTTAAAAATGATATATCAACTTGTCTATCTTAGTAAACACAATGACTTTGGCCAAGGGACATCATGATAAACATCTATTTTTGTTTTGTGGTGCTGGTTATTGCAAAGTTGAACTTATGACTTACTAAATACTAGCTCCAGGAGAGAGGCAGAGTTTCCTTTACTGAGAAAGTCTCTGATATTAAGTTTTTGTTTTCATTTACCTCTTTCTTATTGAACTAAAATGAAGATTGTTCAGCTCTATGACCTCCTGGGCTCTGTGACACTTCTGTCTTTTTCAAAAATTAATTAGTGAACCAGAGGCTGAATCAGCCTTCTTCCAAGTAATTTTCTTGCTCTTCAGAAAGTTAACTTCTCTACTCTCTGCTCTCATTATCAATGTCCTTTGCTTTGTCAGCAGCATTTAAAACATTATCCATTATTTCTGCATCACTAACACAGTGTCAGTGGGAGGGGTGAGACCCCTTCTGTGGAGCTGAGCCCAATGGCAGGGTTAATCAGAGTGGCAGAATCAGGGGTGTCAAACAATCCAACAGGGAGATGATCAGGATGCTGAGGTGAGTTGTTAGGTGTGATGGTGACAGAGAGATGGAGAGTTGTCTGTGGAGCTGCAGCATATGCTGATCAACATCTGAATGTGGGATATCAAAACTTGACTTTAAAAATCGTCCCTTGATCAAACAATCAATAGCTACTAAATTTGTTAAGATTAAGAGAATTGGAAACCTGTTTTAAGACCCACATTAGGGTCAGAACCTCAGTTCAGATTCACAAAAAATGGACAAGGTGGTATCATGGGGATGGATTATGAAGTCGTTTGGCCAGCCTGTCTGTGCTGAGGTTCTGAATGACGTTACCTTCTGAATGAGGCACACCTGTCTGCCGCCACCTCACACTACCCTGGCTTCCAGCACAGGGCGTGTGACTACTCTACACTCTTCCTCTACATCTCACAGTTAAAACTATTTTATTTTATTTCAAGATGTTCCAAAGATGAAAATTGTTCCTTGGCACCAAAAGTAATTTTCTAGAAACTTAGTAGCAAGTGACAATTCTTAACTTTAACTTTTAAAAAGAATTAAAACAAAAAAGATACAAAGCTATATAAAGTAATGTTTTATTTATTGAATACATAAAAATTGTGAATTTCCGAGAATATATAACAATAACAAATCTGGACTGTGACTGCCGTAAGGGAGGGAGAGACATGAGACTTGAGAGCAAAACAGTGGTCTTCACAATATTTTAAAGAAGAAAACATGTGAGGCAAATATGGCAAATAAGACAAATATTTTGCCTTCTTTGCATGCTTTCAGAGCTTTAAATTAAACAAAAATGTATGTGAGAAAGAATGAGATACAGAGAAAAACAGAGTGTGAGAGGAAAATAGCCACCCTCTCCCCTGATATATCTTTTTTCTTAAATTAATCAAACACTGTATTCTGTCCCCGAAATTTTGGTTTCGGTCTTCCATCTGTCTTGACTCTTGCCATCTGCTCACACTGATTTGGCTTCGTTCAGCCACACTCTTTGAGGCTTATCTCTACCTAGCCACATGAATCATACATGGGAGAGTGACCAAGAACTAGAAGACACACAAAACCATGTACCCAAGAATGGGAGCCCTCAGAAGAGAAGGGGCAGATGCAGATTTAGGTTAAGTGACAGTGACCTTGTTCTTCCATGCTAACCATCTGAGAGATGGAGGATATGGATATGATAAGGAGCCCACTGATTGCATGAGATAATAATATTCTTCTTGAGTAAGAGTGGAGTCAGATAAGAGTGAGGCATATTAGGGGAAAATGCAGATAGAAGATCTGGGAAGGAATTAGAAGCAGATCTTTCAAATGGTACCTAGTTTGGGACAAAGTAAAACAGGCATGAAGAAGATAGATAGATGATAGATAGATAAATAGATAGATAGATAGATAGATAGATAGATAGATAGATAGATAGACGATAGATGCATTTTTATGTACAGATATTATTTAAATGAGTAAATAAGTCAATAAATTTATATGAAAACATTCTTAACTAGATAAATCAAGTGAAAATTTCGCAGATCAAAGCAAATCATATTCTAAGTGGGTGCATATTATTTAAAAAGGGAAGTTTAAATCACTCTCTGAATTACTCTTATTCCCAAAACACACACACACACACACACACACACACACACACACACACCCTTGATGGAGGTTATATTTGAATCTGGGCAGGGTCAGGGAGAGAAAATGTGAAGTCTAAATACGCTCTTCATCAGTGGTTTTAGGAGCTTGTCAGTTGGTCTTCACCATTGAGAATGGCCCCTCTTAAGATTATTTGCACTTGCAAAACTCAAGATTTTGTCTTATGGACTATTGCATGTAAGAGTAGTCATACTGTACTTATTCCCTTAAAAATTAGGAGGGCAATTCATTAAAAAATGTTAAGTTAGAATATGGTCAGAATTATAAATAGACCAATCTTACTGGCATTGTAAAACTATTCACGGTTTAGATTGTATTTAGAATTGAGTTTTCTGAAAAGGGGCACAAAATTATTTTGCAGCTTCATGGTTTATTTATACTTTTTGATAGACTATTGTAGCTTTCTAATGTTGTGTCTGTACTTCAAGTGATGAAATTGTACTTGGGGAAAATCATGGCTTATTCAATTGCATTTGCTCATAAAAATACTTGAAAATTCCAATTAAGATTGGGACAGAGATGTGACAATTTCTAATATCCCTCCTAAAACTAGTTTTATAAAAATGTTTCAAATGAGTTATACAGAGTATAGCTTTCACTGGCAATACTGAATGGTTCAGTATTTTTTTTAAAAAGATGCCACTTCTACAGTCTAAGTTTTGTACTTATGGAAAAATTAATATGATAATGCTTAATAATCTTATTTTCACAATGTCAGGCTATGTGTGATCATCTTCGATTGTGCTCTAAAGCCTATGCATTCCTTCCCTCACCCATCCCCAAATTTCTCTTTACTCATAATGGTCAGATATTTTAATATACATGTGTGATGGATGCTATTGTTTGTCTCCCAAGTGCTAGTCTCATCTACACTAGCACAACTCCTGGTTTTCAGCTGGCAATGTGGCTACCTTGAAAAAAATGGTAGGATGTGCAATCCTCATTGAAGGTAGGGGGTATGTAAAAAAGTAAGGTTTTGCTAATGCTTTGTGAACACAAACAGCATATGCAACTTCTAGGAAACATCTCTGAAAGCACTGAGTGCCTCCAATTCTTCTCTTTCCCTCTAGTTGCATTGCAGACACTTGGACTGGAACTGAAAAGCCACTTAAAATCTAAGTTATGAGTATGGTAAAGAAAAAGTGGAAGATGCTTGGGTTTCTGAGAATAATGCAGGTCAGAGCAGTCCTGGAATGTTGATGTGGGCCTCTGTGTGAGAGGGAAATACATTTGAATCTTGATTAAACTAGAGTTTCTTTCACTTGCAGTTATATCTAATCCTAAACATGTGTTTTAGAATACATTCTATACTGTAGCTCACTCTATCTATTATTTCTGTTTAGGAGGTAGACCATAAAATAAAGATAGTGGATAAGCACTTCCTGTTTAGTCATTGGCAATATTATAGGAAAAACTGAGTATTTTAGAGCTATGTAGACTTCTAGGGTATTTCATTTGATTAAAATGGATACCTCCAAAGACCGTTTTCACTGCCTTCCAGACTCCTTAGTCTCCTCCCACTGCCTGTGTTTTCTATAGATCTTCCACATTTTTGCTTCTTCTATTTCTAGTCAAGTTATTTAAGTCATGTCACATGTCAATATTGTTCTTTCTTGCTTCTTTACTTTTATTACACTTTTTCTTTCTACTTTCCTTGGTCTCCCATTTTTCCTTTACAGTTAGAGTGATTTTTATTTTTTGTTAGACTAAAGCAACAATCACCTCTCAACATCTTCAGTCAGTTTTCCCTAATTCATTCCCAGGTCTTTAAACATTGACAGTGACTCTCTCTCTCTCTCTCTCTCTCTCTCTCTCTCTCTCTGCCCCCAAAATTGAATGTGTTAGACATCTAAAAGAAAGATAATTTGTACAGCATGAGGCAAAAGTAGGTTTATAGTTTTTCATATGTAAAATAATACAATAATTAATAAATAATTTAAAAACTCATGTTTCATGTACTCACAACTGTAAACCTGCTTTTGCCCCACATTGTATATCTAAAATATTTTAAGAGGTTCTAAAATGCATTGGCGGTCTATGTAAAACACACCTATTCTACTTTTTCAAATCCTAATGATATTGGTTTTTAATTTAATAGAAGAAAATTTAATGATTATTTAAAAATTTTGTTTAATACTTGCTGGTATGTTCTCTAAAACAATTTACTAATTATATACTACTGAATCACAGACCAATGGGATATATATATATATATATATATATATATATATATATATATGCAGGTGGTTTCAGCAAGTCTCAAAACAAATTTCAAATATTTGAGTCTGGTTTAGAAAACACAGTTATAAAACACACAGTTCCATGAATATGTACCTGAGTGACATTTTAAAAATAAATTAAAGCAATATTAATGTACTCTAGAGAGGAATGAGGATCTAGGAAAAATAATAACATCGGCAAAATTACCATCTTTTAAATTCGACATGTTCTGTAGCCTATATATGAAACAGGCCTGAAATAAAATATGGTACCCTGATAATACCAGTCATCAACCCCAAATCAAAATAGGGAAAGTACTGCTGCCAGTGATGGTTTTAACACATGATGCTGTTTTCTTACTTTATGTATTTTTCCTGACAATTCTTGTAAGTTATTTCTCTGGAGAAAAATTGAGTTAAGTCATCCCCAGAAAAGTGAGTCATAGTATCTAAACACACAGGAGTATCATTCCATGGGTGAATAAATGAGAGCAGTTTTATTTCAAACATGCCAGATGCTATACATTTTCTGTAAAGGATCAGGATTTCAGGTCTTTAGTGAGACTTCCCGCTAAGCTGAACATCTGTTCATAATATATTGTGCACTTGCTAGTAAGCCTAAGAATGCTAAGGCGATTAAAACATCTTGATTGCGTTTTCCAGTCGTGTACAGACCAAAGGAGATGTCGAGCTGGGGTATTGAGGAGGCACGAAATCAACACACAGCTACCTTCCAAACATGTACCACCCTGTTTCCCCACTACTTTTGTTTATCCGTTGTTAGAAATTTTCACAAAGTAGTATTGACCTGTTACTTCAAGAAAATCATGTAGCTTTATTCCTGAAATGAACAAATAGGTAATGATGAGGGCATTTAGACTAAATATAATTTTCACATACGCGGAAGCATGTCTGCTACTTTACGTATTTACATTTCCCTGGCCATGTTGTCTGAATTGGTTCTTTATATTACTGAAATTGTGAAATAATAAATATAATTAGCATGATCTTATAGGACATATGGAATTAGTTACTTTGTGAAATTTATTTTCCATTTCAACATGCTCTTTATCCATTTGCTCATTTACCAAATTCTTTATGACTTTTTTCTAATCAATGACCTTGTATCTGTAAATATTACATTAAAAATTAATATATTCTATTGAGAATCTCTAAACAAGGGCTGTAGTGAGCATGAAAAAGCAATCAAGTCAATGTACATTATTTGAAAATCAAATTAAAAAAAAGAAGTAAGTTTTTAACTACTGAAACATAGCCTCCCATTAAGCTCTCTGGTTTACCGGTGATACAGATACAGAATAGTAGGAGTGCAATTCTTCCCGTAGGAAGTACCTGATTAAGCACATTTGATTCAGTTAATTGAGTCTATATGTGAGGAAAATCTGTAAAAACCTGAATATTCTGAAAAGTTTATACCATACTTTTATTTTGTAAGGAAAAGATGGTTAAAATTATAGATGGAGGAGAGATAACAGGGACGTTTTTCCAAGTACCATAATCATTCCAAGTACTTGATCGTTATTGTTTGATTTTTCAGATATCTTTGAAAATGTGTTTCATATGTTCATTTTGAGTTTAATTCCGAAAAATAGCATGATGCTTGCTAAAACTAAGTGCTGGAAATTAGTTTTCAAGATTTTTTTTATATAATGAAGATTACATACTTAGGGATCAAAATCAATGCAATGCACAACTGGGAAATAAGTTTGCCAAAAAACATGTTGCACTTTAGCTTCTCAGACTCAGAAACAGAGTTCTTTTAATAGCTCTCCCTATATTTGATGTGTGAAACTTTTGTTATAACATTTATATAATTGCAGTATCCAATTGCTCAAGGGAAGAAGTGGTTTGCTCCTACATCACAACATTCAGCTGTAGATTATTCCAGCCCATGGATGATATGACAATAAACAAAAATATATTTTACAGTAAAAAAAAAAAAAAAGTGTGTTATGGGACATCTTATTTTAACTGATGATTATCCTGAAGTAGATTTAAGACAACATAGCAGCTGTACCAAATCACATGAGTTGGTAAAATGAGAGTATATTGCATACATTTCCCCAAATGGCTCAACTCAGAGTAGAATATCTCAGTAATTAGTAGTAACCAAAAGGGAAACCTCCCAAGTGGATTACTGAGTTTAATGTAATATCTTCACCAGGGTGTTTTGTAACAGGATTGGTATGTGTTATAAGCCAAAGCACTCTTAACAAGATTCCTAATACATGATCCAATCTATTTACATGCCTAGGATTTATATAAAATGTAAATTCAATTTTGTTATTTTTCAAAACTGACCTAGCCTTTTCCAGTCATTCTTATTTATACCTATTAGATCAATTATTGATAGTTTCATTGAAAAAAGTGTAACTCCAAAACCCTGTAAATTGAAAATAGAGAGTAGTAAGTGTAGTTCTGCATTTTTTAGTTCAGTTTTAATTTTTTCTCTAAGATTTCTCTATTATACCTACTTCAGTGAGTATTTAAGTTTTATGTAGTATAAAAAGGAAAGTTTGATTCACTTATTCTCTGGGTGTGTATTTTTAGAATATAGATTCAAATTTGGAAAAAAGTAACATTCAGGTAAGTGTTAATGCCAAGGTGATTGCAAGGAAGTGTATCTCCTATAAATGAACTCATGTATCTTTTCCTGAATGATTCAGGTAAGAGAGAGAATTATAGATGTTGATCTATACCTATGTTGAGTATACATAAAGAATGGGAAAGAAGTTAGACTATTGGAAACAGATATGTCCCAATTAAAAATAAGTTTCACAAGAAATAACTGGTGTCATATTTGATTTGCCATTTAGTGCAGCTATTAGATTGTGAAAGGTCATTCATTCACAGATGTTTTGAGATTTTTTTTTGCGAAGCACTTTACAAAGCCACACATAACAAACTTGTGAAAACAAAATGGAGGATGTGAGTTAGAAAAAAATACTCTTAAGTAGAGTAATGATTGAAAAGCTGGGCTTATGAATGTGTCAGTGTTATTTTGGATAAAAATCTTAACACTATTTTTATCAACATCATGGGTGAGACATTGGTATTATCCTTAAATATGCTCAGATTTACACAAAGCTGAAGGAACAGCTGATATTCAGAGAGTATAATTATATGCAAAGAAACATTTTTTTTTTATAGGTTAGATCAATAGGCCATATCTAACAAAAAGAAGTTTAGTAAAGATAAATGTCAATTCCTAGTGAGGTTTCAAAATCTACTGAAAAACTGAAGGAAAGGAAAAGCATAGTTCCAACTTTGTGAGACCATCAGAGAGGGGATATAAAGCTTTGGATGGAGAAAAAGTAAATTACTCTTCAGGTCTCTTCCACTTCTAAAGTCAAATATTTATATTATATATGTATTTTGCCATAGAAATTTGAGGAGTCTTTCTTTTTTTTAAATAATTTTTAGTTCATCTCTGCACTTTCATTTTTCAAGTACAGTTTACATTCAATACTTTATATTAGTTTCAGGTGTACAGTGCAGTGGATAGACAATCATATACTTTACAAAGCGTTCCCCCCAATTTTCCCAGTGCTCACCTGACACCATACATAGTTGTTACAATATTATTAACCAGGGTTCAAACCCACAACCTTTTGGTGCACAGCACGATGCTCCAACCAACTGAGCCACATTGGCCAGAACCTAATTTATACTTCTTAATTGCTTCAACTTTTTCACCCAGTCCTCCAACCCCTATCTCCTCTGATTGCCACCAATCTATTCTTTGTTTTTGAGTCTGTTTTGGTTTTGTTTGTTCATTTATATTTTTCTTCATATTCCACCTTTAAGTGAAATTATATGGTGTTTCTTTTTCTCTGACTGTCTTATTTCACTAAGCATAATATCCTCTAAGTCTATCCATGTTGCTGTAAATGGTAAAATTTCATTATTTTTTTATGGATGCGTAATATTCCATTGTATATATGCAGCACCACATTTTTTAACCACCTGTCAGTTTATGGGCACTTGGGTTGTTTCTGTATCTTGTCTATTGTAAATAATGTTACAGTGAACATCGAGGGTAATTACATTCTTTCAAATAGTGTTTTGGGTTTCTTTGGATATATTCCCAGAAGTGAAACTACTGGGTCAAAGGCAGGATTATTTTGAAAGTATTTAGGAGTAAGGCTCTTTATATCTCTCTTAGCATCTGGGCAGACACAAATCTGTTTGTCCACAAAAAGATTACCTTTTGGTTTCTGACTCTCTTCGGAATGATCATGATGTGTTTAAGTTTAAGGGGAAAAAAAGTTGTTTAAATTCTCTTGAAACTATTATAAGCAGTCAATTCATTTTTGTGTTGGAGAAAGAACATGTCTGCTTGTACTTTTGTAGCTACTGGTTCTACTACTGGCATTATTATAAAAGATGTATTGTTCTCCATTGACTCAAATAGACAGAGTAATTGAAATAATCATTTTAAGTGCATACTAAATATAAGGGTATAGTCATGATTTTGGTACTAGAGGCCATATCCCATTATTTTTAATAAAGCAAGTTTTATGTTGGCAGTAAGGTCAGTGGAAATGAATTTATTACAATTGATGTTTTTCAAATAAAATTGGTGCTTATCTTTGGTGTGAAAAATCAAAATAATTATGACATGGCAGAGATGTTAATCTTAAAAGAACATTCCTCCTACAGAGGAACTAAGTTTAAAGTTCTTAAATAACCCAATTAGGGACATTTGTGAAAGAGAGGGACAAAAAAAAAAAAACAAAACACCCTGGCCGAATGATGACTAATTAGAATGACAGGCGGTCTTTTGACTCATGGGGGAGTCACAGTACCTAAGCAGTAAAAATAGTGTCTCATTAGTCTTTTAAACGTTATTCCCAGGTTTCCATGAAATTGATATTTAATCACTTTCCCAGTGTACAGCAGGCCCTTATTACACAGGGAAGACATGGGGAGTGAAAAGTTTATAAAATTTCTGTCAATCTCGGCTCAGTTTGAAGAATGATTCATTATAATGGGCCACCAGTGGCAGAGAGATGTTGAACGGGATCCTGTAATTAACTGCACTTTCTGCTTTATTGACGGCATTTGCTGGTTTTTGAGATTAGATGGTGTATCTGGGGGGATGTACCCTATGGATCGTGCTGTACAATATTCTACACTATATCTAATTCAAAATTGCAGACTTATTAGTCACAATGATAGATACTGTTTTTCTAAAATTGGGGATATTTTAAAGTATTTGGAGACAGTTTTCTTCTCAGAATAGAACATGTAGACAGAATTAGTGTCTATGGGAAGAAGATGCATATCTGAAGTTGGGGGCAACTCTGTACAGAATACAAATTTACCTTAAGGTGATATAGCATAACAATTTCCTTTGAAAATTGTCAATACATTTGATCACTGGTTTTTCTCATATGAAGCATGACTATCCTTTTAGAAGTATTCAATACTAGTTTACTCTTATTAGTTGCTTAAGATAAAATAGAAGTATAATTGTAAGAGCTACTTTATCTGTTATTAAATCCAAAACTTGGCTTTCATGTGCATATATAAGACTCGAGGAAACATCAATCCAGTGACCATCCCCTCCCCACTCAAAAGAAAAAGAGAGAGAGACAGAGACAGAAACCAAAGATTTTTTTTTTTTTTTTTTTTTTTACATTTAACTAAAGGGAATAGGAAAGGATGAACACCTTAAGTTCCTTATTTAGTTATTCATTTAACAAACAACCTCTGTTTTATGAACATAGAATGACAAATCCTGTGGTAGGTCAGTCCATAAGATGATAGGATGATCACTCTTTGTTTTTATTTTCTAGCCTAATTTTAAGAAGCTCTATATTTTATATTTTTAAAAGAGAAACTCATGGCTTATTTACCATACTTTATATTGCTGAGTTCATCTATTTTTTGGTTTCCCATTCCCAGTCCACTCCTGGGAATGCAGATTGATTCATTGGGATAGAAGGTTGGCAGCAAGCCCCGGGCATTCCCTGTTAAACTAGTACAAGGCTCTTGTCCTTAGGGAGCTCATATTCTAATGGGGGTGAGGACATGAAAACTCTTATAAAACCATGCAGTGCACTACTTACTCTTCTAGCACGTGCAACAACTTTATTAGTAAGTGTTAGAATGAGCATTCTGAGCGACTCTTCATCTGAGGCTCAGAAATTAGCTGTGCTGGTAAATATTAGAATAACTGAATTTTCAAATCCTTTTGTTAGTATGGTTCAGCGGAATGCATTATTCTGGAAGTCAGGAAGCAGGTTCTATTATAATTACAGTAAGCAAAATTGGGTAAATAATGACACTAAAACTTAAGTTTATAAAGTGGAAAATGGAAATAGATTTTGCTTTGACTAAAAACTAAAAATTTATATTAAGTTCTTTTGAAAATGGCATTATTATCTTAAATACCCCCCAAAAAAACCTCCAAATGTTTTCTTACACAGTTAAAAACTTTAAAATATTCAATGTATAATCACTTTAACATTTGTGGCAAAACCATAACATTATCAAAACCTTCTCTATGTCATGTAGCCTTACAAATCATGTGCTAAAAGCAAGACCTAAATTTCACAATGTGCATTTCAATTTTCTATTAAGGAAGAATTCTCTAAAGACCATAAAGGGGCCAAATTATCTAAAATATTAAGGGCTTATTATATTTCTACTAAATTATCAATTTTGTAAAACAATTAAACAGGGAAAGCCAATTAGTGTAAAAGTGGTCTTTAGAGTATAATCATTAGTTAGAAGCTCATTTGATAAGGTTAGGTCCAAATCTAATAAGTTAAAGCCCCAGCAGAACTATAATAGAGCCTTAGTCACATTTTTTAACAGTGTCAATCTCTAAATAGAAACCACGAGAAATTACAAAAATTGAAAAAATGGTTATTTTTGCCACAATCAACAAAATCTCTGTAGAGCGATGTCAAGTAAGAATCACATTTCTTAATTATGAACACTAGAAATGTATTTGTACTATGAATCAAAATTGTTTTCAGCTTCAGCTTCTTCCAACAGAGTACTAAGGGCAACAGGTTAAGAATTGTGCACAGAACAGACAAAATATAAAATAAAGCAAACACTGCCCTGGCCGGTTCAGTTCCCGCTAAGGGTGCATATCTCAGTTGCAGTTTGATCCAGCCCTGGTTGGGTCATGCGGGTGGCAGCCACTCAATGTGTCCCTCCTTTTACATCGATGTCTCTCTCTCTCCCCCCCGCCAGCCCACTCTATTTGGAAAAAATAAAAAGTCCTCAGATGAGGATGAAAATAAATAAATAAATAAATAAATAAATAAATAAATAGCAAACACATTGTAACTTTGGACAAGATGAAACCATTAATAGAGTGAGAGCTCACGAATCTGGTCAACATGATCCCACTGCACTGCAGCCTTTTCTGCCTCTGTCAGGTCTGCCTCATTCAAGTTCAGAAAATGTTCTTCTAGTAAAAGGAAAACAAATTAAAGAAGAAGTAAAATGCCTTATACAAATATATCCATTTCCATAAATGTAAACTCACTTCTATATTGGAACAAAATTTCTGGATTACAAACCAGTTGGTTTGCATAAAGAATGGGACCATTTTCAGAAAAAGAAGACATAGCCTAATAAATACTAGCTTATTGATCTATTGGAATAAAGAGGGAAAGTTACTATATACATATATATTATATGGAAATAATGCAATAATTAATAAATAATCATATAGAAATAAAGTCTGCTTTGTGTACTCACAACAATGAATCTACATTTACATGTGTGTGTGTGTGTGTGTGTGTGTGTGTGTGTGTATACACACACATATATATATATATATATATTCACCTTAATTATGTTTTTGCCTTTTGGCCTCAGTTACGTATATTTCACTTAACTATTCAATGCATAGACTTGAATAAAAAATACATTACAAATCAGAAAAATCAAGTTCTCTGTTCACCATTTTTTTTTTTCATCTTTGCAAATTCTGTCTTTTAAAATCTAAAGGAAGTAGATAATCAACATGATTCTGGTCATCTACTCATCTCAGTACATCCACATTCAAACAAGAACAGATTGGTCATTAGGGAACATTGGCAGATGACAATGTCTCCTACACCACCCTACACAAATATGCTCTTCAAATTATGTAAGGGTTATAAACAGTTATCTGCCTCTTCCTTTTATTTCCCTATTATGTCACCTGCTTATATTTTATGATTCACTTTTAAATACTGCTATAATTTAATAATCTATTTTGGCATTTATTTTGAGCTATCTATCTTTGTTATGTTAAAGTATTTTGAGTGTCTATTATGTTATTTTCTGAAACAATGTTCTGAGGCTACATCTTATTAATATAGTTGCATAAATAAGCATGCCAGATCCCTCAGGTAATTAAAATTAAAATAAAATGAGCATCTGTTTGTACAAATTTATAATGCGAGTGATAATATGAAGGTTAAAGGTTAACATAGAAAAAATTGGACATGGTGCATGAACACAAAATGAATTATTACATGGCTATGTAATTTTATTGCTACCACTTAGTTAATTATGTTGTATATCAAATTAATGGTTAAACAGGCAGTCTTTTAGTTCAGTGTCCTATTCATTCAACTATAAATTACTCCATATATCTAAAATTGTGAGTAGCCATTAATTTCATAGCAAGATAGAATAACAAATTTGTCTCACTACTTGAAAACTTAACATATGTACTTTTAAAATATATTTAAAAAGAAATTACATGGACTCTAGCAGTCATAGCTTAATAAATTTAAATACCTCAATATATAAAGGAAAAAATTTTCATTATCTCTTCTGTATAACAAATTTTCTGAAAACTTAGTTGCTAAAATGACCTTTAATTTATTTGCTTGTAGTTCTGCAGTTTGGGTGGCAACAGTGCATCTGTGTTCCACATGGCATCAGCAGGGTGACTTTATTGGAGTTGGACTAGCCATTCTTAGATGGCCTCTCTCATGTTTCTGGAAAGTTGGTATAGGCTGCCAATTGGGAACCCAGCTGAGGCTGCTGTCCAGGGTCTTTGGTCTTTATGTGGTTTCTCCATTTCGGTAGGGTGGATTCCTCACAGCATAGACAAGGGGGTCTCAAGGTAGTCAGACTTCTTACATGCTGGCTGGTGTGCCCTAGAGCACAAAAGCATAATATGCCAGGCTTCTTAAGGCTTTGATCCTCAATAGCAAGCCTTCAATTCTTCTGCATTCTGTTAGTTCAATTAGTTAAAACAGGTCACCAGCCAACTCAGATTTAATTGGGTGGGAACTGCACAGGTGTATGAATACTGGGGCCCTAAAATATTCTACCTCAACAAACACTTTCCTATACAATTTCCAAAAGTACAAACCAATATGTTTCTAGTTAGTATCCATTTCATTTCAACCTAATATAAATATAAATATGTGCCCAAATTTTCCAAAAACTTAATGTCAAGATAGCTAACTGTAAATGTTTTTTATTAAAGAGCAATGGAAAGTCCTGTGGCAGAATTGTATGCATTTCATCCACATTTCCCATCGAAGTAAATTTGGTTTTCAGGACTACTCATTATTCTGTGGAATTAACACAGTTGACAAGAGAAGAAAGCTGATGTAGCCACTGAGGTCCTGTTACTGAGAAGGTGTAGTAATGTCTATGTCCTCCCTCTCATATTCTGTCCCAACAGTATGTAATTCTCTTTATAGCCATCAGAAGCAATGGTAATGTTGAGATGAGTTATTTATTTAAAAGGTAATTTCTTAGAATTTTGTTCAGTAAATGTTGTAAAACTTAGGTATAAAAATATATTTAATGGTAACTTACTGGATGAAGTTCAAATGTTCCAGCCACTTCTTAAAATTTAGAAACTTGGAGAATCGTGATACCTGTCAGTTACTAGACCAAACAACACAGCTCAAATTGAGGCAAAGTCAATGGCAAAATTAAACATTGCCCTGAATGAAAGATTAGGAGACAGAGGGAACATGTGAAATATAAGAACACAAAAGTTGGGAGAGATGAAGTGAGATTTAGTATATATGAGAAGAACTGTAAAGAATTTCATAAGATCTAATATTTATTGAGCACATATCATGTATCGAGCACATTATCTATATTATTTACTAAATTACAGTAAGCCTGCAACTCACCACTGGTTACAATACTTGAACAAGGGGACAAAGAAAAAAGAGAAAGAGGAGGCAATACTGTCTAACTGGAGGAGCAGGAGAAAGTCTGAGCAAATAATGGTAAGAGTGGTCATTGCTTGCAGCTCAGTTGTTACTAGCACATGGGATAGAATAAATGAGAGAGTTTCACTGGCAAAAGTAGAGAAACTCATGGAAGAAGGGAACTAATTTGTAAAAGTGAGAGAAGGATTTGGATTAAGAAACAATGACTTTTGGATGACAGAGTAGCTAGTACAAATCTATGGTATAGAAATTGGGATCCAAAACTAGACAAGAGATGCTGATTAGAGAAACACAGCATAGTCTCAGAAAAAGTCATCTCACAGGAGAAGAAAGTAGGAAAAAAACAAAATTACAAAGAGTCAACATTGAGAAAAATAATTTTCAAGATGAGATATAAGAGGAATGACTGAAAAATTGGAAAGGAAAAATATGAAAACTTTATTAAGAATAATAAGTAAACAGCAAATGTTATATAGTATCAAAATAGCACCCAGAAAATACAGAAGAATGACTGACAATATCCAATACAATTAGGACTGAAGGACAGCAAACATTGCCTGTTAATTTTTTTATTTTGGCATCATATCTTCTGAATGATTCATTTAGATGTGTTTTTCTAAAACATCTTTATGGCAACAGCTCAGTTTGATACTGTATTAATCCATTTTGTTCTCAGGGAGTGGTTTCCATGATGTAGTTCTCTAATGGTAGTACTGTCCAATATACTATGGCTGATTTAGCAAATTTAGTTTTAGTTTAATTCCATAATTAAAACAATACCTGACAGTAATATGGTAACTACACATATTGTATTTCCTTACACTATGGAAATAGCAACCTGAACAGCAGTATTACACAATTAAAAACAAAGGGATAAAATTAGGGATGTTTTATTATTTTTCCTTAAATGTATCAGCTCCAGCCCTGGCCAGTTTTGCTCAGTGGTTAGAGCGTTGGCCTGCGGTCCAGAGAGACCTAGGTTCGGTTCCCGCTAAGGGCATGTACCTCGGTTGCAGTTTGTCCCTGGCCCTGTTTGGGTTGTGCGGGTGGCAGCCACTTGATGGGTTCCTTTCACATCGATGTTTCTTTCTCTCTCTCTTCCTCTCTCTCCCTCCCACTCTATCTGAACAAAAAGAAAAAAAAGAAAAAAAATGTCCTCGGGTGAGGATAAAAAAAAATATGTATATATATATATATATATATATATATATATATACACACATACATACATAATACATACATTTTTATATATATATCAGCTCCATGATTTTGATTCATAATATTTATTGAAACAAATTAGCCTCATAGTGTAGGTGGTATAAGAGAACTTTCACTGGGAATCTACTGTTTATGGTTTAAAACATAATTACTGTCTTTGTCTATTTGAAATATATTTTTAAAATAAATATTTTGTGGTTTTTAAAGACTCTTAAGAGAATCTAGTACAGTAATTATTTTATTAAACATGTATTACATACCAGCTGTGATTCTAAATTCTCTACATGTATGTCCTTGTTTTAATTCTCACAAATCTCCAATAAGGTTATCTGCATTTTTTAGAATAAGAAACTAAGACTAAGAAAGGTAAAGATTTGGTTAGTTCAAAGATTCAGAACCAGAGATAGAATCAGTATTCATATTCAGATTGTCTGTTAAGAGTTATATCCTTTACCACCCCCAGATGATAAAATACCAGATGACAAGGTGAACTGGTCTCTTAATTGTCCTGCCAGAAAGTTTAAGGATAAGTATAGACCTGAGTTAAGTCATATGATATGTAGTTACAATAGTACCTTGTTAGAGCCCCTTGATAATTTTTCTTAACTACATCAGGAAAGGTTCTACTAAGAACAAGTAAGAATTAGTCCTAAAGATCTAGAAACCAAGGACTTCATCAGAGCAGCTGTTGTCCAGGCACCTAAGCACGAGGTGCACTTCCTCCGCCGTCCACACTCCCTTGCCTGGTTGATCAGAACCCGGAAACCCTGTGAATGACCTATGCCTTCAGACTGTTTGAACATTTACTTTATGTACTTCTGTTTAAGGCTAAAGAATTCACATAGGACTAAAGAATAAATCAATAAAGTTATCAGAAAATATTTATAGAAAATCATAAGCCCATGTTTGTCCTTTAGACATACAACTGATCTTTACAAATCTCTAATGCACAATGACCTCACCTAACCCCTTGTCCTCTAATTTATCTTTATCAATGTTTTACTTCTTGATCCTGCAACCTATCTGGCTGCATACAGAGAAGGAAAATATGTCATGAAATTATGAATAACTTAAATGAATCAATGCATAATATCTAAAAATGTTAAATGACTTTTATATCTATATATTTTTTTAAAATTGAATCTCATTTCTTTTTACTTCATATAATAAGTTTAGAAAGTTTAAAACCTCTCATAAGCTTATTCTATAATCTGTCTTTTTAACTGCTAGAACAAACTAATTTTGGCACATATTTTTTAACTTAAAACATTCACATTCAAGTGTTTATTTAACTAAACTAACACCAACACACATCTTTAGAATGGCTAAATAATTTATTATTGCCTTCATTTGCTATATTTTTAAAGAAATTTAATGTATATTTAAGGTATAGATTATTTGAGCAATCTGATGAGCATTTTTTGTGAATATATATATTTTCTATATATATTTTTTGTGAATATATATATTTTCTATTGTAAATGATTATGTGTAAACATATTTGAGTATACATATTTGCACAGTTCTATTATCCGATTTAGTATTTTACACATATTATTATATTGTTCTTTTAAATTGGCATAATTGACATTTCTACTAACATTGCTTTAAAGGGAACATATATTAACACCTTTACAATCAATAGACATTAATTTTCTTTTCAAATGTTATAGTATTCCTTTGTTTACTTCATGGAATTTTGAAAATTATGGGAAGTAAAGAAATGGAACAATTGTCATAACTACACTCTAAATCAAAATAATTTGTTACACTAATTTGAAATGCTTTTTATAATTCCCATTCATTTATTATTTAAATATATCAAATTAAAATTTTGTTAATTTATTTAAAAATGTGTGAGTTTTGATAAAGAACACAAATTTTATAAATAATTTCTCAGTATATAAAGAACACAAGATTTTTTTGTATTTATATCTTTTTTAAATGAGTTCATCAAGGAAAGATGGAAGTGGGCAGGACCAGAGGGAGGGTGAGTGTGTGAGAGAGTGAGAAAGTATGTAAGAGAGTGTGAGTGGCCGTGAAGGTGGATGACCAAACTCCTGCAGTGCAGAGATGCAAAGCACAAAGTTTCTGTGCTTTGGACGGGAGCAGCAGGCTACCTTGGAAAGTGGCCCTTCAGAGCACTTCTTCCTGCACCACAGGGAGGTCCCATCATTTTGGAAGATCCCGGGTCTTCCCTGGGAGGAGACAGTGGGAGCAGCTAGGGCCCAGCAACCTGAGCCCAACAGCACACCTGGCACCATCGGACCAGTGGACACTCTGTGTCAACACAGACCAGTGCACAGTAGTGGAGCCCCCAAGGTGCTGATCACAGAAGCCACAGACAGCCCAGAGACCAGCACCATCCCCATAGTAGCAGCCTAGTCAGAGTGGAGATATTTCCCCAGCAACAGAGGCTGGGAAGCAGATATCCATCCCTAGGCAACAGAAGCACAGAACAGCAGCTGAGACCCATCCCCAAAAACTACAGCAAAAGCTGAGCAGGAGTTGAGCCCCATGGGGCAGCAGCACTCCCCAGCCTCCAGTAGTGGGACCTGGGGCTCCACAGAGGCCTGTGTGGGCCAGTAGCTGACAAGAGCAGTGGGAAGTCAGAGCCCAAGAGAGACTTGTGCTATGCAGCTGCCCGCCTTCCGGACCTGCAAGGTGCGGGGGCACCAGAGAGGCCTGCATGACCAAGCAGGGACTGCGCCATCCATTTACCCATGAGACCTGTGCGGTGCTGAAGCACCAGAGAGGCCTGTGAGATCCAGCAGCCCATAACATAGGCATAGAGCCAGGTCCCCAAAGGGACTGTGCAATCCAGTTACCTGTGGGACCTGCAGGGTGTGGGGGCACCAGAGAGGCCTGTGTGACCCAGATGTGCACAAGATAGGCTTACAGGGTGTGAAAATGAAGGCGGAGTGAATAGAAGCTACTTAGACAATCTCACAAGACCAAACAGGAATTACAACTAAAATAAAGGCAAATCCTCAGAAAAAAAGTTAGAGAAAAGCAGCAGGACAAGACCATATAACCAGGGACACTGGTAGGATCTGCAGAGGCACGAGAGGGTACCAGGCTGGGAGCCCAGGGACAGCAGCAGTCTTAGCTATGAGCAGCACCCTTGGGGAATAAAGACCAAGCCCACTGCACAGCACAGAGAGCCTGGACAGAGCACTAAAATAGCCACAGCCTCTCACCTGGGAGCTACGGCAGAGGGAGGGCAGACTAGGCTGGAACTCTGTGGGGACACCTGGGATTTGAAGGGTACTCAAAATTTTTGCTGAGTTGCGGTCACAAAGGACAGTGGCCAGTGTGCTCCTTCCCAGAGCTGGGGGGAAAAGCATCAGCCTCTTGGAGATTCAGCCTTTCCCAGGTGAGGCAAAGAAATGCAAATTGAGGCTCATTAACAACCAGCATCTATCCCACCCTCTGGAAATCCTCTTATGCAGAACACCAGGGCTACATTCCAAGGCACTGAGTAACTGAGACTACTAGCCTCCAGGAAAAAGCTAGAGGATAACTGAACCTTTCCTGGGCTTGCAAATTTACCCAGGAAAGTAAGACTTGACAGTGGTGTTTAACATGGGCCCGTCCACGCCCATCCAAACCCAGTAAAGGGAGTCACAAACAGCAGAATACCAACACCCACAGGGAAAATTTGGCAGGCTCCAAAATTCACTGAGATAACCAAAAGGATGAAACAAAGAAACAAATCCCAAATGAAAGAACAAGAGAACTCAATCAAAGATGAGATAAATGAGATGCAGCTAATCAAATTATTAGAGGTAGAGTTCAAAGCCATGATCTTGAGGAATCTCAACAGCAAGAGTAAGGACATCAGCACCACAAGTAAAGATACAGAAATATTGAAAACCAACAAGTGGAAATGAAGAATGACACAACAAAAATAAAGAACACATTGGAAGGACTACCAGCAGAGTAGAGGAAGCTGAGGACCAGATCAGTGATTTAGAAGACAGGGTAGAAAAAATCAACCAATCAAAAAACCAAAAGGAAAAAAACAATTAAAAAACAGGAAGATAGCTTAAGAGAACTGTGGGACAACTGGAAACGTAAAAACATTCATATCATAGGAGTCCCCAAAGAGGAAGAAAATGGACAAGGGTTAGAGAATATATTTTAAAAACTAGTGACAAAAATGTCCCTAACTTAGAGAAGGAAGAAGGCATTGAAGTTCAAGAAGCACAGAGAGCCCAAGTAAGAAGAATCCAAATAGGCCCACACCAAGACACATAGTAATTGAAATGCCAAAAATTAAAGACAAAGAGAGAATCCTAAAGGCAGCAAGAGATAAAAGCAACAGGTTACCTACAAAGGAAACCCCATAAGGCTCTCCGCTAACTGCTCAACGGAAACACTAGAGGCCAGAAGGGAGTGGCATGAAGTAATCAAGGTCATGAAAAACAAGGATCTGAATACAAGACTACTTTATCCAGCAAGGCTATCATTCAAAATATAAGGTCAAATAAAGAGCTTCCCAGACAAAACAAGGCTAAGGGGATATGTTAACAACAAACCAGCACTGCAAGATATGCTAAAATGACTGCTGTAATTAGTAGAAGAAACAGGAAAAAAAAGAGAACCACACTAAACAAAATTGACAATAATAAGCACATATCAATTATCACCTTAAATGTGAATGGTTTAAGTGCTCTGATAAAAAGACACAGAGTAGCTGACTGGATAAGAAAGCATGATTCACATATATATTGTTTACAAGAGACCCATCTGACAACAAAAGACTCACACAGGTTGAAAGTGAAGGATGGAAAAAAAATCTCTCAAGCAGCCAGAAAGGAAAAAAAAATCTGGGGTAGCAATACTCATATCTGATAAAGTAGATTTCAAAATGAAGACCATAAGGAGAGACAAAGAAGGCCACTACATAATATTAAAAGCATCTATCCAACAGGAAGATATAACCTTGGTAAACATATATGCACCCAATATAGGAGCACCAAAATATATTAAAAATCTTCTGGAGGACTTCAGAGGAGAAATCAACAGCAACACAATCATAGCAGGGGACTTCAACATCCTGCTGACATCACTGGATAGATCTTCTAGACAAAAAATTAACAAGGAAACACAGACTTTAAATGAACCACTAGATCAAATGTATTTAATAGATATCTACAGAGAATTATACCCCAAAACTGCAGAATTCACATTCTTCTCAAGTGCACATGGCACATTCTCAAATATAGACCACATGTTAGGTCACAAACTAAGTCTCTACAAGTTCAATAATATTCAAATCTTATGAAGCATCTTCTCAGATCACAGTGGCATGAAACAATAACTCAATTGCAACAAGAACATGCAAAGACATTTGAACACATGGAGGCTAAATAGCATGTTATTGAAAAATGAATGGGTTACCATGGAGATCAAGGAAGAAATTAAAAAATTCCTGGAAACCAATGGAAATGAACACACAACAACACAAAATCTATGGGATGCACTACAGGCCTACCTCAAGAAACAAGAAAAATTTCTAATAGACTATCTAACCTCACAACTTAAAGAACTAGAAAGCAGACAAGAAGAAAACCCCAGAGCAAGTAGAAGGAAGGAAATAGTAAAGATCAGAGCAGAAATAAATTACATGGAGACCAAAAAACCAATTCAAAGATCAATGATATAAAGAGCTGGATCTTTGAAAGAATAAACAAGATTGATGGACCCTTAGCTAGACTCACCAAGAAACAAAGAGAGAGAACCCAAATACACAGAATCAGAAACAAAAGAGGAGAAATAGTAATTGACACCACAGAAATACAGAGGATCTTTAACAGATATTATGAACAATTATATGGCAAAAAATTCGACAATCTAGAGCAAAATGGAAAAATTTTTTAAAAACACATAGTCTCACAATACTGAATTGGGAAGAGATAGAAAACTTGAACAGACTAATAACAACAAAAGAAATTGAAGATGTAATCAGACTCTCCCAGAAAACAAAAGCTCAGGCCCGGACAGCTTCACGGGGGAGTTTTACCGAACATTCAAAGAAGAACTAATACCCATTCTCCTCAAACTATTTCAAAAAATTCAAGAAGACTTCCAAACTTGTTCTATGAGGCCAGCATTATTCTAATTCCAAAACCAGAAAAAGACACTACAAAGAAAGAAAACTACAGACCAATTCCCTGATGAACATAGATACCAAAATTCTGAAAAAATTACTAGCAAACCAGACCCAGCAATACATCAAAAAAATTATTCACCATGACCAAGTGGGATTCATCCTAGGGATTCAGGGCTGCTACAATATTCACAAATCAATAAATGTGATACATCACATAAACAAAATGAAAGATAAAAATGTGATCATATCAATAGATACTGAGAAAGCATTTGACAAAATCCAGTACCCATTTTTTGATAAAAACACTCAGCAATGTGAGAATAGAGGGATCATATCTTGACATAATAAATGCCATATATGAAAGACCTACAGCCAACATCATATTCAATAGGCAAAAACTAAAAGCATTTCCCTTAAGAACAGGAACAATACAGAGATGACCACTTTCGCCACTCTTATTTAACAGAGTACTAGAACTCTTAACAACAGCAATCAGACAGGAATAAAAAATAAAAGGGGCCCTGGCCGGTTTGGCTCAGCGGTTAGAGCATCGGCCTGTGGTCCGCAGAGACCCAGGTTCAGTTCCCGCTAAGGGCACGTACCTCGGTTGCAGTTTGTCCCCGGCCCTGGTTCGTTGTGCGGGTGGCAACCACTCGATGTGTCCCTTTCACGTATATGTCTCTCTCTCTCTCTCTCTCTCTCTCTCTCTCTCTCTCTCTCCCTCCCTCCCTCCCTCCCTCCCACTCTACCTGAACAAAAGATGGAAAAATGTCCTCGGTTGAGGATGATTAAAAAAATAAAAATAAAAATAAAAGGGATCCAAATTGGAAAGGAGGAAGTGAAACTGTCATTATTCGCAGATGACATGATATTATACGTAGAAACTCCAAAGACTCCATCAAAAATGTACTAGATTTAATCAATGAATTTGGCAAAGTAGCAGGATACAAAATGAACATCAAGAAATCAATGGTATTCTTATAGACCAATGATGAATTCACGCAAAGAGAAACTAAAAAAAAACAATCCCATTTACCATTGCAGCAAAAAAAATTAAGATACCTAGGAATAAACTTAACCAAAAAAATAAAGGACCTATTTACAGAAAACTACAGGTCATTGAAAAAAGAAATAGAAGAAGATATAAAAAAGTGGAAGCACATACCTTGACCATGGATTGGAAGAATTAACATCATTAAAATTTCCATACTACCCAAAGCAATCTATAGATTTAATATTATCCCCATCAAAATACCAATGACATATTTCACAGAACTAGAACAAATAGTTCAAAAGTTCCTATGGAACCAAGAAGAACCTCGAATAGCCACAGCCATCTTGAAAAAGAAGAACAAAGTAGGAGGGATCACATTACCAGATTTCAGGTTATACTACAAAGCCATTGTGATCAAAACTGTCTGGTACTTGCACAAGAACAAGTAGATAGATTAGTGGAACAGAATAGAGAACCCATAAATGGACCCAGGACAATATGCTCAATTAATATTTGACAAAAAGGGCTTGAGCATACAGTGGAGTCAAGACAGCCTCTTTAATAAATGGTGTTGGGAAAATTGGACAGCTACATGCAAAAAAATGAAACTAGACCATCAACTTACAACATACACAAGAATAAACTGAAAATGAATAAAAGACTTAAATGTGACTCATGAATCCATAAAAATCCTAGAAGAAAATGTAGGCAACAAAATTTCAGACATCATATGCAGCAGAATTTTCACTGTTACATCACCTAAGGCAATAGAAACAAAGGTAAAAATGAACACATGGGACTACGTCACTCAACAGCTTATGCACAGCAAAATAAACAACCATCAAAATGGAAAGGTAGCCTACTGTATGGGAGAGCACAATTGCCAATGATACATCAGATAAGGAGTTAATTTCCAAAATATATAGAGTGGTAATACAACTCAACAACAGGAAGACAAAGAACCCAATTAAAAAATGAGCAGAGGAGCTAAATAGACACTTCTCCAAACAGGACATACAAATGGCCAAGAACCATATGAAGAAATGCTCAATATCACTAATTATCAGAGAGATGCAAATTAAAACAATGAGGTATCATCTCACACCTGTCAGAATGGCCACCATCAACAAAGCATCAAACAACAAGTGTTGGTGAGGGTGTAGAGAAATAAGGACTGTAGTACACTGCTGAGTGGTGCAGCCACTGTGGAAAACAATATGGTGTTTTTTCAAAAAATTAAAAATTGAATTTCCATTTGACCCAGTGATTCCACTTCTAGGAATATACCCTAAGAAGCCTGAAGCACCTGTGTACTCCATATGTACTCCTATGTTCATAGAAGCACTATTTACAATAGCTAAGATCTGGAAACAGCCCATATGTCCATCAGTAGACAATTGGATAAAAAAGCTTTGATACATATGCATAAGGGAGTACTATGCAGCTGTAAGAAAGAAAGATCTCTTATCCTTTGAGAAGACCTGGAGGGACCTGGAGAGTGTTATCCTAAGCGAAACAAGCCAAGGAGAGAAAGACAAATATCACATGATCTCATTTATTTGTGGAATATAATGAACATAACAGTCTGAGGAACGAAGTAATCCCAGAGACGTGGAAGTGGGGTACAGACTGACAATCCCCAGAAGCAGAGGTCGGGGTGGGGAGAGATAAACCAAACAACTTATGTGTATGTATGCATGATCAATGGACATGGACAACAAAGCTGGGGATGGGGGAGGTAGAGGGGGGAATTAGTGAGGGAAAAAGGAGAAACATCTGTAACAAAAATAAATAATTAAATAAAAATAAATAAATAAGACATTCATCAGGCTTTTATAAATATTTTTACTATATAGAATATTAAAAGCCTTGACATAAAAAGGAGAATTATATTCTAAGCCCATATCTTTATCCATAATCAAAACTCAACATCCAAAATCTGTAAAAGTGAAATTAAGATGAAGTTTTCACATTGCATTGGTCATGATATTGCAATGCTGATGGTTGGATCCTCTTAACTGAAGACTGAAGTACAAATATGCTCCAACCTCAACTAAAGATATTACAGCAACTTCTTGCCCGAGTGTAGCTATTACTGTTTCAAAGCAAATCCTCCTAAAAAGTTCCAAAGAAAGAATTGTTTAGTAGAAAAAGAAAAAAGCCAAACACTAAGTAAGAGACAAGGGTGGTTCTTTAAGGTGCCTGTGACAGTCTTCAATAATTCATTGTTTTTAACCACTGTTAAGACAAATCAACAAACAGCTGCACCTTGAACAAATCTGGAAGGCTTGATGGCCAAATCAGCCCTCTGAAGTACCTATCAACTTTCATATAGAAAGTTCACTGTTGTTTCTAAATAATGTATTTTATGTATTATATGTGCTTTGATATATGTACATACATATATACACAAATATGTGTGTGTGCATTAATACTAGACATAAAAATATAAAAGTACATAAATCATACATTAGCATATGTAATATATAATATAATATAAATAAATATATACACATGAATAATTCTGTATGTGTATATATTGATTTATTTATACATGTGTATATCTATTCCAAATTTAGTGAGAAATAAATGACAAATATAATTGCATATATTTAAAATGTACAATGTGATGATTTTATGTAAATATGAATAATTATCAAGATTAAGGTAATTAATACATCCAACTCACTTCACATAATTAACTTTTGTTGGAATGAGAATATTGAAGATCAACCTTCAGTAATTTTCAAGTATACAATACTCTATTATTAAGTATCATCACAATACTGAAAGTTTGTACCCTTTGACCTGCATCTCCCTATTTTCTCCTCCTCCCAGCGTATGGTAGCCACCATTCTATATTCTGTTTCTATGAAATTGGCCATTTTAAGACCCTACTTATAAGTAATACCATAAAATATTAGTCTTTATCTAGCTCATTTCACTTAGCATAATAATCTTTAAGTTTATTCATGTAGTATATATCAGTTTTTTGTTTTTGTTTTTGTTTTTTTTATCCTCACCCGAGGACATTTTTTCTATTTTTTGTTCAGATAGAGTGTGGGAGGGAGGGAGAGAGAGAGAGAGAAACATCGACGTGAAAGGGACACGTCGAGTGGTTGCCACCCACACGACCCAACCAGGGCCGGGGACAAACTGCAACCGAGGTACGTGCCCTTAGCGGGAACTGAACCCGGGTCTCTCAGGACCGCAGGCCGATGCTCTAACCACTGAGCCAAACCGGCCAGGGCTATATCATTTTTTTTTTTTTTGACCCATTAATCCTTATAAGAACATTTAGGTTAGGCTGTTTTCATATCTCGGCTATTGTGAATAATGATGCTGCAATGAACATAGGAGTGTGGATATCTTTTCAAGATACTGATTTTGTTTCTTTTTAATTTATACCCAGGAGTGAGATTGTTGGATCATTTGGTTGTTCAAGTTTTAATTTTGAGGAACTGCCATACTGTTTTTCATAATGGTTGTACCAATTTACATTTCTACCAACAGTGTACAAGGGTACCCTTTTCTGCACATCCTCACCAACACTTACCTATTGCCTTTTTGATAATAGCCATCATAACAGGTGTGAGGTGAGATGTCATTGAGGTTTTGGTTAAAGTTTTTCTGATGACTAACAGTGTTGAGCACCAAGAAGAAAAGCTGCTCTCTACAATCATACACTGTTGTATACATAAAAGCATCTTTTGTTATTCCTTACTTAGATCACTAAAGAAATAAACACTTTTCTGAAAATACATTGAAGTTTACCAAAATTTTAATACTTATTTAAATGACTTCAGTACAATTATTTCTAATAATAAATATTTTAATCAGGGTTCAGAAAATTGGAGATGCATAATATCTTCAGACTAGTAAATTTTCTTTCTCACCCTTCTTTTAAGTCTAATCACTGTATTGCCACCAAGTGTCCTTGATCTAGGTCAGTGATAATGTAGCCAAGGGATGTTAGAGCTGCTGTGGTCAGTACACAGTAAACAAAATGTAAGCAGGATGTTTGCCATATAAAGCTATGTATATTTTAGGCATATATTTTCTGTTAATTAAGAGCCGTCCTCCTAACACAGATTTGGTTACAACTCTGCCTCTTGCACATAATGCATGTATTCTGAAAGGACTGGGAAGATTGGATTTGGAACATGCCAGTAAATACAATTATTTTAAATTAGTGACCTGAGGGATTGGGCATGAATCCGAAACACAGTATGGGAAATTATTACTCTGTAGTAATGGTTTCAATAATACATTATACTCATTTCACCACTCAAAGCACCAAAGGAAACCTGTATTCATAAATAGTAACAAAGCAGCAACATGGTTAATACGGTTTCCCTATTAACTTTATGTTGCATAATACTTATATAATGCTGTGAAAATGCTTACTTACAATGAAGGGTAATGACTACAATAACACCTTATTCAAAGCTTTAATTTGTCTCGTGAATCACCAAGACCAATGTAATTGCATTGTTAAGATGAAACTATTGAATAAACAGGTCATGCACAAATGGAGTGGGTCTTCTTAACTGGGCCATGCTAAGCTCTTCTATGAAAGGATGTTCTGAATAGTTTTACCTTAATGTATCTTATTATCAGCTCTCTGAGGGAATGTGCAATGAGTTTTGTGAATTTATATATTAAACTAAAAACTGTAGGACTGATTGTCCTACAAAACTAAAAGGGGATTGAGGGAAGCTTGCTGGGTTTTAAAATACTATGTTAATGACTAGAAAATATTTATTCCTATTGCATTAATGTTTTGTGTTGTTGTTGTTGTTTTTTCATTGTTAAAAATATTACATATGCCCCCGTTTTTTCCCCATTGACCACCTCCTCCCTGCTTCCAACTTAATATCTGCATCCACTGGTTGTGCATATATGCATATAAATTATTTGGTTTATATTTTCCTACTCCTCCCACTCCTATCATTCTGAGGTTTGTTAGTCTTTTCCCTAATTCCATGACACTGGATCTATTTTAAAGGTGCACAACTTATTTTGTTCATGAATGTTCCATTAATAAGTGAGAACATGTGGTACTTGTTTTTCTCTGACTGGCTTATTTTGATCAATATAATACTGTCCAGGTCACTCCATGTTGTCTCAAAGGGTAAGAGATCTTTCTTTTTAACATTGCACAGTATTCCATTGTGTAAATGTACCACAGCTTTTTTATCCACTCGTTTACTTATGGACTCTTAGGCTGTTTCCAGATCTCAGCTATTGTAAATAGCGCTGCTATAAACATAGGGGTGTATATATCCCTCTTGATTGATGTTTCAGGTTTCTTAGGATATATTCCTAGAAGTGGAATCACTGGGTCAAATGGCATTTAAATTTTTAATTTTTTGAAAAAACACCATATTGTTTTCCATAGTGGCTGCACCCAGTCTGCATTCCCACCACCAGTGTCCTAGAGTACCTTTTTTCTATGTCCTTGCCAGCACTTGTTGTCTGAGGATTTGTTGATGGCAGCCATTCTGGCAGGTGTGAGGTGATATCTCATTGTTGTTTTAATTTCTATCTATCTGATTATTAGAGATGTCGAGCATTTTTTCATATGTCTCCTAGCTATTTGTATGTCCTGTTTGGAGAGGTGTCTGTTTAGATCCTCTGCCTATTTTAATTGGATTATTTGTCTTCCTTTTGTTGAGTTGTATGAGTACTCTATAGATTTTGGATATTAACCCCTTATCCCATGTGTCATTGGCAAATATGTTCTCCCAGAGAGTCGGTTCCCTTTTCATTTTGATGCTGGTTTCTTTTGCCATGCAGAAATTTTTCAGTTTCATGTAGTCCCATTTTTTACTTTTTTTTCTTTGTTTCTCTTGTCCTAGTTGCATCAGTGAAAATTCTGCCAAGTATGATGTCTGAGATTTTTCTGCCCACATTTTCTTCTAGGATTTTTATGGATTCATGAGTTACATTTAAGTGTTTTATCCATTTTGAGTTTATTTTTGTGTATGGTGTAAATAGATGATCTAGTTTCATTATTTTACATGTAGCTGTCCAATTTTACCAAAATTACTTATTGAAGAGCCTGTCTTTTCTCCATTGTATGTTCTTGCCTCATTTGTCAAATATTAATTATGCATACTGTCTTGAGTCAATTTCTGGGTTCTCTGTTCAGTTCTATTGATCTATATGCCAGTTCTTGTGCCAGTACCAGGCTGTTTTGATTACAATGGCTTTGTAGTATAACTTGGTATCTAGAATTGTGATCCTTCCCACTTTGTTCTTTTTCAAGATTGCTGTGGCTATTCAGGGTCATTTATAGTTCCATATATACTTTTGAGTATTTGTTCTAGATATGTAAAATATGCTGTTGGTTCTTAAATATGGATTGTATTGAATCTGTAGATTGCTTTGGGCAGTATGGACATTTTCATGATGTTGATTTTTCCAATCCATGAACATGGTATATGTTTTCATTTTTTTATATCTTCCTCTATTTCTTTTTTTAACGTCCTGTAGTTTTCTGAGAATGGGTCTTTCACCTCCTTGGTTAAGTTTATTCCTAAGTATTTTATTTTATTTTTCTGTTGCAATGATAGGTGAGATTGTTTTTTAGTTTCACTTTCTGAGTGTTTATTATTGATGTGTAACATTGCCATCGATTTCTGGATGTTAATTTTGTATCCTGCTACGTTGCCAAATTTATTTATTAACTCTAGTGGATTTTTTCATGGAGTTTTTAGGGTTTTCTAAGTACAATATCATGTCATCTGCAAATAATGACAGTTAAACTTCCTTCTTTCCCATTTGGATCCCTTTTATTTTCTCTTCTTGTCTAATTGCTATGGCTAAGACTTCCAGTACTATGTTAAATAAGAATGGGGAAGGTGGGCATTCTTGTTTTGTTCCTGTTCTTAAGGGAGATGCTTTTAATTGTTACCCATTTTGTATGATGTTGGCTGAAGGTTTTTCATATATGGCCTTTATTATATTGATATATGAGCCCTCTATTCCCACATTGATGAGCATTTTTATCAGAAATGGGTGCTGGATTTTGTTAAATGCTTTTTCAGCATCTATTGATATGATCATATGATTTTTATCTTTCATTTTGTTTATGTGGTGTATTACATTTATTGATTTGCAAATATTGTACCAGCCTTGCATCTCTCGAAAGAATACCTCTTGGTCATGGTGAATAATTTTTTTAATGTAGTGCTGGATCCAATTTGGTAATATTTTGTTAAGGATTTTGGTGTCTAAGTTCATCAGGGATATTAGCCTGTAATTTTCTTTCTTGGTGGGATCTTTATCTGTTTTTGGAATTAGGATTATGCTGGCTTCATAAAAAGAGCTTGGAAGTCTTCCTTTTTCTTGAATCTTATGGAATATTTTGAGAAGAAAGGGTATTAGTTCTGCTTTGAATGTTCAGTAAAACTCCCCCGTGAAGTCTTCTGGATGAGGCTTTTGTTTACTGGGAGTTTATTGATTACAGCTTTAGTTTTCATTGTTGTTATTGGTCTATGCAAGTTTTCTGACTCTTCTGGTTCAGTGTTGAGAGACTGTGTAATTCTAGAAGTTTGTCCATTTCACCTACGTTGTCCAATTTATTGACATATAATTGTTCAGAGTATTTTCTACCAATCCTTTGTATGTCTGTGGGGTCAGTTGTTACTTCTTTCTTTTGTTTCTGATTTTGTTTATTTGGGTCCTCTCTCTTTGTTTCTTGGTGAGTCTGGCTAAAGAAGGGTTCATCACCCTGGCCAGTTTGGCTCAGCGGTTAGAGCGTCAGCCTGCGGTACAGAGAGACCCGGGTTCGGTTCCCGCTAAGGGCATGTACCTCGGTTGCAGTTTGTCCCCGGCCCTGGTTGGTCATGTGGGTGGCAGCCACTCGATGTGTCCCTTCACATCGATGTTTCTCTCTCTCTTCCTCTCTCTCCCTCCCGCTCTATCTGAATAAAAAATGGAAAAATGTCCTCGGGTGAGGATTAAAAAAAAGAAAGAAGGGTTCATCAATTTTTTTGATCTTTTCAAAGAAGTGGCTGTTTCATTTTTTTTTTTTCTCTCTATGCTGTTTATTTCTGCTCTGACCCTTACTATTTCTTTCCTTCTACTTGCTCTGGATTTTTCTTTTTGTTTACTCTCTAGTTCTTTAAGTTGTAGGGTTAGATAGACTATTAGAATTTTTTTTCTTGTTTCTTGAGGTAGGCTTGTAGTGCTATGATCTTCCCTCTCAGTCTGCTTTTGCTGCATCCCATATATTTTGTGTTTTTGTGGGTTCATTTTCATTGATTTTAGTAAGTTTTTTAAATTTATTTCTTGATCTCCTTGGTAACTCATTCATTGTTTAACAACATGCTATTTAGCCTACATCTGTTTGAATGTTTTTGAGTGATTTTATTGTTATTAATTTCTAGTTTCATAACATTGTGATATGAGAAGATGCTTGACATGATTTCAATCTTCTTGAACTTATAGAGACTTAGTTTGTGTCCTAACATGTAGTCGTTCTTTGAAAATGTCCATGTGCACTTGAGAAGAATGTGAATTCTGCAGCTTTGGGTTGTAATTCTCTGTAGATATCTATTAAATCCATTTGATCTAGTGCATCATTTTGACTCTGTGTTTCCCTGTTAATTTTTTTTCTAGCAGTGGTTCTCAACCTTTCTAATGCCATGACAATTTAATACAGTTCCTCATGTTGTGGTGACTCCCACCCATAAAATTATTTTTGTTGCTACTTCATAACTGTAATTTTGATACTGTTATGTCTTAGGTGAGCCCTGTGAAGGGGTCATTCAACCCCCAAAGGGGTCACGACCCACAGGTTGAGAACCACTGGTCTAGAGGATGTATCCAGTGATGTCAGAAGGGTGTTGAAGTCCCCTGCTATGATTGTATTGCTGTTGATTTTTCCTTTAAAGTTCTCCAGTAGTTAGTTTCTAAATATGTTTTGGTGCTCCTATATTGGGTGCATAGATGTTTACCAAGGTTATATCCTCCTGTTGGATAGATTGTTTCAATATTATGTAGTGGCCTTCTTTGTCTCTCATTATGGCCTTTATTTTGAAGTCTGTTTGATCAGGTATGAATATTACTACCCCCAGTTTGTTTTGTTTGTGTGTGTGTTGTTGTTTTTTTTCATTCCCATTTGCTTGGAAAATTTGTTTCCATCTCTTCACTTTCACCCTTTGTGAGTTTTTTGTTGTGAGGTGGGTCTCTTGTAAACAACATATGTATGAGTCATGCTTTCTTATGCTATCAGCTGTATCATTTGATTGGAGCATTTAATCCATTTACATTTGAGGTTACTATTGATATGTACTTATTTATTGCCATTTTTATTTATCATGGCTATGTTTCTCTCTATATTTCTTCTGCTTATTACAGCAGACCTTTTAACATTTATGGTTTGGTGCTAATATAGTCTCTTAGCCTTTTGTCTGGGAAGCTCTTTATTTCACCTTCTATTTTGAGTGGTAACCTTACTGGATAGAGTAGTCTCATATTCAAATCCTTGTTTTTCATTACCTTGATTAGGCCATTTACTTCTGGCCTGTAGTGTTTTTGTTGAGAAATCAGCTGATAGCCTTATGGGTGTTTCTTTATAGGTCACCTGTTGCTCTTTTCTTGTTGCCTTTAAGATTCTCTCTTTGTCTTTAATTTTTGGCATTTTAATTATGATGTGTCTTGGTGTGGGCTTCTTTGGATTCTTTTTACTTGGGGCTCTCTGTGCTTTCTGAACTTGTATGCCCTTTTCCTTTACCAAGTTAGAGAAGTTCTTCTACCACTATTTCTTCAAATATATTCTCTAACCCTTGCTCATTTTCCTCTTCCTCTGGAACTCCTATGATGTGGATGTTGTTATGATTCATGTTGTCCCACAGTTTTCTTAAAGTATACACCTGTTTTTGTTTGTTTGTTTGTTTGTTTTTGTTTTCTTTTTGGTTCTCTGATTGAGTGATATTTTTCTACCCTGTTTTCTAATTCACTGATTCAATCCTTGGCTTCCTCTAATCATCTGGTTATTCCTTTCAATGTGTTCTTTATTTCCACTATGTCATTCTTCATTTCTGTTTGGTGGTTTTTCATTTACAATTTGTTGATTTTTATTTTTTCTACATCATTACCCATGCTGTTGAACTTCTTCATAATCATTACTCTGAACTCTACCTCTGATAACCTGCTTAATTCCATTTCATTTATCCTTTCTGAAGAATTCTCTTGTTCTTTCATTTGGGTTTTGTTTTTTGTTTTGCCATTTTGGCTGTACCAGCAGGATTTAGAAGCTGCCAACTTTTTCTTGTGAGTGTCGATGTTCTGCTGATTGTGGATCCTTCTGCTGGGTTTCGATGAGTATGGAAGAGACCACACTGAAAAACAAATCTTACTTTCCTGGGTAGAGTCACAGGCCAAGGAAAGATTCAGTTATCCCAGGGCTTTTGCCTGCAGGCTGATTATTAGTCTCAGTTGCTTAATGAGCCTCATATTATAGGCCTCAGCTGAATGAAAAATCTATCAGACAGGGTAAGAGTATTTCCAGTGGGTGGGCAGTTGCTTTTCCCTGGGTTAAAGTTGCTTTGAGAAGAAAGTGATCCTGCAGTATGGGTTAATAGCTCAGCACAGGGACCCAGGCCTCAACCTTCAGAGCCCTGTCCCCAGAGCCATTACACCCAACACTGAGAGCCAAGTCCAAAGCTCAAAGCTTTCAGAGGCTCTTCTTTGCCTACTGGCTGGTAGGTGATCTCTGGCTGTTAATGAGCTCCAAGTTGTATTTCTCCAACTGGGTGGTATTAAATTCCCAAGGGAGGGGCAATTGCTTCTCCCCAGGTCTAAATCCTCTCTGATGTGAAGTGGCTTCTTTAGGAAGATGGCTGCTGCCATGTGGTGAAATGACTCAGCATAGAGTTCCTGATGACCTCCTTCCCAGCTCTCTCCTAAGTGCCACAAACCCCCAACTCTCCTCACACAGTGCAGTCTGCCCTCCCTCTGCTGGAACCCAAGTTGAGTGGTATAGCTGTAATTTAGTGCACTGGTCCTTCAGGGAAGTACTGGTGTTCCCAGTGCCTCTCCATGCCAGAAAGAACCTCTACTCTGATGATTTTCTCAGCCAGGTGTTATGTGGGCATCTTTCCCTATTCTGCTGCTTTGTGCTGGGGAGCCACCTTGGTGTTAAACCCCTGACTTCTCAGAGGGAGCTTCTCACAGCTAAGACAGCCCTCAGCTGCTGCCTGTGGGAACTCAGTCAGCCCTCTCACACCTCCACACCTCCTACAAGTCTCAATTTGGGGTCCTCTTTACATCCCGGTTACAAGGGTTCTCTCCAGCTGCTTTTCAGTTATTTCCAGATGACTTATCTTTATTTCAGTTGTAATTCCAGTTTGGTCCTGGGAGATGGTCTGTGTAACTTATATTCACTCCACTGCCATTTTCCTCCCTTGTATTAATAGTTTTATGATAAGATATTAGAAATAATTACATAATAAAATGTGAGCAATATTTAGTCATGTAATAAGTTAATGAAAGACTCCATGTAAATCAATGGCTACATAGAAAGTTTTTTGAAAGATCACTGGGGAATGTAAGGATTATGGTATATATTTCAACAGCCATGCAATGAGACAATGTTAATTTGCAGTATAGAGAAAGTGAAAGCAATTATGAATAATAATATAAAAAGTTTTAAAAAATATCTAAAAGGTATTTATTATCTTTAAAATACAGTCAGAAGACAGAATGAAATATGCCCTATCTGAATTCCTGTCAAAAGTTTAGAAAATTTTCAAAAACAAATCTACATTAAGAAAGTAAGATAAATGAAACTTTCATAGACTCTGGCAAGAAATTAAAGAGTAGATTTGCTAATAGGCAGAAAGTAAAAATAAACATCTTTTTCTCTTCTTGGCTTCAAATGCCTGAGCCTTTTGTATTACAACAATTTGAAAGAGCATGGTGATAACCCTAAGACTACAACTAAAGATGACTGCAGACCTGGAACTTCTCCAGGGAAACTATAAACCAAATAAGGATGTGAGGGAATGCAGTGTAGTAATACATTTTATGTGGTAATATGCAGTCATTTAAAAATAAGTTGCTAAAGACTCACAGTAGTTTAGAAAGTAATTGTGCTATAATGTTATGTTCTTAAAAATCACCACATAAAATCAGATATCAAAGTATAAATAGAACAGAAGTAGTGGAAGGAGACACAAAAATGTTAACAATGAATGACTTTGGGTCATGAGAAAACGAGAATTTTTTTTCTCTATTAGTAAATTATTTAGAAATTTATTTAATAATTATTAAATACTTATATAATATATTAAATCACATTAATATATTACAATTGCATATATTTTATATAATAAGGTATAACTTAATATATTATAACTTAATATATTATAATATATTATAGGTTATAATATATAACCTATAGTTATATAGGTATAACTATGTATATTATATATTTTATGGCTAAACTTTCTCAATGTGACTTCTAAAAGTACAAGATGCTGCTTAGATGTATTGCAGTCATGAAAAGAGAAAGAAAATCAGCAGTGACACTAGAAGAACATGTTAAAGTTTGAACCATGAAGATTGAATTAGATGAAGAACTTATTAGAGATCTCTAAGTCCCAGCCCAGAAAATAGTTACCCCATTAATATCTTCAAGTTCCATAGTTTTTTTTCTGAAATGTGCAACATTGAACAGAATTCATACTTTTCTGGAAATTGAAGTCTTACAGTGGTATGGGAAAAGGGAGAGGGATACAGTGAGGGAATGGGAATCAGAATGTAAAGGTTATACAGACAGGAGGGTAGGGGGCACAGTAGTAAATAAAGTTGTCTAGACCTCAATGGGATGATGAGATTTGAGCAAAGCTTTGAAAGAGATGAAGGAGTTAGTTAAGTGGTTGTTTGGCAGAAATGATTTTAAATAAATTGACATGGTGCTTGCTTTTTGAATGCTTCTGGAATTCTGGTAACATAACTGCTTGACTTCTTTGGAACATTTACACAAATGACCTCACAGTACTCATATTAAAATTTAGTTTCTGTTCTGGGTTGCTAGTTGAAATGATTATTCTATTAAGATTTCATTCTATGTTATTATGTTATTAGCACTTTGGGAGTTACCCAGAGAAACTGCTCAATGATAACAGCCTCATTAATGCCTTTAGTTAAACACTTAAAAAGTTCTTTATTGATCTTGGTTCCAAATACATCAAAATGCTATATTACAATTTTGTTGAACTATTCACCTTACTGGCATTTTGAGGTATATAAGCTCATCCTGAGTTCAAAAGTCATTGTTTTCCAGCTCCAGAAAGAATGAAGAACTAGTAAAACTGACCAATCTAGAAGATATAGGTTCTCTCTATTCAAGTTTCTTACTCATTTTTTACATTTTTATTGAATTTATTGGTGTGACATTGGTTAATAACACATGTTTCAGGTGTACAATTCCATAATACATCATCTGCATATTGTATTGTGTGTTTACCACTCAAAGTCAGGTCTCCTTCCATCACCATTTATCTCCCCTTTACTTTCTTCTACCACCCCACCCCCTTTCCCTCCAGTAATCTCCATACTGTTGCCGGTGTCTATGAGTTATTGTTGTTGTTATTGTTTTTTGCTTAATTCCTTCACCTTTTTCACCCAGTTCTCCAACCCGCCTCCCCTCTAACAGCTATCAGTTTGTTTTCTGTATCAATGAGTCTGTTTCTATTTTGTTTGTTTATTTTGTTCATTAGATTCTACATGTAAGTGAAATTATATGGTATTTGTCTTTCTCTGATTGGCTTGTTTCATTTAGTATAATACTATCCAGATCCATCCCCGCTGTCACAAAAGATAAGATTTTCTTTTATTTATTTTTTACAGCCAAGTAGTTTTACATTTTATAAATTTACCACACCATTTTTTATCCACTCATCTACTGATGGGCACTTGGGCTGCCAACTCTTGACTATTGTAGACAATGCTGCAGTGAACATAGGGTGCATGTATTCTTTCAAATCATTGTCTCAGGTTTCTTTGGATATTTTCCCAGAAGTGGAATCGCTGGATCATAAGGCAATTCCATTTTGAATTTTTTGAGGAAACTCCATACTGTTTCACAGTGGCTGCACCAGTCTGCATTCTCACCAGGAATGTACTAGGGCTCCCTTTTCTCCACATCCTTGCCAGCACTTGTAGATTGTTGATGTATTGATGGCAGCCATTCTGGCAGGTGTGAGGTAATATCTCATTGTGGTTTTAATTTGCTTTTCTCTGATGATTAGTGATGTTGAGCCTCTTTTCAGATGTATATGTGTCATCTGTGTGTCTTCTATAAATATCTTAGTGCTACCCACATAATTTTATGACTTCAGGAAGAGTAAGAGAATAAACAGAAAATAAACTGTAGGCAGATAGCATTAAATAATTTACAATGGTGTGCATAAATGAAGAATATATACCACGTTTTCATGATTTGTGGTTAGGGCAGTCACAGTGCCCAGTGTTTTACTATACTGAGGCAAATTATGTTTAATTAGATATTTGAAATAATTTATAATTCAGTGAATTAATAAAAATGTATTGATACTGAACTTTGCTTTTTTCTTTTTAACATAAATGTAAGTTCATACTTCTATGTTGTTCTCTTTACTGTGATTGAAGAGCAAGGAGTTTGAATGGAGTGAGGTCATACAGTTTACTTTGAGCCTGTGACCAAGGTTATTCCTTCATTCCTACTTCAATATAAAATAACCTGTGTAAGTAAAATAAGATTTAAGTAACTAAAATTACTAGGTTATATTAGATTTGGCGGAACGATAGAGAACTTCAATTCTTTCGCATTTGTGGTTCCAAACTTTATCACTATTGAAATCAGGAAGGCATATAAAAATCCCAATTTAAAAAAATAATAACTGTTTTCTTATTACCCATGCAGTTAGATCTGCCATGTGTTGAACAGATTTTTATGCTTTTTACCTAAAAAACTTTTTTTCAGCTGTTATGCTTTGAAGATTGTTCCATTGACCTGTCCAAAGTTTTCAAGATGAAAATAGACTCATATTTTCAAAAGCTAACTTAATTAGCCTGCCTCAATATTTTTTGCCAATATTTATTTTGGCAAAAGTAAATAAACCTATATTATGCTGTTATGAATTATATTGAAAAATAATCTATAACAAGCTAATAGTTGTTTAAAATCCATTCTTCACCCTTCTGTAACTCCCACAAAATTCAATTGAACTTTTACTTTGGGAGGCAGATCTATGGACTAGAAAAAAGAAGTGTTCATGAACTCAGAATATGTTCCTTCTCTTAATTGATTACTTAGACTTATTAAAAATGTACAGTAAATGAACTACACATATTTCATTGTATTACTGTAAAAGGGATTCATGGAAGGTGACTAGATTCTTTATTATTAGTGTTCAAAGTTCATAAGAAAAAAATTTGAGATAAATTCAAAAATATGTTTATCCCTTAAAGTCTCTGTTATAAAATAGTAAAAACTCTCAGTAACAACAGAAAGCTTAAATTTTAACCATATGCTCAGAGTTCACATGTGATCTTTAGTTTTCGTGCCAAATACTTTTACTTCAGAAAGCTCCTTCTTTTTCTTTTCTGTATAAAAATAAAGTATTTTGGTATATAACCAGAATCAAATAAGGCATGCATGTTTGCAATGCTGCATTTTTCTTTCCACTATCAAGACCATTGCTTGTGAAATTATAAAACCTAGAGCTTTACTGGCCTCTATTGTCATAATCTGGGTATAACATTTCTGCTCATGATGCAGTCTAATGTTATTTCAATTATTTTTCAATAAAGAAATTAAATGTAGTCTACAGTTTTAAAGATGCCACAGAAGAATCTGATTACTCTCACATTATGTGAAGAAAACTGAGCAATTTACTTGAAATAATATGTGACATATATAATTACCAGACAGCAGACATATCTATGTCAGAAAGAGAAAATAAAAAATCACTTTTCTAGTTTTCTGTGAGTTTTGTAAATAGAAGACATATTTCTTCTTTTTCCAGACCCTATATGTTTCCACAATATAAACTAAGTCTAGCCTGCCAGGAATTCTCAGTATTTCTCTGATGTGAAGTTAATATCTAGTCTGTAATGCTGAAGAGAGACTGTGTGAGATGATCAATGTATAGTGCACTGAAAAACACATGCAGACCATAATTAATTAATTGAGAGTCTAGAGATCAATTTATCTTCTCGATATAGATGTTTACAGTTTGCCTTTATCAAATTGTAATTATGTAATTCAGTTTTTTAAATAAAAACAAATTAAGTCAAAGAAACAGATCAATTTAATTTTAATAATATACATTTATTTGACACAATGAATCGCAAATATTATTTTTTCAATACATAAACAATATGAAAAACATTAATAATTTACACTTTAATACAAAATTTTGAAATCTGCTGTGTAGTTTACATTAATCTACATTTCAATTCAGATTTGCCACATTTCACGTCCTCAGGAGCCATATGTGGTTATTGGCTTCTGTACTAACACATAGGTCTTCTGCGTTCAGTGAAAGGTTCCTGAAAGGCATAAGTGCAGTGGTTTTCCTTTCCAGTGACCACTAACTTATAGAGTATAAGTGGGAATCACACATTGTACATAGAGGAAGACAACATAAGAAGAATTTATGCTTCTAGAAAGTGCAGGACTCACCACACATATGATACAGGATAACACATTCAACCTATTTGAACATCTGTTATGGCAGACCCTTCATCAGGAAACAAAATTAAGTGGAACTCATGAGCATGGGCTGTAGTTGCAATCTGTCTAGATTAGAATCTCATTTTCACATTTCATAAGCTCTAGGGTGTGGAGATATTTAGTTAACTTCAGTGCTTCAGTTTCTTGTCTAGAAAATGAAAAGGGTAGTAGTACCTTATCAAAAGGCAGATATGAGGTTTAAATGAATGTACTTGAAGAAGAAAGAAATAAAGGAAAAAAGGAAGGAAGGAAGAGGGAGGGAGGGAGTAAGGCAAGGGGGAAGGAAAGAAAGAAACCTTTTCTCATTGATTTTAGATTCCTCATCCCAGAAATTATAAAATAAATAAGCAAAATACTCAATGTGTGAGGAGGTGTTAAATGCTAGGGGAAAGAATTAAAAGGCATGAGGAATAGGTAGTTTGGAGGTTGAGAGGATGTTTGCAAATTTTTAAAGATTGACCAGAGAGGGTTTTTTGGAGATTGTTAGTGATATTTAAGCCAAGACTTGAGTCAAAGAAGTGAGCCATGGGAATAGACAGGGGGAAGAGATTTCCAGGTGGAGAGAACAGCAAATGAAGGTTCCCTGAGTCTGGTGCATGCCTAGAATTACCAAGAAAGAGTCAGGAGTCCTCTGAGATTCTGATAGAATGAATGACTAGAAGAGCAATAGGAGATGTGAGCAGAGAGGAATTGAGCGATTGTATCATAGAGGATCTTGTAGACCTCTATAAACACATGAGCTCTTAATATATAAAATACAAAGTCTCTGAAATAGAATAATATACAATCCTATGAAGGATTGTAACTGGCTGATATGCCCAGAATAAACGCTACAAAGCAAATGAGGAAGTGTAAAAATTAGAAAATGTGTGCACTAACTAGGTAAGAGATAATGATCTCTCTTTCCAGGGAGGTGGTATTGATACTGTAGTCATATTCTAGGTATAGTTTTGGGGTAGAGCCGACAGAATTTGCTGTTAGATTTAATAGAGGGTATGAGACAAAGACAAAAGGAATCTTAATGTCATCATTCAAGAATGACATTAAGATTCGTTTTGTAATTGGAAAAATGAATTTGCCACATATGAAGACTGAGGGAGGATAAGGATTAGAAAGGCAAAGGAGTTCTGTTTGGGACATATTAATTTTAAACTATCTAATTTAGCTGTCTTGAAAACTAGAGTCCTGTAAGGTAAGGAAAAAGAAGAAAAAGAAAAAAAAAAAAAAAAGGAAATTGGTTTTGTACAAGCCAGGTGAAAGATGCTCCAAGAAAGAGGGAAACCAATAATATTAAATGTGGCTAATGGGTCAAATAAATGAAGACTGAGATTTGACAATCACATTAAATACCAGAATCAAGAGAAACTTGCTTTTAGAATATAAACAATAAGAGTGGATGTGAAGAAGCCAGTAGAATGGAAAATGTAATTTTGGAAAAAGAGGAGAAAATTGCTGGAATGAAAGGATGAAGTAAGTAAAATAGAATGGATTCTAGTGCATAAGTAGAGGCCACAACGTTGGTAAATTCACTGAAATTCATCCAAAGCTGCAGAAGGAAAGACAGGAATATTTACACAGATGTATGTAGATTGTAGATGTGCTGGGGAATATGTGGAAGTTCTACTGGAATTGCATCCATGGAATCAGTTAGTAAGTGTGGGAGTGCATGTTGATGGTTACAGAGAAGAGATAGTGTGAACTAGTCATATGGAAGAGTGGATTGTGAAGAGTAGCTTGATTGATGGGTTACACAAAGCACCTATGTGAGATTAGGAATAAAAGCATACACCAGGATCAGTGCCTTCTTTGACAGATCTCTTTCTAGGATCATGGCCTCTCCACAGGTGTGATCTTAGAGAGTTCACATTAAACACTCCGTCTCTCTAGTCGGAACATTGTATGAGACTATGGTGAAAAAGTGGCCCTATCTCACCTCAACTGAGTTTTCTCCAGCAGAGAAAACATGTCTGATTGGAAATTCTTCAGTGATTTTTAAATGTATTCCATTCTAGTGATTAATTAAACTTTTTCTCTCATGTAAGCACAATTAAGATTCATGCTCATGAGATTATCTTTAAAAGAAATGATCACTTCTTTGGTTACAGAGAGATATTCTGGAAAGTTGTCTGTAATTCTAAAACTGTAGTGATTTGCATAGTACTGTCAAGATTTTCTTCTTATCTGATTGTGTTGAATGGACCCAAGCCAATTTGGCTGTTTAGCAATTGTTGGTTACTTTGGGTAAATATTGGTAGCCTCTGGCAGTTAGAGGTAGGTAGGAGTATGAATCTTCTCTCCCACGGTCTCAGTAACAGTTGGTATGTTACAATAATTGTAAGACTTATTCCAAATCCTGATAAAGATACAAACATTGTCTAGAAAGCCAACACAACACAGCCAAGCAATCTGTTCATATAGACTTATGAAGGTCTCACTGTCTGTCCTGACATATTCTAAGGAGCACTATGGTAGGAAATTTCACTCTGAGGTAGAGGGAACAGTATTCTGATGGCAGGATCAGCCAAACATCTACTCTGATTGGTTGAAATGTCCACATAGTGGGGGATCCCTATGCATGAGAATGTTAGAATTGCTACTTTCTTACATGTTGTTCATGCAAAGGTAGAGAAAAGGTAAAATTTTTCCAGCCAAACAATGTCTTTCCACACCATTCACTTCATCAATAAAAAATACTGCAAACATTCCTGATGACAATTAATAACCTCTGCTTATATACATCTCAATAATGTATTTCAATAATAATATTAAAGTACTTAAGCACCCTGAAGTGTGGAATCTTGATGCAGATGGTACAAATGCTATCCAAACACCCATTGGTCATAGTTAAGGTTAACAAAAACCCAGACTCACACTAGTATACTATTAAGTTTTTATGGTGCAATTACTCCTTACCAACCCAAATCAGGCCACATTATACTGTACCACACTTGAACCACTACCCTTAATTCATGTCATTTGCATTTATGTATATGTAATTAGTCTACTTTAATTTCTTCCTGATCAATATGTATGTGAAGTCATAAATTTGAAGTTACATTTGATGCTAATAATGCGCTTTTAATAAATTCATGATACTTTAAAATGTTCTTTGGTAGACAACCTAAATGAGGATGCACTTTGAATATTTAGTGATATTTTTAGTATTCATCAAGGTAAATAGTCTTCAGAATGAAAGTTGTTATGTTTTTGGAATAACATAAATATGATATCTATCAACCTTGTAGTATTAGTTATTAATGTAGATTAAAACACCAGCAAACATACAAAAAATATAGAAGTAATTTTATATACATTTGATATCCTAGCACACTTTACATCAGATACATATTTTTTAAAGTTGTAATTACATTACTTTCTTTTTTTATAATTTTATTGTGCAAAAATCTGTGTTAATATTTCTTTGACAAAAATCTCTGAAAATAGAATCTTTTCCCTGACTTGTTATTTTTAATTCATATATATTACATTTATTCCTGAATAATTAGTGATAAAACAAATTTCACTCAAATAAACTTAAGACATTAATGGAAAATTCTCATTATGCTAAATGGAAGTTAAAAAATTTGTCTTTTGCCCTGGCCGGTTTTGCTCAGCAGTTAGAGCATTGGCCTGCACTCCTGAGAGACTCAGTTTCGGTTCCCACTAAGGGCATGTACCTCGGTTGCAGTTTGTCCTCGGCCCTGGTTGGGTCGTGCGGGTGGCAACCATTCGATGTGTTCCTTTAATGTCGATGTTTCTCTCTCTCTCTCTCTCTCTCTCTCTCTCTCTCTCTCTCCCTCCCACTCTATCTGAACAAAATATGGAAAAAATGTCCTCGGGTGAGGATTAAAAAAAAATTGTCTTTTAGTCTGGCCAGTGTGACTCAGTGGTTGAGGGTCAACCCATGCAACAAAAGGTCACTGGTTTCATTCCCAGTCAGGGCATATGCCCAGATTGTAGGCTCAATCCCCAGTAGGGGGTGTACAGAAGGCAGCCGATCAATGGTTCTCTTTCACTGATGTTTCTATCTGTCTCTCTTTTTTCTCTCTCTCTAAAAATAAAAAAACATTTAAAAAATGGTCTTTTACTCTTAAGAGTTCCAGATTTCTTAATTCTGTATAGAAAATAGCTCCTATTATATAGCTTTTATTTTACTATGTGTTATGCATACATTCTCTGAAGAACTATTTTCTAAATGCTTTTACCTACTCTATATTTTTCAATATAAATAAAAATGCTCATCACCAACCATTCACATGATCACAAACATCATAAGCTTTTATTTATTAATGATTAATTTAAGAGGCTTCCAAACTGTTTGAATACAAAATAAGACACATTTATGTCAATAGGCCACAGAAATAAAATGTGACAAAGTATGAACAAAAGGAGAGAACAAAGGAAGAATAATGGGAATAGGGAGAGGGGAGATGAGCGAAGCAGAAAAACCATAAGAAGAAGAAAGTAGAGACGGATTCCAGAATGAGAATATGCTCTCCAGTTGAGTTGTTCCAAAACTCTAGATTGAAAAACTTAAATTCAACAAAAATTAACTCAAAGGGGATCATATAAACTTAAGTATGAAATGCAAATTTATAAAACTCCTAGAAGGTAATATAGGAGAAAATATACATGACCTTGTTTATGGTGATACTTTTTTAGATACAACAGCAAAAACATGATCATGAAAGAAATAATTGATAAGCTAGACTTCATTCAAACTGAATGAAAGTTTCTACTCTGTGAAAGACAATATTATAAGAGTTAGAAGAAAAACCATAGCCTGAGATAAACTCTTTGCAAAAGACACGTCTAATAAAAGATGGTTATCAAAAATACTTTTAAAAAATTCAAACTCACGAAAAAGAAAACAAACAATCTGATTTAAAAATGGGCCAAAGACTTTAATAGACACCACAATAGAAGAGATACAGAAATGGAAAATAAACATATAAAGATATGCTCCACATCATATGTCATCATGAAAATATAAATTAAAACAATAATGAGATACCACTACACACCTATTAGGATGGCCAACATCTGGAACACTGATGATAAAATTGCTGGAGAGGATGTGAATAAACAGCAACATGCAAACGTTGCTGGTCAGAAAAGACAGTTGGCAATGTTTTTACAAAACTGAATATAATCTTATCATGCAATCCAGCAATCATGATCCTTGATATTTACACAAAGGAGTTGAAAACTTATGTACATGCAAAAACATGCACGTGGATATTTATAGCAGGTGTAATCATAATTGCCAAAGCTTGGAAGCAACCAAGATGTCTTTCAGTAGGTGACAGTAAATAAACTGTTGTAATTCAGACACTGGAATATTATTCAGCATTAAAAAATAAGCTATCGAGCCATGAAAAGTCATGGAGCAAACTTAAATGTATATTACTAAGTAGAAGAAGCCCATCTGAGAAGGTTAATGTGATATGATTCCAATTACTGTATATGACACTTTGGAAAAGGAAAAACTACGGAGGCAATGAGAAAGGTCAGCGTTTGACAAGGGTGACAGTGAAGAGATGAACAGACAAAACTAGTTTTTTAATACTGTGAAAATACTCCATATAGCACATATATCGTTATACATTTGTCCAAACCCACTGAATATAAAACATCAAGAATGAATGAATATTTTGGACTTTGTGAGAATATGATGTGTCTATTTAGGTTTATCCTTATTAAAAAATGTTATCACTCTCGCTAGTGATGTTGATAATGGTGAAGGCTGTGCAGGTGTGGAATCAGGGGTTATAAGGAAAATCTCTGTTTCTTCCTCCTAATTTTATTGTAAACCTAAATCTGTTCTAAACAAAGTCTAAAAAAATAAAATATTCACAGAAGAGTTTCAGGAACAGAAAAACATCTGGGGAAAATTATAGGAGAGGTATTATGTCAAAGGAGATATGCTGCCCCCCTCAACCCTCTAACACCTCCATTCCTGACTCTCACCTTAATCTATTCCTTCTTCACCAAAAAAAGTGAAGCAACCCAGGAAAAACTTGCATGGACCAACATTACTGCATTTATTAGCTTTCTGCGTCTGTGTCCATGCATCCTACCTTCCTTCTTGTTTCTATGAATGAGTTGAATATGCTCTGGCAGAGGCTACCTTTTGACTTGTGCAATAGCTGCTGTGCCTTATTGCCTTCTAAAGAACACTGTTCCAGCCCTGGCTGGTTTGGCTCAGTGGTTAAAGTATGAGCCTATGGACCAAAAGGTCCTGAATTTGATTTCCACCAAAGGGCATATACCAGGGTTACAGGTTCAATCCCCAGTTCCTGTCGGGGTCTTTCAGAAGACAACCAATCGATGTGTCTCTCACATCAATGTTTCTCTCTCTCTCCTTCCCCCTTTTCCATGCTATCTAAAAATTAATGAAAAAATATCCTCGGGTGAGGATTAACAAAAAATAAATAAAAATAAGAACACTGTTCCAGCAATTCTCTCTCATTCCCTTGCTGGTCAGTTTTTCACTTAGTATTGATGATTATTTTATTTTTTTATTTTTTATTTTTTATTTATTTTATTTATTTATATTTTATTTTTGTTACAGATGTTTCTCTTTTTTTTACCCCATTGACACCCTCCTCCCCAGCCCCCCAACCCCGTCCCCGGCTTTGTTGTCCATGTCCATTGGTTATGCATACATGCATATAAGTTCTGGGATTTATCTCTTCCCACTCTCCACCACCTCCTCTTCTAAGGGTTGTCAGTCTGTACCCTACTTCCATGTTTCTGGGTGTACCCTATTTCTCAGACTGTTATATTCATTATGTTCCATATATAAGTAAGATCAGGTGGTATTTGTCTTTTTCTGCTTGGCTTATTTTACTTAGGATAATACTTTCCAGGTCCCTCCATGTTGTCTCAAAGGATAAGAGATCTTTCTTTCTTACACCTGCATAGTACTCCATTGTGTATATGTATCACTGTTTTTTTATCCATTCGTCTACTGATGAACACTTGCGCTGTTTCCAGATCTTAGCTATTGTAAATAGTGCTGCTATGAACATGGGGGTACATATATTCTTTCTGACTGGTGTTTCAGGCTTCTTAGGGTATATTCCTAGAAGTGGGATCACTGGGTCAAATGGAAGTTCAATTTTTCATTTTTTGAGGTAACACCATATTGTTTTCCATAGTGGCTGCACCAGTCTGCATTCCCTCCAGCAGTGTACTAGAGTCCCCTTTTCTCCACACCCTCGCCAAAACTTGTTGTTTGGTGCTTTGTTGATGGCGGCCATTCTGACAGGTGTGAGGTGATACCTTATTGTTGTTTTAATTTGCATTTCTCTGATGATTAGTGATGCTGAGCATTTCTTCATATGTCTCTTAGCCATTTGTATGTCCTGTTTGGAGAGATGTCTATTCAGCTCCTCTGCCCATTTTTTAATTGGGTTCTTTGTCTTCCTTTTGTTGAGTTGTATGAGTACTCTATATATTTTGGAAATTAACCCCTTATCTGATATATCACTGGCAATGATGTTCTTCCATACAGTGGGTTGCCTTTCCATTTTGATGGTTGTTTCTTTTGCTGTGCAGAAGCTTTTTAGTTTGATGTAGTCCCATGTGTTCATTTTCTCCTTTGTTTTTGTTGCCTTAGGTGATGTATCAGTGAAAATTCTGCTGCATGCGATGTCCGAAATTTTGTTGCCTACATTTTCTTCTAGGATTTTTATGGATTCACGGGTCACATTTAAGTCTTTTATCCATTTTGAGTTTGGTTTTTTTTTGTGTGTATGGTGTACATTGATGGTCTAGTTTTATTTTTTTGCATGTAGCTGTCCAATTTTCCCAACACCATTTATTAAAGAGGCTGTCTTGACTTCACGGTATGCTCTTTGTCTAATATTAATTGAGCATATTGCCTTGGGTCCATTTCTGGGTTCTCTATTCTGTTCCACTGGTCTATATGCTTGTTCTTGTGCCAGTACCAGACTGCTTTGATCACAGTTGCTTTGTAGTATAACCTGATATCTGGTATTGTGATCCCACCTACTTTGTCCTTCTTTTTCAAAATTGCTGTGGCTATTCGGGGTGTTTTTTTGGTTCCATAGGAACTTTTGAAGAATTTGTTCTAGTTCTGTGAAGTATATCATTGGTATTTTGATGGGGATTGCATTGAATCTATAGATTGCTTTGGGTAATATGGACATTTTAATTATGTTAATTCTTCCAATCCATGAACAAGGTATGTGCCTCCACTTTTTTATATCTTCCTCTATTTCTTTTTTCAATATCCTGTAGTTTTCTGCAAATAGGTCCTTTACTTCTTTGGTTAAGTTTATTCCTAGATATCTTTTTTTTTTTTCTTTTTTGCCATGATGGTAAATGGGATTGTTTTTTTTTCAGTTTCTAGCATTGATGTTTATGTCAGTACAAAAAATATGATTTTATTTCTCTCATCATTAAAAAATAATCTCTTGACCTCAGTGCCCCAAGACTGCCCCTTTTCTCTTCTTCATTACAGCAAAATGCCTTGAGAGATTTCTCTATACCTGCATTCCTTAATTTCTCTTTTCCTATTTTCTCATATATCTACTGTTTCAGCATATCATCTCAGCACCATCCACAACTCTCTTAATTACAGCACTAAAGACTATCTCTTTGTTAAACTGTCAGGACATTATAATCATTTGGTTTTCTCCTGCCTCTCAAGACACTTTTTCTTGATCTCTTTTACAGTTTTTGCATGTTATGTCTCCAACTACTAATTGCTGGCACGTCCCAGGGCTCATACCTTGGATGTACTGTCTAATCTGTCTCTCTTTCCTCTTCAGGTGATCACATCTAACAATATATCTGTATGCCCAAATTTATATTCCCAGACAGACTTTTTTCCTGAATACTAGGCATATATATGTGTATTTGTTTCCAGTTTCTGCTGTAACAACTTACTACAGATGGGTTTAGAATGATGCATTCTCTTACAGTCAGGTCACAGATCTGACATCATAGTGTCAGTAGAGCTGGTTGCCTACTGGCGAATTTAGGAGAGAACAGATTTTGTTCCCTGCATTTTCAGCTTCCAGAATCTGCCTGTATTCCTTAGCTCCTGGCCACATCTTTGTTTCACTCCATCACTTGCTTCCATCATCATACCTCCTACGACTGACTCTGATTTCCTATCTCCATCTCATAAGGGACCTTATGCTTACATTTGGCTCACATGGATGATCCAGGAAAATTCCTCTAGTTCAAGACTCTTCACTAGAGCTATAAGTTCTTTTTTGCCACACAAAGTATCATTCACAAATTCTAAGGATTAGGAAGTGAACATTTTGGAGCACCATTATTCAGCTTACAACAAAATTTAACTGCCTATTCAAGCTTCTATTATAATGTCATCTCAAACATAAAATAGCCAGAACTGAGCACCCAAGAGTCCCCATAAAGCAGTTCCACTGTTAATGGCATCTGTGTCCTTAAAATTGATTCGGTCAAGTGCTCGTTATCTTTTTTGGTTCACTTCTTTCTCTAAAGAGCCCAAAAGTAATCCTTTAGTAGCCACATCCTGTTAGTTCTGTTTTCAAACTCTAGACTTTTATCACTTCTCACCACCTCCAATGTCACTAACGTAGACTAAGCCACCAATGTCTCCTATCTATACCATGGCAATAGTTTTGTTTCTAGTGACTTGTAATCATTCTCAACACAGTAGGCAGGATGAACATATTAAAACTGATACTAAATCATGTAGCTTCTCTGCTTAAACTCCTCGAGTGTCTTCGCATCTCATTTTTAATAAAAGACAAAGCTTTTAGCATCTGCACACCCTGCCCCCCCCCATGGCCCTGCTTCCTCCCTGCCTTCGTTCCAGCTCTTCTCCACCTGTTTAACTTGGATGTGGTCACATAGGTTTTTATGCTGCTTCTTGAAGGTCCCAGGCATGATTCTTCATGCACCTCTGCACTAGCTCTTCTCCCTGAAGGAATGTTCTTGCTGATATCCTTACGATCTTCTGCCTTACTCTTTTCAGGGTTTTCACACATGTCACTTCTGAGTATGACCCTTCCTGGCCTTCTTATTTAAAATGTGAATTCCTTTTATATATCCAATATCGTTGCTTACTTTTTCTCGTTAGTAATTATGACCATTAATTCACTAGATATTTCACTTATGTTATTTCTGCCTCTCTCCTCCACAAAATTATAAGCTCTATGAGATCAGAAGGTTTTGTATAGAAGGCCCAATACTGTATGCTCAGTGCTGAAACAGTGCTTGAAACATAAAGGCTCAATTAAATAGCAAATTAAAAGTACACAATTATTATTCAAAACTTTTTTCCTATGTGGTATCTTCAATAAAAAGTACTTAGATACCCATTCATTGTAATCTGTTCAATCTTTTGGGAAGACCATATAAAAAGAAGTGACATAAAACTCTTGATTGGATTCAAAGGATCAATGAAACAAAGAGCTGGTTTTTCGAAAAGATAAACAAGATTGACGGACCCTTAGCTAGACTCACCAAGAAACAAAGAGAGAGAACCCAAATACACAAAATCAGAAATGAAAGAGGAGAAGTAACAACCAAAAGATCGTTAACAACTACTATGAACAACTATATGGCAACAAATTCGAAAATCTAAGCCAAATGGACAAATTTCTAGAAACACACAGTCTCCCAAAACTATTCCCGGAAGAGATAGAAAACTTGAACAGACCAATAACAACCAAGGAAATTGAAGAGGTAATCAAGACTCTCCCAGCAAACAAAAGCCCAGGCCCAGATGGTTTCACGGGGGAGTTTTACCGAACATTCAAAAAAGAACTAACACCCATTCTCCTCAAACTATTTCAAAAAATTCAAGAAGAAGGAAGACTTCCAAACACGTTCTATGAGGCCAGCATAATTCTAATTCCAAAACCAGAAAAAGACACTACGAAGAAAGAAAACTACAGGCCAATATCCCTGATGAACATAGACGCCAAAATCCTGAACAAAATATTAGCAAATCGGATCCAGAAGTACATCAAAAAAATTATTCACCATGACCAAGTGGGATTCATTCCAGGGATGCAAGGCTGGTACAATATTCGCAAATCAATAAACGTGATACACCACATCAACAAAATGAAGAATAAAAACCACATGATCATATCAATAGATGCTGAAAAAGCATTCGACAAAATCCAGCATCCACTTCTGATAAAAACGCTCAGCAATGTAGGAATAGAGGGATCATATCTCGACATAATAAAGGCCATATATGAAAGACCTACAGCCAACATCATACTCAATAGACAGAAACTAAAAACATTTCCATTAAGAACAGGAACAAGACAGGGATGTCCACTTTCGCCACTCTTATTTAACATTGTACTGGAAGTCTTAGCCACAGCAATCAGACAGGAAGAAAAAATAAAAGGGATCCAAATTGGAAAGGAAGAAGTGAAACTGTCATTATTTGCAGATGACATGATATTGTACATAGAAAACCCTAAAGACTCCATCAAAAATCTATTAGACTTAATAAATGAATTTGGCAAAGTAGCAGGATACAAAATTAACGTCAAGAAATCGACGGCATTCTTGTACATCAATGATGAACTCACAGAAAGAGAAACTGAAAAAACAATCCCATTTACCATCGCTCCAAAAAAATTACGATACCTAGGAATAAACTTAACCAAAGAAGTAAAGGACCTATTTGCAGAAAACTACAGGTCATTGAAAAAAGAAATAGAGGAAGATATAAAAAAGTGGAAGCACATACCCTGTTCATGGATTGGAAGAATTAACATAATTAAAATGTCCATACTACCCAAAGCAATCTATAGATTCAATGCAATCCCCATCAAAATACCAACGACATATTTAATAGAACTAGAACAAACACTTCAAAAGTTCATATAGAACCAAAAAAGACCCCGAATAGCCACAGCAATCTTGAAAAAGAAGAACAAAGTAGGTGGGATCACAATACCAGATATCAGGTTATACTACAAAGCGACTGTAACCAAAACAGCCTGGTACTGGCACAAAAACAGGCATATAGACCAGTGGAACAGAACTGAAAACCCAGAAATGGACCCAAGGCAATACGCTCAATTAATATTTGACAAAGGTGGCAAGAGCATACAGTGGAGTAAAGACAGCCTCTTTAATAAATGGTGTTGGGAAAATTGGACAGCTACATGCAAAAAAATGAAACTAGACCATCAACTTACACCATACACAAAAATAAACTCAAAATGGATAAAAGACTTAAATGTGACCTGCGAATCCATAAAAATTCTAGAAGAAAATGTAGGCAACAAAATTTCGGACATCATAGGAAGCAGAATTTTCACTGATACATCACCTAAGGCAACAGAAATAAAGGAGAAAATGAACACATGGGACTACATCAAACTAAAAAGCTTCTGCACAGCAAAGGAAACAATCATCAAAATGGAAAGGGAACCCACTGTATGGGAGAACATCATTGCCAATGATGTATCAGATAAGGGGTTAATTTCCAATATATATAGAGAGTGCTCATACAACTCCACAAAAGGAAGACAAAGAACCCAATTAAAAAATGGGCAGAGGAGCTGAATAGACACCTCTCCAAACAGGACATACAAATGGCCAAGAGACATATGAAGAAATGCTCAACATCACTAATCATCAGAGAGATGCAAATTAAAACAACAATGAGGTATCACCTCACACCTGTCAGAATGGCCGCCATCAACAAATCATCAAACAACAAGTGTTGGCGAGGGTGTGGAGAAAAGGGGACTCTAATACACTGCTGGTGGGAATGCAGACTGGTGCAGCCGCTATGGAAAACAATATGGTGCTACCTCAAAAAATTAAAAATTGAACTTCCATTTGACCCAGTGATCCCACTGCTGGGAATATACCCTAAGAAGCCTGAAACACCAATCAGGAAGGATATATGTACCCCCATGTTCATAGCAGCACTATTTACAATAGCTAAGATCTGGAAACAGCCCAAGTGTCCACCAGTAGACGAATGGATAAAAAAGCTGTGGTACATATACACAATGGAGTACTATGCAGCGGTAAGAAAGAAAGATCTCTTATCCTTTGAGACCACATGGAGGGACCTGGAAAGTATTATCCTAAGTGAAAGAAGCCAAGCAGAAAAAGACAAATACCACATGATCTCACTTATATACGGAATATAATGAACATAACAGTCTGAGGAATACAGTAGACCCAGACACATGGAAGTAGGGCACAGACTGACATCCCTCAGAAGAGGGGATGGGGGGTGGGGGGGTGGGAAGAGATAAACCACAGAACTTATATGCATGTATGCATGACCAATGGACATGGACAACTAAGCCGGGGACAGGGTGGAGGGGGGTTGGGGGGGGGTGCCAATGGGGTAAAAAGGTAAATATCTGTAACAAAAATAAATAAATAAAATATTATTCAAAAAAAAACAACAACAACAACAAAAAACTCTTGATTGGAGAGCAGCCCCTGGAGATTCCCTTTACTATTGTGTTTCTAAAAGTCTTGAAGAATTTCTATCCCACACCGAGTGCTGCTGGATGCCATATATGAATATCTTTCCAATAATGAAATTGTGTCCTTTGAAAATACTATAAGTAAGGTTATTTTTTAATATAATGAGGCATATTTATTCATGATGATACATTTCTTCCAATTAAAAAATATAACCAAATCACATAAACTAAAACACTAGAGTTACTAGAGTAACTGTTTTTTTCAGGGGTTGGATTAGGATAAGGCAATTAGGCTTCAGTATGGCCATGGACTTTGCATTTAAAATTTAGACTTTTTTTTATCATGAAATTTTGCATTACTGTCTAATTATTTTTTTAAAATATAGTTTTATTGATTTTTTAGAGAGAGAGGAAGTAAGAGAGAGATCGAAACATGCATGTGAGAGAAAAATATTAATCACCTGCCTCCTGCACGCCCCCTACTGGGGATCAACCCAGCAACCCAGGCACGTGTCCTGACTGGGAATCAAACTGGGACCTCTCAGTGCATGGGACAACGCTCAATCCACTCTGCCATACCAGCCAGGCTATTTCTTAAATATTTTATTAAATAAAAACTGCTATTTATCTTGATTATTGAGTGCTTTTGTTAACCCCTTAAAGTGTATGCCTGAGGCAAATGCCTCATTTTGCTCGTTGTCGACTCTATACTGTTCTATGCAAGCTCTTCGGCAGGAGAGTAAATGTAAAAACACCTCCACAGTACCTTGTTTATTCGGCATAGTACACCAGGCAATGCTAGAACAATCTCTTTTACTAGCCAGGTGTTTTCTGCTCTCACCACAAAATTTAGATTCATACCTAACACATATGTGGAAGGGCATGCTCTTGAGATCATTGGAAAGTGTTTCAGAATTTATAATTATAATATTCTTAAAGAAATCTATTGTAAGCTCAGGTTTAATTTGTCAGAAAATAGGTATACAGAGCAAACACTAAGTATAAGATTGCATATGGAAATTAGGAATTCCAGTAGACACCCAAGAGAATAAACAGAAAACTATTAGAATTATTAGGAGGGTTCAGTGTAGTGGCCATGTTAAAAAAAATGCATAAATCAACAGCCTTTCTTCAGACCAGCACCAGCAGTTATATAACAGACAGAAAAATATAATACAACCAAACTTAACCTAGATATTTAATATACAGACATAAAAAAATGAAGCATCTTTGCATAATTGAATTGGAAAAGATAATACTACAAACTTAAATTGTTACATTAATTCACAGGTTTAGTGTATTGACAAGTAAGTAAGGACCAATGTTACTTTTAATCCAGAATAGCATAGTAAGTAACTCTGAAAATGCACATCTCCATTAAAGTAAATGTAACACTGGCAAAACATCAAAATCAACTTTTTTATGAACTCAGGACATTAACTAATACATTAACTAAAGGATTGCAGCAATATGAATATGAGTGAAAAACAGCTGAATCTCTGTAAGAACAATGTCATTTATGAAATTTTAATTTGCCCTTATCTCATTCCCCTGTCCTCAATTCCATTATAAACTTAAAAATCATGTGCAAATGCAGTAGCTGTTAAAACCAGCAGTTTGAGTAGATGACTTAGGAGGTCCCCATAAGTGCCATCCCTAGAGATTTGTCACTGTTTTATCTGTCTGGCAGCTTCTTGAAAGCACCATTCTCAGGGTTTGTCTTTATTTTGCTTAGTTAAAAATCTCTTTAAGTGAGACTTATCTTGAGGTCATTTGTCAAAACCAATCAGTAGCAATTGTTTAATTTTACATCTGTCACAGGAGGCATTACTTGTTGGAGTTAACAAGAGGCCAACCAAAAACTTAAAAGGAAGTCTGGCCATTACCGCTCAGTGGATTGAGCCTAGTCCCAGGGCACACACCCAGGTTGCAGGTTGCAGTTTGATCCCCAGTAGGGGGCGAGCAGGAGGCAGCTGACATCTGTTTCTTGCTCACATCGATGTTTCTATCTCTCTCTCCCTTTCTTTCTCTCTAAAACATCAATAAAAACATTTTTTAAAAACTTAAGAGGAAAAACTGGAGACTGGGATATTTTTAAGGAGCTGTGTAAAGCTAAGACATATTCCAGAAAACTAAGAAGAAGTCTAAAGATGCATGCTCAGGGCTTTGCACATACTCAGGGAAGAATTGGGAGGACCCTAATTTCTCATCTCTGACTAACCTGAGACTCTGTGCAAGCAGAAAATGAAGGCTAATGCAGAGTGGTATATTGCCTGTTATAACATTGAAATTAAGCCATAATACACACAGAACTTCTCAGGAAAAAAGAAAGTAAAGTTCATTTGGTCTGGAGTCCAGCGGTTCTCAACCTGTGGGTTGCAACCCCTTTGGGGGTCGAATGACCCTTTTGCAGGGGTCACCTAAGACATAACAGTAGCAAAATTACAGTTATGAAGTAGCAACAAAAATAATTTTATGGTTGGGGGTCACCACAACATGAGGAACTATATTAAATGGTTGTGGCATTAGGAAGGTGGAGAACCACTGGTCTAGACAATCATTAGTGTACCATTAAACAAATCCAGCATAGACATTAGTGACCACACATGACAAGTATAAAGATTCTACATAATTAATCCAGGAAAAGAACTACTTGCAATAAAAACCCTGGCAGGAGAGAATCATATTGTTTTGATTGATTGATTAATTTATTGGACACATCCTATACTTGAAATGTGGTGATGGTTGCATCCATCAAAATGTATCTAATTTTACTCTTTAAATACATACAATATTTGTCTCTAAATTTACCTAAGTAAATTTATAAGAAGAAAACATTTTTAAAAATTACTTGCAATAGTTCATGCAGATTAAAGACAGCTTGTTTAACTTTGCTTCTAAAAATTTTTAGAAACCCCTTTGTGGTCCATGGCTCTATTATTTTTTATTAGATTGGTCCTGTGATTGGAGAAAATATAGGCTCATTAACCAATACTATTATTCTAAACAAAGGACTAGAAAAATGATTGTTACTTCCTAAATGATTATTTTATATGCACTTCAACAAAGGAAAGGAACATGAAAATTTAAAAAAACTCCTTTAAAAGCAATTATATTTATTTGAAATTAAGCCACTAGTGTGTAACAGAACCAAATTTGGATAATGAATTAATAAAAGTAATGTATTTTATAGCCTCAACCTACCATTTGATTTTTTAAAGTCCCTACAGTGGAATTAATAGGTACAAGGGACCTCCTTTCCCCACATGTCTGTTCAAATTGCTTAGGAATTATCCAGTGTAAACTAGACTCTCCTCTATAGTGAATAACACTTAGTGACATGTACAATATGTAAAATTAATTATTTTACTTTATTTATTTAATTTATTGATTTTAGACAGAGAGGAAGGGAGAGGGGGAGAGACAGAAACATCGAGGAGAGAGAAAATCGATTGGCTGACTCCTGCATGCCCCCCACTGTGGATTGGGCCCACAAGCTGGGCATGTATCCTGACCAGGAGTCGAACTGGCAGTCTCTTGGTGCATGGGTCAACACTCAACCACTGAGCCACACCAGCCAGACCAGTTCATGTATTTTTTTTAAACAAATATTTTATCCATAGTACGTGCCCTTAGCAGGAATGGAACCCGAGTCTCTCTGCACTGCAAGGCCGACGCTCTAACAACTGAGCCGAACCGACCAGGGCTAGACTCTATTTTATTAACAAAGGTTTCTTTGCACACTTGATCCAGCCATAGATTACATATGCCACTAGGGATGACTTCCTGTTCACTGCTGATACATTATTAGTAGAACTGTTCAAAAGTAAAATGAAAAATGAAACCCAAAATTTTTTTTAACTTATAGTAAAAATCCCATGTTTATTTAAAATACATTTGGTTTAAAAATATGATTTGTAGCACTTATAATAGTGATACTTTTCTAGTATATATTTCAGAGGTCACATTTTGTATATAATATTTATATTTTATCATCTACTTCTAAAGGAAATAAAAAGATAAATCTTTTTTTTATTAATATCTTCCATTAAGTTGTTTCCCCTGAACTTATATCTAGCCTGGAACCACTAGAGGGCAAGCTTTACTTTATAATGAAACAAGAATTTACTATCACATACATTGTAATAGTACACATTTAAAATATTTTAAATGACTTTTAAGAGTAAAAATATACCACAATGCAATTAACTTTTTTCCAAAGGTAAATTAAACTAAAATCATATTTGACTTATTTAAAAATCATATTCCTTATTTTAGCTGCTCAAGTGTAATCATCTTTAAATTTTTGATATAATTTATTTAGAATCAGTGTTAGACATACAAATCGTGTGCAATTCCCCATCTTCATAAACGTATGTTCAGTACAAAATAAATACTGTTTTCTAATTATTAATTCAAATGTAAAGTGGTAACTGATCTACTCCTTAGGCTTTCGGGGTCCTGTCCCCTGGAACAAGGCAAGAGTTCAACCTGAAACTTTAGCAGATGGAGTTAAGTCAAAATCTCTGTGTATGGTACAGAGTTCCTTAGTCATCCTTTGAAAACAAACATTCAGAGTCCATGCCATGAAAAGAGTGTGTTATGTATAATATACACACACACACACATGCACACACACACACACACACACACACAATGTACAGTTCTTTCTTCATTCCTTGGATATGCTAAGCTGCTCAGGAGACATGGATCACTAAATAATCACATTGAATATACCATATTTCCACACTTCAATTTTTTTCATCTCATCACACACACATAGACTTATTACTAAAATTTTGCAGCACATCAAAAATATTGTTTGCTGACCTGACTCCCCCTAAAAAAGGTATTATTTTGGTTTATAAAATAATAATAATAGTAATTACCTACTCTTTTTGCTCCGAAGTGACATTTTTTTATTTAAAAAGCAACATTGCCATTAAAAGCTTTATTTTAGAAAGTAATCATGTATGGCAAATAGTGGAGATCTTTTAACCTTCACATCCATTACAAGTTAACTTTTTAAAAGGAAAGAATTTAGCATGCCTGCAGTAAATACAAGGGATAAACTGAACAAGGCAGCAAACATGTGAACTGTGCAGGCATGTACAAGTATGCAGAGGACATTTATTTGGTCCATAAGTACAGTATAGTTGTATTTGAGTTTTACAAAAGATCAAATATAAATAACCTGAAACTGTACCAATACACAAAATTTGGTTTCTTACACAGACATACCAGGCAGTACAAGCTGAATACTTAGTAAATTAACATTGTTTTACATCAGTATACATAGTGCCAGTTAATATTTATAAAGTTTCAATGCATAGCACTTGATACTTTTTAAATCTGTTTAAGAGTATGAAAATGGTTAGATCTAGGCTAAAAATAATTATTTTTCTAACCAAAAATAAAGGCAAAATATTTATAACCAGGTATCAACTTTACTAAACCACAATATTTTAAACTATTAAATGATACCTAAGGATATTTACATTTAAAAAGGCAACATGCATCGTGTTGTTTCATCTCATGACTGGTTATGCAAACGCTTTGTTCAAAGGGTTTTAAAACTATATATGCCTACTTTCCATACAGCATATCGCAATGTGTCTAATAGTTCTAGCAAAATGAGTGCTTTCAAAGGGAACAGGATCATCTTCAAGTCACCAGGGTCAACCTGTCCCCTTTGGAACAAAGGACTTAACAAACACCCTGGTTCTGCCCGGGATGACCTAATTCAGTGAGGGTTCTGTCAGAGGCACTGCTGTTCAATCCACTGCTGTCACATCATCCAGCTCTTCTGAACGTTCTGTGCGTGACCTCTTTGTACTGATATTCTCTTTCTCATCTAATTTCCTCTTTCGACTTCTCTCTTCTTCACTGATGGCAGCATTACTTGAAGGACCTTCTTCATCTGAATCAACTATGAGCACATCATCTTGCTCTTGTGCTGTGGACGTGGAAGGCTGAGCTCCATCGTCACTGCCATTGGTTGTGCTTTTGGCAGCATCTTCAGCTTGTTTGGGCCCCACTTTTTCTGGGGCATCACCAACAACTTCAAATTCAACATCCTTTCCTAGGTCTTCACTATGAAGGATGTTGATCAATAAAGTGTAGTCCCGAAGGAAGTCATCTGCTTGAAGCCGGATCCCATTTCTAATTCCAAATTCTGACAATTTCTTGTGATTATTAGCGTCTGCCTCTCCCTCTTCTGAAGATATTAGGATTGTTTCTTTCCCCTCTTCGATTTGGACATCTGGTGCTACCATAGCAATTTTTTCTTTCACAATCTTATCTTGTAACGTGAGAATGGTCACTTTATGGACATTCACTTGCACAGTCACCTCTAGCTTGCTGGCACATATGTAACAATCAGGGTTGGGAGGATCCAGTGCACAAGGCACAAGGAACTTCTTCCTTGGGTTTAGTTGTTTATTCAAAAAAAATTGTTCTACATTCGTCTATTTTTTCTGATAGAATCTTCAATCCTTCCAATACTATTAACCCAGCAATCACTGCATTAGTAGTAGCGATAGCAGGAATAATGTTCCCTGCCATTGATTTTATATCAAATCTGCTCTTCATATTCATACTAAAAATATGCATACAAAGTGACTTTTTTTTTTTTAATGAGGTGCCTATACTTGTATGTAAGGATTTATGGGACCAAGAATTAACCAATCAGATGCAACCTTATTCAACATGCCCAATAAGGTGCAACTCTATTATATGACCTATATATTGTATATAACATTCACACCAGATAGCTACTGTTGTGTTGGCTGTTGTCACTTTTTTTATTTAATAATCTAAGGAAAAAGAGGTTGGTACCCCTGAATAAATAGTAAGGTATTGAATATCTTAAAAATTCTTGCAGCACACCAGTTGAAAAAATGCTGCTATATTTGATAATTGGTAGTTGGTATTGAGCACTTAACATTTTTAATTATAAGGCAAGTTATACAGTGGTCTAGTCTGGATTACTATGGCTACCTACCAGTAAATCTCAGACTAGATTTACTTTTTCAAGTAAATCTCAAAGGTCCAAATAACAACTAATAAAGAACTTCAAGGTATATGAATCATTAGATTATAGTCTAAAAAGGGGTGATTTCAGACCAAGAAGACCAGCTATCATCAAGTTACAATGTCAACTCTTCAATGGCTACTGCCTGTAGCTCCTCTTAATAACTTGGAAGATATCAGAGGTACCCATCTAAACCTAAGTATGTTTAATTTGTTTTAAAATGCACTTATGCTATGTAAGCACAACAATATGAATGGAATACTAATTCAAGACCATGGATTTATTTTGTACAAATCATTATATTTTCTTGTCATTAAACTTAAATACTGGTGACTCACTGGGGTAGACTGGTTGCATTTATAGGCCCCATTAATGGCTTCCTTGAATCCAAGTCCTTGACAATTTGACCTTGTTTAGTGTCACATGAATGTGTCACGGCTGGCCTATTACACATTTGTGATAGATTCATGAAGAATGAGACATTTGGCCCTGGCTGTGTGGCTCAGTTGGTGGGAGCATTGTCCTGTACACCAAAAGTTGCAGGTTCAATTACTAGTCGGGCCACATATCTAGGTAGCAGGTTTGATACCCAATTGGGGTGCAAACTGGGGGCAACCGATCGATGTTACTCTCACATTGATGTTTCTCTCTCTCTCCTGTCCTCTCTCTAAAAATCAATAAAAATATATCCTTGGGTGAGAATTATTTCAAAAAGAAGGAGCCAGCCCTGGCCAGTTTGGCTCAGCGGTTAGAGCGTCGGCCTGCGGTCCGGAGAGACCAGGGTTCGGTTCCCGCTAAGGGCACGTACCTCGGTTGCAGTTTGTCCCCGGCCCTGGTTGGTCGTGCGGGTGGCAGCCACTCGATGTGTCCTTTCACGTCGATGTTTCTCTCTCTCTCTCCTTCCTCTCTCTCCCTCCCACTCTATCTGTACAAAAAATGGAAAAATATCCTCAAGTGAGGATAAAAAAATAAAAAGAAGGAGCCATTTGGAAGAGAGCTCTGGACAAGGCAAAGAAGCAGAGTTGTATACCTGATTCTTGATTCACTGTAGACCAAGTTGGAGTTTAGCTGTCTGTGCCCAACTGTGGTAGTAGAACAGTGAACCCCCAAAGATATGCATGTTGTAATTCCTGGAAACTGCATTTAGGTAAATAACAATGAGAACACTGCAGATGTGATTAAGAATCTTAAAATGAAGAGATCATTATTTTATATTATCTGGGCAGGTCTAATGTAATGTAAGTGTTCTTAGAAGACATAGGCAGGAGGGTCAGGGGCGATCAGAGAGAAAGAGACTTAATGATGCTACACTGCTGCTTTGAAGACAGAACGGGCCATGAACCCAAGCATGCAGATGACCTCTAGAAACTGGAGATGGGAAGGAAACAGTTCCTCCCCTAAAGTTTTCAGGAGGAAGATAGTTCTGCTAACACCTTCATTTTTACCCTATAAGAGCCATTTCAGATTTCTGACCACCAAAATGGTAAAATAATAAATTTGTGTTGTTTTCATTGACTAAATTTGTGGTCATTTGTAATAGCAGTACTTGGGGACTGGTACACCAGCCTAAGCATAGCCTGTGGATTCGTAAGTTAAATAAGTAGTTGTTTTGTGTGTGTGTGTATGTTATTTTAATTTTTAAATATTTTTATTGTTGACACTATTATAGATGTTCCTATGCACCCGCCCCCCAACCTTTGCCTACCTTCATCTAACCCCCACCTCCCTCCCCTGGCCATCACCACACTGTTGTCTGTGTCTATGGGTTATTCATATATGTACTTTGGCTAATTTTTTCACCTTCTTTTATCCAGTCTCCCCCAAGTCCCTCCTCTGTGACAGCTGTCAGTCTATTTTGTTCATTAGATTCCACATATAAGTGAGAGCATATGGTATTTGTCTTTCTCTGACTAACTTATTTTGCTGAGCATAATAATCTCCAGGTTGATCCATGCCATCCCAAAGGGTAGGAGATCCTTCTGTTTTATAGCCATGTAGTATTCCATTGTGTATATGTACCACAACTTTTTGTTCCACTCATCTGTTGATGAGAACTCGGGCTGTTTCCAGATTTTGGCTATTATAAATAATGCTGCATTGAATATAGGGGTGCATATATTCTTTCTGGTTGGTGTTTTGGGTTTCTGCCCAATATCCTCCCAGAAGTGGGATTGCTGGGTCAAAAGCCAGTTCCATTTTTAATTTTTTGAGGAAACCCCATACTGTTTTCTACAGTGGCTGCACCAGTCTACATTCTCGCTGACATGAGGGTTCCCATTTCTCCACATCCTCACCAGCACTTGTTGCTTGTTGATTCACTGATGGTAGTTGTAGTTTTGATTGAATTCCTAATTCAAATCAAGGTTTTGGAGAGATTTTGTTTTCTCTGTGTAAATACACCCAAAATGTTTTTTAAAAGTAAGGCATGTTTTTTGAACCAAATACTGATAAAATGTTTGCAGAACAAGCAAATGAGAAAGAAAAGGAGAAACAAACAGGAGAAGGAGAAAAATATTACCAGAATGTGTTCTTTTTAAAATGCTTTCACAAAATGTACACCCCATCTCATTTAATTCATAACAGCCATGCAAGGTAATCTTCATGTTTCATTTAAAAACAAAACCCTAAGGTACAGATACAATCTAAGTTCTACAGCTAAAAATGAGGGGTCTTGGAGACAGGCGTGAGTCCTACTAATATTAAAGTTTATTACTTTCTAAATCATAGTATTAAGAAAAATATTAAAATAGAACTTTTTACAGTCTGTGTACAGTGTTATATTAAATCTGTGACCTAAGAGATTTATGTGAAATTCTGTGCTTCAGCTGAATGTGTTTCAGATGAATGCTTGCCTCTGTCAGAAATAATGTAATTATCACACAATAGCAGAAACAGAAGAATATTGCATCAGCTTTGCTTCGAAAATCTGTGTAAATAGTATAAAGACTGTTTGAAAAATGTAACGTTATCTCAAAAATTTTGACTTTAATAACTTTGCTTAGAACTTTAGGGCTGATGGTTTCTTTCAAGTCTTTTCTAAAGCTATTTACATCAGAAACATCAATTCCAAGCATGAAAGAAGAAATCAAATACCAAGGTATGCAGCGTGGCACCACAAGAGAACATTTCATCTAGTTCTCACCATTTAATATATATGACCTACCTATTGGAATGATTACTTTTTATAAATGGGCATTGCAAAATATAACTAATGGCATTTCCTCATTTTTTTCACAAAGTACTTGCCTCTTTTATAAAAGTTTCTTCTAAAGAACCATTGAGTTTCATACTGATATTTAATGAATAATATAAAGCAGTGATATTAATAGGAAAAAATAAAAATAAACAGATAAAATTTCAGTATTATATATTATTTAACACAATACATCTAAATATAATTTTCAAAGGTAACAACAAATATTTGTTAAATAGATATTTTACATTATTTTTAATATCAAACCTTTAAGATTCAATGTGTATTTTACAATTATTTCATCTCAATTCAGACTAGCCACAGTTAAGTGCTCAATGACCACATGTTGTCAGTAGCTGTTCTACCCTATTAGACATCACAGCTCTGAAGAGCAGTAGTGAAAAAGAACATGGGTTATTGGCATTACTTTGTAAATAAGGGGGTTGTGAAAGAATTGGAGCAAATATCCTAATTGCTTTTAGAAATGCATCCCAAAGCTACCGAATTGAAAATCTGCATTTGTAGGACCTAGAAATTGTAATTTTAAAAAACTCTACATATGCACTTGGTCTTCAATTAGATTTGGGGATCATTAACACTAAAGTGGCTGGAAATTGTGTCTTGTTAACAGAGTAGCAAAGGTTTAAGGATCACAGAGCATTCAGGTTATAGAGTCATAAAGAATTTGATTTAAAATCCCACTCTTGCTCTGGCCAATTTGGCTCAGCAGTTAGAGCATACACTCATAGACTAAAGGGTGGGCAGGTTCGATTTCTGGTCAAGAACATGTGCTGGTTTGGTCCTCCAAGTCATGCGGGAGGCAACCAATTGATGTGTCTCTCACATCAGTGTTTCTCTCTCTCTCCCTCCCTCCCTCCATTCCACTCTATCTAAAAAAAAAAAAAAAAAAAAAATCAATAGAAAATATCCTCCAGTGAGGATTAACAAAATAAATAAAGGAAAATAAAATAAAATCATGCTCTTTGACTAATGCCAGTAAAACATTTTAAAGTTGCTTTACCTTTCTTTCTGAGCTTTGTTCTTTGATAAGGTTAAGAATATATACCCCATAAAATAATTAATGGGACTAAATAAAACAATGTGTGTGCACAAAGAATCTTGAAGAATGCCAAATAATTATGGTTTTTTATTAATTATAATATGGCACTAATAAGCCCAAAGTGTGGCATTTCATCCTTCAATGGGCTATAATTCTATAATCCTTTCATGAACCCAAATGGCATTTCTGACTCTAGGTATCTCTCTTGAAATTCTATTTTTATATTAGTCTGCTTGGGTTGCCATAACAAAATATCCCAGATAGTGTGGCTTAAACAACAGAAATTTCTTTTTTCGTGGTTCTGGAGGCTAGAATCTCAAGATCAAGATTCCATAAGGGTCGATTTCTGATAAGACATCTCTTCCTGCCATGTAAAGAACTGCCTTCTCATTAGGTCTTCATAAGGCCTCTCTGTGCAAGTGCAGAGAAATGTCTCTGGTGTCTTTTCCTCTTCTTGTAAGCACACCAGCCATATTTTAGATTGGGGTTCCTCCCTTATGATACCATTTAACCTTAATGAACTCATTAAGGCCCTATTTCCAAATACTGTCACAGTGGGAGTTAGTGCTTCAACAATACATTTGAGGCACTATCATTAAGTCTGTAACAGTGCCATTGGCTAGTATCACTATGTACTCATTGCCCAAATGCACATTCAAAGTTTCCTGCCAGAAAAGTTGTGTCTGCTTGAACACTCAGACTTCTTTCATGAACACTCAGACCTAAGTAATCCAAGAATACAATCTATCTGCTGCTACATCTATGGCCTATATCCATGTGACTTGAACATACTTTTACCCCTAATTCTCATGAAAACATTGTGCGTACATTTCCACAATTGCTTAGCAACTCACATAAAAAGACATATCAAGTCAGACTCTTTCTGTTTATGAGATTATACTATAAACAAATAAATAAAACTGACTCATGGGAAGGATATTTTTTCATCAGTAACAGCTATATTTTACTGTTACATTAGTTATTTGGGTTTATAGTCTTTTGGAAGAAATTGAGTGCCTCACCAATTCTTGACTGTTTAAAATTATGATCATCACAGAGAAATGTGTTTGGGCCAATTTTATACAAAGTATATGACTGTTCACTTGAGGAAATGGTCAAATTATAGCCCAAAGAGAAAAGCGTTCTGAACCTGTCTCTAATCTTCTATTCCCACCCTCTGTTACATTTATAGAGTTTGTCATATCTTTGCCTCCTTTTTCCCCATCTTCTCTTTGGATACCCAGGTCTATCCCTCTTGCTTCCCTTCTCCACTCTAACTTACATTCTCTACCATCGAATAGTGCTCCTTTCTAACCCAGCAGCAGGCACCATCAGCCTCTTCTGTTCCTTACTTGCCAAATGTGACTGATGACTTAACTCTTTGCCCAGGCATAAGAATCAGTTATTTTAAAATAAGCAATGAGGCAAATAAACCAGATCAAAATGTGGTCTAGAAACAAACCAAAGTGGATAGATTTTCTCCTTACCTATATTCTCTACTAAAAACAGCATTACATTACTTTAGATAGAACCACACTAGTTTTAGCTCTTGCAAAATTCAGTCTTCTTTTCATAGGATTAAAACTAACTGAAATGCACTTATATTTTCAAAGCAAGTTCCTATTGTTTGTCTATAATTAGTTGTTACTTTAGGGAAGGAGGGCTCTTTTACCAGTCTTTGCAGAGGGAAGACTGTAGTAATGATGCACAGACACAACTGTCTTCATGTAGTTTGGTCAGGTTTAGTGTACAGGTAGTTCTCTCTTGCTTAGTTTTAACATTACGCTTCAAAGACCAATTTTCAAAGAGATTTTTCTCAGAATTGATAAACATTACAAATTCCTCTTGTTCTGTGATATGAAGTTTGTCAGTCTGAAGACAATATCCAGAAGTTGGTTGGACTTTCTTAAAAGTTATATTTAATACAATCAAAATGTACTATTACTGTAATTATCCTAAGGAAAGAGGAAGAAACATTTAAATGTATCCTAAATTTTAAGTATGTTTGTGACATTTAGGGATTTCTTGGAATATCTTGACATTTTGGTCTGAGTTGGGGACTCTCAGATGTAGGTACCAAAGAAAAGCTGTTCCGTGGTTCGTGCTGGGCCTGCCTCCACCAGGCCTGCCCCGAATGCAGAAGAAAACAAAAGTAACCGAGACTTTCACTTTAGGTGGTAGTTGTTATTTTCCTCAAATTTAACATTGGGTATGTCCATTTCTACCTCTTTATTGATAAAACACCTGACATAGTTTTTAAAGATGGTCAAAAGACCCGGCCGGTGTGTCTCAGTGGTGGAGTGTTGACCCACACACCAAGAAGTCGCTGGTTCAATTCCCGGTCAGGGCACATGCCCAGGTTGAGGGCCCAATCGCTAGTGGGGGGCAGCCATTCGATGTTCTCATTGATCTTTCTATTTCTCTCTCTAAAATCAATAAACAAACAAAAAAGTATATATCTTTAAAAAAAAGTTCAGAAAGAAATTAAAATTTTACTTTGATAGTAATTAATAACATATTTAGTGCATAGTGTAAAAATCAGTAATAGCTGAAATAATATATTCCTTTTACCCATTATAGTAAAGGGAAACACAGAGAGAACGTAAAGTCCTATGGACCTATTAGAGGTATCAACTGAAATATAGACGGCAACAAGTTTATTGATAATGTGACTAAATTTGATTCATACTGAATACTGTAAGATTTATCTATGTTGATTATCACTAAAACTTTATACTTACTAAAATAAAAAGAACATTTTTTGGGGGAATCTGTAAAATAATTTTATGGGAAAAATCTGTTCTTTTTTATGAGGATAATTCCAAAGAAACACATGAAAGTTATGGTTTATGTTTCCTTGTAGGGTCTCTCTTTCTAGTCTTTTTTGGGGGGAAGGATAGAGGAAAGAAACCCTGGGAATTTTATAGTTCCAGTGTGGTTATTTAAATTTCTCTTAAATATCACATTATTTTATATATTTAGCTAAGAAATGTCACTTAATATAAAAAAATGTTTATGAGAATATAAATCAGATGAATCCTTTGTCCTTTAACATTGGTTCAATATTCAATAAATATTTATTGACCCTTTTACTTTTTGGTAGGCACTATTCTCGGAAAATATCTGTTAAAAAGAGAATAAATATTGAATTGGTTGCATTTGGCTTTATCTTTTCTCCTTTTCTTTATTAACCTACTCTTTATGTTATGGTTCAAAAGAAGTAAAGGTCCTCCCAACAATATCAATTTGTAAGCCTCATGATTCTGATGTAACAATGGCAGTCACCTAAATCTAAATTTATCTGCATATCCTCCAAAGGAATGTGTCACCCAGGTAGATACCTTTCCAACCCACACCTCTGGCATATTGAGAAATCAGAGAACTCTGACAAGTTAACTTCAGTAGAATACTTTAAGTAAGATATCAGCTAAAGAACAGACAGAGACCATGTGGGAAAGAGGCCAGAATTTGTCCTGTGGTTGACAGAACACAGGGAGAAAAAACAAACACAAAAAAGGAGTCTGATTTTGAATGGAGAAATACTGAGAAAGAAAGAGGTCTGAGACCAGGTGTATTAGCACACTGGGAATCAAAAGGAAGGTGCAAAGTCCACAGGATTAGGAAGGCATCTTCAACTTCAGCTTAATGGAAATATTTTAGAACTTCTTCAATGTTCATTGACAATGTTTGTTTGTTTGTTTGTTTGTTTGTTTGTTTGTTTGTTTTTATCCTCACCCGAGGACATTTTTCCATTTTCTGTTCAGGTAGAGTGGGAGAGAGAGAGGAACAGAGAGAGAGAAACATCGATGTGAAGGGACACATCGAGTGGTTGCCACCCGCACAACCGACCAGGGCCAGGAACAAACTGCAACCGAGGTACGTGCCCTTAGCGGGAACCGAACCCGGGTCTCTCAGGACCGCAGGCCGACGCTCTAACCGCTGAGCCAAACTGGCCAGGGCGACAATTTTTTTTTAATACAGCCTTACCAACCAATATGAAAACTCTTTTGTTAGCTCCTGTTCAGATGTGAGTTAAATTATTGAGGTAATATTTATGGAGAAGAAAATATTAATTGATGTGCAGTAAGAATCAGTCAGTAACTGAGTTACTATATGGGTCACTAATGGAAGTTTTTAATGATCAAACCATTTGTACTGTATAAGAAATTACCCTTTGTCATTTCTCATTGTCTGAAAAGCCCTGTGTCTTTCTCTCTTTAATTAATAACTCAGAAAAAAAAATTGTATATGCTAAGAATCAAACCACTTTACTATAACTGGATTATTGAAATTGTATTCTCTCTGAATGTAGGCTAATATACTAATTTACTTCTGCTTTAATAAAGTTCTCCCAACTTTATATGTGGGAACTCATCTCATGCACACATTTAGAAAACAATTTATTTTTCTTAAATCACAATGTTCTACCTGAATTCATTTGCAAATATTTTATGTATTTTAAAGATCTCCTGTTACAAGTTCCCAGCATCCAACTTTGACTATAACAAAACTAAATTTAAAATATTTGCCCTTTTTTCCATTGTGCATCTTAAGTCAGAATGAGGCATGACTAGTGACACTCCACCTTTTTGCTTTCAGTTGGAGGCCTTCTACTTTATGGTTCTATAAAATTTATTAGGATTGGTGCAAGGCTAATAGATGCTGACAAAATAATTGATGAACGATGGAAACATGTTTCTTCAGCTTACAATTTGCCTTCAATGAGAAATCTATACCTATTCTCACCTGGATATTTATTTTTTTAATATTGTCAAAGAAAATAATTGCTGTATATTTTATATTCCAGTACAGAAATATCTAAAAATTATAGTAACAGCAATGTGATCTTTTTCGAATTCAGACTTGTTAGGCCAGCCAAATTCTGTTCTTTAGATTCCTTATGGTAGAAATATGAGCTTATCTCTTGTATAAATAAAATTCTCTTCAGACCAATAGACTCTATTGCAATTTCTTTTGGCTGTAAAAGAAAAATGGTCTGGGTTTCCTTTGCAACTTGAAAATTATATTTAAAGATAAATCTAAATAGCACTATGACATCCAGGCAACAGAAGAGCAGCTGCCTCCTGACAAGCATAATTTGATTTTATGGTTCAGAAATTAACACTTGAAACAATAGGGCAGCAGGAAAAAAAATGTGTCTGTTACAAAAAGTTCTTTGCAAAATGTGTTGTTTTTTTTAAAATCCTGATTTATGGTGGACCAACAACAAGAATAATTACCTATTTGTGTGATGTTAAGTTTTCTAATTTTGAGAAAATGTTATATTCCTGTTTGCATGTACTGTCATGGTACCAAAAAAAAAAAAAATGTCACTGAAAAGTAAGCATTAATGATAAATGCAGACATGCTTTTTGTTCAATGTGTACTTTAAAACTAAGCAATATTTAAATTTCAACTGCTAATGCACTTTAACTAAGGACCGCCAGAAACACACCTGTAATTGAACACATTTGTATTGATTGGCTCATTGCAATGTCACAGAAAGCGTAGGAGCTGTAGGGTGTCTCAGTAAGGGTGTGTTAGGAGGACTTATAGGATTAGGGCTTGTGTAAGGTTTCAGGTAGCTAGTGGGCTTTGCTCTGGAGTAAAGATATTCAGGAAACAGGAGTAATACTTCTCTTATAAAAAGTTACTCATATTAGCTAACACAAGGATATCTTAGGTCAATTTTATGGCTCAAGTGGGTAGCAGGTTTTGTTTGTATTCAGATATAATTGCATATTGATCATGTGTTTGCCTTGATCCATTATAATATAGTAGCTTTATTTGTGAAACTGTTAATGTTAAACAAGTAAACACCACAGCCCAGCTGTGAATGCCAAGCAGAATCTTTCTGGCAGGGTCTGCTTTCTTGTTTGTCATAAAAAATTGCTTCATTGAGAAGATTCATGAATTCTCCAAGAGATATAGTGGGCAATTAAAAATGTCAACATCATCACTTAACATCTTTCTATTATCTGGTATGCTTTTCAAACTCTTTCGTAATTTTTCTTTGCATGATGTATATAGTATAAAGATTTATAAATATCCATTACTAAATTTACTAATAAACAATCATGTGCATGCTATAAAATATTAACAGCTTTATTGAGGTATAATTGGCATACAATAATATAATATAATATAATATAATATAATATAATATAATATAATAAATATAATATACCTATCATCCTCATTAACACAATAAAATGTTTAAGATATTTCCTTAACAAAAAAAAATATTCTAATAAATATTACTATGTTAATTTTACTTCTTCTATCTTCTATTTATGTCATTTCTTGAGTTCGGTTTCTGTCCAACATGATGCACTAGCAGGGATATAGCCCTGAATATGAAAATCACTGGAGAGAGAAGTCAGTTGTATGCGCTGATAGTAGAAATTCACTCAGCCAGCCAGAATACGCTGTTCCTCTTGAGCCAAGCTGAGAAAAAAATTCAGTTTATCATCTTAGTTGCAAGAGTCAGAACTGTCTTTGACTGAGTTAAGCAGAATAGGGTTTTGGATAATTCACAGAATCACCTGGAGTATTGGAAAACCAGGCTCAGAAATTGATTGGGATCAGGGAGACTGAACAATGGCCAAGAGCATTGAAAATATTGTAGGAAAAAATGGGAGCCTAATGAAACATGATGTCCCTGCTGCTGAGGGACTGGGTGACACTGAGCACACATGGACCTCCACTTTCATTGCCTCTGGACAACTCAAGGCCCATTGAAAAATATGGAATAATGGTCCTGGATATTCAGTTTTGCCATCAATTTAGTCATCACCCACTAGCATCTTGCTTCTTTTCATCAAGGGTCTGGTGCACCTGAGTTGCCAAACCTAGTTTGAGTGGATGTGCTCTGAATTCAAAGGGGTACTAGGAAAAGTGAGCAGTCAACATTTTCAGCCTTGAGCATGGGTAACAACTTTTGCTTTCCACCAAAACATAAGGTTATTTCTCCCACAAGAAATATAGGAAATAGGAAGCGGGCTATGAATAGCAAATAATAAATGGTAATTTCCACTAGAGTCTAAAATGAAGTAATTTATAGATGAAGTGGAAATAGCCATTTTATTTTATTATTTTTTTATTGATTAATTTTTGTTACAGATGATTCTCCTTTTTTCCCCCACTGATTCCGCCCTCCCTCTCCCCTCCCTGCCCCTTCCCCAGATTGTTGTCCATGTCCACTGTTCATGCATACATGCGTATAAGTTCTGTGGTTCATCCCTCCCCCACCTCCCCACTCCTTAGGGGATTGTCAGTCTGTACCCCGCTTCCGCGTCTCTGGGACTACCCCATTCCTCAAACTGTTATATTCATTATATTCCACAAATAAGTGAGATCATATGAAATTTGTCTTTCTCTGTTTGGCTTGTTTCACTTAGGATGATACTTTCCAGTTCCCTCCATGTAGTCTGAAAGGATAAGAGATCTTTCTTTCTTACCACTGCGTAGTACTCCAATGTGTATATGTACCACAGCTTTTTGATCCATTCGTCTACTGATGGGCACTTGGGCTGTTTCCAGATCTTAGCAATTGTAAATAGTGCTGCTACAAAGATGGGGGTACATATATTCTTTCTTATTGGTGTTTTATGCTTCTTAGGGTATATTCCTAGAAGTGGGATCACTGGGTCAAATGGAAGATCAATTTTTAATTTTTTGAGGTGACACCATATCGTTTTCCATAGTGGCTGCACCAGTCTGCATTCCCACCAGCAGTGTACTAGAGTCCGCTTTTCTCCACACCCTCCCCAACACTTGTTGTTTGATGATTTGTTGATGGCAGCCATTCTGACAGGTGTGAGGTGATACCTCATTGTTGTTTTGATTTGCATCTCTCTGATGATTAGTGATGATGAGCATTTCTTCATATGTTTCTTAGCCATTTGTATGTCCTGTTTGGAGAGGTGTCTATTTAGTTCCTCTGCCCATTTTTTAATTGGATCCTTTGTCTTCCTTTTGTGGAGTTGTATGAGCACTCTATATGTATTGGAAATTAACCCCTTATGTGACATATCATTGGCAATTATGCTCTCCCATACAGTGGGTACCCTTTCCGTTTTAATGATTGTATCTTTCGCTGTGCAGAAGCTTTTGAGTTTGATGTAGTCCCATGTGTTCATTTTCTCCTTTGTTTCTATTGCCTTAGGTGATGTGTCAGTGAAAATTCTGCTGCGTATGATGTCTGAGATTTTGTTGCCCAGTCTCCTCTAGGATTTTTATGGATTCATGAGTTACATTTAAGTCTTTTATCCATTTTGAGTTTATTTTGGTGTAGGGTGTAAGTTGATGGTCTAGTTTCATTTTTCTGCAAGTAGCTGTCCAATTTTCCCAGCACCATTTATTAAAGAGGCTGTCCTTACTCCACTGTATGGAAATAGCCATTTTAAAAGGGAAAGCAAGAAGCAGTCTGCTTATAGTCTGTGATTTCTTAGCAAAGCCTAACTACTCAGGAATGGACTCAGAAGAGGAATCCATGTAAGAGAAGAAAGCAAAAATCCAGTAATACACACCTAAAAATCTGAAGGTACTACTCAAGGTAGTTGCTGGATGGAATGTCTGATACCCAATAGTCAGCCATCTACTAAGGGAAATAGAAAAATAGACCAGGGTCTCAATAGGGTCTGTGGCTCATCTCATTCCCTTTGCCAACCCAGCAGGGACTCAATGTTTTCCACTTTGTTTCTCATCCCTTTGGCACAGAGATATGTTCCATACCTGCCCACCCTCACCCCAGCTCACAAGGACCCTGTGTAGTCCATGTGTCCCAAGCAATGTATCTGCAACATAAGCTTCACTTCTCTATTGCTTCAGAGCCCTGTTGTCACAAGAGGGAAAACTCTACATCTCAGAAATAATGGCACATGGATCTATACTAAGGCTTTATATCTGACTTCAAGAAGAGAGAAGCTTAATTATTAAATGTCCCACTCCATCATGCCTAAATGTACTATTTTGTTTATTCTTAATTGCCCAGTGAATTTGAGCAAGGCTGAATCTGAAGGTTAAGATAAAGAGTAGGCCCAGCTGTGAGCACTAGAGAGGGTAGGGTAGGTGTAAGCGTATGTTGGAAAGAGCAAAGCATGCCCTATTCTAAAGGGGTCACCAGCAATGGACATCAGCAACCTCCACTGGGTCTACTGAGAGATGCCAGAATTAACATCCATCAGATCACCACCATAACCTTGAGAAAAGTGCTATGTGTGTGGACAAAAGATGTTTTCTTTCTTCTACAAGGAGTGAAAGAGGGAATATTCTCCTCCAATATAAAGAGAAGTTGGAAAGGGACTTGAAGAAAAATACTCATTGATATTGGGACTTACTTCAAGAAGGAAGAACAAGAATTCCACTCGCTATTTGGATGTCTGCTTACGCAGCGGGGTTGCTAAATCCTCTGTGCTACATCTAGCACAGAAGAGAACTGGAATCAGTCAGCCTCGTGGGGAACTGCCAGATGGAAAGAGAGGACCACACTCTTCAATTCCCATCTTCCAGCTCCCAGGTAGTATGAAATGTGGAGCCATCTCCTTGGGGTATAGAAGAAATCAAGTGCCAAGACGATACTGCATGGCAAACAAAGAGACACATATATTTTAGGAGGTGTCGGAAAGTCACTATTTGGAGTGTAGTAGGGAGAGGCAGCCAGTCTCCTCAGGGAGAAGATTGCATGGGAACAAGCTACTCATCTGTGGAGCAGGTTGGAACTATCTACATTTCATGGCCAAAAATATGAACTAAAACAGCAGTTAAAGTCAACCAAAAACTGATGTTCCTAATTTTTTTTTTCTTTCTCCTAAAACAAAGCAAGAGAAGCAGCTAGTCCCAAAAAGACAGCAGAATCCTGGACAGTGGGTAAAGAGCACAGAAACAGTTTAGAGAAAGCAGATACCCTAGCAGAACTGATGTTTTTAATGGGTATAAAGAATGAGGTAATAGCTTGCAGATGCCTCACCTTGGAGCCACCCTCATCTAGCCATTATCAACCCACTGTGCTCACATCACTTGGAGGGTGAGCGTTTGGGCTGCATCTCCTTAGAGCTGTTTGCAGACAAGTTTCAAAAATAACAAAAATGTTTCTGGTCTAAGGACTGGAAGAAAGAATTTGGTTATAAAGTTTCCTGATTTTACACAATGATTCCGGGATTTATGTGCCAGGGTAGGAACTTCATATGCCATAATGCACGGGCAGGAAGTCTATCAACAGGGAGAAATTTGGCGATGAGAATTCCATCCTGATGTATAAGGGCCTGGCATCTTGTCCAGGGCATACGCTTGACCCAACACAAATGGTTTGCAATTTCTCACAGAGGAACACAAAGCTCCTTACTCCTAGATATGCCAAATATTAATGTTTATTTTATATCATCTATTTCCCAAAGGCTTAACACTGTATTTCACATTATATCATTTTCCTATTAAATAAGGGATATCTTATTAAATGTATTTCATATATAACAACAGGGTTTTATTTATTTTTATCTCATTTTTTTTAGATTCCCCCAGGTCCTCCAGCCACCACCAACTTTTCTCCATTTCTTTCCAGATTAATGGTGGTGGTGTAACAACAAGCTTTTAAAAGAGGATGCTTTTCTTTATTTTTAGTTGGCTTTTCCTCTTAAACCAAAACTCAAATCCTGGTTATGTTCTTCAATTTAGGACTGTGTATCTGGACTATCTATATAACATAATCCATATAAGACTTTCAGCTAAAGATTTCTCTCTCTGCTCCTTTAACTAGGTTAAGCCATACCTTAGTTACCTTATTTAATTCTTCTCACACAACTTGGCTGTTCATGAGATTGCTCAAAAATGAAAGTGATACAATCTGTTGTCAAACTCAATCTTCACAAACTGTTTTTCAAGCCCTAGCAATTCTGTTTTTTTATCAATTTTAGAGAGAGGGAAAGGGAGAGGAGAGAGAAATAGAAACATCAATGAGAGAGAACATTGGCCGCCTCTTGCATCCCCCCCCCCCCGCCCCCCGGGGATCTGGGCCACAACCAGAGCATGTGCACCGACTGGGAATAGAACCAGTGATCTCTTGGTGCATGGGTCGACGCTCATCCCCTGAGCCACACCAGCCGGCCACCCTAGCAATTCTTAATGGTCAAATCATAAACACCAGAAAAGAAGAGTTTAACACTGAAATGCCGACAAGCCCTTAACTACAGCACATTGAATATGCAGCCGTAATGTACCATATTAGATATGCTCCTTAGAGCTCATTGCCTGGGGTGAGTCTATGAACTCCTGAATTAAACCACAACTGCTCACAGCTTATACCTTTAAATTAAATTCTGTACTCCATGTTCTCCTTAGAGAAATCTGAGCCACAGCAGCTGGTATACATAGGCAAATAAAAATAGGATAAACTAAAATATATATATCAGGCCTGAAATATATTTCTGTCATGTTTCTGCTACAGAAAATGGTGTGTTCAGTTTACCAACTATGTCCTTGTGTACTATTAAATCGTTGTGTCCGTTCCTAATAAATAAAAGAACAGCTGGGCACTGCTGAACCATGTGCTATGAAACTGTGACTAGACGATTTTAAAATTTTGGAAAGTATCTGTTTACTTTTAAATATTTAAAAAAAAAATTGTTTTACTATATTCTGATTTTTCCCACTGTTTAAGATGTGTAATATTGAGGACAGTTTTTCCACTTTGTATTCAAATTGGTAACAGTTTTCTCCTATAAATGTATCAGAATCAATTTGGTTTTAGAATCCACACAACTTGTGGAGAATATGACTTCCATGTAGTTAGTCTTGATGTGTTAATAGGTAATCCTTGTTTAATCAGAGGAAGATGGTTAATTCACATTATTGCCTTGGGATTCTAAATGTGATTAATGGGGAGTGCGAACAACATGTTGAGTGGATTTTTTTGAAAATATTTATTAAGTTTCCAATTTTCCTATGTTTTATAACTTCAACCAAAATTTCATTAAGTTATTTCTACAAGTCTCTTAAAGACATATATTTTTTCACTCTTATCTAACACAAGTAATAAAAAAATTATGTTAACTACATCAATATGCATAGATAAAAGCAAAGTCCTTGAATATTTAGGGGAAAAGATCTAAATATTTTATGAACAAAAGATCTGAGGAAAATAATAACTAAAATCACTGAAGTCCTGCCAGCTTTTTCTATATTAATAAAATGGATAAAATAGTTCTTACTGTCTCATTTACTTTCAAATAGAATAGACATTTGAATAAAAGTATTTCAAATAAAAACTAAACATGAAATGAGAATGAAACTAATTTAGTAAGAAATCACCAAATCAGATAATTTTGTTTCCTTAAATTGACTTATTTTAAATTTTATTCTTCAATTACAATTTGCATTCTATATTATTTGTGTTATTTTCTGATGTACAGCATAGTGGTCAGGCAGTCATACCCTCAATATTTCAAATACCCACCTGGCACCATACATATTTATTACAATATTATTGACTCTGTTCCCTATGCTGTACTTTATATTCCCGTGACTATTTTGTAACCAACGATTTGTAGTTCTTAATTCCTCACCTTTTCTTATCTGAAATTTAGGTTGTAAGATATATATATTTTTTTATTTTATTAATCTTATTGGGGTGACTTTGGCTAAAAAGATTATATAGGTTTCAAGTATCTTTCTATAATACATGACCTGTATATTGCATTGTATACCCACCACCAAGAGTCAAATCATCTTCTCTCACCATATACTTGACCCCATATGTTTTGGTAAAATTTTTTGAATCAGAAAAATACTTATGTTGCAGCAGATGTCCAAATGAATGTGTATTATTTAGGACAATATTCTCAGTCAGAGTGTGTCAGTGAGATCTAAAGTTTATAGACAAACTTTAAATCTGGCGGTCCTTGAAGTCAAATGCCAGCATCAAGGGTGTTTTGGAAAAAGCTTCCCAGAGTGGTCCATGCAGCAGAAGCATCACGAGGGGAACACCACCATCATGCTATTAGGCAACATATTGCTCTTGATCAACTTATTCCTGGAATTAAATGGAAAACATGTAGAGATGGTATCAGATGTAAAGTTATTGAGGGACTATTTATGTGTGAAATAGTTCAGTGGCTTGAAATTATGAGCACTGTCTTTTAAAGTTTAAGCTTCTATCTTCCAAGTTGGAGATAATATGATTAAGGCCAAATATTAAATAGGGAGGAAAACTGAAAACATTATGACCCGAATCTATCTGTTCATCGTTTCATTTTCTCAATGAAGTTTTAAGATGTATAGCATCATATTAAACTATATCCCTATCTATATTTTTATATAGTTTTATTAGGACTGTAAGTGGATTTTGACAGTTTTAGAATCTATTCCCATAGATAGCCTCAGTTGCAGGAAATCTCTGAAATTTTACATTTATGAACTCCCTTCTGTGGCTAGAAAATGTTCAGCGTCTTTAGAAAGGCTGAATACTGAAAACAGGTGGGTATATTATATTTCTTTAATGCAGAGGGAACAGGACTTGCTAAAAGGATATACTTTGATCTCTACTATCCTTTTAGTAGACTGCTTTTATGAACTCGATATCCTCTCTCTATAAAGGTGGAAGTACTAATGATATCCCCAAAATGGAAGAAAAATAATCCTTATATATAGATATTCCTTATATAGGGTTAGGCCTCTTCAGTTTTCTCTTCACATTATCTACCTAATGCAATCCATTTATTCCTCTAGCCCAGAGGTCAGAAAACTTTTTCCATAAACGGCCCAAAACAAATATTATAGATTTCCCAAGCCATGTGATCTCTGCCACAACCCCTCAACTCTGACATTGTAGCATGACATTAGCCAAGGATAATAATACTTAAAGGAATGGGTGTAGCAGTGTTCCAGTAAAATGCTATTTATACAAGCAGGCGACAGAATGCTGCAGTTGGCTGATCCTCATTCTAGTTCATAGCTTTAATGATTATTTCTTCAAATATGTATCAGTAGCCCTGACTTCTTCCTCACCCCTTGGCCCACATTTCAGTCCCAATAAATATTACACTGGGATGCCAGCTATCACAATATATGTCATCTGTATTATTCCATTTCACCCTAATCCTCTTCTAGAGGCCCTAAGCAGCTTGCCAATGCTGTAGCTAGAAAGTAAGTGCAGAGATTTATTTGAACACAGATTTATGTAACCCCGAATCTCATGCTTGTATCACTTCATCAAGTGCTGCAGAATGAAGCTCAGTTCGGTAGCCTGGCACGCCCTTCACTTCACAATTTGCTCAGGACTCATGGAGCTCTTGTATTTAACCTGGAGTGGCATCTTGGTTGTTCGTGCATTCTGCAAATGTGATTTCAAAACAGTTCAAATGTGGCAGGACAAACACATAGCTACATAAATCTTCGCAGGATATGGTTCATTTGACAGAAAAAGATATGATGGTGGTTAAAGAAGAAAATCAGGGTCATGGCATTATCCAGGTTTTCCTCTAAGAACTGCTTCTTTCAAACCCCTTCCCAAAAGGCTTCCCGGAGTGGTGCATGCAGCAGAAGCATCACCAGGGGAACACTCTCAAAACTCCTTCTGGGTCTTTCCAACTGAAAACACACGTATGCAAATTATGTCAGACGCTGTGTGTCTGCAGGTGCTGCAGGCCTTCGTTATACAACAGCGCGCTGCTGCGGGGGGGGGGGGGGGGGGGGGGCACACCTGCTCCAAACAACTGCTTCCAGTCAGCTCTGTGCCTCTCAAATCCGTGAAAACTCATCCTTCAGCGTTTGACTCCTAATCTCTTCACACCACTCTTTCTCCTTGAAGTTATAAAATCACCACCCCTTTACCAATCTGATGATGACGCACTTAGAATTTCTGAAGAAAGAAAAAAAACAGTGTGGTGCCAGAGGCCTCTCGCGGGCAGTGGAGGGGAGTGTTTGCAGACATTCATGTCATGCGATTCCGCCAGGTTTCTTTGCCTTAACACATTTTCCTACCTCTCCCATATGCCTCCATAAGGGAGAAGCCACAGATGACTATTGCCATTCCTCAAATATGAGATGTCCTTGCAGGTTTTTGTACGTCCTTACTTATTCTGGAATGATTTCCATCACCATTTCCCCCTCACCATCTCTAAGAAAGGAAACCCTCTGCTCTTATTAGGATGTAAGTTCCATGAGGGTCTTCATCTCTCGTGCTCACTCCTCCTTCTGCAATGCCAAAAGCAGTGCCTGGCACACAGCATGTGCATCATTATAATTCAATAGAAGTGTGTGCAAAGAATTTCAAATAAATGAAAATTAATTACAAATATGAAACATTAATTATGTTCCATGATTTTCTAAACACTTATATATAAAATTTATGTAATGGTCTTACTGATTATACAAGGTAGATATGACTATCCCCACATTATAAAGGAAGAAGTCTAAAGCGATTAATTTAATTTTTTTTTCTTTATTGATTTTTTAGAGAGAGGATGGGAGAGGGAGAGAGAGATAAAAACATCGATGGGAAAGAACATGGACTGGCCTCCTTCTGCATGCCCCCCACTCGCAAACTGGGAGTGTGCCCTGACCAGGAATTGAAACCGAGACCTCTTGACACTCAGCCACTGAGCCACACCGGTCAGGAGTGATTAGTTAATTTTTAAACAGCAAGTATATGGTGGAGTAGGATTTGAACCCTACAGCCCATACCATATCCTCATTAAGATATCTCTGATTCCTTATACATAACATCACTTCCATATCTATATTCCCAAGGTGGGTTTTCTCTCCACTATTATAACAACAATATTTGGGGGGAGGGGTAATCAAGCAGGATTCTTAATTGCAAATATTAGAATCCTGGTTAATATACAGTAAAAATAAATTATTGGAAAGAAGCCAGTATTCCACAGAATCAACGCAAAAGCTAAAATTCCAGACTTGGAAAACTGGAAAAAGCTTAAATTGTCTCGGGAATAAGAACTGCAGCCACAGTTATGCAAAAGGAATAGGGAACAGGCTGGCATGCTCTCCTGCTGATGCCTCCGTAGTGGCTGGTACTGAACAGGGACAGACCATTGTCACAGCACCAGATGCTGTTCTCCCCAGAATGAATGCTAAGCTCTGCCATGAGTTTTTGCACCACTTGTCCCACTTCCAAAGCCCTGGACAGTGGTATCCAAGCATTTTAGCTTATGCCCTACATAAGCTAACCCATGCTCTGGCTCCGAGAAGCTGGGGGCATGAATATCTATCGGTCAGGTGCTTCCTCTCCAGCTGTCTTAGAAGTCCCCTCAAATAGGTAGGGTGTCTGGAGGCCAGGCATAAACATGACAAATGACCATGATAAGGCCATGTCCTTCACTCATGTCAGTCTCCCTGAGGGTGGGTGACAGATCTAAGCCTGTATCCTGAGGAATCCTCCTTTTCATGTTACTGACAAGTATTTAGCTTACTTTTCCTTCCTTTTACAACTATTTGCTTTCGTCCCCATATTTGGATGTCACTCTCCTCCATGGATTAACTATGGATAAGAGCCCAAAAATGCCCTTTCCAGCCACCAAATCATCTCCACGTTCTTCCTCCTTGTTTTAGTATTTTGAAGATCCTCAATCTGAAGAAATGAAGAATAACAAAAAAGAATGAGTAGGAAATTTACAATGGCTTAGGAAGTCGTATAAGTTCTTGTTATGATTTCTCATCTAGAGTAACTGATTTCCTATCCAGATCATATCCAGAGGCCTGATTAGACAACACAAGAAAGCAGTCAAACTCTTTGCTGTGCTGTCACGGAGGATGTATTCCCAGCTCTCAATCTAGTGTGATTATCAGGCCCTGCCAGCAGTGACCTCCCAATCTTCTCTTAGGTCTGTCCTCTTTCCTGTTATCTTATCTTCTTGAATAAAAAATCTTCTGTCCACTGGATTTGTTTCTATACTTCAGGATACTTTGCACTAAATGTTCCGATATCTCACTCATGTCTGCTGGAGGTCTCTCCACAGCCCCGGGGTCCCAGACCCACTCTATCTGCCCCCACTCCGCTGAGTGGAATGTCGGCCACCTGCGCCCCCTGCTTCGGTCCTGGATCAGTCCGCTGTAGTCTCCATCACACTGTTGGGAAAACACTTGGCTTTAAACTCTGTAAGTCATCCTTTTCTTCTCTTTATTTATTATTATTTCTTGGTTCTTTATTTCTATAACTTTAATTGTCACACACTGTTAACTTTCAGAGGATATTGGCATTTTTATGGACAAGGCTTTTGATCATCCCATACTAATGGCTGTGTAGCCTGTCAAAAGATAGGCTTTGCTCCATTTCTCATTAACAGAGTTTCTAGATAGTATCTTCCTAATTCAGAGACCCTCATTTCCTATACACATTTCATCCAGTCTTCATTTTCTGTTAAAATTATTTTAGTTCATAATTTGCATGGACGAAATAATTAGCATACCCTGAGTTCTCTCCACAGTTCAGAAAACTATCTCCGTCTACACCCTAGGGTTCTCTGAATGGCTTTCCTTCCGATGTCTCACTTACCTACTATAATCCATGCTACAATGTTTTTATTTTTTAGTTTCTATTTTAGATAACCAAAATAAAATGGCATTATGATCTGCATACATACCTTTACCAACAGGAGAAACAGTGTCAATTGAGGAAAACCTTTTCTATCACACAGCACTTTGTCGTTCCAAAGTACATGTGCTCAGTGAATATGTCATTTTAATTAAAGCAACATGAGGGGTCTTCCCGTTTATCTACATGCCAGAATTAGGAAACATTTTATCTTAAAATAATTCTTACCTAATCTTAGGTGCTACTGGTCTAAAAAATATTTTAGAGAGTAATGACTGGCTCTGGTAATTGAAAAACTTTCCAAGTTCTTAGATATGTAATAGCATTATACATTTTAATTAGGAGAATGGGTATACAGCTCCCTTTTCTTTAACTCTAAAATCTAATTATATTGAAATTACTCTCTTTCACTAGGAATTTTGTTCTTTTGTACAGCTGAATGAATGCTTTAGGAAAGTCTTCCTCAGCAGGACAAATATGAATACCCCATTTTCCCCCAAAACTCGACTTTACCTCTAGGATAATAGATGTTCAGAAGTGCTTTCTCTCATTATTTCCATGCTGCTAATTCTTTATCGTTTCTGTTGAAGCAGATACTGCACCACCTTGATGTTTAACCAACAAAACAAAAATACATTTAACTGGAATCAATAGAGAAAAGTGCAAAATGAGAAAAATAGGTCACCCATGTTGTTTCATAATATTATAAATTTTCTTTCCAATAAATTACTCTACTAACACATCTAGTGTGAATTCTTAAATGTGAATTCTTCACAGATGATCAGTAGTGACATTAATATATAGCTCAACTGAGACATATTATGCTAAAATAGGAACCCAGTTCCAAAAGGTTAAAAATCGAATCAATAACTTGCTGAAAGAAAATTTATCAGAGAGAATCTGCAGTAATTTTATACAGAAATAAAGGAGGCAATATTAAACAAGGCAGCTAAAATTAATATTTGATTTCTGTTCTGTGAAAGCATTAAACTGGAATCAGTGAAACTATACCATTGTGTAAATACTTACTTTTGTTTTTCCAGGGTAAGTCAACTCAGAACAATACAGTGATCAAACAGTTATCTGTAAATAAACTATATACAGCAATGAAAAAAAGTCAAACCACAAGGTCAGAATTAGACAGACTTGCTGCTTTTTCCTACTCGAAGCATTCCACGGTGACATCCTCAAGGGGGGTGGGAGGATAAGGAATAAATATAACAATTTCCAGGCTTAGTGCTGCTTATCCTGTCAGTATCCTGGGACCAGTTCTTGGTCAGTTTCACACATCTAGAATTTTAGGACCTCAGCCTTTGACAGAACATAATTCATAAATCTATGTACATAAACCCAAGCCAATGTCATTGTTTTCTGTCTGTCCTATACCACCAATCAAAGGAAGGGTATAAAAATTAGGAAAATTTCTATTTTTTCCAACTTCTTTTTTTCCCAGCCAAAGTCATATTCTGAAGGTCTTTCTATAATACTGGTTGCATGGAATATTGTTTTTTATCCCTACACTTTTAGCCTGTGTGTGTCCTTGAATCCAAAGTGAGTTAACTTTGTTTTTTAGAGCACATTTTTAAAAACATAATTATAATATATCAAACCTTATTTTAAAGCAGGACATTAATTACAAATATTACAATGTCTGTTTATTACATACTTTTATTTATTTTGCAATCCTTACAGTTATTAATAATGAGTCTAAGACCCAGAGAATTCCATTTATTGATTTTAAAAGTCAAATTATTGTTGTTATCCATTTAGAGTTGTGTTTTTCATCACAATTTAATCACTTAGAAATTTATAATTTTATACTGGTGTGATATGGTAACTGTCTCTTAAATTGGATTTTTATAAACTCCATTCCCTTAACATTGCAGAAAGCAGTGTGTTTGCTTTTATAACATTCTGCCTAAATATAGCTGTAGAAAGTCTCAGTTTTGTGTCTCACAGATTTATACCACACTTACCTCACTGACGAGAAAAATAAAATAAATGAAATGCAGGCTCCATAGCATCTGAAACTTAGGATACTCATTTTCATTTGAAAGCTAATAATTGGGCTGCCTTTGTCCAAGCACATAACTAAAGGTAAGATGGGTCTGTCACAGACAAAACTACTCTGGAGCAATTTTATTTCTAATTATGAGTCCTGATAGAATATGGTTATAAATAATCTATGATGGAATGCATCTCCTGGGAAACAAGGGAACCAAGATATTAAAATCACATTTATAAGTTAGAAATTAGGAATAATTGCTGTTTGAAACATTTGAAACATACTTTTTTTTATAAATATGAATGAGTTATTTGTAAAAAAAAAAAAATCTATAAGAAGAGATTAACTGCAATTTCCAAGATCCTGGCTGGAAGAGAGGAATGGAATATTCTGATGTACATGTAGCTGTAATTATGCAAATAGAGGAAGATGTGGCAGAAACAGAGACAGCGACCAGAGGCAGAAATGGAGGCCAAGATGGAAATAGAGCAACTCGTATTCAAAGATTTCTGAACTTTCACAGACTGTGGCCTGAATTCTCCCAGAAGCATCATTAAGTTTATTATGTCACGAAAGTAATGAATTTAAATGTCATGAATTAATTCACTGCTTTAAAAATGATCAAGTTTTAAAAATGGAATACATGTAGGAAGCTTATATACTTCAGCAACACTGGCTCAGTTTATTTACCTTTACATCAGTTTATAGTGTAAAAAAATAATCTTGATCTAAATTATATACACTTAATGTTGTGGATGCTCAATGGGTTTAACAGTCTAGCATCTTTAGATATTTTTCCTAGATTCATTAATTTTTTTTTATTTTCCATGTGAATGTAAAAGTGAAATAAGTAGAATTAAAAATGCATAAAACTGACTCTAATCTGACACACAGAATGGTTAGGTTTTAAGCCCAGTCAGAATAGCAGTGTGGTTGAAATTTGATTGTGTCCTGACTGCAGAACTGTCCATTCAGACACCAGACATGATATTAAGAAGCAGAGCTGCATCTTAATAAATAAATTTGGAATTGCACTTGTTAAAATAACTTATTCATTGAATTCATTTATTCAGAAGCACCTCACATATACTTATTTTAGTTGCTTGTATTCTCTTAAATACAACATGATTATAGTTATTAGAGAAGTTTACACATCTCTAAAAACTATAATGTTAGTTAAAATTTGAAATATCAACCGAACATATTTGCTTCGAGGTGTATCAATATGCTTGAATCAGTGTGATTCAGTTGTGTTCAAACAATTTACAAGATCTTTCCAAAGTAGTTACAACCCTAAAAGAAATCTTTTTGTCTGATTTGCAAAAGGTCATTACAACATTTGCCAAATTTTTGAGACTCAGAGAGGCATAATGTTTGTAAGATGCCCCATGAAAGAAAAAAGTTCAATGAGCAAATGTAGTCTGCAAACTCTCCGGGCTTATTTCCCTTCTTGGAGAATCAAAACACACACCAGAATATTAAATACTCTGAGAAAGCCCTGTTCAAGAGAAAGCTGTTTATAATTGTTCACTTTTGTTTAATTCAGCATTTCTTAAAAGCTTATTTGACTACAAAGATGAAAAAATACTTTTAGTGTAACATATTTTAGCACTTAACAAAACTATTTATTTGCAGAACACGTTTTGAAAATGCTGCCTTAGTAAAATGTATCATTTTCATTACACATAAGGTATTACTCAATCCATGACTATTAATGTTTAAAATAAAGTTCACATTATATAATCTCAGACACAAGTTTGAAACCTAGGGTCCATTAGCCTTATGGATTTAATAAACTCTTGTAAATTGTACATAAAAATGTAGGTATATATTCACATTTTTCTACGGAGAGAAAATAACCTTTATCAGATTACCAAGAGTCCTTTATCTAAACATTAAGTATCCTTAATCCAGTAATACTAAAAATCTATTTTAAAGTGAGAATTTTAAAAATGCATAAATAAATATTTAGATGCTTATGAGAGAAAATAGTGGTATATATAGTCATGTCTGTGCCTTGAATAGGTGATATGATGAACAGAAAGTAAGTTTCACATCAATCACATCCATGTATTGCAGAACCCAACTTCTGATATAACCTCAGCTCATGCTTCAGAAAAACCCTGGCATCTTCACTGACTCTTGTTTCCCTGCTGTGACTAATTTTCTTCTACCATGTTACACAGACAAATTCACTTTCTATGTTCATCACTGCAACGGTCAAGGAAAGACCTTCCTACTCCTCCTCCCACTTTATAGAATGGCTGAGAATGATCTGTGAAGGTGTCAATTAGAAAAGATATTTATTGTGGTAGGAAATATGACTATCTTTAGTGTTTTACCTGTTCTGATGAAAATAAATAAAAATGTTAAGTACCTGAGGAAAATAATAGTAATCTAAAAATGAAAACTAAAATCTTTATAGGGTTCTCCACCCCACATTTTAGTTGAAAGAAATCCTGTTCAAAGGGCAGAGTAAAGAGCCATGGCATGTCTTGTTTGTTTCTTTTACAACTTTATAGCAAAGCCAGGAGTTGTTATTGTGTCTTAGTCTGCCTTGGTTAGATTGTGCAAAGAGAAGGGCCAGTCAATAGCATCACCTTTGAATTTAGAGCTTTGGGCATGAATCACTTATTCTTTTATGGATTTTAAGGGCATGCAATTTGTCTAAAGCAAATGACACATGTAAGAAGCATATTTAGTTATTCGATACTTAATTATTTTTTAATTTCTAATGTTCTTTTCTGTTTGTTCGGAAAGCAGCCAAGTGCCTTTTGGTGAATAAGGGTTAGGTGGTCCTGGTTGGGTTGGAACAAACCTCCTCTCTTCTAGAAACAAAAGAACATACTCTTGATATAAGCCAAACATACAAATGGGGTAGGTGATTAAGAATGTTAATATGACTACTAAGCAAGTCTTAGGTGATTACCTTAGTTACTAATAGGAAAAAATATCTCTTTTTAGGCCTCCCAAAAAAGCCTAGTGTAAGTGTGTGTGTGGGGGGGAAGGGGGGGTTTTTTCTTAAATAAAGTATCCAGGTGCCCAAGGAATGATTATAACATGGCTTACTCATACACAGACATACACACAAACATATATACACCTACAAACAACAGTTAGGGTTTTAATCCAAGAACAGTATTCAAGATACAGTGATTTTCCAAAATATTAACTACTAATTTATAGAGTAGTCAATATACAGTGATTTTCCAAAATATTAACTACTAATTTATAACCTAATACTGAGTAACAATCGATGCTTAATATGCTGAGAATTTAGTATGTAGTAAGTGCAACTATAATACTTGTCTATTTTGGCAATTCCTTCTTAGAATTCCTCAGGTATTCTTAGACATTGAAAGCATGTTATATGTTACACAGCAGTGCTATTTGCCATGCAATATCATTAGAAGAGAGTCTGTGATTGATACACTTAATAATAATCAATCTATCAGGCTTTAGGAGATAAAGTAGACAATCTCATTATCAAAGAACATTGGTGAGTGTAGAATTCTGAGTTTGTGCTGCATTTTATGTTATAGTGGATATGGGCTAATAAGGCTCCCCATACCACAAATGTTATCCGTCCATGCTCTGATTTTAAATGTTAAAGGACTGGGGGATTGCCAAAGAGTGAGAGGAATTATGGATTACTTTATTAATATTAATATCTTATGTGCATGCATTTCCCTTTTCACAATATATGAAATACCTCCTTACCAAATATTTTAAAATCTGGTGAGTGTGGCTTTTGTAAAACTAACTGATTTTTTTCATTTTAATACTTCTATTCTTTTTCGGATGAGAGACATAATTAGGTGGAGACAATAGATACCTATTGAGCTGTAGGTTTTGAGGAGTCTGAGCAATTCATTCCTTGCTCTCTTTGATGTTTGAAATCCAGTTGTTAGAAGTTTAGTCTTTATGTTTCGATTTAATGCCCTTATTAGTATCTCTTAGTAACTCATTATAAAGTTTAGTAATCTACTTTCTCCTGTGATAGTATTTAAAAATGTCTGCCGCAGATATTTTAAAGGGAAATACCAAAAGGAAATAAAGTACTACAAATCAGGAAAAGTGCCTCAAACTGAATACAAATTTTACCTAATTCACAGCTATGTATAAGCCTAAAAAAATGTTGCCATCAACAGCTATTCTGTAACAATCTAAAGGCAGATAAAAGCTAACATTGATACAAGTACATGGACAGTGTGAAATGTATACATATATGTACAAATACATACATGTGTATATATAATATACACATTTGTATATATAATACATAATATATACATACATTATAAATTGTTAATGAAATATTAGAATGACTGTTTAGATGGTATATATGTGTGTGTATATAAAAGAAAATGTTTCCTCTGAAAATTCAGTTACATACACATTTATTGATCACTAAGCTAGTCTTTAGGTATATAAAATCATGTCACATTTTCAATTTATTCTAATAAATAAAGTAAATTTTCTGGTATGTTTTACTCTGCATTCATAAAAATATAGTATCACTAATTCTGAAATCCATGGCTTTTTTTTTAAGATAGTACATTTCATACAGGGATATCACCTCAGCATCATACAACGTTTTGGGTAGGAGGGACCATAGTGATTCTTTCATTATATTCATTATAGATGAGCAAAGATCTGGGGACACAGGGGTCCTGTTCAAGTCATATATCCAAGCTCAACTAGGCATGTTTTCAGCCTTCCAAGAATATCCTAGTGGCAGAATATCAGTGAAGTCAGAATGCTAGTATAAAAAGAGATTCCAGGGAAAAGTATGGGATTCTCCTAGTATTCCAGGCTTAAACCAGGCTTGCTCTTAAGACTCTAATGTGCTGGAAAATGAATCAAAATTACCAAGCTTTTTCCTCTCCATGTCCAGTAAAACCTCTCCATGTCCAGAAAGACCACCATTTTTCTTCCATTGCTATCATGTCAGAGACACTTGAGACCCTATTGCAACCAACCCTTATTTCCCCAGGTCCTTGGGAAGAGGGAGAACATAACTATTTTAAACAATTAAATATCTGTTAATGTAAATTGCATTAGATCCTACTCAATTTCAATTTAAAGGCATAAACCAGAGACAAAGAATATTCAGCAGTTGAATTTTAGATCAGAATTAAGAACTAAGGGACATAGGGAATAATTTATATATATTACCTCATTCTGAATATAACCATATGATACAGATATTGTATTTTCAATGTATAGATGTGTAAAATTCCTATTAAGTGACTGAGATAAGATTTTGAGATACCTCTAAAATATTAAGTCCCTGTAGTATTTACTCTGTCAGTAATGCTCAAGAATTTTATTACATTTTGATGGAATGGATCAGAAGACCCAAGGCCAATTTTCCTCACCCTATCCATGCTTTATGTCCAAGAAAAAATAGACTTATAATAACAAAGAATTGAGGATCAATAAAACAAACCCATTGCTAGCTACAGATTTGAGTTGCTTATTAAAGTTTCAAGACATGAATATGACCATTTTATGAATGTTATTTTAAAACAATATGCCATGATATAAAAATAATATAGTAAATTTGTTACATTCATTTGATATTATATCACAAAATATTTAAATAGCATGAACGTATAGGTAGAAGATAAGCAATGAAGCTGTCAATATGTTAGGGAATATCTATGTATCTGCTTTAGTAATAAGAGTATGTGAGATTCATCTTTGGATTTCAATATTCACATCTTCAAGTCTATTACTTGTAAATCAAAATTGGTAAATTAAAATTCATATATTTACTACAATTGGAGAGGTCAATAAATAATTCCAAACTAGCTAAACTGATAAAGATGAAGTTAAAATTACAGTATCCCATACTTTAAAAGAATATTAGCAGTGGTAAATCATCCTGCTTAAGGCTCCAGATTAATGCAATAGTGGCAAAACACACTCCCCAAAAATTCTGCCAGTTCTGATTCTCTGCTGTGTACAGAAAGCAACTGAAGTTTTGTGGTGTTGTCTTCCAGTAAGACCACATGCTGTCACGGTGATTTAAAGTTCTCGAGGGATACAAGCACTGATGACAATAAATGAGTATAAAATGTATTAACTTGTAACTTGTTCTATATATCACTAGCAAGTTGCTTTTAGACAAAAGAAAGTGCATGTTCAACCCAATTACCAAAAAGTTAATAATCAGAAGGAGAATTCTGAGAGGAATTGGAGAATCCATTTTATAGGGGAAAGGAAGGTCATCATGTTTTTTTATGAGGGAAAAAATTAATAGGGAGAGAGAAAAATCATGGGGAAAAGAAGTTAGAGCTGAGAAATCTTTTGCATTTATTTGACCACACAATAAGGGAGTTTAATGAAGTATTATTAATTTCCAGGGAAGACCAAAACAGTATACATGGGTTACTTCCAGCTACTTACAGAAATGGTTCTCCTTCTTATGCTAATAGTGCTACTATAAAAATCCAGTACCTTTAAAAAACAAATATGAAAATGAAGTAAACATTAATTAGAAGCTGAGCTTTCTTCTGTCCACCTAGTTTCACCTTGGGGTAATCTGGAGAGAAGTTTTGAAGTAGGTTATGGCATTCCAAAAGACCAAGGACAGAAGGTAAGAAATTTTAATGGCAGCTGAAAGAAGTTAACTCAAGCCTCCAAACTCTAGAGCTTTGGGTATCATAGACATGGTGTTTTGCCTGCAGAATGGCCTCATTGGCTTGGTATTAAAACACAGATTTCTACATCCAGGCTATCTTGCTCATTCTATCCACTTTCCTGTAGAAAATCTCCAATACTGATAACTGAAGATTCTTCTGATTCTTACATAAACTCGGTTAAGGCTGGAAGAATTGTACTGGCTTACTGTTCTGCTAGCCAGGAGAGTTGTGCCCATCCAGTATGGAGAGTGGCTGCAATTGGGACTCTACAGGAAAGTGCAGATTTCTCTATAAGAAAGTGTATAAATTGTTACTGAAAGTCAGGGCTGTTTCATCACAGAGTAGATTAAATAGTGTGATAACTAAACACGAGAGAACATGAAAAAAATTGATAGCTTTGTCTGGCCAGTGTGGCTCAATGGTTGAGCATCGACCTATGCACCAAGAGGTCACTGGTTCGATTCTTGGTCAGGACACATGCCCAGGTTATGGGTTGTGGGCTGGATCCCCAGTTGGGGGCATGCAAGAGATGGCCAATCGATGTTGTCACTCATTGACATTTTTATCTCTTTCTCCCTCTCACTTCCTTTCTCTCTAAAATCAATCAATATATTTTTTTAAATTAATAGCTTTATGGATCACTCTAACAAACTAAACAACAAACAAAAAACAGCTCCACATATGGTTTACTTGTTTTTTTGCAGGGTATCACAACTTTCCAGAATGCCAGACTCAACCACAATACAATGTTCCTATAGAAACACAGTTTATGAAAACACACACACACACACACACACACAAAGATTTTTAGTAAGGCATGTCACTATGCCACTGTTTCTTTTCATTAAAATGTGTAATTAGAATTCATTACAAATGCTGGGAATAATAGATCTTAAATCATATTAAGAGCGTAACTTGTTCTATTTAGACCTGAAATCCCTATGATCTAGAGATTTAGAGCAATGAAGTAAAATGAATGTGGAAAGTAAATGAGGGCACATGCAATTTTAGATCTGCTACCTCATATTAATATTAAATCATAAGTATCTCTAATCTAAAAAAACAGAACTGGTAATATCTCATATGGACATATGAATATTAAACTGCATTAAATTATCAAAAACATTAATAATTGTTTTTTTATCCTCGACCGAGGACATTTTTGCATTTATCTTCAGATAAAGCAGGAGGGAGAAAGAGAGAGAGAGAGAAACATCGGTGTGAGAGAGACACATCGACTGGTCACCACCCACATGACCCAAATCGGGGCTGAGGACAAACTGCAACCGAGGTACAGTGCCTTTAGCTGGAACCGAAACTAGGTCTCTCTGGTCCGCGGGCCAATGCTCTGACCGCTGAGCCAAACTGGCCAGGGTGCAAAAGCATTTTGTATAGATTAAATAACTAAGCATTTATTGGTATTATAGCTATTGATTAGTATTACTAGTAGAGAACATACTTTTCTTGTTGTGACAGTTTGCAATGGACACCAGGTATCCATGAAATGAAATGTATCAGGGAATTGACAACCATCAGGAGATTTATGTAATAAAATACTCTCAAAAATAATTTCTTAAATGTTTTAATTAACTAGACTATGTAAGAAAAATAAGAACTCTGTTTTGTTTCTCTTGAATATTTGGATAATTGTGGTTATACAACTTGTATTTAAGGCCTGTTTGTTCTGATTTTTTAAATTACACACATTTAGTTATTCAGTAAAATAGAAGAACTTATCTTTTGTCCTTTATCTAATAAAGAGGGTTGGAATGAGCAGCCATGTTAGATATGTTTAAGAGTAAAATTGGATGATAATTGTTGAAATTATCAATGTTACCAAAAGTAAAATAAAACCTGATTCAGCATAATTAACCTCTAGCAAAGACATATAAACCATATAATTATTTTTAAAAGAAAAATTAAATTTTCACTACAATTAAATGTGCTTAGTAGCCCAATTGGAGTTAAGAGACTCAAGAAATATGTGGTAATGGATTGATTATTACTTTTGGTGTGAAAGTAGAAAATAGCTTTACAACAGAGCAAAACTGTATTCTTTATGCTATCAAACACTGTTCTCTTATTCAGAGAACACAAACAGATAGAGGTAGTGATGGAAAAACCCTATTAAATAAATAGTGATGACAGACCCCTGTGCAGACAATAGAAGCACAGATATGTAAGAAAATGCTCCAGTCAGGAATGTTGTGGTAGCTGGACTAAGTGTTCATGAAGGTCAAAACTCAAACTTGATCAAGCAAAGTATCTTAAAAAAAAAAGTGAGTTAAAACAGAACTTTGATGAAATGTCTAGAGATACGGATACTATTACTTTGTTTCTACTTAAGCAGTACTTTAGAAAAAAAAACCTTTTTGTAAATTTAATAGCATTTGTTTATACATAAAAACAGCATTTGCCCAGCCAGTATGGCTCAGTGGTTGAGCATTGACCCATGCACCAAGAGGTCATCGGTTCGATTCCTGATCAGAACACATGCCCAGGTTGTGGGCCCAGTCCCCAGTGGGGGGCATGCAGGAGGCAGTCAGTTGCTGCTCTCTCTCATCAGTGTTTCTATCTCTTTCCCCCTCTCCCTTCCTCTCTCTCTAAAAGCAATAAATAAAAAGAAGATAAAGACAAAAAAAAAAAAAACACAGAAAACAGCATTTTCTATGTCAAAAAATGTTTCCTCCATACTTTAGTTCAAGAAATGCATACTAAACTTTTTCTAATGTTTTTTTATTCAAGTAGTATCTTTTTACAAAGTTAATTAATACAAAATGAAAAAATATATATCATTTTCTAATCAAAGGTTCTTCTATTTCTAATTGATCAGAACTAATCAAATGAGATTTCCTTCTATATACATAAGAATCTTAGTATTTTTACTTGAGCAGAGGTAGGGTTATTTCTCATTTGCTTCTACAGCCAATTCAAACAAATCTATTTTTTCTAAGTTTACTTAAATAAGCCATATTCATAGAAAAGACATCAGTTAAAATAAAATATTCCTTTCCATAGTAAGTTTCAATATTCTAAGACTTAGTGCATGTCACACTGTTATTTGGTGGGGAGAGGGAAGAGTGAAGAGCTAAGAGCTATGGAAATAAATAACAAATTTCTAATTTAACATTTTCTTGAATTTATTTCCAAAAAGTTAGCAAACACAGTGACCAGTTTTCTATCTAAAAGATACCTTACCAGTGGCCTAGCTTATTACTTCTTCATATGAGGAAACCGAGGCTTCAAGAAGTGATGTGATTTGCCCTAACTTGCCTACCTCCAGAGCGGGCACCTGAACATGAGCTTCTGGAGTTCAGACTGGTGCTTCTGTGATAACATGGCTAAGTTTGGCTTGGCTCTGTGTTAGTTCAGACACAAATTTTACTCTTATCCTTGTTACTGTAGAGTTAGTCACAGTGAAAATGTTTGCTTGCTGCTTTTTGTTTTCCTTGATCTTTATTTCCGTTCATATTTCCATTTAGTTAAATTTGTTAAATAGATCTTTTTTTAAGTTTCTTCAAATCTTTTATAAAACAGTGCATAATATATAATATAAATAAATAAAGATAGATAGATTAAATAGGTAGGTAGGTAGGTAGGTAGATAGATAGATAGATAGATACACACACATAAAATAAAATACTTGGAAATTTTACGTGTCCACAATTTAAGATCTTTTTATCTATTTATTTATTTTGTATTTATTATTTTGTTTTTGTTACAGATGTTTCTCATTTTTTCCCTATTGACACCCTCCTCCCCTTTCCCTCCACCCCATCCCCTGCTTTGTTGTCTATGTTCATTGGTCATGCATACACACATGTAAGTTCTGTGGTTGATCTCTTCCCCCTCAACCCCCACTCCTCTGAGGCTTGTCAGTCTGTACCCCACCTCTATGTCTCTGGGTTAATTTTGTTCAGCAGTTTGTTTAGTTCATTATAGTCCACAAATAAGTGAGATCATGTGATATTTGTCTTTCTCTGCTTGGCTTGTTCCGCTTAGCATAATACTCTCTAGGTCAGGATACAATGTCTTTCAATAGTCTTACATAAGGTTACCAATTTAGTATAGCAAAGCCTAGAATATTTTTCTTTTTATAATATTTTTTTCTTTATTGATTTTAGAGAGAAGAAAACATGGATGAGAGAGATCATCAATTGGTCACCTCCTGCATGCCCCCACTGGGACTTGGGCCCACAACCTGGGCATGTGCCCTGACCAGGAATTGAACTGGCGATCTCTTGGTGCATGGGTCCATGCTCAACCGCTGGGCCACACCCGCCAGGCTATTTTTTCTAATCAATAAGTGGTCATTGCCCTGGCCAGTGTGGCTCAGTTGGTTGGACATTGTCCCATGTACCAAAAGGTTGCTGGTTCAATTCCTAGTCAGGGCAATGCCCAGGTTGTGGGTTTGATCCCTGATAGGGGACATATAGGAAGCAGCCAATGGATTTTTTGCTCTCACATCAATGTTTTCCTCTCTCCTTCTCCCTTCCTCTCTCTCTAGAAAACAGTTTAAAAATCTTAAAAAATAAATAAATAAAAAGTGATCATTATTTATAAGATTAAAATATTTTTATTACTTTCACTTCACATTTATGCAGTAGTTTGGAGTATATGTAATACGTGAGACCTAAAGAAAATATGTTCAGTCTTAAACAAATGTATGACATTTCCAAATTGAAGAAAATATTGCATATTTTAAATTTAAAAGTCTACATTTAGTGTGCCAGATTAAACTAAAGATTCTCTTGCCTTTTCAGACAGTAAATAAGTATACCTACTACTAAAGTAGCAAGAGACAGAGGGGGGGGAGAGCCCCTCATTTTAAAACCAGTCCTATTCACTAGTAATATAAATCATGTACTGAACATGGGAACATAAAGACACTATGACAAAGGATCAGCTGCCTGAAATAATGAGGTCAGGGTATGATATTCCAGCCAATCAACAGCAAAACTTAGTACCCTTTGAATCTGAGTGTTGATATAACATTTGGGAAAAGCCATGACCTTGAGGGCTCAGAGCATCAGAGAGAAACAGAGCAATCACACTGTAGGCGATGCTCTTGCCATTCATTGTATGTGATGCTATAGGCAAAGGATAACTTGACAAATTTAGAAAGAAGCAATAAAATGTACTGAAGCAGCTAAATTGTCTCCTAAGAAACACTGGACTCTGCCTAAAATGAGGCTATAAAATAGAAATGCACCCTAAATCACCTTGCAGTAGAGTTCGAAATACACATTTTTTACAAAGTTCCTCTACAATTTCCTGCACACCATTCTTCAGATACTAAGACTAGTATTCAGCTTTCCTAGGCTACATGTTATTTTCTTTCTTTTTTTTTTTTTGCTTCTATATGTAAGTTATTGCTTTGGAACATTGATTTTCAGAGAATGGCATATTAAAGGAATTTTGTATATTGAATCTCATTAAGGCGAATTTTACTTGCTCTCTTTCTAGAAGGATAAACAATATGGTTCTGTGATATTATTATGACTAAATTTGTCTGGTAAATTGAGACAAATATACTTTTGTATTAGCTAGCTGCTATTAAAGTAAACTCCAAAGTCTCAATGGTTTAACCCAATAGTATTTATTTATTTCTCAGCTGATTCTTTCACATGATCTTTTGTGGACTTGGGTCTCCATCTGTGCCTCTGCTTTTTTCTAGGGTCTTGGAATTCTTTGTTCAGCTAATAGACTGGGAAAGGGACAATGGGAACCACATGCAAACATATTCTCTTTTTTATAGTTTCTAGATAGTCTGAAAATAACACACAGTACTACCCCTCACCATCCACTGGCAGGAATCAATCATACATCACCACTCAGATCTAAGGATATGGTTATGGGAGCTCAGAAATAGTCACTCTTTAGATCAAAACTATTTCATGAAAGGGGGCACAGATATTAGATAGCTAATAATTGCTGCCATACCTGACTATCAATTTTATAAGAACGTATTTATTTAGCATTTATTGAATATATGTTCCACAATCTTTCCTAAATTCACATGTGGACCAACCATGAGGTTTTGTCTGTGATCCAAGAATATATAAGCTTAGCCAGTGTTATGGCAGTTTTCCTAAAGCCAGGCTATTCTCTTCAGAGACCACAATACTTTTCATTTTATTGTCCTCTGAGACATAGTTTGTTTTATTTTACTTGGAATGTTTTGCAAATGCCACTTTTCTGCCTTTTATAAATTTCACTTTCCTTACGGTTTGACCTCTTTGTAGCATTCTCCAGCCTTTCTAGCTCACATTAACTCATCCTTCCTCCCGTTAACATTATTTTACTTAATCTCTTTTCTTACACCAGCATGGATTAGTTTCCACAATTATATTGCTAATGTATAGTCAATGAAAATTATTTCTCGTATCTTCTTCTTATCCCTTCAAGTTTCTGGTAGTATGGATGGTGATACATTGGTATGCCTCACCAATGCACAAATGAATAAATTGTATATATAAATATGAAGAAATGAAAACAGTTTAACAGTTAAAAAGGGAACATACAGAATAGTTTCTAAGCAACATGTTAATTTTAATCAAGAAACACAACAGCGCGTATAATAGTTCCCAGCACACCACATTGAACTTGGAAAATAAAAGCCTACTTTTTTTGTTTTGTATTCACCTTGCCTGCTTTTACTGATATATGTGTGTACATGCATGTACATTTAGACCAAAAAATACATACAAGCAGGCCAATGTGTGTGATAATTTAAGAAAAGTCTTTGAATTTGGCACTTATTAGAAAGACATTTTTACAATCAGCAGTAAATTATGAATGATACAATAAATTCACATTGGTAGAAATAATGCAGTCACTTTAATAGGAATATTATTTCTAACTAAAAGTTATATTTAATGTTTAATCTACATAGGTTTTTATTATTGTATGTGTCCACACAACCCTCTTGTTTCTGCAGATTTTTTCTACTCAACTTATTGAACACCTGTTATACAGTAGGTATTTTAGATACATCTCCAAATTTTACAATATTTTCAGATTCTGTACAAGGACGTTGAAAAACAGAAATGTATGCAAAATTTCTTAAATTGTACAATTGCTAGATGTAGGAAGACAATTCTCTATAGATCTCTTGTGTTTCTACAGTCAGTGAAAAATTATTGTCTGTCTGTTTAACCCCTAACCAAGATAACAGAGACTGAGCCCCTGATTCTACTTTAGGTATTACAGAGAGGGTGTGCCTCACTTAGAAATTCTACTTGGGCCTTTATAACAGCCAACTTGGGAACCAGAATCTTTGAATCAGTCTGAGTTGAACGTTGTCCAGAAAACTGGTATCCTTTCTACCATAGAGGCCCCACAACCCTAATGGCCCTTGACTGGAATTGAACCCATGACTCACTGGTTCGCGTGGCCCCTTTAACTACAGGTCTCCGTGATGGATGATTGCACTGATTGGAGGCTGTCATAAAGAGAGGACCTCTATGCAGAGGTATCCCTTTGGGAATTGGACTTGTCACCATGCATATAGGTGCAATGCTTTAGAAAAAGAGTTATTGGCTAGCTATTGGGTTTTTGTCAAAACTGAGTGTCTGACCATGTGACTCTTATGATATCAGCCTGATGTTCCCATTTCTGAGTGGGTCAGACTCAATCACTAACAATGTGGAAAAGGCCAAACACGTGCTTTTGGCTAGTTGAATAAATTATTCAATGATGTAGTTGTCTTGGCCCCACTGGCCTCAGCCTTATATGAGAAGTATCAGCTATGTCTTGGGGAAACACCTTATTCTCTACTCTACCATTGAAGAACAGCCATTGCCCTTAGCAGGGGCTTCAGCTCAGAGAGTTTCCCCTAAATGTCTGAGCCTCATTCACTGGTAATTGGCTATGCAGAAATCCAAAGGTGGGCTGCGGGGCTGGGCCCATCCCATAAAAATGGACACAGTCACTCTGCCCAGTGGACAAAACCTAATGCTGTTCTCACAGCTGGCCAATATGCCCAGTGATGAACTTTGTTATATTTTTTTCTGGCTCTTAGGCTATTGCCAATAGCCAAGTTATTTTTTCTCCAATTTTAAAAACTACTAGAATATCTCTATTTGGCTTAAAAGTACAGAAACAAATTGCTCTTTCTGATTGAAACACGTAGACCATTCATATAAATGCCCACAACAGAGTCTATTTTCTGATGGGATCAATTAATGAGCTGCTTGTGAATATTCTATTGCCACCATCACTGCCTGCATCTGTCATTGTGCTAGAAATGGCTATCATCTACCTGTAAACAAAGTACAGGGTTCCCCAGTTCTGAGCAGAGTCTATCTCTGGGTTTCAGACTTATGACTCTTGCTAAAAGTTGATCCATTTGTCAGGTGGTCAGAGAGGCTATATTGTATGATGTATCACCCCCATGCACTCCAGAAAGACTCCCTACATTGGACCTTTGACCCCTTCCTAGGACCTTTGATATACTGATCAAGTATATCCTAACCACTGTTGATACTCTTCCCAAGTTACAATGTTTTTGTTCCAATGGGAACAATGTAAACTGGCCATACCATTGTATTTTTAAAACTAATCTATGTCTCATGTATGGCTTTTATAATCTACCTCAGAATCACAGAGATACACCTAATGCAAACTCCACTCAGCAAGGGGATGATAATCAAGGTATTCAATGGACCTTCTGTGCTCCCTAACATCGCAGAGATCTGGTATTGTTGAGCATTGGCATAGTCTCCGCAAAGTAGACACATAAGATTTCTTTTAAAATATGTTTTCATTGACTTTTAGAGAGGAAAGGAGAGAGAGACAGAAATATATATGAGAGAGAAACATCAACCGGCTGCCTCCTGCACACCCTTAACCACATACCCCTTACAACTTGGCCATGTGCCTGGGCCAGGAATCAAACTAGTGACCTCTTGGTGGATGAGATGATGCTCAACCAATTGAGCCACCCTGGCCGGTGAACACAAAACAGTTCTGACTCTTCCTCCTTATCACTTCTTCGTCCACACTCCTTAGTAAGATAGTTGATCATTGAGAGTGATTATTCCCAGTATGAAAGTATCTTATCTTGGCTGCTAGCTGAATTATTATGGGAAAAGATATTGAGGGTTATATAGACTATTTTGAATATTTAGAATTCTGCCCTGACTATTTCTGGGCATGATGATTATTTTTTTAATGGCAACTGTGGGCCAGCCTGGTTGGTATACTTATTTGTACCCTGGTTGGGTCCAGGATCGTGGTGGCACAGTTAAAGTCAATTCTACAAGTAGACCTCATACTGCTCCTTGATGTCCTATTGATTGTAGTTTTAAGTAAATGCTGTAGAAAATAAATTGAACAGACTATCACAACTCCTGTAAGATGAATAAAAGTGGCCAACAGAGTAGTGTGTGGGGAAATGTGCCATAATGGTATAACTAAAAAGCATTTGCAGAGGAAAAACAAAAACAAAAAACATCAACACAATTAAAAGGGAACCCACTGCATAGGAGAACATATTCACCAATGATACACCTGTTAAGGGGTAAATTTCAAAAATATATAAAAAACAAATACAACTTAACACCAGGAAGACGAACAACCCAATTAAAAAATGGGCAAAAGATTCATGTAGACACTTCTCCAAAGAGGCCACACAGATGGCCAATAGACATATGAAAAAAATGTTCAACATCACTAATCATCAGTGAAATAGAAATTAAAACCACAATGAGATATCACCACACTACTGCCAAAGTAGCTACCATCAGTAAATCAACAAACAACAAGTTCTGGTGAGGATGTGGAGAAAAGGGCAGCTTCATGCACTCTTGTTGGAAATGCAGATTGGTGAAACCCCTGTCTAAAAAAAAAGTGTATTGTGTTTTCTCAAAAAATTAAAAATGGAACTGGCTTTTGACCCAGCTATCCCTTCTGGGAATTTATCCAAAAGAGTAACTTGAAAGAATATATGCACCCTTATGTTCATTGTAGCATTATTTACAGTAGCCAAGATCTGGAAACAGCCCAGTTCCCATCAGTATATGAGCGGATAGAAAAGCTGTGATACATCTTCACAGTGGAATATTACTCGACCATGAAAAAGAAATTTTACCTTTTGTGACAGCATGGATGGAACTAGAGATTATTTTGCTAAGCTAAATAAGCCAGTCAGAGAAAGATAAATACCATATGATATCACATGATCTCACTTATTTGTGGAATCTAATGAATGAAATAGATTAACAGCTGTCAGAAGGGAAGAGGGTTGGGGGACTGGATGAGAGAAGGTAAAGGGATTAAGAAAAAAAATATATATATATATATGTATATATATATACACACCCAAAGACAAAGACATACATATACAAAACACAAATACACAGAGTGGTGATAACCAAGGGAAAGGGGGTTGAAGGTAGATGGAGGTGGGCAAAGGGGGAGAAATGGGGTCAGAAAGGGACTTTTCTTGGGGCAATGGGTGCACAATGCAGTGTGCATATGATATTTTATTGAGTTGTGCACTTAAAACCTAAATGGTGTTGTGAATCGGTATCACCACAATAAGTTACATTTTTTAAAAAGGGTGAGTGTTGATGACAATTAGGACACAATTCTTCCTATGTCTTTTGAATTTTTGTCTATCTTTTGAGCATAGCACTGACTATTTTTTCTAAATTACCATTTCAAGATATTTGCATAGGTAATAGTTTTTGAGGGTAGAGAGAGTGTCTCCCTCTAAAGGCAGGTTCTCACAGCCATGGAAGGTAGAGATACTGTGTCCATCTGGAATGCAGAGCAAGCATGCGTATTGTCCATTGTGAAAGCTGTGTTTTCTTAACTCAGGAAAATGCAACAAACAGAGTGTTGCAGATGTGATCTTGACTTCTTCATGTCACTCTGGGGATCTAGGCTTGGGGAACGAGCCTAAATATGCTTATATTCTGGAAAATACTATTTCTGTAAGTAACAAACTGTCCTTTGTGTTACTTCTACCAGCATCCGTGAAACTTGGGCAGGCTAAATTGTCAGTTTGAAAGTAAGATAAGATCTCAGACAATTCAGTGTTCCTTACACTTAGTGCAATTCTAGGAGCCCAGCTGGATGCTCTGACCCCTAACCTTGCTAATTCCATCAGAATATTTTACCTTCTGATTCAATTTTTTTAAGTGGAATTTATAATGACTTAAGAGTTCACATATTCTGAGTTACATAATCAAATATCTAACTTAATTTATGTATGATTTAATGAAATTATTTTACTTTATACTGACTTTACTTCCATATGTACGTATGAAATTTCTGTAGTGTCCTAAAAAGAAGTACTGAAATATAACAGTACCAGTGATGTTGGGAGAGAAAACACAACAGCCATTTTTACTCTTCCAGAATGATGACAAATGCATCCTCTGATGACTCCTGAGCACAGTAGATGAAAATAATTAAGATAAAATCAAGCTGAACATACACATACCCTATGTTCCGGTAGTTCTTTTTCCTGCTACTCTAAACACAAGTTAGTATATCCACGCATGAAGTGGTACATACAAGGCTGTTCTGCCCTGGCCAGTTTGGCTCAGCAGTTAGAGCATTGGCCTGCGGTCCAGAAAGGCCCTGGTTTGTTTCCTGCTAAGGGCGCGAACCTCGGTTGCAGTTTGTCCCTGGCCCTGGTTGGGTCATACAGATGGCAGCCACTCGATGTGTCCCTTTCACGTCGATGTTTCTCTCTCTCTTCCTCTCTTTCCCTCCCACGCTGTCTGAACAAGAAATGGAAAAATGTCCTTGGGTGAGGATAAAAAAAACAAAAACAAAAACAAGACTGTTCTTAGCAGCTTTGTGCATCATAATACAATTCCAGAAGCAATGTTAAAGATGAAACTATCATAATTGTGTAGAACTGGCATGTTCAGACAGTGCCACAATGTACAGAATAAAAGGAAAAAAACAAAATGTTGCAAAATGAATGTTTGTTACATGCAACCACTTGGGTAAAACTTACAGAACTATATTGAATGAAAGATGAAGTGAAAAATACATACTATATGATTTCATTTAAATATTCAGCTCAAACACAAGAAGAAAGAAAAATACAATCTATGATGATAGAAGAAGAACAATAAGAATAATGCTGTCACTTGTAGGAGAAGGTTAATGACTGGGAGAAGGAATAAGAAAGAGTAGGGATTCCAGTAATGTCTACATTTTCATAAGGGTGGTGGTTACAGAGCTGTATACTCCTGGCCAAAAAAAAAAAAAATCACTGAGCTATACACTTCATGTATGTGTAAGTACAGTACTACAGGTAACTCATGCCTTAAGAAATTAGGTATCTTACTAGAGGTGTCATGTTACATGTATCTTATGAAATAAAAATTATACCAAAAATATTCAAGTAAAAATGTATAAGCAGACAGGTATATTTATACTATTACATAAATGTACATGTGTGAAAATTTTCCTTTATTCTTATGAGAGAAAATGTAGGATTGCTAACAACTTGAATTATGAAGCATAAACTCATGAAGGAAAACATCATTTTCAAAACACAGACTTAATTAATGCCTCCAGTGGATGGCATTGGATAATTAAAAGAGGATAAATGTAATTATTATAAAAATATTTTCTATTATATAGCATTTTTGATACTTCAATTTCCTTTCTGAAGAATGAATCTGTCTTTTATTTGCCAAATACAAAAATTAAAAGAAAAAATACCCGTAGTCATCTTATTCCTAAGTTTGCTGTGAGTTCTTAAAATATTTTATAACTACTATTTTCAGCATTTAACCAACCATTTCAGGAGCAAGCTGAGTTTGAGATATTCTATCACAATCATATCACCATCCTGTTAAAAATCTTTAGTTACTACTTTATCACATAATTATTAAAATACCAACATTATTTAATATCCTGATATTTATTTTCTTTATAATATCACCTGGACTTGTTCTTTCCTCCTTATTACTCACCACTTCTTTCCTAACTTGTAAACCATGTTTTAGCTAAATTTAGCCCTTAAGTATTCCTCACACCACCCCCAATTTCCTTCCAATTTTATTTCTGGCCGTTCCCTTGAATGGAAAAACTGCACTCCTCTCTGTTGAAATCATACCCATTTTTAAACATTCAAGTGAAACACCCTCTTCTATAAAGTCTTCCTATGAATTCTATGGTACTTCATAAATCATGCTACTTCATAAATCTATGGCTGTGTAACAAGTTATCGATTGGATCTTCCAGGTCATCACACATGTTCCATTTATGTCTACACCCCACTGGAAGAATATCAAGATCTCTCCTCCGAGCTGTGGCTTATTTTAGGGAGACCTCTGAGCAAAAAGGGATGATCTGCTTAATGCCACACTCAGCATCTCTACTCATCAAGATTTAACATCTGAAAGTTGAGTCGTACCTATGGCAGATCCAGTTTCCCAAATGAAAACAGATCCCTCCACACATTACCTCCTTTTCCTCCTCATTTCAGCCAGTTTCACTAACAGCGTGAATTCAAGGGGTCCTCCGTTCCTTCATGAAGTCTAAGGCTTCAGGTTAGGATCTGCAGTAAACCAGGTGTGCTTTTACTTGCTGCTTCTAGACTTGCACAAATTGCTGCATCAGATTTTTGGTTATGGCTTCTTGAACAAAATTGTCAGCTTTTAACACATACATAGAAAGATATTGCCTTTATTGATATATGCACCAAACTTTGCTTTACAGATATTCAAATATCTAAAATTTCAATGATTTCCTAAATATTTCACCATATTTTTCTGTACCCACACCTAATTAAAGTGAGTTCTGTCATTTGGTCCCACACTGTACATTATGCTAACCATGGTCACTTGCTACTTTCTATTTTTAAAAAAATCACTAATTCATCTCACAGAGATGTATCTTTTATCCCTATAGTAAAGCACAGAATAATTGTGGGAAAGAAAGAACACAACTTGCACTGCTCAGGGTCCTTCATCGAGATATTATGTCTTAATTTGAATTCATTTTGAATTGTATTAGACCCACATCTAACAACAAAGTTAGTTGAAAACAAGGAACAGAGAAAATGGCACAATGGCTGATATATCAGAGAAACATGCAGAAAGACACATACGTGGGCACAGAGCATTGCCTGGAATAAACCAGTATTAGGATGCCTAGCGGGAGGATGAGGGCACCGTTCTCTGCTGGGGGACCAGTGAGGAGAAGGATGACATTCCAAAGATTATCTTTCTGATGTCACAGTTTCTTAGGATCCACCTCAGTGCTGAGAATAAAATGTAACGGAAAAGAAGTGAGGACTCTGAAGTCATGAATTGGCCATTATAAATCTTTTCTCGTTTCTCTTCGTAGCTGGGCCCCCGTAGCCCAGTGCTGTCACAGGCGCAGGACCATGAAAAAGCTGTGATAAATGCTCATTGGTTTAAACACAATTGAATGGATGTGAATTGAATTCATTTGAATCAAATTAAACAGCGTCTGATTGTAGAAACTATATCTATTTTAGATCATTGTTAAAGGAATGGAAGTTTGCCTAGTCGAATATCCTCTTATGAAAAGTGAAGAATCTAATGCACATCAAAATGAAACTTGAGAGCATGCATCCCTAGCTGGCGGTCCACAGGGGACTGAGACCTCATTTTCTGATTTCCTGACCAGCCTTGCTTCCACTTTGCAATACGAACTGCATAAGAAGTTTGTGACCTATAAATCTAGATAATAGTAAGAAGATAACAAGAATGAGGAGGAAATTTTTTATATCTATATATGAGGGTTACAGAGGTATGTTGAAGAATAGATTATTAAGAGTATTATTGAAAGTCATAATTCTGTGACATTATTCCAACATTCAAAAATAAAGTGGCTTAGACAGTCCACTGTGACTTACTTTTATAATCTGAGAATTATTTTAATGCCATGAATGAAGATACAGATATATTAAAAAGGAAATATCTAGAAAATGGCCTTTTTGTCATTTATTGAATTATTATCACCTTCTATGGCTAGTGTTGAGTTTTTGTGGAATCATTCTAATAAAATCAGCCATGATAATGTAATTTAATTCATCATCCTCACTGTTCAGGTTCAATGCATGCAGTCTTAAAATCAATCAAAATAATGTAAAAAACAATTGAATATGAAGATATGAGTTTGTAGTTGCAGTGGCAACATCTTAAAATTGCAGTAGTAGAGATTAAATGTTTAAATTATTAGAGAAAAACTATAATTTTGAACATTATCTTTTGACTGCTCAATCTTGGTAATTTAGACATACATTATGAAGCAAAATCCATAAGATAGTGTAACTCAGAAAAGGACTATTTAGTAAATATATATAAAGCGTTCTCCCAGAAAAAAAGATACCGTATTTTACAAATATTCTTGCAACATGGGTGGATATTTCTTCATATTATATGTGAGAAAATTTTGTATGCAAAATTAGATGAAGACATATTTGTCAAAACTAATCACTTGTCAAACTTCAGTGATTCCAATCTGTCCACTGTGAGGCAGCACACTCCATGGAAATGAGAATTGTATCTTAAAGCTACACAGGGCGAGTGGTAACAGGCTGCTTTACAAGATGGTCTTCACAGTTGGCAAGGGGTGCGGTGCCAAACAGTTGTGTGTAACTGGCTTATGCTTACATGGTTAAAGCAACATATTGTCCTCATAACTGAACTTTAAAAATTATAGTAGGACCCAAGACACATCTCATTGTAAATGTGTATTGTTTTGTCTTTTTCCCCAATTGAATTATTTTTAAAAATATAAATCTTTAAATATTTTGCACCTAATTTAAAGGATACATGTAACTTTTTTTTTTTCATTGTGTTCAGATAGATTGGGAAGGAGAGAGAGGAAAAGACAGAGAGAGAGAGAGAAACATCGACGTGAAAGGGACACATCGAGTGGCTGCCACCCGCACGACCCAACCAGGGCCGGGGACAAACTGCAGCCGAGGTTTGTGCCCTTAGCAGGAACCGAACCCGGGTCTCTCTGGACCGCAGGCCAATGCTCTAACCGCTGAGCCAAACCGGCCAGGGCGGATGCATGTTACTTTTGATGAAAAAATTTTGAACAATAATTTTAAAAATTAATTAAAATTTTAACTGAATTTGTAAAAAATCGTGGATCAATATTATTACCAAATGATTGAAAGAAGAAAAAAAAACACCCATGTTCCAAATTCTTGGTGTTTAAAACTTTTGGGGGGAGGGCTATATTTCATTTTTGCTATGATGTGTATTAAAACTGCTGGAAATAAAAATATTACCCGTTATAAATCATAAACTAAATTTTAGCATGTCATTGAATCCAGTGTTTTCAAAAGTCCTTAAGATATAAGTCAAGGAGACTAAGTTCAGAAAAGACTTTTAGAAAAAAGTCCATTCCATATAATAAAATAAATAAAATAATAACCTTAAATAAAGTCATTATTTAAATAATAATAAAAACTAAATAAAATAATAACTTTATATAAATTATTATAGTTATATAATTAATTACTAATTCTCAGTAGAAAGAGAAAGAGGAGCATAGAGATGGAGAAAGAGAGAGCTTACTATGACAAGCACTTTTCTCTATAGTGGCTGTACCAACTTACATTCTTATTGACAGAGTTCAAGGGTTATCTTTTCCTCACATCCTCATCAACACTTGTTGCCTTAGGATCCTCAAAAAATTAAAAATAGAACTATCCAGCAATTTCACCTCTAAATATTCTGAATATATACCCAAATGGATTGAAACCAGATCTCAGAGATATACAACAGATCCTCAGATAAAGTGTTTTTTTGTTTTTGTTTCTTTATTGATATTAGAGAGAGAGGAAGGGAGAGAGAGAATAAGACAAACATATATTTGTTGTTCTACCTATTTAGGCATTCTTGTATGTGCCCTGATTGGAGGTGAAACCCACAACACTGGCGTATCGGGGTGATGCTCGAACCAGCTGAGCTACTCAGCCAGGGCCTAAAGTTGTTTTATTCAAGGTCTTTTCGCTATTAACATTAATGAGAAGATAAAATCAATTCTTGGCCAGAACCTCTGTCTGTGTAAAGTTTGCACTTTTTTCTCATGCCTGTGGCATTTATGCAGGTAATCCATTTTTCTCCACATCTGAAGAATGTGCACATTTAGTTAATTGGTGTGTCTACATTCTCATTCTAAAAGTGTGGGTGTGTGAGTGGCCCTGTGTTGGAAAGGCATCCTGTCCAGGGTGAGTTCCTGCCTGCACCCCGAGCTGGCAGCATAGACTCAGGCCACCCACGATCTAGAACTGGAATAAGCAGATTAGAGAAGAATTATCTTACTTGTTTTCATTTACCTTTCTTAAATGTATGGATACCTTATATTTATTTCAATGTTTAATATTAGAAAAGCTTTGGGTCTTCATTTAGGAGTTTGGTAGTGTTTTTGTGACCAGAAATATGTACTAGGAACTTAATTCTTGTTTATTAAAATTAGACTATGGTATAATATGTTTTCTTACATGTCATTTCTTTTAAATTTGCAGTTTCCAGAACATATTTATGACTTAGTTAAGTGAAGACCTACTGTATGCATCCCCCCCACCCCCGCCCTCTGCCCTTGTTCATTGCAGCACTATAGCCAAGATGTGGAAGCAACCTTAAATATCCACTGAAGGATGAATGGATAAAAAACATGTGATACATACACACAATGGAATGTTATTCAGCCTTTTTTTTAAGAAAGGAAATCCTGCTATTTACAACAACATGAATAAGCATCCAGAACATTATGAAATAAACCAGATACAGAAGGACAAATACTAACATTTATATAAGGAATCTTAAATAGTCAAACTCATAAAAGCAGAGATTAGGGTGGTAGTTGCTAAGTGCTGAGTAGATGAGAAATGGATAGGTATTATTCAAAATTTCTGTTACACAAGCTCAATACTGTACATCTTAGTTTCTATCATAAACAGTACTGCATTATATACTTAAAAATATGCTAAGGCCCTGGCTAGTGTAGCTCAGTTGTTTGGGTGTTGTCCCATGCATCAAGGGGTCACTGGTTCAGTTCCCAATCAGGACACATGCCTGGGTTGCAGGTTTGATTCCCCGTAGGGGTTGTACAGGAGGCAGCCGATTGATCGATCGATGCTTCTCTCTCATCCTATGTTTCTATCTCATTCTCCCTCTCCTTTCCTCTCTAACTCTCTAAAAGCAATAAAAAACACATTTAAAAATATATGTGTTAAGATCTAAATGCTCTTATCACAAATAATAACATGTACATATATGTGATATAATGTAATATAGTATAATATATAAATAAACAGGGAAGGAGAAAATTTTAGGAGGTGATGGATATGTTTATGGTATAGATTGTGGTGATGGTTTCATGGGTTTAAACCTATCTCCAAACTCATTAAGTAGGGTTTTTTTTAATGTATCAAATGTTCAAAAAACAAAGTGTGGCCCTGGCCGGTTTGGCTCAGCGGTTAGAGCATCGGCCCGCAGACCAGAGAGACCCGGGTTCGGTTCACGCTGAGGGCATGTACCTCCGTCGAAGTTTGTCCGTGGCCCCGGTTGGGGTCTTGGGTGGTAACCAGTCAATGTGTCTCTCTCACATCGATGTATCTCTCTCTCTCTCTCTCTCTCTCTCTCTTCTTCCCTCTCTCTTTCCTGCTCTATCTGAAGACAAAATGCAAAAATGTCCTCAGGTGAGAATAAAAAACAAAGCGTGTTTCTTTTAATGTGTCAAGTGTTCAAAACCCCATATATATTTTGTTCAATTGGAGAACTATCTTACCAAGTGTACTCTTCAAATTCATTTCTTATATATTTTCATAGCAGCTCTCCATCTTTTCTGGCCTGTAACTGTTGATCTCTGTTTCATCTAGTTATACCTAAAGCCTCTATCTGTGTAATTATGAAAGCTGCCATTTCTGGTCCATCTCAGTCCCAGACTGAACCTGAATCATTTCCTGTTCCCCTGTGACATCCCTGCTTCTGTCTGACCTGCCCCAGTTCTTATATATCTGCCTTTCTGGCCAGTCCCAACAAATGGCGCATTATGTTTTTCATGAATTTCAATATGTATGACATTCCTTAATGAATAGGTCATCCCAACATCCATGTTGAACTGGATCCATGTTATGAAGCCAAAACATCCCTGATACCAGACAGGAAAATAAATAAATAAAAGAAGGAATTAAAAACAAAATAAAAATATACGATAACTAAACTCAGTTACAAAGATTGAAAAGTTATTTAAGAAAACATTAGTAAGTGGAATACAGCAATATATCAAATACACTAAGAAAAAAGTAGTAGTTACTCCAAAAATTTATATTTTAATATGATAAAAACATGTTTAAATTCTATAGTAAATCAAAGGCAACGTTAGGCGTAGCTTAAAACACATAATACATGTCAATTTAAGTCAAGGACAAGATAACAGAACCACTTATTTGTCATTATTTAATCATTAATGTTAACAGACAATATGACATTTACTAACAAACCCAAAAGAATCAACAAAAAAAGCTATTAAAAATTTAATCAACAGTTTTCCAGTATTTCAACATGAATCAGATAAAATTTAACATAAAGCCATTTAATGATAACAATAAATGTCAACTTTTGATTAATTGACCCAACAAGAAACTTTAACATTAAACTATAGTAATAAATGTAAATTAACATGTCAGCAAGTGAAACGAAAATAATTAATGCATTTGCATGTTGACCATGTCAATTAAAATCACCATAAAAATTTTCAAAACTAGTTCTACATAGTTTATTAAGCCATAAATTGACAAGAAAGTGAAGTACATTTTAACAGAGAGGTGATAATGAGTGTCTTATTTTTACCAAAACATTAAAATTTATCACAGATAAACAACAATGTAAGTAATGTGATTCTGGTGCTAAAATCTATAAATAGACAATGAAACTGTTGTGAAAGCCTCAGATGTACATGATTATGTAGAAGTGCTTTATAGTATTTTTTTAAGAAACTCATTTGTATAAAAATAAGCTAAGAGAAAAATTAATGTGATCAGAATAGTATCTCTAGAGATATGCATTATAGCATTTTTTATCTTGGCAAAAATGAGAAAACGTAAATATTCAACAGCATAACAATTATATTTTCTTATCCAAAGGAAACAATGGTGATCATTACATGACATGAAAGGTTATTTAAGGAAAAATAAATTTATGAAAGAATGTATTTAATATTATCCCAATTTTTAAAATAAAATGGGATATATAACAAGATTCTAGAAGTATGCATGAAATACGGATAAGACCCATCTCTGCATATTTGGATTATTAATGATCTAACTCCCTTTAAGTTTCCTATATTTTTCCAAATTTTTAAAGTGCACTTATATTACTTATGTAATCAGAAAAAAAATTACTTATGTCTTAAACATTAAAACACTTTAAAATAACTTGATATAGATATGATAATACTAATTATTATAATGAAAGATATATTTTTCATATTCTTAACCTGGAGCCATTATATCATCATTAAAAGGGCTATATGTTAATATTGTATTTTATTATTACTTTCTTTGTAATCCTATATATTACATTTTATATGTTAAAAATTATTCTGAAATAGGGTTCATATTCTTCACCTATACAAAGGCATCAGTGATATAAAATGGGTTAAGAATCTCTGACTAATCCAGAGAATCTCTCATTTTATTATTACTTGAGTTTTATATCTAAGCATAAATAAGCATAAAAGTAACACATTTAATTCTAATATGTAATGGCATTGCATCACTTTATTAAAGCATAAATTATAAATTTATAAAATTAAATTAAATTTTAAATATATGCTGGGAAATAATTGGGAGCTTTTGAAAATATATTCATTTTCTTACTTCAAGAGTAAAATGACATTTTAAAAAATGACATGAAAAAAGAATTTGAATGTTGAAAATATTTGGTGGAGATTAGTTTGTTTACCTTTTTAGAGAATTTTGACAAGACAATTATTTCTCAAAGCTAGAATGATATTTTTATTTTCGTGGAACTAAGAAACTTAAATGCTCTAATTGCAAGTGTCCATGAGATCTCTACTTTAAATAATAAAATTGAATCACCTGTCAGTTTTGAGTGCCTTCTTCAACTCATTTGTGAACAGCATTTCTTTTTTGCTAGGAAAATCTCTCCCTCGCCTGGTCCACTCCCACACCCATGTGTCTGGCACATAAACCATCTCCCTTTGAATCTTCATCTCAGGCTGTGCTTTTGCAGTTGTCAACTTAAGAAAAACTACAACTTAAAACACCTTTAAAAGTATAGAGAATTTATTTATTTATTTGTTTATGTATTTATCTATCTATTTATTTATTTTTATCCTCACCTCAGGACATTTTTCCATTTTTTGTTCAGACAGAATGGGAGAAAGAGAGAGAGAAACATTGATATGAGAGAGACACATCGACAGGTTGCCACCCACACAACCCCAACCGGGGCCTGGAGGAACTGCAACCAAGGTATGTGCCCTTAGTGGGAACCAAACCCAGGACTGTCTGGCCTGCAGACCAACACTCTACCTGCTGAGCCAAACCAGCCAGGGCTAAAAGTATAGGGAATTTAAAGCAAAAACAAAACAAACATAAAAATCCACTGAGATTAAACCCAATATTTCTCACCCCAAAATATACAAAGTAGACCTGACTCATATGGCATACCCTTAAATGAGTTTTATAAACACTAAAATAGGTAAATTTAAGAAATATTAGCAAGCTGATTATATAATGCTCTTTTTTTTTTTCCTTTATTGATTTTAGAGAGAGTGGAAGGGAGAGAGAGACAGACATAAAAACATCAATGAGAGAACATCAGTTGGCCACCTCCTGCATGCCCCCCACTGGAGATCAGACCCAAAACCTGGGCATGTGCCCTGACACTCAACCACTGAGCCATACTGGCCGGGCTCATCTTTATTTATATATATATATATATTTCACTGGCTGCTAGCAAGCATTGAAAACTAAAAATAATTTATTTTATCAAAGCCCTGAATAATCTATTTCACAGGAACTAAATTTGATCCCAATAAGTTTCTCCTCCCTAATGAGGTTCCTTTCTTATTTCTGTAAAAAAAATAAAAACAAACAAAAAATGTTTTAAATCCAAAACATATTATATAGATCACACTAGATGATAAATAATCCTTAAATACCTGTGCTGCAGAAAACCAAATGTTTGTATTTCCCTCACTCTCTGTGCCCAAGCAGACTGGCAGGAGCCTGTGGTCCTCTGAAGTCACTGAGGGATCAAAGCTGCTGTGATCTTCATCTTGACACTCTTCCACACCACTGAGGGACAGCAGGATTTAAGCAACTGCTGGAGCTTGGAGGTGACACATGCCAATTCTGCTCAACGGCCATTGATTATGTCAAAGTTCACTGCTGGTTGGTATAAGTAGTTCTTCGTGTATCCTTTCAATAATCCAGAATCTTTAATCCAGTGGTTCCTCCATCCCCCAGGTATTTATTGGGAGTCCTTTGCTGCGCTCTGTATTTGACTGATAGCACACAAAAAAGAGGGAAAATAAGGGGATCACCTGGGAGGTTCTAGGACCAGCCCTAGAAGTAGCATTTGTTGCTTTCATAGGTCAGGATGTCACATAGTTATGTGGGCCCATTTAGATGTAACAGGCTTTCTCATTAAGGAATCATCTCTCCTTAATGTGGCTTAGCAACTGCCTACAGTGTAAATGTACAAAACTTTCAAAAATAACATTTGTAACAATGCTATAGAAGCATGCATCCTCATTAACATCCTGTCCAGTAGAGTGGTAGGGTGTGCTGGAAAGAATAATAATTATAGAGCCCAGAAGACTGCGTACTTATCCTATTTTGGGGGACCTCTAGGAATAATAGTTTGGGATTAAATGATTTCTAAGTAAATATCTAGTTCTTTCAGTTACTTGTTAGATGAGCATTTATTTTTTCCACAATACGTTCTCTGTAATAGATTTATATTAGGATTTTCTAGAATGTGAGGTGAAGATAAGCTATCCTTAAGAGCAATTACTGATAGTAGTATCTTTCAGTATTATTGGACAAACATGAATACCTCTTTTATATAGTCCCTCTATTTTGTCTTTAAACACTTATGGAAATCAGACTTTATAAAATGATGTCACAGTGATTAACTATGGTTATTTTGAAAAATGGGTTTTCTAGCATGCCTTTTGAAAGAGCTGTCTATTTTTCATCCAGTACCATAGAAATAGTCTGATAAACTTTAAAAATAATCACATATTATTTTAACATCTTAATTAAATTAAAAGCCTTAAAGTTCCACAAATAGTCAATAAGCACTTAACTAATTAAGCACTTCACTATGTGCTAAGAATTAATGTGCTTGCTACAAATTTAGCAAAAAAGGCATAATCATTTGACATGATGGCATAATCTTTCTTAACATATAATATAATTGAATGTTTTATTAGAGGATTTCTCAGTCATGATTCTGGTAGGAAAGAGATAGAACAACCAAACTGGATAATAAGAGTTTAATAAAAAGACTATTTACAAAGTATGCACAGGGCTTCAGTAAAACAAATGAGATGTGCAGTCCCCCTGGGACTAGTAACTGAGGATGTATCCATCCCTAAACCTGAAGGGACAAGAGGGATAAGGGTCGTTGGAAGATGGAGCAGATGCGAGTGTGGAGAGATCACCTAAAGGTACTCTGGCTTTTGTAGAGAGACACAGCTAATTCACAGTGATGTGGCAAGGAGGGAGCGAGGGTAACCAATTTTGTAATTGCTTTTGATTTAATTTTATTTTTTCAGAAAAAAAGATGCCTTTTAAAATTCAACTATCTCCAGTAAAACTTTAAACACATCACAAATTGTCAATTGGTGATGTCATTGTAGGTTTCAATATTATTATTTTTAAGAAGTTAATGTTTGTATATATTTTTTTAATATATTGCTACGTTCAAGCCCTGACCTCACTCTGTTTTCACTGTCATTTCCTGCTGGCATTCCTCATTAACCCAGCCCTCGAGGGGGCTAGAAGGCAAGTGAGCCTGTTGATAACTGTGTTTAGTCAGAATGGAGAAGGGTAAAAGGTAGATCTAGGAGGGCAAATGGGAGATGACTAGCCCAGAAGAGTAGCTCTGAATATTGGTAAATCAAGCAGCTCTAGAGTAGATGTCTAGGTTTGACTCTTAGCTCTTCTATTTACAGGCATCATGACTTTGGGGAAAGACCTAACCTTCCTGTATCTCACTTACTCTGTTCATAAGAACAAGTAATGGTGTAAATGATCTCCTGAGACTGTCCAAGGGATAAATAAGGGAACATATCAAACACTTAGACATACCTATCACATAACAGGCACTTAAGAAGTATGGGCTACATTTATTATTACATGACATAACTAACCAAGTATGGTTTGCTTCTCTGAGGTTCTGCCTATCCTACTTCACGACCTACCAGAAGCAAATCCAACAAGTGGAAATTTTCATTGTTTTTATCCATTAGGCTTCTATTTCTAATAATATTAAATTTAACATGAAACTAATACTTTTGTATACAAATTAAAACCTGTCCTTAGCAAAGTCTCAATAAAATCAATTCACACCAGTTGCTGAAAAAAGATTTATTTATTATTGCATTTGTTCAAACAAATGATTTGTTGGTGTAGGCCAAAGGACAGATATTCTGTTTAGTTTATTAATTAATTGTGGATATTTTTAAATGAGCAGAAAATCTTTTGATAACATATTTGTTATATATAACAACATATATATAATTATGCACCAGTGCATTTATTTATTCCACAAATGTAAATTGAATATCTACTGTATGAAAAATATAAAAGTAAGAGCTGATAATTAAATGATAAAGTGATAAAAATTATCTGCAATTAGAAAGAAATATTTGCAAAAGAAAAATATAGACACAAAAGTGTAACTATATTAAAATATCATAAAAGTTTAGTTGTGCAAATGACAAATTATTTTGCATCAGGTGAGAAATTCTTCAGAAAAGAGAGAACATTAGAGCTCAGTCTTTTTTTTTTTTTAATTTTTATTTCTTTATTGATTAGAGAGAAGAAGGGAGAAGGAGAGATAGAAACATCAATTGGCCACCTCCTGCATGCTCCCCACTGGTGATTGGGCCCACAACCTGGGCATGTGCCCTGACCGGGAATCGAACCGGTGACCTCTTGATACATGGAGCAACGCTCAGCCACTGAGCCCCACCAGCCGGGCTAGAGCTCAGTCTTGAAGGATGACTGATTTTTGGAATATTAAATAACTCCAGTTTTGGAAATAGTTAAACTTGCTACAAAAAGACCCTTCTTGCTCACATATTAGATTGAATAAATTCAACTACCATATTTGTAGATCTACAATGATCAAATATTAGCAATATTCTAAAGCCTCAAATTAATACATAATATAGAATAGTACCATTCTAAGATGTTTTTCTCTCATAAAGATATATTTATCCCCTAATCTAAAAGTTAAATATACTTGCATTATAAAGTTTTTCTTTTTCAAGTTTAATAGGGGGAAAAAATTGCAACCAAAGAATTCAAGGATTTACCTTCTAATAACAGTATCTAATTCTCCCTGCATACTTACTGTGTTAATCACCTAATACATTACATACAGGGTAGAGCAAAGTAGGCTTACAGTTGTGAGTACACAAAGCACAGAGTTTACACTTGCATTATTATTTATTAATTATTGTATTATTTTCCATTCAAACAACTGCAAACTCACTTTCTCCCTACCCTGTTTTCAAGCCTCAGCCTAACTTATGTGGTAGGCATTATTTATCCACATTTTAAAAATGAAGAAACTGCCCTGGCCGGTTTTGCTCAGTGGTTAGAGTGTCAGCCTGTGGACCAAAGAGTCTGGGGTTCAATACTAGCCGAGGGCACATACCTCAGTTATGATTCAGTCCCAGCCCAGGTTGGTGTCACGTGGAAGGCAACCAATGATGTGTGTCTCTCACATCGATGTTTCTCTCTCTCTCTCTCTCTCTCCCTCTCTCCCCCTCCCAACTGTCTGAAGATAGGTAAATGGAAAAATATCCTCGGGTGAGGATTAAAAAATAAATGAAAAAACTAAAGAACAAAGAGCTATATATCTTACTCAAGTTTGCACAGAAAGAAGCAAAATTGTATTCTAAACTTAGGCAGTCTGGCTCCAGAAATTCTGTTCTTACTTATTATATTGTCTGCACTTCTGCAAAGTAAAAATGCTAATGTCAGCAAAAAGAAAGCAGATTTCATCATGTACATGACAAATTTTAAATTTAGTTTAAAAAACTATTGGACTAATAAAGGTCACTATGATGCTAAAAATTATATGAAGCTTAACATGTAGATATTAAATTTAAAAATCAAAATATGCTGGAACTAATTCAACTCCGGAAGTTTCATTCTACAGATTTATTCATGGTGTTTGAAAACAGCTGATTTGTCTTTATTCTTAAGTTACTTTGACTAGATTCATATTCCTTGTTCATATCTCCTATAGTTTGGAACTATGCACATGTTACTACTTTTTTTTCCAGCATTGAATGTTGCTAGATGTAAGTCTACAGCCAGGTGGGAAAGTCCCACCTTCTAAGTAGAGAGAACTCTTTCTACCTAGAAGTTCGCAGAGTTTTTTTCTATCTTGATATTTACTAATTGAGCCAGAATTCTTATTAAAGTTGAACATTTTGAATCTTATTTTCTTTAATCACAGTGTTATTTTTTTTATATGTATTTTGGGTTCTATTTTTATGTTAGAAATTTTTTGCCAACAAAATTCTGTAACTCTAAAAAATGTCCTAAAATTGTCTGAATGATCTGATCACTGCTTTTCTTTTCAAAATCATTTCAAATCATTCTATTCCCTCTGTTGTGAATCCAGCCAAAGTGATCTTCTGGTTCTTCTTCAAGTAATCGGGGCCTTTGCACAGAAGCTTATTTTCTGTGTCCCATCTGATGGTTAACTTCTCTTTCAGGGTCACATTGCTAGAGAGGCATTTACTGATCTTCCAAACCTCTGTATATATTAACTTCACTGCTAATTCTTCTCACAGCATCCTGTCCTTGGCATTTATAGCAATATTTCAATTAAAACTATTTGGTTACATGAGATTATTTGTTTAATTTATTCCTCTAAAGAATGTATAATTAATGAGACAGGAAACATATCAGTTTTGTTTATGCAGAATCCGTAGCATCTTCCCATTGTACAAAGGTTTTTTGTTAATTGAGTCGATGCATGCATGCATGGATGAATGAATCCAAGAATTCATTGAATATGTTTTTTTAATCTGTTCAGTTTTAAAGCCTGATATCCCATTTTAACACTCCTATTGCCTTTTACACTTATTTTTACTTGATTACTTAGAGATAATTTCTTCACATTTACCAATATATCTTCCTATGTACTTTGTCTGACCCTTTATTTTTTAAGGCAGAGTACCCCACCCTTGCACTCTGGACCAAATGCACTATAACGCCAGGCTTTTTCCCCCTTTGCTCTGTCCAGTTCTCTTACTTCGTGCATGTTTCTAGCTCATACACATTCTGTTGGACACATTTCACCTCTGTGCACCTCAGGGTCTGAATACTGATACCAGCCCGTTTGGTCAGCTGTTTAATTAGGGCTAAGCTGCTGAACTTCACCTTAAGAAATAATTCAGAAACTTGCAGGTAAAATTGTTATCTTCTTGTTCCGGAGTTTTCCCTCATTCAAACAGGTCTGTGACCTCTATTTCCCTTAATTCACAATGCAAATCACTTTCCCTTACACAGTGGCTATCTTAGTGAAAAAGACAGGCTGATTACATAATCAAACAGCCTAACCCTTTAAAATGCCTGACTACACTCACATCTGCCCTAGTTCTGGGTCTGAGGTAAAGGCAGACTCACAGCTGTCAGGCCAAGAGAAATCACTTATCTTCCTTCCACATCAAAAGTAAGTTGTTGTTTTTTAAAACTAGGACAACTTCGGTAAAAATGCCAGTTTTTGGAATAAGGCTTTGATGATATTAATATAAGACATTACATAAAATTAAGTATAAAAATAGATATGTTTCTTAGAAGATTACATATGACACAGTTTTCTCTACCAGCTCTACCTACAAAACACCTGTATGCTAATTTAACAATTATTCCATTTGTATTGTGCTAGGTGTTATTCAAATCATAGTATTTCATTATTTTTATATTTATATCAAAATGACAAGTGATCATATGTCTTCCCAAGTACCTTCTAACTTGATTTTTATGCAAATATCAAGACTATGGCTTCTATCTGATTGGCATATTGGCCATTGTCTCAGGTGTCTTACAAACTGAAAATCAGTGCTCACGATATGTGTAAAATAAAATCCAGTTAGTAAATGGCTTTCTGATTCTCATAGTGGCATTATAGTGTAATTGCAAGTGTAGGCTCTGGAGTCCAGGTTGACTGGGTCTATATCCTGACTGTATACTTACTAGCTATCTCAACTTAGGCCAGCAACTTCCATATTTTTTTTGAGAAATGGCAATGAAAATAATTCTGAATTGTGAAGATTTGGTTTGCTTGAAGATTACTTGAGATTAAATGAGAGTTCTAGCCACACAGAAAACCCACAATAAGAAATGTTCATTACTTCCCTTGACTATGATGCCTTGACTAAATTATCCCAGTCTGCCTTAGGAAAAATGAAATTATATACACTTGATCCATTCATTCTCATTTTATTTTTACTTCATCTCAGGATAACAGTGAGTCCATTTTAAAAAGTGGAAAGAAGAAAAACAAGTCATCTAAAGCTTATTTTTAATTTTGTCTTTTCTTCTCCAACAACAACAACAACAAAAAAGAGTAGTAAGAGGGATTGGTAACAAAGGGGACAAATGGAGGTATCACAGTTTCCCTAAGTTCAGCATGCTTTATATTTCATCAACATGACTGAAGATCTTTTAGAATTATAGAGAAAACAGCAGAATTTACCGTGGTTATTCTTGGTCTAGATTATTTGCATATAAGAACCTCTTAAGATGGTGTCCAATATAAAAAATATGAAAAGAAATGTTACATATAAGGTTTCACTAATATATAAAGTCTTATGAAAATGAGACTTCTATTTTGATAATGGCAAATCCACAGTTTAAAATAAAAGTTACATCAATCAAACACAAGATGATTCTGAAGCCACAAGTTGAAATCAAATTAGGCCATCATTTTTTAACAATGTGAACATTAACTTTTAAAAACAATATTGAAACTTTCAGTGAACTCTCTGATTTTGAAAATTTTTGAGAGTTTTAAAGTGTCACTGCGGAGAGTTGCATTTTAGAAGGCATATGTTTCTGAAAAATCAATTACAAACACATATATTCTATCAAACTTTTATCAGGGAGAACCTATATCAGAACAGGTATGAGAAAGAATGAAATGAAAGTCAGAGCTAGAGATACCAGGAGAGCAACAAATCTAGGGCTGAAATCCAATTAAAGAAGATAATTCCTAATTAAAGAGAATATTTCAATACTTAGGCTATAGAGCCCCGTTGTGCAGCGATACCTCTGACCGTTATGGGTGAGAGTTTCAGCCCAAGCAGTCCATCTCAGGTTTTATTACCAGTAATCTCTCCAGTGGAATCTGATGGACCAAAGGCAGTGAACAGAAGATAAAGCAGCAGGGACTTCCCAGCATTGTTGAAATATTCTTTGTCACTCATCAGTAGTTCTCCATAATGATCCTCCAAAGTAGTTTAACATCCAATTTAAGACACCATAATCTAACATTGATGTGTTTTAATGTTTAATAAGATAGAGTGGAACCGGTGCAGAATTCAGTCAGGCACATCTGGGGTTAACACTCTGCCACAGTTTATGAGCCATTTTTTTTTTTTTAAATCTGCTCATGCACATTTGAAAAAGTTACTTAACCTTTATTAAATTAATTGTTCCTGAATTGTAAAATGAAATAAGTTTCATGCAGTTAATGTGAGAATTTAATTGATTTCATGCCTCACAGGAAGTGTATACTTTTCCCATTAAGAAGCACACTTAGGCAACACAAACTGAGGTTTCCATAAATGGGCATAAGCATCGCCACTCAGGCTTATTATTTTTGGCCTTATTATTTGTAAAATACTTCAAATACTACTTTATGAAACCTAGGCTAGAAAGGAGAAAGAGCTATGACAAAATTGAAGTTTGCTGTCCATATTGATTAGGATAATATCCCAGAGATACCAAGTTCAATGAGTTGATCCTAAGTCAGCTATTTGTAATATGTTTCACAATTAGAAATGTCACCTTGCCTAATTCTAGCTAAAAAGAGAATTGAACTGATCAATATTCGACCAGTTAACTTTCTGGGGAAAGTTGTGCTTTGCCAAATAGTGACAATATAAAGAAAAACACTATGCTTTTCTTCACATGATAAAGTGATGATATTTTTACTGAAAGATATTTGAAACAAATTCAAAACAGTTAGATACAATGGCTCTGGGTGCCATAGGAAATACATATCTCCTCAAAATATCTCTTTTAAAAATAATCTTGAAAATAAATCAGATTTGTTTAAAGGGCTTTCTAAAACTTACATTGTTGCCATCAGCTTCACCTCCATCCTGTGTGTTCCTTCTCTAGAAATAGCTAGCTACTGTTCTGCAGTTGATACATAACATTTTAGAATGAGTTTATTTTTTTATTGCATATATAAGTATGTCTGAGCAATATACTTTGTTGAATAAAAGGTACAAAAAATTGATTAATTATATAGAATTTTTTGGAATAGATACATGTTAGTTCTTCTCCGAGTGTTAGTTTAAAATTCGCCTGTGAAGCCATTTCATCCAGGATTTTTGTTTGCTGGGAGTTTATTAATAACGGCTTTAATTTTATTAGTTGTAATGGGTCTATCCATATTTTCTGATTCTTCCTCAATCAATTTTGGAAGATTGTAAGCTTCTAATAATTTATCCATTTTGTCCAGGTTGTCCAATTTTTTGCAATATAGTTGTTTGTAGTGTTTTCTTACAATCCTTCGTATTACTGTGGTGTCAGTTGGTACTTATCTTTCATTTCAGGTTTTTTGGGGTACTCTCTCTCTTTTCTTTCTTGATGAGTCTCGTTAAAAGTTTATCAGTCTTGCCCTGGCCAGTTTGGTTCAGCAGTTGGAGCGTCAGCCTGTGGTACAGAGAGACCCGGGTTCGGTTCCCTCTAAGGGCACGTACCTCAGTTGCAGTTTGTCCCCGGTCCTGGTTGGTCGTGCGGGTGGCGGCCACTCGATGTGTCCCTTCACATCAATGTTTCTCTCTCTCTCCCTCTTCCTCTCTCTCCCTCCCACTCTATCTGAACAAAAAATGGAAAAATGTCCTCAGGTGAGGATAAAAAAAAAGTTTATCAATCTTGTTTATCTTTTCAAAAAACCAGCTCTTGGTTTTCTTGATGTTTTATTTATGTTTTTTAGTCATCAGTCATTTATTTCTGCTCTGATCTTTATTATTTCCTTCATTCCACTTACTCCTGGCTTCGTTACTCTTTTTCTAATTCTTTTTGGTGTAGGGCTAGATTTTTTGAGATTTTCCTTGCTTCTTAATGTAGGCCTGGAATGCTATGAACTTCCCTCTTATAACTGCTTTTGCTGTGTCCCATGGATTTTGGATAGTGATGTGTTCATTTTCATTTGTTTCCAATTAAGTTTTGATTTCTTCCTTGATCTTATTGTTAACACATTCATTGTTTAATAATATGTTATTTAGCTTTCATGTGTCTCAATATTTTTCAGTTTTTTTTTTTATTTTAGTTGTTTTCTAGTTTCATACCATTGTGGGCAAAGATTCTTCAATGATTTCAATCTTCTTGAACTTGTAAAGACTTGTTTTATATCCTAACATGTGGTCTATCTTTGAGAGTTCTATGTGCACTTGAGAAAAATGTATATTCCACAGCTTTGGAATAAAATGTTCTGTAAATATTGATTAAATTCATCCAATCCAGTATGTCATTTATATTGTTGTTACCTTGTTGATTTTTTTGTCTGGAAGATTTATCGATTGATGTTAGTGGGGTATTAAAGTCCCCTACTATAAATGTATTGCTGCCAAATTCTCCTTTAATGTCCACCAAGACTTTATATATTTAGAAAGATATATTGGGTGCATATATTTTTACAATGGTTATATTCTCTTCTGGGATTAATCCTTTTAGTATTATGTAGTGACCTTCTTTGTCTCTTGCTATGGCCTTTATTTTGAAGTCTATTTTGTCTGATATAAATATTGTTACTGTAGCTTTTTGTCATTTCCATTTGCATTGAATTTTTTTTTCATTTTTCCCTTTCAGTATGTGTGTATTGTTTGTTTGTTCTGATGTGGGTCTCTTGTAGGCAGCATATACATGAGTCATGTTTTCTTATCTATTTAACCACCCTATCTCTTTTTATTGGAGCATTTAATCAATTTTTCTTTAAGGTTATTATTAATAGATAATTGTTTATTGCCATTTACTCTTTATATCTTTCTTTTGCTCTTTCTTGATTTCTTTTTCTTCTTTTATTCTTAAAGCAAGCCCTTTAACATTTCTTGCAATACTGGTTTGGTGGTAATAAATTTCTTTAGCTTCCTCTTGTCTGGAAGCTCTTTATTTTGCCTTCAGTTTTAAATGCTTGCTTTGCTAGATAAAATAGTCTTGCTTGTAGGTCCTTGCTGAATATCACTTTGAATATTTCATTCCAGTCCCTCTGGTCTATAGTTTTTCTGTTGAGAAATCAGCTGACAGCCTTATGGGGGCTTACTTGTAGGTAACTAATTGCTTTTCTCTTACTGCTTTTAAGATTCTCTCTTTGCCCTGGCCAGTGTAGCTTAGTGGTTGAGCGTCAACCCATGGAACAAGAGGTCGCCAGTTTGATTCCTGGTTGGGGCACATGCCCAGATTGTGGGCCCAATCCCCAGTGAGGTGCATGCAGGAGGCAGCCAATTGATGTTCTCTCTCATCGATGTTTCTATCTCTCTCTCCCTGTCCCTTCCTTTCTCTTGGAAATCAATACAGAGAAAAAAACAAGATTCTCTCTGTCTTTAACCTTTGGCATTTTAATTATGGTGTGTTTTTGTGTGGGTCTCTTTGGGTTCATCCTGACTTTGACTCTGTGTTTCCTGAGCTTGTGTGTCTTTCTCTTTCACCAGGTTAGGGAAGTTTTCAGCCATTTTTTTTTTTCAAATAGGTTCTCTATTCCTTGCTTACTCTCTTTTTCTGTTCCCCTATGATGCAGATGGTGTTATGCTTGATGTTGTCCCAGGAGTCCCTTAGATTTTCCTAATTGTTTTAAAATTCTTTTTTCTTTTTGATGCTATACTTGGGTGCTTACTGTTATCTTGTTCTCTAAATTACTGATTTAATCCTCTCTTTTATCTAAACTGCTATTGATTACTTTTTGTGTATTCTTCATTACAGATAATGCATTCATTTCTGACTGGTTCTTTTTTTTTCTCTAAGTTTCTATGTTCTTTATGATGCTTACTATCTCTTTGTTTAAGTTCTCACTAAAATCCTTTATTCCTCCCCTGAGGTCTTTGAGCATTATTATAACTATTGTTTTAAACTCTGCATGTAGTATTTTGATTGCTTTCATTTTATTTCATTCTATCCTGGGAATTTATTTTGTTCTTTCATTTGGGGCATATTTCTTTGTCCCCCCATTTTGTCTCTATGTATTAAGTAAAGCTGCTATGACTCCCAAACTTGTTATGATAGCTTTATGATGTAGGTACCTTTCTTGTGAGTTATTTTCACCCTCCTGCTATAATTGAGTCTTTAATGCTGTTAGCCCTTTCATGGGTGAAGTTAACCCTTTTCATTGGCTGATTATAAGGATAAACCTTGATTATTATGTATGAGTCAGTGTGCAGGGGCGACCCCCAAGGCAGAGTTATTCCCAGCAGGGTCAAGTATCTGCTGAAATCCACCTTTGTGTGTGCCGCTTGTGTGGCTAGTTGGGTGGAGCTCTGGTGTGTTCTGTAGCCCACCACTGGTTGTATTTGTTTTTAGTCCATCTGGGCAGGGTTCAGGTACAGGTCGATGTCAGATATTGTTTGTAACCAGCCTTGGGCCACTGGTCTGTAGCTACCATGCTATTCACTGTTTGTGGCTGTGTCTACTAGGCCTGGGTGTACATGAGAGAAACCCATCTATGTGCAAGGGTTAGTTTCCTCCGGCTTAGAGCTGGGGCCTGGTCTGTAAGAGGTGTGAGTCTCCCTGAGGTCCTTCTCTACCTGTCAGCTACTATGCCTCCCCCTGAGATTGCTTGGTCTTCCTACAGCGCCTTCCAAAGAAAGATTATAATGTGGCTATAGGTCATGAGTTTGGGAGGATGAAACTACTTGGTCCCCTACTTGGGGGCCAATGAGGGGAAAGTGGCCCCTACTGAGAGCCAAACCACTCAGTTTCATCCAGAGTCTCCAATTCTAGCTCCCCCAGGAGGGGCATGTTACAGGTTCAGGTTGGATGCCGCTAGCCTGTCTAATACCCAGACAAAAGCCTCCCTGGGAGACATGCTCCAAAAGCCCCAGCTCAGTGGGACACCCTGATCCCCCTTGCATGACTGAACTCAGCAGGACAGGCCAGCCAAGTGATTCAACTGGTAGGGAAGGGTGCCAGCTGTGCATTGGAGGTGGGGAAGAAGGATCCCCTATCCAAAGCCACACATCTCAGTCACTGTCTGTGTCTACTCCAAGAGCCTCAGAAAAAGAGTGCCCTAAAAGTCACTGCTGTGTTCAGCCAGCAGATCCTTCTGCAGGACCTGAGCATGGTAGAGTGACCTTGTCAGCATGCCGGGACTGGGCCCTGCACTCTGCTGGTTAGTACTGCAACAACAGGAGTGCTCTTCTCTGGGCAGGTGGCCTCTGGGTCTCCGGCAGACTCTTTTCTCTCCCAGTGGACGGAATCCCCACTGATTTTCACCACTAGATGTTATGCAGGCTCTTCTTTCCATCTCTGTTGCTCTGGGTTGGGGATCCCTGCTTTGAGTTCAGGCCCAATGCTTCCAAGGGGAAGGAGTTTTGAGCCAAGATATTCCTTTGGCTTCTCAGCTGCCAGCACTTTCTGCGCCTCTGCCCGTCTTACCAGTCTCTGTGTGGCTTCTTCTGTGGATATGTTGTTTTAGGTAAGCTGGCCTTCAGTTGGTTATTCAGGTTGATTATTCTATGATGTAGCTGTAAATCTGGTTGGGGGCCAGGAGCAGGTGAGTGTAGTTAACCACTCCACAGCCATCTTGGAATCCCCTTTTTAATTTATTTTTAAAGCAGGATTTTTAGATTTAATTTTTAAGGAAATTGATTTTTTATCTACTCTTTCCATTTTAAACACATAATTTTTTATTGTACTCACTTGTAATTTTTAGTTTTATTTCTCACATAGTTTTATTTCCCCTTTTAGATTTTTTTTTATTGTTTATGATTTCTCTTTGCTCTTCATTCATGTAGAATTTAATTTGTTTATTAGTCTTTCAGAGAATCAGCTTTTGAATGGAATGATTTCTTCCATTTTATACTCTTGTCTTCTTTTATAATATTTTGTTATATTAACTTCTGTTATTGTCTTTCTTTATTCTCTTTTAGTTCTTTCTTCTTTAGGTTCAACCAAGTTTTGCTTTTTATAACTTGTTTAGTTGATACATTTTAAAGAAATACAAAATGCAGAGGAGAAAAAGACTATATCAACTACCTTCATTATAAAACAAGTAAGTTCCCACAGTTAGCAAATTCACAACAAAGCATTTTTCCTCTTGTCATTGCCAATGCACAGAAACTCATTTGGAGTTTTTTAGCTCATGCGGTTAAATGTAGTGTGCATTTTCTCATTTGGAGTTTTGTGACGTGTGAGATTAAATGTACTGGGTAGTTTATTAACCAAGTTTTCATCATATTCTACAAACTTAATATACAGGCTTTTTATCTATTTTTTAGTGTTTTCATTCATGCAGAAAATATAGCTCTGTATTTTTCCCATAATGGCAGTCTTCATTAGTTATTATAGTTGTTCTGTATACCTGTAAATTAAAAAAAAAATTAGAGTATGGTATTAAAAGTTGGTATGCTTTTCTAAGGTCACTGGATAAGTTTGATTTGAATATAAAGTCAGATATATTAAAAAACAACCTAATAGTCAATGTTTCGAATATTGTTGATTATTACTGTTTTTAAAACCATAAGAGAGCAAAAAAAGTTGATCTATGGAAAAACAAATATGGTTTTACAACTACTTATGATTCTGAGATTCACGGTACATAGTATATCAGCAGCTTTGAGAATTCCTATTGTAGGTTAGGTAAATAATAAAATGAAATAAAATAAAACTCTTGTTCATCTTTGTTCAAATCAGGGTTTTCCAAATATATTTAAATATAGAACAACTTTTCTGAGAAATATCTCAAAAAAGTCTATGCTAAAACAGATCTTCCTGGGACAAAGTTTAGGAAACACTGGGATAAATCAATGATCACGTCTCTTCCTTGTTCTCACTTTTTCTTTGATCTTTACGATGACCAAATAAATAATACCCTCTGTACTCAATGGGTATTTCAATAAATGAGAGCTAAGACAAATGGTTATGCTAACTAAATCCTATAATTAATCAGATATAGCTACCAAATTATAATAATGCTGGACTAAGGAGGGCCTCTCATTACAGGGAGAGAACTGTCCCTAGAAAAATCTGAAGACCATAGCTTTCTGTGCACAGGTGGACTACCAAGGAATTTAGAAGGCTGAAGTTGAGTCAAGCCATTCAGTCATACTTCTAAAATATACTATCCAGATATATCACTCTACCTTCCCAGAGGTGTTTTGAGTAAATGGGTGGAGAAGGACCATATGTTGTACAAACTGGGCTATTTTAACAAGGAAGGAAATATCAGACCTGGAGAAGAAGGCTTTATTATTTTCCATCTTTTAGTTTTTACAACTTCATGGGCTAATCACTAATTCTATAATATACTGGTTTGCACTCAGGTTTTTTAGGAGAATGAATCTTTGGGACCTTCCTATCTCTGCCTGTTTAGATACTGACCTCCAGCCCTGGTCACTTTGGCTCAGTGGTTGAGCGTTGCCCTGTGGACCAGAGAGTCCCGGGTTTGGTTCCCGCTAGGGGCATGTACCACAAAAAAAATAAATATATATATATATATCCAAATTTCAGAATAGCATATTAAATCCAAGGCTATTTGGTCAAGAATAAAAATATGAGACTTCCGGTCAAGATGGCAGCATAGGTAAACGCAGTATCGCGTCCTCCCACAACCACATCAAAGTTACAACTAAACTACAGAACAACCATCATTAAAAACCACCTGAAATCAAGCTGAATGGAAGTCCTACAACTACAGAATTAAAGAAGCAGCCACGTCAAGACTGGTAGGAGGGGCGGAGACACAACGGGCTGGTCCCACACCCACGTGTGGCGGATAAAAATCAGGAGGCTACCTCAGCTGGGAAGGTCCTCCGTGAGGACTGAGGGGTCCCCGTCCCACACCAGGCACCCTGCTCAGGGTTCCAGTGCCAGGAAGAGAAGTCCCCATAACTTCTGGCTGAAAAAAAACAGCAGGAACTGAGGCTCAGGCAAGCTGAAGCGGCTGGAGCCCCAGGCAGCTTCTTAAAGGGCCCACGCACGGACTTGTCAGACTCTCTCCCTCTAAGCTTGGAGGGGAGGCAGCTCGAGGGGCGCCAGAGACATACAGGGAAGAACTGAGCTGTTTGGCACTGGAGCGAGGGCTGGAGAGGGGGCTTTCTCCGGGACAAAGGTGCTGTAAGAAGCCTTTGTTCCTTTGGTGAGCCCTTCCCGGGGTCGGCAGTCGCCATATCTGGGACTCCGGCAACCTGGCTCACACTGGTAGCCCGCCCTGGTAACTCCCTGAGGCCCCACCCCACCCAACTTCCAGGTCCTCCCAAGCTGTTGCCACTTGCTTAACCATAGGATTGACCTGTCTTGGATCCTGCTTCAGGTTTTTCCTAAATTCTTTCAAACAAGCAGCATCTGGTCTCAGCGAGCCCCATACCTCTCATTAAGTAATACACAGAAACAAACACAGGGAGACAGCCAAAATGAGGAGACAAAGAAACAGGTCCCAAATGAAAGAACAGAACAAAACCCCAAGAAAAGAACTAAGCGAAATGGAGATAAGCAACCTAACAGATGCTAAGTTCAAAATACTGCTTATAAGGATGCTCAATGAACTTAGTGAGAACCTCAGTGAACTTAGTGAGGGCCTCAAGAGCATAAAAAAGGACCAGTCAGAAATGATGGATGCACAGTCAGAAATGAAGTAGGCATTACTGAAATAAAGAATAATTTACACAGATTCAATAGTAAAGTACATAAATCCAAGAAGCAAACCATCGATTTGGAATATAAGGAAGGAAAAATGCCCAATCAGAACAGCAAAAAGAAAAAAGAATAAAAAAAAAAAATGAGGATAGTGTAAGGAGCCTCTGGGACAACTTCAAGCGTGCCAACATTTGCGTCTTCGGGGTGACAGAAGGAGAAGAGCGAGAACAAGAAATTGAAAACCTGTTTGAAACAAAAATGGCAGGAAACTTTCCTAACTTGGTGAAGGAAACAGACATATAAGTCCAGGAAGCACAGAGAGTCCCAAACAAGATGAACCCCAAGTGGCCCACACCGAGACACATCATCATCAAAATGCAAAAGGTTGAAGACAAAGAGATAATCTTAAAAGCAGCAAGAGAAAGGCAGCTAGTTACCTACAACGGAGTTCCCATAAGACTGTCAGCTGATTTCTCAAAAGAAACTTTGCAGGCCAGAAGGGAGTGGCAATAAATATTCAGAGTGATGAAAAGCAAGAACCTACAACCAAGATTACTCTATCCTGCAAAGCTGTCATTTAGAATCGATGGCCATATAAAGAGTTTCCCAGACAAGAAAAAGTTAAAGGAGTTCATCACCACCAAACCGTTATTATATGAAATGATGAAGGGTCTTTTTGAAAAAAAAAGATAAAATATATCAACAAACAAAATGGCAATGAATACATATCTATCAACAATGGAATCTACAAACAAAATGAACAGATAGAACAGAAACATTTTCATAGATACAGAGAACATTTTGTTGGTTGCCAGGTGGGAGGGGGTTGGGGGAATGGGTGAAAAAGGTGAAGAGATTAAGAAGTACAAATTCATTGCTAGACTGACAAACCTCAAAGGGATAGGGGTTGGGGGGTGGGAAGAAATAAACCAAAGAACTTATGTGCATAACCAACAGACACAGACAATAGTGTGGGAAAAGGTGGGAGGGGGGCGGGAGAGGGGAGGAGGGGGTCAATGGGGGGAAAATGAGGAACATCTGTAATACATTCTACATTCAACAATAAAAGTTTTTTAAAAAAAAAGAATAAAAAATATTTTTCTACTTTTCATCCCAATTATGTCCAACTATATTCACTAATATTTCTGAGTCAATTAGATTAAATGATATTGAATACCCCAATTTCCAAATGTATAAAGATATTCATGTCTTCTCAAAGAGTAGTATTTTACAGATGGCAGCAGTAGTCAGACTTTTTGTTCCTGTGGTAGTCTAATAATGACCCTCAAAGATACTCACATTCTAATCTCTGGATTGATAAGTGTATTAATTACATATCAGAAAAGATTTTGCATATTAGATTAAGTTTGAACAGAAAAAAAGAGAGAGAGAGAGAATTCATGCACACAAACAACAGTGTGGTGATTGTGGGTGTGGGGAGAGATGTGTAGAAGTAAAAGAAGGTATGGGGGTGATAAATGGGAATGGAAAAAAATTAAAGAAAAGAATCTTGAAATTAGGAGATTATTTTAGGTTACCCATGTGGGTCCTGTGTAACCACAGGAGCATTTAAGAGGAAGGCAGGAGGGTCAAAGTAGAAATGAGATGTGATGAGGGAAGCAGAGGGTGGAGTGATGCACTCTGAAGATAAAGGAAATGCTCATAAGCCGGAAAACGCAGGCAGTCTCTAGAAGCTTGAAAAGGCAAGAGAAGGGATTCTGACCTAGGGACTCCGTAAGGAACACAACTATACCAACATCTTGATTTTGGCCATAAGACTCTTTAGACTTCTGACCTCCAGAACTATAATAGAATGCATTAGTGTTGTTGTAAGCCACTAAATGTGTGGTAATTTGTTACAGCAACAACTGGAAACAGATCTACTTTCAGTCCATTGTAGTCTAACCACCTCCTGGGAAGTATGGGTTCACCATTTTCAGTCTGCATTGAATATGAGCTCTAATACTATGGTGCCCGAAATACCTTGTGAAAAACATTTTTAGTGTGTGCCCCACAAAAATATCTGTAATTGTCTCTTGTTAGGACATTTTTGAGCCTAAGAGATTTGCCTCCTTAGCTTATATGCTTCAGCTGCAAAATGACCCTCAGATTTCTGAACAGAAACTGCTTCTGATTCATCTGAAATCTGTGTCTTTATGGACGGAGCTGTGAGAGCCAATAAGCCTGCTGTGTGTTCCATACGCCATGGTCTTTTATTCTGTTTAATTCTTTACATTTCTCCAGGGAGATTAGAAAATACCTGCACTGCCCTGGCCAGTTTGGCTCAGCGGTTGGAGCGTTGGCCTGCGGTACAGAGAGACACGGGTTCGGTTCCCTCTAAGGGCACATACCTCGGTTGCGGTTTGTCCCCGGCCCTGGTTGGTAGTGCGGGTGGCAGCCACTCGATGTGTCCCTTCACATCGATGTTTCTCTCTCTCTCTTCCTCCCGCTCTATCTGAACAAAAAATAGAAAAATGTCCTCAGGTGAGGATGAAAAAAAAAAAAAGAAAAGAAAATACCTGCACTATCATCACTATCATGTTAACTACTCCCTTGAATCAAAGGCTAGTCTCCCCACATTTTTTTTTTTTTTCCAGGACTTGAATGTAGGACGGAAGTTGGGACACTTAATTTTACATAGTCAGGTTCAGCTTGACAGTAGCAAAATAAAGCTAGAACCTCACTGCTGTTTTGTAGTGAATGGGAACACAGTTCCTGGATATTTAAATCCCTCCTCATAGACCTGCCTAAGGAACTCATTGAAAGTCCCCTATGCTCATTTCAAAACGTGTCCACTTTCATCTAGCCTTATCCTAAATCAATTGTTCTTACAAAACCTGTGTTGTGTCTCAGGATGCAACCTGTGGGACAGCCAGCAGGAAATCTTGTTCAGAAATCTCAACCCGACTCCATCTGTAAATAGACAGATATGTGTCCTCTAATTGTTGCTGTTGAGAGTTGAGATGAGTGATCCTGTACATACTTTATGAGGACATAGGAATAGCCATGGGTCTATGAGCAGAGACAATATAAGCACAATTACCCACAAAAATTGAATATTGGGGGCCATCTTAATTTCCACAATTAAAAATTTCCACCCAGCCTATAATCAATATCGACAAGCTGCTAAAGTCACAGTTTGTTATTCATGCCAGAAAGCCCTAAGCCACACACAACAAAACCTCTCCATATTCTTAGTCTATAAATTCCACTACCTCTTTCATTGGTTTTTCTCAAAATATTTTTTATATTTATTTTTATTTTTATTGAATTTATTGGGGTGGTATTGATTAATAAAATTCTATAGGTTTCAGGGGTAGAATTCTACAACACATCATCTGTATATTGTATTATTCATTAACCACCCCAAGTCAAATCTCTTTTCATTACTATGTATCTCCACTTTACCCGCTCCTACCTCCCCCCAACCTTTCCCTGTGGTCATACTATACTGTTGTTTGTCTATGAGGTTATTTTTTTATCCTCACCTGAGGACATTTTTCCAGTTTTTTGTTCAGATAGAGTGTGTGTGTGTGTGTGGGAGAGAGAGAGAGAGAGAGAGAGAGAGAGAGAGAGAGAGAGAGAGAGAGAGAGAAACATCGACGTGAAAGGGACACATCGAGTGGCTGCCACCCACATGACCAACCAGGGCCGGGGACAAACTGCAACCAAGGTACGTGCCCTAGCGGGAACCGAACCCAGATCTCTCTGGACCGCAGGCCAATGCTCTAACCTTTGAGCCAAACCAGCCAGGGCTATGAGGTTATTTTTTTGTTTGAGGGTAGGGGGTTTGGCTTAATCCCTTCACTTTTTTCACCCAATCTTCCTACATCCTCCCTCAGCATATACCCCCAAAGTTAGGGGCTTTGAGAAATAAGATAAATACCACCTGTATTACCCTTTCAATTTCTGAGTCAAGAAAGGAAAGGGGAAAGTATGATATGAGCTGAAATATCACTTTTATTGCTGATAGGGTCTAGTTTGGGAGACAGCGTTTCACAGAAGATTGAAATGGTGCCTGAGCCCAGAAATGGACAGTCATATGCTTCCAGGACAGCGGGATTGGCGTCCTGCAAGCAGCCAGCCCCTAGGACAGAGGAAGAGACCGACCGTGTGCGTCCTGCAGGCTGGCTGGCACCCTGAGACGGCAGAAGGGCAGCCGACAGAAGAGCCCAGCCCGCACAGAAGACTCCTCACATTCACCCCTCTTTGTCGGTTGTTCCCAGGGACAGAGGAGGGGGAGGAGGAGGAGGTGGAAGGAGTGTGATGCTCATGTGAATTTCCATTGCAAAAAAAAATCAGCAGAGTCGCAGAAGCTTTCCTCCCAAACAGTGGCTAAAAATGTAAAGACAGAACAGCATTCTAAGACAATGTAAAACAGAACACGCAGTTTTGTGGCCCATGTCTGCCACTATGCTGTTCATCTTCCAATTCTCTGGTAATTTTTATTGGTTAGTTGTTCTGAGGAGAGATCTCGATACTTTTTTGGTTATGATAATAGTATTTCTAAAAACGAGGCCCACAACCAGCAGCTTTCATTCCATGTGTGTGAAATATGCGGCTAATCGTAAACTTGAAGCCGCACATGTTTGCTGAAAGACTGAAGGATCTATGCCTGAGAACCTGGTAAATTTTACTCCCGGGAGGAACCACTGCAACACAACACTTGAGTTTTGAAATCATAAAGAGCCCAACCCCATCAACGACTTCTTGTTTGCTATTTGACAAATTACATAACCTCCCTCCCTGTGCCTTCGTTTCCCAAATGTTCAAAGTTAATATTTCACAGAATCCTGGTGGAGATGCCATGTTATACCACAGTCAGCATCTGGACCCCAGGTGCTCATAAATAACACTTATGTCATGCCTCTGTCATTGTTAACCTGTTACTAAGTGTAAGCGCTGCAGACACATCTACCCCCACTGCTCACAATCCCCATGCTCTGCGCTACAAAGAGCACATAGCTGACTTCACAGTGCCTGAAGACCACACGCAAAAGGGATGAAATGAAGATCTGAGCCTGTGGTTTTATAACCTCCTACATTGTACAGTCCATGAATATCTTTACTGCCTGCTCTATATAACTGTGGAAGTCCCTTTCTCAGTAATTGCCAAATTGACTGAATCTTTTTCTGGAATGGGGACATTGAGGATAAGTTGCTTCGCCTGGCTGGAGTGTTTCAGTGGATACAGTATCCACTCATGGACTGAGAGGTCCCAGAGCGATTCCGGGTCAGGGCACAGGCCCAGGATTGCTGCTTGATCCCCAGTAGGGGGCGTGCAGGAGGCAGCCAATCAATGCTCTCATATCGATGTTTCTCTCTCCTCTCTAAAAAAAAAAAATTCAATAAAAAACATATTTAAAAAATATATATTCCGTACAATTATTTCTTTTTCAGATACTGACATTTCTTCCAAGTTACATATATTCATAAGCACAAATGATTGCACATTACAATTTTTCTGTAAAAGATACCCTCAAATAATATTTTCCCTTTTCCTATAATTTTGACACTTAATTATATCTGAACAAATTTTTTTATTTTACCAAAAAAAAACCATCTGTAAAATTTTGCTGTGTTTTCAAGTTCACACTGAAACTCACATGAGAAATCAACTGAAAATGTAAAACACATGCAAATGAATTTCTTCCTGGAAAGTGCCCTGTTTAAAAGTAAACAAACAAACAAAATAACAGGTTCTACAATCTTAGGTCAATAAAAATCCAAATAAAGGAAAGAGGCCAACTAATTTCTGAAGGAAGAAGTAAGAGTATGATTCAGAGTGGACAAAAAAAAAATACAGTAAAGATCTTATACCAATCTAAACTAAATTTCAGCTAGAACTTCAAGATCAGCTTCTTCCCCTATAGAAATATAGAATGAGGCAAAAGTAGGTTTATAGTTGTTCATATGTAAAATAATACAATAATTAATAATGTAACAGAAACTCTGTTTACATACTCACAACTGTAAGTCTACTTTTGCCTCACCCTAAATATCTGTAGGAAGGTTGAGATTTTCTTGCTGCATGTGTTTTTTTCTGCTTACATCAAGGCACGAACCCACCAACAATAACTCACCTTCTGCATTGAGGAAGACAAATGGGACTTTCACAGGGAGCAGAGGAGATTAGAATTCCCTAAAGAATGTCAAGAACATCATGCTTGTATGCCTGATAAATGCCTATCAAGTGAATTGAAAGCACTTAACCCACTGAAATGATTTAGGGAACTGTGAGAGTAGACACCATTTGTAATTATATTTCATATATATGTGCATTTCTCAACTTTAATGTGTACATTATGACTGGCAGTAATACTGTAATGGCAGAAAATAAGATCAGATGCATGGAATGTTTCCTATATCTAGGGGGAAAAGCTTTGAATTTAATTTATCTACATATTTTTTATAAAATAAATGTATTTAAACTTATTAAAGAAATTCCAGTGTGGTATGGTTAGTAAGTATATAGAACAGAAAATGTCTTAACAAAAAAGTTTATTTCTCACCCTAATCTTCCTAATCTCAATGTAATCAATCTCCTGAATCAATTTCTTTTACACATTTCTGTTTTCATGTCTTTTTCTGTTTTCATTTCTTTTTCTGTTTTCTAATAGCTTAAGGCTATATTTTTTGATTTACCAATTTTAAACAATATCTAATTACTCCCTCATGGGAGTTGAGAGTGGAAGATTTACCTTACTTAGAAAATGTAAGCACTTACCTCCACCCCTACAATTGTTCCGTGGTTATCACATGACATGCTGGTAAAATTCTTACAATAGGTTCACTGTAGAGAAAATAAGGCCCCATTTGCTAGCATTTAATGATTTCCATGGTGGGAATAATCCATGTGGAACTATCCCACCATGGATAATTATTTCAAGCTACCAGACAATTAACTCTAAAAATTCATGAAAGTTCAGCTATTAGCTCTAGCAATCCAATACAGTCCAGCTCCAGCACGCCATTAGACAATATTCATTAACACTATTAGTTACCTTTTTAACACTAAACACTACAATAATAAAAAAAAAATTACCAAGACAATCTTAAAAAAAAGAATTTCAAAGACATAGGCAGTATGATATAGGTGCAGTGACAGGTAGATATTCCAAGTGAACATAATTGACTCCAGAAAGAGATTCAGGCGTGTTTGAACACTTAATTGATGACAAAAGTGGCACTACAGAACGATGAGAGAATAAACACTTATAAATAAATGGCCTGGCCTATGTGGCTCAGTGGTTGAGTGTCAACCCATGTACCAAGAGGTCGCCAGTTTGATTCCCAGTCAGGGCACATGCCCAGATTGTGGGTCCGATCCCCAGTGGGGGGCATGCAGTCGATGTTCTCTCTCATCAATGTTTCTGTCTCTCTCTCCCTCTCCCTTCCTCTCTCTCTAAAATCAATAAAGAAAAAATATTTTAATAAATAAACAGCTTTGGGTCATTTATGTACCCATATGATTTCTTATTTGTACCATAACAAAATCAATTCTAGGTGAGAATATAAGAAGTAAAGTAGTAAAACTTCTAATACATTAGAATATTTTCAAGACTTGTTGTATGAAAAATATCTTGAATATCATGTGCAAAAAAATACCCACTAACCATACAGAAAAATATTGATAAATGAGATTATTTATTAAAATAAAATACTAAAGAATGAAAGGGTAAACCATAGAGTGATGTAAGGTTTTACAATACAAAGAAACAGCAAAAAAAGTTATATCTGAGATCCATAAACAACACTTAAAAATCAATAAAGAAAAGACAGATAATGAAAAAGAAAAGTGGATAGGGAATTTGAACTAATGATTCATGAAAGAAGATTTCTAAATGGCCAATAATTATAAGACAAGAGGCTCATTCTCATCAGTAATCAGGAAATGCTAATTAAAACCACAAGGATTTTTTTATTTCATGTCCAATTAAGTTTTCCATGAAATGAAGCTTAAAAAGAAAGTTAAGTTGTTATTGAAAATTAAATATCTTTCTCAATTTAATTTGGGGATTCAGTTTATACATATGATAATATCTCTCTCATATTTTAGTGACCTTCATTTTCTCTTTTCTTTTTTAAAAATTTCATTGAGAAAATATTACCATGCTGGGTAGCTACTCTCTAACTTTTCTATATTATCAGATATTTTACTATGTTTAGTTCTTTCATGTTCTTTATACTATAAAGTTTATTCAATTTAATTTTGGATCTCATCATTTTATGTCTGTAGTTTTTCTTAAATCTGTGTACACTGCTTTATTGCTTTATTTATTTATTTATTATTTATTTATCTATTTTACTTTATCTTCTATTATCTCAAGTTTCCCATCTTTTTTTTCTTTTTTGCAAGGTCAGATATTCTGTGGATTCATCTTGGTCTTTTCTCTTTCAGAATTCCTGTTTTTACTCAGTTCATAGTTTGGGTTACCGGAAAAGCATACTCTGAAACAGAGTTCAGCGTGCAAATTAAGGAGTACCCTTGGGGTCAGCACTTGCAGAATGGAGGGGAAGAAAGCATGCTTAAGCAGAGAGGTTGATCTGAATGAAATGCAGGGTCAAGACAGCCTCGAGTCACCCCACAGACAACTTTAAATAAGATGATTGTTTAGAATATCCCCAAATGGATCAGATGGTCAGACATATAGACCTTCACATCCATCAGTTATTGAATATGAGCCACCCCAGGAAAGAATGTGACCTTTGGTAAGGTATTCTGCTGTTGAGACAGTCACTAAGAGTCTGGCAGCTAACGTGTGTCAGCCCACAACTATCACAGCATTCGAGGCCACTCATCCTTCACTGAAGGAGGACTGTCTGGAAGGTGCTCTACAGTGTCTTCCACATCTCATGGGTCTAATGCTTTTTTTGTTTTACTTTTATATGTAAAAGCCAAGTCATTTATTCTACAACAGGCATCATCAAACTACAACGCCAAGGCCAAACCTGGCCCATTTTCTCTTTTTGTAATAAAAATGTATTCCAACCAAACCATGCCCATTCATCTATGTATTGCCTATGGCTTCTTTTATGCTATAGACAGAGTTGGTTAATTGCAACAGAGACCTTATGGTACACAAAGCCTAAAAGATTTGCCATCTGACTCTTTACAGAAGAAATTTGCTGAACTCTATTGTAGAAAGCGAGTGTGCTTTCTATACGGTTGTATAATTAGGGCTGTTTCATTTAGACATCTTCCCTGAGTGGGAATTTATAACAATAACAATAACTGAGTTAATGGAGCACTTAGCATTGAGAACCTTTTACAATTTAAATGTATTATTACTCCCATAAGCCCCATTGAACCTCAGGTGCTCTGGCCTCAGAATCCAGCCCCTTAATCACTGAAAAGTAGTTGAAGAATAGCTTTCCATTTCTCAGCAAGAGTCCGTCAGGCTTTGCCTTCCCCAGCCCCCAACCCCCATGCCAGAATTTAGAAGCATAACCATGTAAACTGCAATCACTTGTTTTGGAGAAGTGCCCTGGGTTCTTGGGTCCCGAAATAAATGTCTAGCTCCCATTTGCTATACACATGAGTAAGGTTAGGGTGAGCATAGCTGGGTTGGAAAACAGCCAAAGATGCCCTGTATATATCTGGTTTGGGCCCCTCTTCTCACCCCAGGCTACTCTGCATCTAATTTCTAGTTTCTGGGATCCCCTGGAGCACCCTCATACCTGCTTTCTCCGCACTATTTTAATACTTGTCACATATTTCCATCAGCCTTCTTCTTCCGGGAAAGCACTGTCCTCTGATACTCCTCTTACAGTGTTACCTTCTAATTCCCCTGGTCCACTTCCGTGGGCTGCAATAGCCCTGGGAGGTGAATGCCTGTGCTTCATCTGCCACTTTGATCTGACAGGCACACCGATGTTTTTAATTGTTTGTTTTTAAATCTACAATGGCTCGAGGGGAAAAAAGGTTAAGTCAATGTCAGTGCTCCACTTTGAGTTTTTAATTGATAATAAGCACCTACATATTTACATTGTAGGAGTATTAAGTGTATGCAGTGAGTGGTTGACGCTAGTGTTATGTGGAGCCTGAGGCAAAGACAGATTCAGTAGTATTGACCCTGTCTTTACTTAAAAGTTTAAATATTTTATTTGTCATGGATGTCCTTACATTAATTTTTTTTTAAAGCTTGCATTAAAATATTTTTATCTTCATTACTGAGCTTTTGTGTGCCCCTTTATATTTTGTGCCCAAACCAAGTGACTCACTAGCTTCAAACTTACTCCAGCACTGCTTAATTGGGCCCTCAGAGCTATTGATTGATTGTATGGTATTCTCACTTATGGATAAGGAAACTCATCTAACTGTGAATAGTGATACAAGAAGGATGCTGTAGGAACACCTGTGGCCAAGGTGTTTATGGCACTCTTTTGATGCTAGCTCATATAGCACGTTTAGGTGTTTGTTCTTGTAAAGTATTCCCACTTTCAAGAGCCTTGTGTTAAAAGGTCAAGCTACCACACAGCATATAGGAGCAGAAAATTCATTAAAGCATCAGCAATTTGTATGATGTGATATGAAAACTAGTTGTTTGGATTAGGAGAGACAAGCTAAGCTTTAATGTGGAGCAGATGAGAAGGAAAGAGTCAGCCTTATAGATGCCTAAAATCCACATGGGATCTGCAGTTGGCTTTAGGCAGAGCAATAGGAAAGTCCTGAAAAATAAGACTCGAGAACAATAATCAGTTTTCTACATTTTCCTGAGCTAATTTTCCTCACTCTAATTATGTGCAAAGCATCAAATGCATTATCCTCCCTCATACCAAAAGGGTCTCAGTAAATATGTATTGCTCTAGCAAATGGACCACATAAAATGATTGGTGCATTTTACTCAGTTACATTTCAAACTTAACTATTCTGAATATGTTTTTTTTTAATTATGTAAAAATAGAATGCTACTCCATTAATAAAATCAATTGTAATAATAATAAATAACTATTGAATAATAAGAAATGCCAAAATGATAGGCATCTTTATTTATGATAAATGTTGGCAAGATGTAAGCAGTACATTTACTAACAGAACCATACAATCATAAAGTATTTCAGGCATATATAGCCAAAATACAATTATAATTTTTCAAGAATGAAAACACTTCAAAATTATAGCGTGCACAGCTCTAAATTGATTCTATAAATAGGTTTCAGAAAATCATTTACCAGATGGTTATATTTAAGATGCCACTCAAGCTTCCTTTTCAGTTAGAGTCACCTATGTACAAAACTGTTGATAGTAAGAAAAACAAAAGACCTACACTTTCAAAGAGGACTAAATGGTTGGTATAACAAAAGACAAATAAAAAATACAGAGACATTTCCAGTTAAATAATACTGATACACAGAAAGCAAATTAATATTTTAATCAGGCTCCATTTCATACAAGCAACTCTCAGTCATCATAATCTAAAAATTATTCATCTATATCCTGATTGCAATTTTGATTGTCATCAAATTCACTTACTTCACTAGTCTCACAACACAGTGCATGATTAACAGTGCAGATCATGGAGTCAGAGTGCCTGCACTGATAGCCTAAATTTGTGGCTTTAGACAAGGTGCTTAACCTCTTGAGTCTCTGCTTCCTCATCTGTAAAATGCATAAAAAATGGCAACTATAATTTTATAGCATTTTTAAAAATTAAATAAGAGGGTGCAATGCCTGACGTATAAAAATTGCTAAATAGGTGTTAGTGATTGATGTTATGATTAAAAGAATGGTAAAAGGACTTAATCAAATTAGAGAATTCACTTTTAGGAAAATACTATTAGTATGAGCAATAGAATATTTAATAGGCAACACAATAGGACTTACTGTAAAAATGAGTGTGTGTATATCCATGTTTTCTGCTCTTTGACCTTTGGGTTATCTACATGACCCCATAGCTGGGAGACAGTGCATACCACTTCTCTTTTCCTTGAGAAACAGTTTTCCCTTAAATTCAGCTGCTCATGATAGTCCATGGGAGCTAGTGCTCCTGAGGATACACTTAGGAAGGTAACCGTATGCTAGTGACACAAAATGTGGAAGATGCTAAAACATAAAGATGTCATTGCATTTGTGATTACAGCAAAGACGTCGAGTGATGGCACTGTCTACATTCAGGTGAAAACTAATTTAATAATAGGTGCTTTTACCCTGACTTTTTGCATTGTGTTCAGTGTTATAAAATGGCAAATCGTAATGTCACCTCAAAGATATAGACTTGGTTCATTATAGACTGAAGTTTTGTAAAAGCACATTCCTTAGACTGAAAAAAAAAAACAGAAAACAAAAACACTCAAAGATTCTAAAACATATTTCAGGGGATGCTGCACAGCCTTTTTCCAGGACACAGAAGCGTCAAAAAACCATCTTTGATCCTGTAAAACAAAATGAGCAGCCCCGGTCGGTTTTGCTCAGTGGTTAGAGCGTCAGCCTGCGGTCCTGAGAGACCCGGGTTCAGTTCCCACTAAGGGCACGTACCTCGGTTGCAGTTTGTCCCCGGCCCTGGTTGGTCATGTGGGTGGCAACCACTCGATGTGTCCCTTTCATGTCGATGTTTCACTCTCTCTCTCTGTTCCTCTCTCTCCCTCCCACTCTACCTGAACAAAAAATGGAAAAAATGTCCTCGGGTGAGGATAAAAAAACAAAAAACAAAAACCAAAAAACAAAATGAGCAAATTAAAGATATCATTTAACTACTGCATGTTCTCTTTCCTTACTGACCTTCTAAGCTTGCTTTCTGGATGATTCTGACTTATTGTTGCTGACTGCTCAGACCTCAGTTTTGGTTATCGTTTCTTCCAGGAAGTCGCCTCTAGGGTAAGAGTCCACATTTTGTGTTCTGTAGTACCCTGGACTTCCTGTATGAAGGCATTTGTCACACTTCATAATACTGCCTCTTTCGTTATTGATATCTTCACTGCATCGAAACTCTTTGAAGCCAAAATCACTCTTATCTTGTGTAAAATTGTATTGCCAGATCCATCCCTGGGTCAGCGCCCAGAGAATATTGGCTAACAGAAAGGAGAGAAGGAAGGGAGGAGGGAGAGAGCAGGAATGGACAGGCAGCATGTCCTTTTCAGCAACATCAGCGAAGCTGGCAGAGCTCAGAACAAGGTGCCCTGTGATCCCAGACTCAGCTGCGGCACAGCGAGAGGGAACTGCTGCATGTTAGTTCATAGGGGCAGTTCAGGCATCTTTCCTAGCATCCACCTGAATTTAGCTTTTACATCTTTATTTCATGGCAAAGCTAGAAAATAAATTCTCATACTGACTTCCTTTGCTTCAGCTTTTTGAAGCCTGAAGATGAAAATACCTGTAAAACAATTTAATCCTCTGAAATAACAGTGGAGAGAAAAAAACTGTAAGCAAAAGCAAGCCAGTGATAATTAATTAAAATATGGCAATATTATTTTTGTTTCTTTGAATAAAGCTCTCCTCCAATGAATACTAATGAAGGAAGATAGAAAGATGTGTGGCTACATCTATTTTCTGTTGAGATGAGATTGTGATAAATGGTGATGGACGGAGACTTGACCTGGGGTGGTGAACACACAGTGCAATATACACATGATGTATTATAGAATTGTACACCTGAAACCTATGTAATTTTATTAACCAATGTCACCCCAATAAATTCAGTTAAAAAAAGAAAGATGGGCCCTGGCCATTTTGGCTCAGCGGTTAGAGCGTTGGCCCATGGTCCAAGAGACCCAGGTTCAGTTCCTGCTAAGGGCACGGACCTTGGCTGCAGTTTGTCCCTGGCCCTGGTTAGGTCGTGCGGGAGGCAGCCACTCAATGTGTCCCTTTCACATTGATGTTTCTCTCTCTCTCCCCCTCCTGCTCTATCTGAACAAAAATGGGAAAATGTCCTTGGGTGAGGATAAAAAAAAAAGAGAGAGAGATAAGATTAATACAGAAAACATATCTCTTTCAAATATCTTGACACACAGTTTATAAAGCAAAATTTTAAAAATCCTCACCTTAGGATATTTTTCTATTTATTTTCAGACAGAGTGGGAGGGAAAGAGGGAGGGAGGGGGAGAGAGAGACAGGGACAAACATTGATGTGAGAGGGACACATTGATTTGTTGCCTCCCACATGACCCAGACAAGGATTGGGAACTGAACCGCAACCGAAGTACGTGCCCTTGACTGGAATCGAACCCTTGACTCTTTGGTCCTCGGGCTAATGCTCTAACCACTGAGAAAACTGGCTAGGGCAAAAGCAAAATATTAGATGACTAACTTCATACTTCTCTTTATTTAGTTTTTCTAAATATTCAGACTTATGTTTTACCCACTTTTAATTCATGATATTTTTACCTGGGAGAAAAAATGAACTATACGTATGGCCAGGGTCTGGTCTGCTGTTGTACACACACACACACACACACACACACACTATTCTTCTCTTTGTACTATTTTACTAATACATTTTTTTTAAATTTCAAATTGACTTTTATATGAATCTATGTTATATCATCATGATGTGGAACTTCTTAGTAGCCCACCCAAATGCTATCTCCTCTGTCCTAAAAGAATCCAAATTATATCTAATAATTTACCCTATTTTTTACTCCAAAGCAGAATTCTCATTGGTCTCTGTTGTCAAGCTACACATAGTAGTTCCTTGGCCAAGTGAATCAAGATTTTGGGGGCTCTGAACACTATAAAATGTGCAGACCATCTTTCAGAAAAATAATACAGATGATGAATATAAAATAGGTATGGTTAAAAACAAGAAAATTTGTAAGAAATTCAAAAACTTTATAACTGACTAAAAATACTATAACATAAAATCCATAAAAATAATACAATTTTAATGAACTGCTTGACTCATCTCTACATTTTTTTTCTTTTTCCCTTCTTTTTTTTTTGGTTAATCCTTACCCCAAAATATTTTCCCATTGATTTTAAATAGATTGTAAGGGAGGAAGAGAGGGAGAAAGAGAGAAACATCAATGTAAAAGAGACACATTGATTGGTTGCCCCCTGCATGACCCTGACCAGGGCCCAGGATGGAAATTGCAACCCAGGTACGAGCCCTTGATCAGAATGGAAGCTGTGACCCTTTGGTCTATAGGCTCTGACCACTGAGCCAAACTGGCCAGAGCTCTACATTTTTCTTTTCAAAGCACACAGTCCTTGATTATAAAGCTCCATCTTATAAAATAATTTTATAGCATCATTTCCTATAGAGAGAATAAAAATATATTTCAGTCTTTTATCCCCCAAAGTTTAAAATCATACTTTGTTTTTATTATTGGTACTCACTTGCTATTTTAGTTCTGTTGCAGGCATATGCCCTAGCAATAGAGGAATTATGATAAATTCAGTTTCATGTAATTTCATTCAAAATAGAAGCAAAATGAATTATTTAAAAAAGGAAATATAAACATGTGAGCACATTACTAAAGCCTCTCTCTGGACCTTTGAAAAAGCTCCTGCAAGTGATGGGCCTAGAACTTCATTATCTTAAAAGGATATCCACCTCTGTCTCTGGTGCTGTCTGGCTCAACGTGAAGAGAAGTACTACTTTTCATGTGTCAGAGACAGGTTCTCTACCTTCTTCATAGTGATGTGAACAAAATACCTCTTGTAGCCACGGGGAAATCGGCCAGTGTAAAGTAAGGCTGGCAAAGTAGATATGCACAGGACCTACATTCTTGAAAGGAATATTCAAGAAATGTTCATATCATCCCTAGAGCTTACCCTACCTTTGGATATTTATATTTTATCAGGAAACTATTATTTAAGCTACTCTACAGTAGAATTTTCACTTACTTAGCATTGAATTCATCCAAATGGGTACATAAAATTAATTTGCATTATTTCTGAATGGCTTATTGTTTGAATAAAGCTACTTTTACATTTTCACTCAGATGTAATCCTCAACTATGAAATTATTCTTTGTAAAGTTATTGCGAACTGTTGAATTTCAAAACTATCACAGATGGCATATATTTCTTGAATAACAGTAAAGATTTTAATACTTCTGATATTTCTCAAGTATGATAATAATGAATAGTTTCAAGGATATTCAGGTATATAAAATTAATGTATTAGAAATTCACACTGATAATCCTATTTGGCATAATGAATTACCTCACCCCAAATAAATATTTTAAGTTGATTGAAGAAAACCAGAGGTTCCAGAGTATTTTTAATGAATTTTCAAAGTTTAAAAATAAAGCTTAAACCATTACCCAAACATTGATATGAAAATACACATTAGAGTATTGTCTTATTGGTGAGACATGTGTTATAAGTTTGCATATCTCAATTACAGATATTTCAAGGCATAAAGTTGAAAACAAATTTTCTTTCATTGTTCATAAAAAAACAAACTCCCCAAAACCACAATTTCCTTCAGACTCAAAGCGCGTTTAAAGTTCTGTTCCTGAATAGCTAATATGTTTTGATTTACACTCTTTAAAGCTCTAGGAAGTCCCAGGCAGGAGACATCAAGCACATAACTCAGTGAGAAAGAAACGTGATTCAAGAGAAAGAAGGGGAAACGGGAGTTTTGGGGTTTTGTTTATAACAGTTCCAAAAGGAACCTAACAAAAGGTATTGTCAGGAAACATTAAAATTCTCTGAAAGGTAAATCAAAAATCCAAGAGCTAGAGAAGTAAAAAAGTAATACCCAGAGGAATACTGACTAGTTTGAATCAGTAGACATTTTCTTTTTAATGTGGGAAACAGTTTTCCCCCGAAGTTCCCTGGCTGGGTAAGGAGGGACTGTTAAAGAACGAAAACCAGGAAACGAGAAAGGGTTTCATGTCTTTGACACCACATTTCTGTCCACAGGCCTCCCGTTTCCCAAATGTTTCCTGTTGTTAGGAAACCATTGGTGCCTTTTTCACGGTGGCTTCAGCTTGCTTTGCTTCCTCATTACGCTGTGAGACCCGCTACAGAGGCCTCCCAGGGTCTCGAAGAGAATTACCTGATTTTTTGTTTCTTAGTGTTTTCCTAATTAAATGTTATACTTATATATGCTTTTATGGGCAAGAAAGACTGAATTTTATACTTTTTATACAGGTGTTTGGCACCCATTCTACAAACCCACAAGGGAAGATAATATTTAAAATCATTCTTGTTCTTCCAAACTGCTGTATACCAGCTGTACGCAAACTGTGATTGACTCAGTAATATTTTCATGTGTCTCAGTTCTTTCATGATTGTGCTGTCTTTTTTTTGTTTTTAATTTTTTTTAAATTTATTTTAGAGAGAGAAGAAGAGAGAGGGACAGAGAGATAGAAACATCAATGAGAGAAAACATTGATTGGCCACCTCCTGCATGCCCCCCACTGGGGATCAGGCCCACACCCTGGGCATGTGCCCTGACCCGGAATCGAACCGGCGACCTCTTGGTGCACGGGTCGATGCTCAACCATTGAGCCACACCAGGTGGGTTGTTTGTTTTTGCTCGTTGTCCAAGGAGCTACATGTAGTTCAGTAGATGGACTATATAAATTATGACTGCTAAGAAAAAAATATTTTTATTCTGTTTCTCCAATAAATTTTATGACCTCGTTTAGGATACAAAATTTCTTTGATATTGTTTCTCAGCCCTGAGTGTTTCAGTCTGTCTTGGGCAATGAGACAAGATAATGATAAGTCATGGCAGTGACAACAAGGGCACACACGCAGGTTGTTAGAATACAAGGAGAATATGAGGGGTTGGGGGTGCTCAGCAATGCCTTGCTTATTTTTATAATTATAAAATATATCAAGTCTAAATAAATATGGAAAGAATAATATAACAAATATCAATGTTGCTACCTTTAATTTAGTTAATAAAATTTTTGTAACTTAAATTCAGATCATTCAAAATACTAAGAATACAATATTACAGATGTATATTAAATTCATTCCGCAGTGTTTCTAATTCCTATTCTTTTCTTCCTTATTTAAAGTGACAATCATCCTAAATTTTGTCTGTGTCATCTCAAAGCATGTTTTTATAGTTTTACTATATGAGTATGTATACAGAAAAACAAAACAAACATGCACACATACAATTTATTATGTATAGTACATATGTATTTATATGCATAATATATACACACACACACACAACTGTGTACATATATTTATAAACCTTGTAAATATACTACACATATTTCTGCAACTCACTTTTTTCACTTAGAACTTTGGTTAATCCTTATTCATGTCTATAAAGACCTGGCTCAATAACTTTTACTAGTATGTGGTATTCTAATTGATGATTAATATACAATATATTTAGCCATTTTCCTTTTGTAGCACTTTTAATATACATGGAGAATCTTATTACGAAGCATTTATAGAGCAGCATCAGTATTATGAACCTTGTTCTAGGCACAAAATGTCTTTGCAAATTACTTCATGAATAACTATTTCTTGTTTACATTTAAGAAGAGAAAGTCCCCATGCTATAAGCAAGTTTGTTACAAATTTTTTTTAATTGTTCAATAGTACTCAAATTAAATTTTCTTATAGATTTATTATTTTATGTCATAGTCATTCTCATATTTGATTTCTAAGTTTAACCACTAAGATTTTGCTATGAAATTTAGTAAAAAAATATATATCACTATAACATCAATAAATAAAAATCTCATCAAAATAATTAAATAAAATGTGAATTTTTAAAATTATGGTACTTGAAAAGATATATATATATTCATGTGTATATTATACATTATGTGTTTTAAATAGAAATAGATAATGATATATATGAGACTCTTTTTATTTAAAGAATTAATGTAATAGTTTCAATGTAAAGTTATTTCAAATACTTAGTGGTAGTATATGATTACTGTATACAACCTCCGGTATGTTGCAATATGATAGTGTCGATACAAGAAATGTCCAAACCTGTAGAGAATCTTTATATGTTTATTTAGGCCAAACTCATAACATATGCCAGGGAGCAAGATCTCCAATGCTCCAGAGAATGGCAGGTGTGCAGGTTATTTTATACATTGAAATCGAAGGAGAAGTCATAAGGAAGGTGCATGAAATCCATTGGTGGTAGATTAAGGAGGTGGGAGAGAGCAAAATAAAATATTTCGGACAGGATAAAAAGTGAAACAAAGAAACAGAAACTTTTACAATGCTGGTACAGGATAGTTAATAACTAACATTTACAGCACACAGAGATTGTATGCTGGCAACAAGATAGCAGTGAGGGGTTCCGTGGTCTCATGCTCTGCTGGTCTTTTGTTCTGGTGCCGGCTATTGTGCTTCAAGAGTTAGGAAAAGAAAATCACTATGATATTTCAAAGGTGTGTTGTCCTAGAGGCATAAGTACAGTAGTGAGAGCTCACTTAAGAAAGATCTACCTTTGCTAAAAAGCCATAGGCCTGGGACATGACTACCCACTATGGCCTGCCCAGTTAGAAATTTGTGATCAGACCATCCTGTGTGGTTACTTTTGGCCACTGAGCTTGTCAGAGCTGCGATATGGCCCACCTGAGCTTGTTAGGTTTATTGCATAGCCCCTTTCTTGTTTGCAATAGTACAGTCATACTTAGAAATATCTAAAATAATATTTAACATAAAATAGCTAATATAAAATAACTTTTCTCAAAATATAGTACAAGTTATATCCCTTATAATCATGAAGTTAATGTTACCAATCTATGACATTCAGATAAATTTAGCATTTGATTTCAACAAACAAAACTGCCATGGAAATAGCCGAGATTTTAGAGCATAGGCTAAAGATAACTAATACTGCAGAAGTTCCCAAATAATTTAAAAGTGTGCTTTTTATCCATTGTATATGATATTCAGCTTTATTCACTAGAATTAGTACTTTTTAGTTAGGAGATTATTTTTAAGTTTTGCTACATTTACAAAGAAATATAATAAAAAGAAAAAATTTTAAAGGTTAAATTTGAAGATTTCAGAGGAATATTTATAGAACACTGGTCTGATGTGTAGTAGTTTCAATATGTTATGTTAATTGTGAAAATCTCGGTCAGTTCTTTGTTTAATAAAGTCAATGATTATTATAAAATCATTTTTTCTCTAACACTTTGAAGGAAGAATGAAAGTAGGAACACTTATAAAATGGAAGATCTGCACTAAATACAATAAGAGTTAAAAAGTTAACATTGCGACAGTTTGGTATGAACAAGATCCTTTTATGTTGGCCATTCCCAGGTTACATCCCTTCGTACCCCTGTGGGATAGCGCATTCTCCTGAGAATTTAGAATAGCTCCAGGGCAGCAGAGGCCATGCTGCTGGGAATGGCTACATGTAAGAAAGGACTGGGATTTCATGTGCCAGTTTAGATCAGTGGATAACGCTCACCTAGGGAGCTTTGCAAACGATTTTTAGGCTATGCCATGGTTCCATGGGGAGAACACCATGATAAATCGGTGATGTCAGCTCTGCGTGGCAACAGGGAATCTGTTGCACACATACTATGTGTTTATTGCTTCTTTTCCTAAGGTCTATTTTTTAAGCTTCCAATACTTTTCTTTATGAGGTTCAGTGGGACATATAAAAGTTTGAGGATGTAATGAATTTTCAGGTATTTTCTTTATAAGCAAGGCAGAACAATAATGTCTACACGTGGGTGTAGACAGTGTACGTGTGGGGAAAAAAAAACACTGAAGATTTTTACAGGCAGAATGATGGGAGTAGAACAGAGGGACTGAACAAATCCTGATTTGGGGAGGCAGTGGAGACTAATGAATCCACTGAGACACAAGTGTGTGTGCCAGTTTCAACCATCCACTGCGAATGATCAAGCCTCCTCAAAACTTGGTAGATTAAAACAACCACTTATTTGCTAGAGATTTCACAGAAAATCAACTTGATCTGAGCCCAACTCGATCTAAACTCAACTAGGATCACCTCTGTGGCTGCAGTTATCTGATGACCCCACTGAGACTGGATGGGGCGAGATGGCCTCACTCACGTCTGGCAGTGTATGCTGGAAGTGCACTTCGGTTTTCTTCTATACACCCTCTTATTCTGCTGTAAGTCAAGTTGGATATCTTACATGATATTCTTAAGACAATGTTCCAAAAGGGCAAATGCAGAAACTGCAGTGTCTTAAGATCTAACCTTCAGAACTCAATCAACTGTCACTTCCACCATAGTCTGTTGGCCAAATCAAGTCCCAAAGGTCAATTGAAATTCAGTGGGTAGGAGAATAGATTCCACGTCAGATGGGACAAATTACAAAATATTGTAGTCAGTGTAATCTACCCCAGAGGCTATCACGTTGCTGGCAACCATCAGACACAAAGAAAACATCCAAAAATAATTTTCATGAAACTAGAGAGGAAAATCATTGGTCAAAGTATTAAGAAAATTAAGAAAAACCTATGGGTACATTTCTTTAATGTATTATTCATCTTTTCAATCAATAAAAAAGTATCTGTCATATAGTGGGTAAGAAATAAAGATTACTTGAATTAATAATAAAATAATTTGAAATATGTAAAGTAGTTTATGAATTAAAACTACAAAGTAGGTTTTTTTTATTATTTTCTATGTGTCTAGGTCTAAGAAACAACTTAACCATAAAATGCTAGGATATACATTTGAATTGAGCAAGTTGGGACCTAAATATGGTGGTATTTTAATCAGATGAGCACGGTATCCTTGTGGACATTCAATGTGTTACAAATATTAAAGACAGAGAACTGCAAATTGGATAAAAATTGATGAAGTATATACTTTCTATTTTTATAGCAGCACCCACATTAGTATAGAAAATGTGAAGGAATTTATAGGCCACTTGCATTTCTGTGTAGAACTTCTCATAATGATCACATACTTATGGCTAAGAACATTTTAAACTTACAGAACTTTTAAATGAGATGCAAGTTCTACAAATGTTTCTAATGGGAGTTCACCATTTTCAAATTCAACTACCGCAAACTTAAAGGCTCATTATACATGGAAATAATTGTAGGTTTGTATTTATCACCTTTACAGAATAATTATGGATGATGAGGAAAAAAATTAAGGGCACAAATTAATGACCATTTTAAATCTTTTTGAGGAAAAAATAATTAGTTTATTTTCAGGTAACATTTAAAATATCATTGTCAGACAACATTGCAGCTTGTAACTTGTCAGTCATGATAAAAATTGAGTTTAGTGTACCTTCAGAATTTAAATGAGTTTATCATGTTATCAAGAAATTACAGGGGTCTATAAGCTAATTAGAAACATGGTTAATATAAAAATAAAGATATGAAAATGTGCATAGCTGATTTAAAGAAGCTTAGAAATCAATAAAGCCTAGTTAATTGAACATGCTAAACTGTATAATTTGAATAATGTACAGAAAAACAATTTTCAAGTACTCCAATAAAGTGCAATCAACCCTCCTCAAAATTAAGGCATCATCTACAATAGCATGAATGAGCTATAAAATTTGTAAGTCTATGCTCTTATCCAAACACTATCGGTTAACATACAAACTCGTTACATTTGCTTTAAATTATTTTCATTATTGTTGAAAGTATTACAGATGCCCCTCCTTTTTCCCCCCATTGACGCCCTCCACCCCATTCCCATTCTTCCCACCCACACCCCTACCTTTACTGTACTATTGTCTGTGTCCATTGATTATACATATAAATTCTTTGGTTTATCTCTTTCCGCCCCCAACCCCTTTCCTCTGAGGTTTGTCAGTCTGTTCCCTACTTCCATGTCTCTGGATTTATTTTGTTTGTCAGCTTATTTTGTTCATTAGATTTGACAAATAAGTGAGATCATGTGATACTTGTCTTTCTCTGGTTGGCTTATTTTACTTAGCATAATACTCTCCAGGTCCCTCCAAGTCACCTTAAAGGATAAGAGATCTTTTTTTTCTTACAGCTGCATAGTATTCCATTGTGTAAATGTACCACAGCTTTTTCATCCACTCATCTACTGATAAGCACTTGAGCTGTTTCCAGATCTTAGCAATTGTAAATAGTGCTGCTATGAACATAGGGGTGTATACATTCTTTCTGATTGGTATTTCAGGCTTCTTAGGATATATTCCTAGAAGTGGGATCACTGAGTCAAATGGCAATTCAATTTTTAATTTTTTGAGGTAACACCATAGTGTTTTCCATAGTGGCTGCACCAGTCTGCATTCCCACCATTTTTTGTGGAGACTAGCGTCCCTTTGTCTCCATACCATCTCCAGCACTTGCTGTTTGATCATTTGTTGATGGCAGCCATTCTGGCATGTATAAGATGACACTTAATAGTCGTTTTAATTTGCATCTCTCTAATGATTAATGAGGTTGAGCATTTTTTCATATGTCTTGGCCATTTGTATGTCCTATTTGGAGAGGTGTCTATGTAGGTCCTCTGCCTATTTAATTAGATTATTTGTCTTCCTTTTGTTCAGTTGTATGAGTACTCTATATATTTTGGAAATTAGCCCCTTATCTGATGTATCATTGGCAATTATGCTCTCTCATATAGTGGGTTCCCTTTCCATTTTGATGTTTGCTTCTTTTGCTGTGCAGAAGCTTTTTAGTTTGATGTGGTTCCATTTATTCATTTTTTTCTCTTTGTTTTTCTTGCCTTAGGCATTGTATCTATGAAAATTCTGCTGCATGTGATGTCTAAAATTTTGTTGCCTACATTTGCTTCTAGAATTTTTATAGATTCACAAGTCATATTTAAGTCTTTTATCCATTTTGAGTTTATTCTTGTGTATGATTTAAGTTGGTAGTCTAGGTTCACACTTTTGCATGTAGCTGTCCAATTTTCCCAACACCATTTATTAAAGAGGCTGTTTTACTCCACTATATGCTCTTGCCACCTTTGCAAATATTAATTGAGCATAATGTCTTGAGTCAATTTCTGGGTTCTCTGTTCTGTTCCATTGATCTATATGGCTCTTCTTGTGCCAGTACCATGTTGTTTTGATTACTATGGCTTTGTAGTATTGTGATCTCTCCTACTTTGTTCTTCTTTTTCAAGATTGCTGTGGCTATTCGGGGTCTTTTTTGGTTCCATATAAAATTTGGCATATTTGGTCTAGTTCCATGAAATAGGTCATTGGTATTTTAATGGGGATTGCATTGAATCCATAGAATGCTTTTGGTAGTGTGGACATTTTAATGATGTTAATTCTTCTAATTCATGAATAAGTTGTATGCTTCCACTTTTTTATACCCTCCTCTGTTTTTCCAATGTCCTGTATTTTCTGAAAATAGGTTCTTTATTTCTTTGGTTAAGTTTATTTCTAGGTATCTTAGTTTTTTTTGCTGCAATGATAAATGGTAAATTGTTTTAATTTCTCTTTCTGTGAGTTCATTGTTGGTGTATAAGAATGCTATCAATTTCTTGATGTTAATTTTGTGTTCCACTACTTTGCAAAATCCATTTATTAGCTCTAGTAGATTTTTAATGGAGTGTTTAGGGTTCTCTACATACAATATTGTGTCATCTGCAAATAATAACAGTTTCACTTTCTCCTTTCCAATTTGGATCCCTTTTATTTTTCCTTCTTGTCTAATTGCTATGGCTAAGACATCTAGTACTAGGTTAAATAAGAGTGGTGAAAGTGGGCACCCCTGTCTTGTTCCTGTTCTTAAGGGAAATGCTTTTAGTTTTTGCCCATTGAGTATGATGTTGGCTATAGGTTTTTCATATATGGCCTTTATTATGTTGAGATATGATCCCTCTATTCCCAGATTGCTAAGCATTTTTATCAGAAATGGGTGCTGGATTTTGTTGAATGCTTTTTCAGCATCTATTGATAGGATCATGTGGTTTTTATCTTTCATTTTGTTTATGTGGTGTGTCACATTTATTGATTTGACAAGATTGTACCATCCTTGCACCCCTAGGATGAATCCCACTTGGTCATGATGAATAATTTTCTTGGTGTAATAATAATTGCTGGATCTAATTTGCTAATATTTTGTTAAGGATTTTGGCATCTATGTTCATCAGGGATATTGGCCTGTAGTTTTCTTTCTCTGTAGCGTCTTTATCTGCTTTTCGAATTAGAATTATGCTGGCCTCATAAAATGAATTTGGAAGTTTTCTTTTCTTCTTAGATTTTTTGGAACAGTTTGAGGAGAATGGGTGTTAGATCTTCTTTGAATAGTCTATAAAACTCCCCCATGAAGCTGTTCTGTCCTGGGCTTTTGTTTGCTGGGAGTTTCTTGATTACATCTTCAATTTCCTTAGTTGTTATTGGTCTGTTAAAGTTGTCTATCTCTTCCCAGTTCAGTTTTGGGAGACTGTGTGTTTCTAAAAATTTGTCCATTTTGCCTAGATTGTCCATTTTATTGGCATATAATTGTTCATAGTATTTTTTAATAATCCTTTGTATTTCTGTGGTGTCAGTTGTTAATTCTCCTGTTTCATTTCTGATTTTGTTTATTTGAGCCATCTCTTTTTGTTTCTTGGTGAGTCTGGTTAAGAGTCCATCAATCTTGTTTATCTTTTCAAAGAACCAGCTGTTTTGTTTTATTGATCTTTTAAATTGTTTTGTTTTTTTTTTAGTTTCTATGTCATTTATTTCTTCTCTTTCCTTTACTATTTTTTCCTTCTACTTGCTCTGAATTTCTCTTTTTGTTTACTTTCTAGTTCTTTAAGTTATAGTGTTAGAAAGTCAATAAGAAATTTTACTTGTTTTTTGAGGTACTCCTTTGGAGCTATGACCTTCCCTCTCAGAACTGCTTTTGCTGTGTCCCATAGATTTTGTGTTGTTGTGTGTTCATTTTCATTGGTTTCCAGGAATTTTTTATTTTCTTCCTTGATCTCTTTGGTAACCTATTCATTGCTTAATAACATTCTATTTAGCCTGCATCTGTTTGAATGTTTTTGCAAGTTTTTGTTGTAGTTGATTTCTAGTTTCATGCCATTGTGATCTGAGAAGATACTTGATATGATTTCAATCTGCTTGAACTTGTAGAGACATAGTTTATGCCTTAACATGTGATCTATGTTTGAGAATGTTCCATGTCCACTTGAGAAGAATGTGAATTCTGCAGTTTTGGACTTTAATTCTCTGTAGATATCTATTAAACCCATTTTATCTAGTGCATCAAGTAGGGTCTCTGTTTCCTTGTTAATTTTTTGTCTAAAGAATCTATCCAGTAATATCAGTGTGGTGTTGAAGTCCCCTGCTATGATTGCATTGCTGTTGATTTCTCCAGAAGTTTTAAAATATATTTTGGTGCTCCTATGTTAGGTGCATATATGTTTACCAAGGTTATATCTTCCTGTTGGAGAGATCATTTGGATATTATGTGGTGGCCTTCTTTGTCTCTAGTTATGGCCTTCATTTTGAAGTCTATTTTACCAGCTATATGTATTGCTACCCCAGCTACTTTTTCCTTTCTGTTTGCTTGGAAAATTTTTTTCATCCCTTTACTTTCAACTTATGTGAGTCTTTTGTTGCGAGCGGGTCTTTTGTAAACAACATATATATGAGTTATGCTTTGTTATCCAATTAGCTACTCTGCGTCTTTTGATTGCAGCATTTAATCCAGTTATGTTTAAGGTTATTATTGATATATACTTATTTATTTCCATTTTTTTTATTATGGTTATGTTTCTCTTCCTATTTCTTCTGCTTATTACAGCAGTCCTTTTAATATTTCTTGGAGTGATGGTTTGATACTCTTATATTCCCTTAGCCTTTTTTTTTTTTTTTTTGGCTGGGAAGCTCTTTACTTCACCTTCTATTTTGAATGATAGTCTTGCTGGATAGAGTAGTCTTGGGTTCAGATCCTTATTTTTCATTACCTTGGTTACTTCATGCCATTCTCTTCTGTAGTGTTTCTGTTGAGAAGTTAGCTGATAGCCTTATGGCAGTTCCTTTGTAGGTCACCTGTTGCTTATCTCTTGCTGCCTTTAGGCTTCTCTTTTTGTCTTTAATTTTTGGCATTTTAATTATGATGTGTCTTTGTATGGGCCTCTTTGGGTTCTTCTTCCTTGGGGCTCTCTGTGCCTCTTGGACTTATATGCCTTTTTCCTTCACCAAGCTAGGGAAGTTTTCTGTCACTATTTCTTTAAATATATTCTATAACCCTTACTCATTTTCTTCTTCTTCTGGCAAACCTATGATGCAGATGTTGTTACATTTCATATTGTCCCACAGTTCTCTTAGGCTGTCTTCCTGTTTTTTAATTGTTTTTTTCTTTTTGGTTTTCTGATTAGGTGAAATTTCTCTACCCTGTTTTCTAAGTCACCTATCCAGTCCTCAGCATTCTCTACTCTGCTGCCTGTTCCTTCTAATGTGTTCTTTACTTCTGCTATGTCATTCTTCATTTCCACTTGGATGGTTTTCTGTGCTTTTATATCTTTACTCATGGTGCTGAGCTCTTTCCTAATGCTGTTGAGCTTCCTCATTATCATCAGTCTAAACTTACCTCTGATAACTTGCTTAACTGCATTTCATTTATTTCATCCTCATTATAGTTCTCTTATTTTATCATTTGGGATTTCAGCTATCTCAATAGGTTTGGGGGCCTGCCAGATTTTCCCCGTGGGTATTGCTATTCTGCTGGTTGTGGCTCCCTCTACTGGGTCTGGATGAGAGTGGGAGGGCCCACATTAAATACCACTGTCAAGTCTTACTTTCCTGGATAGATTTGCAAGCCAAGGAAAGATTTAGTTATCCTCTAGCTTTTTGCCTGGAGGCTATTAGTCTGAATTACTTGATGAGCCTTGATTAGTAGCCCTGCAGCTAAATGAAAAGTCCCTTGGGTGTAAGAGGATATCCAGTAGGTGAGGTGCTTGCTAGCTATCAGACTTTTGATGTTAATGAGCCTCAATTTGTATGTCTTTGGCCTGGCCTATTGGTTTTAGATTTCTGCAGGAGGGGCCAGTTGCTTCTCCCTGGGGCTCTAGGAAGGTGCTTTTTGAGTAATATGGTTACTGCCTGTGAGGGAGTGATTCAGTACAAGACTCCTGGTGTCATCCTGTCAAGCTCTCAGCTCTCTCCTGAGCCAGGAGCTCTAGACTCTCTCCACATAGCTCCAGCCTAATCCACCCTCCCTCTGCTGGATCCCAAGGTGAGTGGCTGTAGCTAATTTGGTGCTTTTTAAAACCCTCACTTTCTCAGCAGGAAGCACACACTGCTAATACAGCCCTCATTGCTGTCTATGGGCTCCCAGCCTGCCCCCACTTGCCTCTGCAGTTCCCACCAAGCTCGATTTGGTGTCCTCTCTGTCCCTGGTTGCACTGGCTCTCCTTCAGCTGCTCCTCAGTTGGATTTCCCCAATGTTCTGTCTTTATTTCAGTTGTAATTCCAGTTTTGTCCTGGAAGATGGTCTGTGTAGCTTCCATTCACTCTGCTGCCATCTCCAATTCCCTAGACATTATATCTTATAATTATTTTATTACCTTCTTAACAAATGCAAATGTACTCTCTGAATAAACACATAAAAGTGAGTATAAATATATTGTGCATGTACATGTATATTTAAAATTTCAGAACAGCAATGTTCCCTCCAAGTGACATTGACAATTAATAAATATGAATATTTATTGAACTTAACATATTAAAAGCTATACAAAAGAAAGATAAGTGACACTTAATCTGTTTTTAATATTTTAGTGCAATACATATGAAGGCATTGAACTGAAACATGAAGGATAAGTAATGGTAGTTATTTGATTCTCCACTTGATCCAGTCCAATATCTAGAGCAGTATTCTATGGCAAGATTGTATAAATTATTAAACTATCCCAACAAAGTCATTTACTCCACCCCGCCAAATTCTCTTCCCAATGAAACATTTTCTTTTTATGTACTTTGGTATCTATACTCTCAATATAATTGTTAATAGTAAATAGTAGTAGTCTGGAGAAAAGGTTGTTTTTTGTGGAAGCTAACTTTGTTTACTTATTCACTCAGAAAACTACTTTATTTAGATTGTTCTCATGGTTTCAACTTTCTTTTGTGTGGCTCATAGTTGAGGAGATGAGACAAACTTGCCTTAAAATCAAACACTGGTTTCCCATGGCAGACTGGATTCTGCACTGCCTTGGCTCTCAACTCATGACATCGATTTCATCCTTCTGCCACATTTGATTTTCTTTTTCTGCTTCAGTTCGATCTCTGCCCCTATGTAACTAAGGGGAACATGATCTCCATTTGTAACCTCAGGAGACATTCTGATATATCAATGTTAATCCTAAAAATCTCATTCTCTTGACCACCATGACTTTACAAGTGGGCATTTTACTAAATTTGGCCAATGATATACAAAGGAAAGACTAGGACTCCAGGCATAGTTCCCCTATTTATCTCTCTGAACACATTATCTGAATATGGCATTTTCAGTGGCTTTAAATTCCCTATGACCAGCCTAAGCATAGCCACCCTGGGTAGAAGGGCAGAGACAAGAGGACTGTGGAAGTGAGAAGCACCATGCTTGGATACTCCACTTCCTCTGGACTACTGTCGTGCAAAAGACCATCGTTCTCACTGTTCAAATCATTTTGGAGAAAGTTATTTTGTCTGTTACAAGCAGCAGAAGGCATTTCAACTAATACAAATGAATAATCCTCTAGTTTCAAATCTATACATTATACTTGCAGGCCTTCCCTCTCTGCCCCCCACCCCCCAATCTTAAAAGCAACTAACTGTTCCCAGGAACCTAATTTCTGAAAATTAGTATCCTTCAAAGTCTCTTTATTTTTCTCTGGTTGGTTCCAAGTAGGTTTCTCACATGATGGGTGAATACCTCAGTCTTTCAACTATAGTCATGGTACAGCCTCTGCTCAAGCTTTGTTCTTCTGCCCCTCATTCAGCTTGTCCAATTTCTTTTACCCAGAGCTGCACAGAGAAGCATCCACATTGATGGTACTCAGCAGATCAGTAAGGCATGCAGAGGTTGTCATCTGAGTGTCAGCAAGGCAATCAATCGTCCAGCTGCATTGCTGCAGTCTGTGCAGGGTGTCAGTCATCACCCTCTTCCTCAATTATGTACCATGCTTGTTTCCTCATTCCCAGTGCAGTTCTGATTCTACCTCAAAGAGTTCTGCATGCTTCTGCCTTTCCCTCCTCCCTCAAGCAGGGCCCAAAACCAGGCCATGTAGGAAAACAGAGTGCATCTCATCACTGCTGTCAGGACCTCACCTCTCTCCTTCCCTATGAAAAATAAAGCGTTTCAGTGGATTCAAGCAAACACCACGAGGGTGAGAGGCTGATGCTGGAGGTGTCTGTTGTGGTAGCTGTGAAGAAACCCCAGTCAACTAGCCTTGTTAAAATCAAAAATTGGGAAAATAGTCTTCATGGCTGGGTGTTTCTTCCATTAAAATAGCTATTTACCTTTTCTCATTTTTACACATAAGTACCTTAAGGCAATTTCCTAATCTTTCTTGAATTAATTTAGGTTTTTAACACTCAACATGATAATACTCATGGAGATAATTTCAATGTAGGACACATTCTGAATAAAAAGATGCCCACAAACTCCCTGTTTATAGATCTAAGATGGCCATAACAACTAAAATATTGTCATTTCACCCAGCCTACTAAATATCTTTTTATGCCCTGAATCAATTATTGTCATTTCAACCCATTGGCAGCTGAACATCAGAATATGTATGCACTAAATCCAGATGAAAGCACATGTTGTCTAGGACAACTTAATGACAGGGACTGCCAGCTTACTATTTATAAGGGGCCATGTACATAACATGAATGATGGGCCCTGTAGGGTGACCTGGGACAAAGTGGGAAGCACATATCTGGTCTAGGAGAGCCTGTGTCCTATTGAAACCAGGCCATTTCTCAGCTTCAGTTCATGCTTCCCAGGAAGATATAAATTATACAGTTTTTTCAAACATCTCAGACAGATATCTACCTTAGATATATCATAGAATAAATTGAAATAAAGGAAATACCCCTTTTCTCCTATTTTATTAGAAAAGACTTAAAATATGTAATACAAAGGAATCAAATTTGCAAGAAAAGAAACATACTCAAATACATTGTAACCAGAAGAATTCTTTTGAAAGTAATTGAAACTGCTACACAGATTCTCTAAAACTGTCTATAATATTGACCCACTATTTCAATTTTTAAAAACCTATCTTAATGCCCTGGCCGGTTTGGCTCAGCGGTTAGAGCGTCGGCCTGCAGTCCGGAGAGACCCGGGTTCGGTTCCCGCTAGAGGCACGTACTTCGGTTGCAGGTTGACCCCGGCCCTGGTTGGTTGTGTGGTGGCAGCCACTCGATGTGTCCCTTTCACATTGATGTTTCTCTCTCTCTATCTCTTCCTCTCTCTCCCTCCCACTCTATCTGTACAAAAAAATGGAAAAATGTCCTCCGGTGAGGATTACAAAAAAACAAAAAAAAAAAACCTATCTTAAGGATATTGCCCAAAGCATTAACAAACTGCACGCATAAGTATATTTATCCCCCAAACAATATAGAAATCATTAATAAGAGAATAATGAACTAATCTCTTCCCAAATTGTGTTCCATAGAATGTTACTGTTATTTAAATAAAGGGTCTGAGACCAAGATTATTTAATAGATTCTTTTAAACAGGAATCTTTACTCTCGACCTTCTCAGAACATTAAATGCTAATATGCACTACAAGTTCCCAAGATGCACATTTCCTCAAAAACTTTACCATAAAGACATTAAGAAATACTGTATATGAAGAGTTACTAATTCTGTGGAAATTGCTTATAAATCATATTATATTGAAAAATGAATAATGAATCGTTGAAAATAGAAGATATTGAAGGTAGAACAGGAATGTTGTTTGCATGGCAAGGTAATTTTTTTTCTGTTACTTTAAAATCTCAGACATTTCTCATAACTATTTTTTTCTGATATATTTCCTCGGGCAAGGGAAAAATTAAATAAATGGGGCTACACAAAACTAAAGAGATTTTGCACAGCAAAGGAAATCATCAACAAAATGAAAAGACAACCCACTGAATCGGAGAACATATTCACCAGTAATGCATTTGGTAAGGGGTTCATTACATAATGTATAAAGAACTTATAAAACCCAATACCAAACAACAAACAATCCAACTGAAAAAATGGCAAAAGACTTGCATAGACACTTCTCCAAAGAGGACACACAGGTGGCCAATAGACATATGAAAAGATAGATGCTCAACATCACTGATTATCAGAGAAATGCAAATTAAACCACGATGAGATATCACCTCACACCAGTCAGAATTCAATAAGTCAACAAACAAGTATTGGTGAGGATGTGGAGTAAAGGGAACTCTTGTACACAGTTGGTGCGAATGCAAATTGGTACAGCCACTGTTAAAAGCAATATGAAGTTCTCTCAAAAGATTAAAATGGAACTGCAATATGACCCAGCAATTCCACTTCTGGGAATTTATCCAAAGAAACTGAAACACTAATTGAAAGAATATATGTACCTCTATGTTCATTGCAGCATTATTTACAATAGCCAGGATTTGGAAGTAGCCCATGTGGCCATCAGTAGATGAGTGGATAAAAAAGCTGTGGTACATTTACACAATGGAAGAAAATTTTACCCTTTGCGACAGAATGGATGGACCTGAAGAGCATTATGCTAAGTGAAATAAGCCAGTCAGAGAAAGACAAGTACCATATGATTTCACTCAAGTGTGGAATTTAGTGAACAAACTGAAACACCAAGCAAAATAGAGACAGAGTCATAGACAGAGAGGAGGCAGACAGCTCTGGTGTGTGTGAGTTAGGGGAGGGATTGAACAAAAAATATTTCAAAAGGGGAGAAATCATGGACATAGACAACAGTATGTTGATTGCGGGGGATGAGGGGAGGTGGAAGAGGGCACAGAGGGGATAAATGATGATGGAAAAAATAAAATACAATAAAATAAACATCTATGTTACAGGAGGGAAAATGGCTCTTAATGGAGAGTGTTTAAAATGTTATAACTGCCCTATAGCACCATACTTCTCAAATAATTTTTCTCTGGTGTCATATATCTAAAGTGTTCCAAACTGTTTCATGTTCTCAGATATCTCATTTCTTGTACAATCTGCCCACCCAATTCTCAGCATATTTGGAAATCTCTCTCCTGACTCAGAAGTTCTTATGTTATTCTTTCTCTGATATACTGAATATATACTAATTTTTTAACCTGTATATTGAGAATTTTATCAGTCAATAATTATACTTTTCTATTAGGAGGAATACAATATTTTAACTGTAGAGTAATGACATTCTAAAATAAAAAATATATTTAAAGATTTTAAAATATGAATAATATTTTATAGTATTTTGAAACTGTTCAAATCCACTTGGTAAAAACAGTAGACAGAAATTATGTGTAACTAAGATAAGTATTTTGGTTAGGAGACAGTTGATCTTTTCAAAATATCCCCTTTTGTACCCTAAATTTTATTAAATAAGTACATAAAATCTTGGATTTCTTTTTTTTTATGTTTTTTTTTTTTTTTATTGATATTAGAGGGAGAGAAAAAGGAAGAGGAGAGATAGATAGAAACATTGATGAGAAAGAACACCAACTGGCTGCCTCCTACATGCCCCCACTGGGGATCAGGCCTACAATCTGGGCATGTGCCCTGACCAGGAATTGAACCAGCGACCTCTTGGTGCATAGGTCAATGCTCAACCACTGAGCCACACCAGCCAGGCAAAAATACTGGATTTCATAGGAACCAAATCAATCAGTCTTTAGCTCTTTGTCAAAAATTAGCCTGTCTTTAGTTATTAATAACTAGGCTCCCAAATTTAGCTGCACTTTACAGCTTTTAGAAATCAAATCAATCATTGGACAAAACCAATGTATCTTTGGAAAACCAATACATTTTCAAAAGACTGATGATGTAACTCTTTTTTCTTAAAAAAAAAATATATATCCTTTGCTAAAATAAGCAAGTACAATATAGTCTGTCCTAGAGTTTTAAAATTGCAAAGATGTGTGCTTTGCTGACAGTGAAATGATTTTACAGTCAGAAGAATGTCCAGCTATCTTAATAATGGCAGTTTTCACCAAAGAAAGCTTTGGGCCTCCCAATTCCAAAGGAGCTATGATAGGTCTATTTGATGGTTCTTTAAATGATTGAATAAATAAGGCTTGTTCACCACTAGACTTGATTTGTGTTCTAGATCTAGTTCATCTAAGACTCACCCTTTCTATTTGTGTCGAAATCCTTAAGTGATATTTTACCCTACCTAGAATCTTTTGCATGCCTATAAGAAATCCATTCTTTCAGCAAAAAATGTATTATGCCCTGTGATGGATAATTTTATAAGTCAACTTGACTGGGCTAAGAGATGCCCAGATTTCTTGTGAAACATTATTCCTGGCTATATTTGTGAAAGTGTTTCTGACAGACAGGAGCATTTGAATAGGTCGACTAAACAATACATTCAACCTCATTAAGGTGATTGAGCATCATCCAATTTGCTGAGGCCTGTGCTTGGGCTGGGGCAACATCTTCTTCTGCCCTCAGACATCAGCACTCCTGGTTCTTGAGCTTTCGCTCAGACTAGGACTTACACGACTGGCTTTCCTGGTTCTCAGCCTTTGGGTTGGGACTGGAACAATGCCACCAATTTTCATTGGCCTCCAGTTTTCAGACAGCAGTTTGTGGGACTTCATGTAATTTTAGCCTTCCATAATTGTGTGAGCCAATTCCTCATAATCAATCTCTATATACATCTTTATTGATTCCATTTCTCTGAAGAACCCTGACTAGTACAGCACCTAATAGGTACAAGGCATGTTAGCAGTAAATGGGACCAATAGTGCATCATGGATCTTGCATTCTTAGGTGGTAGATAAAGGGAGACAGACACCCAACAAACTAACGTATATTGAACAATGTGTTCAATAGTGATAAGTATTGTAAAGAAAACCTCAGGAACTCAGTGTAACGAGAGTGATGAGGGTTACTTCAGCTAGGATGTCTTCATAGGCATGTCTGAATGAAGTAAAAGTGTAAGCTAAGCAAGTCTGAGATCATTGCATTCCAGGCAAGATGAGAGATGGCAAAAACCTTTTGATAGCATTTTCAGGAACAAAAACTGCAGTTCAGACAGAGGGTAGTGAGCCAGACAGACAGTTTAGGGAATGAGGTCTGGTATGAGATGAATGTGTCCCACCAAATTCATGCTTCGAAGTCCTCCCTAACCCCTTATACCTCAAAATCTAGTTGTTTTGGGTTTTAAAGTTTTTCAAAGGTAATTAAGTTAAAATGAGGAGGGAAGAAAGGAAAGAAAGGAAGGAATGAAGAAAAGGAGGGAAGGAAGGAAGGAAGGAAGGAAGGAAGGAAGGAAGGAAGGAAGGAAAGAAGAAAGGAAGGAAGGAAGGAAGGAAGGAGAATGGAAGGAAAGGAAGAAAGAGACAAACACATTAAAGGCATTACTTTCACACATATTTAGTATGTATATTTTTAAGGCATATTGATTTAATTTTAAGTGACCCTAAACTGGGTAGCATTCTACTGAGCAGATATTAAGCATTTTAAATTACTACTAGAGACATATATAAACAATTTTTATTAAATATTGTTTTATTTAAACCTTTGAATATAATTTTCATGGAAATAGATACATTTTGTTTATAAACATGCTTAATAAGCATAAAGACAAGAAAATAAAATTTGATGTTATTTAACATGAACTTTCATCCATAGGTAAATTTCTCAAAAACTGCATGAAACTGGAATTTCTCTATTAAAGAAAATCACACTGGACAAGATGTGCAGACCCAAATTGATTTTATTTCAACACATTGACATCACAAGAAACTAGAGCACAGATCAAGTTTGAACAGCCAGCTTCAGCCAGAGACAAAGAGCCAGAGGGTTTAGCCCTGGGTGAGCTGGTGGAAAAGTGCTGCAGGACAGAGGGCATCAGATGGAAAGGTTAATAAATAGCACATGTTGAGTGCATTGAGTTATTTTTTAGTTTGCTGATCTTTTCTCTCTGGAATGAAGACATCTGTATTTGCTAACTGGTACTCAGAGAAGTTAGGTTTCTTCCCTCTCACAGAGACCAGGATATGAGTGTGTGTGTGGGGGGGGGGGGGGCTCTCCTCTCTGATAACATTTCACAGGGATGGCTCCTAGGCCCTGGAGGAAGATGTTCCTGGGTTATAAAACTGGAAAGAGGCTGGGAGAAGATTTGTATACATTTAGAAAGGGCCCAGACGGAGTTTATAATTGCACATTTTTAAAAGTCAATGCTCTAAGAAAAGAGAGAGCATGGCCTGTAGTCAGGAAGAAACCTGTCTGAAGTTAGTCAAGTTGAGAGGATAGTCAGGCCATCTTGGTCAACGATAACATAGTCAGCATAAGCACATTAGCTGAAGTTTTTAAATAATGATTCTACATTCAATTATTATTTAATTGTATAATTTTAGTTTTTGGTATGCCATTTTCTAAAATGTACAAACATCTGATAATTCTATACACTTCTCAGTTCTTCTATAGTAATAATCAGAAGGAAGTATCTTCAGATAATGGATACTTGGGCTTCAGAGTTCACCCTGTTTGTGACCCAAATCTGACATTTCATAGCTGTGTGACCTTAAGGGAATGACAGATTTTCTTGTAAGATGGACATAGGAATAGCTGCCTATATAGTCTTTAGCTACATCTGACAGGATATAATTGTAAAACACCTAACACAGTGACTCACCCATAGAAGTCTGCCATCAAATACCAGCTCCCTCCTTCTGGTATCCATAAAACTATTGTAAATAAAGGTTATATAGAAAATATAACCATTTTTCTGAAAGGGGAAAAAGTAGCTGTTTTCCCCTATCATTTTTTTTCTTTCAAACACACATAATTGTATCTAATATGACTGAATGTTTAGAACAAGGGCCTTGAAGTAGTCCATCTGGGAATACCATGCTTAATGGTCCAGTGACTTCTGTGACCTTAATTGAACTTCTGGGCCAGAGCTGCTCCATTTGTCAAATAGACATAATAATGGAAAACATTTCTCCCTCATGAGAGTGCTCTTAGCATCACTGGGGGGAAAAAGAATCTTTTTAAAGCACATGAGATGAAAGTACTATTGTTATTAAATGTATGACGAATTGTTGATAATTCATAGTCTGTGATGTTATAAAATTCAGTTCTTTTGGATGCAAAGACTCTCTTGAGACTCTTGGCCAGAAGAAACTGTGTAATAGCAATTGAATTACCTGTTAAATTGGAGAAATCATTGAGAAAACTCAATATCCCCATGGAGAAAGAAACTATTATACTATCACCTCAGTAGAATAACTATAACACGGTAAGGGAAGTTGGATATGATCTCATTTCTTGGCCATATCTATAAAAGGCAAGTGTTTCACTAGGACATAGCCAAGACATTTCCTTTTATAAAGCAATATGCCATATATAAATAGCACAAACTTTAAACTTCAGGAGGAAACATAGCAAGCAGTATCTCTGGAATACCATGCAAATTGCCACAACTATATATAAGTTAGTGTTTGGAAAGTCAGGCTCTTTAATCACATGAAGACATTAACACATGCTGATTAATTTGTCACATACATATTTTATTTATAGATAACATATAGTCAATAAATGTTTAAAATATATAAATGGTCAAATAAATATTGAACAAAAGCTTTCCAACATTTACAATGTTTCCTTGCAAGTTGTGAAATTTCAGCTTGAGAAGAGGTGAACTCTTTGTCTAAGATGAAACAAGTTTTGATAAAAAAAATTAATGTTTTAAGTAAGATCAATACTTGCTGGAAAGAAAATGAAGTTGGTAGCTTTGTAGCAGGTTATAGTTATAATACTGAATGCATTAATTCAGTATTTTATTCAGTATTAAATGATCCTTAAATTTTCTTGTCAGAAATAAAAATTTTATGTCAGAAATTTTTTTAAAAGTTTGATACTAGCTAAAAATTGTAAGGACAGAATTTTAGTGCATAATAACTATTTCAATAGGAAAATGATTCCAGTGTGAAAGTTCTATTTGTATAGAGGTGAATGGGTGTTCTAAAGGGAGAAGGAGGGAACAGGGAGGGGCTTGAAGAAAGTTAGTGGAATTAGGTAAGTGAAAATTTAAAAAACTGGGGAGGAAGAGTTGGCTTGTGTAAAACCCATCTTGGTTTTTTAACTGAGTTAGGTTCCTATCCTCCCACAGAAATTGGAAAACAGGAGACCGTTCTTCAAATGTTGACTCGAACAAACTGAACTAATTTCTTTGGCAGCTTATATTTTTCTCAGGCAGCCACTTAAGGGGGACTAAGGTCATCTTAGGGATGCAGGCTTTAGCTTTTAGAAACTGTTAGTGTTTATCCAAGTTTTTATGGGTCAAAGTTGAGACAGAGTTGAGAAGAGGACTCAGAGGAGCCTGCATACAATTTGGTCAATAAGAGAAACTTTGTCAATGGAAACCCTGAGTTTGGAATTATAGCCATAAATACCTCTGAATTATTCTCCCATATCCTCATTTGGCACTGAGAGGCATAAATTCCTTCATTTTCTCATCAGATATTTGTTGAATGGTCAAGTTCCTGGTAAAATACTAGAAATACAAAGATAGGTTAGATGTGGTTTTGCCTCTTAATCAAGAAGCCTACAGCCTAGATGAGAGTAAAAACCACAAGGAAAGAGTTAAAGTAAAATACTGTAGCTTCTGTGACAGAAGTCTGTGCAAGGTACAGTGTAAGCATAAACAGGCAACTCTGCTTGGCAAAGAAAGAGGACAGTAGATATGAATAAAGGAGGTAGTATTAAAGGTGGACTTTGATGATAAGGTAGATGTTCTTCAGGTAGACAGGGACATGGACAGGGAGTGCAATCAGAGGAATCAGAATGAGCAAAACTACAGACATGTAAAATTTTTCAGCATACCTGAAAAATGCACATAGAAGAATAGAGGTCGTGAATGGAGCATACACTCATAGAAAGGGAAAGCCATTTTTAAGTTACGCACATAGAAGTAGAGGGTGAAGGAAGAAAATAGACCATGATGTCACACTACCCACACCAAACAACAGTGCCCCACGGGGTGCCACAGAAAACTCACAGGAGTGCTATGGGACACTTTAAAACTTCAGGAAGAAACACAGCAAGCAATATCTGTGGAAGATCATGCAAATTACCACAATTCAGTTGTTGAAATTTAACTCTTTAATAAACATTTATGTTTATTTGCCTGAGGGGTGCTTTAAAGAAAATTACTGAGGCAGAAAGAATTCCAGGAGCCAAGAAAGTTTGGGCAATAGCCATGATGACTTTTTACTTTATTTGATAAGAAACAGAGAAAACCACAGTAATTCTGAGGAGGGAGACAAAAAGGGCAAACTTTCTGACAGCAGTGGGGAGCATACATTAGAGAGGGGCCATTGTGGAGGCACAGGGACCATTTAGAAATGATTGTAACTACGCAAGTAAGAGAGTGAGATGTCGAGTAAAGATGGAATCCGTAGCAAAGGAGTCAGTGCCATTCCTTAGGCAAGTGGCTCTTAACTTCCTTGTTGTGCCTTTGAAATGCTGAAAGTCTTTGGCAACACTCTTGAAATTATTAAATTATATTAACTATTCCTTAGCTGCTTATTTAGTCACACTTCCTTTTTATGTTTTTTTGAAGTTTTATATTTCATTCTCTGTATAACTATTTGAACAAAGTCATTTATAATCTCATACAGAGCAATGGTCTGACACAGAACAACATGCTTGCATGTGCCAGTAAATACACTGTATTTAAAATGCTTGGTTGGGCCCTGGATAGTTTGATTCAGTGATTAAAGCATCAGCTGGTGGACCAGAGTCCTGGGTTCGGTCCATGCTAGGGGCATGTACCTTGGTTGAAGCTTTTCCCCGGCCCTGGTTGGGGTCGTGTGGGTGGCAGCCACCAATATTTCTCTCCCTCTCTCCCTCCCACTCTATCTGAAGATAAATGCAAAAATTTTCTCAGGCGAGGATAAAAAAATAAATAAATAAAATGCTTGGTTGGCATACTACATCTTTAACTTTACAAAGAAAGCTAATACAGTCAGCCCTCATTTATTGTGGTTAATCAGTTCCAGACTCTACTGCAATAAATAAATTTCTGCAAAGTAGGATTCTTTATTTATACAATTGTCCCTCACCTCTTCACGGTTTAACTTTCGAGGCTTCACTCTATCGTGGTTTTTCCAAATATAATATAGTATTTGAAAAAAATGCGATAGAATGAAGCTGCCAAAGTTGAAGCACAAAGTGGTGAGGGACGACTGTGTTTGACAAATTAAGAACCAGTAACTTCGGCTGGTCAGCCTAATGGAAGCCAGTACAAGAAGTATTTCCTTAGCACATATGATTCATCCACTGTCTTCACTTCTGAGCACAATTTCTGGCTGCCCAATCACTGAAGCTCCCCTTTCTCCTGAAGACCTTATTTGCAGGATCTTTTTATGCCCTTAGGAACCCAAGTCCTATAAGAAAAGAGAGAGGTCAAAAGATGTGATGGCTTTTTGGGGTGCTTTCTCTGATCCAGGCACTCCTCTCAACATTTAACATGCATTATTTTACTGAATTCTTACATGCATTCTATGATAAAGTGCTGTCATTATTATTCCTAATTTACTCATGAGGAAACTAAAGCACAGATTCGAGTGTGTGGGCTCACATGGGTATTAGAATGGATGTTAAATACAAACTCAGATTTTGACTCCAGAGTCTACAGTCTTTTGCTTTTTCCCGACGATTTGTCTTTATTTTAGTTGTAATTTCAGTTTGGTCCTGGGAGATGGTCTGTGTAGCTTCCATTCACTCTGCTGCCATTTTGGAATTCCTCGAGTCTATAGTCTTAACAACCACATTCTATCTCTTCCATGTGGGAGCAATAATTAAATGTTGCATATATCTGTATTATTTTTCAAAGAATATTTTAAGAGCTATTTTAGGTCTACAAGAATATTGAGGGGAAGGGTACAGAGATGTCCCATATACTAACTTTCCCCTCCCCTACGCATAGACCCCACCAGGGTGGTACATTTGTTACAAGTGGTGAATCTACATGGAGACATCATAACTGCCCAAAGTCCGCAGTTTACCTTAGAGTTCACTCTCGCAGTGTTAGACCTATGGGTGTGAACAAAGGTAATGCTGTGTATCCCTCGTTAGTATCACTCTTAGTTTCATAGCAGTGAGATCCTCTGCGCTCCTCCTTTTCATCCTTCCTTGCCTCTGAGCCCTGACAACTACTGATCTTTTTACTGTCTTTATAGTTTTTCTGCCTTTCCCAAAATGTCATATAGTTGAAATCATAAAGTATGTAGCCTTTCCAGATTGGATTTTTTGACTTAATAATATGCATTTTAAGTTTTGTTCCTGTCTTTTCATGACTTGATAACTCATTTATTTTTAATAATGAATAATAATCCATTGTCTGGATGTAACACAGTTTCTTTTTTCATTCACCTATTGAAGGTCAATGTGGTTGCTTCCAAGTTTTGAAAATTATGAATAAAGCTGCTACAAACATCTGTGTGCAGGTTTTTGAATGGATATAAGTTTTCAACCCCTTTTGGGAAATATTAAGAAGCATGATTGCTGGATTATATGGTTCGACTATGTTTACTTTTGTAAAAAGAAAAAAAAACTGCCAAATTGTCTTTCAAAGTGTCTGCACCATTTTTTATTCCCACCAGCAATGCATGAGAGTTTCTGTTGCTACTCATTCTCAACAAAATTTAGTGTTGTCAATGTTCTGAATTTTGACCAATAATAGATGTGTAGTGGTATCTTGTTGTTTTAATTTGCATTTCCCTGATGATATATTATGTCTAGCATCTTTTCACATGCTTATTTGCAATCTGTATAGCTTCTTTGATGAGGTATCTGTTAACATCTTTTGGCTCATATTTTAATGTGGCTGTTTGTTTTCTTATAGTCAAGTTTTAAGAGTTCTTTGTATATTTTATATTTTATCAGATATGTCTTTTGTAAATATTTTCTCCCCCTCTATAACTTATCTTCTCATTCTCTTGAGTAGTTATTTATTTTAAACAGCAAGTTATATATACCTTTTTGTACAGCTCTCTTTGACCTAGGTTAATTAGATAAAAGCATTATTAATTTTATTTTAGAGCAAATATTATCTTAACTGTTGAGAAGTACATTAATTAAAATATAAGTTTGATGGTTGCAGTTAGGGGGAAATTGCATTCAAAAGGTAGCCTCACTAGCTACAATGCTTTTGTATTAATGATGTAGTTCTTAGGTTTTAGGATGAAAGAAATTTGGATTTCTCAGTCTCTTCATTTTATAAGGCCCTCGGGTACTGATTGACATGACAAAGTCATGAGCCATTATGTTTAACTTGGGGTATTTATACATGGACACTGAGACATCAGCCTAGTCACCAGAATTCTAGTATTCACCAACTGGATGTGTCCTTTATTACATCAAGGTCCTTAGGAGAAAGATTTGAAAAAAATATCAAAGATAATTAGAAGATTGTATGTTGACCATAATATTAGATCAAAGAGAAATGGAGCGTCTCGGGGTGTAATTAATTCATGCCATAATAAAGCCTGAGTAATTATTGCTGCCTTATAACAAATTACATATTTTAAGACTGAGGAGACCAGGGATGCGGGAAGGTTTACAGTCAAGTGGGAGATTGTAAACAAAGGGGAGCGCGTGATACCTGGTCAGAGATGAGAGAAATTAATTCTTGGAAATACAAGTATTTTTAAATGATCTATCTATGGATTAATATGTAGGTACACAGAGATTATGAATAAGAACTGCAAGAGAGGATGAAGCATGTTCATATAATGGATGAATATTGCACTGAAGAGTCTGCCTGTTTTCCTGAAAGCATCAATAGGATTTACCGTGATTTAGCCTTATGACAGAATACAAGCCAGGGAATATAGCAGCTACAGCATCTTCACCTCATCTTCCTCTCAGCAAATCCCCAGTACATAGGTTCTTTTGTCTGTCTCACCACATGGATGTTTGAGTTATATGAATGACAGCAAGTTATGTTACAAACTATATTTTCTACCAATCCTTTATACTGTTCACATCAATAGTTCTCAAACCCACTGCCAACTTGTAGCTCTCCCAACCCAGTGCTGACTTCACACAACAAACAGAAATACCCTTTTTCAGTTTTCTGAGCTCCACTCCTTCCAAGGAAAGAGTGCGGTGGGAAACAGAGGTCATTCTCTGAGAGGTTGCATCAGACAAGGCTGATGTGAAATTCTTCCTTATGGTTTCACCCGCATGAGCACAAGTCAGTATTTTCACAAAACATATTCCTTCAATGTTCTGTGATTTTTCTTTATGATAGGCACAATTCTAGTATTTTATGCAGGAAAAAGCAAGCTAGCACCCCTGCAAACCACCAAAATCTGTACTACCCAATGAAGTGTAGGCATCCTTTTTCTAAAACATGTTCATCTTGACCAATATGCTTCATGAGTCTTTTGATATTTTCTTATCAACTGCACAAGTCTCTAGTTCATTCACTATTACTTGTATTCTTTTTAAAAGTTATTAGAGACATTTATATGTATGTTTAGTTTCTCTAATGCCAAATTTACCATTTTGTCTGGACAATCAGTTTCCATGGGGTTAATATAAATGGAGGTTTTTAAACAAGTTTCCAAAAATAACTTTTCATCCTGGGATCATCATGAGAATACATTTCATTTTCTTTAATTTCCATATGTAAGCCCAGAAAACACATTATTATACCAAGGAGCAGTAGACGAAGCATTAAAGTAATCCCTAGCACACAAACCACTGTTTATATTACACAAATAGCAGTAGATATTACACTAATACTTAGTACACAAAACATTTGTTTTTATTACAGTTTAATTTTCCCATCCTTCCCAACAGAATTATCTCCTACCTACATACTATATATATTTTAGTGACAGGGATGGTCACTAGGGTATTCAATAAATTCAGAATTCCTTCTGGCTTGGAGGGGGGGGTCTAAGCATACCCAGCTATGAAGAGATATATTTTTACTGACACTGGTTCCCACATGTTGATGTAGAATATAACCCATTTACTCTATAGAAAGGACACAGGGTTGGTGTTTTATCTGCTCAATACCCATTGATTGTATAGCAAGAAATAGCATCTTCTTTTAAATTCATGGTGCACATGCAATAAGGGGATGATAAGACCCACATGTTTCAGCGATATTCTGCTATATGTTAGATGGTCCTTAGCATTTCAGTAGGTGCATCTCTCTGACGTGGGCTTCTAAAACACCTAGTCATTGCCCGTTAGACACAGTAGCAACCAAGCACAGTGGAGGCCCTTCCTGGGTGAAGACACAGCCCCTTCTCAGAGTTGTTGCCAGGAACAATGTTCCAAATGGCATTTTATTTCCTCCTGGTAACAGTAGAGTCTCACCATTCAATACAAGATCTCCCATCAGCTAGTCATCCAGATGTTTTGCCTCAACGGGTTTCAGACTCTTTGACAATAAGAGTGGGTAGCTCTACAGGTGTTCCACTATAGAGGCAGAGATGCTACCTACGATACAGTGTACCCCCCCCCCAAGCTGATCTTTTTAGCATGTTCCCAAATATATCATTTATATTTTATCAAGGAATTTGCACAGCTCCTTCTTTTTTGGAATCTCTTTCTGATATCACCCATGGTATCATAGATAACTCAAGCTTCAGTATAATCTGATGGTCTTCAGGTATGGGGGCTGTTTCTGTTGGAGCCAAATAGTGAGTTGATACCTGTCTCTTGCATGGGCTGTTGTGAGACATAGTATCAGGGAGTTTTTTTAGTTCAGAAGTCTAGCAATTAACTTTAAAGAGCATTCTAAGGCTTCTGCCTGAGACTTGAACCTGTGTGTGAGCAGTGAACCTCTCTAAAAGCACTGGTTATGTTGTGATTATAAAATCCCAGAGCATCAGTTTGGGCTACAGTCTGCTCTGGACCACATTCAACCCTCATCCCCATTTTTTTCCTAGTCTCTGTGTGCCAGGGCCAAGGAGATTCCCAAATGTGGTAAATGTGTCCTTTAGAATGCAAACAGCCCTTTGAAGCTTTGTGAGTCCTTCTTACTAATACAGACCCGAGGGGATAGCAGTTTGCTCTTTACTGTTTGTGAAATGCCTTGGAGGGGCCCTCGCCCAGATTATTCCCAGAAAAAGAACTGACCAGGCTGGGCTCTGAATCTTAGCCGGATTAATTAACTGTACTCGGCTACTCCTACTGCAACTACAGATTTAAATCCCTCTCCCTCCAGCCCCAGCTTCCTTTCTGAGAGGGGAAGTATCATTGTATTCTCAACTTCATAAATCGACAGACAGGACAGTAACTTGTACCTGGAAAATGTAAGTATCCTTAACTTAGGACGGTAAAAGTATGTATCATGGAATCTCTCTGCTGTGGACACACAGAATGCCTGACATATTTTTGAGATTCCAAGTCTACGACAGCATACCATCACCACTGGCAGCTGTTCCTGATGGTTATCACGTCCAGCTTAACAGAAGTTTTGGGGAGAACTGTTTTCTTGAACTCTGGATTTTCTCACAGGCCAGACAGGACTAAGAGGGAGAGAAGTGTTTGAAGAGGACACCTTATTCCATGACTTTTTAAATGAGGACTGAGATTTCCTGTTGCCCTCCTGAAAGTTGGTATAGTTTAGTCTTGTGAAAATTAATAGACAGAAAACTCATTTAAAATGGCTTCAGAAGCTCAGCTGGTGTGGTTCAGTGGATTGCGCGTCATCCCATGGACTAAGAGGTCCTGGTTCGATTCATGGTCAGCATGCATGCCAGAGTTTCGAGGTTAATCTCCAGTAGAGACCATGCAGGAGGCAGCCGATGGATGTTTATCTCTCACATAGTTGTTTCTATCTCTCCCTTCCTCTATCTATCTATCTATCTATCTATCTATCTATCTATCTATCTATCTATCTATATCTATATATAGATATAGATATATATATATATTTAAATAAATAAAATGTTTTAAGAAGGCTAGAAGAGAGAACTTTAATGCACTTTCAGGTGTCAACCAAACTAGTGACCCCACAGGAAGAGATGTACCTTACATCTCTGACAGAAAGTGATGCTACTTAACTTATTGCAGCTGGAGAAAGAAAAGGTTCCTCCTTACAGAGCAACGGCTTAGCCAGTGGAAGACTGCCATAGCTCAGCCAATGAAAAGTCACTCAACGTTGAACTTTCTTTTTCCACCAATGGAGTCCTTATTTAAAACAGTCTTTCCCACGTCCATTAAAGAGCATTCCTCTTCTTTTAACTCTTGTTAAAAGAACTTGTGTGTGGTTCACCCTTAACCACATGTCCAAATTGCAATTCTTTGTTATTCCTAAATTCTTTGTTATTCCGAAATAATCCCATTTTGATAGAAAAATAAGGTGAGCAGTCTTTACTACAGAAGAAGGCTAGGACAGTTGTAAGGACTTCCACTTATCTGATCCATTTAAAACTGGCAAAGTGCAAATGTCTCCAACATTCGGACACAGGCCAGGCAAGAACTTCCATTCATGCATGCATCACAGCCTTTCCAGTTTTACATTCGAGCAAAGGGGAGAGCATCTCTGGATGTCTCTCATTTTCTATGTCCTTATCTGGAATTTTACTAGGACCATGGTACCTCCTGTTACAGCATCTCCATCCTGCCCCACCCCAACTTCCTTTTTTGGCCTTTTAATATTGTCTTCTTGTCTCAGAAAGTTTTACCAACCCTAGGAAATCCTACTTTAACCAAAGCACATGTCCTTGAAATTTCCATTGGGGGTCAGGCAAAATATCCTAGCCTTCAAGTCAATCCTCTTTAGTTTCTACTGCCTCAACCCTACTGAGTACATTTAGCAGCTTGAATCAGCACCATTTGTAATTGTTTCCGAACAGCATCATTGGATTTAAATCCTTCCAGGCTGGGTTAAAGGGAGCATATCCCATGGGACTCATTAAGGGAGGCAGCTGCCAGATGTGGACAAGGTTTTCTTCTTTTTAACTACTGACAATGAACTGGTAAATCTGTGTAAATAATCCATTAAAGTTCTTCCCTTTTTATTCCTTGTCATAACTGCCACCTAATAAGTCCATCCAATTCACTGTTTCCTTATTTCTTTAGCTGTGCCCCCCTCACACACACACTTTGCTTTTCCTTTACTATCTCTTTCATCAGTAGTCCATGAGATAAATGTATGTAACTCAGCTATGCATGTATCAAATTTTCACCAGAAACTCATCTCCACCCCAACCCACTTTTTTCTTGCATCACAGTATTTTGAGTCAAAATGTGACACTCTAGACCACAGCTATGGTAAAGAATGTGAGTCGACTATCAGACTCAAGAGACATAGGCAGGATTTAACACAATACTATGTTTAGTTGGCATTACAGAGAGAAATGAATCGGCACATGCAGTAGGTTCAGCAACTTTATCTCATCTCAGAGGTTACTTAAGTACGCAAAAGAGGAGGCCTCATTTGCAGCTTCATGTTCATGGACACACATGGCTCTCACAGATGAGAGCCAAGGTATGAGTGGGTCACCTTGACACATGGAAACCTTAACCTGTATTTCCCACCATGCTTTTCCACTGTAGTTATCACTAAGCCCAATGCCAACTCATAGCACCTTAACCCAAGGCAGATGTGTTCCATACCACAAATGAAGCAGATAAAATATTCTTCATTTATCTTACCTTTACTGTTTCCAAGGAAACAGTGCTATGAGAACAGGAGATGTTTTTGAAACCGGCCTGATATTTAGGCCTAATTGTCACCTTTTTTTTTTTTTTTTTTACAAATGTTATATGTACACACACACACACACACACACGTGTCAATGTATTATTCACATTTTTTAAAATTTCTGTGCTTCTAGTTTTCATTTATCACATTTATTTTATGTAACCTTTTAAAATTTGTGATATGTGTATCATACATACAATATGAATCCAAAATTTAAATAGTATTTATATATAAGTACCCATGCAACCACCTCCCAGAGTGAGAAAACATTGTCTACACTTCAAAAGCCTTCAGGTTATCATGTCCCAAACCAACCCTTCCCAGTACTTCACGGCCTCATTCATGTGTTTGACTCTTATGGTAATTACACCATGTGTTTCCTTACAGTTTTATCACTAGGTATACATCACTAAACCATAAAGTTAAGATTTTCTTGTTTTAAATTTTATATAAATACTGTAGGTCCCTTGCATTTTTTGTTTGTTTGTTTTTGTTTTTGTGGTAGTGGAGGAGCTCAATATTATCTTCCTAAGATGTAACCACACTGTAATGTGCAGTGGTAGTTTCCTTATTGCCATTACAATGTAATATTCTATTATATGAACTATTACAATTTATTTAATCCTGTCTCTTATTAATAGTTATTGGTGTAATTTTAAGTTATCTTGTAATATTCTTTGTAATCCTGTAAGGTAAGCATGATCATTTTTGTTTCTCAGACAAAGCATATGATGGATAGATGGACGAAACTGATTTATCCAATATCATGTAGCTGGTAGAACTAAGCTTTGACCCAGCTCTCTGTGACTCCAGCGTTCTGTTCTCCATGTCTTCACCAGGCTCGTGCAATAAGAGATATGGGATTAAACTAAGATAGGAGTAACCAAGATGAAGAAAGTGAACAAACTCAACCACTTCTAAGAACACAGATTCACTATGATTTAGTGATTAATTTTAAGTAGTTACTGTAGGAGATGAAAAAATCAATGATAACATCAATGATTAACACCTGGCCTAAATGGTGATTGGTGATATCATCTATTGAAATAAGAAATACAGAAGAAAAACCCACATTGGAAAATGGAGAAATTAGTTTGCACTTGAACATACTCCCTTTGTTACTGGCAATACAACCTAGTAGCTAATAAAAATAGTTTACATTTATTGAGAATATACAATTTGCCAGGAACTGCAATAAGTTCTCTACATGCATTAACTCATTTGATTCCCATACACACCTATGAAGTAGATCCTATTCTTGTGTCCATTTTATAGATGAGGAAACTGTAGCAAAGAGGGACTTGGTGGTATCCCAACATTCCACAGCTGGCAGATAAATCTAAGTACTTATATGAGCAGTTGCTTCTGGAACTTAATAAAGCACAAAAATATGATGTTTCTTGATAAAAGGACATGGCCAGTAGTTACACAACTACTTATACAGATTTGATACTTAAGCAAGAGATCTGGGCCACAGATATGGATCTAAAAGCTGTTTATATACACATGCCAATGAATGCATGGAATGGATGAGTGGACTTGGGGGAGTGGGTAGTGTGACTAGAGTTGTGGGCTTCATATGGACCTCCATGGGATATGAGAAAGAATGACACATTAGAGCTGTCCAGAATTAGGATGAGTGGGTTGCCTTTATATTCTGTGTCAGTGGTTTTCAGCCAGCATTGACCCCCACCCCCTACCCAGGGCATTTGGCAATGTCTGAAGATGTTTTTGAACACCATGACTGAGGGTAGGTACTATTGGTATTTAGCGGGTAGAGGCCAGGGATGCTGCTTAACATCTTACAATGCACAGGACAGACCTCTACAATAAAGAATGATCCCGTCCAAATGTCAGTAATACCAAGGTTGAGAAACCCTGTCCTACACAGGCCAGTCATTGAAAGTTGGCTCACGAAGGAAAAGAGCAAAGCAGATGATGAAGCTCTCCAGCTATGAGCTGCTGACAGCCCTTGCAGGAGCTGGGATATGTTGTTTATTTCTAACCTGGAAGGAAGCAGAGCATCAGAGCATCTGCCACAGCTGTGGAAGGGAGATAAGAAAGTCTGTTTTTGACCACCTACCAGGATCCATAGTGTATTAATCATACATTTTTTTACTTTCTCTAATTCCAATGATTTAACATCTTGGGACAGTGATTTTCAACTTGTGTGCTGCAAGAATTTTTAAAACATGCATACCTGACTATTTTGTCAGGGGCACTGACCTCTTTCCCCTTAGATTATCAAATAAAAAAATGACAACAGCCAACACAATAGCCATCTGGTGTGAATGAATCAAAATCATACCTATTTTTTTTTGTCAGATTGGCAAAAAATATATTTTTTGGTGTGCTGCAGATTTTTAGTCATTAGTTTATGTGTGCCATGAGATGAAAAATGTTGAAAATAGCTGTTTTGGAGCCTTACTGACCCAGAAGAGATTGCCCCTTGCAAGTAAGTGCTAGTCGGTTCCTACAAATAGTAAATGATGAGCCCTAGAGCACACTTTTTTTATGCAAACCCACCAATCCAGAGCCCTGACCCCACCACCTTCTCTCTCTCTTTCATAGGGACCACTATGCCCCTGTCTTAAGCACCCTACTGTTAGGTACGGGACATCTTGGAACAGCCTACACACTCCAGAGCCTGCTGAAATTATTCAAAGTAGGCAATGCTAACCTTGCCACGCCTGCTTCTCCCACAGAAACAGCAGTAGAGGCTCTTGCCTACGGTTTCTCCTTGCAACCTGGGCTTCCTGACCAACCCCTATGCCTCCCTAGGTTGCCCAGTATAGCGAGGCATGTCCCCTCCTCGTGGGACTGGTCAGTAACAAACCAGCTTTTCCATGGCAATCATCTCCTTTTCTGAATAATTATCTCCATAACTGAATAATAAGAGCTACATTTTAAAACAAGCAGGGAATTTGAATAATTGATTTATTTTTTTCAGTTTTTATTTTTATTGATAGCATTAAAAAATAAATTGGCCTTGGCTACAGACTGAGTGTAACATTTTTTATTACATCCAGGCACATTCTCTTTTTTTAAAATCTGCTTATTCGTCATGATAAAAATATATTCACATGTGGTATTTCTCCATAAACATTCTAGGTGAATTGCCCTAGTGTTATTCACTGTCTACCTAGTTGCTAACACATCCCATCTTCTGATTTTAAGCCATAGTTTATGAACATAATGCTTCTAGCAAATATTTAATAAACTGTTCTCACTTGTCATGCTTTGTAAACAATCGGTAATCTCTCTGATCCATGCCAATGAGCCATGCATTGTTTATTTCCAAATAATTAACTTTTAACTTTTACCATTAATAGCTATCACTGTATTGTGATCTAATATAGCATGCGTAGTTTCAGCTTCCGTGTAACTTTTCTTCATGGCCTATTGGATGTCCAGTTTTTGTATGACCATTGACATTTAGAAGACAGTGTACATACTGCTTTTAAATAAATTATAAATTAAAATATATATATAGTCTTTCAAAACCTAGGCAATGTATCTTCAAAGCTACATTTTTTTTCTTCTTTTCCAATTTTTCTTTGTAAAGTTTTATAGCATAGTATTTGCTTTGAATATTTTGTAGCTATACTGCCATATAAAGGTGTATGCCTCTAATACCTTCACTTTGAATGTATCATTTTTCAATATAAAATGAGTTATTTTTTATGATTATTTATTTGCCTCAAAATCTAATACTTTAGAGATGATTTTATTATTATACCTTCTCTTTTGTTTACTTTACACAATATATCCATGGCAGTCCTTATTTCTTTTGGTTTTTGTTTGTTTGTTTGTCTGGCTTTTTTTCTTTTTACTTTACCTGGAAATAAAATATAATTGGATTTTTCTTTAATAGGAGACTTTAACTCACCCAGCTTCAAAACTTTCTGCCTGTTATATCTGAAAAGCTTGTTCATTTGCCCTTTCAATTTTAGTTAGTTTTTAATACGTCTCCATTCTCTCCTCTCTCTCTCTTTCTTATCTGATTCTTCATGGACTATGATTTTACTACCTATGCTAATAAATTATAAAACATAAATCTTATCTTACATTTTAACATACATACAAGTTAAAAATGAGTTCCAATAACCAATTTCACAAATAAAATAGTGTTTTGATATCATCCAATGTAATCTTGCATATTAGTATTATTTTACTTTGCTTCCTTCATCCCTCATTCACTTCTCAGCTGGATAATAGGGGTTGTAATTATAATCAGAAATCCGAGACCCAGATTATTATGTTATTTTTACATTATATAGTCTATTTCAAGAATTGCTTTTGTATTTTGTCTTATAACCTATTTTCAACATTTAATTCAACTTATTCTGTATCACTGTTTTTAATACCTAATACCAGGTGTTCTTTGATAACATTTTCTGTTTAAATTTCTACCCTACTCTCAATGTCTTTCTCTTGTTAATTTATTGAATTTTCACCTGTATTTTATCTTTTGCACCAGTGTCCATAATTTCTTTAAATTGTGTTAAGGACACAAGTCAGATGCTTTTAAAAACAGTGCTTTAAATTTCTGATAAACATTTCCCAAAAATATGCCCTTGCAGCTTAAATGCTGTAACATTTCTGTTCTGTAGCATTTGTTAAAATACCCACTTACCTTTTATATCTGCTTATCCTAATAACAAACCGTGTACCCAAGCATTATATTTGTCCATAAACATTGTGGGTAAATTCATGGGCCTTCTGATTCTATTATAACTTCCCTCAGATGGACTTGGAGACAGAAGGTTAATGGATATACAGAGCCCCTATCAAAATTTATTCTATCCAATAGACATTTATCTTTTATAGCTATCTAGTTGTCTTTCATAAAGGATCGTTTATACTTCGATGATTGAAAATATTCTTTCAATATCCCCTTGCTAGATACAATAAAAAAATATAAAATAAAATGCAAACCAACCAACAGCACACGGAATTCAGTGCTCCACAGTTTCTGATCACAATCGTGCCCCGCTGATTCCTGAAGAGCACCAGCACCTTCCATGTCCGCCTTTGGCTGGAATAGAATAGTGATCATTTTATTTCCAGAATGAACAGACAAAACTACAAATGAGAGAAACTGAAGGATTGAGTGGTCCTGTACCTTCCAGAAAGCAACTCTCTACTTTTAGAGAAAAAGAAGTTTAGTGTTGTGGTTGGTACTGACTAGAGGTATTGAGGCCAAGAGGTCCTCTGTGGCAGAACAGTGCAGACTAGTGACCTTGTTATCCCTCGTGATAGTTAATTTTCTGTGTCCACCTAACTGGATAAGGAGATGCACAGATATCTGGTTAAAGATTATTTCTGTGTGTGTTTGTGAGGTTGTTTGCAGATGTGATTAGCATTTGAATTTGTGAACTCAATCAAGTAGAAGGCCCTCCCCAAAGTGAATGATTATCCAATCCATTGAAGGCCTGGATAGAAGAAAAAAGAGGAAAGAGAAACATGGCCATTATTGTTTTCTCCTCACTACTTGAGCTGGGACATCTCATCTCATCTTCTGTTCTTGGAATGGGATTTATATCATCAGGTCCTCTGGGTCTCAGGCCTTCAGGAGATAGACTGAATTACACCACCAACTGTCCTGAGTCTCTACCTTATAGTTGGCAGACTTGAGATTTTTCAGTGTCCATAGTCATGTGAGCCCATTCCTCACAATATATCTATGTCTGTGTCTGTGTCTGTGTCTGTGTCTGTGTCTGTGTCTGTGTCTGTGTCTGTGTCTGTGTCTGTGTAAGTCTATGTCTATGTCTATGTCTATGTCTATGTCTATGTCTATGTCTATGTCTATGTCTATGTCTATCTATATCTATTTATATCTATATTTATCTACTTCTAGCTAACCTATTTATTGGTTGTCTCTCCAGAGAATACATTTGTCAAAGGGCAGCAAAGTCTGTGTTAACATCACCCATTAATTATAGTTTTTATTTTAGTTTAAAGAAACTTGTAATTTATGTAGATAATATTGGTTGTCTGGATTTGGTGAGTTATAAATGTTCATGTTTTAACATTTTTATAGGTATTATAGTTGGGAAAGGCTTGATCAAGCACTGCTTATAGATGGGATCCTGATGCTTGTACGCATCACTTTAAATATGCAATATATATCCTTAGCACACTTGAGGTTTCTGTAGTAACATTTAATTTATAATATACATTGCTGTCATAATTAAGTGAGTTAAGCAAAATAGAATTTTTGCCTCTAGGTGTTTTGTCCCACAGCTGGTGTTTCCTAACCCCCACCTGTATTACTGCCTGACCTACTGACTTCTAGGGCAGCCTCTGACACTGAGTCGTCACTTGGTGTTGCTATAATTTTGAAATTTTTGTCTTGGTTTCATTCTCACATGTGAGTTCAGAAGATTGGGCTTTGCCTTTTCCTTTGTGGGTTCAAATCCCTATCTTGGTTACCTACCCAGTACTTTAGATGCTCTGGGTTTACTTATCTCCTGTAAGAAAGGGAGGGATTGTAATCCTGCCCTGAAATTCAAAGCCTGTTCCCTGGTCTGAGAAGATCATGCAGCTGCTGCCTGGCTGCCTCTCTGCCTTCTGCTGAAACGTCTAAACCCGTCCCTCTCAGTAGGCTTCCTCTGACATTACAACTTTCAAAGTAAACATCTGTTATGATTTCTTTTCAACACTGTGCTCTAATTCCCAAATGTATTTTCCTACCTCTGGCAGCAAGTTCTATGTCACCATTATGGTTAGACTTAGCTCTAGGTCAGGTTACTCCACGATTATCCAACCCTATTTTCTGGGCCATGCATGGTCATATCAAATAAAATAAGAAAAGGTTACATAAGCAAGACATGTTTTTCTCTGTGTTGCATTTGGCATTTTCTTCTCTCTCATTCCAGCCAGCTCCACAGCAGATCCATCACCCTTTTAGGTGGTTGCAAATACAAAATGTATTTTATTTTATTTTTTATTAATTTATTTTTGTTACAGATGCCCCCCCCCCCATTGACACCCTTCCCCCGATCCTCCCACGCCCAACCCTGTCTCCAACATTGTTGTCTATGTCCCTGGTTACACATAGATGCATATACGTTCAGTGGTTTATGTATTTTAAAGCTAACAGCTTCTCACCAGTTTCACTAGAAGACCCTAAATCAAGTCAGCATTATCTTTTACTAGAATAAAATAGCCTGTAATGTTCTCCCCATGTTTACTCCTGTGTCTGTCCCATTTCTTTCCCAGGGGGCAGCAAGGAGGGTCCAGTCACTCCCCTGCTTCAAACCCTTCCAGGCTCCCCGTAGCTTTCACATTTGCTTTTAAGCCTTTGCTTTGACTCATGCCTTCATCTTCAGCTTCTTTTCTAGCTAGTTTTCCTCTCTTGTTCATTATGTTCCAGCCATACTGGGCAGCTTTCTGAATTTTGAAAGTACTATTTATATTCTCTTCTATCTGGAAACCTTTCAACTTCACTCTTTTGGACAAATGGTAGTGAGTTTATCCTTTAGGACCCAGCCCTACTCAAACAGGATCCCCTCAAAGCAGTCGGGACGGACCTCCCTATTAGGTTACTCTGTTATGTTCTCTGAGAGCACACTATATTTTTTTGTTAGTAGCATTTGTAACTTTTAAAAAATATATTTGTTTGAATACATGTCTGATCTTTGTTTTCTCCATTATCCCGTAAATTTCATAATGGTGTCTATTTGGTTCATTACTTCCTGCCTGGGGCCTAGCAGTGTCTTGCAGAGACTGAAACATATTTGATAAATAAGTAAATAAATTAGGTGAACATGAAATATAGGTGCCAGCAATTTACCGATAACATTAAATATTTCTTATTAATAAATTATATGCCTTGTGATAATGCCAGGCATTGTGTTAAAATGTTAGTCTACAAGAAAGTCTATCAATATTTTTTTTCATATACAGAATAAAGTTGGGAGGGAAGGGATGGAATATAGTTCAGTGAAAGAAAACAAATGATTTAGTGGCAAGGAGAGGGTCTAGTTAAGAGCATATTGGTTCTGTAGACAAGCCAAAGCTCCTTAAAACATTCCTTTGTTGTTCGTATAATTATTTATCTGTTGTTGGAAGAGTGCAACCATTTTTTTTATTGTTGTTGTTAATCTTCACCCAAGAATATTTTTTCCACTGATTTTTAGAGAGAGTGAAAAGTGTGTGTGTGTGTGTGTGTGTGTGTGCGTGAGCGCGGTAGGGTGAGAGAGAAACATCAGTGAGAGAGACACGCATGGATTGGTTGCCTCCTGCCCATGCCCCCACCTGGGCTGTGGATTGAGCCTGCAACCCAGGTACATGTCCTCGAACAGGAATGGAATCCATGACCCTTCAGTGCATGGATAGACACTATAACCACTGGGCCACACTGGTCAGGGCTAAGAGTGCAACCATTTTTTAAATGTCTTTATAATCGATGGTGGGATAGATTTAAAAGTCTTTTTTTCTGAAATTCGTATAGCAGGTAGGAAAAGTACATTTCTTAACTTTCTGTTCTAAACTTTATCTGCAAAACTACTAACAAAGTAGGTTCCTGCACCCTCCATCCTCACCCCATCCTGGGCACCTAACTCTCCTGATATCTGTCTTTTTAATGCCATTTCCAAGGCATATGTGAAGCTATGCACAGCAGCTCACGGCATCTGTGAAGTCAGCTACTCTCAGAGAACCAACTAGTGAACTTGTTCAGCTCCCGGTGCTTTACCTCTTCTCCTACGGTATACATTCTTCTCCTCACCCTGTAAGCAGTGGTTCTGATAAGTTGGTGTATAAGACTTCTCAAAGATTTGGTAAAGTTTTGACAAAAACACAACTTCCTGGATTTTGCCCCAGAAATTTGGACGTGGTCATTTTGAACCGGGACTTAAACAGCTAAATTCTTAATAAACACAGCAGGTACTTCTTACACTGATGGTCTACAGAAAACACATTGAAAAACAACCATCTTCTATGTTGTTGGTTTTCATCTGGTCACCTACTATCCACATTTGGCATGAGAACCATATTGTTTAAAGTCACTAAATGTCACTGTAGTAGTTGCCTCCGTATAGGGTCAATCTTTTTTTAAAACAAATACGGTTTTTCACAAACAAGCATTCATTAATTTAGTATTACTTTTGAAAATTCATAATATATTCATTTTCAGTTAATGTTTAAAAAGGCTTAAATTCTTAAATTGATTCATTTTATCCAGCTATCAACATGATAATTCTAGACATATGGATTCAATTTTTGAATTTTTATGTAATTTCTCTTAGGATTCTACCATTTTCATAGTATAGGTGAAAATGTTTCCAAAGAGTGAGAAAGAAAAAGTGACTTCATAAACTTTAAATGAATTTGGAAAGAAGAGAAAACACTCATTAATTTAGTTCTTTAAAATTAAGTTTTAACAGTTTAAATATACAGATAAAATTGGCATTATATTACCTTTCAGTGTGACTACCACTTGTGCTGGATTACCTCTAAGAATCCCCTTTCCAATAAAAAAAAATGATAGAAATGTGATGTTGTAGATCAGACACTTGACTGAAATATCTCTGCTCATTAGACTTCTAAGAGTGAAACTGCAGGTGGTCCTGAATTTATTTTCGATGTCTGCTATTTTGTACCATTTAAAAATCTCTTTCAAGTAAAACAATTTAAAGGACTATCAGGAAGCAATTTATTGAAGATTATGTATTTATTTTAATCAACATAGAGAATTAACTCAATGACTGTAATACATCATCTGGATTCAGCTACATTCTGTGTGCTCTCTTTTTAGATGAAAGACTGACATTTTCTTCGGTTCATTAAGTGTGGTATGGCTTCCTCTCTTTTTAATTAAATTTTAGTCCAAATCAATTATTATTTTTCACATTACCTACTATTCTTTGCTTTAGATATGCTACCTTATCTCATAATCATCTGTCTGGTATAATTTTTCATGCTTATAAAAATTATTATAAATTCTACTGCTTTTATGCTTTGAAAAAACAAAATTAAACCTATATTTCTCTAATTATCTATGTCAGAACTAAAGAACTGTGTATTTATTTGCTTCCTTTTAACATAAGGAAATCCGTATGCTTTTGGTTTCACCTTCTAATTTTTAGTTGTGTAATTTGCATGTTTGAAACAACTTACTATAACTTTTAAATTTTGCTTATCTTTTCTTTCAAAACTTTTTGTCATTTGCCTTGTCCTATATCAAATTACAATTATTTCTGCAATTATATTTAAATATTTTAATTAATGATTTAAATATTTAAATGATCACAAGCACAATTAAATGACTTAATTCTTATTTATTCAAAATAAAATGTTTTTTTTATTTTAATTGAAATAAAAGTTTATTTCAGTTAAGACTGTCGAAAAATCTAACAAATAAAAATTTTGTGTAATTCCAGAGAAAAATATGTTTGTGTTTTTCTTTTCAGATATTTTTTGTACATATATATAAAAAGTTTCTACAGGTACCGATAGTGTTTTGCTCTCCTTGTTGTTACGTAGCTTTTCACTTAGCAATGAATCATAAATGTCTTTTCATATCACTATATATTTTTACATATCATATGGGTATGTTGATGTGTATATATAATTTATATAACATTTCAAGTTAAAGTATAATATACAGGTATATAAATGTATTTTTCCATTTATCATCAATAAATTTATACACATTTAGATGATTGACATCTATGATATTATGAACAGTATTGTGAAATATATCTTTATTTTTACATATTGGCTCCATTAGTTCCTGTACATCTATTCCTAAAGAAAAAAATGCCAGATCAAAGGCATTCACTTTAAATACTGATATATGATTCTGGAGTCTTTTCCAATGGTTGAACTAAAAGTATATGAGAGTGCTGCTTTATCTACAATATTGATATTATATATCATTAAGTTTGTTTTATCTCTTTAAATCTAAAAACAATTTTTAAAATTCAGGTTTTAATTTGTATTTTGTTGACCATATGTGAAGATTAACCAGAACTGGCTGCATAATTTATAGGAACCAGTGCAAAATGAAAATCGAGGGCCCTTTGTTAAAAAATTATTAAGAATTTCAAGACTATGACAGCAGAGTATTAGCCAAACACTGGGCCTCGATCAACCTGGGGCTCCTGTGGCTCTCAGTTTCACACTCATGAAGCTGGTTCGGTGGTCAGCTCCTTAGTGCATATTAGTCCTTTTCATTTAATTTCTCACTACTGTTAATGGGTGAATTTCAACCAGTTTTTTAAATTTTAGCATATCTTTTTATTAATTTGTATGAACTTTTTAAACAGCCCCACATCAAATTATTGAAACATTAACTAATTTTTCTTAAATATTTGAGGGGTTTTTGTTTACATTTAAATTAGATTTAAATATTTAATCTTTTTATAATATTTTTTACTCCACATCAGATCTTAACTTCATTTTCTTTTTACTAAGCTGATTATTTAAATGACCTAACATCATTTATCTTATAATGTATGTTTTCCCCAGTGATTAGAAATGCCACATTTTTCATGTGCCAATCAATCTCTAGAGTCTCTATTCATTTACATTGATCTAACTGATTGATTTTCCCCCAAAACCACACTATTTTAATTACTACAGCTCTATAATTCTATTCATTCTAATTTCTTTAAAATATTTCTGGTTATTTTGTTACTGGTCAATTTTCTAACATGTATTTTTAATTATTTTATCTAATTGTGAAATGGAGCCCTTCGGACTTTGCAAAAATAATGAATATGTTGATCTAGCTGGATAAATCAGTGTCTTTAAACATTAACTTTTCACACATAAAAACAGGTATTTATCATCATTTATCTAATTCTTTTTTCATAAACTCAATAGAATCTACCGTTCTTCACATAGGTCCTGCACATTCTTAAGTTCATTTTGTTTTCAGATTTGATCTTTAAAACAAAAAAGCTCCCCGTGCTGTTTGCTTCTCAAGATCTGCTATTTACCTTTCTCAACTCTGTGTTGGGCCATAGGAGAAAGTCCATTGTGGACAGAATCAATCAGGTTCCCTTGTATTCTGGCTTTTGGGTGCAGATAGGATAGCTTCTACTATTTTATAAGCCCAAAGAGAATGTCGTTTATCAGTTGCAGATAAGTAATTTATGTGCTACAAAAATTTGGCTGAATTTTCTTTAATCTTTCTATTTACTGGGCCCCATTTGATCATTTACTTAGAACTTAAGTTTAAGGGGTTGTCAGGGTGTAAGGTTTTATTACCTAATCAATTGGTTAGCTGCCTGTAAAGAGGGGAGTGTAAGTTCCTATCTCAGTCCACCAAAACCAAGGGATTATATTTTTACAATTACTTCATCAGGTACTATATCCACTACCTACTGCAAGAATGTGTGCTATGGATTGTTCTTTGATTTTGTTGTGAGATAGCCACATTGGTAAGAATTTTGGAGCGATTACATACACATGCTGCTGACTTTCTCTTTGTTGCATGGGTGCATATTTTCTCTGCACCTGCACTTGTTCACTCATAGGCCTCCATTTATGAAATCTGGCCTAAGCAATTTGAGTGTACCCTTGCATTTAGGCTTTACGTATCCCTTCATCTAATAAAACTTCTTGCTCTAGCCCAGAGTGTGACTCGGTGGATTGAGTGCTGTTCCATAGACTAAGAGGTCCCGGTTCGATTACTGGTCAGGGCACATGCCCGGGTTGCAGGTTCGATCCCTAATAGGGGGCATTCAGGAGGTGCCGATCAATGTTTCTCTCTCACACCAATGTTTCTATCTCTCTCTCCCTCTAAAAAATCCATAAGAACATGTTTAAAAAACAAAAACTCCTTGCTCTTAGCCAACTGCCAGATAAGGAAAGCATGAAAAAGAGGTACTTTGGGTACTTTCCTGTCTAGTTACATTTCACACTCCGGGGTTGGTAGTCTCTTGGCTTTTGATGTGCAGCAGTGAGTGAGGCCTATAGTACAAACCTTCAGCCCAAATCCCTTCAAAAACTGAGACATAAAGAGAGTGTTATAAGATGTGAACTTAGTGTTTTGATTATCATTTCATCTCATATTTTTGATTAAAGAGTCCATGAGATTTTTTTTAAGAGAGAGAGAGAAACATTGATATGAGAGAGAAACATCAATCTATTGTCTCCTGTAAGTGCCCCAACCTGGGACTGAACCAACAACCTGTGTATGTGTCCTGATCGGTAATCAAGTCACCACCTTTCCTTGGACAGAACTATGCTACAACCAACTTATCCACACTGGCCACACTGGCCAGGGCATGCTTTTTTTTTGTGACAATATAAGACAATTTTGAAATATTTTTTGTTTCTCAGGGAAGGCTTTTTTTTTAAAAGAACAACTTTTAGAGAGTTGTGTTCTACTCCTTTTATTAGAACAAACTTTCTTTTGCTTTTCTTCATCCCTTTTTATTTTTTTTCTTTACTGTGGAGAGGTCACTTATGGCCGATATTTGCCCAAGTAGCACTTGTTAAGATACATTTTTGATGCCTTCACTGTACACTTGAATATATATTTTAGGATATTTTTCTTACGTTTTAAACTAGAAAGGCACTTAGCATAAATTTATTAATTCAGCATTCTAAGAAGAATTGGAAGGGGGCTAAGGCATGGACAGTCCTAATGGGATAATTAATCTGTGCATAATTTCCTCTCTATAGTTTATCAGGCTGCTGTTCCAAGGACTAGTTTCTGTGCCTCATCTTCCATTTGGCCCAGTATTCAGCCTGCAGATACCACATATCTTGTTGTCTTTCCTGTACTATCATCAAACCATTGGGAAGAATTATAGTGGATCAAGAGAAAACCATGCACCACCTATTATTTTCCTCTTTAAACAGATACATTCTTAGTCTCTCAGTGAAGATAATTTGGAATGCTATTGATCAGAGCAAGTAAAGGGATCTAACAGAGGTGCCCCCTGCTTATTCTATTCTGTAACATTGCCTTTATTCCTCTCTGCAGGAAATTGAGAAGTGCCAGAATCTTCTAGATTTATTTTCTCAAATGTTACACTGTAATCTCAGGATGAAGAAGCAAGGAGTCTTTCCTTAATCTGTTTCCAGCTAAATTAATTCAGTTCGAAGTATACTGATTAGTTATGAGTCTTAAGACTATGCATGCTTTTCACCATTTTTATGTTACTTTGGATATTTTACTCCTTAATTACTAGGTAACTGAGAATGTTAGACTGGCAAAGGTACTAGGCATAGCATTACACAAGTCATTTACTTATCTGGAAGTCATCCCAATAGCTTATTATTCACAAACATAGACCCTCATCAACTTTTATTTGTCTGGAGTCCTTAATGGAATTTTTCTTCATTGATTTCAAATGTTCTCTGCTTTCACCTAAAAAAATAAATCAAGCTATTCCCTAATGTTTCATCTATAGTTCTCTCTTTTTCTATATATTTTCTATATCCAATTTCATTCCGTCTTGTGGCTTCAATTATTTCTACTTTGTAACTCCCAGATCTTGCTATGTACTTTTACATTTCCCATAGGCTCTGGGTCAACCATTCAGAGGAGTATCTGCTTCTGCCTTGGATATTATGATGTCGATGCCTTTAAGTCAAAGCAACATGTCCAAAAAATGAGTTCAACTTCTACCTTCCCAAATCTATTTTCCTATTTGTTAATTTATACATTCCTTATCATATTTATTTAATACTTTCTTATTAAGTTCTGTTGCTAGGTGTGTATTACTGAAAATTGTAGGTCACTCGTCTGAGATAGTTTGGACAGAATAAGGGACATGAGTACACACAAGTAAGACAGCATCTATGAGATGGCGTGATAAGTTTGGGATAGAATGAAAGAATAAAGGGAGGCACCTAATCCTAACTTAGGGGTGAGGAAAAGATCCTTAAAGGAAGTACCATCTGAGCTGCATGGTAAACCTTGAGTAGTAATTTAACCATGTAAAGGTGAGGAGAGAGTGTTTTAGGTAGAGAGAACAGTAAGTATGGAAGTGAGAAAGATCATAGCACATAAGCAAGCCTAGGAATAGAAAACAATTCATTATATCTAGGGCACAAGAGATATGAAGTAGTGAGTTTTGAGAATGGGAAGGTAATCAACAGCCAAATCATTCAGGGCTCTTAATGTTGTGTTAAAGGGTTTGTATTTTATCCTGAGGGACAGAGAAGGTATTGGAAGGTTATTAGGAAGGGAGTTACATGATCTGATTTAAATATTAGAAAGCTCATTTTGATTACAGTGTAGAAGGCCACACTTTGAAAGGCCAAAGGCAAGGAAAAGGTCTATTAGAATCAAATGCATAGATGATAAAGTCTTTGATTGAAGTAGTGACATTAGAGATAGAGAAAAGGTAAGAATCTTAAAATATATTTTGAAAGACTTGGTGATTTCGTTGACTGGGTTCTGGGGAAGAGGTGGAGAGATAAAGATTTCTGGCTTTAGCAATGGGTTTTATAAGGATATCTTTTTGGGCAAGTCTAAACTAGGTCTTCTGAATATTATTGCCTCCAAAAAGTAATGATAATATTATCTGTTCTGTCTACTTAATATTAGAGCATGATTTTCAGAATATTTTTAAAAATTAGTGCATTTGAAAATGCTTTGGAAGTTGTAGAATATAAATAGCTAAAATATAAAATAATCTTTTATTTATATTGTCATTACAATTGCAGGAGTCATTATGATATAGTAGGCAGTTAGACAGACATGAGCAGAGTAGGAACCATAAGCCAGGTACAGCAGGTCACCAGGGCAGAAAGTACAGGGTGCAGCAAAGGGCAAAACTGGGAAAACAAGTATTATAGGGTGGGACCTCACCCCCAGGGTGACGTTACCTCCTGTAGTATATTGCAGCCACTTTATACCCCCTGATCTTTCATATCACTGGTCATGTGGTTTGGATCCTCCCCTGACCTCTCCTCCCCTAACGCGTCACTAGTCATGTGGTAGATCCCCTCGCAGTGGTTCTCAACCTGCCTAATGCCACGACCCTTTAATACAGTTCCTCATGTTGTGGTGACCGCCAACCATAAAATTATTTTTGTTGCTACTTCATAACTGTAATTTTGCTACTGTTATGTTTTAGGCGACCCCTGTGAAAGGGTCATTTGACCCCCAAAGGGGTCACGACCCACAAGTTGAGAACCGCTGCCTTAAAGGCAGAGCAAAGAGGCCAGAGAATAACCTCATAGCACTCCCATACAAGCCCTTGTACAACTACTCCCTTAAGCATTAATCTCTCAGGACAATGAGGTTCTGACTCCCATCAAATAGCACGAGGAACAAAGCCTCAGGTCTGTTGACCACAGAGACAGAGTTTTGGTCAAAGTAGAAATATCATCAGGACCTCAGTTGTGTTTCAGCTCTGGCCCAGAAAAGCATCAAAACCAGATGAAGCAATACAGTGGCTGACATCAGGACCAGGTTCAATAACTAATGACCCCTATACTAGCACCAACCAATCAGTAGAGACCATGACTCTAAAAGGACACACCTGGAAAGCTGATGAATATTCTATGGAGATCATCTCCTGAGATCCCTAAAATCTTGCTTTTAGAAAATGGATAAAATCTCTTAAGATGAAGGACCCAGCATGCCAGCATATGCTCGCTCGCTCTCTCTCTCTCTCTCTCTCTCTCTCCCACCCCCATACTTTTCCTCCCTCTTTCTTCCTTCAAGGTATTTACCCATGCTCCCTTTCTCCTAAATTCCAAGATTCCTTCTTTTGCCCCTGTAAATTTCCTTAATCCACACTGCCCAGCTGGTTCACTTCTTCTACCTCTGTGACTTTCTAATAAACTTTCACTTGTATTTGAGTTCTTTATTCTGAATTCTTTCTTAGCCAACATCAAGGATTGAGGTCTAACTCCTCCAGTAACATCGGGTGTCATTCATTTTTAACAGTGTTATTAGTAAAAGTATTCATATGAGTATTCTGTACTAAGAAAAGCCACTCTATTTAAATATGCAGTAATTCAGCCATTCATTAGTTTAAAGGTTAATTTCTTCAATTCAGAGCATATAACACATGTGGTGAAGTGTTGCCAATGTATTTAGATGAATAATTCAAGGAACATATATTTTACTCAGAAACTGTTTCTTTCCCTGGGTGTTTATGCTAGGAAATGTAGCAAGTAAATCAGATCTAGTGTCTTGAGCCTAATTAATCAACTTATTGTTCCTTTACATTTTTAAGTGTAAAGTTAATGTAGGCTTATTATACAGAAGCAAAATATTTGCCCTGGCCAGTTTGGCTCAGCGGTTAGAGCACCGGCCTGCAGTCCGGAGAGACCCGGGTTCGGTTCCCGCTAAGGGCACGTACTTCGGTTGCAGTTTGTCCCCAGCCCTGGTTGGTCGTGCGGTGGCAGCCACTCGATGTGTCCCTTTCACATCGATGTTTCTCTCTCTCTGTCTCTTCCTCTCTCTCCCTCCCACTCTATCTGTACAAAAAGTGGAAAAATGTCCTCGGGTGAGGATAAAACAAACAAACAAACAAAAAAGAAGCAAAATATTCTTTAGTGTATATATAAAAATTGAAACCCTGGTTCTCAGAAATAGCCACTGTTTAAAGTGTTTGGTATGTTTATTTCTAGAAATATGTTCTATAGGCGTACATATTTTTTGTTGTTCCTGATGCTGTTCTCTATCTTTGTCTCTGTCTCTTTCCTCATCCCTATGTTTGTATGTATGGATGTGTATGCACACACATATATATATGCACGCATAAGAATGTATGTGTATATATATTACATGTAGATGTTGTGGTAGGCAGAATAATGGGCCTCCAAAGATGTCCACATCCTATTTCCCAGAACCTGTGAATATGGTGCTTTATATGACAAAAGGAACTGTGCAGATGCAATTAAGGTTAAAGATTCTGAGATGGGAATATTATCATGAATTATTCACTTGGGGCCAATATAATCTCATGAGTTCTTAAAAGTGGAAGAGAAAAGCAAAAGAGTGGGTCAGATGAATGTAACATGAGGAGGCCATGACCTGCCCTCACTGGCTTTGACAATAAAGGAAGAGAGCCGTAAGCCAAATAATGCCATGGCCTCAGTCTACAGACAGCAAGAAAATGCAAACCTCAGTCATGCATCTCTAAAGCAATGGGTTTTGTCAGCAAATGAATAAGCAAGGAAACACAAACTCCTTTAGAGCCTCCAGTAAGGAACGCAGCCCGGCTGACACCTTGCTTCTAGCACAAAGATACCCAAGTCTGACATCTAAACTACCAAACTGTGAGATAAACTATTTGTATTGCTTAAGCCACTGAAGTTGTAGTAATTTGACAGGACAGTAATAGAAAACTAATACAGATATAAATATATTTCTATAGTTATGTACATAGTTTTACAACTTCATTAAAAAATACATGCATGTATATACCTAACATTTATGTTATTAATGAATGCTATTCCAATAAATTTAATAAGAAAATACAGATGAACACCTTTTTATGTCATTACAAAGAAACCATTTATGTGCACAACTTTGCACATTATAGGTATAATTTTGTAGGCGAAATTGTTAAAAATAGAATAGCTCACACAAAGAGTGGATACGTTTTACCAGATGCAATTACCCTCTAAAAGGTTCTGTAAGTAATATTTCCACCAATACTATATGGGAGTGTCTCTATTCCACATCCTTGCCAAAACTGGGTATTGTCAGTCATTTTAATGCCATGGCCTTTGCCTTTTCCAGGAAACAAAATTGCTTTTACCAGTATTTAGTACCATTATTTATTCTTTGTCTAAATCTCACATGTTTTATAATGTGACACTTTGGAGACCCACACAATTGTAAAAGAATGTCCTCTTGATCTACAAGATTTTCTTAGTGTCTATGATGAATTGGCAGTATAAAATTAATTATTAAATCAGAAGATATTTAAAGACAATTTTAAATAAAAGGTCCATCCTCCCAAATCCCAGAGCTTTATGCTTAGACTCAGCTGACAGGGCAGCTAACTGTCCATGTTCAATTGGATACTTCATTCACCACAGTTGATGTTAACACCTACACTTACCCTGACTCCAGTGCTTCTCTCCAGTCTCTTCCTGCTGTCAACATAAGAAACATCCAAATCCATGGAGAATTTTCATGAGTTTATTTGAGCCACACTGACAACAGTTGCTGGGAAGCAAAATCTCAATAGATTGAGAAAACGCTCCAGGGAATGACAGTTTTGCAGTTCATTTCATACACTAGAGACAAAGGAGGAGATGTAAGGAGGCTTACATGAAATATTTTGGTGGTAGGTTAAGGGGGTGGGAGAAAGCAAAGCAGAGAAAACTCTAGGGTTGTATAAAAAGCACAACGGAGAGAGACATACGTTTACATTGGTGGCTTACAGGATAGTTAAGGATTAACATTTACAGCACAGAGATGCATGTGGGCAATAAGATGACAATGAGAAAGTCTGGTCACATGCTCAGGTACTGGTGGTTGAGCCTTCAAGGGCTAGGAGAAGAAAATTACTGTGTTTTAAAGATACATTATCCTAGATGCATGAGAACAATGGGTCACTTAAGGTACAGGTCAGCCTTTGCTAAAGAAGCTATTGGTGTGCATGGTGACTACCTGCGGTGACCTGCCCAGTTAAGAGTATGTGATCAGATCATCCTATGTGGTTACTTTTGGCCACTGAGCTTGTCAGGCCAGCCATGTGTCCTCCCCTTCCACCCACCTCAGCTTGTCAGGTTTAATAGCATAGCTCCTTTTTTGTTCACACTACCCACACACCCTTCCCACACCAAGTTCAGAAAGTATTAGTTCCTAAGATACTTTAAGAACAACATATGGGTGCCTTAAGATGTTTTGTGCACACATAACAACTAATATGCAGTGAGTTAAGCTGAAAGTCTCTAATCATGTCTGACTCAGAAAAGTCTTTCATGCAGAATTAACTTAAAATTATACTTGCTTACCAAATGTTCTCAATTTCCTCCTAGATTATCCATATGCTTTTTTAAAATTATGAGCTATGTTGAATATATTTTTGAAAATAAAAAATTCATAGTACCTACAATCCATTTAAATTTAGTCATATATGCCTGAGAATTAAGTCTTTTTTTTATGTTTTTCTAGTTTCCTTGAATCTTTTTAGTACCTAATGGGTTGTTGCGATTTCATTTGTATTGTTGCTTTTGTTGTTTGGCTTTAAATTCTCTAATTTTGACACAACGTATCTCATTCTCTCTCTCTCTCTCTCTCTCTCTCTCTCTCTCTCTCTCTCTCTCTCTCTCTCTCTCCCCCCCCCCTCCTTCCTCTGCTACATATTAAAACCAAAAGTCTGCAATTTCTACCTGTGGCGGAAGGGAGGCTATCTATCCACATTGGTTATTTCACCCAGTTGTGTTTACCAGAAGTTGTATTTTGAAATTTAAAGTAAGGTTGACGTGAAGAATTAGTGCTTTTGCTTTACCCCTGGTACTGGCATCTCAAGCTGCATGGACAGAGGAATACTTGCCAAAACAGTGTGCTCTGCACTGGCAACTCAGTCCTGTATTCTGGCTGCAAAGTTACATGGGGAATTTTTAAAGAGGTTAAAATACTCCTCTCTAAAAACCTGGAAAGAAAAGTAGGAACATATTCATTTATTTGTAGGACTTCTTCTCGAACAGGGATTATAGTATCTTCTGTAGCTCTACCAAGAGAGTTCGGACCAATGTATGGAAAGGATAGGGAAACTCATTTTAACTTGGTGGAAGATTTGCAGCAGTGTGTTCTGACTTTTTGAGTGTCAGATGCCTGCTCTTGGCTGTTTCAGAACAGAGTATTGCAACCACCTGTTCGGAGGGTTGAAGAGATTGTTCTACTAAGAGAAATGATATTGTTCTATTAAGAGAAAATTATATCTTTTATCTGTAAAATCCTATGAGTTGCCATAACTCCAGGAAAGCCCCAGTAGATGCAGGCCTGATTTAATCAAAAGGGGATTTAATTAACCATAGCAGGTGTTATGGATAATGATGTGTCAGCTTCTTCTATGTGAAATGGATTTATGTATAGATGAATCTCAAAACCTCAGTGTGTAGTGAAAAAAGAGGTTAAGAGTATGATTCATTATATAAAATACAACACCATGATAACTGTATTTTCATGAAATCATACATATATAACTATTTTCCAAAAAAAGCAAGGAAATAATAATACAAAATTCAACATAATGGTTATTTCAGGGTGGGAGAGAAAGAGATACTTAAGGAGAGGAGAGGCCTTCCTAGGCAGCTTCAGAAATACTGGTATTTTTCTGTATCCTCAGCTCTGTAGTGGTACCTGGATATTCTTTTTATTATTATTCTTTAAAACGTGCAAATATGGGATTCATTTATATATGTACATTTCACAATTAATTTTGTTTAGAAAATTCAGTGATTTTTAAGGAGAGCAAACTGAATACAGCAAGTTCTAGACTGAGTGTCAGGATTTCCTTGTTACTATATAACGGAACAAAATAGAGAATTGTCTTGGTTTCTGAGGTTAATGTAAGATGGAACTTTCAGTTGTAATTCTTATGACAAACATTCTTGTCTTCACACCCTGCTCCCTGTTGTCAATTACTTCTACAAGTATTTCAGTACAATGTAATACTACACGAATTAAAAAGTCACCTTTATCTGTCTACTTTCATCTTCCAAGTAAAGTTCCATTAAATAAAAAAAAAGCAACGCTGTTCCTTAATTTTTAAAGTTTTTAAACAACCAATGTCCTGGAGTTAAATGCACACTTTGAACTCAGGTTATCAAAATAGCTGTCCATTATTGGGGAGAGATTCCCAGTGGACCCTTCGACGACCAGTGTCCGAGAGCGGGGCGGGTCATCGACCCTTGGAGAAGGAGGCTGAGAACCCGGCCTGCTGTGTTGTGTAGTCCAACCCTTTTCTCCACCAGTTCAGCACACCCAGAAACGCCCCAGCTCACAGGGAACTGGGGCTGTTGCCAGGGGAACATAGCCCCGCCCCTGGATAAGCCCCGCCCCCAGCTTCCGGAACGCTCTGCGCTCGCCCTTCTGGAGAAGGGGCCGGTGGGCCAGCACCCCGAGACCGCGGGCGCTCCGGCTCTCTGCTCCCGACCCCAGCAGCTTTGGCGGCGGAGTCTGCGGTGGCCCGAGTCCCGGAGCCTGGTGAGTGAGCTGGGGGTTGCGGCGGGCCCGGGCCCACGGCCAGCGCCTGCGCGGTCGTCCGCCAGCCAATCTGCTCGCCGCTGCCCTGCCCTGCGGCCGGCGGCGGGAGGCGGCGAGCGGCGAGCTCCGGACCCCGGCCGCCCCGCGCCGCCACTCTGACCGCGTAGTTTTGTCCGGGTTAGTTTCCGTGCCTTCTGCCTTGCTTTGCCCCCGTCCCGCCGGTTTCGTCTCCGCCACTTGGGGATGGAACCTCCACTCGAGGCTTTTCCTTCCTGTCCCCAGCAAACTGGGAATGACGGAAGCCTTCGGGACCTCGTCCCTTTGTACCGGACCGTAGCGGGCCTTGAGCCTTTCGGGGGGGGGTGGCCCGGGCCTGCCGGGTTCGGGGTGCCGCGGGAGGTCGCGGTCCCTTTCTGCCGGGCCTTTCGCGTCGGGAGGGGAGCGAGGAGGGCGAGGCCCCGCGGGCCGGCTTTCCGTTCACCTGTTCCGAGCGCCGCACTGCCCCGCAGATGCTTATTTCTGAGTCTCGGGGGACAGCTCGGGTGGACTAGCGCCTTCTTTCATTTTCCAGAAGAGGAAATTGAAATTCAGGCAGTTATGATAGTTTGTTTTGGTTTTATTGTTGCAAGACTACAGATAGCTAATAAGGCAAAATGTAGAAGTGCTTGAAACAAAACAAAACAATGGAGGATAATGTTATATGAACTTAAAAAACGACTCATGGGACTGGAATGGGTTATGTCAACGTATTTAGACAACAGTTTGAAAGAATAATACAAAATAAAATTTAGAGATTGGTAATATTGTCACATTGTCATGTTACTCCATTCATATTAAGCTATATGTAAACACTGGAAAAACGGTGGAGTGCAGTGAATTTTGAGACTTTCAGTCTCCACGCATAAAACATTAGTCACGTGGTAAATAGTAAGTGTATGAACAGAAAATAAATTGTCTTGCGGTTAAATTTGAGCTACAGTTTATGAGTAGGTAACAGATAATCACTTTTTACTAGTTCATAATGTTTAAATGAAAACATGACCACATGTCAGCAGTTTTCATTTATGTCATGAAAGTTACAGTGTTATATTCTGCAAACTTGATTTGTCCACTGTGTTGTAGCTAGGTGCAATGGCATGAGGGCAAAAGCTGGAGTTCTAGAGCCAGACGTGCTTGCTTCCTCCTCAGTTGTTTCACCTCAGGCAGGTTACTTGCCCTTTGCGGGCTGATAACATTAACTGCTCTGTACCTTAGTTCCATCATCAGTAAAATGGCCTTCAAAAGAACTTCTAGCCCTGGCATGTTTGGCTCAGCAGTTAGAGCGTCTGCTGGTGGGCCTGAGGATTGACAGTTCGATTCTAGCCCTGATACAGGTTGTGCAGGAGGCAACCAATTGATGTCTCTCTCACATCTATATATGTGTCTGTCTGTCTCTCTCCCCTGCTCCCTTTCTCTCCATCCCCCTCCCTCAGGTGAGAATTAACAACAACAAAAATTTCTACTCTATAGATTGTTGTGAAGATTAAAATTGAAGAATGATATCATGCTTGATTGTATTTTTGTTAACCAGAGGGTACAGGTGTTTATTTAAAACTGACCTGGCAGGAAACCTTGGTACAGAAACTGATTTTGAAAGTTCCAGATGTGTCTTCTAGTATCACATTATCTCCAGTGGCTTCTTAGAAAATAAAATTAAAAGAAAAAATACTAATAATAAGCATCAGAAGTCTGTATCATTTAATAATAGATAATTAAAAGATGAACTCTTTTTGGCTTTTCTGAGTAACAAGATAATAGAAAATACTTTTTGAAATAATAGTTGATATCCTATCTGGATATCTTGGACCTCACTACACCTCCAAGTCAACAACTAGCATTTCATAGATTACAAGCACAAAACACAAAAATAGAAGCCATAAAATTTCAAAAGAACCTATTGCATAATGTAAACTGCCCTTTGAAGATAACAGATTTTCAATAGCCAGTACGTGAAGTGCATTGGTTTCCTGCTTTGAGAACCTGTACATCTGCAGTTAACTTGCAGTTTTTTTTCCTCTCAAGTGACTTCTGAAACTTCTTTCTTCCGTTGAAGCCAAATAAGTAGTTCCTCTACTCCTTTCGTGTCAGGCATGTCAAGGGTCATTATGGTTTTGCTATGTTGGACATGATAATTTTTATTAAAATCAGCTTTTTAAATTATTGGATCTATCTATATATCTATGATTCTTCCTATGTAATAAGTTTATTATAGACTATAAACATGTTAATTACATGTATAATCAGAAGAATCTGTACACACAGTGCTCAAATATGTACCAGTGTCAAAACGAAAGGGCCAGATATTAAACGGTTTAAACCGAACGCTTAATAGTAACTGACTATGTATAAATATTTTGGGCTCTACTAGACTGTAAAGATAAAGATTCTATTTCTGGACTTTAGGGAGCAGTGTTGTAGGGCATATAATCATGTAAATAAAGAGCATGGTGTAATACATAAAGAAATGTCAATTTAAAAAGCAGGTAATGAGCCCTGGCTGGTTTTGCTCCGTGGTTAGAGCATCGGCCTGCGGTCCCAAGAGACCTGGGTTCGGTTTTGCTAAGGGCGTGTACCTTGGTTGCAGTTTGTCCCCGGCCCTGGTTGGGTCGTGCGGGTGGCAGCCACTCAATGTGTCCCTTTCACATCGATGTTTCTCTCTCTCTTCCTCTCTTTCCCTTCCACTCTATCTGAACAAAAAAAAAAGAAAGAAAGAAAAAGGAAAAATGTCCTCAGGTGAGGATAAAAAAATAATAATAAATAAATTAAAAAAATAAAAAGCAGGTAATGAGAAAGTGAGTGCTTTTCACTCTGGAACCATTAGAAGCATCAAGATGAAGAGGCAACATTTCAGCTTTGTCTTGAAGGGTGAGTAGTATTTTAAAAGTTAGCTATATAGAGAATAGACATTTAGAGAGAATAAATCACGTTTTAGTTAATTGTTTGCCAGACACCCATCTTTGATAGTAATCATTATCATCGTAAATGCTTGTCATATTTATTCAGTGTAATGCTAAACCAGAAAGATTCTAAGAGTTTTATGATATTAACTCATTTTATCCTCACAAAAATCCTGAGTGAGGTAACTCATACAGATAATGAAAAAAGCAGGAAAGGATCAAGTCACTTATGTAGGTGAAATAGCTAAAAAAGGATATAGCTGGAATTTGAACTCAGGCCTTTGAACTACAGAGTCCGTACTTTTCATCACAGTGATCTGCTTGTCTTACTTATGGTTGAGATGACTTACTGTTATTTGAGACATTGAGGTTGGGTTAGAACCAGTGGATCATCTATAATGATGAGATAACTTTTCTAAGTGAGTGAATTAAGTAATGTAAACAAAGGCCCTGGCCAGTTTGGCTCAGCAATTAGAGCATAGGCCTGTAGACCTAAGGCTCACAAGTTTAACTTTGGTCAAGAGCATGTATCTTGGTTGCAGTTTGATCCTCCCCCTCGGTCAGGGTCGTGCAACTAATCGATGTGTCTCTCTTACATCCATATCTCTCTCTCTCTCTCGCTCGCTCTCTCTCTCGCTCTCGCTCTTGCTCTCTTGCTCCCTCTCTCCCTCTTTCTTCCTCCCTCCTTCTCCCTCCCTCCCTCCCTCCTTTCCACTCTATCTAAAATCAATGGAAAAATATCCTCAGGTGAGGAAATTAATTAATTAATTAATTTTTAAAAGGGACCAGAAGTTACATCGATAGGTAAGAGGCGGTGGAAGGCGTCAAGTTTCATGATTTCATAGATGGATTTTTGTGTGTATATAACAAATATAAAAAATTTCAGAACTGTGTTTCCTATATTTTTTTACTTTTTATCTATTTTTAAATCCAATCACTACTTACCAGTTGATTAAAGCAGTAGCCTTTTATACTTTATTTCACATACATTATCTTGAATGATTCACAGAACTTTGTCAGAAAACATAACAGGTAATATACTTTTTTTTTAAAGAAGAGATTAAGTGACTTAGTGTCACACATCTAAATCAACATGATTGATTTGAACATATATCTTCCATTCCAAGATCAATATTCTTTCCATTATATATCCTGAGTCTTTTGTGCATTTCGCTACGCAGCTGGTGGACATCTCAAAAGTCAATGTCTTGCTGATTTCTAAATTCAGCAGTTATTTCTCCCATTCTCTGTTGACTCATCAATATTCATTACCATTGATTATTTCCTTATAAAATATCTACCCCAAGCTTTTCTTATGAAGGGTTGTTTTAATTTTAGAAGACAGAGTAAGAAAACATCACTGTATTTTCTTGCCCAAAGGTAATTATTATACATGTTTACTTTATTTTCTCCTTCTGTATGTATCTTAAAATAGTTGAGATCATATTATTATGTTCATATTCTTTATTCTACTTCATAGAAATTTCAGGACAAAAAATCACAGGTAGCCAAAAACAGTTGTGTTATTCATTTATTCCTGTCTACAGGGCTGCCATATTCCATAGGTAGAAATGTCCCTCAGTGCAGAGCTTGAAGAACTACATGAGTTGGCCCTTCTCAGAAATATGCAGGTATTAGGTTAACAGCTCATGTCCTCCAGGTTGCTGATGGGATACTTTATTTTTCCTTTTTAATTTTCAAACTTATTTAGACTTAAAGAAAAGTTTCAAAAATAGTACAAAGTACTCAACAGTTTTTTGTTTTTTCTGCAGATTCACCAAATGGTAATATTTTACCACATTTGTTTTAGCATTATACATGTACACACTTAAATAGTACATTGTGTACAATTATGTATACATTGTATGTAATAATGTGTATGCATGTGTGTACCTGTGTTGTATACACACGTGCATAGGTCTTTGCGCACACGTGTGTGTGTGTCTAATAATTGTTTGATGTTTCCTCATGCTTAGATCCAGATTAAATTTTGACAGACACCATCGCAGTGATTTTGTGTCCTTAGGACATTCTCTCAGGAGACTCATGATATCCCATTCCAAAATTAACAAAAAGTTCTAAATAAATGTGGGAATGAAGAAAATCCCAACTGATCTCAGAAAAAAATTAGACCATATTAAGACTTCACATAAACAGCAGAAAAACAATTTCTAGAGCTGTAAGCCTGAAGAACTATCACAATTCTACATTTCCAAAAATAAAGGGGAAATTATTTCATGTAACACACTGTAAGTCCTCACTTGTGTTCTCAATAGGTTCTGCTACTGTAAGCAAAACAATTCATAACAAAACCAGTTTTACCATAGACTATTAGATATAAACATGAAGTTCCTACATTTCATTAACATTATAACAAGATGACTTTTAGCAAAACAAAGTTATTTGAGGACCTGCTATCTTTAGCAGCAGAAAATGATCACAAATCCCATACAAAGTAATTATAGGCAAAAAGTTATACTTGTAAACACTGAAAGCCTGATGGAGACATGCTCAGAAAACATCTGACAATTGTAACCTAATATTTAAGTTGAAGTAAACTATTAAAATAATTAATGAAGGTATGAATAAGTAAATTACAAATAGGAAAACTCAGAAATGATGTAATATTAATCAGAAAATAATTAAAATTGACAAAAAAATTACTTCATACATGATTTTATAAATGAAGACTAGAAGACAAGCGCAACAGATAATTCCTTAGGAGAAATAAAGAATAAAGAGGAACTTAAAAATCAAAATAAAATGAAGAGGTGAAAAAGGAAGTGCAGTTGTAAAAATTCAAAAGAAATTTAGTGAAAGTAGTAGGACCTCCCACACAAGAAAGGCAAAGCAGTGAAACAACACATTTAATTTGAAAATACTTTGCAGACAATAAAAAGTGGCCATCAATAGGTTAGCTAATTTTTTAATGGGAAGATAAGGGAATTCCTGTGTGATTATCTCTGTTTTTGCTATGAATTATAAGACATGGCTATTTGAAGAATAAACGAAGTTGGTGATATACTAGCAGGTTTGGTGAAAAATGAGAAGAAATGAATTAATTCTTTTTAGAAAAGTAAACATGCTAGGGTATAGTAATAGAAGTGTTAAGCTGTCAAGTGTTGGTTTGAAATTTATGATTATGAATTCAAAGTGAAAGGTCAACATGGTTGTGTATTTTTCTCTAGTATCATTTGGTGATTCTGTCTCAAAGTCAAGACAGGCATTTATTTGAGGTTTTCCCATGTAAGTATTTAAAAAGGATAAAAGTAAAAGGAATTAAGGGTATTTGCAAGTGAGGAATTACAGTGCTGGGCTGTGGGATATAGATTGCTTCACAAGAGACAAAACATGAAGAAAAAGAGAAATAACAAAAAAGTGGTAGAATCTCAGTGGGTTGGACAGCTCAATAAGTCTGAGGAATTACTAGAATGAGAATATTACTTAGAGGGGCTCAAAGCACGCAAGATTATGTTTAGAAAATAGAGAAAAATAAAAGAACAATTTTGATCAATGATTGTAAATGAAAAGATCAAGAGTGTGGGTATGACACTTGAAGTGGGGTGGAAGAACAGTTAGCAATGAGACAGTAAAGGATTTAAACTACTGGGTGGATCATCCATGTTGGTGGAGTACTAAAAATAGTAATACTGTAGAAGTAGGGTAGGAAGGAAGACAGTAGTGATTTTGTTAAAGTGTGGGAGATTGTTAGATTCAGATAATAGTAAAGTTTGATGACTTGAATGTATTTTTATAGGTGTGTCATTTTTTTAATCTAAACTAATTATGACAATATTTTGTTTACATGTTTTCAGTGGTCCCCTGTTTACCCGACAAAGAACTGTCCTCTCACTTAGGTATAATATGTCCCAACACACCACTGTAGCTTTGCTTTACCTTTACCTCACCGTCTTGTTTTCCATGTCGCAGCCAAAACATGCCTTATTGTTTCATGTCCAGTATCTTTAGGCATACTGTTTCTCTGATACCATTCTCTTTTTCCTATCTTTCCCACCGCCTATGTGTATTATGTTTATGTTTACTATTTTTCCTGAAGTTTTTTGCAGCTCCTTAATTTATATGACATGTCATTCCTGTATATGCCTTCCATCTCTCTTTTGGCACTTTTGTTTGAGTTATAGTTATTTGTATATATGTCTTCTTCTTCCTCATGAACTCTTAAGTATCGTGAACATAAGAATTGTGTCTTTTTAATCAACCTAGCATACGACTTCTTTTACACAAAAAGTTGCTCAATTAAAAATTCGTTCTAGGTCAGCTGGTGTGGCTCAGTGAATTGAGCATTGTCCCATGGACTGAGAGGTCCTGGTTCAATTCCTGGTCAGGGCACACACCCAGGTTTTGGGTTTGATCCCCAGTAGGGGGTGTACAGGAGGCAGCTGATTGATGTTTCTCTCTCACATCGATGTTTCTCTCTCTCTCCCTCTTCCTTTCTATCTAAAAAAAAATTAATAAAAACATATTTAAAAAAATTTTAATCTCATTCTGTTTCCACTAAAAGGTCAGTTAAAATGTGTGTTTACTCCCTTCTTGTGAAATAATTATTTTGTTAAAAAAAAATTAGTTTGTTGAAAATCTCAAAAGTATTTCATTTTTAAAACTGTGAACCTTAACTTTATATTTGTATTTAGAAAATTTTAGTCCCTCTACATAGAATGTTTTCTTTTTTAAAAATAATTTTTTATAAATTTATTTTTGTGAACAGATGTTACTCCTTTTTTTCCCCATTGACACCCTCTTCCCCATCCCCCCCCCCCCGACCCCATACTCGGCTTTGTTGTCCGTGTCCATCGGTTATGCATACATGCATATAAGTTTTGTGGTTTATCTCTTCCCTCCCCCCACTACCCCCTCTCCTGAGGGTTGTCAGTCTGTACCCTACTTCCACGTCTCTCGGTCTACCCTGTTCCTCAGACTGTTATGTTCATTATTCCACAAATAAGTGAGATAATGTCATATTTGTCTTTCTCTGCTTGGCTTGTTTCACTTGGGATAATACTCTCCAGGTCCCTCCATGTTGTCTCAAAGGATGAGAGCTCTTTCATTCTTACAGCTGCATAGTACTCCATTGTGTATATGTACCACAACTTTTTTATCCATTCGTTTACTGATGAACACATGGGCTGTTTCTAGATCTTAGCTATTGTAAATAGTGCTGCTATGAACATAGGGGTGTATATATTCTTTCTGATTGGTGTTTCAGGCTTCTTAGGGTATATTCCTAGAAGTGGGATCACTGGGTCAAATGGAAGTTCAATTTTTATCTTTTTGAGGTAACACCATATTGTTTTCCATAGTGGCTGTACCAGTCTGCATCCCACCAGCATTGTACTAGAGTCCCCTTTTCTTACACCCTCGCCAACACTTGTTGTTTGATGATTTGTTGATGGTGGCCATTCTGACAGGTGTGAGGTGATACCTCATTGTTGTTTTAATTTGTATCTCTCTGATGATTAGTGATGTTGAGCATTTCTTCATATGTCTCTTGGCCATTTGTATGTTCTGTTTGGAGAGGTGTCTATTCAGCTCCTCTGCCCGTTTTTAAATTGGGTTCTTTGTCTTCCTTTTGTTGAGTTGTATGAATACTCTATATATTTTGGAAATTAACCCTTTATCTGACATATCACTGGCAATTATGCTCTCTCATAGAGTGGGTTGCCTTTCCATTTTGGTGGTTGTTTCTTTTGCTGTGCAGAAGCTTTTGAGTTTGATGTAGTCCCATGTGTTCATATTCTTCTTCGTTTCTGTTGCCTTAGTTGATGTACTAGTGAAAATTCTACTGCGTATGATGTCTGAAATTTTGTTGCCTGCATTTTCAATTTTGTTGCCTACATTTTCTTCTAGGATTTTTATGGATTCATGAGTCACATTTAAGTCTTTTATCCATTTTGAGTTTATTCTTGTGTATAGTGTCAGGTGATGGTCTAGTTTAATTTTTTTGCATGCAGCTGTCCAATTTTCCAAACACCATTTATTAAAGAGGCTATCTTTACTCCATTGTATGTTCTTGCCACCTTTGTCAAATATTAATTGAGCATATTGCCTTGGGTCCATTTCTGGGTTCTCTGTTCTATTCCACTGGTCTATATGCCTGTTTTTGTGCCAGTACCAGGCTGCTTTGATTACAGTGGCTTTGTAGTATAACCTGAAAGCTGGTAATGTGATCCCTCCAACTTTGTCCTTCTTTTTCAAGATTGCTGTGGCTGTTCGAGGTCTTTTTTGGTTCCATGTGAACTTTTGAAATATTTGTTCTAGTTCTGTCAAGTGTGCCATTGGTATTTTGATGGGGATTGCATTGAATCTATAGATTGCTTTGGGTAATATGAACCTTTTAATGATGTTAATTCTTCCAATCCATGATCAAGGTATGTGCTTCCACTTTTTTATATCTTCCTCTATTTCTTTTTTCAATGACCTGTAGTTTTCTGTGAATAGGTCCTTTATTTCTTTCATTAAGTTTATTCCTAGGTATCTTACTTTTTTTTCCCGCAATGGTAAATGAGATTGTTTTTTTAGTTTCTCTTTCTGTGAGTTCATCATTGGTGTCTAAGAATGCCATCAATTTCTTGATGTTAATTTTGTATCCTGGTACTTTGCCAAATTCATTTATTAAGTCTAGTAGATTTTTGATGGAGTCTTTGGGGTTTTCTATGTATAGTATCATGTCATCTGCGAATAATGACAGTTTCACGTCCTCCTTTCTAATTTGGATCCCTTTTATTTTTTCTTCCTGTCTGATTGCTGTGGCTAAGACTTCCAGTACTATGTTAAATAGGAGTGGCAAAAGTGGGCATCCTTGTCTTGTTCCTGTTCTTAAGGGAAATGCTTTTAATTTTTGCCCATTCAGTATTATGTTGGCTATAGGTTTTTAATATATGGCCTTTATTATGTTGAGATATGATCCCTCTATTCCCAGATTGCTGAGCATTTTTATCAGAAATGGGTGCTGGATTTTGTCGAATGCTTTTTCAGCGTCTATTGATATGATCATATGATTTTTATCTTTCATTTTATTTATGTGGTGTATCACATTTATTGATTTGAGAATATTGTACCAGCCTTGTATTTCTGATATGAATCCCACTGGTCATGGTGAATGAATTTTTTGATGTATTGCTGATTCGATTTGCTGGTATTTTGTTCAAAATTTTGGCATCTATGTTCATCAGGGATATTGTCTGTAGTTTTGTTTCTTTGTAGTGTCTTTTTCTGGTTTTGGAATTAGAATTATGCTGGCCTCATAAAACGAGTTTGGACGTCTTCCTTCTTCTTGACTTTTTTGAAATAGTTTTAGGAGAATGGGTATTAGTTCGTCTTTGAATGTTTGGTAAAATTCCCCCATGAAGCCATCTGGGCCTGGTTTTTTGTTTGCTGGGAGAGTCTTGATTACATCTTCAATTTCTCTTGTTGTTATTGGTCTGTTCAATTTTTCTATCTCTTCCCAGTTCAGTTTTGGGAGACTATGTGTTTCTAGAAATTTGTCCATTTCACTTAGTTTGTCAAATTTGTTGCCGTATAATTGTTCATAATATCTGTTAACAATCCTTTGTATTTCTGTGGTGTCAGTTATTCTTTCTCCTCTTTCATTTCTAATTTTGTGTATTTGGATTCTCTCTCTTTGTTTCTTGGTGAATCTAGCTAACAGTCCATTAATCTTGTAACGGTCCATTATCTTTTCAAAGAACCAGCTCTTTGTTTCATTGATCCTTTGAATTGTTTTTTTGTTGGTCTCCATGTCATTTATTTCTGCTCCCATCTTTACTACTTCCTTCCTTCTACTTGCTCTGGGGTTTTCTTTTTGTTTGCTTTCTCGTTCTTTAAGTTGTGAGGTTAGATAATCTATTAGAAATTTTTCTTGCTTCTTGAGGTAGGCCTGTATTGCTATGAACTTCCCTCACAGAACTGCTTTTGCTGCATCCCATAGATTTTGTGTTATTGTGTGTTCATTTCCATTGGTTTGCAGGAAGTTGTTAATTTCTTCCTTGATATACATGGTAACTCATTCATTGTTCAATAACATGCTATTTAGCCTCCATGTGTTCAAATGTCTTTGCACGTTCTTGTTGCAAGTGATTTCTAGTTTCATGCCATTGTGATATAAGAAGATGCCTGATATGATTTCATTCTTCATGAACTTGTAGAGACTTGGTTTGTGCCCTAACATGTGGTCTATCTTTGAGAATGTCCCATGTGCACTTGAGAAGAATGTGAAATCTGCGGTTTTGGGGTATAATTCTCTGTAGATATCTATTAAATCCATTTGATCTAGCACATCATTTAGAGTCTGTGTTTCCTTGTTATTTATTTTTTTTCTAGATGATCTATCCAGTGATGTCAGCTGAGTATTGAAGTCCCCTGCTATGATTGTATTGCTGTTGATTTCTCTTTTGAAGTCCTCCAAAAGATTTTTAATATATGTCGGTGCTCCTTAATTGGGTGCCTATATATTTACCAAGGTTATATCTTCCTGTTGGATAGATCCTTTCAATATTATGTAGTGGCCTTCTTTGTCTCTAGTTATGGCCTTCATTTTGAAATCTACTTTATCAGATATGAGTATTGCTACCCCAGCTTTTTATTCCTTCCCGTTTGCTTGAAAGATTTTTTTTCCATCCCTTCACTTTCAACCTATGTGAATCTTTTGTTGTAAGGCGGGTCTCTTGTAAACAACATATATATGAGTCATGCTTTCTTATCCAATCAGCTACTCTGTGTCTTTTTATTGGGGCATTCAGTCCATTTACATTTAAGGTGATTATTGATTTGTACTTATTTATTGCCATTTTTTGTTTCGTGTGGTTCTGTTTTTCTTCCCATTTCTTCTACTACTTACAGCAGTCTTTTTAAAATTTCTTGCAGTGCTGGTTTGGTGCTACTTGTATTTCCTTAGCCTTTTTTAGTCTGGGAAACTCTTTTTTTGACCTTCTATTTTGAATGATAGCCGTGCTGGGTAGAGTAGTCTTGGATTCAGATCCTTGTTTTTCATGACCTTGATTACCTCATGTTATTCCCTTCTGGCCTGTAGTGTTTCTGTTGAGAATTCAGCTGATAGCTTTATGGGCGTTCCTTTGTAGGTAACCTGTTTCTTATGTCTTGCTGCCTTTAGAATTCTCTTTTTGTCTTTAATTTTTGGCATTTTAATTACTATGTGTGTTGTTGTGGGCCTGTTTGGGTTCTTCTTACTTGGGGCTCTCTGTGCTTCTTGAACTCGAATGCCTTCTTCCTTCACCAAATTAGGGAACTTTTCTGTCATTATTTCTTCAGATATATTCTCTAAGCCTTGCTCATTTTCTTCTTTGGGGACTCCTGTGATGCGAATATTATTATGTTTCCAGTTGTCCCACCGTTCTCTTAAGTTGTCTTCCTGTTTCTTAACTGTTTTTTCCTTTTGGTTTTCTGATTGGTTGATTTTTTTCTACCCTGTCTTTTAATACACTGATCTGGTCCTCAGCTTCCTCTACTCTGCTGTTTAGTCTTTCCAATGTGTTCTTTATTTCTACTATGTCATTCTTCATTTCTTCTTGGTGGTTTTTAATTTCCAATTGGTTGATTTTTAATGTTTCTGTGTCTTTACTCATGTCCTTACACATGCTGTTGAGCTTCCTCAAGATCATGGCTCTGAATTCTAGTTCTGGTTAACTTGCTTAACTGCTCCACATTTATCTCATCTTTCATTTGGGATTTGTTTCTTTATTTCATCATTTTGGCTGTCTCAGTGGGTTTTGGAGCCTGCCAAATTTTGCCTGTGTGTATTGATGTTGTGCTGTTTGTCACTCCCTCTACTGGGTTTGGATGAGCGAGGGAGGACCCATGTTAAACACCACTGTCAAGTCTTATTTTCCTGGGTGGAGTTGCAAACCCAGGAAAGGTTCAGTTATCCTCTAGCTTTTTGCCTGGAGGCTATTAGTTGTGGTTACTTGAAGAGTCTTTGTTTCTCAGTTGACTGAAAAACTCCCTCAGGTGCTCAGTGTAAGGGGATTTCCCCAGGGTGGGGCAGATGCTGGTTGTTAATGAGCCTCAGTTTGCATTTCAGTGGCCCACAGGGTGAGGTTGAATCTCTGAGGGAGGGCCCACTGCCTCTCCCCAGAGCCCTGGGAAGGAGTAAGATGGCCACAGCCCTGTGTGGCCACAACTCAGCAAAAGCTCTGAGAGCCCTCCAAATCCCGAGTGTCCCCACACAGTTCAAGTCCAGTCCACCCTCCCTCTGCCAGAGCCCAAGGTTAGTGGCTGTGGCTATTTTAGCGTCTGTCCCGGCTCTGCATTCTGGAGCTGCTTGGGAGTTTAACCCAGAGGGCACTGCTCACAGCTAAGACTGCTGCTGTCTGTGGACTCCCAGCCCCCCTCTTGTGCCTCTGCAATCCTAGCAGGATTGAGTCAGTGTCTCTGATTATATGGTCTTTGCAAGCTGCTTTTGTGTTGCTTTTTCCCAACGATTTGTCTTTATTTTAGTTGTAATTCCAGTTTGGTCCTGGGAGATGGTCTGTGTAGCTTCCATTCACTCTGCCACCATTTTGGAATCTCAGAATGTTTTCTTTATATTTAATGTATGTAAAATTTCTCTAATTGATGAAAAATGTAGTTTTTTAAATTCTCTTTTTCTTTATTGATTTTAGAGGGAGAGGGAGAGAGAGATAGAACATCGATGAGCGAGAACATTGATAGGCCTCCTCCTGCATGCCCCCCACTGGGGAACTGGCCCACAGCCTGGGTGGGCATGTGCCCTGACTGGGAATCAAACTGGCAACCTCTTGGTACATGGGTTGATGCTCAACCACTGAGCCACACCAGCCGGGCTACTTGTTTTGTTAAATAATATTTCCAAAATGTTTATCTGACAAAATGTAATTGTGGTATTTCCAAATAAATACACCATTTTGTCTAGCCATATATAGATTCTGTTGTAGATATCAATATTTTATATAATTAATATCCTAATGCACTGTTAAAAGCTTTTCAGTGTAATGAATTTTGTGGACTTGTTTTCATTTTTAATACATTGGAACATATCATTATTACCACTTTGCTAATTACTGTTTTTCAATAAATTGCAGCTAAACATTTATCATTTTGGAGTTTAAAGTATGTCATCATGGCAAAGTTTCGAAGAAAGACTTGCATCATTTTTTCACTTTTTATCTTATTTATTTTTTCTATGATGATGGGTTTAAAAATGCTGAGACCAAATAAAGGTACTTTTGGAGCTCCCTTTGGATTTGACTTTCTTCCAGAAGTTCATCAACAAATTCCTCGCTTGGGGAAAGTTTTTGATTCCCCAAAGAGTGACAAAATCAACAGTGAAACAAATATCAAGAATTTAAAAAGTGTTGAATTCACTGTGAAACCTCCCAAAGCCTCTGAACCTTACCTGGAAGAAGTGCCACCTCTGAATTATTATTTACACGTATTTTATTACAGTTGGTATGGAAACCCACAATTTGATGGAAAATACATACATTGGAACCATTCAACTCTGAAGCATTGGGACCCTAGAATAAACAGTAATCATCCCCAAGGGAAACACAGCCCCCCAGATGATATTGGCTCCAGTTTTTACCCTGAATTGGGAACTTACAGCTCTCGGGATCCTTCTCTCATCGAAACTCACATGAAACAAATATACTCAGCTTCAATTGGTAATTATTTTATTTTATTCATGTGTGTGTGTGTAAAATGTATAACTTTATAGAACATTAAATTATTACATTATTAATTATACATGTAAACTTATAAACTCCAAATTAAACTGTATATGTATATTCTTTTTTTCTTTTCTTACTGATTTTAGAGAGAGAGGAAGGGAGAGAGAGAGATAGAAACATCAATGAGAGAGAACATCGATTGGCTGCCTCCCGCATGCCCCGCACTGGGGATTGGGCCCACAACCTGGGCATGTACTCTGACCGGGAATCGAACCATGATGTTTCGGTGTGCAGGACAATGCTCCAACCACTGAGCAACACCAGCCACAGCTCATTTATATTTTTCAAAAACAGACTTTTAATTATGAACTGAATTTACCCCCATTTTACACATGTGAAAACTGAAGTAAAATTACTTATGTAAAGATAAGCACCTATCAAATGACATAACTAGTGTTTGATTCTCCGGGTCTGTCTAATTTTATATCTGGTGTTCTTAACTGTTACTCTGTTTCAATGCATTATTTAATTAAATGGTAAAAAAACTACCAGTTATATTGAATGACCTGTAATAAGTTCTTTAAAGGGATGACACCATCAATATGACATGATCTGCATTTAATATATACTAATATTCTAAGAATGGATTTTAAAGAGTATCACTTTTCATTAAGCAATTGAAATGGTAGAAATACGTAGTAATAGGTACTACTTATAAATTACACTAGGTTGATGTATTTTAGAGGAAACTTTCTGGTTACTGTGAAGAATTCATTACCATTGTAAATGGCCCAACCCTCTTCCAGTTACAACCATTATTGGTTTGGTTCCCAGGATATTACTTATGTAGAGCTCATGAGTGACACAGTCTTCCCTACTATACAGCAGATCCTTAAATAATGTTGTTTTCTTCAACATTTTTTCATTATAACATTGATGATATACCATAGTGTTGTCAGTGGAAAAAGGATTCTTCCATGGAGCTGCAAGAAAAGCATCTTGAACTCAGGCATAGGAGGATGTGAGCAATCGTGGCAAGATTTATTGGAGCAGAAACAAAGGACTTGCTCCAGGTGCCTGATGTCTCATCCAAGACCAGGTGGCTCAGCTCTGTCTCACTATGGAAATTGGGGCCTGGTGATCACAAGTGCCCATCAGGAGGGTCAGGAACCAGGACTGGAATGCCATCACCCTGGGCTCTGTCCAGCATAGTCTCTGCTCCTGGCTGCTCTCCTGATCAGCACTGTGCTTTAGCCTGGGCAACTACTACAAGGAGAGAGAATGCACAGATGAATGAACCAGACCCATTAATTTGTTAAATTTTGGTTATATTACTTTGTGCTTGGGAAGGGATAAGCTTTCTTTCAAACTAACCAATCATCTTCTTGTTCTTTGTGGGTTTGTGCTGGGCCCTCCCTTTATCCAACCCCTTTCCTAGATCTTCCCGGATTCCATGCCCTTATCCTATCTGATCCTTTTCTCAGATTTTCCCAGGCTGTTATTCTCCCCTTTAGGTCCCATTTTGGCCCCTACTGCACATCTCATAATTTTGCTTTGTCATCTGGCTTCTACTGCACATGCCTTAGCAGAGGAATTACCCTTTGAGTGGTTCTCCCTTCCCTTGGTAATCTATGGGAAGGTGCTGGTTGTTCTCTAGTGAAATTGGAAAATTGGTCCTTCCTTCTTGGGGGAGGAAGGGATGTTAATCTGCTTGGCAGGGAAATGTGGCTATCCCCTAGAGTGTCTGGGAGCCACAGCTTAATCAGGCTTAATGTCTGATTCCATTTGTTCCTTTCCTTTGTTAATAACTACCTACTTACTGTAGCAACAGGAACTCAACTTTTATTTGTATCAATTAGCCTGTGGAAAAATTAGTTTCATTATATGTCGCCCTGCTTGAAGTTGCAGAACCTATCTGTTAAATGAAGACTTACTGTTCAAAGATAAAATTGGGCTGTGGAGCACAGTATGGAATATTGTTAGGCATGTGGAAGTGATGATGGATACATTAAAGAAACTGAAACACAGTAACAGGGTAAGGAAGAACAAAGAACTAACGCCCTCTGCAAGCCTTCCAGTATACCTTCAGTGAGGATAGGGAGGAAGAAAAATCTCTACAAGAATGAGTTGGTTATGGTGTTAGGAGAATCAGAATAGTGCAGCAATGGTGTCCATTAGAACTTTCTTTGATAATGAAAATGTTCTCTAACTGTGTTGTCCAACACAGTAGAAAACACTAGCCACTTTAAAACTAGAAGACTTCCTAAGCATTGACAACCTGGGAGTCAATTCACTGGATTTAAGGGCTGGTTTACTTCTGCCAATTATAGAAGTAAACTGGGAAAACTGAATTATTTGCTCCCTTACTCCTCTAATTTCACATTTACACTTCAATTTGAAATTACACAGTAATTCCTTACTCTCTTCAGTTCTTTGACTTTAAGAGGTTTTGGGGGTTTTTTTGTTTGTTTGTTTGTTTTTAATTCTCACCCGAGGACATTTTTCCTTTTTTTTTCCAGACAGGGCGGGAGAGAGAGAGAGGAAGAGAGAGAGAGAAACATTGACATGACAGGGACACATTGAGTGGCTGCCACCCACATGACCCAAACTGCAACCGAGGTACATGCCCTTAGCAGGAACCGCACCCGAGTCTCTCTGGACCGCAGGCCAACGCTCTAACCGTTGAGCCAAACCTGCCAGGGCAAGAAGTTTTTTATTCTTCATGTTTCATTTAGTAATTTGTTTTCTTTTGGAACACTGGTCTAAGTAATCTAATCTATTATTAGAAAGAGGAATCTTGTTTTTAATTTCATGAAAGAATGCTGTGTTTATAATCCTGAACTTTATCCTGAACTTTATGGCATAATCCGTCGTTTACTTGTTCCTCCTTTTTCTCATGTTTTTCTTCTTTCTTTTGCAGGATTTTTTGGTAGATCTCATGTTTAGAAAGTTTTTATTGTCACTCTTTTTCATTGGTGGTGGTCTTCCTATAGTCTAGTAGGCAGCTTGCATGGTTGACCAATTGTCCCTAGACACTTTTTTAAAAATATGACTGCCTTCCTGGTCAGCCAAATGCTTCTTTGAAGCCCTGTATATTGAAGCTTTCTTTTGCTACTTCTTGTGGTGGTGTTACCATTTTTACTTTCTGATTAGGTTAGGGACATAGTCTTTTTTTAATGTTTTCTTTAATGATAGTGTTGTTTTGTTCCCATAGATGGGACTGCTCTTCACATGGCATGCCTACTACAACGTCTGTCTTATAATTTATTTCTCTGCCAGTTTCTATCCTTGCCATTGTGTGTTTCCATTTGCTTCACTTTTGGTACTATTTTATTTTTATTCCTCCTTAAAGAGTTTGTTGATTGATTTAGAAATTAGTACCATCTTTATAATGGCCTCTCATGTCTTTATCTATGTAACATAATGAGGGTTTGAATTCATTGATTTCAAATATTCCCTCTTCAGTTAGTGATTTCTTTGCAGGGTTATATTTCTAAACTTTTGTTAGCTGTTGTTTATTGAGTATTTATTATGAACTTGGTGCTATAAGAGAGATACAGACCTGAATCCTACTCTTAGGAGTTTGTAATCTGTAATCTATTTTTTAAAACTTATCTTTATTGTTGAATGTATTACAGATGTCCCCTCTTTGGCTCCCATTTAACCCCTCCTCCCCAATCCCACTCCACTCCTGCCTTCCCCACACTATTGTTTGTGTCTGTTGGTTATGCATATATGCATAGAAGTTCTTTGATTTATTTTTATTTTTTCTAACTTATATGTTTAAAAGTAATTAGGTAGATACTACAGGGAAAAACTAACTTTTTAAACTGTTTTGAATCTTTTGTTAAAAGATATTGTTCTTGCCCTGGCCGGTTTGGCTCAGCGGTTAGAGCGTCGGCCTGTGGTCTGGAGAGACCTGGGTTCGGTTCCCGCTAAGGGCACGTACTTCGGTTGCAGTTTGTCCCCGGCCCTGGTTGGTCGTGCGGGTGGCAGCCACTCGATGTGTCCCTTCACGTCGATGTTTCTCTCTCTCTCTCCCTTCCTCTCTCTCCATACAAAAAATGGAAAAATATCCTTGGGTGAGGATAAAAAAAAAAAAAAGATATTGTTCTTCACAAAATCTGTACATGAATGTTTATAGCACCTTTATTCATAATTCCCCCAAACTGGAAGCAGCAAAGATGTCCTTCAGTGGGTGAATGGATAAACAAAGTATGGTCCATTCATACAGTGGGATACTATGCATCAGTAAAATGGATGAGCCATAAAGCCTTAAAAACACATAAATGAACCTTAAATGCACATTGCTAAGTGTGAGAAGCCAGTCTGAATAATGTTACTTTTTGATTCCTCCTATACAACATTCTGGAAAATGCAAAACTATAGAGATAGTAAAAAGATCAGTTATTGTCTAGGGAATTGAGGGGGAAAGGGAAGAGGGACAAATAGGTGGAAGACAGGGTTTTGAGAGCAGTAAAACTAATCTATATGATACTGTAATAGTGGACACATAACATGCATTTATCAAAAGCCATAGAACTACACAATTCCAGTGTGAACCCTAATGTAATCTCTGGACTTTAGTTAATAATGATGTATCAGTATTAGTTCATCAGTTGCAACAAATGTGCTACACTAATGCAAGATGTGAATACTAATAAAAAATGGTATATGGGATGAAGAGGGTTGGGTAGACAGGGGTACCTGTATACATGGGAACTCTGTACTCTCTGTGTAAAACTTGTTCTAAAAAATAAAAACCTATTAATTAAAAGTTACTGATGCCTGATAAAAAAAAGTTCATAAAATTGACTATACAAAGTAATCTAATAACCATAGATAATATCTAACTAATGTAACAAAACAATGTTAAGTAAAGGTATTACTTTTTGGTAAAACTTTAATCTCATTCTGCCCTCTCTCCATCTTTTTTTTTTTTTTTTTTTTAATGAATACCTGCAGTCATTCCTGTTTCTATGTTCATTTGTTTTTTCTTTTTGTTTTTTTCTGTTAGGTGTATTAGCCTTATCTTGGTACCCACCTGAGTCACATGATGAGAATGGAGTACCTACTGATGACTTGGTACCAACTATTTTGGATAAAGCTCATAAATATAACCTAAAGGTATTTTATATATTTTAATTTTTATTGAGATATAATTGACATATGACATATTTGTTTCAGTATAATAATGAGCACATGAATATATTTGAAACAATCATCACATCAAGTCTAGTTAATATCCATCACTATACATAGTAACAATTTTTTTGTCTTGTGATAAGAATTTATAAGATCTATTCCCTTAGCAACTTTCACATATGCAATGCAGCATTATTAACTATAGTTACCATGTTGTACTTTACATTCCAGGACTTATTAATTATATGACTGGAAGTTTGTACCTTTTACCAACTTCATACATTTTACTCCACCCCCACCTCAGGTAACCATGTTCAGTGCAAATATGAATTGTTGGTTGTATGTGTGTTTGGATACATTTAGGTGAGATCGTACCATATTTGTCTTTCTCAGACAGATTTATTTTACTTAACGTAGTGCCCTCGAGGTCCTACATCCATGTTGTAACAAATCACAAGACTTCCTTCATTTTTTATAGCTGAATAATATTCCATTGTATACATAAACCGAATTTTCTTTATCCATTTATTCATTCATGGACCCTACATTGTTTTTATTTCTTGGCTATTGTAAATAATGATGCAAAGAGTATCAGATGTCTTTTCCAGTTAATGTCTCTGTCTCCTTCAGAGAATTACCAGAAAGGGAATTGCTAGATATATAGTAGTTCTATTTTTTAATTTTCTGAATAACCTCCTTACTGTTTACCGTAGTGATTACATCAATTTATATCCCCATAACAGTTCACAAGGGTTCCCTTTTCTCCACATCCTTGCAAATACTTGTTATTTCTTCCGTTTTTAGTAGTAATCATTCTAACAGGTTTGTGGTAATATCTCTCTGTGGCTTTGATTTGTATTTCCTTGATGATTAGTTATGTTATACAACTTCATTTTCATATATCCCCATAACAGTTCACAAGGGTTCCCTTTTCTCCACATCCTTACAAATACTTGTTATTTCTTCCCTTTTTAGTAGTAATCATTCTAACAGGTTTGTGGTAATATCTCTCTGTGGCTTTGATTTGTATTACCTTTTGATGATTAGTTATGTTAAACAACTTCATTTTCAACTGGTTTTGCTCAGCGGTTAGAGTGTCGGCCTGTGGACCAATGAGTCATGGGTTCGATTCCCTCAAGGGCACGTACCTTGGTTGTGGTTCGTCCACAGCCCTGGCCGGGGTTGTGCGGGAGGCAACCAGTCAATGTGTCCTCTCTCGGCAGTGTTTCTCTCTCTCCCCCTATTTCCCACTCTATCTGAAGATAAATATAAAAATATCCTCAGCTGAGGATTTAAAAAAAAACCTTTTCATTTTCTTGTTGGCCATATGGATGTCTTCTTTGGGGGCAAAAAAAAAAAGTGTATTCAGAACTTCTACCCTTTTTTAAATCGGATCAATGTTTTTGTTTTTGTTTTTCACTATTGAGTTGTGTAAGTTATTTATATATTTTGGATATTAACCCCTTATCAGATATATGGTTTTATCATTTTCAAATATTTTCTCCCACTTGGTAGGTTGCCTTTCATCTTATTGATGTTTTCCTTTCTGTGCAGAAGCTTTTTAGATTCATGTAGTCACACATTATTTTATTTTTCTCAAGATACATTTTGACTTTTCTTCTGGTTATTTTTCTAACCAGTTGGTTGTACAGTAGCATATTGCTTAATCTATACAAACTTGTGAGTTTTCCAGTTTTTTTCTTGTAATTCTAGTTTCATACCATTGTGGTCCAAAAAGATGTTTGATATGGTCTGTCCTCTTAAATTTTTTAAAACTTGTTTTGTGGCCTAACATATGATGTATCCTGGAGAATGTTCCATATGCACTTGAGAAGAATGTGTATTTTGATTCTTTTGGATGGAATGTTCTGTATATGTCTGTTAATTACAACTGCTATAACATGTCATTTAAGGTCGATGTTTCCTTATTTATTTTCTGTCTGGATGACAGACATACATTGATGAAAGTGAGGTATTAAAGTCTCCTACTATTATTTTAGTCTTGCCTATTTCACCCTTTAAGTTTGTTAATATTTACTTTTTTACTTTGGTGTCCCTATGTTGGTTGGATGACTATTTAGAAATGTTATATATAGTCTCTTATTGCATCAACACCTTTATGTATTGATCCTTTTGTCTCTGATTACAGACTTTTCTTAATGTCTATTTTGTCTGATATAAATATAACAACTCATGATTTCTTTTGGTTTTCATTTGCATGGAATATCATTTTTTTTTATCCCTTCATTTTCAGACTGTGCTAATCCTTACATCTGAAGTGACACTTCTGTAGTTAGCATAAAGATGGGTCTTGTTTCTTTTTTATCCATTCATCATTCTGTGTTTTATATGGTACAGAGTTGCAGAATTTAGTCTATTTGTACTTAATGTAGTTATTGATAGGTATGGAGTTTTGCGGATTAGATTTATGGCTTTTTTGTAATACTTAGTTTCTTGCTTCTTCGTCTCGTCCTTTATGATTTGATGATTTTCTATACTGGTAGGCTTATATTCCTTTTTCTTTATGTTTTGTGTATCTACTATAGACAACTTATATGTGCAATATTGTCTTTTGTTGATAACAAATTAAATTTTAATTCATTCTAAATTTGTACATTTTTATTCCCCCATTTTTTGTTTATGTCAACATTTACATCTTTTTATCTTGTTTTCCACAACAAATTATTGTAGTTTTTACTATTTTTGCTTTAATACTAGCTTTGTAAGTGATTAATAACATTTACAACATTAGATTTTTCTGAACTTTTATATTTACTTTTACCAGTGATATTTATACTTTTATGTTTTCCGGTTACAAATTAGTGCCCTTTTGTTTAAGCTAAGGAAGTCCTTTTAACATTTTTTGTAAGGCTGGTCTATTGCTCATGAACTTCTCTAGTTTTTACTTTTATAGAAAAATCTTTATTTCTTATTTAGTTCTCAAGGATAACTTTGTACATTGAGTATTCTAAGTTGGACGTTTGCTTTTAAAAGTGCTTTAAGCACTGGCCAGTTTGGCTCAGCGGTTAGAGCGTCGGCCTGCGGTCTGGAGAGACCCGGGTTCGGTTCCCGCTAAGGGCACGTACTTCGGTTGCAGTTTGTCCCCGGCCCTGGTTGGTCGTGCGGGTGGCAGCCACTCGATGTGTCCCTTCATGTCGATGTTTCTCACTCTCTCTCCCTCCCATTCCATCTGTACAAAAAATGGAAAAATATCCTCGGGTGAGGATAAAAAAAAAAAAAAAAGTGCTTTAATATATCTTGCTCCTCCTTTCTAGTCTACAATATTTCTGTTGAAAAATCTGTTGATATTATAGGGGTTCCCTTGAACTAACATACTGTTTGTTTTTTCTTTCTTTTTTTTTTTTTTTTTTAAGATTCTGTTCTTTAACTTTGACTATTTATACTGTATCTCATTGTGGGTTCTTTGAGTACATTTTGGAACTCTCTGGGCTTCCTGGATGTGGATTCCTGTTCTTCCCCATGTTAGGGAAGTTTCCTGCCCCTTTCACTCAGTGATCCCTATAATGCAAATATTGGGCCTTTTTTATATTGTCCCACAAGTTCCTTAAGTTATATTCTTTTGTTTACATTTTGTTCTTTTTGCTGCTCTGATTGGATGACTACTACTGCCCTATCATTGAGTTCAATCCTCACCCGAGGACATTTTTGCGTTTATCTTCAGATTGGGGGGAGGGGGTTGGGCAGAACACATCGATGTGAGAGGGACACATCGACTGGTTGCCATTCACACGACCCCAACTGGGTCAACTCCATCATTTTTGTTTGGTATTTTCTTATATTTTCTGTTTATTGAAATTACCATGTTGCTCCTGAATTGTTCTCCTGACCTTGGTGAGCATGTTTCATAAAGTTATTTTTAACTATTCATCATGTAGAAAACTTGACTCATTTTCTATTGCTGCATTACAAATTACCCCAAAACTTGGCAGTTTAAAACAATACATATTTCTCACCTTACATAATTTCTAAAAGTCAAGAATCTCAAAGTGACTTTAGCCTGGTAGGTATGGTTCAGGATCTCTCTGGAGATTACAGTCAAGCTTTTGGCTGGTGCTACAGTCATCCAACTTTCTCATGTGATGGTTGACAGATCTCAGTTTCTTTCAGCTGTTGAAATCGGAGCTTTAGCTACCTGTTTCTCTTATGACCTGGTAACTGGATTCTCAGTGAATGATCAGAGAGAGACAGAGTCCACTGTAGAACCTGGAGTCTCTTCTTGAGCTAATCTTGGAAGTAATATTACTTCCTCCCTATTCTGTTGGTTTATCCAGTGAAATACTGACCCTAGTACTGTAGTAACTCCATTCTGACCCTCAGTTACTGCGCATACTCCTGGCAAACTCTTTCTTGTAAACATAAGGGCCTTGAGAAACCCACAGAAAACGATAAAGATAGGGGGTTAATAATGGCCTTGGGAAACTTAGAGAAACCCTGAGAAAAAAGAGATTAATAGTTGCTCCGACCTCTAACAAGCTCCTCTCTCCCCCTTCTCTGTATCAGCCCCCCTTAATGGTGCCAAAAGTGGCGCCAAGAGAATGTAGGTTTTTTTCTGTAGTTTGTGCCTTTAAAAGCGAGCAACAAAGAAGGCAGGTTGCTGAGGATTTGGGGAGAGCCCCCCAGCCCACTGGTGTAATAAAGTGCTCCTTTACAATTCAGCTGTGCATCTCTGGTTATCTCGCTGACACCTTACTACAGTACAATGTAGGAGGGAACTGCACAGGTCATAAATATGAGAAAATGGGGATCACTGCTGGTCATTTTGGGTAATGGCTACTATAGAAAACTTGCAAGTTTATTTTACAGTGATAGGACGATTCTGTTTCAAAAATTAAACGATAGCACAAGCAAGAGATTTACAGGCTGATCTCACTGATGAAAATATATGCAAAATTCCTAAAGAAAACTTAGATAAGAAGTATTCATTAGGAAGAATATAAGTAATGATTTCAAGAGTATGAAGTCTGAATCCAAATCTCTTATATTCAATCCTGGCTCAACCACTTACTAGCTATGTATGTTACTTTTGTGCTTCTGTTTCCTCATCTCTCAAATGGGAAAAGTAATAAAATCTACCTCACAGAGTGGTTATAAAGATTACATTTAGTGCCTCTCACAGATTAAACACTATATAAGTGTTAAGTAAACAAAACTTCATTGTATATTTAAAGGAGATAAAACATGGTTATCTTACTGGATATTGAAATATTGAGGAAATAAAAATTCATTACTAATAAAATGCTTAATAATGAATGTTTTTTTAACTTGATAAAAGTATCTTTTAATAACTTATATCAAACCATACTTAATGGAGAAACAGTAATATCAAGATCAATCAACAATGCCCTCCATCATTAGTTTTATTTAATCTTGTTATAGAGATTCTAAACAAAGCAGTTTAAAAATATAAAAAGATGGTCTAGGTAAAACGATCACTTTTTTTGCTAATGAAAAATACCTACAAAACCCATGAAAAGAATCTAAAAATTATTAAGTATAATGAGTCCTGTAATGTGACTAGAACCAAAAATTACACAAGTCAGTAGGATTCCTACCTTACAGGGGAAAAATGTACTTTGGAACTAGAATAGCAATAGATATACAAAGAAATCTTTGGCATTTTAATAAAGGTTATGAAAGATGAGCAGAAATGTGAATTTGATAGGAAGATTCATAATTGCAAGCATGGCCATTCTCTCAAACATTTGCATTTTATTTTTTAATATAATTTATAATAATTTAATATGTAAATTTAATGCAATTCAAATTCCAGCAAGATTTTATATATGGGATTTAACAACCTAATCCTAAAGTTTATAAATATATTAGAAAAGTGTATTAAAAATATTTGTTAATAAGGGTGAAACTTATCTTCCCAGACAATAAAATAGAAATAATTAGAAGAGTATGGCATTAGCATCAGTATACAGAAAGAAAACAGATCAGTGTAACAGAGTCCAGAAATAAGGTACTTTATATGATAATCTAATGTATAAAGAATCATTTAAAATCATGTAAAAGGAATGTTTATATATAATCTTCATGATACTGGTTTAGTTTTTTGTTTTTTTTGCATTATCCATTCTGCTGTTCTGTATCCTTGGACAATAATTTTTATTTCTAATAATTCTACTTTTAAGATTGCTAATTTTTCTTAAAGTTTATTCTTGTTTTTCAATGCAATGCACTTGCAAATTTTTTAAATTAAATTTATTGGATTGACATTGGTTAATAACATTATATATGTTTTAAGTGCACAATTCTATACAGTCGGCCCTTGTTTATTGTGGTTAATCAGCTCCAGACTCACTGCGATAAATGAATTTCTGTGAAGTAGGATTCTTTATTTATATACAGTTTTTTCCCACCACTTTGCGCTGTGACTTTCATGGCTTCGCTCTGTTGAGGTTTTTTTCAAATACTATACTGTATTGGAAAAAACCGCGATAGAGTGAAGCCGCGAAAGTCGAAGTGTGAAGTGGCGAGGGATGATTGTAATACATCATCCATATATTGCATTGTGTGCTTACCACCCAAGTCTAGTCTCCTTCCATTACTATATATTTTACCTCCCTTCATACTCCTTCTCTGGTAACCACTGTACTGTTGTCTCTATCTAGGAGTTTGTTTATTTTTTAGGGTCCACATATAAGTGGAATACAATGATATTTGCTTTTCTCTATCTGACTTATTGCACTTAGCATGATACTCTCAAGATCCATCTATGTTGTCGCAAATGGCAGTATTTCATTCCTTTTATGGTTCAGTAGTATTCCATTGTATATATGTACTACATCTTTTTAATTTAATTGTCCATCAAAGGATACTTGGGTTGCTTCTATATTTTGGCTATTGTAAATAATGCTGCAGTGAACTTAGGGCTGCATATATCTTTTCAAATTAGTGTTTTGGATTACTTTGGATAAATACCCAACAGTAGAATTGCTGGATCATATGGTAGTTCTATTTTTAATTTTTTGAGGAACCTCTATACTGTTTCCAAACTAGCTGCATCAGTTTTCAGTCTTACCAATTGTGCACAAGGATTCCTTTTAATCCACATCTTCACCAACACTTGTTATATGTTAATTTATTGATGATAGTCATTCTGACAGGTGTGAGGAGATAATTTCATCGTGGTTTTAATTTGTATTTCCCTGGTGACTGGTGATGCTGAACATCTTTTCTTATCTCTATTGGCTCTTTGTATGTCCTCATTTGAGAAATATGTATTCAGGTCCTCTGCCCATTTTTAAATCAGATTGTTTGGTTATTTTTGGTATTAAGTTATATGAGTTCCTTATGTATTTGGGATATTAAACTTTTAGCACATGCATTATGGGTCAGTATCTTGCTCCATTCGAAGGTTGTTATTTTGCTTTGTTGATGGTTTCCTTTGTTGTGCAAACACTTTTTAGTTTGATGTATTCTCATTTATTTTTTCTTTTATTTCCCTTGCCTGAGGAGACATATCCAAAAATATATTACTAAAAGCAATGTCAGAGAGTTTATTGCCTTTGTTTTCTTCTATTAGTTTTATGGTGTTAGGTCTTTAAGTTTGTAATTCATTTTGAGTTTATTCTTGTATGTGGAGTAAGAAAGTGGTCTAGTTCTGTTAGTTTTCTATGTATCTGTTCGGTATTTCCAGCACCATTTATTGAAGAGTCTGTCTTTACCCCATTGCATATATTTGCCTTCTTTGTCATAGATTGACCTTTTAGTAAAGATTTCTTTGCTTTCTGTTCTGTTTTTAAGCCAGGACCATGTTTTTATTAATATAGCCTTGTAGTATAGTTTAATATCAAGTAGGATGACACCTCCAACTTTGTTCATTTCTCTCAAGATTGCTTTGGGTATATGGGGGATTTTAAGATTCTTTGTTATAGTTTTGTGAAAAACACCATTGGTGTTTTGATAGACATTGTGTTGAATTTATACACTGCTTTGGGTAATATGGACATTTTAATGATGTTGAATATTCCTATCCATGGATATGGTATATCATTTAATTTATTTGTATCTTCAATTTTTTTTTAGTGTCTTATAATTTTTTGAGTAATAGGTCTTTCACTTCCTTGGATAAATTTATTCCTAGGTTTTATAATGCAACTTTAAATGGGATTATTTTTGTTAATTTCTCTTTCTGATAGTTTATCTTTGGTGTATAAAAATGCAAGTGATATCTGAATATTAACTTTGTTTTCTGCCACTGTAATGAATTCATTCATTAGTTCTAATAGTTATTTGGTGGAATCCTGAGGGTTCTCTCTATATATGTTATGTCATCTGCAAATAATAAGTTTTAATACTTCCCTTCCTTTAGACTTCACCAGTGAATCTGTCTGGTATTAGACTTTTGTTTCTTGAAGATTTTTGATTACTGATTCAATCTCCTTATCAGTTACCAGTTTGTTCAGATTTTCTGTCATGATTCAGTCTTTGTATGCCTTTTGTTTTCTTGTTTAATTCCAGTGCTATGTTGAATAAAAGTGTTACAAGCGGACATCCTTGTCCTGTTCTTAATCTTGAAGGTTACTGGATTTTGTCAAATGCTTTCTTCATTTATTGTATGATCATATGATTTTTATGTTTCTTTTTGTTTATATGGTATATCGCATAAATTGATTTACAGATATTGAATCAACCTGCATCCCATGAATAAATTTCACTTGGTCATGGTGTACGATTTTAATGTATTGCCAAATTTGGTTTCCTACCATTTTGTTGAGGACTTTTACATCTATGTTCATTGGGCATATTGGCCTATAATTTTCTTTTCGTATGGCATCCTTGTATGGTTTTGATATTGGGATAAAGGTGGCCTTAAAAATTAGTTTGGAAGTGTTTCCTCCTCTTCTCTCTTGAGAAGGATTGGTATTAAATCTTCTTTGATTGTGTGTTAGACTTCACCAGTGAATCTGTCTGGTCTTACTTAGACTTTTGTTTCTTGAAGATTTTTGATTACTGATTCAATCTCCTTATCAGTTACCAGTTTGTTCAGATTTTCTGTCATGATTCAGTCTTTGAAGATTGTATGTTTCTAGGAATTTACCCTTTCTTTAGCTTGTGCAGTTTGTTGGAGTGCAAAAATTTATAGTAAATTCTTTTGATCCTTTGTATTTTTGTGATTCGATTGTAACTGCTGCTTCATTTCTGAGTTTATTCATTGAAGCCCTCTCTCAGTCAGCACTCAGATTTAGACTTTTGTAAGCCAGGCCCCTGGGCAGCAGCTTTCGAAGACTACAAATGTATGCTGTTTTGTGGGACCAAAAGTGTAATCCCCACTAGCCAGGCTATTTAGAGGTGTCCCCTAAGTAGCTGTCTTGAAAGTTGGTGTTTTAGTCAAGTGTGAGCTCCTATACCAAGAGCTGTAGTGAAGTAGAGCACAAAGATGTCATCCCCTGGCCTGCATTCCCTGAGAGCATTTCAATAGACCCTACAAGTATGCCAGACTTGCTCCAGGCCAAGCAAGTAGGCCTGTTTCACAGAAAGGCTGGGGTGTGTTTTAGTCTGTTGACTCTAATACTGGTGGTGGTAGCCTGCTAGACCTCTCTCTCTGATTGTTATATTTCCTTGTATGGTACCCAGGAACACAAGACCGCCCTGGCTACCAGAGCCAGGCAATCAAGGATTGTCCCCTGGACTGTGTCCATAAAAATCTGGGCACCAGACACATGTAAGAGCTACCCTCCTAGAGATGCTGGTGTTCTAGAGTGTGGCAGCAGGAGTGTGAAGATAATTCTGACCTCTGAGGTCTCAGGAAAGGTTTGCAGTCACTCTTAGATGCCTGTTCCTCAGGCAACAGCTATGATGATAAGGGATAGGCATCTTTTACAGAAAGACTGAGCCCCTGGGTCTGTTGTATCCTAGGGGTAGTAGCTGTTTAAGACTTTTTATCTGTTGGTTACAGTCCTGGCTGTCTGTTAGAGCAAAGTGATACAGATATATCCCCTGGCAGCAGCTATAAAAATCAGGTCATCAGCCAAGGTTAAAGCTCCTTCCTGGAAGATAATAGCTTGCATGAATTGCATCCATTGGCCTCTGTTCCCTAAGAGCACCTCAGAAGCCCAAGCCGGACTTGCCCCTCCAGCCAAAGCTTCTGACAAGCAAATGGGCCTCTTTCTTAGAAACACTGAGGATGTGTGTTACTATTCTATCTGTTGCAGTGCCCTGGGAGTGGTAGTCTAACAAGAACTGTCTCTGATTGCACAGTCCCACAGGACGCAAGAAGACAATCTCTCTCGCTTTCAGAGCCTCACGATCAAGGGGTATCCTCTGGGTAGTAGCCACCAAAATACATGTCACCAGACATATGCAGAAGATATTGTCACTTTGGAGCACTACTGTAGTGAGCACACAGATGGCACTTACTGGCTGGATCAAGTGCAAAGACAGTATCCACCTAGAAAAGAGAAAAATGAAAATGAAAAGGAGAGCATCCCCCAGCCTCCTTTTTCCAAGAGTATCCCAGCAGGGCTGTATTTCACAGAGCAGTGCTTTAAAATTAGCACGAGTCTCTTTCACATGAGGTCTGGGTGCTTCCAAGGATTGCTTCTGCACTGGGCACCGGGGCAGATGAGTCTGTGCATAAGCCCTTTGAAGAGCTATTTCTAAGTTCACCATCGTCCCTTGGGTGTCCTGGGCACAAGCCCCACTGCTCACTAAAGATAGATGTTTTGGGGGTTGGTCTCTCAGGATGCCCAATTGGGTTATGAACCCTTTGCCCCTCATGAAGAAGCTCCAGGTTTCCAGTTTCCTTCTAATTGTGGCTCACTGTGCCATGGAGGAGTTAAGGTGAGATTATGTTTCAACATTTCCTACCTGCTCCACTGTGGCTTTCCTCTTGTTTGCCAGATAGGAAGGAGCTGCTCTGCCCGTTTCTGGTCAGAGGAAGTTGTTCCATTAGTAGCTGTAGATTTGGTATGTCTTGAACTGGAGCCCTCTATATTTTTTTTTTTTCCAATAGAATAGGGATATATTTAACAAAATTATAAAAAATACCAAAAAAGTATGTTTGACAGTCACTGAGATACAATTTTGTAAAAAATTTAAATGTAATCAGCATAAATACAATTAATAATAAAGATCTGTTGCTATTTTAATGGGAAAAAATAACCAGGAGAAACACAAAAATGCTTAAAAAAGATACTGTCATTGTTATGGCACATTGAAAATGTTTTCTTAAAATGTTGACATTTCCAGGTGGACATTTTCATTTTCCTTCCCTTCTTGAATTTACATTCTGAAATTTGATGTTCTACTGCAGTTTTCACTTTTATGAAATATTTTTTTACCCCTTCAGTGTATATGTGTCCTTAAATCTGAAGTGGGTGTCTTGTTAGCAACATATGGTAGGGTCTTGTTTTTTATCCATCCTCCCACTCTTTGCCTGTTGATTGACAAATTCACTCCATTTACATTCAGAGTAATTATTAATATGTAAGGACTTTAATGCCATCTTTTTCTCTGTTTCTGCCTACTTTGTAAATTGATTATTTTTTGTCATGGTATATTCTGTTTCCCCCTTCTTTGGCTATTGTGGGTTGGCTCTAGGTTTTTGCTATGTGTTTACCATGGGGTTTACATAAAACACATTTTAGATAATCAGTCCATTTTAGGCTAATAACTTACTTTGATCACTAATAAAAGCTGTTCCCTTTTATTCTTACCTTTTATACTACTGATATCACAACTTACTTTTTTATGTATCATTACTTTATAACAACTAGTTATTTTTTCAACTTTTTCCTTTAATCTTTACACTATAGTTGAATAGTTAATATACCATACTAATGTAGAGTTATAGTTTTCTAAGTCTGGCTGTACATTTTTCACCTTTACTAGTATGTACTTTTGTATGTCTTTATTTTATCAGGAAGAACTTCTTTTAGCACTTTGCAAGGCAGGTCTATTGGTAGTGAACTCCTTCAGATTTTTTTGTCCGAGAAAGCTTTTACTTCTCTGTGATGTCTGAAGGATACGTTTGCTGGATAAAGTATTATTGGCTGGCCATTTTAGTCTTTCAACACTTTGAACATGTCATTATCCCTCCTCTTTCCTGGCCTGTAGAGTTTCTGCTGAGACCTCACCAATAGCCTAATGGAGGTTCCCTTGTACATACTACATTCTTTCTTTACCTGACTGTCTTTAAGATTCTTTATCACTGATCTGTGACAGTTATCTCTTGGAGAAGGTCTTTTTTCATTAAGATAACAGAATGGTGTATTATCTTTGTAGACTTGTATGTCTCAGTCTTTTCTCATGTTTAGGAAGTTCTCAACTACTATTTCTTTAAATAAACTCTCTGCCTCCTTTTCTTCTGGAATCCTAATTATGTTCTTATGAGTAACAAAAGCTTAGACTTTCTTTTCTTTTTGCTCTGTTTAAACCAGTATCCCCTCTTCTCTTCTGTGTTATTTCAAAACTCCTATTCTCCAAATTATTTTTTTTTCATGTGATCTTCCCTGCTACAAATGCTCTGTATTGCATTCTCAATCTCATTCATTGACTTTTCAGCTCCAGAATTTCTGTCTGGTAAAGAACTCATTTTAGTTGTAATTTTTATTTCTTTGAATTGTTTTTCTGAGTTTTCTTTTAGCTAGTTGAGTTTCTTCAGAATGGCTGTTTTGGATTTTTAACTATTAGATTACAAATTTCTGTAACTTTGAGCTTGGTTGCTGGAGAATATCATTATCTTTTTGTGATGCCATATTTCCTTGAAATCTGTAGATATGCTTTGCTGCAATAAATACCTTCTTAACTCTTTTGTCATTTCTTCAGTAGATGAGGTGTTGTTATTACCCAAGTTTTTTTCTCTGTATTTGTGATGGTGTACCTGCTCCACTCTTCTTGCTCCCTCCTTTGGGCAAATGTTTGAGCTTTTATGTTTTCTCTGGTTCTTAAAATTCACCAGTGGCTGGCTATTGGGAATCTCTCTTGTTTTCAATAAGTTGACACTACAGCTCATCTCTATGGTTCCTGAGCATGCTCTGTCTCCTGGAGCGTGTTCTGGCAGTGGCACTTGGCAGTCCATACAAGGAGCTGCCTTAGAGTGGGGGGAGGTGCGCACTGGGGGTGCCTGCAGACCCAGTCGGGTGCTCCCAGCAGCTCCTGTTAGGACTTCCTGTTGAACACAATACCTTTAACACCATTTGAAATTCTTATCTGCTTCTTTCCCAATGCCCTTCCCCTCCCTCCACAGTTATCTAGCTTTCACCATAGTACTCCAAGTGCTACTAGAGAGAAGGGATTTTTCTACCTGGGATAACTGGGCATTTACTGCTTTCCTTTTCTCCTGTGGGAGAAGTCACCTCCACCTGAGAGATCAGCCCTTTTCAGTATTTCCTTAGGCAGAGGTGTGGTGTGGGTAGAGTTTCCCTGACAGCTTCCACTGTGCCCCCAATAGTTATTTCTGCCCCTCCCTCCAGCAGGAGTCTCCTTTGAGAAGGCTAGACTTCTGCAGGTTCTTTCTCTAATGTGTAAGTTCCTCTCCAGGTCTGTACTCACCCAGTTTTTGCCCAGCAGTGACAAGAGGCATCAGGAATGTTTTATACCACCACATTGCTAAATCTATAAAAACTAACTTTTTTTGTGAAATTGAGTCTTTGAATCATGGCAGAGAGAGAAAACCTTTTTGTATCTCTCCTTCAATCTACAACTAGTCAGTCATCTATAATCCAAAACAGGTTTCTATGCTCAGTGCACCAGGACACCTGAGAGATCCATATATTGATATACCTGGAGGTGGGTGTTTTGGAATTTGTAGGAGAAGCAGAATGATGAGAAGGACAGGGATGGTTCTATCTCCATTTTTCCCCAGCCACTGAGAGGAGCACCCTCCCCCCCAACCCTGTGGAAGGTTAGAAAAGCAGCAGAAGTGTTGACACTTGAGAATCTGCCTCCATCCATCCCTGCTGGTGGCTGAGCTTGCACCTCTGGGGACCCCTGTAGCAGCAGTGGAGACATGTCTGTGGCTTCCAGCAATACCACGTGGGCTCATGAGCCCTGCTACACCCATACCCTTTACATGCCTCCATCACAGTGATGGTACTTTGAGACCCAGATGTTCCAGACCCAGCGGGAGCAGCCACCACTCTCGCTGTGAATTCCATGACCACTGCCCCCACTGCAGAGACACAGATAGCAGCCTGGCAGTAGCAACCCTGAAGGCACAAGTAAGAGGAAACAACATCTTGTGCTATGTATAGCACTGTCTACTAGAAAAGAAAAGACAGACCTCTAATTATTAACCTGCTGAAATGCTAAAATCAAAATGGTCCTTCAATAAGAAAAATGATTACTACTTCAAATGCACTGGCAGAGGAACAACTCATAAGCACCATAAACAACCAAGGTAACATGGTATCACAAAAGTAGAATAATTCTCTAGTAACCAAGCTCAAAGTCATAGAAGATTGTGATCTAAATGATAGATAATTCAAAACAGCCATTACGAAGATACTCGGTGAGATACAAAAAAATTCTGAAAGGCAATTCAGTGAGTTCAGGAGCACTTTACTAAAAAGATTATAACTCTTTCAATAGACCAAGGGGAAATTCTGGAGCTGAAGAACTCAATGAGATGAAAAATTCCTTAAAAAGCATTGGAAATAGATACTAAAAAGACAGTAGGAAAGATCAATGAAATGATGAGATCTCTGAAAAGATAAATACAATGGACAACCCTTTAGCTACATACACTAAGGAAAAAAAAAAGAAGACTCAAATAAAATAAGAAATAAAAGAGAAGTTAAAACGGATCATAAAAGAATGCCATGAGACACGATATACGACCAAATTGGAAAACCTAGAAGAAAGGGATCAATTCTTAGACTTACACATCCTTCCTAGAAAGACTGAATCATGAAGAAACAGAAAATATGAATAGACTGATTGCTAGCAAGGAATTTGAAACAGTAATCAAAAATATCACAATAAAACAAAAGTCTGGGATCAGATGGCTTCACTGGTGAGTTCTGCCAAACATTAAAAGGAGATTTAATATTTACGCTTCTCAAACACTTTTTAAAAATTGAAGTGGATGGAATGCTTACACATTTTATGAGACCAGTATAACCTTGATACCAAAACTTGACAAAAATAACACACAAAAGAGAAAACTAGAGATGATTATCTCTGATGAACACATATGCAAAATGCTCAACAAAATGCTAGCAAATAAAATACAACAATACATTAAAAGGATCATATACCCTGATCAAGTAAGATTCATTCCATGGATGTGATGATGGTTCTAATTTGCATATTAATCAACATGATATACCATATTAACATGAAGGGTAAGAATTATATGATTCTCAATAGATGGAGAAAAATAATTTGACAAGGTACAACATTCATTTATGATAAAAACTCTGAATACAGTGGGTATATAAGGAAAGTACCTGAGCATAATAAAGGTCATATATGACAAACCTACAGCTAAATCATACTTAGTGATGAAAAACAAAGCTATTTTTCTAAGATCAGAAATAAGACAAGGATGCCCACTCTCACACTTTTATTCAACATGCACATATTACCTGAAGCAATCTACAGAATCATTGTAATCCCTATTAAAATCCCAGTGGCAATTTTTACAGAAATAGAATAAAATATCCTAAAAAATTTTATGGAACCACAAAAGACCCCCAGATATCCAAAGTAATCCTCAGAAAAATGAACAAAGTCAGAGGTATCACACTCTCCAATTTCAAACTAAACTACAAAGCAATAATGACATAAATAGTATGGTATGGACAGAAATACAGACCTGTGGGCCAATAGAAAATAGTTGGGAGCCCCACAAATATAAGGAGAACTAATTTGGGACAAAGAGGACAAAAATATACAATAGAGAAAGTCTTTTTCATAAGTGGTACTAGGAAAACTGGACGACCATGTGCAAAAGAATGAAACTAGACTACTGTCTTTCACATACACAAAAGACTTGTATGCAAAACCTGAAACAATAAAATACATGGATGATAAATGGGCTCTGAACTTAATGGACGTCAGTCTTAGTGATGTTTTTGTGAATTTGACTCTAAAGGCAAGGAAAACAAAAATAAGACTACAAACTAAAAAGCTTGTATACTGCAAAGGAAACCATTGATAAAACAAAACGAAAAAAACCAATTGAATGGGAAAAGATATTTGCAAATATTTCCAATAAGGGGTTAATATCCGAAAATAAAAACCAAAAATCCCATACCACCACCACCACTAATAACCACAATAAAAATTGCAACTAAAAAGTGGGCAGAGGATCTGAATAGATATGTTTCCAAGGAAGACATACAGATGACCAACAGGCACATGAAGAGATGTTCAAGTTTATTATATATTAGGGGAATGCAAATAAAAACCACAGCAAGATGTCACCTAACACATGCTAGAATAGCTGTTATTAAAAAGACAAGAAATAACAAACATTGGAAAGGAAGTGAAGAAAAGGGAACCCTTGTGTACTGTTGGAGGTAATGGAAGTTGGGGCAGCCACTCAGGCAAACGGTTTAAAAAAATAAATAAACAGAACTACCAAATGATCTTTCAATTTCTTTTTTGGGTATTTATCCAAAGAATATGAAAACACTAACTTGAAAAGATATATGCATCCTTATGTTCATTGCAACAATATTTACAATAGCCAAGATATGGAAACAAGTGTCCATTGACAAATGAATGGATATATATGTTTATATATACACAGTGGAATACTATTCAGCCATAAAAAGATGAAATATTGCCATTGGTGACAACATGGGTGGTTCTCAAGGGTATGATGCTAAGTGAATTAAGTCAGATGGAGAGAAAGACAGAATATTTTTTCAGTCGTGTGCAATATAAAACAAAATGTAAAAACAAAACAAAAACTCACAAATACAGACAGCAGATTAATGGTTACCAGAGGGGAAGAGTATTGAGGGTAGGGCAAAATGGGTAAAGGGAGTCAGATGTATGGTAAAATTGGAAACGAGGCTTTTTGTGGGGAGCACATGACAGATTTTGAATTATAATGTTGAACATCTGAAATTTTTATAATGTTATTAAACAATGTTACCTCAATTTTTAAAAATATACACAGTATTTTAAAAAGTATTTTGTATTGTAGAGATGTATAAACCATGTCAATAATAATAAGCATTCTTAAAATTATTGCCCTTTATAGTACTAATGGATATTAATAATACAAATTATATATTATTTTGTAAAATGCTATTTTAGTTATATGTAAAAATTTGTCATTTAAAGGCATTTGCTGCTGCCCTGGCTGGTTTGGCTCAGCGGTAGAGCGTCAGCCCGAGGACCAAAAAGCCCCTGGTTCAATTTCAGTCAAGGGCCCTTACCTTGGTTGCATGTTCATCTCTGGTCCTGATCAGGGTTGTGCAGGAGGCAGCCAGTGGATGTGTCTCTCTCACTCCCTCTATCGCAGTGTATCTGAAGATAAATAGAAAAATATCCTTGGGTGAGGATTAAAATAAATAAATAAAGGCATTTGCTGTTGAACTCCATTTCAGTGTATACTTAATGATCACCTCTGAAAAAAGAATCCAGATTTTTCTTGACCATGATTTGTTTTGGGTTTTTTTTTGGGGGGGGGGGTTTCTTGGCACCTTTCTTAAAATAAAAAAATAGATATATCTGAATATAGAATATACATATCTCTTTATATTCTTTATTTACAGTTTTATTTATTGATTTGAGAGAGAAACATCAGTTGGGTTTTCTACCTATTTATGCATTTATTGGTTGAATCTTGTATTGAACCCACAACCTTGGTGTATGGGGATAATGCTCTAACCAACTGAACTACCTGGCCAGGGTCTCCCTATTTATTCTTTATTATAAGGAATAAACATACAGGAAGAAGTATTTCACAGTGGTTGAACACTGGGCTCTGAATTCCAGTGGCTCTTCTTGCCTCCAGCTGGCTGTGACAGGTTGCAGCACCTATCTTAACTCTGATTACCTCGCTTAGGGACAGAAGATAGTAATAGTAACTACTGATAGCATTGTCAGTATTAACTGAGGTAAAATGTATAAAATATTCAGTATATTATTTAATAGAGAAAGCCTTTAGCAAATGATATTACTATTAAAATTCTCTGGTAATTTATACGTTCAATAAGTATTTATTTTAAAATAAAGTTATTAAATCATAGGATTAATTTAAAATATGAGATATACTTTTATTTTTACATCATAGATACTTTTTTCTCTAATCAATACTTTTGTTTTAGGTTACTTTTCACATCGAACCATATAGCAATCGAGATGAACAAAACATGCACAGAAATGTCAAATATATTATAGACAAGTGAGTTTCTTTGTTTATAAATTAATTTTGTAGTGAATATTGAAGTCATTTTGAGAAACATTTCTGATATTTTTTACAATTCACTTTCTGTATGAATAATTAAAGATTGCTCTTTAGTATTTTACATGTTTTTAGGCTATGATTTCTGCATACTGACATTTTAAATTATTATTCTTTAAACCTTAAGAATAAAGAGTTTAGTCTTTTTAAAAGAAGGTTCAGATTATGAAATGTGAACTGCTTTTATAGCAATGGACCCACATCTAATATTTTTATTTATATTAGTCTGATCACAAGAGAATAATTTATTAATACAATTTCCTTTTGTTCAAGAGTATCACTGATAATAGTCTGTGACAGATGCCATACTCTTACAAAGAAACTTGTCAGCAACAGTGGGCCATTTATCATTAATACAAAAAAAGCAGATTATAGAAAATGGACTTTTCATGGTGTTAGTCATCAATTTTAGACCTCAGTACACAAATTAATTTCTGATTTGGTAATGTGTTATTGTATCTAGTTATTTCCTTTCCTAATGTATAAAATTAAAATGTATTTTTAATAATTACACTTATATAACTGGCTCCCCAAAGAAGGTGAACAATGTGTATAAACTCTGATTATCTTCATTTTCAATATATAATTATTGTCTGTGGCAAATGAATTGTGAATATTCATTTCACTTTCACCTATGTTTGTATTCTAGGTATGGAAGTCATCCGGCTTTTTACAGGTACAAGACTAAGACTGGCAATTCTCTGCCCATGTTTTATGTCTATGATTCCTACATTACAGAGCCTAAACAATGGGCCAGTCTGTTAACTGTCTCAGGGTCTCAGAGCATTCGTAATTCTCCTTACGATGCATTGTTTATTGCACTTCTAGTAGAAGACAAGCATAAATATGATATTCTTCAAAGTGGTTTTAATGGAATTTACACTTATTTCGCTACAAATGGCTTTACTTATGGCTCATCATATGAGAATTGGGCTAGGCTAAAATTATTTTGTGATCACTTCCAACTAATATTTATTCCAAGTGTGGGCCCAGGATACATAGATACCAGCATCCGTCCGTGGAACACGCAGAACACTCGGAACCGAATCAATGGGAAGTACTATGAGACTGCTCTGAGTGCTGCACTCCAAGCCCACCCCAGTGTAATTTCTATCACCTCTTTTAATGAGTGGCATGAAGGAACTCAGATTGAAAAAGCTGTGCCTAAAAGAACCGGTAACAGAGTGTACCTGGATTACTTGCCTTATAAACCAAGTCATTATCTAGACCTCACTCGCAAGTGGTCTGAAAAATACAACAAGGAAAGAGCAATTTATGCATTAGATCATCAGCCACCTGTTTTTTAATGTATTGATTAAGGTTTAATAATTATAGAAATCACCTATTCTCAGTAAATGCCTTTTGTTTTGAGTTACAGAAAGAAAATTATCAAAATCAGTATACGTTGTTACTGTTATCTTTATAAAAATAATTTGTACTTTTTTTTAAGGTAGTAATGTTATCATTGCTACCCTTCACAATGTTGCACAGAGGAAATGCCTGAAAGTTGGGCATTCTGTTAACTTTCGGACTAAAATTGGCCCTGGCCGGTTTGGCTCAGCAGTTAGAGTGTCCGCCTGAAGACCAAAGAGTCGTGGGTTCAATTCCAGTCGAGGGCATGTACCTTATTTGCAGTTCAGTCCCCAGCCCTGGTCCGGGTCATGCAGGAGGCAACGAGTCGATGTCTCTCCCTCCCTCCTACTCTATATGAAGATAAATGGAAAAATATCCTCGGGTGAAGATTAAAAAAAAAAAATTCTGACTAAACTTGAAATCCTGCTTTAATAGCAATTTAATTTTTATTTCACAATAGATAAATGCTTATTATATAAAGTAGTTAACACACATTTAAATTCTACTTATATTCTGGGCCTAAAGAAATAAGATTGCTTTATTTGTTAATGTACATGTTTCATCTCTAAGTTTTTTAATGATTCAATAAACTTTATTAAGTGTTTGGATTCTGGATAACTACCAATAATTCTTAACGAATATAAAAGCATATACCTTAAACCTTACTGTGAACCATATTGTGTTCAGATACCTGCTTTCTGCAGCACAATATGTATAATCATTTGCAGATTTTTGGTTATGTACATAGCATACTATGTGTTTTGCATGTCTACTGTTTCTGTTTCATGCTGAATTCCAGATTTTAGAAGCTATGGAAAGTTATTTTACGAAAGGTAACAATTGCTTCGCAATTAAGAAAACAGTTGTTTCACAATTATGAAGATGTAATGTCTAAAATGTTATCATTTTTAGTGGACCTTGTCATTTTAACTTCTTTTTCTGTTACTCATGTTTTTCCATTTAATTAGAGACCAACTAACTGTTAGATAAAAAAGTTGTTACTGTTGGATTGCTTTCTTTTATGATTTTAAGCTATTTTTACCAAAAGTATAGAGAACATTTACTTAGCTGTTTTTAGTTTTTTGGGAACATAGAAATAAAAATTCTTTATATCTTAAATTCATTCCTGAAATTTGACATTTGATTAAGTTTAAAACATTAATGGAAATATTTTATTTAAAAGACTATTTTAAGTTATTGTGAATAATAATATTCCAGTTTCAAAACATACTTTTATGGTTCCTATCAGGTTAAATACTTGAGGGCAGTTGTTTGTCATATGGTGACAAATTAATCACCGGTATGCTAAAACTGAATCTCCTTACTTTAAAACCTAGAGAATAAAATACTTTTATTATTATAGTTAATATTTACAGCTAGAACTATAGTAAAAATCTAATATATATGTTATTACGTGGATATTATTTCTTATTTATTAAAGAGAAGCAATAGGGAAATACTAAACAATAATGCATATAAATCTTCAAAATATAAAGACAGTCTGAAACAAATTGTCAGTGAGATTTATCATAAAATAGCCCATTACAGGATGAAAATTTATTTTTAAGCAGTGGTTTTGAAGTAAAATAACACATTTATAACTTAGAATTTGCCATTTGTCAGGGAATGGTCAGGCCACAGGAAGTTAGTACAATAGTAATAATCAACTTTCTATAGGAAATTACAAGGAAAAAAATCTCTATACTGATTGATATAACCAAGTATCTTCCTAGGAACACTCATGAATTTAACCTGTGGATTTTATTTTCTTATGTCCACTTAGCCACTGTATGCTATCGTGGAGGTAAACTCTAAATATGTCACACCTAATAATATTTTATAACATACCATGTTTGTTTACAGAAATATCTATTACAGATGAATTTTTCTCATTGTTTATGTTGTATATTTGAACCCACTATAATAGAAAATTAATTTTATGAAATAATTCTAAGATTAAGGGAGAGTGTATAAAAACAGGGTCAGCAAATCCTCAACACTGATACCACCACTTTCTAGCCTGCTCTGATTGCAGAAATAGATCATCTGCTACAGGACAGCTTGCCTCTGACCTCGCTGTAGTTCCCAGCACATCACCCCACTAGCCAGTAACAGATTCCCACATAATGGAAGACAGTCTGTCTTCGTTGCAGAAAGTTTTCACCCAGGGAAGAATGTTCGGAATCTGATCACATATGAGTTCACTAATTTGTAATTATATGAATATCATTTTTCCTTTCTCCTGTTTTAGAAAACAGTCATTCAGAGGAATTATCTCAATAGTTTTGGTAGTCTTAGGAGGAATGCTTTCAAACTTTCTCAGGTATTCATTACAGCTGCCTTTACCATTTGACTAGTAACAATTTAGATCATTGTGATCACAAGTAGTAACAGCAAACAATGATATCCTAATTTTAAAACTATAGGTTTTAATTTAATAAACTAAAATAACTGTTAAAAGAAGCAGTGTAATTAAGCAATACATAAATTATAATGAATTGTTTTGTGCTTTAATTAGTCCAATTGTTTTTGACTGTAGAAACCAAATCTCCTTCATTGTTCCCTTTAAGGACTAGTACTGTCAAAAAGTGCTATTATTAATGTTTATATCAGTTGCATGTTAACATTTTTTGTTTTAGAGTGTGTAATTAAAAGATTACTATTTTGTTTATGGAGTAGTTAACTTTCATCTAATGAAAGCATGCATGAAATATATTGTATCTTAAATATAAAAATTTCTTTCTTTCTCTTTATGAAATGTTTAATTCCTGATCAAAAGGTAAAAAGGTAGTACGAATTTAGTCACACTCTGTATAATTTCTCTATCTGAGATATGCAGCACTTACAAAGTAGATATCTTTAATTGTACATACCTTTAAAACTGTGAATCTGATTTATACACACACACAAAAGTTTCTTTTTAATTTGCAATTGTCTTGTTATTTTATCCTTTGGGTATAATCTCATATTAGCCCTGACATCCTTTAAGAAATTGATCTTCCCCAAACAGCAAAAGTAATAAGCCATCTGAAACACCTACTAAATTTATAACCTTGTGCTTTTTCAAATAATCAGTTGTTCAATTTAAATCGTACTTCTCTTAAACTCTAGTGCCTACAGAAAGAGTGCTTGAAATCTATATATAAATTTTGAATTAAGGTCAATATTCTCATGTCCCATAGTACAGAGCTATATACTTTATTTATGACCAGCAAAATTTCAGTTATTTTTATAAATATTTAGAATTTCAAAATAAAAAATTGATCTAGCCACAAGCAAAATAGTGGGGTTTTTTGCTCAGATAGTCCTCTTTGAGAAAATGTACTTCAAATTAAATTTTATACTGACTTTGTTACACATCCACATGAAGGCTGAATGTTACTGTATGTTTAATGTAAGGTTATTTTAAAAACTCAGTTACTACTTTGGCTTAATTACAGACTCATTTATTCTTAGTTGTGTCAAAAAACTTACTAGTTATGCTCTTCTATTCCAGCTCTCAGTGAAGGGAGGAGCACTTTTCTATGTGATTCGCTTTTGTTGTTATATGAATATGATGATTTAATTTATGACATCAAAAGACAAAATAATTTGAAACCTAATAAGCAAATAGTCATAGTTCTAAAACTTACTAAACTCAAAATATAGTGGCACCTTTTCTATTGAATGTGCTAGACTTCATTTAAAAGCATCATATATATTGAATTTCAAGTTTCTCAATTTATATACAAAGTTAACAATGTTTAAACAAAGATAAAAAGCCTTTTAGAAGCTACCCCATTGAAATAACTATTTTATGACACAAAGCAATGATGTACCATGGTAAGATAATTCTACATATACTTCAATTTATGGTATATCATTGTATCATCATGCTTTTGCTTTTGACTTTTTCAAAGAATAGGATAGAAAGCTGAGCAAAGATTGTAAACAACACAATATAAAGGGACAAACTTCAGCTACTCAATAACATTTAAAATAAATACATTAATTATAATTATGTCTATGCATAAAAGTATTTTTGAGTCAGTTTTACAAAAACCATTATCAAGCCACTATATCACCCTGGTAACTTGATAATTGTATCTTATGTTATGTAGTCCTGACCCTGATCTTGAAAATACCAGATGCAAAATAGAAAAATATTTAGAAGAAATGAATTGTAATGCATGTAGTAAACTTAAGAAATTTATGTTTGAACAGTCACCTAGGAGTAGCATGCTACCACTTTTTTGTTTGTACATACTAAATATGTACTTATTGAACATTGCTGTTTTATATATCATTTTTTAATTACTCAGACTTACGTTATCCATATTGCAGTCTATTAAGCCATTAATATTACAATGGTGCAATCTAATCTCTGATTACATGTAAAAAGTAAACTGCAAATCTGATTGCTGTATTCTTGAAATTTTGCTGTGTTGCTATATTTAAAGTGCATTCTTGAAAATTATGCTCTTTTTAGGTATTTTGTAAGAAAAATATTTAATGGTAATGATATGAACAGGAGCTAAGCTCAAATTCTGTTATATTTTTCCTCATAGGAGTATTATGTGTTTGTAGTTAAAGACTTAATTTAATCTCCAAATAAAATATTTTGTTAATATACATTATATTTTCATTTCTTTTTTTTAAGTTGAGCCATTCTTAAATAGAGTTTAGGTAATATTTCTTCTTATTAGAATATGTGTACTCTGATGCTTTTCAAAAAGGACTTGAAGTATTTTTCCACAAAAAAAATCACAAAATTATTATATAAATAATGAATGATGGAATTTTAAAAATGCATACAGTACTAGCACCTATAATTGACCACACATTTGTTATTGAGCTTCTGAGTAGTTAAAGCAAGATAGTGCATTGTCCTTATTGCCAGAAAAGAAGCACCTCCTTTCCTATATGAGGCAAGCTTTACTTTGTTGATACGTTTTAAAATAAATTTCTCAAACAGACATTATATCTAGGGTCAAAATGCAAAAACCTACACGAACCTGTCAGGTAATGTAAATAAATGCATCAGGTTTAAGACTTCCAAAGAGTCCTAGGGACAGTGGAAAGCTCACACCTAAAAGGGGTAGGTGCTGCCCTGGCCAGTTTGGCTCAGCGGTTAGAGCGTCGGCCTGCGGTCCGGAGAGACCCGGGTTCGGTTCCCGCTGAGGGCATGTACTTCGGTTGCAGTTTGTCCCCGGTCCTGGTTGGTCGTGCGGGTGGCAGCCACTCGATGTGTCCCTTCACGTGGATGTTTCTCTCTCTCTCTCCCTTCCTCTCTCTCCCTCCCACTCTATCTGTACAAAAAAATGGAAAAATATCCTCGGGTGAGGATAAAAAATAAAAATAAAAAACAAAAGGGGTAGGTGCTGAACAGCTCCCATCCATGTTGCCCTTTGGAGCAAGAGGTCACTAAAATGAGGACATATGTATGTTTGTGTGTGTCATAAATTTTTGTCTGTTCACAATACTGTACAGTATTAAAAATATTTGCTGATTGAATTCATTTGTGACCTCTGACACAAAAAAGGTAAAACTGTTTTAATAAAAATAACCTCAACATTTTGTAACACTCAAGAGGATCTCATATGACTAGTCATTGTGATGATTATTGGATAAATTCCAAGTATAGAACAATAAAAGAGAAGTCAGTGAAAGTGAACTCATGAAGGTTCTGATTATGTAATAGCTTTGCTGAGGTTTGATCTGATGCAAGATCAGACATTAAAGCACCCCGAAAAGTGAGTTGGGTTTACATCTGTTAGCCAATCTTCTCTGTTATTCCTCCTAACTTGGCTTTGAATAGTGATTTGAATTAACTTATACTCACTGAGAAGAACCTGGGATGCTTTTATTCTGCTGATTAGATTTGAATGCATTTTTAGAGCCTGGCAAGTAAGCAGAAAAGAAAAAAACAAACAAAAACCTGTAACTGGGTTTCATTCTAGCTGCTTTAATGGACTTACTTCATGCTCTTTTCCTGCCATAGAACTTTTCTATCTTTTTACTCTCAACTTACCTGCCTTTATCTACTTTGTTTCAAAAAGGATATTAGTGATTTGTTAGAATACGTAACATGGGACAATATAGTCTCAGTGAAAAATAGAGCAGGACTAGGAATACATTTATTAAGGCCAGCATTAAATGCAAGCTGAATATTATGGTTAATAAAACTGCTATACTGGTAGTCACAAATTAAACTCTTAAGATTTTGAGTAGACAATATGAAAAGACATTTCATCATCTACACACTGTGTAATTCCATAGTACGAGATACAAATAAATCTCCCAAGAAAAATATCGCTGCCTTGGTAGTAACAGGAATTCCTTCTGAGGGTTCTCATAAAGTGAACACTATAATATAATGAACATTATCAGCACTTTGCCTCTCAAGAGCAAATATCATACGATTCTTAATATTTTTTTATATATGATTACAGTATCATAGGTACTATTCACTAAAAGCAGTTACAAATCTCTATGTCTGTACTATCATCTATCCATCCCAAACAGTGCATTGTTCATGGATCCTTCGAGCAATTTCTTCTGTAATTTTTTTCTGAGTATTCATTAGTTAACTATCTCTTGAATTTCTGCCAGACAATGTAGTGGTAAAGGGGATATACACATGAGGGAGACATTTGCTTCCTACTTTCAAGATACTTGAAGTTTTTAACTGATAAAGCTAAAAACTGTGTTGTAGGTGTGGCAGTTTGCATTTTTTAAAATTTCTTATGTCTAATCAGCTGTATCCATGACAGAGCCTTTCTCATAAATCAAAATGAAAGGCAGTTGAGTCAGTTACAGACTAGTTCCAGAAGAGAAAATGAAATTAGCTGTATGGCTCAGAATTTTATTTTATTTTTTTAGAAATACATTGAAATTGATTTCTAGAAATCTTTTACCTAAAGTTTTTATATTGGGAATTTATTTAAAAGGTTTTTTTCCTTCACTTAAAAGGACATAATGCCCATTTTAGAAAATATACAAAATATGGAAAATAAATTTTTTTTAAATATAGAATTACTTATATTTCCACCACCTAGATATCACTCAGAATTTTATATAGAAAAGGATTTATGTTTGCTGAGTTTGTGGTATATTAACCATACCTTGCCATTTTTCTTAACAAGAAAAACAGACCAAAATGTTTACTAATAACTGATCTGCCTGGTTTCCATATTTTTAAGATAAAGAAAATGGTCTGGTTGACAGCTTACTATTTAGCACTAAAATTACTTTTATGTTAATGGTATCAATAGCATCAAAACCACGAAAAATGGGAAAAAATGCATTCCTATAATATATAAAAACTTTCAGGGAAAAGAGAATTTCATAAAATTACCCAAACCTTAAAATTAATATTTATCATCCACTCTAGCTTTTATTACTCCAATCTTTGCCTTTCAAATATCATTTTTTGGATATTAAATACATTGATACAAATAAAGTGCCTAAAACATCCCTGAAACCTGGTAATGTCCAATAAATATTGGCCATTACTGTCATTTTTTTACTCAAAGTGGGAACAATCCAAATCTTCATTGGGCAAAAGAATAAATGAATGGCCCTGGCCAGTTTGGCTCAGCGGTTAGAGCGTCGGCCTGCGGTCCAGAGAGACCCAGGTTCGGTTCCCGCTAAGGGCACGTACTTCGGTTGCAGTTTGTCCCCGGCCCTGGTTGGTCGTGCGGGTGGCAGCCACTTGATGTGTCCCTTCACATCGATGTTTCTCTCTCTCTCTCCCTCCCACTCTATCTGTACAAAAAATGGAAAAATATCCTCGGGCGAGGATGAAAAAAAAAAAAAAAAAAGAATAAATGAATGTGCATTTACACAATAGAATATTGCTGATTAGTGAAAAGAAACAACATACGTGCAACCACATGGGTAAATCTCAAATACATTATGCTAAGCGAAAGAAGTAAGCCTCTAAGAATTATATACTTTATGTTTCTATTTATATGACTTTCTGGAAGGAAAACTCTACAGACAAAAGCTTAGTAGTCTCCAAGGTTTAGGAGCTAGGAATGGGGTTGATTACAAAGGAGCAGCACAAGATAATTTGGGGAGTGAGGGAACTATTCTGTGTCCTGGTTGAGGTAATGATTACCTGACTACATTTGCCAAATTCACAGAGCTATTCCATCAACCCCCACCCAATACACATGCACACAAATTAAATTCTCTGTATATTAATATTGTTAAAAACCTACAATGTAGTACTACTTATTACACACTCATACAAATGGCTAAAATTTAAAAACCAATAATGCAAAACTCATATTTTTCTGGTGGTGGTATAAAATATTTCACCTTTCAAAAACCATGTGCCAGTTTCTTACAAATTTAAGCATCTATATACCATATGACCAACAATTCCACTTCTAGTAGTAGAACAGCTCATCTTCCTTATTCTCTCTTCCCTATCTCAATCCATGACATTATCATTCAACCATACAACCAGAGCCTGGGGTCATTCTTTGCCTTATCACACTCGTGTGCCCTAAATCCCGTCAAACATTAAGTACTAGTCTCTACCTACTACCTCCCGCCCCCCGTCCCGCTAGATATCTCCTAAATATTTATTGTATTCTCTGTCCTATCAGACTATATCTAGGACATCATCATTTTTCACTTGGCCCATTTTATTTCTCAACTAGTTTACATACCTACAGTATTGACTATTTCAACTCAATCTTTAGCTTCAGAGTCAAGGTCATTCTCCCAACTGCCTACAGAATAAAATGCGAACTTCTTCATAAGGTATATCAGATGTCTCATTACCGTTCTACGTCTATAGTGACAGCCTCACCTCCTGGTTATTTTTTTTTTTCTTAAAATTTCTTCTACAATAATACTTTACTTCAGAGGGATCACCAAACACAACTTGCTGTTTCATAACCACATGAAGATTTGTGTGTGTGTGTGGGGGGGGGGGGCATGTGGTATCTTTTGCATTGTTCCTCACTTTATTTACTCCTACTAAGAGGAGGGTAGGACAAAAAAGCAAAGGAAGAAAGGAAATAATGTTTCTAATAAATATCTAATGTGTATCAAATACCATATTAAGTGTTGTATGTTATTCTATATAATGGTTAACCAACATTCTGAGATAGCTTTTCTTTGTTTATTTTATAGTTAAAGAAACTACATAAGGCAGTTGCCACTATCCTGCAGCTAAGTAGAGATAGAATTGAACAAACTGTCATTTTATTATAGGGTCAACTTATCTCAAAATATTTCCTACACCCAGCCCTTTCCCTACTAGACTAGGTGGGCACTCAGAATACGCTTCTAGCACTTACTCCTTTTTGCTGAGAGAAGCTTTTATACTTGAGTATTTTATTCTCTGCTATAACCACCTTGAGGGAATATTATTGCTTACACTTTTTAAAAATATATCAAATACATCACACACAACAAACAAACAACATAATAGACATATAAGTTTTAAAGAGATTGGCATGGACCCAACACTGAATTTAATGAAATGTAGCATTTCCTGTAGCTTTGAAGCCTGGCTCCAGTTAGTGAGTGTGTCCACCTTTATATCCCCAGTGCCTGGCACGATAAATGCAGATTAAATGCTTGTTGAACTGAACACAGATTCACATGAAGCACTGCATGTACAGACTACATGTCACATGGAAGTTTCTGTTCATAAATATTTCTTAATGTCATTCTGTTCCTCTTGGGCTACTTGCAAGATTGCAGTTGTGTTCCATGATTTGATGGTTGTAGCCAAATAATATTGGCATATATATATATATATATATATATATATATATGTGTGTGTGTGTGTGTGTGTAATTTCCTTTTGTATTTATTAACTAAAATATTAAAAATAAAATTGTAGTTCTATTTCATAAGTTATTTTTGGTTAATGAGCCTTTCACACAAAGTCAATTTCAGGGAAGTTCTATAAAGCAAACAAACGAAGAAAAAAAATTTATTCTCACCTAAAAGTAAGGCTGTTGCTGTTGATTTAACATATTAGTGGCAGAAATTCTGAAAGTGTCCCTGTTAAACAGACTTTTAATCAGTCATTTATTCTAACAAGTATAATGTTTGAGATAGTCATAGCTTTTGAGCTATTTGCATAATCCCTATGCTCTTTCCATTAAATGTTTTGCTAAATTTAACACTTCTATTAAAAAAGAACATGCAGCAGAAATTTTTAAAAATGAAATATTGATGTGCTTTTCAAACAATATTACGATTTAGAAAACCATGTGTGGAATAGTAACCTCATTTCTCCATTATTCATAATTTTCATAATTCCTCATAGATCAGTTTTTTTTTTCCAAAATTCACATTTTATTTATGCTGAAATAAACTATATAACATTAACTTCCTTCACCAAAAATAGCGATATTTTCTGTATTATTGCTCGATAACTGCAAAACACATTTTTGTAGGTTTTGCTTATAAATCAAGGTGATGCAGTAAACAGTCATTGGACAAAGACGGACTAAAACAGACAAATCAGTTGCCAGCACCCACAGCCTCTGATCCTGTCTTGACAATGAAACAAGGGTCAACGTACACCTGCTCAAAGCTAATGAAGATACAGGCTCCACAGTGGCATGTAAACAGCACCAGCCAGCTGTGGAACAATGGTAGTTTCCTCCACTCAGTCTTTAACTGTAACCTGTTCCTTTGGCATCACTGACTAACGACAAAATCTACACTGAAAGCCTTGTTTGACAAGCTCACATGTGTCTTTCACTGTCTGGCAATTCCCTTAACTGTCCATTACAGATTTTTAACAGTGTATTTAAAACTCCTGCTATTCAAACTTAGTTGTGAGCTTCACTGTAAGATTTTATAAAATATATGTCTCCCTCCCACACCTCCTCAAAATGTATGTCTTCAAAGAACTGATAACTCAATACCCGACGACTGGATCCACAGTAATGATGTTATGTCTAAAATGACTTAACTAAAAAAATTCCCAAGTGCCATTTAGCAGAGACCACACAGAAGTGAAACATGACATTTCAATGCTTTCTTCTGGAAGAACAGTTAGTTCTCCAAAGCATGAAAGTTCAAACAGGGACCATTTAAACAGGCAGATTATCAATGGCTAATATACTCGCGATATTCCATAATTAAGTGGTCTACATATAGCTTTTCTATAAGATGTTTTAAAACTTATTACAGAAAACCTATTTTAAGCCTCTCAGGTATTTTTGATAGTTCAGAAACCATCGATCAATAAAGTTTAAGACGGTAGAATCCATTATTCTTACTATGTATGACCAAGTGCCACAAACGCCATCCAGAATATTCAGTGATTGGTTAAAGTGTGAAGATTGGGTTGGATAAGCAGTTATCTTAGAAAACCACATGCTGGAGAAGCCCTACAAATCTTGAAGAGACTGTTTTCAGTCAAAAGGTACACTTATTCTCAGATATATTTTATTTTTTCCCATTTTCTCAAACCTCCACTTCTTTCTTCTCCATCTAAACAATTTGTGGTCTTGCTTCCTACTTAACTAAGACAGTAGAAGCAATGGAAGATGATGCCCAATGAGCCCCTTGATATAATCTCTGCCCCTAAAGTGCAGCCAGGATCCATAACTTCTAACCAAATATGACAAAGGTGAACGGACTTAGAGGTTAATTGAGATCCCTAAGCAGTTGACTAAATTAATCCAAAGGTAGATAATCCTCATCCTCGGAGGGCTGACTTAATCAGGTGAGTCTTTAAAAGAAGTCCGGAGATTAGAGACAAAAGACATTAGAGACGTGTTGACCTGAAGGAAACAAACCACCATTGAGTCCATATCTCGAAGGAAATTAACTCCCCTAACAACCATGTGAGCTGGAGAGGACCCTGAGCTTTACCTGTGTCCCCAGCACTAGCAGACACCTTAAATTACAGCCCTGTGAGAACCTGAACAAAGAATCCAGTTAAGCCATGACAGGAATCCTGACTAGTGGAAACTGAAATAATAAAATACGTTGTTTTAAGCTGCTACAATTATGATGATTTGTTACACAGCAATAGAAAACTATTACACAATCAAAAGTAAATGTGCATAAGCTCCCACCACCACCTGAACTCTCCTGAATGCACCATCTGTGCTTGTAAACTGTCCTTGTTTTCATCTAAGGCCAATCTCTCCCCCTGGGTTCTGAATCCAATTTCCTGGCTGCTCAAAGGCACTACTCTGACAATGGTTCTCTCTCACTCACACATCATTAAATCTCCCCAACAGCAAACAGAATGTTTTCTTCTACCTTCAAAAAACATGCTCCCTCTGTAGTATTCCTCTGTAGTATTCTTCCTAAAAAAAAAACACACAAAGAAAACAATAACCCCAGTCTAGACATGAAATAAGAAAACAACAGTTATGCTCAAATTGAGGGGCATCCTGCAAAATATATAACCGGTTCTCACAAAACTGCCAAGGTCATGGAACAAGGAAAGACTGAGAAACTGTCAGAGACCACAGGCACTATGGAGACGTGACCACTAAACGCAAATGATGCCTGGGACTGGATCCTGGAACAGTTAGAGGACATTAAGGGAACAACTGCTGAATCTGAATAAACTCTGATGTAACTGATGTTAGTTTCGTAATTTGACAAACACAGCATGCTGGTCCCTCACTTTCTTCAGCTCTTTACTCAAATATCAACTTCCCAATGAAGCCTCCTTTGACCACTCTATTTTATTTTAGATCACACCTCCTACTGCCATTTAGTAAACATATATAGTGTGCTTAGTGTTACATGATGAAATAGAATGAATGCACTATTTCCATACCCAAAGAGTTCACAATTCAGAAGCAAAATAATCTTTTTTCTTTTTTTTTCACATGACATTTGTTTTTTTGGTTTTTGTTTGTTTGTTTTTTGCTTGCCCGGTGTCCTTAAACTCTTTCTGATCAAAATCCTGTCCTTTATATTTGAAGAACCACCCTTCCCTACTCTGTGTGGTCCTGGTGATATCACGGATCCCTGTATTTCGGGGTTGGACATGTGATCTAGGCTCCCTGTGCCACAGAGACTGCTTCAGGGCTAGGCATGTGAACCAAGCTCAGCTGAGCTCTAAAAATATAACCTCGGAGCACTCCGTGGATATATTTTGTCCCGCATGGAAAGCTTCTGTCTGAGAAAAGAAGCCAACACACTGAGGGAAGCAAAAGCGAGATGTGGAGAGAGAGCACCAGGGCGGCATTTTGAACCCTCAGATTCTACCCTGGATTATGCCTTTTGATTCCATTCCATCAGCCAGTAAACCTTCCTTTTTCATTCAGCTCATTTAGTTAGGTTGTCATGGAACTGAAAAGGCCCCGATTAGCACAGTGTGTATAGAGGTAGACATGGAGAAGGCATTAGGAGAGGACAATCCTCTCTGAAGGGCTAAGGGAACACTCACAGTGGAGTCATTCTGAAGTTTTAACGTCTAAGTTCCTAGCCTATGGGCAAACAAGGAAATATGTTACTAAATTCCTGAGTTCTGACTATGTGTCAAACTGTCTTAAATATGTTACGTGCATTTTGAATAGATTCAATTTTTTTTTTCTTTATTGATTTTAGAGAGAAAGTAAGGGAGAGGGAGAGAGAGATGGAAACATTGTTGAGAAAGAACATCGACTGGCCTCCTCCTGCATGCCCCCCACTGGGGATTTGGCCCACAACCTGGGCATGTGCCCTGACCAGGAATCCAACTGGCGACCTCTTGGTGCATGGGTCGATGCTCAACCACTGAGCCACACTGGCTGGGCTCAATTTGTTTCTTAATTGAAGGAAACAGCAATTAATAACTTGGCCACATTTATATCTGATCATGGAATCCTCATCAGCTGAGTTTCACAGTATGCTCTTTTTAAAAAACAGGTTTTATGATATACAATTTTTCAAATGTTTGACGTGTTCTGGGAACTCATTAAATATACAAAAATTTTATTGTGGATTGGATTTTCTATAAAGGGTTATTATAATTTTAGGTCTGAAACCATTTAAGTTGTTTAATTGAGGTGCACAATGTACTAAAGGCCAATGGATAACATAGAAATGTGGCGTAAGAAGAGGAAAATAACTGAGTTTATTGACCAGTGGTCTACCACCTGCGGGCTGCTGACCTCTGGGCAGAGCAGTCATTTGTGAGTATATGCAATTACGAACAATTTCTTGTGGGGATCAAGCCTTCCCCTAGTGAGACTGAAACACTGAGTCAGGTAGAGCTGGTGGCAGCTGCTTGGATGGGTTAGCAGGAGTACCTTCCAGGAGTGCAACTTGCGACTGTAAGAAAAGGACAGTGCGAATGAGCCGGGAGAGTGTTATACTAAGCAAAACACTAGTCAGTACAAAGATGAATACCATGATCTCACTTACATGTGGGACATCGTGAACAAAATAAGACGAGAGGCATGGATACCTGGAACAGACTGACAAATGTCAAAGGGAAGGGGTGAACTGGAAGAGATTGACCGAAGAACATATATGCATCTATGCAAAGCATAGCCCATGGACATGGACAACAAAGGGGTGAAGGTGGGGGAGGGGCATCTGTAGTAATGTCAGCAATAAAAAAAGTTTGAAATGTTTTAGTGTGATGCTTTTCAAATGCCTTATTTCTGAGTAGTAACAGGCTATTGGAAAATAATGTGAATTTCTATGTGGAAAAGTGACAAATACTTTTGAAGATGTATGCATAGTCCTATGAGTCCTAGAAGCTGACAGTTTTGCAAGAACTTCAGATTTATTTGCTCACAAAATCTAGTAACATCTAACACCAATTAAAAAAGATTTTTTTATATGCTGTACCTTCTTAAACTTTTCCTCTCATAAATATTTCTCTTATAAAATAAACCATTAATTTTATTGAAATAATATCTGATATTTTTGGCAGATGTTCGATCTCACAATCTCAGTCATCTCTATCACAAATGAAAAACCCCACACTTTTATTTAATTAAATTAGTATCTTCCCCTAATTGGCAAGTTCCTTTTGTTGCTCAGCATTATAGCATTATATATTATTAAGGTAGCTGAGAAAATATGAATTTTCTTTAATGATGCCCTGCAAAAGTTCAGTCTTTTTGAATTTTTAACTTTTGTAGACATTAACCCAAGAATTAGTAAGCTGAAATATTTCTTCCTAATTGTGCAGTTTCTGATAACTTTAGAAAAATATGTTTTAATTCACCATTTAGAAGCATTGTTGCTTTTTTTTTTTTTTTTTTTTTTTATCCTCACCAGAGGACATTTTTTCCATTTTTTGTTCAGATAGAGTGGGAGGGAGAGAGAGGAACAGAGAGAGAGAGAGAAACATCAATGTGAAAGGAACATATCGAGTGGCTGCCACCCGCACAACCGACCAGGGCCGGGGACAAACTGCAACCGAGGTACGCGCCCTTAGCGGAACCGAACCCAGGTCTCTCAGGACCGCAGGCCGATGCTCTATCCACTGAGCCAAACTGGCCAGGGCGGCATTGTTGCTTCTTAAAGGTAATTGAGAAACCTACTCTATCTAACTTCAGTTGATCTAGCACTTTCACTAAAAAAATTAATCAGCAACTTGAGTATAAGTGTAAATGTACTTCATTTTCAAATTTTTAAAAAATTTTCCAGGGCCTTTTTTTTGTTTGTTTTTCTTTCTTTCTCTTCATTCCTCCTTTGCTTTCTGTCATTTTCCCTTTACCCACCCACCCCTTCCCTTTCTTTTCTTCTTCCTTCCTTCCTTCCTTCCCTTTGCCTTCCCAGTTTCCTTCCTTTCTGTCTAATAAAAAGCTTAGTGGTTCAAATGACATTTCTGCAGATCAGATTATTTATATATATATATATATATATATATATATATATATATACACACACACACACACACACACACACACACACAAACTACTGTGCTACAAAGTAGGATGCCACATCTTTTTCAAATTTCTTGTTAATTCTTTAATCTAAATACCAAAATAATTGTATATGTTATCATCTTGTGGATTATTGAATTTTGTGGACTTTGCAACTAAATTTTAGTTGAGATGATCTATCACATATTTTCATAAATGACAAACTCTAATTAAACTCGAAGTTGCAAACTGTAGCAGCACTGACCTCCCCCTGAGGTTATCTGCCCGTTTGTTGATTTAAATGATACACAGTAGCCTAGTGGAGTTTCAGAGCAAACCAGTGATAGAGGCAGTATCTAAACCTCGATCTGGGTAACTGGAGAGTGTGTGTGTGTGTGTGGGGGGGGGGGGGCTCGAATGACATTCTGAAAGCTGACTGCGGCTGGAAAGAACCCCTTCTCCTAGCTCCTGCACTGCTCTCCACTGAACTGGGCAGTGGGGGAGACAAAAGCCTGGCTGACTCTCACTATGACCATGACTTCTCGTCCTCCCATCATCCCAACCTTACCTTGAACCAACGCCAAAGAAGGGTCTACAATAACACGTAATCATCTAGCTCCCCATGCAATACCATCAGCATGACTAACACTGTGTCCTATACTCCTGCTTATCTTAGTCCCCCTGACAAGAAGTCCAAATCCCTTATTACTTTCTCAGTTTAGCCAAGGTGACTAAATGTCTCATCTCTAATTAGCTTTAAGACTGTAACGTCTGTTTGGCTGGAAGGCTCTTTATTGCTGGTGCTGATGAAGCCATCACCTTATTTGAAAGGTCTACAAGGCAGAGAACGGAGGGTGACCAGGCAACAGCCAGCAAGAAATGAAGGTATTCAGTCCATCAGTCTGCAAGTACCTGTGTCCTGCCAACAACCATGGGTTTGGAAGTGGGTTTCTGTCCCTTATGCCCAAATCCTTGAAATCAATCTGGGAATCCTTTCCCAGTCAAGTCTTGAGAACATAGATTTGGCTGACACCTTGATTGCAACTTTTCAGAGGACCAGCTAAACCATGCTCAGACTCCTGACCCAAAAAGTTAGGAGATGCTAATGCTGCATTTTTTAAGGTGCTAAATTTGTGACATTGTTACATAGCAATATGCAACTAACATACCCCTGAACTCCCAAACGCTTTGTCTCTGCCCTCTGGAATTCACTGAGGAAACAGACTGTCAAAAGAGAATTTCTATATTCACCGGCAAGTATTCCAATCTGCCTACATGGGTTTTTCTTGGTTATTCAGCTGTCTCTCCTGTTACACTGTGTGACCTCCCCATGCTCCTGAAGCCATCTTCTGAATTGTGCATTTGAATCCCATCTCTTCTCTCCATCTCAAAGACTACTCCTAGAATTATTATTTTTCCTCCCCATCATCAAATTTTCCCTATCTGTTGGGTAGTTCTCATTTGCATATAGAAGCATGTATAATATCCCCATCATAAAACAGCACTAAAACCTTGACTCCTGCCCTGGCCGGTTTGGCTCAGCGGTTGGAGCGTCGGCCTGCGGTACAGAGAGGCCCGGGTTCGGTTCCCGCAAGGGCACGTACCTCGGTTGTAGTTTGTCCCTGGCCCTGGTTGGTGGTGTGGGTGGCAGCCACTCAATGTGTCCCTTCACATCAATGTTTCTCCCTCTCTCTCTCTTCCTCTCTCTCCCTCCCGCTCTGTCTGAACAAAAAATGGAAAAATGTCCTCGGGTGAGGATAAAAAAAAAATTTAAAAAAAAACCTTGACTCCTCTCCCACCAGTCACAGCCCTCTCTCTGTTCCCTTAGACAGCAAATATCTCAGAGGAGTTGGTTTTACTCTTATCTCTTTCTCATGCTGTTCTCTTTTGTGTCTAATTAGTCTTTCCCTCCTGCCCCTCCACTAAAAGTACTCTTAATTAGGGTCCCTAATGACCTCCAAACTGACCGTTTTAAATGGTAATTCTCCGTCTCCATCCTATTCAAATTCTCAGCAGTGACACAGTTGATCACGTTCTTTTCTGCAGATTCTCTTCCTTTAGTTTTGGTGACATCGCCCACTTCTGGTTTTCCTTCGAACACTGACTGCTCCTTTTCAGTCTACCTGGCTTCATCCTTGTGCCTTTCTCAAGCACTGAAGGTTCCAGTGCTCAGGGCCTTGTCCTTGTACCTCTTCTCTTCCCTATCCACATCCCCTTCCTAGGACATCTCGTGACCATGGCTTTGAATCTCACAGACGTACCAACTTCTAACACATCCCCTGTAGCATGTCACTTTCCAACTATATTTATAGCCCAGACTACCTGAGCGCTAGGCTCATAGCTAATTGGCACTTGGATTCCTAATAGGTAACTAAGTAAATTTTTGCTTTTTCAAAATTGAACTCTTCACTTTTTTTTTTCCTTCCACAAATATTTGCTTTCTGAGAAAGTGCCATCAGCATACTTTCTGTCCTTCATGCCCAAATCCTTGAAATCAATCTTGATTCCTGTCTTAATTTCATATCCCACATCCATTCCTTTGTTGAGAAACTGCCAGTTCTGCCTTCAAAGTTCTCAGTAGCGCCTGTCTCACTCCATCACTGCGCCCCTCTTCATCAGCCATCACCTGCTCTTCCCGGGCTGCAGCGTCTCACCTTGCTTTTCATTTTGGAAATTTAGTCTATCCCCTTGTGAGTAGCCAAGTGAGGATCTTTTTTAATATGTTAAGTTACATCATGATATTTCATTTTCTAAAACCATCCAATGACTCCCCTCAACACTAAGAATAAAATTCAAAGTGCTTACCATGTGCATCTAAGCCTGCATGGCCCTTGCTTCTGTCTTCCCTGACCACGCTTCCTTCCTTCTTCCCTTGCTCACCACTCAGCCACACAGGCCTCTTTGATGTCTTCTCCCCAGAACGATCTTCCCCAAGCTGTTTACAAAGCTCACTGCTACCCTCCTTTCCTTTATGTGTCTGGCCAAAAGTCTCCAGACTCCTTCCCCAGTCTGCTACTTAAATAGCGGCCATATCACTCTCTATTCCTTCACACGACTTGACTTTGCTTTGAGGCTCTTTTACCGGAAGACAACATTATAGCTGTTTTTTTTTTTTGTTGTTGTTGTTGTTTTTTAATCCTCACCCGAGGACATTTTTCCATTCTTTGTTCAGATAGAGTGGGAGGGAGAGAGAGGATGAGAGAGAGAGAGAGAGAGAGAAACATCGACGTGAAGGGACACATCGAGTGGCTGCCACCCACACGACCAACCAGGGCCGGGGACAAACTGCAACCGAGGTACATGCCCTTAGCAGGAACTGAACCCGGGTCTCTCTAGACCACAGGCCGACGCTCTAACCTCTGAGCCAAACCAGCCAGGGCTATTATAGCTGTTTTTATAGTCGGTCTCCCTTCTGGAATGTAGGCTGCAAGCCCTGGTGGGTGCTTTGTTGACTCCCTGTTGTATGAGAACACAGACAGGTTGATGGGGGCAGGGATGCAGGAGCAGGGAGGCAAATCAGAACAGACACACCAACCTATCACCATATATTGAGTCATAGAAAAGACAGTGTTCTATTAAAATTGTATATGTTGATGAAGAATTTGCTGATATGCAATAGATTCATCACCTCTGTACTAGAATTTATTTGTAGCTATTTGTATACTTTTGATGATCTTATCATAGTTCTGATAGTCTCGTTTTTTCTTCTGGAAAATAGGGGATCTTATTTCCATGATCCTTCTCCCTAACTACCATGATTCACATAAAAGAAAACAATATGCTTCATTTTAATTCATCAAACCATCACAGCAGTATTATCTAGACTTTTAAGAATTTTCATCAATGGATCATTTTCTGCTCCAGTATCACTGACAAAAAATAATGAGTTAGGACGTTTTGTAAGATTCACTACCTAATCAGTAATCCTCTAGTTAGCTTTGATCTTTTCCAGATGGTAAAAACATTAAAAAAATCTTTCAAAACTTTTTAAAGACCTTTGTCCGAGCTAGCGATACCTTTACCTCCTTCCAACTTATTCTTTATATGTGCCAATGTGCCCGTGAACATTTTTGAGATGATCACAAAGCTTTTTCTTTTCCTCCCTTTTCTTTTTCATTATAAATATTTCAAAAGAGTCCTGCTCACTCGAGTCTTGTTTCACACACTTCTCACACACCTGCTCATCTTCATTTCTAATGCACAGCAATTTGTCATTTAGTGCCCAACCACGGTACTAAGCTTCTGCAGAGATGAGTCTGTGCCAAGCTTGCACAAACCCATTGTGCATCATCACAGAATCCTCTCTTCTTGGTACTTTTCCATTTGGATGGCTTTCTCAAATTCTTGCTAAAAATGAAGACAAGAGTCCCCTATTAAAAATGCTTCCTTTTCAATGTGTATGCACCTCTGACAAAAATCAAACTTGATCCTACTATTGGTAAACGATCAAGATACAAGTACAACTTTAGGATGGGGTTTTAAATTTGCAGCGAACAATCACTGGGGGCCTGCAAATGCGCATTTCTTCCTTTACTTCACTCCTGTCTCCATTTAGAATGTGCAGTTCTGTGCTTTTTGCATTTGAGATTAAAATCTGCCTCTAAGAGTTTCTCTTAAAACTGCAAGTAGTTTCCATGGAAACACAGCATGGCCTCTCAAATGTCAGCTTCTCCAACTAGCACTTGCAGTTCAGGAAGCATCCTGTGTTGAGGTACATCCATCTCCTCCACCTCTGTGAATAAGTAGGGAGCACTGGAACAAGAAGAGATGATCAGGAACAAACTCTTCAGCTAGGCAGCATTTCCACACCTAAACAAATGAGGTAAAGACCCAGCAATTAAAAACCGGTGTTTTAAGAAAGAAGCGTTTCCCTCCTGCATACTAATCAAAAAGCAGTGGCAGAGAAATACACAGGAAGCATATTGATTTTCTTTTCCACAAAACATAAGAGAATAGCTATGTCCTGCCTCTCCCACTGCTCTCAGTCTGCCTCACAAAGCAGAGGGGCTACTTCACGCAGACGCCTTCTCCCCGAGCTGGGGCTCCGGGGCCTGGCCACGCCCTGGATTAAAATGTGGCAACTGGTGAGAAAAATGGGCAAGGAGGCCTGTGGACTGCAGACACGGAGGAGGCCCCTATGTAGCAGGAAGGAGGGGAAGTGGAGGGCTGGGCCGGGGCTCCTGCTTTCCCCCCGATGATGCCACAGGGAAGAATAAACACATGATCCGTGTACTTGTGGATTTCCTTTCATGAGCACAGCCAGATGCTCCCCACTGGGGTCCAGACCATGGAGTGAATCTCTCTTCTCCATCTGCTGCCTGTACTGTTGTCTCAGATACATCTGCCACGATCCTGGCTACTTCACACCTCCACCACACCCTCACCACAGTGTCCTGGGGACAACAGGGAGTCCATCTGTGGTTTCCCTGCACATGTGGGTGTCTCTAGCCTCCTGGCCCCGTTAGGCCCTCAGGGGAACCTCTAAAGATACAAAAAGGCTGTTTGGGACTTTCCACTGGATCACTCCCAACACAGGCAAAGAAGGAAGAGTTCAGCACATTCCTGTCACTGCAGCTGGAATTCTGCTAGCAAAACTGAGCAGAAATCTGAGGCCACGAATCCAAATAAGAAAGCATAACCAAAAGAGGCTTTTAAAAAATAAAAGTTCATTATAAGTTGTTATTTTAAGACTTTCTTTGACTATTCCTAAAGTGTGAAATTTACCTGTCTGGCTAATTTGTTTCTTGATTTCTTCACATTAAAAAGAAGTGAACTCGTCAATAACTTACACGGTTTTCTTTCCGGGCACTGGTTCACTGAACGTTGGTTACGTTTGCTACATTAGTTACCCAGAGAGGGGCTGCCCCTCCTCCTCCTCCCTGCCCCTTTCCATCCTCCGTGCCTACACGTCCCCTCACCTTTCCAAATCTTTTGGTAATTCTTTGTCACCTTGATATTTTTTAATTTGGTTTCATTTTCTTAAAATATTTATAGAAGTTGAACATGACGAAGTTAAAAATAGCCATTTTGAAGTGTTGTTGCTTTTTTTGGTCCTCGTCTAGTCTCTGTCTCTGCCAAGTTATCTTTTCATTCTGTTTTTGTGTTCATTTTTGGCCTTGCCTTTCCAATTGAATGCATTCCTCAGACTACCCTTGGCTGTGTACTTATATTTCAGAGTGGACAATAAAAAGCTGATAGAAACATCCGGGTAGGGCTTTTGTAATGTAGTGTTTGTAATGTAGATGTTCATCTGAACTGGTCACTGAGACACATCCTGTCAGCTCCATCTTTCCTCCTGACTGATCTCAGTTACGTGGAGAAGACTCTTTTAGTCTCCTCCTGTCTGGCTGCCAGCATTCTTTATGGACGCCAGCTTTCAACTTGATCTTCTGCCCGCCTCGTTTAAAAACCCTGTTTGAGCCAACCCAGAACCTTCAATTGCTCTCTGGATGGAGGAAGAGCTATTGCTCAGCTGCAGGAGTGGGAAGGGTATGTGGACATCTACCAACACCTCGAAGAGATGTCCAATCAGCCTTCACAGCCTTGCTTTCTGACCCATTTCCAGAGGTCTCTATTAAAGTGAGCTCTGGAGCCCTTGAGGGCTCCACAGTATAAATCAGTAGTCATTTCTCTGCCTTCACACTGTTGGTTCAGGGCTCCGTTTTCTTGGCGGTACCAAGTCAGCAGCTCCTTGTGCCTCTGCTTTCCAGATTCCAAATTTTGTTGCTGCTGTGTCCCATTCCCATTGCTCTTGTCATTTTCCACCTTACAAACATTCTTTTGGTGTCATTTAGTGGGATTATAGAGGAAGGAGCAGATTGTAATGCATACATTCAACATGCCATCAGCTGTAGTTTTACTCTTTACTTCCCTGCTACTCTATCTGAACCTCATAACCTGAAGTCCTTATTGTTATACCTGGAAAAGTCTGTGGGGATCCTATACTCTCTCGTTTCACAGATGAGAAACCTAACGTCAAGGAGGTTAACTAGCAAATCGGTATTGTATCAGAGTAGACTTGGGATTTGGACACAGACCTTTTGACATTGAAATGTCAGCTCTCACCATCTCAGAATTTTAAAGCAATACTAGACCTTAGAAATCATCTCATCAACCCTCATATTATAAACCAAAAACCAGAGAAGTTAAGAGGTTTATATCTGGTCAGCCCTCCAGGTAAATTAGGTCTTTTGACAACCAATCGATATTACCACAAATGATTTTTAGAATATTTTCTTCCAAGTTAGCAAAGATGCATTGAGAAGAGAATAGACATGGTCTATGTTTTAGAAAGCAAACAAAAAGTAAATAATATCTGTGTTTTGGAGTTCTCCTTGAGTCTCTGCACTTAGTAAGACTGGCTGAGTCAATATTGGTATTAGCCCTTAGCAAAGTTCTGGTCCCGTTTAGTTCTACTGTAAGAAAACCACCCAGAAATAGTTGGATTATTCAGAACCCATACAAATCACAAGATGGTAGAGGTGATTTAACATATAGGTTTTCATATAGGAAATGTAGATTCAGATATATGTAACCCAAACTACTGGTAGCAAAGATAAAATAACTGTTGATGAAAATGTTCAATTGTTATAATACTAGAATACTTCAACTCAAGGCCGAGAAATAAAAACAAAACAAAAATACAAAACTTTCTATCTTTTTACTATCCCAACACTTGGGGAAAACATACACTGACATACATACACACACACCTTGATTTATAAAAAGAAAATGCAGATAATTGGCTAGGTTAATGTTAGTTTTAAGGACTATTTACTGTCTTGCTATAAAACTTAGAAAATAGGATTGTGTAATAAAGTGCTAGCTTTACTTATAGCAAGGAGAATATCAGCATAATAATTAACATGTAAAACATATGCAAATAAACTACTATTGTGTGAAAAATCAAGCTGAGGGTCAGTGCTAAAAATCTTCATGTTTAGTGAAAACAAATAAAAAGTTATGATTATGGGCAGAGGACCTAAATAGACACCTCTCCAAACAGGACATACAAATAGCCAAGAGATATATGAAGAAATGCTCAACATCACAAATCATCAGAGAGATGCAAATTAAAACAACAATGAGGTATCATCTCACACCTGTCAGAATGGCTGCCATCAACAAATCATCACATAACAAGTGCTGGTGAGGGTGTGGAGAAAAGGGGACTCTAGTACACTGCTGGTGGGAATGCAGACGGGTGCAGCCACTATAGAAAACAATAGTGGTTCCTCAAAAAACTAAAAATTGAACTGCCATTTGACCCAGTGATCCCACTTTTAGGAATATATCCTAAGCCTGAACCACCAATCAGAAAGAATATATGTACCCCTATGTTCATATGTTCATAGCAGCACTATTTATAATCGCTTAGTTCTGGAAACAGCAGAAGTGTCTATCAATAGATGACTGGATAAAAAAGCTGTAGTACATTTACACAATGGAATACTATGCAGCTGTTAGAAAAAAAGATCTCTTACCCTTTGAGATAACATGGAGGGACCTAGAGAGTATTATGCTAAGGGAAATAAGTCAGTCAGAGAAAAAAAAAATCACATGGTGTCACTTATTTGTGGAATACAATGAACAAAATGAGCTGATGAACAAAATAAACCCAGAGACATGGAAGTGGAAGTAAGGATTAGACTGGCAAACCTCAGAAAAAGGGGAAGGGGGCACGCAGCAGGGAGGAAGATGTCAATGGAGGAAAAAGGAGAAACATCTGTAACAAAAATAAGTTAATTTAAAACAAAATAAAAGAAAACATATATATATATATATATGTGTGTGTGTGTGTGTAAAAAAATATATATGTGTGTGTGTATATATATACACCAAAAATATAAACCAAAAAATATAAACCAAAAAATTAATTCACCCCCATAGCCTTGGTGTAGCTTCAGAGAATATCCTAGAGGCTCATGACATGGAAACAAAGGGAGTGGGCCTGAGGACTTGTTTTAATAAAGGAATAACCCTAGTTTCTGGATATAACATGCAAAACTGACCCAAGTACGGCTTAAGAAACAGAAAATGACTTATCAAATTTATTAAATCCTTATGTTGAGACCAATCTTTTAACTACATTATTTTTCTGCTTAATAAACATCAGCGAATAGTGTGAGAGTTTCCCACCTATTTATTAAATTTGCTTCACCCCAAGTGACTTATAAATCATTCACCCTGAATAGAAAAAGAAGCATATTAGAGGTCACCCAGCCAGGTTGCTGCAGTGAGTCTTTGTCTTGGCACCATCTGGAGCTCAGAGCTTTCATTTATCATAATATTCTACTACTTCTGAATATCCACTGCAATTAATCCAGATAAGGATTTTCTAATATGGTGACACCCCCCCCCCTTGCCCCACCTCTAAAAAGTATACATCTTCTCAGAAGACAATGTTGGGCTCCCCCCATTACATTCTTATTTTCCTCATAGAAATATCTGGATCAAGAACATTTCTAACAGAAAAAAACCTCACCAATTCCTATGCAGCCTGGGCTTTAGAATGTCAATATCACTTGCAGGTGTTCACATTTCAGATATGGGGAAAACCGAATACGATTTAGATAAATGGGTTCTTAATTAACAAAATCCAAGTTTCAACCCAAGGGAGAGTACATCAACCTTAGAATTAGCTGTATAATTTATCTAGTTTTTAAAATGTCAACCCTGCCCACCCACCTGCATTTCTGATGACTGTGCTGTGGTTTCCAAGGAGCTGTCCATCAACCCGGCCTCCTGGTGTCAGTTGATGAAGTGAGATTTGCCCAAGGAAAACGTTACTTTAGTTTATTATAATCAAATAACTTTATCTTTTTTTTTTTTTTTTTACATAAAACTCATGTAACTTTGAGCTTGGTGATTATTTTTGATGCAACACTAAACAATCTATAAAAGGAAAAACATCAATGCTTGTCTTTAATAAAAGGAAAAACTTTTCTGCAAAAGATACTATTAAGAAAATGAAAGAAAAGCAACACACTGAGAGGATATTTCCAAAACACATAGATGATAAAGGACATCAAAAATACACAAAGAACTCTTCAAACACATAGTAAGTTAAATTACTAAATAATGGGCACAAGAGCTGAAAAATACCTCATCAAAGAAGATTTAGTAATAGCAAATAAGCATATGAAAAGAGATGCAACATCACAAGTCACCAGGGAAATGCAAATTAAAACTGTAATGAGATACTAGGATATACATATTAGAATGGCTAAAATCCCAACAACTGATATTTCCAAATGCTGGTGAGGATATAAAGCAACAGAACTCCCATTCATTACAGAAGGGAATGCAAAAATGGTACAGCCACTTTGGAAGACAGTTTGTCAGTTTCTTACAAAGCTGAACATAATCTTAACATATAATTCAGCAATCAAGCTATTATATATTTACCCAAATGATTTAAAAACAGATGTCCACACAAAAACCCATGCACATATTTATACAGCCGCTTCATTCATAATCACCAAAAACTGGAAACAACCAAGATGTCCAAATGGATGAACAAGCTGTTTTATATCTTCGCAATGAAATACTATTCATCAATAAAAAGGAATAAAGTATTAAGTTACACAAACACATGCATGGCTCTTAAATACGTATTACTAAAGGAAAGAAGACAGTCTGAAAAGGCTACCTACATGTACTTCCAATTTTATGACTGACTGGAAGGGAAAAATCTATAGAAACAATAGCAAATCAAGGACCTCCAGGGGTTCAGTGGTGGTAGGGAGGAATTTGGGGGAGATGAAGCTGTTCAATAGGATACTGCCATGATAGATACATAAAACTAGATCTGTCTCAGAACCCATGGAACTTACAGCATGAAGAGTGAAGCTTTATTTATGCAAATTTTTAAAAATCATTTAAAAGATTTTAATAGATACCACAGATAGAATGCACAGTGTGGCACAATGACCCACATGTATGAAGCAACCTCACTGAAGGGGTGAACAGAAAGCTCCAGACTGGAGTAACTTGGGAAATATGTGGAGTCTCCAAGACAAAAGGCAAAAGGATCTGCATATAAGCACTCTACCCTAGTTGATAGGATTGTTTTACCACGCAGAACTGGTTAACAATTCTGATAATGTTTTACATGTACACTGGGCCCTCTGTATCCATGAGTTTACACCCACCACAGATGAAAAATATTGGAAAAAATCCCAGAAATGTTCAAAAGCAAAACTTGATTTTGCACTGTGCTGACTCCATGAAATAAAGTATAAGCATATCCTTCTGTAGTCTAAATGCATATAAGGGTTAAATGCCATTTTATGTAAAGGACTTGAGAGTTTGAGGATTTGTGCATAACAGTGGCGGGGGTGTATTTTATGTAAAGGACTTGAGAGTTTGAGGATTTGTGCATAACAGTGGGGGGGTATTTTATGTAAAGGACTTGAGAGTTTGAGGATTTGTGCATGACAGTGGGGGGGGGGGGGGCTGGAACCAATACTCCATGGATACCGACTCATTCTGCAAAATGCCTGATCAGTATTCTTATAAACTGTCAAGATCATCAAAATGAAGGAAACTCCGAGATACTGTCACAGCTAAGGAGACATGATGTCGACATGCTATGTGGAATCCTGGATGGAATACTGGAACAGAAAAGAGAGAATAGGTAAAAAGAAAACCTGAATAAATTCATTATGGCAAATGTGAAATGTTAATAATAAAGAAAACTGGGTGTGAGGTATGTGGGGATTCTCTGCTCTATCTTCACAATCTTTCTATAAATCTAAACGTATTCTAATTTTTTTTTTAATGTAAGAAACTACATGTCCTAAGAATATAGCTCAATGTATTTAAAACTTTGTTTTAATGATCAAGAAGTAAAACATTACCAGCACCACCAAAGCCCCCTCATCCTCCCCAGTCCCCCATCCACAGGCACTACTCCCCCCAAGGGTCAACACATCCCTACACCTCTGGCAACACAGATTAGTTTTGTTTGTCACTGAACTTAATATATAGATAGAATCATGCAGTGGGAAGACATTCCTTTTTAAAAGACAAATTGGTGTAAGTCACATGAGGTGCCTATGGGAATGCATTTGCCCTTGACGATGTGCTAAGGTATAGTTAAGGTGTTTATTAACAGTTGCAAAGCCTTACATCTGACTTCAGATATAATTTAAGCTATTTGGAAATGAAATGATTAGGGAGAATGGAAAAATAAAATATATGGAACTGTATCTTCTTTTCTTTGTCAGATTCCTTTTCCCTAAACCTTTTAATTATACAGAGTTTTCATTCTCTGACGTATTTCAACTTTTTCAGGATAACAGTTAATACAACAAATATTGCTTGTGAGGTTTCCAGATCACAAGCAAATGGCATTTGTATTTCCAGCAGCTTATTCGCCTCTTTTCATGTAGTCTAAAATCTAGGCATTTTATGCTTCTATGTAATGAAAGATTCCTCCTCTTGATTGGTCCTGAACTACCAGTGTGACAAATCTTTGGGACACAGAGTTTTATTCTAGTTTAGTCCTTACACAGCCTGCTATTAACTGGTCATCTAACAAGGTTTTAAAAGGCAGATTTCCAGGCCTACCCAACCCCACTGAGTCAGCCTCTTTGGAGATCAGGACTGCACATTTGTAATTGTGTAATTCACCATGGGCATCTTTCACCCACTCAAGCTGGACTCTTCCTTGGTGTTAGACATGGCATTGTTAGGAAATTTTCTTCATAGTACCTTTATAAAATATTATTTAAAATCATTTAAAATGAGTGTGTCTGGAATTTAAAAATTTATACACCATCACTTAGATTCATAAAATCTATAATCTTATTTTTTATTAATAATTTTACCTTGCTACTCAAACCCCAATTTCTAAAGATGGGGGAAAAAATCTTAAAATTAAATTTAGCGTATCCCTTGCTTCTTGTTTAAAATTGTGTTTTTCACTTACACAAAGCCTCTTTTGTAGATCTAGCCAATCTTTTTCTGAGTTAATCTTAGGAAATTCTGGCATTTGTCCACCTGCCTTTTTTTCTGAAAATCTGTCATACCATTATGTGTGGTACTTTGTGAAGCTTAATCACTGACTCCTAGATATGTTTCTTGGACGTTCCTAAGTCACCACATGACCATGGCCAGTTTCCTTCAGAAGCCATTCTGAAGGAGAAGATTTTTCATTTCTCTTTCTACATGAAGAGAGTAAAGACTATCAACCACCACTCTCCCCTGCCCCCAAATACTAGAGTCCCTAATTTTACAAAAGAGTGGTAAAGATACAGGCAGCTCCCATCTCTTTAAATAAGAACATGTTGCCCTTTTTTCTTTTTCTTTTTTACAACATCCTGACTGATGATAGCTAACGCTTACTGTGTTTATTATGTTGGGCTGTGTTGTAGGCATTAATTCTTCACAACAATGTTATGAGATTGCTCCTTGCCTCACTTCCATTTGGCTGAGACACAGTGAGGCCCAGTAAGTTGCCCTTGGGAATACAGCTGGTGGGCAGTGGGGCTAAATATTCAAAACCAGTCGGCTGACTTTAAAACCCCATGCTCCTCCTACCGTGCTGTACTGATTCTCCTTCGGTTATTCCACGGAGATTTACTGAACACCACCTATTATGGGGAGATTACTAGGGATATAGCAATGCACACAAAAGACAGGATCCTTGCTGTCATGGGCCGGGCGGGGCAGAGCGAGACAAGGAAAGCTGCTAAACAAACCTACAATTTAATGTCCGAATATAAAAGGTGCTATGAAAGAAATGGTCAAGTGCGGTGTCATTAGTTGTGGCTGTCAGGAAAGAATTATCTTAAGGGGGTAACATTGAGCTGATACTGAAAGATAATAAGAATCAGACAAGCAAAAAGGGAAAAGAGCACTCCAGATCGAGGGCAGTGGGGTGAAGGTCCCAAGTGGAGAAGGATGGGAGTGTCGGAGAACACAGGCCTGTGTGACTGGTACAGTAGTCAGCGTGTGGTGGGAAAGTAGGGTAGGCGAGTAGGATTATGCAGGGCTGCGTAGTTCAGGACAAGGAGGTGGGTCTGTTCTCATATCCCCTGTTTTAAGCAGGGTGATCTGCTATGCATTAAAAAAATATTTTGGCTGCTGAGTGGGAAATTAACTTTAAGAAAGTCAAATGGGAACAGGAAGAACATACCTTATCATTCTTTAACATGAAAGCTGTTGACTTTGTGAAGATGTGTGAAACTGATGAACATTAGATAAGTAAGATTTTTTTTTTGCTAGGAAATCTTCCTCATTACTGCAGAACCTTATGACTAAAGGCAAAGGAAATGATGGTGCTGGTGCTTTTCATTTTTATATTAATCTGGTTATTTTCTTTTTCCTAATGTCACATAGACACAGCCTCAGATGATTCCCCAAGATGCTTGGGCTTCATAAAACTATAAAATGACTGAAAGTTCCCCATAAATCTAGAGCTATAATTTTCCAGAAGAGATTCCTTTCAAAACTCAGGTTGGCAGAGTTTGCATCTCTTTTGAGAATTTCATTTTTAACAGCCTGAATTTGATTTATATCATTGACCAAATATTGATGGTGCACATTTCACAAGGAAGGTACTTATCTGGTTTGGCAGACAACATGCATATGTATTTGCTAGGTCATCTAATTTTATGGAATTTAAAAGTTCAATCTTCAAGAAATGTTTGAGACCTATGATGTAGAAAACATGAGGGTGGGCATCATGGCTATGAAGATGAATAGCAGAGAGTTTCCACTTTAGAGAATTTTACAGCCACGTACAAGAAGGCATAATTAGGACAACAGAAAGACCTAGTCTGATAGAGAAAAAAGAAGCGATTGTTTTCCATTAATCATCAGGAGAATGTCACACAGAAGGCAACCACCAGGAAACACAGGCTGAGACTACTGCTAGGAAGCAAGTTGTTTATCTTCAGAATTGATCCCAGGAAGAGGAGAAACAGGCCAGGCAGACTGAAACAGGTCAGGGGGGAAAGCCAACTCGAGTGCATTCTAGGATTGGTCACCACTGGAGACGACTTAGCTTGACTGTGCCTGAACCTTCTGTGAAGCCATAAAGGTTGCGTCCCAGAACTGCCTGTCTGAGGACAAAAGAGATCAGAACCTAATAACAATGATTCTCTCTCCAGTGATCAATAGTTGCCCATTGGGGCATTAACTCCCTTATACTTCCAGATTACACATAAGTAGCCAAATTAGTTCTGACAGGTGTCCTGAGTCAGAGAAGCTTGGAACAGGAAGTAGAAGATCACTGGTACATTAAGGGGAGGTGCCATCAGGTTGCATCTGTGAGCAACTGGCTGCTGGGGCAGCGGCCGAAAGAAAGGGTAGGCGGAGAGAAGTAAGGGGCAGGGGAGGGGACAAGTGTTCTCAATACAGAAACCTTTAACACGAGGCCGCATGTGAGCTAGAACTCAGGGGTGCACCAGGATTTGATACATAAAGATTAAGAATACATAATAAAGTGAGGGAATTTTTTAGAAATGTATTCCAGGCCGAGAAAACCCAGTGAACAAACAAATAGATTTGGGAGAGTACAGAATGTAAGGGGATTATGATGATAAAAGTGGGTATATCTCTAGTGGAAAACGTAAGAGGGAAACGTTTTCAGTAGTAGACTCTGGAATGGACCATCAGTGTCCCATGGATGGAAGTCACTGGCCAGGTTTGTTCACATGCTGACCCCTGGTCCAGGACGCACTACGCAAGTCAGGTGCATTATTATGGCTGAAGAGTCATTCCCCACAGGAAAGTGTTGTGCTTAAAACATGGGGTGGGGCAAAAGTAGGCTTATAATTGTGAGTACGCAAAACACGGTTTATTCTTGTATTATTATTTATTAATTATGGTATTGTTTTCCATACGAACCTCTGTAAACCTACTTTTGCCCCACCCTGGATATCCACAAATTCTTCGATACTTCTCCCTTTGAGAAGTGAAACAAAATTCCCTTTCCCTTAAATGTGGGTTGGACTTATGAATTTAATATGGGAAAGTGATAGTCACAGCCAATCACAGTTCTGAGACTAGGTTATAAAAGGTGTATAGCTTTCTCCATGTTCTCTCTCTCTCTCTCTCTCTCATTCCCAGGTTATAAAAAACAAAACAAAACTAAACAAAAAAAACCTCACGTTTTCCTATGGCTCGCATGGAGAGACCACAGCCCAAAAATTAAATGCTAAAATGTTGCTCTTCCATTACATAGCAGATCATCCAAGAGTTACATGTTCTTAAGGATAACTCATGTTACATAAGGGAGTCAACTCCAGATTTGGCCCACAGAATGCGTAACAAATGGGAAAACGATAGGATGTTGGCCTGCTTGCTTGGTACTCCTAATTTAGAAGAAATAAGTAGAAAGTCCAGAAGAAACTGGTAAATAATAGATTCCAAGTTCAAATTAATTCCACCCTAATTCTACCATTTCCTAAGTGATAAATCCAATATTTTGAAATATATTAATATACTTTTTTTATTTTCTGTGATGTGTTCATAATTGTCTCAGCATCTAGATGCATAGCATTCCTTTGGGTTTGCACATGGAGAGTAATACTTGATTCAGCAGGAATGCAAGAAGAATGAGTACATGTTGTATACAGTCTATAATATTTAAATATTTTAGTGAAAAACAGTTGTCTAGATATCTAAGCTTCTCTCTATCTGCCTCTGGTGATTAGGTCATAAGTCTTGCTCTCCTAAGGTAGACAAGAGAGATACAGGCCCAAAGCTCCTCTCTTCTTTTTGCACTCAATACCCAAAATTTGTTTTATTTTTTTTATTGATTTTTTTTTTTTTTTTTTTTTTTAGAATCAGAGGAAGGGAGAGAGCAACAGAAACACCCATGTGAGAGAGAAACATCAATCAGCTGCCTCCTGCATGCCCCTTACTGGGGATTGAGCCCACAACCCAGGCATGTGCCCTGACTGGGAATTGAACCAGGACCTCTCTGTCCATGGATGATGCTCAGTCCACTGAGACACACCAGCCAAGCAATACTCAAACCCTCAGGTGAGCATTTTGAGAAACATCCAGGCTCCTAGATTAGGGTTTGAGAACCGTGTGGCAAGTGGCGCGATTTCACGGGAATTGTGTGATGGAGGCAGCACCCTGGGAAGATGCTCTGGACGATGTGCCAAAGTGGTATGAACATACTGGCTCAGAAGTGATGGCCAGAGGCAGACAGATTGGCTTCGAGAAGTACTCATCATCCTCTAGGCCCTTACTTGGCATCAAGGCTCCGAAAGCGCCTAGCACCCCATGAGGGATGCAGACGTGAAAAGATGGACAGAAGGTGGCCTGTCAAATCTGGAGTTTTAAGACCGAGCTACTGCAGATAGGAACTTTGAGACCCAGGACACATATCTGTAGCCATAGTTCCCAGAGGTGGCTGCCAGCCCATGACACACGCAGTATGGGCAGTCACTGTCACTAGATCAGACTGCTGACCCATCCAGGTCACTCCACAGCCGGTTCTGGAGGATGGATGCGCACCATGTGGCCCCACAGCCTCAGGCGCCTCTACTGACACGAGATAGCATAAGTGTCACCCTCTCTCAGAAAGGAGGAGAGAGAAATCTGAAAGAAAAACATTTCATCTCAAAGAGCTGGAATTCCTCAAAGAGTGGTTTAACGTTAGGGTTTTCTTGCTTCTGGCTGCCCAGTGGGGTGGAGGATTCTGAGAAAGAACAGATCTGATAGAGAGAACGAAGGGTCTATACACTCTTTGTTCCTCTTAATTGCAGTGGAACTGAATACATGACCCTGCTGAAGTTATCTCCTTGTGAGTGTGATTATGTTCCACATTTTTCTGATTCCAGGAAACCAGAGATAAAATCTGTGTATTTCTTTTAGTTACATTATTTTGTGAAAGCATTAGAGTAGGCAACATGGGCACAATATGATTTTTGAACTTGGATCCTACTACTATCGCTATGTAGATGTGACTTTGTGAGTTTTCAGACTTGCGGACTGTATTGCGATTTTATACCATTTAGTGTATCTATATTACAGGAACAAAAGAGGCTATCTTTCTTAATAGGAGATGTCTGTAATTTTTTCCAGTTTAAAATGTGTTCTCATGAGTGAATATCATTCTTTACCATTTTCTAAATGCATATTCCACTGAGATAATTTATTTCTATGACAACAATTTCCATGCATCAAGGCATCTTGTATTTTCAGTTAGCTTCATTTTCAGAGACAAAGATATAAATCAACATTGATCCTTTTTTAAAGTCTGTTTTTTTTTAAGTTTCTGTAATAGCTATTAAATAATTTCTTAGAAATAAATTACCGTTCCTAAGACTATGTAGATTCAACCTATTAAATTTGCATGAAAAGTTTATAATAAACACCACTCAGATACTTCAAAGATGAGCCATTGTTACATAATTAAAGTAACACTAAGGGGCACGAGAGACAGAAAAAAATAGATATTACTTCTGTTCATGTCAGTTGCCTGATTTTAGCTCCTCTCCCACTCATTCTTCATTGAAATTAAACTACTTTTCTTTATTTACCAAATCCTGGAAACCCACAGAGTTAGCACTGTTTCTTCTGAAGCACAGGCACATTCCATCCCTAGTATTTCCCCAGCTTCCACTCAGCCCTTCCCTGAATACAAGTTTCCTTCGAACTACCCTGTATTTATTCCTATTAAATCTACCCAATATCATCATTACTTTGATCTACTTCTTTTATATCCTCCCTCTCCTCATTAATGTGTTTGGCCACCACGCTGAAACTGCAGCAGCTTCTTTTGGCAATTGTGGTAAGAACACTAACACAAGACCTACCCCCCTAACAGATAATGTCTGTGCAATCCAGTACTGAACCTAGAGGCAGGGGTTTGTACAGCAGATCCCTAGAACTTCATCGTCTCACATAACAGAAACTTTATATCCACTTGGATAGCAACAGCTCCCTTTTCCCACTCTCCCAGCCCCTGACAGTCAGTGTTCTACTCTCTGCTGCTGTGCGTCTGACCACTTCAGGCCCCTCACACGCTCCTACGTGACATGAGTGAGACATAGAAGGATGCATACTTTTGACCTTTGGAAGATGGCCTAGTGACCTACTTTAATGAAGATTGAGACCAACTGGCATGAACTTATTCCATTGTTCTCTTCCATGACCTAAAAAAAAAAAAAAAAAATTACAAACTAAGTCTTTCTATCTCCGTTTCTTCCTCAACCACTTCCTTCCAATGTCCTTTACAAACTTTCCCCTCAGCCATATCTATTCCGTCTTGCGTTATTACCTCCTCCCACTCAACTGAAAACACTCAGCTCTTTGCTGAAAACAGAAAAAAATCATCCTTTCAATCCCATTGCCTTCCCAAATGACTACATCCTACATCCGTGCTGCACCTCCATTCAACCGCTCAGCCTGAACCCTTCACAGTCTGCCTTCTACCCCGTCACAGTAATGAAACATTGTGTTTACAAATTCCTTAGCTTATGTTTTTTATCCCTTTCTCCTTGATCTCCCTATAATCAATTACAGATAGCCTTCATTATGACTTTTTCTTGAAATGCTTTTCTTCCTCCCCTACTGTTATGGGCCAAAATGTGTCCCCTCAAAAATTGGTATGTTGAGTCCTAATACCCAGAATCTCGTGCCTCAGAATGTGTATATATTGGAGATAAGTGCCTCCAAAGAATTGACTAACTTAAAATGAGGCTATGGGATGGCAATAATCTGATCAGATGGGTGTTCTTATAAGAAGAGACTATTAGGACGCACAAAGAAAAGAATGCCTGATGTAATGAGAAGGCAGCTACCTGCAAACCACAGAGAGAGGCCTGAAAAAAATCCAAACATGCTGACACTTTGAACTTGGGCTTCTTGCCTCCAGAATGGTGAGAAAATACATTTCTGTTGTTGAAGCAACACAGACTATGAGATTTTGTTATGGCAGCCTGACTGTTCTGCACCCAATTATAATGTGTGTGTGTGTGTGTGTGTGTGTGTGGCGGGGGAAGGGGACTGGTTCCCTACACCATCAACAATTCCCCAACACCAGCCTGACTTCCTACTGACCTCAAATGTGACACTCTCCATCCAGAGACAGCATCATATTCCACAGGTTAAGAGTGCAATCCTTTCTACCCTCATTTCAGACGCTAGTTACAAGTCCAGGTTGTCACAGGTGCTTCTGCCCTAGATTGGAGATTCCCTGGACCTCTTGTGGTTTGATTAATTTGCCAGAGCAGCTCCCATAACTCAGAGAAACATTTCACTCCCTAGATCATTGGTTTGTTATAAAAGGCTATCACTCGGGATCAACCAGATGGAAGAGGCTCATGGGGCAGGGTGTGGGGAAAGGCACAGCTTCCCTGCTCTCTCTGGGACCACCCTCCTAGAATCTCCACGTTTTCCACCCAGAACATCTATCTCCACAATCTCCCCTTTTGGGTTATTTCTGGAGGTTTCATTACCTAGACTTGATTGGTCAAATCTTTGGCCACTGGTGACTGAAACTAATTTCCAGCCCCCGCCCCCACCCCAAAGTACCTCTAGTCACATAGCTGGTTCTTAGGTGGTTCCAAAAGTTACCTTCTTATCTTAACATAACAAAATGCACATTCTCCTCTACTGACACTTAGAAAACATCAAGGGCTAATGAAGCTCTGGGCCAGGAATGGCTCAAAGACCAAACATATAATTTTTATTATAAATAAAACATCACACAGCCCCAGCAAGCTAACCTACCCACCCACACTAGAAATCTCACTTCTTTCTTGCCACCCTTCATCGATGTTGCCTGGCTTGTCTATTTCACTCATCTGAATGTCCAATTTACCTCCAAATTTTATCTTAAACTTGCTTTTCTTTTCCTTAATGTTGACCTCTTTTTAAACTACTTTCCATAGAGTCTTTAGTTACCTCCAAGCAGATCACTTTAAAATCTGTATATTCAGTTCCAACGGCTGACATAAATGTCTCTTTTCCCTGTTATCAGCTGCACAGCTCCACCTTGGTGCCACACCAGCACTTCCAGTTCAGCATATCCAAAATCAGATGCATCTCCACACATCCAAGTCATTGCATACTTTTTGTATGCCTGTCCCATGTACTGTGAATGGTGCCACCTCTTCTTCCTTTTTGATCCTTGGAACACCAGTCTTTAATTTATTCCTCTGCAGCATCTGTCTGTCCCTTCATTATCTGTGTTGCCATCACTGGAGTTCTGGTCATGGTTATTAGTGGAGAACTTTGATATCTCTAGCTGAACTCAAACTCTCTGTATTCTAACCTCTAACTCCAAGGAAAAGAAGCACTTATGGGGGTGGGGCAGAGTGGAGAACATGATTAGGCCATGTGCTGAGGGATGAGAGCTTTTGTAGTGCATATGAAAGTGATTCAGAGCTCTTAATTATTATATTTTTGTTTACTTTATATCTCCCTCTATTTATCCTTTTGAAAAAAAAAAGGTAACATCCCCACTTTTCTTTTAGTAAAGTTTACCCTTATCCCCACATTAAACTTTACAAAACAAATACAGAACAAGGAGGGTTGCTCCTCGAGGAGAAGAAATATGGACTAGAATGCTACTATATGAGTTTTCTACTAAATAATGTGGATGTTCAATAAGATATCTCTACTCTGCCTGGTCGGAGATTCAATATATTCCAGTCCTGTAAAAATTTCATCTGCTTATTTTTCAGTGACTAGCTTCCAGAAACTGTCCAGTCCTTGTAGCTGTCCGTTGCACGGCTTCATGGAGTCTTACCACTTGCGACAGTTGCAGAGTCAGAAACTCAGTGGAACCCCTATATACATTCTGTGCTTTCTTTGGGTTGCTCCCTCTCCCACTGTTCTGCCCTGAGAGTTCCAGCTTCCTTAGCGTCCCTGGTCTCTGTGACCCCTCAACTGAGGAGAAGTGCCACCCTTACATGGATCCCTCTCCCTGCTCCACAGCCCGGAATGAGCATTGAGGCAGAAAGGAAAGCAACTGTACAGCTCAGCATGTGTTTTCTCTAAGGGCAATCGGTCCTGCTTGGCTACTGCTTAACATCTGAAACCATTTCGAATGGGTTGCTCATACATTTCTATCTAGTGCTTTACGTTGGTAGGAAAGTCTGATACCAGTTTCTCTATCAATACCAGAAATATAATTACATAGATACAATTTGTATTCCCACTTTAAAGTTGAGGAAACTGAGGCAGAGATAATAAAAATAATTTTCCCTGAATCCATACATATAGAATGTTGAGCCAGAATTCAGATAATGCCCTCTATGACTGACCTATTTCAACCCAAGGTGCTATGCCTCCTCTTCTGGACAAATAGTATATTTCAGATTCCTTCAGGCTTTAGAAAACCCAAATATTAACTGTGGTAGTAGACACAGAAGCAGCAGCAATAATAATAATGATAAGAATGGCAATATTTATATGTAAACAGTAATTCATAATTTACAAAGTAATTTCATGGTCATCTCTCATTGATTGTTACCAGGCTTCTCGATCCCTCACTTCTCTTGCATCATTACCTCAACTGTTCCACCTTTGCTGGGGGGAAAAGCTGTAAATTTGCTATCTTTCCAAAAAAAAAAAAAAGCTGTGCATGATTTCACTGATGTGACAATTCTGTGGCTGTCCAGTGAGATGGGAAAGGGATGATCAACTTGAGAAAAGGAATTTTAAAAATACTTTTAAACTATTCATTGGCTGAACAGTAGCCTCCTGTATTTCTCTGTGGGTAGAAATAATCTAGATAAAAGTGATCTGATCTTAGTTTATTTGATAGCTTCTGAAGTTGGTCAATGACATGGTGGATTTTACAGATTCTTAGAATTTTATTTTTTAATAGGTCGGTCATGGGTGCTTCTGTTTCAATAATCACATTATGGAATTCAAACAAAGCTAAAAAATAATAAAGAAAGTAATCAAGGCTTTAACAATCTGAGATTATGCACACGGAATCAGACATATTGAGTTTCCTAAATCTACAAATCTAGATTAAAATTGTACTAACACAAGGGTGTAACTAATCTAAAAATCACTATGATATTATGCATCTTATATTACAGTATTTATAATGTTCTCAATTATGTACATTGTGTTATCTAAATGCATCCATATTTAAATCATTCCTTTAAGGTTACAGATCCTAAAGGAGAAATAGGAAAAAAATAAATATTAAAATGTCACTAACACAGCAGAAAAGCAAACTATTACCATGCTGGCTGAACAGGAAATGATTATTTGAAAACACAGGTTTTTGAAGAGATATGTTAAACTTAATCTCTGCTCTAATAGAAGAACAGCACAATGCTTGCTCTTGTTATGTTCTTGCTGACCTTGAGTTTATAATGTTTTTAGGCCCTTAAAATCAACCCTATTCATCTTGCTCTTCCTGTCTGAATGCAACATGACTTAAAAATTATTTTTGGCCTCCAAAAAAAATAAATAAAACCTCCATTTTGGCCCTGGCCGGTTTGGCTCAGCGGTTGGAGCATCGGCCTGCGGTACAGAGAGACCCGGGTTCGGTTCCCGCTAAGGGCACGTACCTCGGTTGCAGTTTGTCCCCAACCCTGGTTGGTCGTGCGGGTGGCAGCCACTTGATGTGTCCCTTCACATCGATGTTTCTCTCTCTCTCTCTTCCTCTCTCTCCCTCCCGCTCTATCTGAATAATAAATGGAAAAATGTCCTCGGTTGAGGATTAAAAAAAATAATAATAAAACCTCCATTTTGACCCCTCAGGAGACTGTCTTGTTTTGAATCAAGTATTTATCACACTATGTGGGGGACTGTGAACCACTAATTGTATGGAATATTTTCATGAATACAAAGCACATGAATCATTCTATGAAGAGCAATTTTATTCCTTAAATGTGTATATGTCCTAAAAAAAAAAAAAAAAGGTTAAGACCTTGGTTCTAATGGGAAGACATGGGGTAGCAGGAAGGTACACATTTGGGAGTCTCAGTCATAGATGCAATTTCTGGGTCATTAATTACTAGTTTCATGATCTGACTTTAGTACCCTTGTTTATTAAAAATTACCCAGAGCATTGGTTATATAAGGGTGAAAATAGTAACTTAATTACCAGATCAGTTTTTATTTCTTCTGAAATCAGAGCCATACTTCACCCATCAGACACTCTTGCATTTTCAGATCATAAGCTGACACACACATCAGCTGAACTGAGCTCACCAATGGACAACTGTGTGTGTCACAGAGACGGGGACTATCTTCAGTAGAGAGCCATGACATAGAAAAAGAATCCTGGCTACAGGGTGGCCAATTGTTTGTTCTCTCCCAACACAACTCTACTCATGATCACAAACTTTTAGAAGGTTTACAAAACAAAGATTATCTCCCAGAGTGCACTGTTGGAGTGAAATTCCCTCATCTTGATAGGGGAGCCTGGCCACATTCCACCTGCCCTCATGACAACTTGATTCACTCATGTGTGTGGAGAATAGAGCTGTTGTCTCATTTATTATATGCCCTCACATGCCCCTAAATTAATATTTCTGCCCAATTTTTGACTAATTTAAAATTAAAATTGTCAGTACATAACATGCCAGAAGTCGTTATTTTTAGTCCTAAAGGACATGTCAAGTCAGGAGGCCAAAGAGCCTTTTCCTGGAACTAATTCTTGTATTGGTTTTTTAAAAAAATAAGAAAATAAAATGATCTGGAATACAATATAGATTGAGTATGACAAATCTGTGTGTGGGGAAATGAAGTAGGTAATAGTCGGAAAACAAGCCTAATCTGTTGTAGTCTTCTAAAATTTGATCTAGCCCATATACCATTTTTTCACTCTCCTGCTCATTTCCACATTCTACAGCCTTATCCGTGTTGCGCTTCTCTTATCCTGTCCTTTTCTTCTTCCCACTGCGTCCTCTTTTCTGTACACTCTGAGTTCATCTTCCTTGGACAGCAGCACTGAACAAGTGGAGGTGTTACACATACCCAGTTGTCATGTGGTTGGCACATCATTTTTGTACTGAAGAAATGTGGACATAAATATGACTATCTCAGTGTGTAAAAGACCTTGACTTATACATCCATGCAAGGTGCAACTACTGTACATATTTGGGCAAGTCTGGCTGCCAATCCCTGGAGTACATCTTTCCACCTACTATCAAAAGCCAATAGTGAAAGAACGTTTAGAATGGAAAACATTGCCCATTTTACCCTAGATTGCTACAAAGAACACCACAAACCATATTGCATGGAAATTTCCATTGAGTCTGATATTCTCTCTTCCATTAAATTCAGTTCAACTTGCCTGGACTGTTTCAGTAAAAGTCATAGAAAGTAAAAGCAATGACAACTCATATCTTTCCCAGTATATAAAAATTGCTGTACTCTTGAGTACATAATTCTAGAGTAAATATGTATTGTATAAAATAACATTCTGAAACAAATGAAAGAAAATTGTCCTTTTATGAAAAATTACTTTAATGTTTTTTAAAAACATGATTAGATCAAATGTTATTGAAGGATACAATGCCTTTACCTAATACTTGGCTGGTTTAATGCTTTGTTTAATATAATTTCTGAAGTTTATACAATTGATATGTATTTAACCACATATGGAAGGATCCTATTTGAAAATAAAGTCTGAATTATTTTTCTGTGTACAATAAGGTAATGAGTCAAGCAACGGTATCTTTATTCTGGAAAATTCTAGTAATAAATGAGAAAGTTACTCTAGTAGCATAGGTTGTAGCTACATTAATTGGTCATCTATTTTATTTTTTCTTATAAGGGTTTGAGGTTTTAAGTTCCTTTTAAAATAGAATCCTAATGAAAATAACCATAATCAAACTGCAGATTGATGTTTTGTTTTCTGCATATAATTAGGTCTTCAATATTCTGTTTTGTTTTTTTTTTGGTTCAATATATACTCCATATGTCTACCTGAATAAGAGGAATTGTCTATTATGGTGTAATAAAAAATAAGCATATAGCTTCTCCTCCAGAAATTAATAAATAATTGAGTTTTATGATATTGAAGAGCTATAATCAATTTTGAAAAAAATTTCAACAATGTTGTCATTGTTGGAAGAAAGTCAATGTGCTCTTTGCTAACAGAAGGCATATATATTAAAATGGTGGTAGAAATAAGTCAGACATCTAAATAAAAATTTGAAAATTAGTATATAAATCTTTGAGCTGCTCATCCATATGAATAAATGAGTTTCTTCCTATAAAATGCCAGAGGTTTTCTCTATAATTAATTTAAGGGAATCATATGACCTAGAACAGATATTTCAAATTATCATATTCCAAACTTTCTTAGTTCTTCCTACTTGCTTCCTATCTATAGACCTTTAATGGAAAGAACATTCAATACAACTCACAAGTAGCTTACAAAAAGACACAACTTTGGCCCTGGACAGTTTGGCTCAGCGGTCAGAGCGTCCGCCTGTAGTCCAGAGAGACCCGGATTTGGTTGCAGCTAAGGGCGTGCACCTCGGTTGCAGTTTGTCCCCGGCCCTGGTTGGTCGTGCGGGTGGCAGCCACTTGATGTGTCCCTTTCACGTCGATGTTTCTCTCTCTCCTTCCCACTCTATCTGAAAAAAAAAAAAAGGAAAAATGTCCTTGGGTGAGGATAAAAAATAAGAAAATAAAAAGACACAATTCTGATAGTTTTAGTGTAGGAATGCAATACTTTTTAAAAGGGTGAAATGAGATCAAGTTTATGACTTTTTCCCCTTTTTATGTGAAACAATAGAAACAATATGTAGTAATCAAGGGAAAAGTATTGTAAAAATTTTTAAATTAATTCATTAATTTTCTCTATAAATACTTTTTTGAGAAAGCATGTGTGCTACATATTGCTCCAGGATCTACCACTGTAAATGTGAAGCTATAGTTCCTACCCTCAAACATCCTGCATATTAGTGCCAGGGGCAGTCAAATATAAATCACTGTACTGTAGAGAGCACTCAGGGCTACAGCAGGACTAAGAACCCAAGGATCCAGAAACACATAGTAGGGTACTGGAGACAGAGCATAAGCTATGGCAAAAAGCTGTCAAATGGAGTCATAAAATCAGAAGGGCCATAGACAATTAGAAAAAGTCAATGCATATTTAAGAACAAATAAGGTAATTTCCAATAATGGTTATTTTGGATCAAAATAAAAATAGTACTAAGGGATAAACAGTGATTGGAGAGAGGAACTGGGAGCTGTTTTAGGCCACAGACTTCTATATAAGGTAATCCTTTGGTATAAAATCTGAATAATGAGAAGAAACCATAAAATCTAAGGGAAGGGCATACCAGATGGAGGTAACAGCTGGTGCAAATAGCCTGAGGTAGGAAGTAAGATCAAGAAGTTCAAAAACAAAGAGAAGGACAGTGGAACAGTGTGGCTACAGCAGGGTACGTAAGCTCAGAGAGATTGTATGATTTAAGCTCAAAAACGTAGGCGGAGGCTCAGGTACTGATTTGGCCTTAGAGGCAATATAAGACTCCTATTCTAATTATATGGAGAATTTTAAGCTGAAGAATGAACCCTCGTTCAATTATTCATGTCTGTACCATGGTATCTAGAAATAGACCAGCCACAACATAGCTGCTCAATAAATATTTGCTGAGTGACTAAATGATTGTTATGGCAATGTTTGAAAAATGATGATTACAGCATCATGAAAAGAACATTTGGATTAATTATATTTTTGACAGGTAATACTGTGACTATTACATGATGAAAAAGAAACAATATTTTAAAATAATGAAGAACACCAGTCAAATTGATGAAAACAATCCAATTTCTTTTCCACAACATAGATATAGCCAACCATTTCTATTTTTAAGTAAAAAATACTAATGGCGGCCCAGGGATTGCTCTAAAAAAGTGTCTTCTTAAAGGATGACAAAGCTAAAAAAAATCTTCAGATTCTTGGAATGGGTGAGACTGTGAATATGATAAATTGTATTACATTTTTATTTTTGAAGAAATTGAAAGAGCACAGGAATAAGGCTGGTTCATCTTCACATAATATGCTTGGCTAATTTTAGGAGAACATCTCTAACAACAAAGAACATTCAGAACACCCAAATCTTCTAAAACTTTCTAATCCCTGTACACAGTACTGTTCAAAATTGGATTTCTTTGGAATAGTTCCATTGTATTTATGTCAAAACAGATAATATTTTTCTGGTCCACTAAACTAAACCTTATTTCAACATTGATGGATACGAAATAGCTCCCTTTTATCTGGGAAGACTATAGCACTCAGTGCTTATGATTTGCCCTCTGAGAAGCTTATTTTGTTCATACTGTGGAACCAATACATCAATTCTTCAAGGTTTTGGCATGAAAATCTTGCCAAAGACTCTCTCCTTACATATAGTAAATGGGATTATTGAATGAAATACTAATAAGTTCACTTACCTGGACTGACAACAAAGAACAATGAGAAATGAGAGCAAGGAAAAGCATGTAAGCAAAGAGGATTTACTCAGGAGAATTCTTGAAGAGTTGCTTTGTTTTAGTTTTTTTTTTAAGGCTACTTTTAGAGCAGTTTTAGATTCACAGCAAAACATATTTATTTTTAAACAAGAATATATGCAAAACATGTAAGAAGGGGTATATAAGCAAGAATATGTCCACAGAAGTTGCAAAATATATAAGAATGTGTTAATAATAGTGGCAAATATTGACTCAGCTCTGTTTCAGATATGATTCTAAGTACTTTATACACAAGGGGGGGCAAAAGTAGAATTACATTTGTGAGTGTGCAAAACAATTTATCCTTGTTATTATTTATTAATTATATTATTTTCCAGATAAGCCTACTTTTGTCCTACCCTGTATATTTTTTTATTTAACTGGTACAGTAACCCTGTGGTAGCTACTGTTGTTTTTGCATTTTACAGATGAGGACACTAAGCACAGAGAGGTCCAGCACCTTTCTTACAACCCCCCAGTAAGTAAGTGGAGGGCCAGAGTTGAATGAACATGAGCAGTGTGGCTCCACAACCTTGCGTGGCCACCATGAGTGGCACTGCTTGAATCTCTTTCAAGAAAGAGTTTACTATTTGGCTATAGAAGTGCATTTGACTAACAGTGTCCAACTATCATGTCTAATTTTTTTAAAATATGTTTTTATTGTTTTTTTTAGAGAGAGAAGAAGGGAAAGATAGAAGCATCCATGTGAGAGAGAAACGTTGATTCTCTGCCTCCTGCACGCCCTCTACTGAGGATCGAGCCCACAACCTAGAAATGCGTCCTGCCCAGGAATTGAACTGGGACCTCTCAGTCCATGGGACAACATTCATTCCATTCAGCCACACTGGCCAGGTGCACAATGTCTAAAATTTGAACCAAGACCACACAATTTCCCCAAGCAGTGATGAGCACAGTGTGGCACCGGTGTTAGGGTCTGACATTTCTGTTCCATGTGAATCTCTTCTAATGGGTCATTTTGCTCCAAAGCCCCTTTGGCCAGATGAGAATGTGCCAGAACTCTATCTCTGTCTGACTCTCCCTTTTCTACTCACAGAACACAGATCTGGATTGCAGTCTGAAGGCTTTTCCTGCCTCCCTCCTCCCAAATCTTGTGCAGGCTTAACTCCAGTTCAAGGTGTGATTCCCAGAGAAACAACGCAGTCACTCTGAATAACTCTGTGATGATGACACCCATGGGAAGAGACTAACCGAAGAACTTATATGCATGTAGGCATAGCCCAGGGACACAGACAATAGTGTAGTGGAGGCCTGGGGTAGGGTGGGGGCAGGATGGAAGGGCGAAAAGAGGGAAATGAGGGACATCTGTAGTACTGTCACTAATAACAAATAAATTAAAAAAATTTAAAGCAGTAAAAAATACATTTGTGAGCTAATGAAATTAATAATTTTTATATCTACTATGTGCCCAACACTGTGCTAAATGTTTCATACTTACATTGCATGTCCTTTAAGTCCTTATCATACATTTTGTGTGATATATATTTTTATTAGAATTACAGGTGAAAAAAATGCTTCTAGAATTTAATAAACATGCCTAAACTAGCAACTAGGACAAAATTAGAATTCACATTCATGTTGTCTTGACTCCTCTAAAACCACCCTGTTTCCATAGAATACAGTATACAGCCTTCTAAAGATACTCGTAAAGAGACAAGAAGGAAAGCATAGACATACTGGTTAATGAAAATTATATTATTACAAATGAAAGCAGAAAAATATAACCAAACATCTTTACATTCCATGTTTTCTAGCAAAGAACATGACCTTCAAACTGAAAAACTAGAACAATATAAAAAATATATTGCTGCCTGAGATACTATGTAAGTGATCTGAAGTAGTCCTTAATTACTTTAAATTAATCCAAGTCTTGAGACCCTGAAGATTTATATTCTAGGGGAGCTGTAGAAATGTATAACTGTGAACTCAGAGTCACTGCAAGAAATATTTTATTTTAATTTGCAGAAAGGAAAAGTGATGACAACCAAAAAGAGAAAATGCGTTGGCAGCATGAGATATTGACCTCTGGAAGGAAAAAAAAAAAATCTGGAATGGCTAGCAATTAGACTTAATTAGTATTTTTTTAATATGTATGAAGTCTAAGTAAAAAGATTAAGAAAAACATATGAAAGACTAAAATCTATGGAGACTAGAAATATACGATCACATATGTATACATCAACATATACAGACACATTAAGAGAAATTTGATTTTTGTCGCAAATGTTTTATAATTACTCAAAATCCATAGAATGAATTACAGTCACTGGGGTCACAACAGTCTGGGAATCAGCAAGAGGTCACACAGGCAGAGCCTCTGCCCCCATTTTCTGTTGCTTCCCTGGGTCCTGGTGACAAGGTTAAGTGTCTTAAGTCTGTTCAACTGCTGTATCAAGACACCACAGACTGGGTGGCTTAGAAAAACAAATTTATTTCTCATAGTTCTGGAGGCTGGAAGTCTGAGATCAAGGTGTTACCATGGTCATGTTTGCAGGAGGGCCTTCTTTCTGGGAATCTCTTTTATAAGAGCACTAATCCCATTCACTAGGCCTCTGCACCCATGACTTCAACAGATCCCAAAGGCCCCACCTCCTCATCTTAAACCCCACTGGGTTTGAACCAAGACTACACAATCTCCCCATGCAGTGATGAGCACAGTGTGGCACAGGTACCCACTGGGGTTTAAGATTTCAACACATGAATTTGGCGGGGGACACAAACATTCAAACCATAGAGAGCATCCCCAAAGACTAGTAATTGGGTTTCCATTGTCTCAAGCTCAGAGCAAAGAAGCTAGTGAAATTCTATTTTTGTTGAGTTTCCAAGTTTTCAAAATGAGCAGGTGATTCAGATTTTAATTTTCTTTTTCTTTTTTTAAACACAAGTGTCTCTAAAAAAATAAAACCCTTAGATTGAGTCCTACTTCTGAGTTTAAATTGCAGGCACTCTCTCTAACCAGTACTGTGATAAGTCACTTCATTTTTCTGGGACTAAAATTTTATTATGTGAAAAAGAAGTATATTAGTAAGGTTACTTAGAGATGGAAACTTCTCTGCACGTGTGTGAGGTCTATCAATGAGTATGTTACTACTGGAGTGAGTAGAGAGAGCTATGAGCAGAAGCACATCTTCTAGTGCACGTCTCTCTCTTGCCATCTGCACATGGCAAGAAAGCTTAATGAAAACTAGCAGATAACGCAAGGGAGTATCATTACAAAACTCAATGATGAAAAACAGAGACAGACATCATTTTATTACACTGCTTCTCACTGAGTTAAATAATTAATAAAAATAAATAAGTTAATAAAATATTTTTAAAAATCGTTTACTACAGAAAAAGAAAAAAGGCATTTAAAATGTAAATGTTCATAGTAGGCACTAATGATACACCATGTCAATTTTTTTCAAATGTTGTTTTTCAATGTTAAATTAGCCTAGAATTTAAGAGAAAGACAATACTATATTACAGTGGAGAGAAGATGAACTTTTCAAGAGATGGTGTTGGGGTCAATTGGATATCTGTAGAAAAACATAAACGTTTCTGGACACTTACCTTATAAAAATAATCAGTTTGAAAATGCAGATCTAAAAGTTAAAGGTAAAATAATAAAGCTTTAAAATAGGAGAAATATTTTTGAACTTGGAATATGCAAAGTTTTCTTAAACAGGACCCCAAAGGCAGTAACAACAAAAGAAAAACTTGATAAACTGTATTGTATTAAAATTAAGAATTTCTGTTATCAAACAACATCTTTTGGAGAATAAAATAATTTACATATAATTAAATATTTTCAAAATACATATACAACAAGACCACATAAAGAACTTTATTTGTATCTGAAGAAACCCAAACACTGATCTGAAAGAATGTGTGCTGTCTTATGTTCATTGCAGCATTATTTACAACAGCCACAATTTGTCAGCAGCCCATGTGCCCATCAGTGGATGAGTGGATAAAAAAGCTATGGTAGCCCTGGCCGGTTTGGTTCAGCAGTCAGAGTGTCGGCCCGCGGACCAAAGACACCTGGTTTCAGTTCCTGCTAAGGGCACGTACCTAGGTTGCAGTTTGTCCCCGGCCCTGGTTGGGATCATGTGGGTGGCAACCAGTCGATGTGTCTCTCTCACATAGATGTTTCTCTTTCTTCCTCTCTGCCTCCCACTCTATCTGAAGATAAATGCAAAAATGTCCTTGAGTGAGGATAAAAAATTAAATAAATAAATAAAAGCTGTGGTACATTTATGCAATGGAATACTACTCAGCCGTTAAAAAGGAGGAAATATCACCCTTTGTGACAGCATGGATAGACCTGAAGAGCATTATGCTAAATGAAATAGGCCAGTCAGAGAAAAACAAGTATCATATGATTTCACTTATATGTGGAATTTAATGAACAAACTGAACTACCAAGCAAAATAGAGATAGCCTCATAGATAGAGAACAGGCAGATAGCTCTGGTGGGGGAGAAAGGGTCTTGGGGGGAGGGGTTGAGCAAAAATTTTAAAAAAGGAGAACAAACTCTGGACATGGACAACAGGGTGCTGATTTCTGGGGGAGGTAGGATGTGGGAGGTGGAGGAAGGTATGTGGAATAGAAATAGTGATGGACATAGACTTCACTTAGGATGGTGAACACACAGTAGAGTGTACAGATGATGTATTTTTAAGTAGTGTCATCTTGATGAATTCAATAAAAAAGGAAAAATAGAACCCCTATTTATAAGAAAAATGCAGATAATTCAAAAGAAACATGAGCAAAAGACATTAATAGACACTTACTAAAAAAGGATGTCCAAATTGTTAATACACATGTTAAAAGGTGATAAACCTCATTGATTATTAGGGTAATGATAATTAAACCACAATGGAAAAACATTAGAGACCCATCAAAATTACTAAAATGAAGAAGATAATAATGGCAAAAAAACACACACAGAATAACCAGAACCTCAACAAACAAATGGTCCAAGTGTAAATTAGTAAAACACTTAGAAAACGATTTGGTCATACTGCTAAAACTAAATATATATGTATGGTCTAACAATCATACCTCTAGGAATATATCCAACTGAAATAAGTAAATAAATTATCCCAAAACATCTACTCCAAGTATCACATCAAAAATATTTACATGACTCAAACTAAAAACTACTCAAATGCACATCAATAGTAGAATATATAAATTGAATAAACATTCTACAGCACTGAGAATGAATTCTAACTATATACAACAATATAGATGAAGCTTACAAAAATAATCTTGAAGAAAAGAACCTAGACAAAAGAATATATACTTAGGACTCTATTTATATAAAGTACATAAACAGACAAATGAGGTTGCTATCATCACATATAATATCTTTGTGCAAACAGCTAAAAGGCTCCTTCCTCTTCCTCCAGGCTGAAGAGCATATGGCTTGGATGGTGGAAAGGGCTGAATTTCAGCTCCTGCCAATGCTCCTCACTGTCCACCGATATACAGGGCATGGCCGTACATAGAGGTTCTGCAGCCTCCTCCAATGATCTACCAAAAAGAAACAACTCTGTGAGAAGGAATATGTTTCTCTTGCCCTATGAATACTGCTAAGCTCTCTTCATTTCTTCTACTTCTTCCACACTATCCTCTTAAAACCATGAAAATACTTCACATTCACAGATAAAATTATTAACAACAATCAATGATGATTTTTGATGACCCTGTAAAACCTGATTTGTGTCATTCCCCAAAGCAGGATGCTATAGAGGAGGAGAGGATAAATTCTGGGAACCCTGAATCTTAGGAGCCAACAGAGCAGTTGACATAAAGGAAGAATAGGTAGTAAAAATAATTACAAAACAAGTGAATGCATCACAAAAATCTTAGAATTAGAATGTTTATATCAAATCCTCTCTATCTGATTTATGAAGAGGATTGAGCAACTAACCCAGAGGATAAAGCAAGCAAAAGAAAGCTTACTCTTTCTGTGTGGTGGCAATTACTGAATGTGGGCAATTATCACCTGTTTCACAATGAGTAAATACAAAGGAAAGAGAAAAAAGTGTAAGTGACTGTTTTCATCTAAAGCATATTTTACGAATATATACCTTCCATGGAAGTAGAATAAAATAAAATGAAAAGAAAGAAGTCAGGCAAGTCTGGAAATAGATGAGAAGACAGTTTACAAAGGAAATAAAACCAACCGGTTCCTGTCAGCAATGATAAGAGGAAAGTAATGCCATGGGACTGGATCAGGAAAATAAAGAAAAAACTTGACCATTTTTTCATGTATGTAGATGAAAAGGGCAAAGTAATGAATGTGATAAGAGAAGCTGATAAATGAGACACCAGATAGATATTGTAGTTGATTTTATTATTGTCTACAATCATGTGCTCCCTGCCCTGTAAGAAGACATAGTTCTACCCAATTCAACAGGGCTTGCAGTGCCCCCTGTAGGTGGGATAAGCTTCTCTACTTTTCAGATTTGGTCAGATTTGCTTAGGCCAAGAAAATGCAATGGAAGTAACACTATTTCAGTTTGAAAAAGAATTTCCAGGAAGCATTGCACGTTTCTACCAGCTGTTTTGCTTTTCCCTGCAAGAATGCCACAAGAATGCCAAATCCAAAAAGGATCTGCTTTGTCAGCCTAGATGGCAGAAAAGAACATTTGTAAAGGATAACATAAGTACCATATTACATAATCAAGATATAAATGCTTGTTTTGTAAGTTGCTAAGGCTAGGTTTTTTTGTTGTTGTTTTTAACTACAGTAAAGCCAATACAAAAACATTATTTTGGAAGAAAGATCAGAAGAGCCAGAATGAGTGACTTCAATAGGAAAAATAGAGATAAAATAGAGCATTTTCTCAAGAAAGAACTGGGCATGAAGGTTAAAGGATTCATTTTTTTCTAGATGAAATCAATAAATAAAAAAACATGCTAAAAATACTTGAGAAAAAATTTTAAAATACAAACATGCTAAAAATACTTGAGAAAAAAATTTAAAATACATTGATAAAATAATTATATATATATAAGTATAAATATAATTAGAAAAAAATAGCTTACTTAAGTGAATAAAATCAGAATTGATATTAATTTGTCTTTGAACAAACCATGCACTAGAAAAGCACAGTTCATGGGATTTTGAAGAACTTGGGTGGTGATATAATATTATACATGGGTAAGTTGTTTGTAAGTGAGGCTTCAGGAAGGCTTTTAATATGTGTATACAGTCAGAAAATATATTAATGGTACTTCTTAAGCTTTTTCATTGCAAGTGTCAAAAACACTACATGAACTAGAAAGAATGACATTTATTGGTTCTCAGAATTTTGTTGATCAACTCACCTGCAGAAGAGGCAAGGGTAAACTGCGACTCAGGAACAACTGGGACCTGGGTTCAACTTCCTCTCTGCCCCGCTCCATGTGTCACCTTCCATGAGGAGGAACTTGTGTCTCATTGTGAAAAAAAAATTCACAGCTCAAAGAGCCTGCTAAAAACTTCTAAAACCAGTAAAATAAAAGAGGGTGCAGGATTGGGGGGTAAAAAATTGTAATTTGTTTTAACACTTGGTATAAAACAAAAGTTGAAACACTTTCAAAGGAAAAGCTCTCCAGTGCTAAGATAATGTCATAATTTCTGGAATAAAAATTCTAACTCATATTCTTAGGGACAAGGGTTAGATATAAGGACTCTTTGTAAAAGATAACTATAATGAAAATATTGTAAGCATTTCATTCATGGAAGAGAATAGTAGCCTAAGCTTAAAAACTTAGGGAATTAAGACTTAGTAAAATAACCCAGCTTGTGTGGCTCAGTAACTGAGTGTCGACTCATGTATCAAGAGGTCGCTAGTTTGATTCCAGGTCAGGGCACATGCCCAGGTTGTGGGTCAAATCCCCAATGGGGGGCATGGAGGAGGTGGCCAATCGACATTCTCTCTCATCAATGTTTCTATCTCTCTCTCCTTCTCCCTTCCTCTCTCTCTAAAAAAATCAATAAAGAAAAAAAAAGGACTTAGTGAAATAAAAACAGGAATCAATAATATAGGAAAAATACAAATATTATAACTGATAAGTTTAAGAGCTATTTTTTAAAAAAATGTTGATAAACCCCTGTAAAAATAAAGAAGTAATAATTACAATGCCTTAAATATGAAAAAATATATATAATTAGAGATAGCAAAGATTTAAAAATTAAGAGAAAAACATGTTCAATATTCCATCAATCTATTTGTTTTTCTAAGAAATAGCTTTTTAGAAAAATACAAATTATGAAGATGGATTTAAACAGTTGTAGAGAACAATAGTGACAGAAGGGATTTTTTTAAAAAATTGTTTAAATCCCACACCCACACAAAGCCACTTCTATTCTCTTCTAAAATACAGAGTTTATTTTTATCTAGGTAGTACAATCAAATTGAAACTTAAATGTGTGTGTATATATATATATATATATATATATATATCTCCTTATATAATTCTAATTTCTCAAAACCAATTATATCATTAAAGACTTAAATCTACATAGTAAAAATTTAAAAAACACAAGAGACTAGATGAATACTCATTAAATTTAAGGTGAAATGGAATTTGTAAACTTGACCTAATCACACAAAAATATGGATAAAGTACTGCCTGATTTTCCTATATAAACATAAAAAAGAATCAGCAAGATTACAAAGTAAAAAAACCTACCACAAAACACTCTGCAAAGTATTATTATAGAAAACATTGTTCCCTTAGTGTGTAAATTATTCTGGCAGAATGATCAGAAAACATAAATACTGCCCTGGCTGGTTTGGCTCCGTAACTAGAGCTTTGGCCCAAGAACTAGAGTCACAGATTCAATTCCAGTGAAGGGCACATACCTCAATTTCAGTTTGATCCCCAGCCCTGGTTGGGGTCATGCGGGAGGCAGCTAATTGATTGTGTTTTTGTCACATCAATGTTTCTCTCTCGCTCTCCCTTTTTCCTTCCCTCCCTCTCAGTCTATCTGAAGATCAATGGAAAAATATCTCAGGGTGAGGATTTAAAAAAACATTACTATCTAATTTAAAATGAAAATTTAGATTAGGATATGAATGGGTAATTCACAATAGAAAAATTATAAGTAACCAATGAAAAGTTATAGATATATTCAGCCTTGCTACCATATATGTGTGTGTGTGTGTGTGTGTGTATATATATATATATATATATATGCTGTATTAACATACAGTGTTTCTATTTATATAACTGGCAAAGGATCTAATATCTAGGGTAAGAGAAAGCCCTTATAATAGACTTTCTTATATACTCTTATATAAATGGTATAAATCTGTAAAATTTTTCTAGAGGGAAATTTGGTAGTATGTGTAGAAAGCCATAAAAACCTACATAACATTTATCCTAGCAATAACATTTTAGGAATCTATCCTAAGGATATGATCTGAGATGAGCATTAAGCTTTATGTTTAAGTGTTTTTATAAAAATATTAGAACAAATCAAAAGTTTATTAATAGGAGCCTGATTAAATTATGAGGCACCACCTAATAGAGTATGATTTAGTCACTAGTATCAATAATAAAAGTAAGTATCTATGTACATAAAAAGATATGTATTTTTAAATTTTTCAATATTTCCAAAACAGTAAAATAGCATTTGGTAAATAAAAAACTGAAAATGTATTTACAGCAAACAAGAACCACTGTTAACATCATGTTAACATTTGGTACACAACCTCTCTAACTTTTGCATGCATATTTATGTAGTATTAGAAGATAACAGTTATACTACAAAGACTTTTTTATTTAAGCAAAAAAAATTGGCTTTTAAATATACTTATATTTGTGCATATAAATATATAGCCTAGATGATACACTTTGACATGGCTTCACAATTGTTGGAACAACAGCATCTAAGTAGTATTGAATCAGATTGCAGTGTCATACTAATGGATTGAAGTCCTTGTCCTCCTTAACCATTTCATCACTGTCTCAGAACAAGTTTTTGAAGGTGTGACAGATGACACAAAACTAGAATGCAGAACAAAGGAAAACAAGCAATGACAGGGCTGTGTAGAAGTGGAGTGTGGATGCACTTTCCGAAGATAATCTACTTCAGTTCTTGTTCTTCTGTACGTTTCACAAGCCAAACCAAACCCAACTCCAGGCCCCACAAGGCTCCAGAACAGAAATGTGTGACCATGTAACAGAATGTTTAAGCTCACTCAATCATGCAGGTGGAATACTCTATACATTTCACAGATATTAACACATTTAATTCTTATGCTGAGGCAGGTAGTAGTACTATCTCTATTTCACAGACCAGAAACTTGAGGCACAGAGAGATTAATTAATTTGTATACACTCACAGTTTCGCAGTTAATAAGTGGTGAAGCAGAAGTTGACCCCAAGTGTCTGGCCACAGAGCTACTCCTCTTCGCCATCATACTACCAACAGTTACTGAGGCCCTGCTCCGAGCCCTATGAAAGACACCTCTGATGCAGAATTCAGTGAAACATCCTCTCGGCAAATGTAATTGTTAGCAAAACCATGCACTATGGAATGTGTTCTAGTGTAGGTACAAGAGGTACATTTGTAGTGTGGGAGGCTGGACTCAGCTCTGGTTTCCGGAGGCTAGTTTGTCATCTGTGGTTATTTGCCCAAAAAATAAGTCCACTTCCAGCTACTCAGCCCCTCGTGCCTATGGACTTCCACTGGGCTCGCTCACCAGGGTACAGTGTCAGACATACATAAATCCCAGCAATAAACACTGATTGGCTCTTGGAAAAGGCGGGGGTGGGGGACAGAAGGGGGCATGTCCTCAATACTTACCGCATTTCCATTACCAGGTAGTTAGTTCTTTAAAGCCATGAATAATGTTGGATCCAGTTTCTCAACCTTCATTACAATTTTGCATCCTGTTGTCCTTGAAAGCCAGTTGGGGGTCATGGGAAGAGCAGGGGCTCTGTGATGACCTGGGCCTGAGCTGGAGTTCCTGCTTGATCAGGGAGGAGTTGAGTGGAAGCTACGTAACCTCTCTAACACTCAGTTTCCTGTGTAAGCAGGAATAATAAAAACTACTACAAGGCAGGTAGCTAGTAGGAAAAAAGTCGACTTTCCTTCCACCTTTGAAATAAATTAATGAACCCATATACTCATGGCTCAGAGTGAAAGCAAACCTAATGAAAATATTTACAACTCTTGCAAGTATTCTTTATATGCCATGGAATTAAAGCCCGAGATACATAAAAAAGAAAATCTTATATTAAATTCCATCTTCTTGCCTAAGGGAAGACCAAATTGCATCTTAATCATCCCCAAGGCTAAGGGAGCAGCCGTTTCCAAACTAAAACCAAATTATCAGTCTGTGGTTTCTGAGATAAGTTATCCCAAAAAGGCACCAGGTATCACAGACCAGGAAACCAGGGGTACTCTTGGGCATTAGGCAATATAAAGTTAGATCTCTGAAAAATGTGATGCTTTGTGAGAAAGAATCTTCCACAAACTCTTTTCCCAGAAACACGTAGTCCTAGGAACACAGAGCTGCAAGGAGACCCTGGGAAACTGAGGCTGTGTTTAGCAGCCACATTTTACGAGATTGTTCTAGCCACATACAATGCCACATTATTTCTAAGAGCAGACTGCCTGGCCCAGGTCCAATTGAAGTAATTGCATTCTGTCATCTTTCAGGTCTGCCTGGCACTTTCAATTAGCCATAATTTATATTCTTCTCAGTTTACAACTCAAATTACCTTGTATTGCAGCTGTGGAATTACACAGAGACAGCAGCTAAATTAACAAACAACTGGTAAATTATTGCTGTTTTTCATTTCTTTTCTGCCTTACAGTTCTATGGGGTGCTAAAGGTCAGGGATTATTAGTTCCATTTTATAAGAAAGACCATGGGAGCTTCAGAGCAACTTAATGTGCACATCTATGAGAAGTTAAGATGACAAATTAAAAAACAATTCTCATGTCAGTATATACTTATACCTTAGGACTGAAGTAAAGAAAATAACAAATCTTTTCTAAAAGAAAAAGATTCCTTAAATACAATTAAGGGGTATAATGTGCTCATTAAAAATTTATTTTCACTATTGTTTCCACTTGCACCAAGTACTGTTCCAGTTGTTGAGGTCCAGGGGTAACAGTTGATGGCATTTCTCAGATGCTGAAAATGTACCCGTTCCTGTTTGACTTTTAATATTCACAAGAACTTTATGGGATATCTACTAATATTACCCTTATTTTACATGTGAGAAACTGAGGCAAAACACGTTTTACTGATTTTCCAGAGATAATTCAGGTGTCATCCAGTGTCACACCTCACCATGTGATGCCAGTAACTGCTCTCTCCACCACTGCAATCATCTGTCCTATGGACAGGATAGTCCTGAGCTCTAACAGTGCATAAAAAAAGATGCACTATAAACACATAAATGAACAAGCAAGTGAACTTTCTGCTTGTGATTTCATACAGATGCTGTGAAGAGAATTAAAATATTCCAGCTAGATAAAGAATAATGAGGTAGTTGCTTCAGGCTGGGTGATAAGAAGCCTTTTCTTTTCAAGCTGGGAGAGCTGCAAGGAGCCAGCTCAGCAAATATGTACAGAATGGTGTTCAAGGCAGAAAGCAGAGCTGGTGTCAGAACCCTGGATGGAAACTGACTCTGCATGTTTGAGGAGTCAGAGTGAGCCCAGGACGGCTGGAGGGAAAAGGAAGAATTGGGTGGAGACAGGCACAGAATTGTGAAGGACTTAAATGGAATAAGGTGGTTAGCTTTTGTTTTACATGTAACGGGGGCCTTTGGAATATTTTAAGTAGATATGTGGCATATTCTGTTTGTTTGTTTGTTTGTTTATATCATCCTCACCCGAGGACATTTTTCCATTTTTTGTTCAGGTAGAGTGGGAGGGAGAGAGAGGGAGAGAGAGAGAGAGGGCGAGAGAGAGAAACATCGGCGTGAAAGGGACACATCGAGTGGCTGCCACCCGCACAACCAACCAGGGCCAGGGACAAACTGCAACTGAGGTACGTGCCCTTAGCGGGAACTGAACCCGGGTCTCTCCGGACCGTAGGCCGACGCTCTAACCGCTGAGCCAAACCGGCCAGGGCTTTTATTATTATTATTTTTTAATGTTTTAAAAGAGTATTCTGAAAGAAGAATCTATTTAAAGGGTGGGCAAGAATGAAAGAAAAAGACAATTCAAGACCCCAGGTAAGAGAAGACTGTTACTTGGACTAGGGTGCATTGGGAAGTTATGGGGAAAAAAGAGGATAGACTTAGAATATGTTCTTTTGACTTTCCTGATAAATATTGGAGAGGGGCAGGCGAGAGAGAGAGAGAGAGAGAGAGAGAGAGAGAGAGAGAGAGATATCAAATAAGAACCATAAACTGAGAAACTGTCATTATTTGTGCAAACCTAAGTCTCTACTTCATCAAAGAATTTTGGTGGTTACTTCTTAGAATTCTTAATTTGACCAAAGAGAGGATTAAATGGGATTTAAATTGGACTTTTTCAATATTGTTAACTGAGTCAATAGACCTTTATATTTATTTTTTGTATTTATTTTAAGAAATAACTTAAGGTACATACGTGCCCTATTAGCTTTGTTTAACTTATTTACCAATTTGTGTGAAATACATTTGCGGTTGTTTTTTATTTTCAAAATTGCAAAGAAATCTTTTCATTTGAGATCATTACCTATTATCATTACAGAAAGATCTGTTCAGAAAGTGTGTTGAACATGTTATTTTGGTGAATAACTCACACAGTTAAATACAAATAAGAGAACATTTTTAGCAACTGAATCAAACATCAAATTATCATGATTGCCTCACACTTTTCTAAATGGAAGACATTTTATTTGGTCTGATAGGATACATCATGGTTCTTAAATCTGTTCATTGTGATAATAAAAGATGTCTAAAATAATTTAAATTAAATGCATTATAGAAAAATTATTTAAATAGCTATTTTGGAAGAAATGAATCTATTTGCCTTAAGTCTTCATGGGACCCGAGGTATGTAAATACATTTTGATATTAAAACTTATATTTTGAAAATATTTTATGTTTTCATTTTTTGTGTGATATGCAATGTGTCCTCATAGGTTTACTGGTGCTTTGACAGATTTTTTGGTCCTGGGGCCCTTTTCCAGAATAATTTCACAGGTTTAAAAAAACAAACAAAAAACACCAGATATCAGAGGGTTTGGTTAATTTTGGGTGGTCAAGAGATTGGAGGGAGAAAAGAATCCTGGTATACAATGGTAGAACACATGCAGTAAGAGGTATCAATAGATGATCTATGATCAGTGCCACATTTTATAGCTTCAACTCTCTGCTGGGCCCCAGACTTACTAGAAGAGCACCTAGGTGTACTACAGGCTGACCCAAACAGGCTAAAGTTGCAAATCATTTAGTTCTTGCATTCCCTACCCCATTTCATTACATTGTCATTTACCCAGTTCTCCAAGCTTCTATGTTTAGAGCCTTCCTTAGCAACTTTATAAATCTTACACTCAGTCTTTCACTAAGTCCCATTACTTTTGCCTCCCAAATATCTTTCCAGTTTATTCCCTCCTCTCCTTTCCTATTACCACTGACTTAATTTCTTCCTTCCTCCATCTCTTGGATTATTGAAGTTCTTCTCTAATTTATTTCTTCTGATTCTACCCCACTCTAACCTAATATCAACACTGTTACCAGTTATCTTTCAAAAACACAACTTTAATTCCCAAATAAAGATATTAACTTTTCTCCTTATCACCCTCAAATCAATCACATACCTTAATGTGGCTCTTTAAAAAGAGGCCTCAGCCAAGTTTACCACTGTGCTCCGCCTTCAAATAATTAGCAACAGAAAGAATCTTACCCATTTCCCAAAGAATTTAGCTACACTGAACCTCTTTCGCGTTCCTTAAAAACTTTCACAAATTTTTAAATTTTTTGATTCAACTTGCTTCCATAACTTCTACTCTCTTCTCACTTGAATATCGTTATCACAAAGCTGGATTTCCACTTATTTACTATATGAAAAATCTTCTCTTTAAAGGTCTCAAAAGAACAGACAAAGATTATAAAGAAAAGCCCAGGTGGGACACCAACAACAATCAATTCCTCCAGATCTCCCTTTCTCAGGAGTTATTGTTTTTATTTGTTTGTTTCCTCTTTTTCTGTCAATTCAAGCCTAACATTTCTCAGATTTTCAATCGGAGTAGCTGTTAGCAGCATCATGAACTCTGATTTCTCCATATTCTTTTATATCAGGTTCAATTTTTAAAGAATTTTACCTAGGGCATTTGCACTGTAATTCCTGGTTCAGTAAGTCTGGGTTTAGGGACATACATATATTTTTTAAAATTTATTTTTGTTGCAAATGTTTCTCCTTTTTTTCCCATTGACACCCTCCTCTTCATCCCCCCTACCCTGTCCCCAGCTTTGTTGCCCATGTCCATTGGTTATACGTATACATGCATATGTTTTTTATTTGCTATTAGACTGGAGAACAAAAGTGTAAAAGCATAAAAATTTAATTTAGGTGTAGACACTGGAACCCTTGCTTTACTGTCACTAAACCCCAGTACAAATGCTCATGGCTGGACCAAAGCCTCTTTCCACTATTTTGGAGTCTCTTTGCCCCAAGTTTTATCTAGGAGATATCATGCCTAAAAGCACAACTCTTCTTACCCTTATTTCCTTTTCTATCCTGAGTGTTCCTCACTATCCCACACCCTGCACTGTTTTATGTTGTGGTTCCCCTCTAGAAACAAGTTTGAAACAGGAATCTTCTGGTGAGAAATGACAACTAAATGGACATTCACATTCTCCTACAGGAGCCCACCAAACTCTACAGACAGTCTGCTATTGTCTCCTGCCTGCTAAGGGATAAAAATTATTACTTAATTTTTTTCATTGAAATATGGTTCCCAGGATATGTGATAAGCGATAAGGATCTTGCTGTATCTAAATGATAGGATGGATGCGGACAGATGACAGATTGTTATTCAATATAATGGCCTAAAATATGCAGAATACAAGCTCTTAGTTTTTAGTGTAATTAATTGCTCTAGTTGTATAATTGCTTGTCATCTTAGTTTCTTATCCTAATAGAGATTTTTTTCTTCTCTGAAATTTGTCACTTGAAGGAGAATAGAAACCAACACATATTGCATAGAATACACTAAAAATTATGTGGATATGGAATCATAAAATATGTATAGAAGATCCATTAGAAAACTACATAGTACGGTCATTATCATCTAGTCTATATCTTGTATTTTTACTCATGAAGAAATCAAATCTGGGAGATTAAAGACTTTCTAAAGGCACACAAAGACCTGATCTCTTGGCTCCTAGGAATCTTGACTCTGAGTCCAATACCTCTTTTTATCATATCACACAGCTTCAATACTTTTCAAAGTCTTGACAAAATATTTCCTCTTTTCCATAGGTTCTTTCTTCTTCTGCAACCATCTCCCATAACCCTTGTTCTTGAAATTATCTGGAATACAACACGTTCATCTGAACTGTCATCATGGGAATGGCCTAGAATAAAGCCAATCCTCTAAATCTGGCTTGTCTTTATCACTATCAGTACTGTTCTATAAAAGTAAAGCAAGGAGAGAATAAAACTTGAGATACTATTAATAACATAGTGGATAAAATGGATTTGTTCCCTTTTTATTTCTTCTAAAGAATGCCATGTTCCTAGATGAATGGCCAATTTCTGGAGGACCGATGTCTTTCCAAGCCCCTTCCAGATATGATGGCTGTCCTCTGCAGAAGTGGAGGCTGTCCTAGTACTCTGGGATGTGCTGTCCATGGTGCTGAATAACCACGCTAAATACTGTAACCATGCCGCCAAATCCTCTCCCTTCTGGTCCAGCGGTCCATTAGATAGTGCAGTGTCTAACTCTGTTTCAGAGCTTTGATGGGGCCTGGAGGCAGCTATGAAAGACCTACAACCCTAAAATAATATTTCTAATACGCTTTTAAAAATTAAAACAAGAGCTTTGGTTGTTGTGCCCCTAGTTATATTGAGCTTCCTAAAAAATATAAGGAATGTAGGTTGATATCGTATAACTGTCAACCAAAATAATAAAATTAACAAGAGAAAATGAGGTATATTTTAACCTGTGGAGTTAGGAACACTGTATCAGCCTTCCACTCAGCTTTAGGATGGAGTCTATTGTAAATGACCAAGCAGGAGCAGTGTGGACAAAGAAAGGCAAAAGCACCGTTCACATGTGCTTTTATAAGCTGCATGGTGTGGATTCCTGCATGTTCAGAAGACACTTTCCATCTACAGCCACTTCATGTAAAATCATCTTCTCATTGATCTTCCATATACTCTAAAATGAATAGTCATAGGAGACAAATTCCTGCACCAAATTATTCCAAATGACCTTGGCTGCTTTGCTGTCCATTTTTCTGGAATAGGTATCCTGTATTCAAATTACTAGCATTCTCTGTTAGGCACATAGAATCAGGATTTCAAACTGTAGCTGTGCCTCGCACTTCTCTCAAATATGCAGTGATAATGTTTTTATTGTTATCCAAGCCTACTGAACTTGGTCTTTGCTAGTACTATGTGATGTCCCCCTAAATTCCCTGAGGTGTGAAGTTATGCACTCAGTGGAAATTTAAATCTTTATCTCATCTATGTTGTTTACAATTGCTTTTCATCTCTGAGTGGGAATTCGATCTAATATGAATTTCCAACATGTAGTTTTAAGATGCACTTTAGCATATTCCAACCATGCTATAATCATCATGCCAATCTCTTTCTCTAAGTTTCAAACTGTCTAGAACATAAAAGAAGGGTGGAGTAACACCAAAAGCAATACAACAATAAATGTCACTGCAAGTGAATTACTCAAAGGCCCTTTCTAACTGTAATACTTGTTAAATATTTATGTTCCTCTCTGTAAACACTTCTTTGTACACTTTTTCCCCCCAAGTTCTGTTTGGGATATTGCTGATACATCCTAGGACGTGCGTCCATTTTTATAAATATTTACTGTAGGTGTTGTTGATGGCATTACTTTCCTCATCATTCCTATTTTTCAACTCTCACTATCTCTGTTGCTGAGCATTTCCCTATTAGAGTTAGAAATATTTTAGTTGGAACTAGTGACCTCCTTATTACTAAATCCAAAGGACAATTCAAATTCCTCTTTAACTTTCTTTCTTCTGAAAGCATTCTTTCACTTTGGTTCTGTGACCACACTATTCTTTTCTTCCACCACTCTACATAGTCTTTAAATGTTACTATTCTTCATTCGGCCTTTGTGCCAGCCTCTATCTTCTTATTCTATATTTCCCAGTGGTTTTGTCTATTCTCAGGTCTTCAGTTATCCTTCAACTACTGATGACCCACTCCAACCACTTTCCAAACTTTTCTCAAAAATGTCCAACCATCTTTTTTAACATTTCTGCCTGAATATCTTGCTGGCCTCTCAAATCAACATATCCAAAACAGAACCCATGACCTCGCCTCCAACACACACACATATCTCTTTATTGTCATCTCAATGTTTACTCTCAGAATGAAACCAACACCCACAGTTATCCACATCAGACTTCTGGCAGCCACAACATCAACAATCACATTTCCCCCCATTACTCATATACAGAAACTCATGATTTCCTGTCCATTCAAACCTCTAAATGACATTGAATGTTTTCACTTCGCTTCACCTTCAGTACAGCCACCACCCGTTCTTACCTGAACTGCGACAACAGCCTTCTTTCATTGATGCCCAGCACTACCTCCCCACATCTTTTCTTCACAAAGAAGCCATATAATTTTTAAAGCATATTCTATTACATTGATTCTCTTTTGTAAACCCTTGAGTCACGTTTTATTACCATTAGGATGAAAACCAAACCAGACAGATCTGACCCCTATTTCTCTAGCCTTTCTCCTGTCCCTTCTTTACCCCCTTTTATTCTATGTTCCTATCCTACTGACTAAAATTCACTGAACAGCCCATATTCTTCCTTGACTTCTGATCTTCACCTGCTCTCCCTCCTACCTAGAAACATTTTTTTTCTTCTATTTAAATGGCTAACTTGTATTTGTCATTGAGCTCTCAGTTATAAGGTCACTTTCTATAAGCAAAAGTTATTGTAGATTCCTCATTCCCTCCACACAGGCTTAGAGGGTTTGATCTCCTCCTTCCTGGTGCATCCCCATCAAATCATTTAGTTATGATCATTCCTTTCTTTCCTTTTATTTTATCTCCAATGTCTAGAACAGTGCTTGGCACAGATGGCCACTTACTATTTATTCCAACAAAAGAATGAATAAAAGTAGAAAGTGTTTTTATTCATTGAATTAACATATATTCATCTTCTATGATACCACAATGGTGTCTTATATGTAGAATTCACACTCATATATTTTAGTGTGTCTACAGAGGAATGGAGAGAGGAAAGAATTGAGGGCAAAATGGCAGGAATTGGGGATGGAAGGTGGTTTCAGGCCAGATGCAATTATTCAAGGTTTCAAGTCCATTAAAACTGATATAATTCAAAATGTAGCTTTGAACTTTATCATGGAAAAAGCTGTTTGTTAATTTTGAACTTCTGATTTCTTTCTTTCCATATTTTGGGGAACTCATTTAAGAAGACTAAAGGAATCAGGCCTCTCAGATTTCAAAAGAATTCTTGTTGAAAAAAAAAAATCTAAGAAAACTTTTATGTTTTTCTTTTTATTTAGTCTCAGTGGAAAATAGACAGGCCAAAAAGGGCACCATTATAATTATTTCTATCTGAATCAATTTCCGTTTCTATTAGAATCAATAGTATGACCTTTCATAAAGATCAGAAAATGTATGTTGCTAATTATAATTTGCTTAAGTAAATATTAAGGAGACTTTGTATTACCTTTTCACATAACTTCAGGAAAGGCCCTGGACAGTTTGAGAAGTAAACATGGGATTAGAAATTGTAACAACAGATCTATCTATAGAATGGGTAGTTTGTAAATAATCAAAAATTGTTTATTTTACTACAGATGTAACTTTTATTGCATAACTGTAGTAAATACTAAACACATACACATAAATACATATACTGAAATTTTGTGCACTGGTGACATAATAGAAACATAAAATGTCACCTGGTCTTTGCTTCTATTAGTTTATAATGTTATTTCCCTAAGTGACAATAAGAAGGCAAGATTTTTTTTGTTTTCCAAGCAAGAGCCATACATATAAATAGACATTTCAAGACACTCGTGTTAAGACACTTGTGTCTCTGTCTCTGTCTCTCTCTTTCTCATCATTGAGGGTTTAGGTCACATCTGGTTTGGTGATTATGCACAGAACTAAGCTGAATTAGCTTAGTTTACAAATCATAATACCATTTGTCTGTTTTCCCTACAATGGCTTAATTCTAATCCATGAATTTACATATACTGAAAACTTTTATAAGGTTTTTTGGAAGATAGATAATAGACACTTCTCCAAAGAGGACATATAGATGGCCAATAGACATTTGAAAAGATACTTAATGTCACTAATCATTAGAGAAATACAAATTAAAACCACAATGGGATATCACCTCACACCTATCAGAATGGCTATAATCAATAAATCAATGAACAGCAAGTGTTATCAAGGATGTCAAAAAAGGGAACCCTCATGGGAATGCAGATCAGTGCAGTCATTATGGAAAGCAGTATGTAACTACCTCAAAAAATTAAAAATGAAACTGCTTTATGACTCAGTGATTCCACTTCTGGAAATATATCTGAAAACATGAAACATTAATTTGAAGGAATATATGCATTCCTATGTTCAGTGCAGCGCTATTTACGATAGCCAAGATCTGGAAGCAGCCCAAGTGCCCACCAGGAGATGAGTGAATAAAAAAGCCGTGGTACATTTACACAGTGGAATACTACTTGGCTGTAAAAAAAGAAAGAAAATCTTACCTTTTTGCAACAGCATTGATGGATCTGGAGAGCATTATGCTAAGTGAAATGAGCCAGTCAGAGAGAGACAAGTACCATATGATTTGATTTATATGTGGACTCTAATGAACAAAATAAACTAGCAAACACAATAGAACAAACTCATAGAGACAGAAGACAGATTGACAGGTGTCAGAGGAGATAGAAGCAGGAGGGCTAAGTGAAAAAGATAAAGGGATTAAGCAAAAAGAAAAAAGGACAAATAAATAAAATAAAACTGCATAGACACAGACAACAGTATGATGATTACCAGTGGGAAAGGCAGGTGGGGGCAGGTAGAAGAGGGTAAAGGGGGGATAATTGGTGATAGGAGGAGACTTGACTTTGGCTGGTGAACACACAATACAATATGTGAAGATGTATTATAGAATTGTACCCCTGAGACCTATATAAATTTATTAAACAATGTCACTCCAATATATTTAATTTTTTAAATTTAATTTTAAAAAATGCAAAAAAAAACACCCAAAACCAACTTTATCATGTTACAATAAAACTATCTCTTTTAAAAACAAATGTCTATTGATACTTTTTATACTTTTTGCCATTTTTAATAAATTTAATAAAAGTTATACTGATGTGTAATAATAATAGTTTATTAAAAAGAAAGTAGTAACAATGGTCTTTTAACAGTAATAAAAACAATGTAATTAACCAATCTAAAATTTTAAAATCTAATATAAATTGGTTAATTTTATATTTTACAGTAAAGGAACTACAATTTGAGATACAGTGGTTAGCTTCTTTTTTAAAGAATGTAAGTTATTTAATAAATAAATATTTGGATAGCTGATCAAAATTGTGTGTGAATGGCATGCATATTTTGTAAATATTATAATTGCTAATGAGCAATTACTCTGAGTAATACTTTACTATTTAGGTGTCCATTTATGACATGTCTAATAGTGTCCCTTTTATTACTTTTTAAATAAATAATATACCTTCTTAGAGTAGAAATTTAGAATTAATATCACTTTACTGACTACATTAGATAAGCTTGATATGAAAGTAACCATTGAATTTATGCTTTAGAACAACTAGGTAAGAAAATCAGTACTTCCTGGATTTAAAGACAACACAGTAGATTACAGAAACACTTTAAGGGCATACAATGTGGTTCTGGTATTTGAATTGGACAAGTAGAACACAAAATTTGAATTTGTTTTAATTCTGTCCTACTATATTTGAAAAAAAAGATTATTAATATTATATAGGCTCCTTTTTATTTTCAACATTCCTCTTTTTTTACTATCATCTCTTTAATAGTAAAAGGGAAAATTAGAGAGAAAAACTTATAAAATCAAAATGAGAAGTCATTTAAGTTATAGTTTGGCAGCATAAAATGTTAGCTATGGACCTTTGAAGCTCTTTGTCCTAGTTGTTGAGAGAGTCTTTTATATAAAATGGCTGGTGAATCATCCTTTCAATCAATAAATCTCCTTTCAGGGAAGCTATGTTATTGCCAAGAATTGATAAGCCCAGTTACTGTTCCTACAGGTCCTAAAAAGCTGCTCAGGTCTGCAATACAGTACTATTCTTTAGAACTTTCTAGAATAAAGCAAAAGATATAAAATTACTACCATTAAATTGGGGATAAAAGGTGAAGCTATTAGTCCTAGTCCATAAAAATAATTCTGGAACAATTGGAGTTAGTTAAACACTCACATTAGTACTCCTATGTGTTTTGAGTCTCAATATGATACTTGCGTTGGCAAAGATGAAAGAATCTCACCTTGTGAGTCGCACAGAATGGCCTGGAAGGATGGCAGAATGATCAGAAATATAATCTCAAAATAAATTAATGAGACTATTTCCATTATCTATTAAATATTAGACCTATATTATTTAATAAAAAGAGACTTCATGGGCACCAGTTTTTCTTCATGGAGTATTAAGAGCTATACCAAAGAACCAAAGATCATGAACCATCTGCTCATAGACCTTTTTCCTGATTCCAATCTTTCTATTTTCTTATGATCCATTGGGAAAAATTAAATACTGATTTTTTTACATTTAAAGACAATAACAAGAAATAAATGGTGGTAATACTAAAATCACTTCAAGTTATTAGATTCTGTGAAGATTCTTACTGAATCTTCTCAACATAGATTCTAGGTGTTAAAATACATCTGCATCTTGTATTTCCCACCCATACATTGAAAATAAAAAATTTCATTGCAAGACCTACATTACAGAGAAATATGAATGTAAAAGAAAATCTACTTTAAAAGATATGTGTTTTATATGATGGGAATACACAGATTTTTTTTTTAAAAAAAACTTGTAATTTATGGTGATTTTGGACTTTGAGAATTTCCTATAAGAACAATCAGGATTAATGAAGAATCATAGTAGTTGAGTTGTAAAATACCTCTTCTTTTCTATGTCTGACTGTGTTTTATAAGGAAAAGTTGATAACACAAAAATGTGAATTGGTCATTTATCTCCTTCCATATAACTAAGTTAAAGTAAAATTGCAAGTTCTAAATTGCTATTTCATCTTTAGAAATAAATACACACAAAATACTTTATTGTTTCTAAAAATTTCTGCAGCCAGATGGTTTTCTAATAAATTGAGTTTTAGAAATAAACTCAGCTGGGTTGCATGTTAACTTCTTATAATTTAGATTAAAGAAAAATATATTCCTTCTTTTGTCATTGGCTTCTTTGGTCTCTTTCATGAGAAACCACTCACTGGTTGGTTTAAAAAAAAAAAAAAAAAAGACACACACATTAAATTGCCTATCCAGTTTAAAACCAGATGGATCATACTAATAAACTAATCTTCTCAGGTAACTTCTCCACCTCATTCTCACCATAAGACAAGCATCTGGCTGTGGGTTAGAGGGGCTGTGTGTTGTGGGGCAAGGTCTCTGGCCCCATGCTGGTCCTGGTATGTACACTGGCTGGCATCTGCTGGTTGTGAGATGAATCCAATGTGGGTTTTGTCTGACCTCTAATGCTAAGTCCCTGTCCATTAACCTCCGTTCAACTCTTATATCAAGAAACTATCCTACTGACAGTCCCTGAAAAGCCTGTCTACTTAAGAATTTGTTTGTGAACTAATTAGAGATCTGAGGATAACTATCATTGGCCTTAGTAGGATTGGTCTCCTATATATGTTCCTTGCACCTCAACAGGGACTCAAGCAAGCATTTCACCTGCATCCAGTTCTGTAATATGGGAAACAAACATCCCTCTGGAGAAATAAAAGCAATTGCTTCCCTGTGCTGGACAACGCAGCACCATCAAAGTTACTTTGATGAGTCTGTTGCCAGGTCATTGACTCTAGGGTCCTCAGAGTTTCGAATGAGAAATGCACTAACTATTGTGTTCTATCCTAACATAAATGACACTTTCTAGAAAAGCACTCAGAAGTTGCCCAGCTGGTATGGCTCAGCAGACTGAGCATCCTCCCATGGACTGAAAGGTCTTGGTTCAATTTCTGGTCAGGACACTTGCCTGGGTTACAGGCTCCATCCCTAGTAGGGGTCGTGCAGGAGGTAGCCGATCAATCTCTCTCTCACACATCAATGTTTCTCTCTCTCTCCCCCTTCCTGTCCCTCCAAAAAATCAATAAAAACATATTTTTAAAAAAGAAGCACTCAGAAGAGATAAATTAGGACATCCATCTGTAGCCATCTCCATGACCTGTTTCCAACCCAATCTGCCTCTAATTTCCTTAGGATCAGATAAAACTGACTTCCTATTTGCTTTTTCTATTTGGACATTTATGATTTACCCCACACATCCTAGCTGTTGAAATGCTAAAGAGAGAGAGAAAGAAATTTTGACAATCTTCCTTGTGATAATATCCTAGATCTCAAGGTTACTGACTTGTTTCCAAGTGATATTTTTAAATATTTCAATATTCAATATTTTAAAATATTGAATCTTTTCCTTTGATTCCTTCTGTAACAAATCTTAATTTTCTTCAGGCAGAAGGACAGAACTGGGCAGGAGAATGTGATACAAAGCTTAAAAGGAAAAGCACATAAATACCTTAGGCCATCACACACATTGCAGATTTTTTTTTCTTTCTATGCTTCTAAAAGTTGACCATAAATATAAAGTGTATATAAAATTTAAAGGACAATGTCCTTTTAGGAATACATTCCAGGGTCATAAACATTTATAGATGTTGATGAAGTTTAAAAAATAAAAAAAAATAAACATATTTGTATGGTAAAGATAATGGTAAAAAATTAACAACTTATTGGAGAAAATACTGTTGATGTAGTATGATACCCATAATTTTTTTTTTAAATCCTCACCTGAGGATATGTTTTTATTGATTTTAGAGAGATAGGAGGAAAGAGAGAGAGAGAGAAATGGAAAAAAAAATCGATGTGAGAAAGAAACATCAATTGGTTACCTCCTGTATGCTCCCTGACCAGGACTGAACCCACAAGATTTTGATGTGTGGGATGATGCTTCAACCAACTGAGCCACCTGGCCAGGGCAATACCTGAATTCTTAAAAGCTCTTACAAATAAATAAGTAAAATACAGGCATCCTGTTCATTAATAAGCAGTTTATAAAAGTAGAAATGAAAATAGCTAATAAATAATAAAATACATTTTTAAGAGATGTCTGGTTTCCAGTTTTGTGTGTAAGAAGTTTTGTAGCTTTTACTCCATCCCATCTTTAGGTAAAACCTAAAATGATTGAAAAATCAGCAACTTTCCTTAGATCCGTAAAAGAGCGGAGGACACAGGGCAAATTGTTGTACTTAAGATTTGAGAGACAGATAGGCAAATATGGGGAGTCATGGTTTACCAGAGCAGAAACTCGCTAGCAGAAACCACCATGGAAATCTGTGCCCAGGTTCAGAAAAATCTGTAATTGATGAAATCTGAAGGCTTGATGCCAACTATGCTAAGAGTCAAAAACTCCGGGTGGATTCAGTCATAGGGATCTGAGTTCAGTGAGATTTACCTACAGGAGCCCAACCAGGTTCCCATAGTAATTAATGACAAAAATCCACACATGCTTTTTGCGGGTGTAGTGGAAAGGAAGTATTTTTGGAATATACCAGAGCACTCTGTTTTCATGAACAAGGCCTGGGCTCAGAGGTATCTAGTTAATCATAGCCTAACCGGCTGAAGATTTATCAGAGCCTAAATAACTGGAAGAAAAGGAAATACCCAACTCCAGCTAACTCTAGCCTTTCTGTTCCACCTAAGTGGGGAGAAAAAACCCGAGATATACTTGTGAAGTTCACAGTTTGGAAACACAGTTTTACTGAAAGATTGAGACTTAATGACAGGGCTTCAGAACGCTTCTGCTTCTTCCACACCTCACCACATCACTAAAGGCTACTCCTTGTGAAATTATTCTTCAAAACTAAAGAGAAAATAAAGACTGTGACAAATAAACAAAAAGTGAAGGAAAATGTTGCTAGTAAACCTGTCTTGCCAGAAATGTCAAAAGATGTCCTTTAGGGAGAAGAAAAATAATATAGGTCAGAAACTTGGATATACATACAGTAAAGAAGAGCACCAAAGAAAGAATAAGTGGGGATAAAATACATAATTTTATTATTCTTATTCTAATTGATCTAACAGATAACAGTTTAGTCAAACTACTAGTAGCAACAGTGCCTTAGATTTTATATACACAAACACACTCTTATGTATACTTATATATGAGCAAAATGAATGACAGCAATGATACAGGGGCAGAAGGAAGAGAATTATTTTGTTTTTATGAGGAACTCACACTACCTGTGAATGATGTAGTGTTATTTCAAAGTAGACTTGGATTATCTATAAGTGTAAGTTGCAAACTCTGGGACAATTATTTTTAAAATGTATAAAAAAGAAATGTAAGTTAAAAGAGGAGGAAAAAAGTAATTACATATAAGGCTCAATTAAAACCACAAAAGGCGGAAAAAGAATGCAAAGTAAAAACAGGAACAAAAAAACAAGGACAACAAATAAGGTAACAAATATGGTAGATATTAATTTAACAATGTCAATAATCACTTTGAATGCCAATGATCTAAATGCACCCGTTAAAAGACAGAGGTTGTCAGAATGGATTTTAAAAAACAAGATGCTAGCCCTGGCCTGTTTGGCTGAGCGGTTGGAGCGTTGGCCCGCGGTCTGGGGAGACCCGGGTTCGGTTCCGCTAAGGGCGTGTGACTCGGTTGCAGTTTGTCCCGGGCTTTGTTTGGGTTGTGCGAGTGGCAGCCACTCGATGTGTCCCTTTCACGTTGATGTTTGTCTCTCTCTCTCTTCCTCTCTCTCCTTCCCACTCTATCCGAATAAAAAATGGAAAAATGTCCTCTGGTGAGGGTTAAAAAAAAAAAAGATGCTAATATACAATCTATAAAAACCTCAATTTAATTATAAACACATGAATTAAAAGTAAATGGATGGGGGAAAGTATACCATGATAACACTAACCTTAAGAAAATAGGTCTAGTTATAGTGCTTTTGGACAGAGCAGACAGCATCAGGGATGAAGAGGGGGCATTACATAACAATAAAGGGGGCAATTCTCTAGGAAGACAATACAATCATTAACATGTATGCATCTAACAACATAACATCACACCATATTAGCCAGAAACTAAGAATTGCAGAGAAACAGATGAATCCACTAATATAGTTAGAGATTCCTACCTGGCGATTGACAAAAGTAAAAGTATTAGTAATTATATTTGGAGAATTAACAATGAATTATGAAAAAGCAAGCCCCTAAATAATAATTCTAATTAAGGTAATTAAAATAAACCCAAATCCTAATAGTGGTCTACTCATCTCACTCTGGTGATAAATGTACTAGTATTTAGTGAGTTTAATGATGCTTATAAAAGAGAGGTTTGAGTATATATAGCATTTTGATCCAAGGCCATATGGGACCTGAAGAAACACCTTAACATATCTGGATCATTCCTTCTGAGTAGCTTAAAATTCAGTTAGCATGAGTGTATTAAGGAAAATAACTTTACTAAAATTGAAGACTAAGCAGGTCTTACAAAAATACACTATTTAATTAGGTTGTATTCTTTTGTCTATATGATTTATTACTGGTTGTGGTCAGTTGTATGGCATTATCATGCCATCATGTCAAACTAGTGATTTTACTTTACAAGCCAGGAAAGGAATTTGTCGACAATCAAGAGTTCTCTTACACAGCTGCATACAGTTTTTAAAAAGTAGCATTCCCTTTATATTAAAATATTTTTTTAAATGCTTAGTACAAATACAATGAAATATAGTTTAAAGCTAATATCCAAATGGCAGTCATGAAAACAGTCTAGTTCATAATCAGAGAATTCATAACTGAGGGTTTCAGACAAGAAGCAAAAGAAACCCCCCCAGAAACATGATAAAATTAGATCTGATTTGTGTGCACTGTTGATTCACATATTGAGAACAGGAACTGCAGTTGAACTGTACCATTTTTGAGTTGCTGTTTTTTTTGCCTCAGAAATAACTTGAAACACTGCAGCAGAAGCTGCACAGCACTATTTGCTGGAGTTATCTTGAGTAGCACTTTCTAAGGGAAAAGGACAGCACTAGAAATTCAGTGAATAGTCACAGTGTTCTTTGGGGTGCCATACAATTGTCATTGTAGAATAAATTCTTGCAACTCTTAATATGTAGGGGGAAATAATAAAGAGGCATACAATTTGGACAGAAAAAGTAAAACTGTCTCTATTTGAAGATGACATGATATATAGAGAAAGCTATAAAGATTTCATCAAAACACTGTTAGAATAAACAAATTTGCAGGATAAAAAAATTAATACAGAAAAATCTGTTGTGTTTCTATACACTAATAATAAACTATCAGAAAGAGGAATTAAGAAAACAGTCCCATGTAAAATTCCATAAAAGAAAACCTAGAAATAAGTTTAACAAAAAGGTGAAAGATCTATGTATTGAAAACTACAAGACATTAATGAAAGAAACTGAAAATACAAATAAAAAAATATATAATTTTTTGTGCTCATTAATTAAAATAACATTGTTAAAATGTCCATATTACCCAAAGAAAAATACAGACTTAATGCAATCCCTTTCAAAATTCCAATAACATTTTGCACAGAAATAGACAAGCAATCATAAATTTTGAAAGCAGTCTTGAGGAAAAACAACTAAGTTGGAGACATCACACTCTCCAATTTCAAACTATATTACAAACCTATAGGAATAAAAACAGTATGATTTTGCCATAAAAGACACAGAGATCAATGGAACAGAATAGAGGGCTCAGAAATGTACTCACACATATACAATCAGTTAATTTATGACAAAGAAACCAAGAATATACAATAAAGAAAGGACAATCTCTTCAAAAAATGGTTCTGGGAAAGTTGGACAGGCACATGCAATAGAATGAAAGTGAAACATCATCTTATACCATATACTAAAAATAACTCAAAATAAAGTTAAGACTTGAACATAGACCTGAAACTCTGAAACTCCTAAAAAACAAAGGCAGTATGCTCCTTGACAGTTTTTGGTGATAATTTTCAATCTGAAAACAAAATTCACAGCAACTAAAGCAAAATTACACAAGTGGGACTACATCAAACTAAAAAGCTTCTGCACAGCAAAAGAAAACTATCAACAGAATGCCAAGGCAACCTATAGAACGGGAGAAAATACTTGTAAATCACATATCTAATGGGGGCTAATATCTAAAAAATATTTTAAGACTTCATTCAAATCAATTGAAAACAACAACAATAAAACCAAAAAACAAACAAAAAAATACACAAAACACCCAGACAACCCTATTAAAAAATGGGCAAAAGATCAAAATGGATATTTTCCAAGGAAAACATACAAATGGTCAACAGTTACATAAAAAGATACTCAACATTATTAATCATCAGAGAAATTAAAGTCAAAATCACAATGAGATACCACATCACTCATGTTAGAATGGCTATTATCAAGAAAACTAGAAATAACAAGTGTTGGCAAGGACGTGAAGCAAAGGGGACCCTTGTACCCTGATGTTGGAATTGTAAATTGGTGCAGCCACTATGGAAAACAGTAAGGAAAAGGTTTCTCAAAAAATTAACTACAGCCCCACTGGTGTGGCTCAGTGGTTGAGTGTCAACCCATGCACAAAGAGGTCGCCGTTGGATTCCCAGTCAGGGCACATGCCCAGGTTGTGGGCCAAATAACCAGTGGGGGGCATGCAGGAGGCAGCCAATCTATGTTCTTTCTTATCATTGTTTCTATTTCTCTCTCCCTCTATTTTTTTCTCTCTTTAAAAATCAATAAAGAAAAAATTTTTAGCCCTGGCCAGTTTGGCTCAGTGGTTAGAGCGTTGGCCTGCGGTCCGGAGAGACCCGGGTTCGGTTCCCGCTAAGGGCACGTACTTCGGTTGCAGTTTGTCCCCAGCCCTGGTTGGCCGTGCGGGTGGCAGCCACTCGATGTGTCCCTTCACGTCGATGTTTCTCTCTCTCTCTCCCTTCCTCTCTCTCCCTCCCACTCTATCTGTACAAAAAATGGAAAAATATCCTCGGGTGAGGATAAAAAAAAAAAAAAAAAAAAAAAAAGAAAAAATTTTTAATTAAATATACTACTATCATATGATCTAGCAATCTCACTTGTGTGTACTTATCTGGAAAAAAAAAACAAAAAAGCCCACTAACTCAAAAAGAGGTATACACCCCCCTATTCCTGCAGCATTATTCACAATTGCCATGATATAGAAACAACTTAAGTGTACATCAATGGCTGAAATGATAACAAAGAGTATAAAAAAGAATAGAATCTTGCTATTTGCAACAACATGGATGGGGCTCGAGGGCATTATGCCAAGTGAAATCAGTCAGAGAGAGAAAGACATATACTATATGATTTCCTTATATGTGGAATCAAAAAATAAATATATAAATGTATGCATACATTATATAAATAAAACAAATTTACAGTTACAGAGAACGGATTGATGTTTGCCAGAGGTGGGCAGCATGGCATATTTAAAATAAGTGAGTTGAGGGTTTTTGTTTTTTTTTTATTTGGGTAGAAATAAAGAAACAAAACCAATCCATTTATAAAGGGTGGGGCAAAGTAGGTTTATAGCTGTGAGTACATAAATCACAGAGTTTATTCTTGTGCTGTTATTTATTAATTATTGTATTACTGTCTTTGCCAGTTTCCTCAGTGGTTAGAGCATCAGCCTGCAGACCAAAGGATCATGGGTTTGATTCCGGTCAAGAGCACATACCTGGGTTGCAGTTTTGATCACCAGCCCGGGTGGGATCCAATCGATGTGTCTCTCTCACATCAGTGTTTCTCTCTCTCCCTACCTTCCACTCTATCTAAAAATCAATGGAAAAATATCCTCAGGTGAGAATTAACAAAAAAAAATATTATATTCTTTTCCATATAAGCAACTATAAACCTACTTTTGTCCCACCATGTATTATAATGAAAATCAATAAAATACTTAGGAATAAATTTAACCAAGGAGGTGAAAGATATGTATACTGAAAACTATAAAATACTAATTTAAAAAATTGAAGACACAAATAATTAGTAAAATATTTTGTGTTCATAGATTAGAAGATTTAATATTGTTAAAATATTCATATTACTGAAAGTGATCTAGAGAGTAAATGTAATTCCTATCAAAATTTCAATGACATTTTTCATAAAAATAGAATAAACAATCCTAAAATGTATATGCAATCTCAAAAGACCACAAAGAGCCAAAACAATCTTGAGGAAAACAAGAACAACAAAGCAAAGCTACAGATATTACACTATGTCATTTCAAAATATACTACAAAGCTGTAGTGATCAAAACACTTGTTCATTGTTGGTGGATGGTAACTGGTACAGCCACAGTGGAAAACAGTATAGAGGTTCCTTAAAAAATAAACTGGCGTATGATCCAGCAACCCTATTTTTGGATATTCAGCCAAAGGAAACAGAATATTACCTTAAAGAATCATTTGCATTCCTATGTTTACTGCAGCATTATTTACAATATCTGATATGGTAACAACCTAAGTGTCCATTCATTAATGGATAAAGAAAAAAGATATAGATAGATAGATGATAGATAGATAGATAGATAGATAGATAGATAGATAGATAGATAGATAGATAGATAATAGATAGATAGATGAGAGAGAGAGAGAGAGAGAGAGAGAGAGAGAGAGAAAGAAAGAAAGAAAGAAAGAAAGAAAGAAAGAAAAAAAGAAAGAAAGAAAGAAAGAAAGAAAGAAAGAAAGAAAGAAAGAAAGAAAGAAAGAAAGAAAGAAAATATATAATGGAATACTGTTCAGCCATGAGAATAAAGGAAATCCTACCATTTGCAACAACATGGATGAATCTGGAGAACATTATGCTAAGTGAAATAAGCCAGAGAGATAAAAACAAATACTGTAGGCTCCCCACTTATATGTAGAATCTAAAAAAGAAAAAAGTCAAACTCATAGAAATAAAGAGCAGAAAAGTTTGTTTGTTTGTTTTTACCAGAGGTTAGTAGTCTAGGGGATATGGAAAGATGTTGGCCAAAGGGTACTAATTTCTATTTGTGTCAAATGAATAAGTCTACTGATCTAATGTACACATGTGTTGACTTTACTTAACATGTACTGGACACTGGAAATATGCTAAGAGTAGATTTCAGGTGCACTTCATAGTCATATGGCAACTTTGTGAGGAGATATATTAATTACTTTTATTGCAGTAATCCTTTCACTATTTATGTATATGTAATCATCATGTTGTATACCTTAAATATACACACTTTTTATTTTTAAAAAACAAGAAATGATCTCTCCTGGGCAGAGACATTTTATCTACACAATTCTGTTTTAAATATGTATCTTCTATCCATCTTTAATATAATGGAGCTCTTCCATGCGTTTGCACCATGACTTATTTTGCATAACATATTGGAAAGAGAAAAGCTTGGGAGTGCAAAACAGATGCCAGAAAAAGCCAGAGATAAGCATTGATGTTCGCAGGCTGTCATAAACTTTCTAGGTCATCTCTATCAAGGTCTTATGCTGTGTTTGGTTTTCCCTATGTTCCCCAAACACATTACCTTACTTTCCATCACTATTGGAAGGCTTTTAGAGTAAGACTAAATCCAGTGTTCTCTAGCTTGTAGGGGAGAGACAGCAAATTTTATCAGATTATGTCCATTTCATAAGTGGGACCCAAATCATATAAACTGAAGCCTAGTTTTTTGTTTGTATTTTTATGTGGCCCCATCGACATAAGAGTAGAGGAGATTTTCAATAGGATGTAGGGTTAACTTAGTTTTCAGTGATGTGAATTATTTTTTCTGTCTATAGGTATTTTAGTGGGAAATCTAGTATAATTGCATGTGCCTACTACATAGATATCAATTAGCAATATACTTTCACCTTTGAAATTAATTTTAAAAGGAACGTTGAACTCCACACACCAAAAAAATTTATCCTCAGTGCTTGTTACTGAATAAATAAATGAATGATACATTTATCCTCTTTAAAAATTGTTTGTAAAAACTGTTAAAAATAAAGGCATGTAGTCCAGAAAATTAGAGGTACAATTTTAAATGTAAGACAGCATATTCACTTCTATTTTATAATTTGTTTCTGTAAATAACTTAATTTTTTATTACCTAATCAATGTAAAATTTTCATAAGTTTTAAAGGGATGGGAGAAAATTGGAATATATGATTTATTTTTTTAATTGATTTAACAGTATATTACTATGTTATTTTCATTAGCGAAAGTTATGACATAGTTTTAAAAAAATTGACAACATTGATTATGTATCATTGCCTTGCTAAGATCCATGTGCTTAACATAGAAAAGTGCAAGCAGATATGTACATATCCTATAAAATCCTGTAAATAATGTGGGCATTTGTACCCTGAATGCAATGACATTAATTTAAAAATTACCCAAGCTCTAATTTTATTATCTTTGGCTCTCATAAAGAAACTATATCATTGATGACAGGAAATTATTTCTTTTCATTATGTGATGTTCCAAAGTATACCAGAAATATTCTTCAAAGGGTGGAACTTGCAGTAGGATGTACTCTGACATATTTTGTAATTAGTGTCTCAGAAACATGAGCAATATTTTGAAAAGTGCAAGCAGTTTTGAATGAGAACAATTAAAAAGGATTTTGGTGTTTGGTTCCTTTATTTTCTGGTTCCTGATTATACTATTTTTCAAATGATTGATTTCGTAATTACCATGTTTTATTTGATAATTAAAATTTTTGCAAGCAAGGTCCATTATGCAATAAAATGTGTTGTGCTAACTACAATGAATGGATTTCTATTTTTCGGGAACATGTATACACATACACAACAAGGAAACAAAAATGCTAATCCCCAATTTTACACTATTGCTCTGATTCATTATTTTCTGCTTTTAATTTCTCATTTTCAGAAAAGAAAATGTCCTTTCCCCATTTGATGCTAAATTCTAAACGAATTTCATACTTTAGACTTTATTCTGGGATTTATGCTTGGTAACACGTTAATAGAAAAAAAAAAGCAGCAGGTTTTCTTAGCTGTAGTTGAAGAGACTGAATTGGTTTCCTGGGACTGTTGTAACAAAATAGCACAAGGTGGATTATTCAAAACAATAGAAAATTATTGTTTCACAGTTCTGAGGGTAGAAGTCTGAAATTAAGATGTTGGGTAGGGCCGTGTTCCCTCTGAAACCTGCAGGGAAATCCTTGCCTCTGTCTAGCTTCTGATGGTTTGCTGACTGTCTTTGCCTTTCAGCTGCCTAACTCCATTCTCTGCCTTTATCATCACATGGTGTTCTTCCTATGTCTTTGTCTTCACAAGACTGTCTTCTTCTAAGGACAACAGTCATACAGGGTTAAGAGCCCACCCTGCACCAGGATGGTATCATTTACCTTAACTATTTACATCCACAGTAACTATTTCCAAATAAGGTCACATTCTCACTGGAGGTTAAGATTTCAGTGTATCTTTGGATAGGGGGCACAACTGCACCCATAACAGTGTCCAGCCATATTTAGAAGTGTGAATGTACATCTGGGCATTGTGACTGGGTTAAGGCACTGAGCACATTACCAAACCTTCTCCCAGGTCACATTTTATGTCATCCTTCTTTCCCCACAGAACCATTGCTGAAGATGTTTCTCAACCCTATGTACCTCCCCTCCTTATTAAAATCCTAGGCAGTCCCGTTTTGTATGCTGTCCTGGCCTTCATGTCTGGTCTATGAAGCTCTGATTAGTTGTACAGCAACCCTCAATTTTGCAAACCTAAATTTAATGGACTTTGGATTTAACAAACAACATTTCTAGTCTGTATGTCGTATGAGAAAATTAGATTAGCACCCTGTTAACTTTAAAATGCTTTTAACCAAGATTTACTTATAATTAAATTAGGCTATTTTTTGTTATTAATTCACTATTATTTTAAACAGATTATAGTGAATAAACCATACGTTGGAAAAAACACCAGTAATTTCACCGACGTAAGTAAATATTACATATCTGCAACTATAGTCTACATATTTAAATCCAAGAGTCACCGCCTGTAAACAATGTTTAGCGAATGATTAGCATGGGATCATACTGTGTTGAGTGTGGTAATTTGTTGTTTTGTCACATGGTCTGACTTTCTGCAGCACTTGAAATGGTGCCACCCTACATTCTAACATGCACTAAGCCACACCCCAGCCATGTGCCTTTGTTTCCTGGGGTGACTGGTACATGCACACATTTATTAGACCTATTCAGGATAAATTTAAAATTATCTTAACACACATAGAAAATGTTTCTGTGAAATTAAACTTTTCATACATACTTCATTAATTACATGAATGTGTCTACATGAGTAAAACTACATAAACTGGTTAACTAATTTGTCAAATTTTTTAACATAGGCATTCAGAAAACCTACTTCATTATATATAATGGACTCTGGGTTTTAAGGGACAGCCCCTCACCCCAATTAGTCTGCTCTATCAAGGCTTTACTCTATACATTTATTAGTTTATTGTGATTTGATTAATGTCTTTGCCTTTAAATAGGCTGGAACCTATCTAAATGTAGAGGCTTCGATTCTTTTCCCATTATTATAACTCTAGTGCCTAGCACCATGCCTGACACAAAACATTCTTGGGATCTGCTGAGGAAATGAATGAATATGTTTTTCTTTGCATTAAAGGCAAAGAAATGGTACCATGATTTGGTATAGAAAGTTTTAAAACTGCTTAAGAAAGTATGCCATAGTGTCTATGAGTTATATAATTAATAATCATGGAAGAAAGACAATGCTAGAAATACATATAAGAAGAAAAGCATATAGAAACTTATAAAAATAAATGTAGAGGTGGGAAATTAGAATGCCAAAGTCATATAAAGTAATAACAGGAATAATATATTGGAAATAAATACTGTGATTTCAGAACCATAAAGGCCATTGATAAACATGGATTTTCAATATATCATGACATTGTGACTAAGATTAATATCTCTAGAGTCATATGGTATGAGTTGAAATGCCAGTTCATCATTTACTCTTTGTCTGACCATGGTCACATTAATAACTGTGTTTCCTTATCCAGAGAATGAAGATAATAATGGCATTCTACTACATAATGTTAAATTTAAATCACTTAGGTAAAGCACCCAGCAAATATATTTATGGAGCTTGAGCTCAATCTTGAAGGCAATAGTTGTTTTCCAAGAAGACAAGAAAAAAGCACTTAGATGGTAATATTTTTTTTTTCAATTAGAATATAGATATCAGGTAAAATTCTCAGAAAGGCCTCCAAAAATGACCAAAGGGTCCGGACACATGGCACAATAGCAGGACACTGCACTACAGTGAAAACACAATAGGCTCTTGCTGCAATCACTGTGGAGCAGATTACAGAAAACCAGCATGTTAGTGACAGTGGATTAAAGTAGCCAAAGGATATGTATTTTTTCAGAGTTAGAAAGTTAATGAGAAGGGGTACATTGGGAGAGTGCTTCTCAGTAATTAATGTGCATGAGAATCACTTGGAGAAATGAAATATGAAAATTCTGATTCAGCGGGTCTGGGGTAGGACCCTAGATCATGAATTTCTAACAGATCTACAGGTGTTGCCATAACTGTTTGTCCTTGAATAAACTTGATCATCAAGTTTCAGCTATACATGGAAAGAAAGAGGTCATCCTAATGCTTTGTCATCAATTAAAAACCACCTTGACCTACTGTGAAATTTTGGTAATCAGGTAAAAAATGGACATTGAGCTAAAAGGTTTTAGCTACATAAATTCTTATAGCATCTTATCAAGATTAGTTTTATAAATATGGACCACATTGGCCAGGTTTGGTCATGGAGAATAAATAGTAATCGTTTCCTCTAAATTAATTACACAAATGTTATTTTCTTGAACAATTTTAAAAGGAAAACATCATAGATCCCTCTTTACATAAGATAATATAAATACCTATTTTTAAAATTGAACTGCCATTCGACCCAGTGATCCCACTTCTAGGAATATACCTCAAGAAGCCTGAAACACCAATCAGAAAGAATGTATGTACCCCTATGTTCATAGCAACCTTATTTACAATAGCTAAGATCTGGAAACAGCCCAAGTATCCATCAATAGATGAGTGGATAAAAAAGCTGTGGTACATATACACAATGGAGTACTATGCAACTGTAAGAACGAAAGATCTCTTATCCTTTGAGACGACATGGAGGGACCTAGAGAGTATTATGCTAAGTGAAACAAGCCAGGCAGAGAAAGAAAAATATCACATAATCTCAGTTATTTGTGGAATATAATGAACAAACAAACTGATGAACAAAATAGACCCAGAGACATAGAAGTGTGGTACAGACTGACAAACTTCAGAGGAGGGGGTGGTGGGAGGGAAGAGATGAACTGCAGAACTTATATGCATGTAGGCATAACCAATGGACATGGACAACATGTTCCCAACAAAGCTGGGGACAAAGTGAGGGGGGGGAGGAAACGGGGAGAAGGGTGTCAATGGGGGAAAAAGGAGAAATATCTGTAGCAAAGTAAATTAATAAAAAAGATAATAAAAATACCATGTATTATCGAGCAATTGTGATTTTATATATTTCTCAGACATAAGATTTTTTTGGTTAATCCTCACCCGAGGACATTTTTTTGTTCAGATAGAGTGGGAGGGAGAGAGAGGAAGAGAGAGAGAGAAACATCGATGTGAAAGGGACATATCGAGTGGCTGCCACTCGCATGACCAATCAAGGCCGGGGACAAACTGCAACCAAGGTACACGTCCTTAGCGGGAACCGAACCCAGGTCTCTCTGGACCACAGACCAATGCTCTTACCGCTGAGCCAAACCGGCCAGGGCCGTAAGATTTTTTTAAAGGAAGAAAAGGTTTGTTTAATTTTAAATAAATTGACAATATTTTAATGGGGTAGTATTTTATCATTTCTACATAAAAGTCTCTCATAGAGGAAAAACCCAAGATGATATTTCATTCATTGATCTGTGTTTCTTGAAACCATATTGCCCTATTAACAATATTGTATTATATGAACAAAACTACACCCACTTCAAAAGTCATTGAAAGGCAGCTTGCATGTACACTAGATTTATTGAGACATCAGAATTTCATTTCATGAATCCCAAATGTTCAATTATAGCTTGGGAAGTTTTATGAGTCTTCTCATTTGATTCTGTGCATGTTGGAAAATTGGAAAATTAGCAGCATATTGTCAGTACATAAGTTTTTAGGAAACAGTCAATGACAAAAAAATAAAATAAAAGTAAAAGAAAAATAATCATTGTAGCTGAGTAATGGAGAATTAAGGTATATTTTCCAAATAGATTTCTCTAACCTGTACACTTTCAAATGCACTTTGTAATAAATGAATCTGAGTATGAACTCCTACATGTTCTTCAATCCTGACAGATCCCAAGAGGATACCTATCCTAAAAACTCAAAAAGGTACTAAAAAATTTGTAGACTTTACTATCAATTTCACTAACAGCCATTGTGTGTAATTTGTGACAATTCAAGCACAGGAGAGCTGAGGAACAGTTTGTTCCACATACCAATTTTTGAATTTATGTCAAACCAATAAACCAGCAGCCAAAACAAACATAAAAAATCATTAACTAAACTATAGTTTAAAATGTCAATAATTAACAATGTAGAATGTAACTAGTATACCTTTCTACAGACACATACACAGAAACCAACAAACACGCATATATAAGTAACAAATTATATTTCTATTTATTTTCTACCTCTATGGTTTGGACCAGTTTGGGCTTGAGTACTAAAGCATTTGATTGAACCCTGCATATTCACAGGAAACCAAAGAATTACTACTTGAGCCTCACCAAGGAGCTGGGTTTTGTTGGTAAAAGATTCAAAAATTAAAAACATGTATACAAATTTGGGTAAGACATTTGCAGTAAGTAGCTCTGACAGGATAGAGTTTAAAAATTGAACTAAACTGAGTTTAAATCCTCTATAATAATGCCAACAATAAAAAATAAATTAAAAAAAATCCTTACTCGAAAATTTAATAGCTAAGTAATATTAAAAATAACAATAAATCACCAGGTGTTTATTTTCCATCTGCTAATTGGGGAAAATATTTATTACCTCATAGGGCTTTTGTGCAGATTAAATGAGTAAATAGATAACCGTCTTACATAGTGCATAGAACAAATTGTAGATGAAAAATAAATATTGACCCATTTCAGTTCTCTCTGCCCACCATTTTCATGCTGTTTGATGAGTTAAATTCTTTGTTCTAATTTGCAAATGAGAATCTGAATCAATCAATGTATTATATATGGTTTCCCAAAGAACTAGTAAATTGAAAATCAAAAATGGTGAATACATGGTCTTATCTGGGAAAATAAGAAAAAGAAAATGAAGAAACAAGCCAATTCGGATACATTGACTTCTTTTATGTAAGGAGTTGGCAGACATCGAGTAAATGTCAAGATTCATTTAACAGACACAGTAGCCAGGGTAGTTTGGGACCTAATAGAAATATGAAAGCTCTGAGTGACCAGAATTAGCAGTGTTTACAACCTAAAATTGGAGGCGATGTGACTTATTTTACCATCTCCGATATACTTGGCATCAAAATTTATGCCACCATCTTTAACTAAAATTCCTTGATGACCTTTCAAATGGTCTTCCCTTTCCTATTGTTGTCCCCCTTAAGCATAGCTCCAAATAACAAAGTGACCTTTTAAAATTCCAATAAGCTCACATCACCTCCCTGCTTAAAAGCTTCCAGTGGCTTCCCAAGTTATTTAGAATAAAAATCCAGAGTCATTAGCAAGACCTCCAAGGCTTTGTATCCTCTGGCCTTGCCTGTCACTTCAAAGCTTATATGCTACCTCTCTGTTTCCTACTCTTCTCCAGTCAGTCTTCCCATTGTTTATATTTTTACTGTTGATTCCCCAGCTCAAGCAGGACCTGACTCTCCATATGTTCTCAATATATATATTGAGCAGATTAATCAATCTATCAATTTCAACTCTGTTTTATTCAATGATGTACAACCAAGATAATTGAATTAAACAAATATATTTAACACATACTATCTATAAAACACAGAGCTAAGTGCTATGCAGAAATATAGAGGTTGACAATATGTCTTGTCCCTCAGAAGTTTACAATCTTGTAGGGGATCCTGATACAGAAAAAAACAATAAAATAAAGTTTAAATTAGTAAGCACTATTAAACGTATAGAGTATGTTAACAGAAATAACTCAGAAGAGAAAATGTATTTTTATTCAGGAGGGGATATCTAAGCTAGGTGTTAAAATATGAATCATGTTTTTCAAAAAACATTTGTGTTTTTTCTGATCTCTGTTTATGTATTTATACTATTTATACAGTTACAATTAGGATATACATTCAACTTTTTCTTCTACTTTTTAGTAGACATAAAGTTTTTTTTAATTAACAATTTTCAGTTTAATGACTGAATAATATTAGAGTTGATTATCCAAAATTTACTCATTTTATTTCCTATTTAGCGTATTTTTAGTATTTTAGCGTATTTATCCCTTAAGATAAATTCCCTTGTAATGAACGTGTTTAGGCACATGGTTCCTTCAGAATGAGTAGGATTTCAGCAGTGAAGATGAGAATTCCATTCTAGGGGTAACAGATAAACAAAGGCAGTGCACAGCCTAGCTATAGAATAATTACTGTAATTTAGGATTAAAGAAATTTAAGAGATCATCTACTTCCATCGTCTCATTTTCCAGATGAGAAAATTCAGGTTTATACAAATGAAGTGACTTTTCAAAGATGACATTGCTAGTCGGTGGAAGTGCAGGAACAAGGTTCAATCTGCCCTGCTCTAGACTCCATGACCACCCTAACCTGGAACTACCAAACCCTCTAAATATAGAGACGTACACATCATTTAAGATCTGGTATGTCAACCTTTTGCTTCCTGGGAATGTTAGATTAATGCTCATTTTAAAATTCAATCTCTTATTCAGTTCCTAAATCATGCTTTATGTTGGATATTCAATGATCCTGGTTAATTATGTCAAATATTTTTGTCATCCTGTGATTAATATATAATATAAATTATATACAATTGCTTGCTTTCTTAATTGTTTCATGTGACTTTTAAAAAATACAATAAAACCTTATATGGGTTTCTCTCTACTTGAATTTTGAGTTTGTGTGTGTGTGTGTGTGTGTGCATGGTTATTCATCGAACTGTCCGTGGATAAAACTTAGCTGTCTTTGCACTGTGGTCTTTACTTCCAGATACATATAAACTGAATTATGAATATTCTACCACAAGGATATTTTATATATCATATTAGATGTAATAATTTTGTCTTGTGATTGCTGTGCAAAAAAAGTAAGTTCTTCACTAGTGTTTGGATGATGGTGTCAGTAAACGCTGTCTTAAACAAAATAATAAATTTTAGAGTCTAAATACCTATTCTACTTACCAATTTACCACATTCAAATGTAAAAGTTTTCCCTTTGACTCCATTATTATATTTAGGTCAATGTACATTACCATCTCAACATTTTTAAAACCAAATTATTTTCAAGGGCTCTGACAAATTATGTTTTTTTCTTCTGAACTTTGTAATTTCCTATTCAGAAAAAAAATCACTTTGCTTGAAATGATTGCTTGTTTCTCTGGAAAATATGTATGTTCTTTTTATACATAAGAACTCATGTAGAACTTGATCGCTATGAAAGCATTTATTTCATGAATCCTAACAATTTGACCTGAACCATTTTTAAATTCAATAAAAGAATCCTGTCTGAGATGAGTTGGCAAATTATTACCAAACCCAAATCTTAGTAACAATAATACTATACAAATATATTTCTCAGAGCACAGCATCTTCAATCAAATCATGAATTCAAAGCAGCTTAAGCTATGCTATTTTGTGGGTGAAAATGGTATTTTCTTATACCACAAAATCATTGTGCAAGGAGATATGACCTGCAAAGTTTAAAAGGAAAAATAGCAGCATTTTTTGGTATGCAGCAATCAAGTGGATTCAAGCAGAGAGCTGTCCTTGTAAATTCACTCCATAGATTCTATCACATGATGGTGAATGATGTCCTTCAGTGGAATTACATAACACATGAGCTTCTTTTCAAAGTATGAAAATGAAGTTTTGTTTATGTAGGAACAGAACAAATTAAAAAGAAAAATTATTTTAAAAATAATATACCTAAAGTATGTTTTATAAAAAATGTAGATATTTTATATGAATATAGATATAATTATTGACACAGCTATGTAAATATGTAAATATATTAGAAATAGGTTGGGATTATCAGACACTCAAATAAGTGCTAGATAAAAAATTATTACATAGCATATGTTTTATTCTAATTGAGTTTAACTCCTCCATTAAAAAACAATCTTAACTGAGAAAAATCATGTAGTCTTAGAAGTAGAATGTACTTACCTAAGGATTTAACTTTTAATTGAACAGTTGAGGATTACATCTTCATCAAAATTAGGGAGTGCTTTGACGCTAGAATTCCAGTTTAACTTTGCTCTCACTAACTGTATGACTTTGTAAAATCGCTTGATTTTGAGATTCTGTTTAATCTTCTGCAAATCTCACATAATACCTCTATGGAAACAAAGCTAACTCTGGCTGTCATAAAGAATGGGGATTTAGGAGAAAAATATTGTAGAATCAATGGGAGACCGAAAGACCAGCTAAATCTGAGGGGGAAATTAAAATAAGCCAAAAGAAAGAACGGACCCCTACTTACAAAGTCAAATCAGGTTTTCACTTAGGACACAGTTTCTTCAAGCAAAATGTCACAATTCTATCTTATTCAATTTCACCTCATCCAAACTCTTCCGTTTACAAGCTATGAACTTGTTCTTACTGAGTAACTGTAAACCTACTTCTGGATCCAATTACTTATAGTCTTATGTAGTTAATGTCAACACTGCATGTGAAAATGTAGTTTTTGTTGGTGGTGGTTGGTTGGTTGTATTGTTTTCAAGCACAGGTAGATGTATGGAATAGTTGGGATAGCCTTAATAAATACCTTCATACTTGATGTAGGGCAAAGTTTTATAGTGAGAAAAAAAATGATATTAAAGACATTATATTGAAACCATAGTGTCTTAGCTTTTAGGCATGAAAATAAGAAAGTAAAGAGTCAGGACTAATCTTGAAATAGCTAAAATGCAGAGTACTGTGATTTAAGTTATGCCAGGAAGGAGCCATTGCTTAAAAATTTCTCACTAGATCTTACCATCTCTTGATCTTCTTATTAAAATTTTAAAAACTATTATTTGGTAAAGAAAAAAATATCTTTTATCTTGACCTGCATACTGGCCTCTGACCACCTGGGAGGATCAGCTGTGTAGGGGCCCACCACACAGAGCAAGACACTCCAGCAGGGCTCTGGTACCCACTGAGTCCGCTCGTTGAGTGTTGTCACTTGTGGAGGTGGTTGGGTGGTGGTGTCTCGATGTGGTCTGAAGCTGTCCACTGGGTGTGCAGGCTCTGGGGCAAGGTCAGCCACTGCCTGTGTTCTACCCAGGGCCACCAGCATAAGCTACAAAGTGATCTTCAGATGGCTGCTTCTTGTTCTGGGTTTGGAGGTGCCCTGGGAAAGCCACGTTGTGAACCAAAGTTGGTTGCTTCTTGTGCCAGGCCTAGAGCCACTTAACGAGAGGTATGGGGCTTGCTGAGACCAGATGCTGCCTGTTTGAGAGATTTGAGGAAACTCTGAAGCAGGATCCAAGACAGGCCAATCCTATGGTAAAGTCTTTGGAAACAGGTTGGGTGGGCCCAAAAGTTGTGTAGGGCAGGGCCTCAGGGAATTCCCTAGGCAGGGCAAACAGTGTGAGTCAGGTTGCTAGAGTCCCCGATATGGTAGCTGTTGGCTGCCCCAGGGAAGGGCTCACCAGAGGAACATCAGCCTCCATCAGTATGTCTATACAGGAGAAAGCCGCCTCTCCAGCCCTCATCCTGAGGCTAAACTGCTCAGTTCTTCCCTGTATATCTCTGGCACCCCTCAAGCTGCCTCCACTTAGAGCTTAGAGGGAACAAGTCCAGGTAAGTCCATGTGCGGGCCCTTTAAGAGGAGCTGCCTGGGGCTCCAGCAGCAGCACCCTCCCTCATGCTCAGTTCACCCTGGTTTTTCCAGCCCAAAGTTATGGGGACTTCTCCCCTGGCACTAGAACCCTGAGCTGCACACCTGGTGTGGGATAGGGACCCCCCTCACTCCTCAGGGAGGACCTTCCCAGCTGAGGCACCCTCCTGATTTTTATCTGCCAAACGTGGGTGTGGGACCAGCCTGTCTGTACCTCCGCCCCTCCTACCAGTTTCGATGTGGCTGCTTCTTTACTTCCATAGTTGTAGGAATTTCATTCAGCTCGATTTCAGGTGGTTCTGAATGATGGTTGTGTTGTAGTTTCATTGTAATTTTGATGTGGTTGTGGGAGAAAGTGATACCACGTTTACCTACACCACCATCTTGACCATTCACAGGGTTTTTAAGTCTTAAAGGTTAATTGTAACATAACATAGAAAAATTAAGTCATTGTTAGGTTTTGCAAAGACATTAATCTTATTCCATTGTTTGAATGCAAACTAAAAAGTATAGGATTTAACATCGTCGAGTGGAATGCAAGCAGAAATAAACAGAGGCCAACACCTTGTTTGTTGACCATGGTGTATCTGCAACTACCAGCAGTACATTGGATCATTTTATTCATCAAGACAAAAATAATGTGAGAAAATTAACTGGTCACTAAGGGGAAACTTTACCTTTAATCACATTTGTTGACAGTATTAAACTGTAGTGCATTCTTATAAAATGTCTCTCAATTTATTCAGGAAAATAAATTAGGATAGATGCCATATTTCTGTGACTTTGTACTGCATTTCTGAGGACATATGTCATCATGAGTTATGGCTATCTTCCAATAGTTGAGTGGCAGTGAGGTGCTGAAGGTCAACATGGTAGCTCATTGCTGGGTTCTGGCTCTGAAAAGCAAAGTATATCAGGTGTTCCCCTTTCCCAGGTGCAAAGGGAAACTACGGTTCAACAAACTGGTCTTTAACAGTGGCAGTTTTGACAGTGTGTTAGTGAAGTCAAAAGGTATATTAGTAATTTGACCTATAATCCTGCCAGGTTTTATAAGACTATAGTTTCATTCAAGTGTTTACTGATGTTTGATGAAAATACAACCATCTGCTTGCAGAAACTATACACACTAATTCATTCATTCACCTAATATATATATTGAACCACTGCCTTCTGCTACACATATGCAGGGGAGCCTTTAAAACATCACACAAGCTGTCTCCTCTGACAGAGTTTCCAGGACAGTGGAAAAGCTGACATTAAACAATTAATTACAGTAAAATGTGAATGTGGTAGAAAACTACAGGGACCTATGGTAGCATGGACCAGGTGTTCAAACTGAGCCTAGAAAATTAGGAAAGTCTTCCTGAAACTAAAGAAATACTCACATGCATATGAAGAAGCCTAATTACAAGAGGAAATAAATATCAGACTTCAAGTTAGTTTACTTTTTGTTTTATTACTAAAAGTGAACACAATACCATCTATCCTTTATCTGAGTAAGAAAATCATAAATTCAAAACTGATCAAAATGTTCTCAAGAGTTAAAGATATTGTTTTCATCAAAATTAACAAGTGTTTGAATTATTTAAAAATTTGCATTTTAGATTGGTGCAGCTAAGTTTTGATGAATGCAGGCAGAAATTCTGGGAAAAATGTATACGTGTAAGTTCTTTCAGGAAACACTTTCAAGTTAACTTTGTTTCCAAGTTAACCAGAACTATTAACATAAAGCATGTGTCTATTCTTGACTGCCTATACTGACTGGACTGATTTTCACATTTAATTGAAGCTTTACCAAGGTTTCAAATGTAATGTGTATTATATATCTAAGTGGACTGTCAAATCAAATCATTTATTTTAAAGAAGGTTGTTGAAACAGGTTAAGAATTAATTTTATCATTCTGGATTCCCTCATTCAGGGAGTCCTGACTTGAGATCTAGGATTAAAAATGTACTAGAAATTTTTCTAAAAAGTGATTGGTCAATAGGCTTTTTGAAAGAAAACTGATGTCCTCTATGCTTCTCATCACCCTCCCTTGTCTCTTGGAAAAGATTGGGAGAGGAAGACAGACTACTTCTTTCATGTTAATTACAGAGAGACAAAACTTTTAAGGCTTCTTACAAAAAGTTTGAGATATATCCTCTGCAGTCACAAAGATTGTTTGAAGAGCTTCTTGGGAAGAAGAGTGACAAGGAGATGAGACTGTTTCTAGGGGGTAAATCGGACTACCTTTCAATGGTAGGTCAAGTTATACATGAGTGCTTCCAATTGGGACAGACAGAAACCACATATGTGAGATAGTGAGCTTAGGCATGCTAAAGTTCTACCTAAGAAAAATTCCTGGTAGGTATGTCAAGACTCTAGAAATTATGAGGAGTGGGCTACCTGGGAAAAAAAAAAGGGATCTAAAGAGGAGGCCATCGGCTGAAAGAAAAGTACAACCCATATTCTGAAAGTTTCAGCTGGGTAGTTCCATCAGGAGAATGGGTTCAGCACCAAGGACAGAACCCACGATATTACCTCCATTTAAGCATCAGCCAGGCACACACAGCAAGAAATCATCTTATGCCAATAATCATTCATGTAAGAAATTTTACTGACCTCTTCCTTGAATTGTCTCTCTTTCAATTACACCACTACTCTCTAGCTATGAATGAGTTAGTATGATTATTGGAAGGGTAGGGTGAAATGAGAATAGAATGACCATAACTACCATCCCAACTACAAATTCATAGTTTTATATGGGCGTAGGTTGGAGGATGGAAGAGGAATTGCTGTTAAGTCAGGTTTGACATTGTGGTAGATTGTACTGTTTGTTTTCCAACAATTCTTTGTTCCCTTCTGCCCTTGTCTTATTTCCCACCCCACTGCGGGGAGTGTAATGCCTCGCCTTACTGTTGTTGAGCTGGGCCATATGAGTTTCTGTGGTCAAAGGAATGTTAAGTAAATAGAAAAAGAGAAGAGGCTTTAAATAAGGTGCTTACAGGATATTTTGTCACCTCTTGTATTTCTGTTATTTACCATGAGAAGAAATATTCTACATAGTAGCTGGAAGAAGAATGATACAGACAGGTGGGAAAGACCAGAAATGAACTAAAGCCTTATATCCAGATTAGAGCAGTTTAGCCCAGGAGAATTCACCAGAACCAGAGCTACTCCATGATTCTGCAAGAAAGATAGAAATACTTTCTCTGCCAGACACTAACATTTTGGAGATATTTCTAATGCAGCATAAAAACTATTATAAGCATTTTAACTACTACAGATTGGCCATTCTAATTTCTTCACTGAGATTTTGTTAATAATTTAATACAACTAGAGAAAATTTCACCATCTTAAAGTGAGGTTTAAAATTTTGAGGCCAAAGACTGAGATTGTTTCCAAGGGCAAGAAATCACTTTTCCACTGACTGCATGTTAATGAGATGGTAGGAAACAAGACTTAAGTTGTATACTATTGAGTACCACAACTTGCATTTGTCTATTACTTTAGTTTTTAAACAGTTACTCTGAGTAATAAACCCTTTTTCATTTAGAAATATAAATATCAATAGCATGTGCAGGACTATATTGTTTCATATTTTCAAACACTTTCCCACGTAAATCTATAATTAATGGGCACATAAAAATACTAAGTTTACTGTTTTCTAATGCTAAGGATGAAATAAATAATCAAATGATATTTCCAATTCATAATTCAGTTGAACTTGGCACATTTGTTGCAGTCCTTTACATTTAACTTATAAAGAATTTATGAAGGTCATGGGCCAAGAATGAACAAATGCCAGAATATTCTTTAGTATATAATAGTAAAGCTAAACATTTTATTATAGACATTAGCTGCTGATCCTGGGCTGGTACATCATGCCAAATTAATACATCTGCTCATAGTATCTGTCCAGTGGCAACGTCCCCTTTAAGTAACAGACAGCAAAAATTTTCTGTAAATAGTTTTCATCACATCACCCTGAGCCCAGGCCCATTTCATACCAGATAATAAGGTGATGTTAATCTTTTTATTTCTTTCTCTCTCTAGTAGATTACATCCTGTTTTAAATCAAACACAAACAAAATCTTACAGGAAACATAATTAGAAGTGAAATTGCTCTAAAGCATCTTTGTCTCTGGAGGAACCTTTTCATCCTCTGTGATGTGCTGAGAGGTATCTAATCTAATGATCAGCTGCCACCAGGTAATTGATATCCCAGAATTTGAACTGCTAGAGAGCCTATGTGTTTTACCTTTCTTATTTTTACCTCTAAATAAATAAAGGGATAAAATGGACCTGCATGACACTAAATTGCTGCTTTTGACAAGAACTTGCTTATGTTTCTAGTATTCATTCTTAATATGTCGTATTATTTTTCACATATACTTGAAGTGGCATGCTTGAAAACATAGTTACTCATCAGCATGGATACATGGGATTTTAAGAGAATTTTAAAAGTAGCTCTAGAAATTAGAATTCTCCACCTTCAAAAATTTTAGCATTCTTCTTGATTATGAAATAAGTCTTTTAAAAAATTATTATTTCATTACTAAAGTAATGAAAATACTAAGACCCTTCCCTTGTGGAAAATGAATTGAAAAAACTCCATAGGCAATGTAATTAAGGAGTTTAAGCAACCTGTTTTTTGATGATATGGGTTCTTAATTATTTGCTTTATGTTAACCCTTAAACAAAGAGTACTTTTCTACTCCTGCTGTATAAAAATTAAATACCATATAAGAAATTAAAGTTGGTTAAAGCCACTTATTTTGAGCACAACACAGATGTTCTTACTACACTTGATTTTAAGAGTATAAACATTATAAAGCACTTGAAAACAGACCTCCTATGACCTCAGATCTCCTTTACCTTATCTATATGTTTTATGAAGACTGATAGTTCATATATATTATTCCCTTTCCTGATAATTAGCAGAGCTGTAGTCTAAAATGTCCCCAAGGGAGTGAAAACCCCATCTCCAAAGACAGCATGGGAGAAATACAGTAGCCATGCAAGCTTTCTTATCTCTAGGACCATTCAAAGGCTAAATGAGAAAATCTGTGATTTAAAATAGCTGGCTTCCAGCTCACATACTTGCTGATGGTAATGAAGCTCCCTAATTAAGTTATATTATAGTCTTGGCACTACATGGGAAGAAAGCCACTCCTAAGGAGGAAACTTCAATATAATTCTCCACATGTTAAATTTCAGATAATAACCAAGCTGTTCAGAACTTATTCATAAAATTTATTTGATGGAGGTGAATTAGAACTATTCTAAGTATTAAAACACCAGTATATAATTCTGCCCACCTCATTTCTTTAACCATGCAAGCTGAGGAAAAAAATGTACAAAATTACCTTCAACAATGTCATTAGTGCAGAGGCGGCCCTTCCCTAATATGTTCATTTTCACAAAAGTAAAAAAAAAAAGAGTTACCCTCTTGCCTACAGGTGTTCAGTGGAAATGCTTTTCTCCCTCTTCTAGTCGTTTCTTCCAATACTATCCTTGATATATTTCTTAGTAATTTCATTATATATGTAAAGAATCTTTTTATTACCCATTCTCTCAGGTCCTCTCAGCTCCTCTTTCTCTGATCTTTTCCCTCATCTGATTATCAAGTTTTTACTTCCAAACTCATGTCCTAGATCTTGTCATTATAAACAAATACAACGCCTTCATAATTTCAATTTCATGCACACCACTTTCTAATTGTTAATTTTTAACTTCAGCTCACTCCCTTTAATATTGCAACTCCATTAATTCCTTCACAGCCACCAGAAGCTAAAATCTATTGATGTGGCTACCATCTTATCAGATCTCACTACACTTATGTCATCATTATCTCCTACTCCACTTCGATTCCATAATCTATCAATACAATCATTCCCTTACATATACTTCAACTCTCCTGCACACTATCTTATTTTGTACTAACTTTGGCCAAACTCCAACCCTGCTTAAATTTAACTCTGTCTCCTGTGATCCTACATACATGTAACTAAATATGTCCATAGAATAACACATTACCATTTTGGCTGTTTGCACTTTAAATACATTTCTATTTATCTCAAGTATGCAATCTATAGAGTTGCATGTCAATCATATGACATTTCCCTGATCTGTTCACTTTCCTCACTAATATTTGGTGACTCAGCTACCATTTTAATGAGAAAAATTTATAAGAGAACATTTATAAGTCTCCACATCACCTATCTACATATACTCTATCTTTTCTCCTTTTACTGTAGATAAAATATACATATCTCTGTGCATTAATTCTCAGCCATCTTGCATATTTAAAAACATGGCTTTCATCATTCTTGTACTTCTTAGCACTTCCATGTACTGGCACCGTACCCCCAAGCCATAACCACTTCTCACTAAGATTATTAGAGTGGCCTTTGAATTTGTCCCTCTGCTCCTGCCATTATCCCTTGTTATTTCCCAGATCACATTACTCTTTTCTTTAAATCATTAAATAGCTTAAAGAAAAACCAGATTCTTATGATGGCCCAAGGCTCGACTTGATGACTTGGCCTCCCGTTTCCTCTTTGACCACATCTTCTAATTCTTTCCTCCCAGCACAGTGGCCCCTTCACTATTCCTTACACATTCTGGGCAAGCTCTGACCTGCAGGTTGAACATACTGCTGCTCTTGTATTGCCCTGAATCCTCTTCCTATGAGAAATATATTTTACCTACATATAATATGTTTCACCAACTTTGGTTCTTTGCCCTGTTTATGACTTCTTTATGACTTTTCTATGTCTTAGTCATTGCTTCAATTTTTTCCATAGCATTTATCAATATCTGATATATTATTTTATTATTATGCTTATTTATTTTATCATCAGTCTTTAACCACTAAAATGTAATCATAAGTGGAAAAAAATTGTCTATTCTTTTTCACCAATAAATGTTCCTAGCTATATTCCTCAAATCTAGTAAAAATAGAATCACCATGTAATCCACCAATCCCATTTCTTGGTTTATATCCAAGAATTCTAATAAGGATCTCAAAGAGATATTTGCACACTCACATTTATTGCAGCATTATTCACACTAACCAATAGATAAAAGAAACCCAAATACATAGCAACAGATGAGTGGATAAATAAAAGTGGTATATATGTATAATGGGATATTATACATCATTAAAATGGAATGAAATTCTGTCACATGTTATGTAATGAAGAAATTATGCTAAGCAAAATAAGCCAGTCACACACACATACACACATAAACCCAGTAGTGATTCTACTCATATAAAGTATATAAAGTAATCAAAATCATACAAACAGAGATTAAACAGGTAAAAAGATAATTGCCAGGGCTGGGGGAAGGAGAAGGGAGAATTAATGTTATTGTGAGTAGAAAGTTGCAGTTTATTGAGATGAAAAAGTTCTAGAAATCTGTTGCACAACAATGTAAATATACTTTACACTATTGAACAGTAATATTTAAAATGTTTAAGAGAGTAATTGAATGTTATGTTTTTTGTAATAATTAAAAAGTGCCTATTCTCTGAAACCCTGACAATTTCATAATTGCTAAAAGTCAAACCAAATACCACAACTTTTAAAAATGTCTACTATATATAATACAAAGGATTTTATCAAGACACCAATAATTAAATTCCAGCATTTTTCAAGGAAGTTTCATTTATGAGAGAAAAAAAATGTAAGAAATGGTAACTTTATCAAAGTTTAGAAGGGACTGCGGTTTGAGATAAAGTGACCTCAATGATTTGGAAACACCATTTGGCATCTCCAATCAACAAATTGTAATGAAACTGGGAAACTCACCAGTGGCCACGGCAGAGTCTGGAGGTATAAGACCTTTCCTCTGCATGGACTTCTAAAGTTTCATGAGGCTTTTCCAGTGTGGGGAACAATGTCCAGAACTGGAGAAAAACTGTACCTAAATCTGGAAAAAATGAGAGTAGCTATGAAAGTTTATCATATGAGAGATGAAGATAACTTTGCTTTAAACTACTTTTATTACATAAAGTCAATATCTATTTGATGTATTCAGCATGCATACAGCACACCCAGAAAAAAACTCAGTCTCTGACACAATTTTTCACTGTGTGGCTGGTTCAGTGAGGATAAAGAATTTGCCTAAATTATACTGATTCTCTCCCTAAATCGGAAATGTGTATTCTGCCAATTTTTCAGTCAGATGTTCTAGGAAAGATATTGAGCACAGCAATTATTTCCCTGGAAGAGAAATCAGGCTAAACAGAAATTCATTTTGAAAGCACATTTCCTTCAGTGACTTTAACCTGTTAAGGCTTTTTCTAGTTTCAGCTTCCTCTTTTTTTCCATGATCCTGCTGAATGTCTGGTGGTTATCCACACCTACAATCTCTCTTTCAGGTTAAATACATACATGCATACATACATACATACATAATAGCAGTGCCCAGTCAAACAAGGATGTGAACAGCGTAGAAATCCAGCTTACTTTTAGGTGAGGTTGAGGAGCAAGTAATAGTCTTGATTTATTTGCATTAATTCAAATACAAATAGAAGAAAATAATATGGATGCCACTTCAGAATTCTGCAATGTACAAGAAGATAAACTGCAAGAGATAAGAAAATACTTTAGATTTACTACATAAAACAAATAAACTTTAGGCACCAGATGGTTTGCAATCTGAAAGAAAATAATGTAAAACTACACTATACAAGGAAAGAGAAAAAAATTGATAGAAATGTATCTCAGATAAAAAATAAGCTGACATATTAAATTTTTTAAATGTCAGAAGACATGTAATGGAATGTATCAGGAACAAATAAACAATAGGATTAGATACCTAGAGATAGAAGATAGCAGCGGGCAGGACCAGAGGGAGGGTGATTGTGTGAGAGAGTGTGCAAGTGTGTGAGAGAGTGTGAGTGGACATGAAGGTCAACAACCAAACCCAAGCAGTGCAGAGCCACGGAGCAGAAAGTTCCTGTGCTGTGGACAGGAGTAGCCGGCTACCACGGTAAGCGGCACTTCAGGGTGTTTCTCCCTGCATCACAGGGAGGTCCCACCATTTTGGAAGATCCCAAGTCTTCCCTGGGAGGAGGCAGTGGGAGCAGCTAGGGCCCAGCAACCTGAGCCCACCAGCGCACCTGGCACCATGTGACCAGTGAATACTCTGTGTCAACACAGACTAGTGCATAGTAGTGGAGGTCCCAAGGTGATGCTTGTGGAAGCCATGGACAGCTGGGAGCCAAGCACTATCCTCCACAGTAGCAGCACGATCAGAGTGGAGATATACCCCCAGCAACAGAGGCTGGGGAGCAGACATCCATCCCCAGGCAACAGAAGCACAGACCAGCAGCTGAGACCCATCCCAAAAAATTACAGCAAAATGCTGAGCAGGAGTTAAAACCCATGGGGCAGCAGCACCCCCCAGCCACCAGCAACAGGACCTGGGGCTCCACAAAGGCCTGTGTGGTCCAGCAGCTCATAAGAGCAGTGGGAAGCCGAAGCCCAAGAGAGATTAGTGTGATCCAGCTGCCCATGGGACCTGCAGGGTGCGGGGGCACCAGAGAGGCCTGTGTAATCCAGCTGCATACAAGATAGGCATAAAGGATGTGAAAATGGAGGCAGAGTGAATGGAAGCTACGCAGATAATCTCCCAGGACCAAACAAAAATTACAACTAAAATAAAGACAAATCCTGTAAAAAAGGAATAGTAAAGCATCAGGACAGGACCATATAACCAGGGACACTGAAGGGATCTGCAGAGGCGCGAGAGGGTGGCGGGCTGGGAGCCCACTGACAGCAGCAGTCTTAGCTGTGAGCAGTGCCCTTGGGGAATGAAGACGAAGCCTGCTCTACAGCACAGAGAGCCGGGGACAGAGTGCTAAAATAGCCACAGCCACTCACATGGAGGCTATGGCAGAGGGAGGGCAGACTGGGCTGGGACTTTGTGGGGACACCAGGGATTTGGAGGACACTCAGAGTTTTTGCTACAAAGGATGGTGGCCAGTGTGCTCTTCCAGAGCTGTGGGGGAAAGCAGCAGACCCCCCCCCCCTCACTCTCAGAGACTCAACCTTTCCCAGGTGAAGCAAAGAAATGCAAATTGAGGTTCATTAACAACCAGCATCTATCCCACCCTCTGGAAATCCTTGTAGGCAGAACACCAGGGCTACATTCCAAGGCACTGAGTAACAGACTACTAGCCACCAGGAAAAAGCTGGAGAATAAATGAACCTTTCCTGGGATTGCAAATATACCCAGGAAAGTAAGACTTGACAGTGATGTTTAACGTGGGCCCTCCTACTGCTCATCCAAACCCAGTAGAGGGAACCACAGACAGCAGAACACCAATACCCACAGGAAATATTTGGCAGGCTCCAAAACCCACTAAGATAGCCAAAATGGTGAAACCAAGAAACAATTCCCAAATGAAAGAACAAGAAAACTCTATCGAAGATTAGATAAATGAAAAGCAGTTAAGCAAATTATCAGAGGTAGAGTTCAGAGTCATGATCTTGAGGAAGCTCAACAACATGAATAAGGACATCAGCACCAAGAGTAAAGATATAGAAACTTTGAAAACCAACAGTGGAAATGAAGAATGACATAGCAAAAATTAAGAACACATTGGAAGGACTAACCAGCAGAGTAGAGAAAGCTCAGGACCGGATCAGTAAATTAGAAGACAGGGTAGAAAAAAAATCAACCAATCAGAAAATCAAAAGAATAAAACAATTTAAAAAGAGGAAGACAGCTTCAGAGAACTGTGGCACAATATAATATTGAAAGGATCTATCCAACAGAAAGATATAACCTTGGTAAACATATATATACCCAAAATAGGAGCACCAAAATACATTGAAAATCTTTTGGAGGACTTCCAAGGAGAAATTGACAGCAATACAATCATAACAGGAGACTTCAACACCCTGCTGACATCACTGGATAGATCCTCTAGACAAAAAATTAGCAAGGAAACAGAGACTCTAAATGAAGCATTAGACCAGATGGATTTAATGGATATCTGCAGAGAATTACACCCCAAAACTGCAGAATTCACATTCTTCTCAAGTGCATATGGGACATTCTCAAAGATAGACCACCTGTTAGGGCACAAACTAAGTGTCTACAAGTTCAAGAAGATTGAAATCATATCAGGCATCTTCTCAGATCACAATGGCATGAAACTAGAAATCAATTGCAACAAGAAGATGCATAGGCATTTGAAAATATGGAGGCTAAATAGCATGCTATTGCACAATGAATGGGTACCATGGAGATCAAGGAAGAAATTAAAAACTTCCTGGAAACCAATGAAAATGAACACACAACAACACAAAATCTATGGGATGCAGTGAAAGCAGTTCTTAGAGGGAAGTTCATAGCACTACAGGCCTACCACAAGAAGGAAGAAAAATGTATAATAAACTATCTAACCTCACAACTTAAAGAAGTAGAAATCAAACAAAAAGAAAATCCCAGAGCAAGTAGAAGGAAGGAAGTAGTAAAAATCAGAGCAGAAATAAATGACATGGAGACCAAACAAACAAACAAACAAACAAAAAAAACAATTCAAAGGATCAATGAAACAAAGAGCTTGTTCTTTGAAAAGATAAACAAGATTGATGAACCCTTAGCTAGACTCATCAAGAAACAAAGAGAGAGAACCCAAAAACACAGAATCAGAAATGAAAGAGGAGAAATAATAACTGATACCACAGAAATACAAAGGATCATTAACAGATATTATGAACAACTATATGGCAAATAAATTTGACAATCTAAGTGAAATGGACAAATTTCTAGAAACAAATAGTCTTCCAAAACTGAACCAGGAAGAGATAGAAAACTTGAACAGACCAATAACAACAAAAGAAATTGAAGATGTAATCAAGACTCTCCCAGCAAACAAAAGCCCAGGCCCAGATGGCTTCATGGGGGAATTTTACCAAACATTCAAAGAAGAACTAACACCCATTCTCCTAAAACTATTTCAAAAAATTCAAGCAGAAGGAAGACTTCCAAACTTATCTTATGCGGCCAGCATAATTCTAATTCTAAAACCAGAAAAAGACACTACAAAGAAAGAAAACTACAGACAATATCCCTGATGAACATAGATGCCAAAATCCTGAACAAAATACTAGCAAATTGAATTCAGCAATACATCACAAAAATTATTCACCATGACCAAGTGGGATTCATCCCAGGGAAGCAAGGCTGGTACAATATTTACAAATCAATAAATGTGATACACCACATAAATAAAATGAAAGATAAATATCATTATGATATCAATAGATGCTAAAGAATCATTGAACAAAATCCAGCACCCATTTCTGATAAAAATGCTCAGCAATGTGGGAATAGAGGGATCATATCTGGACATAATAAAGGCCATATATGAAAGACCTATAGCCAACATCATACTCAATGAGCAAAAACTAAAAGCATTTCCCTTAAGTACAGGAACAAGACAAGGATGCCCACTTTCACCACTCTTATTTAACATAGTACCGGAAGTCTTAGCCACAGCAATCAGACAGGAAGAAAAAATAAAAGGGATCCAAATTAGAAAGGAGGAAGTGCAACTGTCATTATTTGCAGATGACATGATACTATACATAGAAAACCCCAAAGACTCCATCAAAAATTTTCTAGACTTAATAAATGAATTTGACAAAGTAGCAGGATACACAATTAATGTCAAGAAATTGATGGCATTCTTATACACCAATGATGAACTCACAGAAAGAGAAACTAAAATAAATCCCATTTATAATCACAGCAAAAAAAAAATTAAGATACCTAGGAATAAACTTAACCAAAGAAATAAAGGACCTATTCACAGAAAACTAGGTCATTGAAAAAAGAAATGGAGGAAGATATAAAAAAGTAGAAGCACATACCTTGTTCATGGATTGGAAGAATCACATCATTAAAATGTCCATACTACCCAAAGCAATCTTTAGATTCAATGCAATCTCCATCAAAATACCAACGACATACTTCAGAGAACTAGAACAAATACTTCAAAAGTTCATATGGAACCAAATAAGACCTCGAATAACCACAGCAATCTTGAAAAAGAAGAACAAAGTAGGAGGGATCACATTGCCAGATTTCAGGTTATACTACAAGGTCATTGTAATCAAAACAGCCTGGTACTGGCACAAGAACAGGCAGATAGATCAATGGAACAGAACAGAGAATCCAGAAATGGACCCAAGACAATTGTTCAATTAATATTTGACAAAGGTGGTAAGAGCATACAATGGAGTAGAGAGAGCCTCTTTAATAAATGGTGTTGGGAAAATTGGACAGCTACATGCAAAAAAATGAAATTAGACCATCAACTGACACCATAGACAAGAATAAACTCAAAATGGATAAAAGACTTTAATGTGACCCATGAATCCATAAAAATTCTAGATGAAAATGTAGGCAACAAAATTTCAGACATTATACGCAACCAAATTTTCACTGGTACATCAACAGAGGCAACAGAAACAAAGGAAAAAATGAACACAAAGAACTACATCATACTAAAAAGCTTCTGCACAGCAAAAGATACAATCATCAAAATGGAAAGGCAACATACTGTATGGGAGAGCATAATTGCCAATGATATATCAGATATGGGGTTAATTTCCATATATATATAGAGTGCTCATACAACTCAACTAAAGGATGACAAGAACCCAATTAAGAAATGGACAGAGAAACTAAGTAGACACCTCTCCAAACAGGACATACAAATGGCTAAGAGACATATGAAGAAATGCTCAACATCACTAATCATCAGAGAGATGCAAATTAAAACAGCAATGAGGTATCACCTCACACCTGTCAGAATGTTCGCCATCAACAAATCATCAAACAACAAGTGTTGGCAAGGGTGTGAAGAAAAGGGGTGTCTAGTACACTGCTGGTGGGAATGCAGTGCAGCGACTATGGAAAACAATATGATGTTACCTCACAAAATTAAAAATTGAACTGCCATTTGACCCAGTGATCCCACTTCTAGGAATATACCCCAAGAAACCTGAAACACCAATCAGAAAGAATATATGTACCCCCATGTTCGTAGCAGAACTATTTACAATAGCTAAGATCTGGAAACAGCCCAAATGTCCATCAGTAGAGAAATGGATAAAAAAGCAGTGGTACATATACACAATGGAGTACTATGCAGCTCTAAGAAAGGAAGATCTCTTATCCTTTGAGACTACATGGAGGGACCTGAAAGTGTCATCCTAAGTGAAACAAGCCAAACAGAGAAAGACAAGTATCATATGATCTCACTTATTTGTGGAATATAATGGACATATCAGTCTGAGGAATGGGGTAGTCCCAGAGACGTGGAAGTGGGGTACAGACTAACAATCTCCAGAAGAGGGGGTGGTGGGGGAGAGATAAACCACAGAACTTATATGCATATGTATGAACAATGGACATGAACATCAAAGCTGGGGACAGGGCGGGGAGGGAGAGGGAGGGGGGAATCAGTGCAGGAAAAAGGAGAAACATCTGTAACAAAAATAAATTAATTAATTTAAAAAAAAGAAAAAAAGAATTATACCATGTAGAAAATGTTTGAGGTATTTTAAAAAATTAAACATGTAACTACTATATAACCCAGCAATTGCATTCCTGTGTCCTTACTGCAGTAAATGAAAGCTCATGTCTATACAAACAAACAAACAAAAACAATAAGATTAAACTATGGTAAAAAGAAATAAAATCATTTTGAAGGAAAATATCCAAGAGAAGCTGAGATATCCAAGAAAGACAAGAGGAGGGTTAAAAATACAGACACTTTGTACTTCTTAGGTATAAACCAAATAAATGAGAAAAATCTAAAAATATTTAAAAATTCCTAGTTCTGTAGGTGGCAAGGTTTCACTGAACATGAGAAATTATTTGAAAGTTGTTAACATGACTTCCAGTGTCCTGTCCAGCATTTAAGAGCATTGAAAGCTGCCACTCGGTTCTAACAGTAAAAGCTGAACAAACAGAAAAAGCAACTTTTCTTAGATCCTCAAAGAGATGAGGTCACAGGCCAATAACTGCCGCCACACTGGAAAGACTCACAGGCAAACACAGGGACATACTATTTACCCAAGCAGAGAAGACCACAATCTGAAACTTCCCTAAGAAACAGTAGCAGGGTAGGAAAACCTGAACTCCAATTGCTGGATGACTGGAGGCCCAGTGTGGACAACTTTGATAGTTAAAACTTCAGAGAACCCAGTCACAGAGGCCTCCCCCACCACCAGATTTGATAAGATTCCCCTGCAGGAGCTTGACCAGGTTCTCACAATAAATATGAGAAAAATCCTCCTGGGCTTTGGGTCAGAAGAGGGAAAAAAGAACCATTTTGAAATGTACTAGACTATTCTGTTCTTAACCAAACCTGCCCTCAGGGAAAACTAATTAAACAGAGCCTAAACTGCTGGGTTTCATTGGAGCCCAACTGACTTTGGGAGGTGGGTAGAAATATCCAATGCCACCTGGCTCTAATCTTCAGCTTGGTGACAAGGAAATCTCCAACTCCAGCTCGCTTCAGCCATCCTGTTCCCACTGAGGAAAGAGCAGGGATGAAAAGCAGGTGTGCAGGTCACAGTCCAAAGGCATAGGCAGATTAAAACGTAGTCGTGTGCTGCTTAACTACGAGGATGTATTGTGAAAAATGTGTTGTTAGGAGTTTTCACTGTGCAAACATAAAATGCACTAACACACACCTAGACAGTATAGTTACTGCACACCTAGGTTACAAAGTATCACTTACTACTCTCAGGCTACAAACCTGTACAGCATGTCACTGTACTGACGACTATAGGTACTTATTATGCAGTGGTACGTGCATGTCCAGAACATCTATACATAGAAAAGGTACCGTATATACCCTGGCTGGTTTGGGTCAGCGGTTAGAGCATCGGCCTGCAGTCCAAAGACACCCATGTTTGGTTCCTGCTAAGGGCATGTACCTCGGTTGCAGTTTGTCCCCGGCCCTGGTTGGGTTGTGCAGGTGGCAGCCACTCGGTGTGTCCTTTTCACATCAATGTTTCTCTCTCTCTCTCCCTCTCTCTCCCTCCTGCTCTATCTGGAAAAAAAAAAAAGGAAAAATGTCCTCGGGTGAAGATTAAAAACAAAAAAAAGAAAAGGTACAGTATAAAAGGCACTATATAAATTATAAAAAATATACATCTATCTAGGACCCATGCCATACATGGAGCTTGCAGGACTGAAAGTTATCTGGGGGAGTCAGTGAGTAGGGGTGAGTGAAGGTGAAAGCCCAGGACTGTGCTGTACACTACTGTAGACTTCCTGCACACAGTATGCTTGGGCTACACTAAATTTATAAAACACTATGAGGTTAAATCAAGCACAAGAAAAACTGATACAATCAAGAGACACGGTAAACACAAGATGTGTGAGGCTACTTATGACTGGTGTAACACATACTATTTTACAGCAAAATTTTTAATAAGTGAAAAGAATAAACTCTAAAATAATGACAAAAATATAGTAGTAAATATATAAATCAATAACAGTTGTTATCAGTATCAATTATTATGAACTGCACATAATTGTGTGTGCTATACAATAAAACCTCGATGGAACAGACTAATTCAGGCGAGGGGTGTCTGTTGAAGCCCAAGTCCCTTGTATAATCAAGTAGGTTTTCCGAATGCATGTGTTAAATTTGACAAGTTAGTTTACCTGTTTTTATTTATGTAGACATATTTCTGTAATTTCACAGAAATTTTTTTCTATATGTATTACTGTAATTTTGAATTTATACTAAATAGGTCCAGTAAATGAGTGCATTCACCAGTCACCGCAAGTAAACAAATGTACCACAGCTGGGGCGTGACTTAGCACACGTGGGAACAGTGGCCTACAGTCATTAAAACTGAAGCAGAAAGTCACACCACTTGACAACAGAACCAATTACCACCCTGAGTGTGGTGTGATCACGTGCTAATCAATTGCTGAACATTGTTTATGAGCAGTGACTCTTGGATTTAAATATGTAGACTATAGTGGTAGATGTGTAATATTTTTGTCAGTAAAATTAATACAGTTTATTCCCCACATATGGCCTATTTGCTAAAACTTGTTAAAAACAACTGTGAATCAATAACAAAAAATGACCTGTTAATATACAGTTGTCCCTCGCCACTTTGTGCTTCGACTTTCGCAGCTTCACTCTATCACAGTTTTTCAAATAAAGTATTGTATATAAATAAAGAATCCTACTTTGCAGAAATTCATTTATCGCAGTAGGGTTTGGAACTGATTAACCGCGATAAACGAGGGCCAACTCTAATTATAAGCAAATCTTGGTGAAAAGCATTTTAAAATTAACAGGGTGTTAATTTTCACATATAATGTATGGACCAGAAATTTGTCTATTTAATCTGAAGTTCATTAAATAGAAGTCTGCAAAATGGAGGGTTTACTACAGTTGCATAGGCCTGGCAGTGCAGTAGGTGTGTTTACACCAGCATCGTCACAAGCATATGAGAATGCTTGGTGCCCACAGCATCACGACAGCTACAATGCCACTAGGCAATAAAACTTTTTCTTTTGTTTTTAAATCTTCACCAGAGGATATTTTTGCATTTATCTTCAGATACAGCAGGAGAGAGAGAGGGAGAAAGAGAGAGAGAGAAACATCAATGTGAGAGAGACATCGACACGACCCCAACTGGGGCCGGGGACAAAATGCAACCGACATACGTGCCCTTAGCAGGAACCAAACCCGGGACTCTCTGGTCCGTGGGCCGACGCTCTAACTGCTGAGCAAAACTGGCCAGGGCAAGACGTTTTCAACTCCATTATAATCTTATGGGACCACCCTTGTATTTGTGGTCCATGGTTGACCAGGATAATGTTATGAAGTCTATGTCCGTGCTGAGAAATAACCGTAGGATTATAGAAAGCTTCCTCTCCTTCTACAACTTAACACCACATTACCAAAGACCAATTTAAACCAGTTTCTTTTGTCTAGTACATCATGTTCATTATATATGGGGGAATATGTTTACAGTTGTTCTTACGGAAAACAAGATAATAAATAATACAAAAGTGAATTCTGTTTTGTGTACTCATAACTGTAAACCTACTTTTGCCCCATCCTCTATATACAAAACAAACAAAAAACCCCAAGACATACTAAAAAAGGTGAAAAACACATTAGAACCAGACCCCAAAATGGCAGGAATTTAAAAATTAGCAAGCCAGGAGTTTAAAATCACTATGATTAAAATGCTGAGGGCTTTTGTGGATAAAGAAGATAGCATGTAACGTAAGAGGAGAGATGGAAATGTGAAGGCTCCCTACTCCAAAAATAATAATAATAATAATACTAGAAGCCAAAACACTGTAACAAAATAAAAAATACCTTCAATGAGCTTATTAGTAGACTGGACATAACTGAAAAAGAATTACTGAGTTTGGGGATCTCTAAATATTGATTAAAAACTGAAGAGCAAACAGCAAAACACTGAAAAAATATAAAACTATAACAAAATATTCAGGAGCTGTGGAACAACTCGAAAAGATGTAACAAATGGACAACAGAAATAACAGAAGGAAAGAAAAGGAATATAGGCAATATTTAAAATAATAATGACTGAGAATTACCCCAAATTTGATCAGATATCAAACCACTGATTCAGGGAGCTTAGAGAAAACCAAGCAAAGTAAATGCTTAAAAAACCTTTACCTTGGCACGTTTTCAAATTACAGAAAATAAAAAATAAAGAAAAAAATTCTAAAAGAGGCCAAAGGAGGAAATGTACCTTACTATACACAGAGTAATAAATGTGAGAATTTTATCTGGCTTCTCAGAAAGTAAGCAAGGAAGATGAGAGTAAAATATTTAAACTATTTAGGAAAAAGAAACACCCACCAACCTAGAATTCTGTAACCTGTGAAATCATTCTACAAAAGTGACAAATAAATACTTTTCATACAAACAAGAATTGAGATAATTTGTTACTGGTAGGCTGCCTTGTAAGAAATGTTAAAAGAAGTTATTCAGAGTGAAGAAAAGTGTATAGGTGAGACACTTGGATTTACCTAACAGATGGATGGAAGAGCACCAGAGAAGGGATAAAGTAAAGATAAATAAAAACTTGGATATTTCTAGATTTATATAACAGATAACAACGTGTTCAAAATAATAGCAACAATACATTTGCATTATATATACATATATATAAACAAAATAAATAGCAAATGATAAAGGGACAAGGTAAAGGAATTAGAATTATTCTATTATATTCACACTGCCTATGAAGGTACTCTCAGTCCCTGTGAAGTGATATAGTTTTATTTAACAGTGGACTTGAATCGGTTGTAAATGTATATAGCAAACTCTAGCACTACCACTAAAAAAAGTTTTAAAAAGTACAACTAATATGATAAGAGAGGAGAGAAAATGGAATTATGTAAAATGCTCAATTAAAACCACAAAAGGCAGATAAATGTAGAAACAAAGATCACAGGCACATAGAAAACACTAACAAATATGGTAGATAAAAATCCAAGTATATCAATAATCACTTTGAATGCCAATGTCTAAATGCACCAAAAGACAGATTGTCAGAATATGTAAAAAATCAGATCCAACTATGTTACCTATGCTTTAAATATAAAAATGCATATATGTTACAGGTAAATGAATGGAGAAAGGTATAACATTCTAACACCAGTCAAAAGGAAATGGAAGTAGCTATGCTGATGTTTACAGAGCACACTTCAGAGCAAGGAAAAGATCAGGGGTAGAGAGAGGCATTACATAATAACAAAGGGATCAATTTTCCTAGAAGACATAATTCTCATTGTGTATGTGCCTAAAAAAAGAGGGTCAAATTATGTGAGGCAAAAACTGATAGGGCTCCATGGAGAAACAGATGACTCCACTATTACAGTTTGGGATTTTAACACCTCCCTTTCAGAAATGGAGCGATCCAGTGGGCAGAAATCAGAACATAGTTGAACTCAACCAACACCATCAATCAACTGGATATAATGGACATATTAAACACATTTTATAGAGAGTATTACTTATAAAACAAGCTTATAGTTCTGAAATTTATCTAAATTAGAAGCCAAATGAATGAGTAAAATTTAGAAGAGTTCTCAATTTCAAAGCCATTGAGGATTTGTATTAAAAACAATGAATCTATCAAATCCACTTTATCCTCACGTCAGTCAGGACATATTTTTCTTTAGTCCAAATTCCTATAGCTTTCAAGATGGGGGAATTATATATAATGCTTTCTAAAGGTCATACCCAATTTAAGCTTCCTTTTTTCTCATATGAACCTGCCCAAGTTCCTAAGTTTTACACATTTCTCTACTAACTTGGCTATCTGCTATCTACCTTAACCTCAGTAAAAATTATATTCAGTAAAAATTATGTGTAGAAGTAGAAACACACTTTGAATACGTCAAATTTTTTTCACTTCAGTTTTTTGAGAAGAACAAGTTTCACTATCTTCATTTCATTTGGTTCATCCACAACTTTTTAAATATCTGACACGAGGAAAGTTAGCACCATGCCTTCAACTTTTAACTTCAGTGTTTAACTCAGGCAGAAGGTCAATGAAGAGATTCTTCCTCGTGTTCCTCCCCACTAATTTCCCAGCTTTGAAAGAGGTGGCCCTGCTATCAAAAGGCTCCGGGCGCATGTTAACTGGCACGAAGTGAAGCGTTTAATGCAGTGTTTAACATTCTGTGAGAAACTCTCAGAAATTACACAAAGGAAATAGAAAGACCAGTTGTACTTGTATTTCTGACATTGGCCTCAGGACCACTTATCTGGAAAATTAGCATCTGTCCAAGAATGATAAGAGCTACAACACATAGAGATAAGTTGGAAAATAGACTTGAAGAAATCCAAAAACAATCTTTTCCAATATACACACCCGAAATGCATGCTGAATTTGTAAACTTTATACCTGTACGTACACTCATGTTTTCAGGTAGACCATGCTTAAAATAATTTATCTAAATAAACTACGGTTTAGATCTAGGTGAGTGAGCCAATGGCAGGCTAGCTGCAGAGACTGGCTTACCCAAAGGAGAATCAGAATTCCATTTCATACAGATTTTTACTAAAAATTGGAATAACAATATTATTCTCATTCTACCCTAAATTGTCTTTCTTTGTGGAAAGGAAGATAAATGTGGTTAACGTTTCTAATGACCAAAGCTTATGTTTGAAAAGGACTAAAGCCTTTAGTTTAAACTTTTAGAGTCCAAGTGAAAGGTCTGTGTGTTTAAGAGGGATTAAAGAAGACACATTCCTTCTTAGATACTACTGGACTCTTGTTACTATCCCACCTAATCCTCAAATGTCACTCATGTATAAACAGCATTCAGTCTAGATCTATCTATATCTGAAACTTGATGTTCTATGACTAAAACATAGTTCACAAAATTTGTTGTGTGCTGCTTAATCTGCCTCTGCAAATTAATTTAAGAGCATGAGACAAGTTGTTAGGATGTGGAGATAACTAATTTTATGGACTGAACAATATACTATTATAAAATATGTGCCCAGTCAATATTCCACAATACAGCTCCTATGGGCACAATAGACAGTGAAGTTTGCCATTTATAAACTGTGACGATGACAATGAAGTGGTATGTCATTATCATATTCAATTGGGTAAATTTACTAAATACTTTCTTATCATATTGAACAGGTTTTTAGGTCTGAAACTAAATATCAAGAGGTTTTGTTTACCAGGCACTTTTGAAACCATGCAGTGGGAACCCGGCCACTGCAGCCTGGCCATACCCATCAATAAAACTTGGATTGAAAAGAAAGGCTGGATTAGGAATTCAGAGAACTCGGTTCTAATCTCTGCTTTGTCCCCACCATCAGTTGTATGACTTTGGACAGGCTCCTACATCTCTCTGATGAACTCATTTATAAAACAAAGATGTCAATTTAGATATTCTCAGGTTCCCTTTCAGGAACAATATTTTATCCTAAGACTCTTTCTGAACTGACTTGTCTTTTGTGTTTTCACAGAAGGTGACCAAGACAGAGCTGGACAAGAAGGAAAGCAGTCCAGGATCTTTCCGTGAGAGAGCTGCAGGGGCAGCAGCTGGTTTGCAGAGTAGGTTTAGGCTGAGGATAGGACATTGTCTTCAATATCTAGGAATCTAAGCTACAACACCACATACAAGCAGAAGAGTATTATTTTTAAATGTGGGGGCAGGACACAGCAAGCACTCAGTGAGTAGTCTGAAAACGCATACATACAGCTGCGCTGTGCCTGGGAGTTGGGGAGTGAATCCTGAATACTTTTCTTGTCTTCCCTTTGATGCACTGATCACTGAAGGACTTTTGGGGGAGTTACCCTAGAAATCTGAGCAGCCTAGAACATAGGCCTTGTCTCTTACTTTACCTGTCAGACCTCATTGTCTGCTATAAACCTACAAGCTCAGCCTCAAACAGAGAAAACAAACAAAAAACAAGTAGCTGTGTCCCCACTTACCTTACTCCCTATTCTATGGTTTGTCACAGCAACTTTTGTTATCTCCATCAAACTTTCTCCAACTTAACCTCTCTCTGAAATTGATATTTTATATAGCTTTCAATTTTCTAAATATTATTAATTGCCTACCATATATTTGCTTTGTGTTTTAAATTATTGTTTAACAATGTCATGAATAAAGATATTTTAACCAACCCCCCCTCAACAAGAGTGTAACCTCACTGAAGTCCAAAAGTAAAAGTTCTATGGCTTTGGGGGCCCAAGAGTAGCAAGTCTAGGCCCATGACTGTGAGAGATGCTTATCAGATAAGTTTTACACTTTTTCTGATCTTCCTAAGTGGTAATTCATGTCTTCAAATTTTAAGTTTGGCACCTCAAATGGTAAGGACTAATGCCAAAAATTCCTGACCAGAAGCAAAACATTTTTCTCTTTACAATTATTTCACATATTATTTTAAATCATTTATGAAAACATGTATCAGTTTTGTATCAATTTCTAGTCTCTGATTTTACTGCTGCAGTGAAAATGTGGGTTTCAGTGTCTTAACCATAAAAAAGGTAGTCCATCTAAAAATGCATCAACATAGGTTATGGACTAAATTGTTTTCCCCAAAATTCATATGCTGAAGCTCTGATATGCCAATGTAATTGTATTTGGAGATAGAGCCTTTAAGGAGGCAATCAAGGTAAAATGAGGTCATAAGGGTGGGGCCCTACTCTTGCAAGACTGTAGTCTTTATAAGAGGAAGAGACGCCAGAGGTCCTTCTCTCTACATACACGCACAGAAGAAGGCAATCTGAGGACCAAAGGGAAAGGCAGACATCTACGAGTCAGGAAGAAAGGCCACGTAAGAAATCAACCTGAGAGCACACTGGTCTCAGACTTCTAGTCTACAGAACTGAGAAAATTGGTTTCTGTTATGTAAACCAGTGTGGGATTTTTGTTATGATAGTCTGACCCGACTAATACAATACACATGCTTGTTTTTATCTTCATAGTCTCCTACATGTCTTCTTTCACTCTTACATAGGGCAAACTTGAATGTATCTAATCTCCTTATTAAATAAAAACAGTTTTAACTAGTCTTCTGAATTTATCTTGCATTTTTGTTCATTGTTTTTGCAATTCAATTAAATCTTTAAAGATTTTGTGTTATATTTACAAGATTAGTAAAACATTGGTTCTACCCATAATCCAGTATATTGTCTGCTAATCTGGAAAGTCTCCATGTCAATATCTAGCATATTGCTTAATGGAAGTAGGTAATTTATAAGACACTCCAAAATGATAACCAGATAACAGTGAACATATTATGGGCATATAAATGATTGATGAGCTAAAAAAAATTCCTTTTTATTCACATATGGTCCAATTTTATATTGAAAGGATACAGTATGACACATTGTTTCTTTAAAATAACATAAAATTTTTGTTTCATAGGTTTTTTTAAACATTTATATACTATTTATTATTAAAATTTTATTTTTTCCAGACTAATAGATTGTCACAGTCAAAATGATTAAATAGGATTCTAATGAAAAACAGTAGTTTCCTAGTCCAATTTATCTTTCAACTCATAACTATTTCTTCTGATATTCAGTTCTATATTCTAAAGTAATATGCTTGTAATGTATCTTGATTTGTTAATTTCAAACATTATTATTGTCTTTCTATTTTATAGAAGTTAAAGAGTTAGCTCTATAACAACAATCCTCCTACTTCTTATACTCATTTTTCTAATATAGTTATATCATAATTTTTTATTGAATTATCACTTAATATATAACTATATGAATATTGTTCACCTTTGAGCCAATTAGTATAACTTACCTTTCTTGTTTCATTTTTTTACCTCAAGTAAACTAACATTAATTTTTCTTGATAACATCTTACATAACTATATTGCAATATCAAAACCAAGAAATTGACATGGGTATAATCCAGAGACCTTATTTAGATTTCATAAATTTTACATACACTCGTGTGTGTGTGTGGTTCTATGCCCTTTCATCCCTTGTATAGATTCATATGATCACCACTACCATCAAGATGCAGAGCTGTTATATCACCATAAAGACAGAACACATGTTAACCCTGTATAGTCACCCTTTCCTCTCACTCCTTCACCCTTAACCCTTGGCAACCACTAATATGTTCTCAATATATAACATTTTAAGAATGTTCAAATCGATTTTTAAATCTTTTGCTTATGTTTTTATCTCTAAGAGTTTTCTTTGTTTTCTGTTACTTTTTCATAGCATTCTGTTCTCTTATGTTGCATGTAGTATTTTCTCTCTTCTGAAAATAAAAGGGATAGCTATAGATTTTGTTGTTTTGGAAGTTTTCTTTTTCTGCTACATTTATTTCTTTTATCTAAGTATCACTCTCCCTTTATTGGTTTTACTTTTTTCTTCATAATCATTTATTTGAGCGATGTCCTAAAAAGTTAATTGAAAGAACTGTGTGAAAGTGTAAGGCTTGTGGGCTGAATGTTAATCTTTGCTTTGGTGAGACTGCAAATATCAGTGTCTGGTTTTTGTTGTTGTTTGTTTTTAAATCTAACACCTCACTGACAACATATACTCAAATTAGGCCATATGATTTAAAACCTATTTGAAATAGAACTCTTTTCATCATCTACCTGTAAAACCTTAAATTATTGGAAACTTAGATTTGGCCATTTTTAATGGGTGCTTTAATTGTGCACATCTGGTTCTGATGTTTTAGTCTACTGCAACAGCATCACAGATGCCAACATCACCACAGATGCCAACATCACCTTTGCTAGCTGTGCCCCCAGAAGACACTTGAGTTAATAGATATTTACAACTCAAGCTCCCAGACACATGTTGCCTTCAAATTACAAAATTGGCTCTGGCAGGCCAGTGTGGCTCAGTGGATTGAACATCGTCCCATGGACTGAGAGGTCCTGGTTCAATTCCCAGTAAAGGCACATGCCCAGTTTGCAGGCTCGACCCCCAGTAGGGAGCATGCAGGAGGCAGCCAATCAATGTTTCTCTCACACATTGATGATTCTCTCCCTTCCTCTCTAACAATTCAATTAAGCCTTGGCCTGTTTGGCTCAAAGGTTAGAGCATCAGCTGGTGGACCAGAGAGTCCCAGGTTCAGTTCCTGCTAAGGGCATGTACCTAGGCTGCAGTTTGTCCCTGGCCCCGGTTGGGGTTGTGTGGGTGGCAACCACTTGATGTGTCTCTCTCATATCAATGTTTCTCTCTCTCTTCCTCCCTCTCTCCCTCCCGCTCTATCTGAAGATAAATGCAAAAATGTCTTCGGGTAAGGATAAAAAATAAAATACATAATTCAATTAAAAATATTTTTAAAAATATGGCTCTGTCTCATTTTTAATACCATAGATATACAAACATAAGACACACTTCACTTCATTGATTATCTTTTTAAAGAGAATACCCAGTCCCACATCCCAGTTGATATCACCCTAGCCCGGGAGCTCACCACTGGAGATGATGTCATCCCCTGAAACCCTGCAACATCTTCACCTCAGACACTAAACCCTCTACCTTACTGACACCCACAGGCTGCCTTTCCTAAGGTCTTGACAAAATAGACCTGAAATACTTATTGCTTTTCTTTCTTTGATATTATGGATTATATTGTTTTATGAGCTTGTTATTTAACATTCCTGGTATACTCCTTGCTTTTGCCAACACATACCCCTACACTCCAGTGCCTGAGGGAAAGATTAGTAGAAAGTACTATAATCTGTGACATTCTAAAAATTAATGGAGGTTATTGCTTTCTCTAGGCAGCAACTATCTCATATCAGTAACTACTTTTACCATCTGGGGAGAGGATGATCCACTTCCCAGTTCCTTCTCCTACTATCCCCTTCAACTTTCCACCCCAACCTTCTGCCCTGAGCATCCAACCACGATCCCCTCAACCACAACATCCCTTCCCCCTGGTTACACACAAATACCACCAATCTTTGCATATACTTTACTAAACTATCTGTTTATACCCTCCAACACACAAACCTGCTTGAATGGCTACTTAGACCTAAGGAATACACCAAAATATATATTATCATTTATATGTGTGCATGTGCACATGCATGTGTATATTATACTTTTATACATATTCCAATGCCTTCAAGATTTTGGAGACCATAAATTTCAGCTGTTTTCTTGGCTAATTCCAGATAAATAGGAAACTTCATTATAAGTCAGCCTATAAAGACACCTTATACTTTTACTTATGCTTCTGCTTTTTAATTTTATAATACAATTTCTATACTGTCTAGGGCAACTTAAGTCATACTCTTTGAAGGTCTCCTCTAATAATACCAAATAATTTGGCTCAAATTGTGTCAAAAGCGAACTGCAACATCACTTTATAAATGCTGTCTTAATCCAGTTTTGAAGCCCTGGATAGAGTTCTCCTTCTTGAGTAGTCAATTAAGTGCACACCCTTGACTACCTCCTCTACTGAGCTCTTATATCCTGGGCTACTATCCACCTGTCTTAGTCACCCCAGGGCCAAGGACCAGGCAACCAGGGACCGCCCCTATACCTCAGAGCCCCTGAAATTATTTGAACAAGCCCATTTTAAACCTGCTTACCTTGCCTCACCTGTTGTTTCCTGTGGAAACCACAATAAAGGCTCTTGACAACAGCTCCCCTCACCCCTCTGCTTGGAATCGACCCCAGGTGGTTCCCAGTGGAGGCCCTGTTGGGTGATGTGTTTCTCCTCTCTTGGGATCTGAGATGATAACAAACTATATTTTCAATGGCCACTGTCTGCTGATCTTTTGGCATTGCTATACCAAAATAATTTAAAAACTTATTAAAACAATATTTGTCTAAGTCATACAATTTTTCTGACATTTCATCAAAGTTTCCTATCCTGAAGGATTCAGTTAAAACGTGTCTAACCACTTGACTTTTCTTTGCTCAGGGAATAAGCAGAGAAATTAGGAATTGCCGATAAGAGTAATCTTTTAGTTTTCTGGAAAGTTAAATGAGTAAGAGTATAGACACGAGCCCAGAAAGCAAAAATTCCAGTCAGTCTGGGACAAATATATTTTTTGTTTTTGATGTAGGGGCATATATAAAGAAAGCATTTTTATTTCCCATTCTGAATTATTATCTAATCAAACCTTATGTACCTAGACTATCAGTTTTCATTTTTTTTTTAAAAAAGAACAGCTTCACACCTGTTAAGGACATGCAGCTCTGATGTTTATAAAATGATTTATTTTTACATTTATTATTATACCCATTGAGATTTATTTCCATTTTGAGTTATTTCTACTTTTTCATTTGAAGCTATGTGGTTCAAGGGGTGGAGGGTGGCAGGAAGGCAGAGGGGTGGGTGGGTGAAGTATGATTACTCCGAACAAAATTACTAATCTCTGATTAAAATGATTATACTTTAGAATTACAGCATAAATAGTCAACAGAATTACAGCATAAGTAGTAAACATTGATGGCAATCTTTTAATTTCAACATCCTATGAAATCTTGACACACACAAAAAGGTAAGTCACTAAATTCAACTTCCATTGCCGATTCTGCAAGGTTCAAGAAACCCCTGGTGACTCTGGAATAAATCAAGCAAAGCTTAGCCAGCTCAGGAGGGATTAATATACTTTGAATTACTTTAATCCTTTAGGCTCAGAGTAGTTGTTATACCAAATACATATGAACTTCCTGGGAATAGAATTTCCCAGTTTTGTATGAATTGAAATTTCCAATACTGACTATGTTCAAAGGTCAGTGCCCCCACCCCACCCCACCAGTTTAATTTCTCCCGTGGTAGAGTTGCATTACAACCGCCTGTGTGTCCTGGAAACTAGGGAAAGGATCACAGATAACTAGGAGATGCAGACCTGCCCTATTTGGTATATTTTGGGACCTACTTTTGCCTGTGTGAATTAGTTTTAATCCACAGGCCTTAATCCCTAATGTTAGCTCAAAAGAAACGATTCTCACCCCTCTTTTTTTTATCCCCATTGGGCCAGGTCATCATAATCCCCTTCAGGCTGTCCTGTTTGTTTGTTTTTTTCCCTTCTATTCAAGTTGACTGGCATACTCACTTCAATTTTCCTTTAGGAAATTTTCTAATGTATGCATTGCACACTCTTACTGATGGACCATGGAATTGTGTCAATAGAACAAGCAGTCTTCACTCAGTGTTTACTAAAACTGTTTCAGAATGCTCAGTCCTGAATCTGTAACCACACATCCAATCTTTCCAGGTGTTATAGCCACCTCTCCCCTCCCCACTTTTTCTTCTGTAATTCTTATTTACTGTTTAACATAAAGTTCGTTAGCAGTTTCCTTTCACTGTTCTCATTCTATTGCATGCTTTCCTCATTATTATATTCTTAGCCACATGACCAACAGAACAAATGGAACATTCCAGGCAATGTCAGAGCTGGCCAAAAACACAGGGATATTTGTTTGGTATCTAATATCAAACCTACTTTAATCACTGGGCACCAAGTAATGTTTAAAGAATTGCACCTGTATAATATTATTATAATCATGTATACCTGAGGTATTAAAACTCACTAGCCCAGCTGGCATGGCTCATGGCTCAGTGGTTGAGTGTCAACCCATGCACCAAGAGGTCACCGGTTTGATTCCTGGTCAGGGCACAGGCCCACCAGGTTGTGGGCCCATTCCCAAGTAAATGGCATGCAGGAGGCGGCCAATCGATGTTATCTCTCATTGATGCTTCTATCTCTCTCTCCCTCTCCCTTCCTCTCTCTGAAATCAATAAAGAAAAACTTTTTTAAAAAAGTCATTAAATTTATATATGCAGCCCTGGCTGGTTTGGCTCAGCGGTTAGAGCATTGGCCTGCGGTCCAGAGAGACCCAGGTTTAGTTCCCACTAAGGGCATGTACCATGGTTGCAGTTTGTCCCTGGCTCTGGTTGGGTCGTGCAGGAGGCAGCCATTCGATGTGTCCCTTTCACATCGATGTTTCTCTTTCCCTCTCTCTCCCTCCCACTCTATCTGAACTAAAAATGGAAAAATGTCCTCGGGTGAGGATAAAAAAAAGAATTATATTTGCAAATATTTGAGCATAGGTAAATATTTCTGTGGATAAATTTTTTAGCTTCCTTCAGATTCTCAAAGTATTGTTTGAATCCAGAAAGATTTAAGGACCACTGAATGTCCTTTCTATTAAATAGAAAGTGATCAGTGATTTATAAGAACTCTTTATGTAAGAAATAAGCTCATTACTAAAGTAGAATCTCTTTCATGAGCATATATTCCACAATGATGGATGATATGGTTTTTGAACTCCCCGATGTATTGAAATCAAAGATAAAGTTAAATAACCTTTAAGCGCTTTTCTTGGGACAAATATTTTTCTAATACATAACATAGTCTTATTGATTGCCTGTCTGCAAAGCAAAAAAATACAGTGACATTATATGATTATTTGAGGAATTTAAATAGCCAGGATATCTAAAGGCAAATAATTTAAGTTTTTAAAACAATCCTGGACTTTTACTACCATTAATGTCTGATTAGGTCATTCAGATCAAACCTTTCAGTGAGGACAAGTAGTAAATATGGCGATAAAGAAGAGTCAATGAGATAGTCAATAGTTTCTCAGCAAGAATCGGAAAAAGGGAAAGCCCAGGAGTCTAATGACTAAATGGTGCTTTTGTCCCATAGGCTAGGAGCAAAGGCACTGGACGGAGCACAAGAGGCCCCAGGGGGTTGTGCCTTAGGAACAAGGAAGAACTACAAGTAGATAGGTTTTCCTGGGACTACAGCTCAGAGAGTATTACCTAATTCCTGACACTGAAATAACACCTCAGTTCCTCAGGAATTCCAGAGTGCACGTGCCCACAGGTACCTGGCAGAATCAAAGGAAAACCATCTCAAGTAGAAGCATGTCTTCACATGTTTCTCCAGGCCAGCAATAGAGTGTGTGAGCTTGGCACTCACTTTGAATATAAAATTCAAGGGTGGAGCCTCAAAAAATTAAAACTATGATACATATTTTAATATTTTAAAATTAAACTCAATGATAAAGAGATCCTTAGTGAACAGAATACTACCTGTTTTTAAAAGGCAGGATCTGGTAATGTCCGGTTTCAGATGCAGTAAAGTGTTGGCACTTACCTCTTTATGCCAATAACAAGTGAAAAACTGAATGAACTATTAAAGCAGCAACTCTTCCCAAAACTGCCCCTAAAACTGGGGAGACCGCTAGACAAATACAGAAAATCACAACTTAACCTGAGCAGAAACTCACATGCTGATGCCTTCATGAGAACCAGGGCGAGGCAGGAAAACTTGAATTCTGTCTGAAGATTTGCTGCAGGCTCCGTGTGGGACGTTCGAGAGAGAAAATCTCCAGGGTGGCCTCTATAGGGAGGGTTCCACGCTATGTGAGTTTTACCTCCTGGAGCCTGCCCAGGTCCTCACAGTGACTACTGAAGAATAGCCCCCTTGTGCATCCCACGGCTACGGGGGAAGCAGCCGTTTCTAAATACAACAGCGCAGTCTCTTCTTCTTAATAAGGCTGCCCTCAGCAGAAATTAGTTAACCAGAACATAACCAGCTGGTAAAGCAGCCTAAGTGGCCTCGGGAAGGAAAATATTCAACTACTGGCTCTGACCTTCTACACAAAGGAAAGAAAATATTCGATGCCAGCCCCCTGCAGCCTTCCATGAAGGAGAAGAGAAACACACAAGTCCAGGCCGTTTTTGTTATTGGTCTCACCTAAAGAGAGGATACCAACACGCATTTGTGAGGGTCACAGCGCAGAGGCTCAGACTCACTAAGACTGAGATGTGTGTGACAGGACCCCAGAATGTTTGCACTCACATCTCACCAGCCTGTCACTACAGGCCTGTTTGTAGCGATTCCTTTTATCCAATTCATTATGTCCCAATACCAAGGAAAAAGTACAACATAGTATAAACATGCAAAAAACAGTTCGAAGAGGCAGAGTAAACATCATATAACAAGACTCAGATATGTCATGAGTGTTGCAATTTTCATACCTGGAATTCGAAACAGCTGTGATTAAAAGCCTGCAGGCTCTGATGGATAAAGAAGACAGTGTGCAAGATTAGATTGGTAACATAACAAAGAAAATAAAGTTCTAACAGAGAACCAAAAAGGAATTCTAAAGATCAAAAACAATGTAATAGCAATGAAGGATGCCTTTGATGGGCTTATTAGCACACTGAACGTGGTTAAGAAAAGAATCTCAGAGCTAGTGAACATCTAAATAGAAGCCTCCAAAACTAAAAAAACAATCTGGAAAAGACTGAAAACAGAACAGAATACCCAAGAACATGGGTAAAACTACAAAAGGTATAGCACAGAGTTATTAGGAATACCAGAAGGATAAAAGACAAAGAAGCAGAAAAATATTTCAACAATAATAACTAAGAATTTTCCCAAATAAATGTCAGGCAACAAACCACAGACCCAGCTAGCTGAGAGTACACCAAGCAGAATAAAATGCTAAAAAGACAAAAACCTAGGCATATCATTTTCAAATCACAAAAACTCGAAGATACAGAAAAAATCCTGAAAAAAGGGTGGGGGTCTTATTTATAGAGAAACAAAGACGATAATTACTTCTGACTTCTCAAAAACTATTCAAGGAAGATGAGTGTTGAAAAGAAAAGGTGTTGATAGGGATAAAAAAAAACCCACCATACCAGCATTTTGCACCCTAAAAAAAATAAGCTTCAAAAATGAAGGATAAATAAAGGATTTATCAAAAAAACAAAATTGAAGGAACTTGCTGCCAGTCGACCTGACTTGCAAGAGATATTAAAAGATGCTCTTTAGAGAGAAAATAGCACAGGTCAGAAACTTGCATCTATATGGAGTATGAAAGGAAGAGCATCGAAGAAGGAATCAGAGAAGATAAAATAAAAACTTCTATTTTTCTCATTTCTCTTTGATCTAACAGATAACAATTTGTTCAAAATAAAGTTAGCAATGACCTATTTAAATTTATATACATATACATATGTGTATATTGATATTCTTACAGAGGAGTGAAATGACAGCAATAATAAAAAGGGTGAGATAAAGAAACTGCTATTATTTGGTTATTATAAGGTGCTATAATACTCGTAAAGTAGCATAGTATTATTTGAAAATATACTTGGATTAGTTGCAAATGTACATTACAAACTGTACAGCAACTACTAAAAAATGTTTTTAAGTGTAATGGATATGCTAAAGAAGAAAAATCACATAATCATATTAATAAATGCAGAAAAAAGTGTTTGACAAAACCCAACACCTATTCATGACAATAACTCTCAGTAAACCAGAAACAGGAAAAGTTTTTCAACTTGATAAGGAATATCTGCAAAAAACCTGCAGCTAGCATCATATTAAATGACAAACTCAAAGCTTTCCCACTAACATCAGGAATAAGGCAAGGATGGCCCTTTTTACCAGTGCTTTTCAGCATCACAGTGGAAGTCCTAGCTAATGCAATAAGATAAGAAAGGTAAATGAAAGGTATACAGATTGGGAAGAAAAAAACAAAATGGTTTTTGTGTACAGATGACGTGATCATCTCTATACAGAATCAGAAAAAAATCAACAAAAACTGTCAGAAGTGAAGTGATTATAGCAAGGTTTTAAGATATGAAGTTAATATACAAAAATTAATTGCTGTCCTATATACCAATGATGAACAACTATAATTCAAAATTTAAAACACAATACCACTTACACACATTCCAATAAAATGAAATTACTAAGTATACTTTTAACAAAATATGTACATAATCTATATTAGAAAACCTATAAAACTCTGATGAAAGAAACAACAACCAAAAAAAACTAAATATGCCTGGCTGGTGTGGCTCAGTGGATTGAGTGTTGTCTCATGCACCAAGAGGTCACCTGTGAACAAGCCTGAGGTTTGGCCTCAGTCCTCAGTAGGGAGTGTGCAGGAGGCAGCCTATTGATGTTTCCCTCTCATATTGATGTTTCTATCTCTCTCTCCCGCTCCCTTTCTCTCTCTAAAAAGTACATTTAAAAAAATACCTTGCCCAGTTGGTGTGGCTCAGTGGTTGAGCATCGACCCATGCACCAATAGGTCACCAGATGGATTCCCAGTCAGGGCATATGCCCAGGTTCGGGGCTTAATCCACAGTGGGGGGCATGCAGGAGGCGGCCAATCGATGTTCTCTCCAATCGATGTTTCTCTCTCTCTCTCCCTCTCCCTTCCTCTCTCTCTAAAATCAATAAAGAAGAAAAAAAATTAAAAAATAACTAAATAAATATAGAGACATTCCATGTCCATAGACAAAAAATACACTATTTTTAAGACATCAGTTTTTCCAAACTTATTTTATAGATGTAATGCAATCTCGGTCCCAGCAAGGTATTTTGTGGACATTAACAAACTGATTCTAAAGTTTATAGAGAGGCAAAAGACCCAGAATTGCCAGTATACTATTGAAGAACAAAGTTGGAAGATTAACACTAACTGATATCAAGACTTACAAAAATGGTGTGGTATTGGAGAAAACATAAATAAATAGATTGATGGAATAAAATAGAGAGCCCAGAAATAGACCCACATAAATATATATAGTCACTGATTTTCAATAAAGGAGCAAAAGCAAAACTACGGAGCAAAGATAGTCTTTTCAACAAATAATGCTGGAGTAACTGGATATTCACATACAAAAAAATTAGTCTAGATACAGATCTTACATCCTTCATGAATATTAACTCAAAATGTATCACAGACATACGTGTAAAATGCAAAACTATAAACATCCTAGAATATAACATTGAAGAAATTTTAGATGATCTTGGGTTTGGCAATATGTTTTTAGATATAACACCAATGCTACAATCCATGAATGAAAAAATTGATAAACTGGACTTAATTAAAATTAAATCATCTGCTCTGGGAAAGACACTGTCAAGAGAATGGAAAGATAAGCCAGAGACTGGAAGAAAATATTTGCAAACAACTACCTGATAAAAAACTGTTATTCAAAAATATACAAAGAACTCTTAAAAGTCAATCATAAAAAAAAAAGTAATCCAATTTTCCTAATGGGCCAAAGATGTTAAGAGATACCTCATAAAAAAAGATATACAACCCTGGCCAGTTTGGCTCAGCAGTAGAGCATTGGCCCATGGACCAGAGAGTCGCGGGTTCGGTTCCTGCTAAGGGCACGTACCTCAGTTGCAGTTTGTCCCCAGCCCTGGTTGGGGTTGTGTGGGTGGCAGCCACTTGATGTGTCTCTCTCACATTGATGTTTCTCTCTCTCTCTTCCCCCCTCTCTCCCTCCTCCTCTATCTGACGATAAATGCAAAAATGTCCTCAGGTGAGGATAAATATATATATATATTTATATAAATATATAAATATATAGATAAATAGATAAATAGATAAATATATATACACACACACACACACACACACATATATATATATATATATATATATATACACAAATGGCAAATAAACACATAAAGAGATGCTCATGCCATATGCATACCATATGTTATCAGGGAAATAAAAATTAAAACAATGACGAGTTACCGCTACACACCTACTAAAATACCCCAAATCTAGAACAATGACAACACCAAATGCAGGCAAGGATGAGTAACAATAGGAACTCACTCCTTGCTGGTGTAAATGCAAAATGGTACAACCACTTTGGAAGACAGGTTAGCCTTAATAAAAACAAAGCAATAATATAGAGTGAATAAAGGCCTATGTAAAGTTGATTAATCAACAAATACATGTTGTTTCCCTACTAGCTGAATAATCTATGCTAGTCACAGATGATAGGAAGGAAATTTTTCTGCCTCCCAGAAATGAATCAGGTGATGACAGCAGGGCGTTCCAGAGGACGTCTCTGCAGTCACACCACTTGGCTTTTGTCTCAGTTCTGTCACTTGACCAGCTGTGTGACTTTGAGCCCAGTATCTTATGGATTGTGATAATTAAATGAGCTGATACATGTAACATGCTTAGCATGTTGCTAGCATGGTGCTCTCACATAAATAAAAACTCAATAAATATTGTCTGCTGTCATTACTACAAGACTGATTTCAACAACATAAATTTCAGCAAGAGCTTCCTGACATTCAGGGTGCTGATAAATGTCCCCTTAAAACAAAAAAGTTCGGATCTGTAGTGTTTGCTTGTAGTGTTTAGCAAGCACTATCAGAGGCCAGAGTAGGTCAGCAAGGACTTTAGTATTTCCATTGTTGGTTAAAGGGCACTGGCAATTTAACTGTAGGCAGACTAACCTCTAAGGGAGGGTAAAGAGCAATATCCTTTTGTGTTTTTGACACATGCTAGATCAGGGCAGTACCAAGTGCATAACATATACTGCATATTCTTCATTTCTTCCCTTAATTAAAAAATACTTTCATAAACTCATCAGTGCTTTATAGTGTGGATGTAAGCAAATTTAAAAAAAAAAAAAATCTTAGAGGTGAGTAATTACTACATGGCTTACATTACCAGAATAACTGAGTTGAAAATAATGTAGCTACGGTTCTTGACAAGAAATTTTTGAGGCTAACAGAATTCAAGGTACCATAAAATTTTAGGAGGTTGTTGATGAGAAAGACAATTAAAAAGTTACAGCAATAATCCTTCAATGTGTATTTTATTTAGTGACATGAGTTATGACAGTTTCCATAACAATACCTTTGCATTTGCCCCTACCTAGAAACCACATTTTCATAAGCAAGCTAGGAAATGAGGCGTTACATAGTAAAGAAGTAAAATTAATTCTGAGTCCCACTCAGAAAATAGATGTAACCATATTTGCATTAAAATGTGTATGCAAACGTGACTTTTGCTGAAATAGTAAGTTTTCTGAGATGAGTATACTGGAAAGATTTCTGCATAAACAAAGGCTTACATTTAACTTAGTCTTTAGATGCCAGCCTTGCACAATTTAAAATTTTAAAGCTGTCAGCAATATTTTAGACTATTGTACTTTGGCCTGAGAACACTCAGAAAAATTTTATCTTTTTATTGAATGTATTGGGGTGACACTGGTTAGCAAAATTATAGAGGCTTCAGGTGCACAATTACACAACACATTATCTGTGCACTGTGCTGTGTGTTCATCACCCCTCCCCCAGCAATCATCACTGTTGTCCATGAGTTGTATTTTTTTTCTTTTTTGCTCAGTCCCTCCAAGCTTCTGAAGTTGTCCTGCTGTGTACAATTAGATAAAAATGTCCTAAATGGCTTTTGACTCATTTATAGAACTCTCTAGGGCTATGCAGAAAATAAACTCCTTAAGGGCAGGGGAGAAATGGAGAGAATTTAGGGGACAGGTTCCCTGCATTTTTCTCACCAACTAGTTCACTCATTCACAAATTCACTCATTCACTTCTGGTTCATTCATTTAGAACTATTACAATATACTCTGTGGTGGCGCTATTCTTAATATTCCCATTACAGAAAAGAAGGCAATATTTCTGCAAGGCATAACCTACAAATATTTCATTTTATAGTTTCATATAATATAGTTTGGTTTGCGTGTTTTAATACACCTGTCATGTCTTTTACTACATCTTGAATGTTGGACTCTGTCTGATTCACTTGTCTAATTTTCATAATGCTTCGTAAAGGGCCTTATTTTTACATGTGCTTGGTAAATAAAGATTGACATGAAAAAGACTGCCATCTTTACAGATGCAATTTCCACTTTAAAATATTATAAATCTCCCCTAACTTTTTATTATAAAAAATTGCAAAAAAACAAAACAAAGGCATAATAGTGAAGATATATTGTATCAGAGATTTTTAATATCTCTCCAAATATGTTTTCTCTCTCCTTTATTTCTATACATATACACATGCAGATAAAAATAACATTTTGTGACTTTTTTTTTCCAGATAGAGCAGGAGGGAGAGAGGGAGGAAGAGAGAGAGAGAGAGAATCATTGAGTGGTTGCCACCCCCACAACCCCAATCAGTGCCAGAGACAAACTGCAACTGAGGTACGTGCCCTTAGCTGGAACCAAACCTGGATCTCTCTGGTCTGTGCGCTGATGCTCTAACCACTGAACAAACTGGCCAGGGCACATTTTGTGAACTATTAAAGTATGATACAAACAACATGATACTTCAGCCCTAAATCCTTCAGGATACAGATCCTTAGAATATGGACATTTACATATATAACAATAATACCACTCTCACTTATAATAAAATGGTAACAAAATGTAAATCTATCATCCAGATCATATGTAAATTTTCTCAATTCTCCCCAAAAGCTTTATTGCTATTTTTCTAAATCAGAAAACAATACAAATTTATGTATTGCTTTAAATTATATAGCCTTAGTCTCTTTTAGTCTAGGACAGTCTTCCCACTTTAGTTTTGGTATTTTTGTTTGGTTGGTTTTTTGATGTTGCTTTTTGAAGAGATTAGGGCAATTGTCTTATAGAATGTTCAACATTCTGGATTCAGCTGAATGTTTTCTTGTGGCATCACATAATGACTTCCTCTACCTCATGTACTTCCTTACATTGGAAATTACATCCATCTGCTGAATGAAATACATATAAATCATGTCTTTTTCATAATGCTATGTAGATGATGTAGGACACTTCAAATGGATCAAATCAAGGGGCACAAATGCACATCCCAATAGCAGGTTACCCCACTACTTTTAATGCTCATTTTGATTGTTTAAGGTAAAAAAAAAAAAATCCCCAAATTTGCTTATGGTAAAGTGAATCTTTTTTCCTTTCAAATTATTATAAACAATTTTTCCTTCCCAATATTTTTTACCTAATAGTGCTAGTATTTATGGGTGATTCTTACAAAAAAAACATATTTTATTTCTACTTTTCTTATTCCCTCTATTTTTATTAGCCGGTGTTTTTTGGTTAAAAAAGGAGAGAGAGAGCGCGCTTTCTCTCTTCACCTGCATTGGAAGGACAGTTCTACTTAAAAGCCTAGTAGACTACTTTATCTTTAATTATCAACTTTTCTTTTTGCTTTCTGTCACAGCAGAACATCCCAGGTTTGCCTTGCATTTTGTTTAGAAATCCGTATAGTATTTGGATGTGACTTGTGCTCATTGGTGTGTTATTGTTTCTAGGCTTTATCAGCAGAAGGACAAATATATATTTTTAAAATCATAAGCTTATATTAATATCCATAGTTTTGATCTCACATTACTGTTTGTACATCCTTTGTTTTTTATTTCCTATTCTTCTCTTACATAAAAATTTTATTTTTCTAATGACATTATTATGCTTATGTTCTCACATAATTGCTGTTACTCTATTCCATATGTGAAACATTTTAGAAAATACAGTATCAATATAATTTCTAACAATAAAAATTCTGATTAAAATTTTTGAATTATTTTTATTTTAGAATGTATTTACAATTAAGTATGGATAGTCATTATAATGAATTTTAGTCATATAAAATATTTTTTCTCAGTGATTATTGTGTCCATTTAATGATCAAGAAAGTTAATGTGTTCCATTTGTTTTCAGTTTTAGGATTTAAGGAGTTTTGTTTATTTTTAAAATGTAAAACTTTTGTATAGTTTGAAAACCAAAATTATTTTTTAAGAAGCTTTACTCAATCAATGGTCACAGACAATGGAATTGGGGGGGAATGGGGGGACATCTGTAATATGTTCAACAATAAAAAAAGAAAAATATATACAAATAGTAATAATAATAAAATAAATGGCTTTCCTCAAAAATTTTCACTTTCAGTCCTATTCCTGCCAATCCTTTCCCCCATCTCCCTCACATTCATTCATCTGGGGTATTTCTTGGTTAATGCTTTCTATTTTCATTTTTCCCCCTTTGTATACAAAAGATAACACTATATAAATTGCTCTTAAAACATAATTTGAGCCCTGGCCAGATTGGCTCAGTGGTAGAGCGTCAGCCTGTGGACCAATGCGTTGTGGGTTTGATTCTGGCCAAGGGCATGTACCTTGGTTGCAGTTGTCCCCAGCCCTGGTCAGGGTCATGTGGGAGGCAACCAGTTGATGTGTCCCTCTCACATTGATGTTTCTCTCTCTCTCTCCCTTTCTCCCTCTATCTCCTTCCCACTCTATCTGTAGACAAAGTAAAAAATATCCTTGGGTGAGGATTAAAAACAATAATAAATTTTAAAAAACAACAGATTTTGAAAATCATTTTGCAGACTTCAATATCAAATTATAGTGTCATATCATACAAATGAAGGTAATTTAATCATGTCTTTTTTCAACTCTTATGACTTTCATTGTTTTCTAATATGTAAAGTTATTAATTAATATTGGATATTATTTAATAAGTGTCAAAAGTGTGTTTAATGTCTATGGATATAATTTTTCTTCTTTTCTAATATGGCAAATTATATAATCAAGATTTTTTTTTATACTTCTGAGTTTTGTTATATTTTTCCAGCTAAATTAACAACAAAAATGCAAGTTAGCAAAAATATTAAACTTCTGTACATTTTGAAGTATAAAAATTTTAAGGATTTTAATGTTTACAAGAGTAAGGTTTCAATATTTTGATATAAAAATTGCTGGAAAGAAAAAATTCACAAAATAAGAACAAATTTAACCAAGGAGGTAAAAGACCTGTGTTCAGAAAATTATGACACTGAAGAAAGAAACTGAATAAGATACAAATATATGAAAACATATACCATGCTCATATATGAGAATAATCTATAGATTCAAGGCAATCACATCAAAATACCAGTGACATATTTCATATAACTAGAACAAATAATCCAGCAATTTATATGAAACCACAAAAGGCCCCAAATAGCCACAGCAATGTTAAGAAAAAAGAACAAAGTTGGAGGACTCACACTACCTGACACCAAACTATACTAAAAGGCCATAGTAATCAAAACAGCATGGTACTGGCATTAAAAAAGAGAGAGAGAGAGAGAGACATATAGATCAATGGAACAGAATAGATCCAAGTCTATATGGTCAAATAATGTTTAACAAAAGAGGCAAGACATGCAATGGAGTAAAGACAGTCTATTCAATAAGTGGTGTTGGGAAAATTGGATAGATACATGCAAAAAACAAAAGGGAAAGAAACTAGACCACCTTCTTGCACCATATACTAGAATAAACTCAAAATGGGTTAAAGACTCAAAACCATAAAACAGTTAAAATAAAACATAGTACAATCCTGGACATTTCTCTTAGTAATATTTTTTTCTGATATATCTCCTCAGCAAGAGGGGGAAAAATAGCAAAAATAAACAAATAGAATAGAATCAAACTAAAAAGCATTTGCACAGCAAAGGAAACCATAACAAAGTGAAAAGACAACCCACTGAATGGGAGAGCACATTTGCCAGTGATATATCTGATAAAGGATTAATATCCAAAATTTAGAAATAAATCATACAACTCAACACCAAATAAAAAACATGAACAATCCAGTTCAAAAATGAGCAAAGGACCCGAATAGACACTTTTCCAAAGAGGACATACAGATGGTCAATAGACATATGAAGAGATACCCAATGTCAGTAATCACCTGACAAATGAAAATTAAAATCACAGTGGGATAATACACATGTCAAAATGGCTATCATCAATAAAACAACCAAGTGTTGGAGGGGATGTGGTAAAAAGGGAACACTCATGCTCTGCTGGTGAGAGTGCAGATTGGTGCAGCCACTATGGAAAACTGGTTTTTGGTTCTTCAAAAATGTTTTGGTCCCTCAAAAAATTTAAAATGTAACTGCCTTATGACCTAACAATAACACTTCTGGGTATATATCTGAAGAGAAAACAAAACACTAATTCAAAAGAATATATGCAGCCCTGGCCAGTTTGGCTCAGCGGTTAGAGCGTCGGCCTGCGGTCTGGAGAGACCCGGGTTCGGTTCCCGCTAAGGGCACGTACGTCGGTTGCAGTTTGTCCCCGGCCCTGGTTGGTCGTGCGGGTGGCAGCCACTCGATGTGTCCCTTCACGTCGATGTTTCTCACTCTCTCTCCCTTCCTCTCTCTCCCTCCCACTCTATCTGAACAAAAAAATGAAAAAATATCCTCGGGTGAGGATAAAAAAAAGAATATATGCATGCCTATGTTCATTGCAGCATTATTTACAATAGCCAAGCTATGGAAACAACCCAAATGCCTATCAATAAACCAGTGGGTAAAAAAGTGGTGTTACATATATATAATGGAATATTACTTGGACATAGAAAGGAATGAAATCATATCATTTTGATAGCATGGATGGACCTAGAAAGTGTTATGCTATGTGAAATAAGTCAGTCAGAGAAAGATGAATATCATATAATTTTACTTATATGTGAACTCAAAAGAACAGTATAAATAAACAAACAAAACAGAAACAGACTCATACAGAGAGCAAACTGATGGTTGCCAGAGGGGAGAGAGGTTGGGAAACTGGCTAAAAAGTTGAAGGAATTGAGAGTACAGACTGGCAGTTACGAATAGTCATGGAGATGTAAAGTACAGCATAGGAAATACAGGGGTGGGCAAAAGTAGGTGTACAGTTGTATTGTGACATTCTTTTGAGTTAATAAAGCTATTGTAATAATCATAACCTGCATGTCGTCTTCTACACAAACAACTGTAAACCTACTTTTGCCCACCCCTATATAGTCAATAATATTATAAAAACTGTGTATGGTGCCAGTTGGATACTGGAAATATCAGGAACAGATAGTATTTATTTTCCTTTAGATACTATAGTTGTTTAATGGTTTTAAAACTTTTTCTGTGGGAGTATTTCTATTCGTGGTGTCTTGATTCCTATTTATTCAATTTTATGGCATTGTAACTAATGTATTCCTTTAAAAATTTTTTGTTTGTTTTTATTGATTTTATTTTTAGAGAGAGAGGAAGGAAGAGGGAGAGAGAGATAGAAACATTGATGAGAGAACATTGATTCGTCACCTCCTGCATGCCCCCCAATGGGGATTTGGCCCACAACCTAAGCCTGTGCCCTGACCAAAGCGAATTGGCGACCTCTTGGTGCATGGGCTGACACTCCGCCACTAGCCACACCGGCCTGGCATGTATTCTTTCTATTCCATGAAACTCGAAGTTCTCTTTTTGAATTAACACAGTATAATTTCTGTGAATGTTCTGTGTGTACAGTTGGCCCTCCTTTAGCATGGTTAATGAGCTCCAGACTCTACCACCATAAATGAATTTCCGCGAAGTAGGATTCTTTATTTAGAGACAGTCGTCCCTCGCCCCTTGGCCGTGCTACTCTCCCAGCTTCACTCTACAGCGGACTGGAGAGAAGAGCGATCAGCGAAGCCGACACGGTGGAAGCGCGAAGTGGCAGGGCCGACTGTACCTGAAAAGCTCTTTTGCGTTCTAACTTATTTTTGTGTGTCCATGTGAAGTATCTTGGAATAAAGGTGCACCAAAGCTACCCAATATTACTTGTTTCTGTTTGCGCATCCTATGTTAGTAAAGCTGTTGCTATGTTATTCAGTACACAGACATTCGTACCTTTTCTGCCACCGTTGTGATTTAGCACTATGAAGTTTCATTCTTTCCCCCTTTCAACACTTTGGTCTGAATTCTGCCTTGTTGGGCATTGAGATCTGAATGCCTGCTGTATTTCGTTTGTTATTTGCCTGCTATGCATTTACTCATCTTTTATTTTAGCCTTTCTGAATCACTGTGTTCGAAAGGTATATTTTTTATGTAGAATATCATCTATTTTGCTTTCTGAATCAACCTGAAAACACTTTCCTTTAAAGAGGGAGTTAGGGTTACATCTATTTCTGTTTACTAATATATTTGATTTGTTTGGTTTCAGCTCTGTCATATTATTTCATTTTCTACTAATTGTGTTTTTCACTATGGGTCTATTTCTTTTACAAAACATATTGAATTACTTTTTTGTATATGAAAAAGCTTATGTTTCTGTTCTACTGGTATTTTATATTAATATTTATTACTCAATTTCCATGTTTAGACTTGTACACTTGGTTTGTCAGCTTTAAAGAATATTCTTTGACTTATATCTATTAATCTATATGGCAGTAAGTGAGATTTTTCTATTTTTTACTTTCTCCTTTCCCATATATTTTTGTTCTGTTTCTCTTTTAACTTTATAAGAGGACATGACATTTACATAGTATTTTTTTACATTTTTATCACACATTTCTCTCAGTTTTAAATCTGCAACATCAAATTCAATCAGCTTTTGATGATGTTATTTCTTGGTTTGATGAAGCTTGTTTTCTATGAGACTCCTCAGAAAGCTCCCACTAGTGCAATTTTCCCTAAGTTCTTCAAGTTTAATTTTTTTTTTTCTGTAGCTTTTATATTTGAAGGACAGCTTGGTTGGATACAAAATTCTTTTTAAGTTTTGGCTCCATTGTTCTCTTGCTTTCAATGTGATGTAGTTGTCAAGAAATCAAATGTTGGCATGACATTCTTTCCTTGTAAGTACGTAGGACTCTTTGCCTGGAGACCCAGAGCACTTTCTGCTTCTTCACTTTAAAAACGTGACGGTTTTATTCATATACATCTTGGAACTGACCATTCAGTTTAATTGTCCCAAGTATATGGGAAATATGTAATTTGGGTCATATTTTACTTTGAAGAGGCATCCTTGAATTATAGTTTTAAAGATGATTTCTGTTTTGTTTTTCTGCTAATCTCTTCTATGACTTTGTCTTCTACTTTACATCTTTCTTCATTTCACTTGAATTTTCTTGACTATTTTTACTTCTATCCTCTCTGATATAAGTATAGGCCTTGCCTATACTCCTCTGTGCATCTTGAAATTTAGTTTTCTTATCTGTGAAGATTTTATCTTCTATTTTAATATTTTTGTGCTCAAATTTTATTTCTCATTTGTCTGGCATTTATCCATTTTTAGTCTGAGATGTTGAATTTCTAGTTTCTGGTGCTCTGTAATCTGCAATTATATTTAAGTCTTTTTAGAATATTGCATTATAATTTCCTCTGATTTTTAAAAAAACCTTTTTAAAGGAGGCTTTACAAAAATGATTTTTAAAATTATTGTTCAAAAGATATGTTTCTTATTTCCTACTTTCTTCTTACAACTTTACACAAAAGTTGAGTTCTTCCTTTGGTTCATTTTATATGTATTGGATTTCCCATGACCCACAATATATAGGAGATAGTGTAAGATTAAATGAAGAGAGGGGCTCGGATATCTTACCCAGAATCTTAGTACAAAATTTTTTTTTTTCCATTGGTATAGTGCAGCAGTTTTTTAACAAATGGAGATTTTTTAACTCTATTTTAAAAAAATATTTGACACTGCCCTCCTTCACCTTAACCATTGACCTTGCAGGGGTTGCCTCTCTCTTCTGGAGTTCTTCCTTCTCCCCTTATCAACAATGCCAGCATCTCTTCTGCAATTTCTAAGACACATTTTTTTTTCTTTCAACTACATTGAGGCCAGTGTTTGAATGCTCCAGGTCCCAGATCTGTTGCCAGTGCGTCCACTCTCATTCATCTCCTTTTCTGGAGATGAATCCTAGCAGGTGTCATCTATATTCTGCTGCCATGGGAACCCTGCTTCACTCTTCTCCCTTCCAAGCAGCTCCTGCTTGACTCTGTTCCGGTGTAGATTCTGGAGACGAATGCACTGATCTTCTAAGTTTATCCACAGTTACATGTCATGCTCATCTTGCAGTATTCCCTCCCTCTTAATTATGCTGTATGTGAGTCCATAGGCAATATTAACTCTTTTCCTTTTGATCTACATGTATTTGGGTGATATGCTATGCTAACTAGAGAAATATGAGTTTTAATGCTATTGTTATCCAAATAAATTAGGAAAAGTTATTAAAAAGAATAAAACTCGCCTATAAATATTTTTCAATATTTTCAGTCACCATCCCTGATTAACTTAAAAGGTAGTAGCCAAATCCTGGGAAAATTCCAATGGTCAATATGTTTAAGAAAACTTTGTTGTGATGGTCACTTTACTTCTATTCTATGAACAGTTTGGAAATTTCGATATTGTTTCAGCAAATATCATTTATGGGAAAACTCTACATAGGTAGACACAATTGTAACTATAGCCTTAGGATTTAATTAAATTTGATAACAAATGTTGTATCTTCCTAATAAAGCCCATTATTATAAGCCAACTTTTTTCTTCATTTATGAAACTCTTTCTTACAGTTTAGAAAATGGGAAATTATATATATTCTGGCTGAAGGTATTTTTCATGGACTCTTGATTTCCCAATCACTTACGTTTGGGAACATGAACACTTACAATCCCTGTGAAAATTAAAATAAAAAATGGAAATAGACAGTATAATAAATGTGATTGTGATCAGGGAACATTAATTTATCTATCCAAAATGAAAAACTTACTTTCTTTCCACATCATGCTATTTTATTACTTTTAAGAAGTCACACATTACGAAATGCCTCCTAGGTTTATAAATGTAAAGTAAGTAATGAATCACCCAGTGGAGCTTATAGTAACCAGGTTACTCTTTTATCTGTGCAGTCAGGCTTTTTTTTTTTTTTTTTTTTTTTTTTGCATGCTTTACATTGAATATTCAACTCGAGACAAGCAGGAAATTGAACAAAAATAAATTTCAAAGGCAAACATAAAATTACGAACTATGTAAGAAACCTGTTCCTATTACATTTTATCATTCAGTGAGATAAAGCAAAACAAAAAAAAATATTTCTTTGCACATGTAAATTGTAGGCAACCAATAAATACCATACATTCTAGCACTATATTAATATACATAAAATAAAACTAGTGACTCAAACACAATAAACCATTTTACTCACAGTTTTGGAGTGGGTCTAGAACTTTAGTCTATAAGGCATTTACTTCATCTCTACTCATGACTATGATGAAATCAATATAGAACCAGATCTCTTAAGGACAATGGTGTCATGTAAAAAAATATATCCCTATGGAGTCTTATTAAAAAGAATACCAAGTGATGACATCAATAATTATTTTTTAGTTATGCTTCATTTTAAATTAATAGTTACTTATAAAATCAAGCTTAATATGAGCCTTTTATATGCCTGTCACTGTTCTAGGATCTATAGAAGACATAAGTACTACAACTCTCTGAGGAATAAAAGAAACATACCTTAAACAGTTATGTGTCAAACAGAAAGATGATATTACTAATGGGGTAACTTCTAGTGAAGACTACAATGAAACCATCTATATTTGATACAGAATAGCAAACAAATGAAACATACATTTCTTATATTACCAGTATAAAAGATAGCAAGAAGAGAAAAATAAATGGGATAGAAATGAAAAATATGGGTCAAGTACAAAGTGGTATATAGGAAAGTAGAAAAGAATGCAGGATTCTTACATAGCTGTAAGATGATGTCTGACAGAAACTAACATTAAGTGTTCACTATTGCACACAGAAAGTATCTGGGGCAACACAAGCCACGCAGAGATTAAAATAGCTGCCCTGGCAGGTTTGGCTCAGCGGTTAGAGCGTCGGCCTGCGGCCGGAGAGACCCGGGTTCGGTTCCCGCTAACGGCACGTACTTCGGTTGCGGTTTGTCGCCGGCCCTGGTTGGTCGTGCGGGTGGCAGCCACTCGATGTGTCCCTTCACGTCGATGTTTCTCTCTCTCTCTCCTTCCTCTCTCTCCCTCCCACTCTATCTGTACAAAAAATGGAAAATATCCTCGGGTGAGGATAAAAAATAAATAAATAAATAAAATAAAATAAAATAGTAATAATAGTAATAATAGCCCTGGCCGCTTTGGTTCAGCAGTTAGAGTGTCGGCCCTCGGAACAGAAAGTCCCAGGTTCGGTTCCCACTAAGAGGATGTACCTCGGTTATAGTTTGTCCCCGGCCCCCGTTGGGGTCGTGTGGGTGGCAACCACTGGATGTGTCTCTCTCACTTTGATGTTTCTCTCCCTCTCTTCCTCCCTCTCTCCCTTCTGCTCTATCTGAAGATAAATGCAAAATTGCCCTTGGGTGAGGGTACAAAATAAATTATAAAATAATAAAAATAATTTGCCCAAAGTCACAAAACCGAGAGGAAGAAAATCTAGAATTTCAATTTAGACCATCTATGCTAGGATTTGATTTCCTGGCCTTAAACCCTGTATATTGTTCTGTGTCAGACTAATTAGCAGAAGGAAGCAGAGATGTCCAGGTGATTTTTATCCTAAGTTATAGTGGTCAGTTCCTGGGGAACCTCTCACCATGCAGGCAATGATTAATATGTGGCCTGTGTCTTTCCTATTTTTAGCCCAGCAAGCAGCAGAACTTGTTTGGAAATAGTCTGGAAAGAACTACATTTTAACTGGCATTTCTAGACACTTAGTTCCTGCCGTGGTTACCAGCTGCATCTTTCTAATTTTCATTCTTCCCCGTTTCAGGAATTTTTCTCTCTCTTTACATTTGATATAGCACTTTCTCTCTCAAGAAATCAAACCAAAGAATTTTAGAGGCTTTAAATTAATAATTGACATTAATCCTCAAAATGGACCATGACATTGTTTAAAATCCTGGCACTTATGTTTTCTATGGGACTGTGATATCACATTGAGAAAACAGGAACATACGGAGATTCGTCTCTTTAGGGAAATATTGCAGTGGAATAAATAATGTTTCTCTGCACAAGCCACACAAGAAGACATTTGTTTCAATATTACATAACAAAAATGTAAACCCTTTCACTTTTGTTTTCTATCACATCAAGAATAGATGCTAAATAATTTAGGCAACATTCTTGACAAATTAACAAATAGAACCTGAATAAAGTGTAAAGCACTCATTATGCTTATCAGCTTTGAGTTATTCTCACCGGGCAACTTCGCAGCAGACTGTCGCAGAAAGCAGTCAGTTAATTATAAGCCTGTCAGGCGATCTAAAGATCACATGGAGACCTTCCTACAAAAGTCCGTGACCACCCACCCTACATTCCCTCTGCTCCCATTATGATTTAATTGGCATCACTTTATTTTTATTGTCCTTACAGGTGATTCTGTCAAGCAGCTGATGTTGAGAACCACTCCATTTGTCGGCTCTGGCTGCCATAACAAAGTACCACGGACTGAGTGTATTAAACAGATACTTTCCCACAGTTCTTACTGTTTGAAGCCTGAGATCGAGGTGTCAGCAGGTGGTTTGCCCTGAGTCCTCTCTCGTTGGTTTGCAATTGTTAGTCTTATCCCTGACTTCGGGTGGCTTTCCCTCTGTGTCGGCCTCCTAATCTCTTCTTGTAAGGAGACCAGTCATACTGGATCAGGGCCTTCACTAATAACTCATTTTACCTTTTTAAAGGGTCAACAATGCAGTTACATTCTGAGGCACTGACAATTTGGACTCCAGCACATGAATTTGGCAGGGACACAAGTCCATAGCAGCACAAATCTAGAAATTGATCAGTCTGGAATGAATAACATGCACCTAAAAGTTTTAAAATTACAAATTCTTCCTAATGGTTAATGTAGAGGATGAAGCTGCTGTTCACATGGGGGCAAGCACTGTGGAATGCCTATGCCGTGGCATTTCCAAATCCTCTATGATAGGTTGAACCAGAGGCATTTATACTGAACACGAATGTAGTTCGCAAATGTTAATCCCAGGTGACTCTTCTTTGTTTATTTTTGATGTTGGATGGACAATTTTCTAACCCTACCACAGCCATTTCCACAACTCAGAACTACAAAGTAAAAGCTTCAGATAAAGCATTATACAGGTGGTCACTTGAATACCAAAAAACTCATTAAGATGCCTTTCATTCACAGAAATGAACTGACGCAGACAAAGACTAGAGGGATCCAGAGTTGGAAGCACTGAGCTGCTAGGAACTTATTGCAGGCTTTCGGGCACAGAAACGCCCCAGGGACTGGCTTCCCATCTTAATCAACTGGGACTATTTTAAAAATTCCATTTTCTGGGTAATTAAAAAGGATTAAATAGGTATTGGATTCAGGTGTAAGTATTTTTTAGGCGATTGCATGTGTAGCCAAGTTTGAAAATACTAATTTAAAGTTCTAACAGAGAACACCTGAATACAGACCAAATTCAGTTTGGGATGGTTTTTAACCCTGTTAGTTGCCTCTGTTGGGCAGAAGGTTTTTCTGCAATAATCTACCACAATCACTTCTCCTAAAGGAAAATAATTACAGCCAAGATGGAAATTTGAAAATGAGGCCACACTTAAATTTACCATTTCAAGTATACATTTAGATAGGCAAAATATTGCATAAAAACAAACACTGTACAACGTAAACAAATTCTAAGTGAAAAGCAGCCCCTTCCTATGAAAAAACCAAATCTCCAGAGCAAACAATGTATTTTAAAAAATTATACTTGAGCTTATTTCCAACCTATTCCTCAGTTTTCTAGCCTAGCGCCACAATAATGAACGTTCTCTGTGACAGCTTTGAGACAACACCAAAAATTCTATGTCTGCTAAAAAATTAGCTTATATAACTAGAGGTTTTACTATGCTGTATAAGAAAATGAACAATATAACATTAAGAATTAATAAGCCATTGCTATTGTTTATATATGTATTCTCTCCATCTTGAGTACTCTTTAACTTTTTCTTCATTCACAATGTATACTTAAAAATTAAATCTATTTAGGTATAATTTTTACCAATTAAGTTTCCAAGTTAAGTAAAGAGTTCCATGAGTTTTGACAAATATAAGCACCACCATAATCAAAGAATAGTGTCATCACCACCAAAATGTCCTTTGGGACCCTTTCCCAGTCAGCCCCCCAACTTCTCTTCTCCCAAATAGTGATTAGATTTATGACTATATAAATTAGTTTTGCATTTTCCAGAATTCCATATGAATGAAATTAGTACAGTAGGATCTATTTTTTGTTCTTGATTTTTTTTTACCCAGCATAGTATGGGTTTTTGAAAATGTATTCATTCATGTGGTGTGTAGCAGCAGTTTGTTCTTTTATTTACTGCATAAGGTTTCATTAGTAAACATACCAAAATTTATTTAGTTATCCATTAACCTCATGATGGACATTTAAGCTCTTTCTAGCTTGAGGCTATTATAAATAAACCTGACATGAACATCCTTGTAGAATTCTTTGTTGAACATATATTTCATTTGCCTTAGATAAATACCTAGGAGTAGAATGGGGGGATAGTTTATGAGCCTGCCTGGGGTGCTATAAAAAAAGTACCACCAACTTGGTGGCTTAAACAACAAAGTGTACTGTCTCACAGTTCTGGAGTCTAGGAGTATGAGATCAAGGTGTCAGCAGGGTTGGTTCCCTCTGAGGGTTGTAAGTGAGAATCTATTTTATGTTTCTCTCCTAGCTTCTGGTGAATTGGTGGCAATCTTTGGCTTGAGTAGAAACATTACCCTAATATTTGCCTTCATTTGCACATAGCATTCTCCCTCTGTGTGTTTCTATGTCCAAAGTTCTTCTCTTTGTAAAAACACCAGACATATCGGATTATCCCTCCCTACTCCAGCATGATCTCCTCTTCACTTATCCAATTACATCTGCAAGGATCGGATTTCCAAATAAGGTCTTATTCTGAGGTACTGAGGGTTAAAACTAACATATTATTTGGGAGGAAACACCATTCAATCTATATTTATATTTGAAAAAGTATTTATATACAGGTTTTAACAATGTCTTTTTGCTTCTGTTTACCATTGGCGTTTTCTTGTTGAGAGAAAGCTCATGTTACTTTATATAGGCATCAACACAGGCTGGTGAAGTGATGTATAGAAAGATGTCAACAGATATAGGTATCTGCTTTTCTTTATATCTATAATAATGCTTCTTTAAGATATATACCAAGGTGGAGGCACTGGATTGTTATAGCTCTGAAATTTTTCTAAAAAATTATACAGCTGTTATTAATACCACTTATCAAAAATTGGTCAGGCATGAGAATCTTCCATCTACTTTTGGGCCCTCCTTATTGTTCTAGAATTTATGATTTTAAGCCTGGTAGGGGTGTGACTTATACAACATTTTGTAGATATTCAAGTAATATTTTTAGATATGGTTTAAAAACATCAACTAATTTTTTTCATGTCTTAGAATATCTTTGTTGCCCTCACATTTCACTGATACTCTGAATATTTATTTATTTTTTCCTTCTTGATTTTAGAGAGAGGGAAACATCAATGAGAGAGAACATCGCTTGGCTGCCTCCTGTGTGCCCCCCCCCACTGGGGATTTGGCCCACAATTTGGGCAGGTACCCTACCAGGAATCAAAACAATGACTTCTTGGTGCATGGATCAATGCTCAACCACCGAGATACACCGGCTGGGCTGATACTCTGAATATTTAACATACATTTCAGTTCTTTCTTTTGGCTTTTCATTGCTTAATTGGATTTGACCTTTATATTGTTTTTATTCATATGTTTCATTTTGTTCTAGCTTCTAGAATATTAGTTTGAACTCTTCTTTTAATCTATATATGTTTTAAATTCAGCAGGCATGTTTTCAATTTCAAAGAATTCAATTTCTAAGAAACCATAACATCCTAGAAGAAAACATAGGCGGTAAAATCTCAAACATCTTTTATAGCAATAGTTTTGCCAATATATCTCCTCAGGTAAAGGAAACAAAGAAAAAAATAAACAAATAGTACTATATCAAACTAAAAAGTTTTTGCACACCAAAGGAAACCATCAAGTGAAAAGGGAACCCACTGTATGGGAGAATATATTTGCCAATGATACACCTAATAGGGGGTTACTCAACACCAGGAAGACAAACAATCCAATTTAAAAATGGGCAAAGAGCCCGGCTGGTGTGGCTCAGTGGTTCTGAATAGATACTTCTCCAAAGAGGACATACCGATGGTCAATAGACATATGAAAAAATGCTCAACAGCACTAATCATCAGGGGGATGCAAATTAAAACCACAATGAGCTCAGCCGGTGTGGCTCAGTGGTTGAGCATCAACCCTTGCACCAAGAGGTTGCTGGTTCAATTCTCAGTCAGGGCACATGCCCAGGTTGTGGGCCAAATCCCCAGTGGGGCGCATGCAGGAGGTGGCCAATCGATGTTCTCTCTCATCAATGTTTCTCTCTCTCTCTCTCCCTCCCTTCCTCTCTCTCTAAAATCAATAAAGAAAGAAAAAAAGTAAAAATAAATAAATAAATAAAACCACAGTGAGATATCAGCTCACATCTACCAGAATGACTACCATCAATACATCAACAAACAGCCACTGCTGGTGAGGATGTGGAGAAAAGGGTAACCTAGTACACTGCAGAATGCAGACTGGTGCAGTTGCTATGGGAAACAGTATGGAGTTTCCTCAAAAAATTAAAAATGAGCTGCCTTTTGACCCAATGATTCCACTTCTGGGAATATATCTTAAGAATCCCAAAACACCAATCAGAAAGAATATATACACCCCTATGTTCATAGCTGTGTTATTCACAGTAACCAAGATCTGGAAACAGCCCAAATGCCCTTCACTAGATATGTGGGTAAAACAGCTATGGCGCATTTATACCGTGGAATACTACACAGCCACAAAAAAGAAGAAAATCTTACGTTTTGGGACATCATGGATGGACCTGGAGATTATTATTTTAAGTGAAATAAACCACTCAAAGAAAGACAAATACCATATGATCTCACTTATATGTGGAATCTAATAAACAAAATAAACTGATGGACAAAATAGAACCAGAGGCATAGATACACGGAACAGACTAACAGTTGTTGGGGGGTGGGAAGATAGGGACTAGATGAAAGAAGGTGAAAGGATTAACCAAATAACATGTACATGTATGCATAACCCATAGACACAGACAAGAGCGTGGTGATGGCCAGAGGGAAGGTGGGTTGGAGGCTAGCTGAAGGCAGGCAAAGGGGGAAAAAATGGAGACATCTGTAATGTATTAACAATAAAAATAAATAAATAAGCCCTATTATTTTTACTACATCCAAAAAGTAAATGAAATGATATTATTTCAAGTTTTGTGTTCAAATTGCAAAGTAATTAAGTTTTCAAATGATGTACTCTTTCATTACAATTTTTTCCCCAAACTTAAGGTTATGCTGATATTGAATTAAGAAAAAGAAAATAAAATGAAACAGGACAGAGAATATGAACGCTGTTTGTAAAATTTAAATAATTTTGAAGCACACTATTCCTATAATCTAAAAATCCAATTGGCTGACTTTTCTTTGGTCTCTCATTGAAGTTCATATACTCATTCCATTTACAATGTGGATGTTTTTCACCTTTCTCTATTTTGCTACTATATTATCTGTTTCACCTTGGAAAATATTTAAACCTCTTTGTATCTCAGTTTCTTTTCAGTAAAGGGGCCTACTTTGAGAGGGTTGTTGTGAGAAATAAAAATGAGATTATAAAATAAAAGCTTTAGTATATTTGCTGGTATACGTGAGCACGCAATTAATGTGAGCTATTTTTGGCAGAAAAGTGAGTAAAGAAGAGAAAAGGAGTGACATTCTGGGTGGAAGGAATGTTATAAATCAAAAACACTTAGCCCTGCCTAGTAATTGACAGGGAACTGTCAGGCCAGAAGGCAATCATGGGGAATAATGACTGATGATGATTCATGGGGATTTTGTGAAGCCAGACTGAAAGTCTGGATTCTAACTTTTAATTAGCGCATGGTAGAGAGCTTTATTTTTATTTTTATTTTAACAATCGTAATTGAAATAATCAAAGAAATCTTTTGGGAAGATTTAGGAGTGTTTAGTAGATGTGAAGAACAAGACAACAGTCTCCAAATGGAGTTGCTTATGCTAAGCCACATCTCAGCAAAGCAGGACCTAACTTAGTTACAGTGTTGCTCTCCCAGAAATCGAATCTTAAACCAGTCAATCAGGAATCACCTGATCAGCATTAGTTGGGTAATCTGCTTGATAGACCCTTGCCATCTCCTAAAGACAAGTGACCTTGCAATAACCAACTTGCTTTTTTGCCTAGTATCACATCCTCGTCCTGCTCCCTTCTTCCTGAGAGAGTCTTTCATTTTATACAGCTCCTTGGAGCCCCCTTCTCTCTGCAGATGGGATGTTGCCCGATTCACAAATTGTAGAACAAATCCAATAAGATCTTTAAAATTTACTCAGTTGAATGGCTTTTTAACGTAAAATTTGGATAATAGAGATCAATTAGGAAATAATTGCAAATATGAGGAAATTGATTAATGGTATATATTGGGTCACAAAGCAATATAATATAAGTAGAATCCTTTTAGAGTCAATTTAGTGTGTTCTTTCTCCATCCCAAAATTGTATGTTAGAGCATATCGAAGTATAAAATCAACTAATGATTTACTCAGGTCACACAACCAGTTCTACCATATCTAGGCCTAGAACACAATTTTCATGTCCCATATCCATGCTGTTTCCATGACACCAAGCTATCTTAACTCAGCAGGCACACATAGAAAATATAGTATGTTCAGGGCACTCCTAAGGTTGCCTCAGATATTTTAAAGAAAACATCACCTGAGCTGCAAAATCAATCATAGCTTCTACACTTATGCTTTTGATTTAGAATATTTGAAGGTGTCACAGACATTAATTCACAAATTTGGAAAGACTTAAAAACTGCTAGCAACTTTAAAATGTCCAGTTATATGTCAACCAAAAATTTTTTCAAAAAAATATACTCAATTCTGAATCATACGGGGTAACTAGTTGGTGCATTAACTTGGTCATTGAATGTAAGGCTAGACTTGGACATCATTTTTGTTGAGCAGAATTCAGAAAATGAATGGTAACAGACTGTTTCTTTGATGTCTGCAACCAAAGTTAATAATCTTGTTTCTGGATATCAAACAAAACAACAAAAAAAATGCCTTCTCTTGATTTTGAACTTTTTCTTTGAGTTATTCTGAAGAAGCCATTAATGCCTATACCTCAGCTGAGTGCCTACCAGAAACAGAGCTTCCCTGGGGTCCTACCGGGGGAAGGTGAGGAAGTACAGTAGTCATCCTCCCTCTTGAGATGTAATTTCTGTATTTGATCATTTATTCTTGACATGACTCACAGGAATAAAAATAACAACACGCCCTGGCTCAGCGGTTAGAGCGTCGGCCTGCGGTCCGGAGAGACCCAGGTTCGGTTCCCGCTAAGGGCACGTACCTCGGTTGCAGTTTGCCCCCAGCCCTGGTCAGTCGTGAGGGTGGCAGCCACTCGATGTGTCCCTTTCACGTCAATGTTTCTCTCTCTCTCTCTCTTCCTCTCTCTCCCTCCCACACTATCTGTACAAAAAATGGAAAAATGTCCTCGGGTGAGGATAAAATAAAAAAATAACAACACTACTCAAAGTAGCCAGTTCCCACACTGTTTGTTACCCACACACTAAAAGGTAAGAAACTTGATCCAAATTGTAATTCAATGCATTGCTTTCTTCACCAACAAGGTCTTGCTAAGGAACTGTCAGATGTCTGAAATACAATGCTTAGTGCCATAGTGGACTGTGTCCAAGCTCTTTGTTGCAAAGCCATAACAAAGACTTTATTGTTAGCACCACTTTGTTAACCACAGTTTGAGCAGCACTGATCTAGAGGAATATTTTCTGTGGCGATTCAATTTTTTTTTTTTATCGTGTTCGAAACCATTTAACATGAGATCTACCTTCTTGACAAATTGTTAAGGGTAAAGTGCAGTATTATTGACTGTAACCACAATGTTTTACATCAGATCTCTTAAGTTTTTTTTAATGTTATTTAGCATGATTTGAACTATATACACCTTGAACAACAACTCTCCATTTCTTCTTCCCCTAGCCAACTGGCGACCACCATTCTGCGTTCTGTATCTGTGAGTCTGACTGCTGTAGATACCTCCAGGTAGAACCTCTCATGAAGGACAGATTATCATGGTAAGAACTTCTGTTCCCATCAAAGGGTGGATTGAGAATATGTTCCATTGACCCACCTCTGACATGGCTCAAACTCCCACTGTGACTAAGTGGCATGCCTATTTGCAGAAAAGGAGCACCCTGTCCACCAGGCCACTGTCTCTAGAAATGTGGTTGCTACTAGGAACTGTAGAGTATGTAGATCCTCCAAATGCCCAGCCATCATCAAGGTGTCATCGCAGTGACCTGTGGACAGAGAATGGGGAAAATTTTTTCTGTGGCCTAATGGGTCTGATCCAGGCAACCTGACAGCAAGAACTACAGTCACTATTCAGCCCAACGCTGACACCATCTGGATGAAAACAGAAATGACCTGCAGTGGCCAGTGGGCTGACTTGGAGAGGTTGGGATGCTCAGGAGCCCTGGCTGTTAACCCTTTGTCCTGACAGTTGGGTTGTTCTAAAGGGATTAACCTTACGGCTTGGACAATGGAAAGATGAGCGGTGGAAGGTTATGAGTTAAACCGTTATGGGGTCAGGATATATGGAAAGACATTCAGGGTTTGCCTACAGTCCCTGAGGCCGTCCTCACTGTTTACCACACCCGGGCTCATAAGTGTTGATGCCCAATCAGTAAATTGATGTTCTAGCTCAGGTAGGTGCCCCAGTTCAGGTAGGTGCCCCAGGAACTGACCCTTCAGTAGACACAGCAGATTAGGTACATGGGAAGAGTGGCCACTATAGTGCCCAGGAGCTGGGGGAAGATGGTATATTGCCAAGGCCGCCGATTGCCCTTGAAATACAGTGACTTGGTTACTGCAGTAACAACATGTCTGGTGTTCTAAACAATGCCCAAGGCAACTACCAATGGAGTCTGGGACCATCAACTTAAGTGCCCAACCTGTGAGGAATTGGCACATAGATTATATAGGCCCCTCCCTCTGGGTGGTATAAATATGCCTTGGTTTGTGTGGACACTGCGTCTAGCCTAACCCAAGTTTTTCCTGTCTCCATGCAAACCAGGCTGCACCATTCATGGATTAGACAAGCTGAATACCATGTACAGATATCCTCCTCAAATAGACAGTGATCAGGGGTCACATTTTAAGGGTCATCAGATGCAAGACTGGGCAAAAGAACATGATCTTGAATAAAGGTGCCAACTTTGTCATAAGCCACAAGCTATAGAATTGGTAGAAGGGAACAGGAATATTAAAGCAGCAGATTATTTAGTAACAGGTAAAATCACCTTGGCTGGGTGGACTAAAGTACTGTCCCAAGCTCTGACACATTTAATAATCAACCACTAGGACCAGTTGCGCCTTGTGCAAGTCTGGAGACCTTTGTTGAGGCACAGAATGCCACTGACGGTGTTGAAATTGTGGGAAACAGCCACTGTCCTGACTCTCATTGTGGATCAGCTTGATATGCTGCTGAGAACACTGACCCTCATCACAACTGGGAGAGCCATTATCTACTGAAATTTGCAATGGAAGGCCCACCAGGGTGAGTAAATTACTTGGCATTTCTGGGTAAGGGGAAACTACTCAATTGTCACTGCGAGCCTATTGTCCTGCTACAAACCAGACCTACTGAAATGCACTATACTTGGAATAAAACACACACCACTGAAAGAGGGGGAGAAGGTGGAGGTCCTGAGAGTGCTGCATCCCCAACAACAGGGATGGTATGCACAGCCAGGTCAAGTTCCTGAATCTCCAACCTTCCTCTTCTTGAGGCCAGGTGGGCACGCTCTGTTTTCCACTGGTAACCTCACTTGGCCTGGAGGATTTTATAGCACACAGTTCACTCAGCAAGCTTTAAATGATTGCCAACAAAGCCTCTTTTTTTACTGAACACAGAAATGTCTCTAATGAAAAAGCTCTCCTCCAAAATAGGATGGCCTTGAACATGATTATTGCCTCTCAAGGAGGCGCCTGTGTCATTCAGTATCCAAACAGAATGCTGTGTATTCATAGCTGATGAGTCTGCTAATGTATCATCAGGAGGACACAAATGAACACTCTCAGTGATTCAACCAGAAGTCTAGGAGGATGGATAAATCACTGTTTCAGATCATGTGACTCTGGGTGGAAAATATATTGCTACTTATTTTAGGAATCATTATCTTTTTTTTATTTTATTTTTTATCTTCACCCGAGGATATTTTTCCATTGATTTTTTTTTTTCAGATAGAGAGGTAGGGAGGGAGAGAGGGAGGGGGAGAGAGAGAGAGAGAGAGACATCAATGTTTTGGTTGCCTCCAGCAAGGCCCCCAACCCAATGGAAGTACATGCTCTTGACAGAGAATCGAACCAGTGACTCTTTGCTCTACAGGCTGAAATTCTAACCATTGATCCAAAACAACCAGGCTAGGGTGGGGATCACTACCTTAATCTGGGCTTTCTCTTGCATGTGCCTATGCTGTTGCTTTGTCTTCTGTCTCCAATGCAGCCAGATAGCTGCTAAAGGAGCTGCTTCTGTGCTAATCAAATCCCATGCTAACCCTCCGAGCACACTGTTTATTTAAGAGGAGGGCATGTAAAATTATAAGAGCCGGTTGGAAGGGATGGAGTGCTGGAGGAGGTCATCAGAAGGTGTGACCCATTCACCTGTGAGCAAGACCCAGTTAATCAGAAGCTCCTCCCCCTTCCCCTGTCCTTGGAAAGTAAGCCCTGCCTGCCATTCTCACAGAGAGCAATGTTCTTGAGGCCATCTGGATGGTATACGTGACTGAACCCAGTTAAGGCTTCTACATAGACCTTAAGATTATAGTGGGTGCAGAAAACTCCTCATCTTGCAGCCTCCCAGACAAGCCTTGTAAATAAGTTTCCTTGCTTATTAAAACTGCCACTGACGCCCTGGCCGGTTTGGCTCATCGGTTAGAGCGTCCGCCTGCGGTACAGAGAGACCCGGGTTCGGTTTCCGCTAAGGGCACGTACCTCGGTTGCCGTTTGTCCCCGGTCCTGGTTGGTCGTGTGGGTGGCAACCACTGATGTGTCTCTCTTACGTCGATGTTTCTCTCACTCTCTCTCTCTCTCTCCCTCCCACTCTATCTGAACAAAAAATAGAAAAATGTGAGGATTAAAACAAAACAACAACAACAACAAAAAACTGCCACTGACCAATCTGACCAATCTGACCAATCTGGAGCGGTCTGCATCTTTGTCTGTCCTTGCCCTCCAGGTACAGGGTCAGTTTGTGAACCAACTGATGCCTCCTTTTGCTGGGTGGGGTGGGAGTCCAGGCTCCCTATGTAGTCTGCTTAGGAGAGTGGCAAAGGGCCTCTTTGGGGACCTGGGGGAAACACTCTGGGCTCCCCACTGTGCCTTTCTGACATCACACTGACAAGGTGACTGTGGGGCTGGGAGTGCCCTATTATACTCTGATGAGAGTGAACATGAAGGGGCGATGGGAGTGGGCCACGATTTTTTTCTATGATATTTTGCTAGACTAGAATAGTTACTGTTTAACAATTTTGTTTTTTACTAAGGTGTTCTTTTCTGGGCCTTTGGCCAGAGAGTGTGTTTTTCCTGGGGATTTTTTTGTCTGCGCTTGCTGGCTTCTTCAGAACCAAATCTAGTTTAGATGAAGCAAAAACAAAGCCCAAGGACTCACCACTATGTCATTTCTCAACTACAAGATCCCTAGAGTGTTTGCTTTCTTCTCTGCATCTTTCAGAATCTTCATAAATTTGTATTATAGCATGTCAAGGGATTTTAGCTGTGCTTTGTGGGAGGAATAGAAAAAAAATGTCTATTCCAACTCATCAAAGGTGAAAATCTCTATATTAGCTTTCTAGTTTAAACTACTTTTTACATTATGACATAGGCCAATGCTCTCTTAAAATGTTTTTTAGCTCAGCTGGTGTAACTCAGTGGATTGAGAATCATCCCATGGACTGAGAGGTCTCAGCTGATTCCTGGTCAGGGCACATGCCCAGGTTTGGGGCTTGATCCCCAGTAGGGGGCGTGCAGGAGGCAGCTGATTGATGTTTCTCACATTGTTTCTATCTCTCCCTTCCTCTCTTTCTAAAATAAATAAATAAATACATATTTTTAAAGTATTTTTATACTTGTCTTATTTTTATTGCAAAAGATGTGATTTTATAGTTGTTCTCATAAAATCAGCCCATTTTATTAGGCATTTCAACTATTTCATTTCAGATAATGTTAGGAAACCATTATTGGGTGCTTAGAATGTTTTATAATCTATATGTTTATTAGAGTCCAATCAAGGTTAATTAAATAATAAATTCAGATTTTTCTGATTTCATGACTACCTTAGTATAAAGACAATAAATGTATCTCAGAGGACATCAAATTGATAGTTTTAAGGAGAATATAAACTAAAAGCTATAAATAATGGTATTTAAAAGATTTGTTTTTTCTTTATCTTCAAGTGTTTAAGAGTTTTTTTTAAAATAACAGTGAATTGAGATATCTAGCAGTAGATTATATTCAAGTATCTTCTATAAATATGTTTATATTGCATATAGCATCTTCACCTGGACACTTTCTTATGCCTCCCCCTGATACTCAGTTCTATGGACTCTAGCTAGGAGGTATACCTTCTTTTGTCCATACTCCCAGGAATATCTGAAATATGGTGCAAGCACTCTTATGACAATATAATAGTAAGAAATTTAATTATCAATATACAGATTATATATACATATTAAACATGGAATGTTGAGACTGCATATAAATATTGAGGACTCTTGGATTACATTAGCCTGCAAAGTGCACTCACTCCATCTCTAACCATTGACATTATTCCTTACTCGGGGCTGGCAGGAGGGACTTGGTGGGCCCTTGGCTTATGTTGGCTTCTCAGCTTTACCCAAAGTTTATGTGTGTGCAGGAGTGTCAGAGATAGCTGAAAACTCTCTCTGAGCTCAACCTCTGGTTCAACAAGTGTTTCTCCTTTTGATAGATCTTATCCTTCTTTTCATTACTTGAGCTGTGATGGAAATAGCCCTTGCTACCCCCACCCCACCCCTCCTGGAAGCTAGGAGTCACTTTCCAGTGGAACCACACACAAACTCTCAAGCCCTTGGCAAGGAAAAGCACATATTTCACTGTACTGGAGGTTTCCATTCATTGGCTTTTTTCTAGGATTATCAAAACATCACTTCCCATTGTGCTGCACATTTCCTCACACTTAATTCTCCAAGACGTTTCGCCAACTCTGCTCACAGTGTTTCCCCAAATAAATTTAAAAATATATGATAAAGTACTTAGGTCAATGGTTGACAAATAAAAGTGCTTGGTAAATGTCCATTATCATTATTATAATTGTCCTAATAATATTTTATGATAATGTTTAGTAAAAAACTTATGTTTTATAACAGGTAAAGAAACAGTTATAGTTTATTAATTATGAAGTAAAAGCAACATCTTAATAAAACAGAGATTAAGTAACAATGGCAGGAAAAATGAATTTAAACACTAAGACTTCATATTAAATTACTTTTACAGTCAACAAAATTTTAAGTGGTATAGATCTCATTTTAAAAACCTTTTTATAATCATCTTCTTGCTTTCATTAATAAATATATATGCACCATTATCAAAATTGGTTAAGCATAAGTACTAGATAAGTTGGATTTTTATAAGTTTGACTCTTCTCCATCTCCTTCACCACTCTTCGGAAACATCAAGCAGTAGTTCAGTCAGCTCTCCAGGGCTGGTGGGTACGCAGAATGTACCTAGCACTTGTTGACTTCTTCCCCAAACCAAAGACCCACTGGCATGGGAGTTGAACGGTGTTCTCTTTACCTAAAGGAATATGGAAATAGTGTGATACCAGCCCTCTGTTGAGGGAGGAGAAGTCACTGAAGGTGAGCGAAAAAAAAATCTTTATAAAAGAAACTGCTTAATTAAAACAAAATTGAAGTTTTGGGCTCCAGCTATGCTATGTAAACACTGATTTTTCTTTCTTTCTTTGTGATTAATAACAGAGAGATGATATTAAAATAGAACTCCACACAATAAGAAATAAATATCATTCATAAAACTCAAAGTCAGAGTCACCAGCAAAAAAACATTGAATTGTTAAACATTACAACACACTTGCATCACCAAGACGTAGTTTGTCCTGTGAGCACAACGTGATCTAATAGAAGCAGATTTTGTAAGCATTGCCTTAAATCAGACTTATAAAATCGCAACTGATCTAGTACTTAAGTGACTATGGATTTCTATGTTTGTCTTGCGTGTAGTTGATACATTGAAAATGCCCTTGATTATCTTTTTGATTCAGTATGTTTATAACATTCTAAGTGCAATCATTTCTCAAGGTTTTCATTTAGATAAAATGATGATATTATAACAGTAGCCAAACAAAAACCCCAAACTTGGTTGAAAGTGTGAAAAAGAATTTTATAATGCTAAATTCCATAATTATACTAAAGTTTTCTATTGAATTCATTTCTACTATTATATCTGCCTTTGTCTGCCTTCTTCTCAAAATTGTACATCTATCTTCATAGTTCTGAGAGACACACCACGATATATCTCATTTCATCATTAGTTGACCAATAAGAAAGTGAACATTATGTCCTATAGTATATTAAATATTAAAGGTATAAGTTATAAAAGGAGTTAAGATGCTAGGGCCCTGATTTTAAATAACTTCCAATCTTATTAGAGTAAGCAAAGTATGTAAAAGTTACTAGGACAGTGTAATCAATTACCAGGTCCCGGGTACAATGTGGAATTTTGTGAACATTCAATAAAAATTGCTGCATAATGTATAGACCAGTGGCATCTTGTGGATGCCACTTTAGGGTGATACACATTGGTGTCTTCGTAATTCCTAACTGCACCCCACCTTTTTTCCTGGTTTTGTCATCTGTGCTATTTCTCCTGCCCCAGGAGTCCTTGCTGAAGATGAGGAAGCACAGGAGAGAACATCAGGGAACCCTCAAAGTCAGAATATTGATTGCGCAAGTGACCTGTACAAAACCTGCCCTGCACCTAAGTTGTGCCAGGCACTGCTACTTTACTTGCATTATCTCATTTAATTCTTACTATCATTATATGAAGTAGGGTGCTATTATTATGCCTGTTTAATATCTGATAGACATAAAGTTGAGAAAGAATTTTCATAATTTACTTCAGGTCACACAGTGAATATCTGAGATGGTCTGACACCAGGGCCATGCTCAGTGTCTTCACAGAGAAAAATCCCACTCAGGTTGCTGAGTGTGGAGGGTGGAAGAAATGGAAACGAAGAGGTTGGTTCAATATGCTAATACATTACAGGGGTGGGGGCATTAAGAAGATAAAGAGAAAAATCTAGAGGTCTATTTTGCAAATGTTTCAACATGCAAAAAGCCAGGAGTGTTTTAGATTTTACTCTCTGAGTCATTTTATAAACTGAAGTTGTTTTCTCCAGGAAATGGTAAGTGTATTGTTATAAATTATTGAAATTTAAGTTAGCAAATTGTGGCTTGCTGACCACTGGCATCAATTAATAAAAGCTAGAGAACAAAACCAAGAAACATAGCTTTCTTTTTTATAATTTTATTTTCCTTTCTTTCTACTTTCTTTTACCCATAAGGCTACTCATTCCCTGTGAGTTGTGGCTAGAACATCAACACAGGTCTGTATTTTAAGGTTCTGGAGACATTACCTTTGATTAAGAAGCGAAATTGCAAAGTGAAATCAGTGTCTTGAGTTGAAACAGGTGTAATGGCTTGGTGATGCTTATGATTTCCAACGTTATTGACGTAGAATTGGTATTTGGAGGCCTTGTTGGCTTCCCTGGCCATGCAAGGCTCTGGAAATGCTGGGTGCCCTGGTAATGTGGTGATGGAGTGCACTGTGGGACGTTTAGACAGACTGTGCCTCTCTCCCTGACAGATGATCCAGGCTGCTGATGCCCGTAAAGCCCACCGGGCTCGTACCAGCTTGAATCAGAAGTAAGGGAGGGGGTTGCTTTACTGGCTTCAACTTTTCTGAGGAAAGATTAAGGAATAAATTCTTGAATGAGGATTTAATTTTTCTGTGGAAACAAGAAATTGCCTGCAGAAGGTTGTCTGTTGTTACCTTTTAGAGGGCATGAACACACTGCTGCTTTGTGTACATGACTAGTATCAGGAACTGATGTAGTCATGAAAGGTTTGTATTTCAAACTGGAGTTTGAAACTGGGTTTGGGATTTGGGGAGGATGTGAACTGAACAGATTGTTCAGCCTGCTTGGTTTTGGCTGAGGTGGGCTTACCTAGTTTAGGAGTCATCTTTGTGGTCTCTGGCTAGCCCATTAGAGAGGTTAAGAGGATTCGAGGCAAAAGTCCACTTGTGGGAACTGGTCATTTTGCTTTTTCTGGGCATACCTTTCTATCAGGAACCCTGTGTAGAGGACTGGAACATTCTAGGTTATTTTACATCTTGGTTCTACTATCATTTTAAATTCATTTTAATATGCCCCGCCCTTATGTTCTTGACTCAACTGCTTGATATTGACATGTCTCTGTAATCTACGCAGCTAAAATAGTGGTTTTGCCTACCCTGGTTGGTCTTATCCCATTATCTCCAATTCAATCCACATCCTGTTTTGTTATAATTAATCTGGGAAAATAAAATAGTTGGAGCAGTTTCTCAGGGCTATTGCCCCTAAATATCCTGGGAGTGGTAGTGCTTTTAAAATGGTCCTGTGATTTAATACTTGATTTGAGGGCTTTTTAGTCAGGTGGCTTATTTGGTGGTGTTAAAGAAGCTGTGCTGTGCTAAATTATCCACATGACTCCAATTGACCTTATAAAATATAATTAATGCAGCATATATGCATACCAAATATCCATTACCCTTGGCCCTTTCAACATAGCTTGAAACTATGGCCCCATGAAGAACCGGAATTCAATAGTTTTAGGATTCTAAATTGGATTTTAATTCTATAGCAAGTCTGGATTTTCTCCTCTCTGCCTAAAACAGAGTCTTTGCCTACACAAATATTTGCAATTACCAAGAGAGGACTCTTTTGTACATGGGGCACTGACAAGGTAAAGACTCTTTCAAGATGACTTGATGTAGCCTTGAAAGGTTTTGTTATCCAACCAATATTTACAATTTACAGAAATCAATTGCCTACTTTATGGAGAGGATATTTCACGTATACATTGTATTTTTTTTTTTTAGTGATTGCCAAAAAATCTATTTGAGCTTTCAGTTAAATTAAAATATGTATTTTATAGTGTCCTAAAATAAGCACTCACTCTACTATTCCTAAAGAAATTTTAGTCATTGCAGAAGAGAAAAATGATGTTTCCTTTTCTCCTAACAATCTATGTTATATACTTTAAAAGTTTTACTTTTTTCTTTTTCAGAACTATAGGTACTTTCAGTGAATAAGAGTGTTAACTTCTAAAGGGTAGAAATATTACTTATGTTTATTAAAGTCAATATAATAGAATCAAAATAAATTGAAATTTGGAGTTGACTCTCAGCCCTGCCACTCCCTAATTATGGGAATTTGGCAAATCACATTACCCCCTGAATTTCATTTCATTCATCTGTAAAAGGGATGATGTTATAAATCTTAACTTACAGAGATGCTGAGGCAATTATATTTGGAACACCTTGTCCTGGAATAATAACAAACAGTAGTTTATTCTCTTTTACTCAATTCTATGTTATTTTATGTTAATATTTAGTAAAATTAAATTATCACATCATTATGTTTATGTCCAGCAATCTTTGGCTTTGGTTTTGAAGATGTTATTTTCTTGCTGTAATGTATAAATGAGAAAACTGAGGCAGCATGTGTGATTGCTAAGAACATGGACCCTGGAGCCCGACTGCCATGCTTAAGCCCTTCCCACAATCTCTGTGACTTTGGAAATATTGCTTAAATCCTATGTGCTTTGGTTCCCTTTCCTGGAAAACTGGAAAAATGGAAGTATGTATATTATAAAAATCTTATATATAAAACTTTTAGAATAGTTATTGCTACAAAGTAAGCATAATATCAATTATAAGTACTAATATTATTAGATTATCTATAATCATACAGCTAACAAATGGGGGGGATTTCTATCCTGGTTTTAAGTTTAATTTTATTTCACCCCCTGACTCCATCTACTTTGGAATGTTATGTATATGGAAGCGCAGCAGGACTTTATAATGCTGATACATAATCACAGAACATGCAATCGCTCTTTTTTCCTTCCCAGAGTAGGTTGATAATAAACTAAGCTGTGCAGCTTCCAAACCAGAGACCCCAGTCTGAGTTGAGATCATTGATTCTCATAAAACTGTCCCCTCCAAAGTCACTGACACTGACTGAATGTCCACAAGCCTCCACTTGAGTCATTTGTAAGTCTTTCGCTGTGGACCCGGGGCCATTGACTCCATACATTTCCAGCTGGAACCCTGTCTATTGGCATTCTAGGCGCTAAAGGGCCCTCACCCAGAGTGAAGGCAAGTGCAGTCAGTAGTAAAATAAATACTTTATTAATAGTGCATCTGTTTGGCTGACAATGAAGTCAAGGATTGTAATGAGTGATAAATATAAAGGGTTCACTTTTCGAAGTTGCATTTCTGCTCTTATTCTTACTCCAGTTTTGCCAAAATGTCTGCAGGACTCATAATAGCAAGATAAGTAATTTATGAGCAAAGGCAATGAAATTGTTTAAAATTTTATTCAAGTCTCAAATTTATATTCGTTTGAAAAATATATCTTTTATTTTTTAAGTAAAAGGACATTGTTTTTCCCAGTTATTGAAAATACTTTACCCATTCGTTGTTCATTTAAAATCACTTTTTTTGTTGTTGTTTTTTGAGTACTCCAGAAAAAAAAAAAAATACCTTCTTTAAAGTTTTTAGAGCACTGCTGATTCTTCCTGGATGTTTTTCAAGCTCAGTCAAGAAACATACAAAGTAAACCCTGCAATGTCAAATACAGTTGTAAGTACACAAAGCACAGTTTATTCTTGTATTACTCTTTATTAATTATTCTATTATTTTTCATACAAACAATTATAAATCTACATTTGCCCACCCCTGTGATGGCAGGAAATAATTTGTCAGATTGATAAAATGTTTTGTCTATCACCTAACCTAGAGGAAGTAAAACCTATATCACTGAAAATAATATGGAATCAGACTAGAATAAGAAAAAAGGAAACTCTCTTTCAGGCACCAAGTGGCACTTGAGGTCAACTCAGACTGTATTCTGTGAACTTCATGAGATCCTACCCAAGTGACCGAAATAGAGGTGTGTCAATGTGGATGTATGCCCATGACTGAGACGCTGTGCGAGCTGGAAATATTATCAATGAAACTGTACTTCACATGTGGAAGTATTTCACAACAGGGGGAAAAATACCTACTGAAAAGAATGCAGGATTCGTTTTGTGGATCTCTGAAAACATAAGCCAGCCAAAATTCATCTTAAAATCTTGGAGCAAGACTTTTTCCCCTCTTTAATTATGTCCCATAAGTGGTTTTCATCTAAATGAAGGAGTCACAGTATACTATATGGTTTTCTAGGGTCTAGGATTTATAAATTAAACATAGACATTAGCAGTTCTTTTATTCCATCCTCTGTTCAGCTCTGCAAGGTGGTGATTCAGCCCTTTTTTCTTTGCTTGAAAATATGAATATAATGGCTCCATATACTAAGCTTGCATTTGTGCTGAAACTGTGCTAAGTACTTCACAATTATCCCAATTAATCTTCACAGTAGCTTTATGAACACATTATTATTGTAATTTTTTAAACTATTTTTCTTTATTGATTTTAGAGAGAAAAAAAGGGAGAGGGAGAGAGAGAGAGAAACATCAATGAGAGAGAACATCGACTGGCCACCTCCTGCATGCCCTCCACTGGGGATCAAGCCCACAACCTGGGCATGTGTCCTGACTGGAATCAAACCAGTGACGTTTTGGTGCATGGGTCGATGCTCAACCACTGAGCAACACTAGCCGGGCTATAATTATTTTTTAGACAACTGAGGGTTAGAGCATTTACTAACTTGTTCAATGTCAAACAACTAAGAAGAGGTTGCAAGATATGAACTTAGGTCCCTTTGCTTCGAAAGCACATGCTCTTAATACCCACATTATGCTGCTTGAGTTTGTGGGTAGGCAGCTTTAGTTCTTACCAAGTTTCTTTTCTTTTTTTTTATTAATTAATTTTTGTTACAGATGTTTCTCCTTTTTCCCCCACTGATTCCCCCCCCTCCCTCCCCACCCTGTCCCCAGTTTGTTGTCCATGTCCACTGTTCATGCATACATGCATATAAGTTCTGTAGTTTATCTCTCCCCCACCACCCCCCTCTTTAGGGGATTGTTAGTCTGTACTCCACTTCCACATCTCTGGGACTACCCCATTCCTCAGTCAGACTGTTATGTTCATTATATTCCACAAATAAGTGAGATCATATGAAACTTGTCTTTCTCTGTTTGGCTTGTTTCACTTAGGATGATACTTTCAAGGTCCCTCCATGTAGTCTCAAAGGATAAGAGATCTTTCTTTCTTACAGCTGCGTAGTACTCCATTGTGTATATGTACCACTGCTTTTTTATCCATTCATCTACTGATGGACACTTGGGCTGTTTCCAGATCTTAGTGATTGTAAATAGTGCTACTACAAACATGGGGGTACATATATTCTTTCGAATTGGTGTTTTAGGCTTCTTAGGGTATATTCCTAGAAGTGGGATCACTGGGTCAAATGAAAGTTCAATTTTTAATTTTGTGAGGTAACACCATATTGTTTTCCATAGTGGCTGCACCAGTCTGCATTCCCACCAGCAGTGCACTAGAGTCCCCTTTTCTCCATACCCTCGCCAACACTTGTTGTTTGATGATTTGTTGATGGCGGCCATTCTTACAGGTGTGAGGTGATACTTCATTGTTGTTTTAATTTGCATCTCTCTGATGATTAGTGATGATGAGCATTTCTTCATATGTTTCTTAGCCATTTGTATGTCCTGTTTGGAGAGGTGTCTATTTAGTTCCTCTGCCCATTTTTTAATTGGATTCTTTGTCTTCCTTTTGTGAAGTTGTATGAGCACTCTATATGTATTGGAAATTAACCCCTTATCTGATATATCATTGGCAATTATGCTCTCCCATACAGTGGGTAGCCTTTCCGTTTTGATGATTGTATCTTTCGCTGTGCAGAAGCTTTGGAGTTTGATGTAGTCCCATGTGTTCATTTTCTCCTTTGTTTCTATTGCCTTAGGTGATGTGTCAGTAAAAATTCTGCTGCATATGATGTCTGAAATTGTGTTGCCTACAGTCTCTTCTAGGATTTTTATGGATTCATGAGTCACATTTAAGTCTTTTATCCATTTTGAGTTTATTCTTGTGTAGGGTATAAGTTGATGGTCTAGTTTAATTTTTCTGCAAGAGCTGTCCAATTTTCCCAGCACCATTTATTAAAGAGGCTGTCCTTACTCCACCGTATGCTCTTGCCACCTTTGTCAAATATTAATTGAGCATATTGCCTTGGGTCCATTTCTGGGTTCTCTGTTCTGTTCCACTGGTGTATATGCCTGTTCTTGTGCCAGTACCAGGCTGTTTTGATTATAGTGGCTTTGCAGTATAACCTGAAATCTGGTATTGTGATCCCTCCAACTTTGTTCTTCCTTTTCAAGATTGCTGTGGCTATTCGAGGCCTTTTTTGGTTCCATATGAACTTTTGAAATAATTGTTCTAATTCTGTGAAGTATGCCATTGGTATTTTGATGGGGATTGCGTTGAATCTATAGATTGCTTTGGGTAATATGGACATTTTAATGATGTTAATTCTCCCAATCCATGCACAGGGTATGTGCTTCCACTTTTTTATATCTTCCTCTATTTCTTTTTTCAATGACCTGTAGTTTTCTGTGAATAGATCCTTTATTTCTTTGGTTAAGTTTATTCCTAGGTATCTTAACTTTTTTGCTGCAATGGGAAATGGGATTGTTTTCTTAGTTTCTCTTTCTGTGAGTTCTTCATTGGTGTATAAGAATGCCATCGATTTCTTGACATTAATTTTGTATCCTGCTACTTTGTCAAATTCATTTATTAAGTCTAGTAAACTTTTGATGGAGTCTTTGGGGTTTTCTATGTATAGTATCATGTCATCTGCGAATAATGACAGTTTCACTTCCTCCTTTCCAATTTGGATCCCTTTTATTTTTTCTTCCTGTCTGATTGCTGTGGCTAAGAATTCCAGTACTACGTTAAATAGGAGTGGCGAAAGTGGGCATCCTTGCCTTGTTCCTGTTCTTAAGGGAAATGCTTTTAGTTTTTGCCCATTGAGTATGATGTTGGCTGTAGGTCTTTCATATATGACCTTTATTATGTCTAGATATGATCCCTCTATACCCACACTGCTGAGCATTTTTATCAGAAATGGATGCTGGATTTTGTCGAAGGCTTTTTCAGCATCTATTGATATGATCATGTGGTTTTTATTCTTCATTTGTTTATGTGGTGTATCACATTTATGTATTTGCGAATATTGTACCAGCCTTGCATCCCTGGGATGAATCCCACTTGGTCATGGTGGATAATTTTTTTTGGTGTATTGCTGGATCCAATTTGCTAGTATTTTGTTCAGGATTTTGGCTTCTATGTTCATCAGGGATATTGGCCTGTAGTTTTCTTTCTTTGTTGTGTCTTTTTCTGGTTTTGAAATTAGAATTATGCTGGCTTCATAAAACGAGTTTGGAAGTCTTCCTTCTTCTTGAATTTTTTGAAATAGTTTGAGGAGAATGGGTATTAGTTCTTCTTTGAATGTTCGGTAATACTCCCCCGTGAAGCCATCCGGGCCTGGGCTTTTGTTTGCTGGGAGAGTCTTGATTACATCTTCAATTTCTTCTGTTGTTATTGGTCTGTTCAAGTTTTCTAACTCTTCCTGATCCAGTTTTGGGAGACTATGTGTTTCTAGAAATTTGTCCATTTCACTTAGATTGTCAAATTTGTTGCCATATAATTAATTGTTCATAGTAGTTGTTAACGATCTTTTGTATTTCTGTGGTGTCAGTTGTTATCTCTTCTTTTTCATTTCTGATTTTGTGTATTTGGGTTCTCTCTCTTTGTTTCTTGGTGAGTCTAGCTAAGGGTCCATCAATCTTGTTTATCTTTTTGAAAAACCAGCTCTTTGTTTTATTGATCCTTTGAATTGTTTTTTTTTGTTCTCTATGTCATTTATTTCTGCTCTGATCTTTACTATTTCCTTCCATCTACTTGCTCTGGGGTTTTCTTTTTGTTTGCTCTCTAGTTCTTTAAGTTGTGAGGTTAGATGGTCTATTAGAGATTTTTCTTCTTTTTTGAGGTAGGCCTGTAGTGCTATGAACTTCCCTCTCAGAACTGATTTTGCGGCCTCCCATAGATTTTGTGTTGTTGTGTCTTCATTTTAATTGGTTTCCAGGAAGTTTTTGATTTCTTCCTTGATCTCCTCAGTGACCCATTTATTGTTTAATAACATGCTATTTAGCTTCCATGTGTTCAAATGTCTTTGTATGTTCTTCTTGCAATTGATTTGTAGTTTCATGCCATTGTGATCTGAGAAGATGCTTGATATGATTTCAATCTTCTTAAACTTGTAGAGACTTAGTTTGTGCCCTAACAGGTGGTCTATCTTTGAGAATGTCCCATGTACACTTGAGAAGAATGTGAATTCACTTGAGAAGAATGTGAATTCTGTAGTTTTTGGGTGTAGTTCTCTGTAGATATCTATTAAATCCATTTGTTCTAGTGCTTCATTCAGAGTCTCTGTTTCCTTGCTAATTTTTTGCCTAGAGGATCTATCCAGTGATGTCAGCGGGGTGTTGAAGTCCCCTGCTATGATTGTATTGCTATCGATTTCTCCTTGGAAGTCCTCCAGAAGTTTTTAAATATATTTTGGTGCTCCTATATTGGGTGCATATATGTTTATCAAGGTTATATCTCCCTATTGGATAGATCCTTTCAATGTTACATAGTGGCCTTCTTTGTCTCTAATTATGGCCTTCATTCTGAAATCTAATTTATCAGATATGAGTATTGCTACCCCAGCTTTTTTCTCTTTTCCGTTTGCTTGGAAGATTTTTTTCCATCCCTTCACTTTCAATCTGTGTGAGTCTTTTGTTGTGAGGTGGGTCTCTTGTAAACAACATATAGATGGGTCATGCTTTCTTATCTAATCAGGTATTCTGTGTCTTTTTATGGGAGCATTCAGTCCATTTACATTTAAGGTGATTATTGATATGTACTTATTTATTGCCATTTGTGTTTAGTGTGGTTTTATTTTTCTTCCCATTTTTCCTGCTAATTACAGCAGTCCTTTTAACATTTCTTGCAGTGCTGGTTTGGTGCTAATGTATTCCCTTAGCCTTTTTTTGTCTGGGAAGCTCTTTATTTGACCTTCTATTTTGAATGATAGCTTTGCTGGGTAGAGTAGTCTTGGATTCAGATCCTTGTTTTTCATGACCTTGACTACTCCATGCCATTCCCTTCTGGCCTGTAGTGTTTCTTGTGAGAAGTCAGCTGAGAGCCTTATGGGGTTCCCTTTGTAGGTAACCTGTTGCTTATCTCTTGCTGCTTTTAGGATTCTCTCTTTGTCTTTAATTTTTGGCAGTTTGATTACTATGTGTCTTGGTGTGGGCCTGTTTGGGTTCTTCTTACTTGGGGCTCTCTGTGCTTCTTGAACTTGAATGCCTTCTTCCTTCACCAAATTAGGGAAGTTTTCTGTCACTATTTCTTTAAATATATTCTCTAACCCTTGCTTATTTTCTTCTTCTTCAGGGACTCCTATGACGCGAATATTATTCCGTTTCCAGTTGTCCCACAGTTCTCTTAAGCTGCCTTCCTGTTTTTTAATTGTTTTTTTTTTCCTTTTGTTTTTCTGATTGGTTGATTTTTTCTAGCCTGTCTTCTAATTCACTGATCCGGTCCTCAGCTTCCCCTACTCTGCTTTTTAGACCTTCCAATGTGTTTTTCATTTCTGATATGTCATTCTTTATTTCTTCCTGTTGGTTTTTAATTTCCAAGTGGTTGATTTTCAACATTTCTATGTCTTTACTCCTGGTGCTCATATCCTTACACATGCTGTTGAGCTTCCTCAACATCATGGCTCTAAATTCTATTTCTGTTAACTTGCTTAACTGCACCTCATTTATTTCATCTTCCATAGAGGTCTCTTTTTCTTTCATTTGGCTTTTGTTTCTGTTTTCACCATTTTGGCTATCACAGTGGGCTTTGGAGTCTGCCAAATTTTCTCTGTGGGTGTTGGTGTTCTGTTATTTGTGGCTCCCTCTCCTGGGTTTGGATGAGCCAGGGAGGACCCACTTCAAACACCACTGTCAAGTCTTAGCTTTTCTGGTTAGTGTTGCTAGCCCAAGGAGTGGTAGTTATCCTCTAGCTTTTTTTTGCCTGGAGGCTATTAATAGAGGTCACCTGAAGACCCTTGGTTTCTGAGTTGCCTGAAACACTCCCTCAGGTGCTCAGTGTAAGAGGTTTTCCTGAGGGTGGGGCAGCTGCTGGTTGTTAATGGGCCTCTATTAGCATTTCAATGGCTACCAGGTGGGGTGGAATCTCTGAGAGTGGGTCTTCTACCTCTCCCCAGGGCCCAGGGAAGGGGTAAAATGACCACAGTCCTGCATGGCTGCACTCAGCAAAAGCTCTTAGCACCCTCCAAAACCCGAGTGTCCCCACACAGTTCCAGTCCAGTCTGCCTTCCCTCTGTCAGAGCCCAAGGTGAGTGGCTGCCAATTTAGCCTCTGTCCAGACTCTGCCTCGTGGAGCCCCCTGGGACTTTTAACCCGAGGGTGCTGCTTCCAGCCAAGGGCGGCGGCTGTGGTACCAGCCAAGGGGGTTGCACTCAGCAGAAACCCCAGGACTAAGCCACAGTAGCGGGACACTGCCGAGGTGGCAGAAACTTCCAGCAGAGTCCCCTGGTTCCCGAGAGTCCGTGCGGCACCAGCGGAGGGCTTAGCACGCAGAGTTTGCGGGACTCAGCCTTGGTAGCGGCGTCCTGCCGAGTCCCCTGGTCCCAGCCAGACCGTGCCAGTCCGTGAGGCACCAGCCGATGGCTTAGCAGGCAGCAGAGTTCGCAGGACTCAGGTGGGGTCACAGCCGAGGCGGCAGCAGCAACTTCCCGCTGAGCCCCCTGGTCCTCGCCCAAGCAGCTGCGGACAGTGGGCTCCCGGCGCCCTCTCGTGTCCTCGCAAGCCCACCACGATTGAGTCGGTGTCCCTGGTTATGTGGTCCTCCAAGGTGTCTTTCGGTTGCCCCTTCTTGAAAATTTGCCTTTATTTTTGTTGTAAATCCAGTTTGGTCTGGGAGATGGTCTGTGTAGCTCCATTTACTCCGCCGCCATTTCTCCTGTCCCTTATCACGTTTCTTTATATTGAGCAGAAATATACATTCCTCTAAATTTCAGAATACGTTTATTACTTCTTATCTGTGTTTCAAGTAAGGTAATACAGCAACCAGATTTCTTTTTAGTTTTTTTTTTTTTTTAAAGGTAAATATTCTAGATATAAATCTAAACTGAGCTTTGAAGAAAAAAAAAGGTCATAAAATTATGAGGAGATAGAGCAAGCTTTATAAAGATCTCTCTTTCTACATCATCAATCTACCATGTCACCTACATTTTTCCAACACATGGGATTCCTTAATCCTAAACTACTTACATTAGTAAAATAATTGTACTCAGCATGGCTTAGTTTATACCTTAGTTGTTACCCTATAGAGAAGATAACTAGGAAGGGTGATAGAGGATAGATATGTTCTAAGGGATCTACACAGGAATAGATACTGGAAAGAAGATACCCTCAGTTGAAGATTAAGTATAAAGTATCTGACTGATTGATGGCATCCTTATCCAACCTTCTCATCAATGTACTTTCCTTCCAGGAGTTATAATGACATAAATTCTGTTATTAGTATTTTCTTTTTGTAGCACTTACTCTTTTACCAGGATTTTCTATTGAAATACAAATATTCCTAAAACTCAGTGTGGATTAATTTAACAGAGTCCATTACTTCCTATCAGTAGACACTGTGATGAAAAGAAAGGATTTAACTAGATCAGGGGTTCTCCAGCTTTAGCACGCATCGGAACCATCTGCAGGTCTGTGCCACACCCCACAGGTCTGGTTCAGTGGGACTGCCACAGGGTCCACGAATTTGCATTTCTAATAACAGCCCTGGCCCTAGGACAGCACTTTAAGAACTGCTAGATTGGGGAGTGGTATGGAGTGGGAAATGGGGAAGGAGAGGCTAGAGGAGAGCATTCCAGAGCCTAATTTAGCTTATAGAATATTAGTGTTAGAAAATTCAGAGTGATCTTTTTTTTTTTTTCTTATCCTCACCCAAGGACATTTTTCCGTTGTTGTTGTTGTTGTTGTTGTTGTTGTTGTTGTTGTTCAGATAGAGTGGGAGGGAGAGAGAGAAACATCAGCGTGAAAGGGACACATCAAGTGGTTGCCATCCGCACGACCAACCAGGGCCGGGGACAAACTGCAACCGAGGTACGTGCTATTAGCGGGAACCGAACCTGGGTCTCTCTGGATCACAGGCTGACGCTCTAACCGCTGAGCAAAATTGGCCAGGGCTAGAGTGATCATTTTATAAGCTGATGTCTGATAAGAAAAATAAAGCATACAAACGCAAAGTGATGTAAACCATTGCTGCACACTGGTAAGGTAGGATGAGACTTTTCTGACTTTCAGCTTTGCATTTTAGTCATGAAAAAAGCCTTACAAATTTGAGGTTCACAAGAACCCTCTGAGGACCTCCTGAAAGGTACAGATAACTAGACTCCATTCTGGATTCAGGGCTCAGACAATGCACCCTCAAACAAATTCTCCTGTTCATTCAGATACAGAGGATATGAGGACAACGCTCTAATAATCCAGACAAAAAATCAGGTGTTAGAGGAGCCACACACAGTAGGAGTGGGGACCTTCATAAACACAGGACAAGTTGTGGTGCCTAAGTGGAGCTGAGGTACGAAAAGAGGATATACGTTTCCCATCCAACAAGTTGGTGCAAAACAGATGCTGACTATGGAAACAATAAACCATGTCACTATACTTGTCAAAACACCCCACCTACCTTACACAGAAGAGTCCTAGATTTGTAGGGAATGTGAATACAGAACACTCATGTCTAATAATTCTCACTTGGCAGAACCAAATATACTATAATACAGTTTTCCTCTAAAGGATCATCTGGGAGAATAATTTTCAAGCTACATAAACAATTTGGGTGTCATCCCATAGGGGCTTATAACTTTTGCTTTATATAGAGCAAATGGAAAAATTTTAACAGGAAAAGGAAGAGACAAAGTAGGCCTTGTTTAGTATTAGCTTTAATTTTTCATTTCCCCCCAAGTATGCAATTGTCTTCTTGTTCTAATTAAGAAAATTATTCCTATCAATTTGTCATCTTTATTAGTTACTCTGTTTATCTGTCCTTAAGTGTGGGAGCTTACTAATGAAAACAGTCGTCTCCGTTCAAGTAGCGTATCATGAATTCCCTTGCCTATGCCATTACTGTCCTGAATATGTCATTAAAATAAAATCACTTTTAAAGAAAATAATAAAAATTCCATCAAATTTCTTTTGCTATCTTTGGATTTTTAAAGGCATAAAAATAAAAAATATATATTTTTTATGAGCACCGAAGGTGGATGTGGAAATCCTATCATTAGTCATCTAACTATAGCACACATGAGACTGGAGTGGAGGTCAAATCAAGTTCTATGTAAATGTATATTACACTCTAACCCCAGGAAAAATTTGTATCTCTGCAAATCATTTTCCATGTGCTATCTATTATAACAAAATAAGTCCTAAAGTACAAGAATTACTTCTCCAAACTCCTGTAAGTTCTCTCAATGAATAAAGCCAGAAGAACTTAAAAGTCTTTTAGGACATCCTACTATTGCCCTTATTTTGCCCCATTTCAGTTTTCTAACAACCCCCTGTTTCCCACACCTCCTGCCCTACCCCTCTGCTCTTCTGCAAATATAATTGTACATTTCTCCTTATATTTACCTTGATCCCGATGAACTCAATATGCCAGGGCCCCTTGAATGCTGGGAGTTGTGTAAGGGTTGAGTGAGGACCTGGAAGTCGGGTTGCAATTAGGAGGCATTTCCATGTAACTATCTTTGATAAATTGTCCAAAGGGATCTTATAAGAAAAAGTCATGAATCTACAAGCTTCTGGTTATTGGCTGAATTTTACCTTTTGTTCTAAATAAACACTCACTTTTGTTTCTAATTTTTATTCTCAAATGTATATATGTTTTCTCAAAGAGGGCCATAAATTACATGTTTCATGTCCATGATACCTAAATCTGCCTCATTCTCAATACATTCTAGTTTTATTTACATTTCTTTCTTTCTTTCTTTCTTTCTTTCTTTCTTTCTTTCTTTCTTTCTTTCTTTCTTTCTTTCTTTCTTTCTTTCTTTCTTTATCCTCACCCGATGACATTTTCCATTTTTTGTTCAGGTAGAGTGGGAGGGAGGGAGAGAGAAAAACATCGACGTGAAAGGGACACATTGAGTGGCTACCACCCTCACGACCAACCAGGGCCGGGGACAAACTGCAACCGAGGTACGTGCCCTTAGCGGGAACCAAACCTGGGTCTCTCTGGACCACAGGCCGACGCTCTAACTGCTGAACCAAACTGGCCAGGGCTACATTTATTTCTTTGATAAAACTGTTTTCAGAGTATTCTTCCACTCTCCCATATGTACCCCTTTTCCCATATCTCTGTATATCAAAATATTATTCATCCTTTAACTTTCAGCTCAAACGTTATAGCCTCATGAACTATTACTTCTTCAGTCACTATAAATCTCATTTGTATACTCAAGCATCATGTCTCTTTTATCATACATACCTCTATGTTTTAAACCATATGCTATTGGGTATATATTTTTAAGATAAAAACATACCTGCTCATGGTTATATTTCATCCTTTAAGACTCAGCTTCTTCATGAATATTTCTTTATCCTTTCAGGTTGGTTGGGTGACTGTGGTTTTTCCCACAGTATTTTACACATACCATTTTCCTAGTCTTTTCTCTACGGTGTTATGGCTGTCTGTTTTCTGTTTGTAGATAAAAGCTAGAGGAACTTTCTTTTAGTGCTGAATAGAACATGAACTCAAAAAGTGTATCTTGAATGAGTGGGTAAATAAAAAGAATTTGTAAAGTATAAGGGAAATGACAATTTATTTCATTGATTCTGTTGTTTTCACATTGTTTGAAACCAGAAATGATAGGCAAAAGCTACAGTTAGGTAGCTCAAATGAAACCTCAAATAAGTTACATTTTTTCTACTTACTGTTCCAATTGCTACCAACCTCTTACAATATTCATAAACTCAATAAACGTAGGGATTATGTCTGTTTTGCTGACAATTTTATTCATGGCACTTAGGAGATTTATGGACAAAGTTAGTGCTCAATAATTATAGGTTCGATAATATGTCAGTCTCTAACTGACAAATTTATCCCCAAACACTTAATTTATATAATTGTACTTTGCATTTCTTGGTCTATCTCCCATGACTTCATTATTTTGGAATATAAGAGGAATATTTCCATTCCCAAACAAATGTCCAAGCATTACTCTTCTATAACTTTTATTGTATTTTCTCCTGTCAAACTAGAGATACTAACTAGGCTTCAGTTGTGTTTCAGCTCTAGATCCAGAAAAGCAGAAGTACCCACCAACCACACCCTTGCTAAACCAGATAGAACAATACCATGGCTGACATCAGGACCAGATGCAATGATCAACTACCCCCAACCCTGGCACTCACCAATCAGTAGAGAACACAGCTTTAGCCATTATCCTAACTCCCTTAGTCCCCTATATAACCCTTCCCCTAGAAGCCATCAGAGAGCCAGGTTTTATTTATTTATTTTTTATTTTTTTTATCCTCTCCCGAGGACATTTTTCCATTTATCTTCAGATAGAGTGGGAGGGAGAGAGGAAGAAAGAGAAAGAGAAACATCGATGTGAGAGAAACATACCGAGTGGTTGTCACCCACAGGACCCCAACCGGGGCAGGGAACAAACTGCAACCAAGGTACGTGCCTGTAGCGGGAACCGAACCTGGGACTCTTTGGTCTGCAGTCCAATGCTCTAACCACTGAGCAAAACCAGCCAGGACAGGGGAGCCAGGTTTTAGAGCACCAGTTTACCTGTGACTCTGGGCTGGGCACCATTTCCTTAAATAAACCTTTACTTTGCTACAAACTCCTGCTCACATCTTATTGGTCTTTGATGGACACAGGAAAACATACCCCTTCAGTTCGGTAACAATAATTGAGACACCCCATCTGAGAAGGTAACATTTAAACTAACCTCTGAAGGACAAGTAGCACCAAAACTGGAGAGTAAGAGTATTGCAAGCTTCAATTAACATCACAGTCTCCCTAACAAATTTATTTGCCTTATAATTTACCTCTTCAATTCACCCTCACAAAGCAGTCAGAGAATATCACTGGAATTTTAATCTAAAAGTATTATTACCCCTATTCTAAATCCTTCAATAACAACTTTTAGCTTGGCATATATATATATATATATATATATATACATATATATTTGATCTGTACTTAACTCACCAATCTGGACACTTACCACTCCTCTCTTCGTAACTCTATTTCAACCATATTAAAGTACTTGCAATTGCCCCCAAATGCTCTGATCATTCTTACTCACAGTACTTCTTGGGTCTTTTTAAATGTTACTCCCATACTCCCATTAGCTGGATCATTATTCTATCCCTTACTCTCCCCCACAGCCAATAGTCTTCAAATCAATGTGTTTAAAGTCTTGTTGAGTATTTCTTTCTATTTGAAAATGTGGGGTAAATGATTTCTCTAAAGGTCCAGTTGAAGTGGACTAAAATAGAGTGTCAGACTAGAATTCATTCAGAAAAAAACAAGAAATAATATGCACAGTGATAGTTGAGAAAAGGGCCAATGGGAAAGTAAACTTGATCGACACTTGTAAAAATGATTAGAACTTGATTGAATACTGCCTAGAAAAGTGTTTCAGAGAGTGAGAAGTACACAGAACCAATGATAACACAGGTGACTAAAGGAATATATGAATGAAACCAGTGGTGTATAGTACAACCTCATACCAAGTGGGTAAAATAGGTCATGTTTTGGAGGGTCTTAAAAGTTAAATACCTCAAGGAATTAAATGTGAACAATTGTATCTTTAGAAAAAGTGACTGATAATGATAGCATAATTATACTGTTAGAAATTATATTAAAATTTAATGTTATTGGTAATTATAATGTGTTGAGTACTCTGCTTAGCACTGTACAAGGGGAAAAAAATCACTTAATAGCCATAAAAACATATGGGTTACATAGTATTACTATTCCTATTTTACAAATGAAAAACAAACAAACTGGCTTAGAGACACAAAGTCATTAACGAGTAAGGCAAACAATTAAAATGAACTAAATAAATGTATTGGATGTAAGTTAAAAAATTTAAGTGGTAGTTACATCATTGTCATAAATTGGTTGTGTAAGTTTATGCAACTCAGTTATTCTAAATGTGCCTTGATTAGTTTAGCTCACATCACTATACAATGTTTTAAGCCCAAATCAACCTCATCAAATTATTCTGTCTTATTTTTGGTCTATTATTATCACATTTATGTGCAAAGTATGTCCTGAATAACATTTCCATCTTTCGAGAGTACACAGTAAAATTAGATCAGAGTTGATTATAAAATTCTTATGGACAATCATAAAAATGGAACATAATCCATAATCAAACCGATCTTAATTAATTACTAACCCAGAGTATCATTAGTTTGAAGTTTAATTCCATGATAAATTCTTGATTAGTGTCACTCCTCCCCTTGCTTCTCTGATACTTGATACCTATGCAATAACCAGTGGGAGATGGAAAGTCAAGGGTAGGTATAGGAAATTTACTGTTAGAATAGCAATCATTATATATATATATAATCTGTCAAGTATAAATATTATGTTAAATGTTATACCTAGTATCTCATTTAACAATCAGAATAGCCCTGCAAGGTCATTATTAACAACTTCATTTTACACATAAGGGAAAAAAGACTTACAGGTGAATTATTTGCCTAGAGTTATTGTTTGAACAGAACTGTGCCTCCTTAAAATTCATCTGTTGAAGTGCTAACCCCTAATGTGATTATTTTTGGAGGTAGGGCCTTAAAGGAAGTAATTAACACTAAATGAACTCATAGGGTGGAGTTCTAATCCAGTAGCACTGCTGTCCTCATAAGAAGAAGACACCAGAGATGAGCATGCACAGAGAAAAGGTCATGTGAAGACATAGCAAGAGGTTGGCCATCATCAAGTCAAGAAGAAAGGCCTCAGGAGAAACCAGCCTTTCCCAACTTTGATCTTGAACTTCCAGCCTCCAAAACTATGAGAAATATCTATAGTTTAAGCCTCCCAGTCTATGTTATTTTTTTATGGCAGCCCTAGTAGACTAATAGTCACACAAGTAATAAACACTGGAAACACTCACTGAAGTTAAATTGAACTCAGGCCCATTTGACCTTCCTGCTCCGAGGTCATGACAATAATTTAACTTTCAGTGTAATAATTATCTGTGCTGACTTTATAAAGTATTCAAAATGTCTGTGATTCAAATAGGCAAGAGTGTCCTCTTCTGTCACTCCAAAGGTAGCAATAGAGTAAAAATCTAATTTTTTTTAGAGATGTATAGTGCTGTAAGATTCTTTTTTAATATGTTTTTATTGATTTAGAAAGAGAGAGATGAAGACAGAGAAACATTGATGTGAGAGAGAAACATCGATTGCTTGCCTTGCATACCACCCTTACTGGGGATAGAGCCCACAACCTGGACATGTGCCCTGACTGGGAATTGAACTAGAGACCTTTCAGTGCATGGGATGATGCCCAACCAACTGAGCCATACCAGCCAGGGTAAAATCTAAATATTTTTAAATTAACCAAAATTTCAGTGTGATTTTATATTTATTAGTCTAGTGACTAAATATTATAAATATGTATGTATTTAATGATTAAAATGGCAGCATAAGGGAACACAATAACATTTAGGAATGGTTGAATATATATAAAATGGAGAAAAGAATACATGGTGGGTTTGATTTTCATTTCCTTTTACATATGAAAATATATATTTTATATATATATTTGAATGTATATATATATACACATACATGCACGTACACATGTATACCCTACTGGTTCTGTTTCTCTAGATAAACCCCAACTAATACAGACCTCAAACTTCTGCTGCCCTCAGGGTTCTCTGACCCAGAGAGTTATCATCTTACTGCTGAGCAACATCACCTAGACACTGAGGTCTATCTCCTTTTCCCCTCTACCCTGGGAATTATATGGACCTCTTCCCTTTCTAGGTGATGGCCTTGGGGCACTGTCTCTGGAAGACATACATTTTAAATATATAGAGAGATTTAATATCTGTAAAATATGTAAAATGATATTTTATTTTAAAAAAATACACACACACACACACACATATATATATAAAGAGATTCATTATAAGAAATTGGCTCACACAACTTGGAGGCTGGCAAGTCCAAATCTTAATACGGGCTGGCTGGCTCAAGACCCAAGAGAGTCAGTGGTGGAGTTCCAGTCTGAAGGTATCTACTGGAGTTTTTTCTCTTCATTATTGTAGATGTTGGTCTTTTTTGGTTCTATTCAAGATTTCAACATGATTAATGAGGCCAACACATATTAGGGAGAGCAGCCTGCTTTACTCTACCAATTAAAATGTTACCTTATCCAAAATACACCCAGAAGCAGTAAGGATAATGTTTGAGGAAGTATCTTGGCACCCTATGGAGCAGTAAATTAGACATACAAAAGTAACCCCTATAGGATTTGCTTTGTTTTGGGTGGGGGAGATTTAGTGATTGTTGCTTGTTCTTTATTTTCCACTTGGAACAGGTACACAGTTATGGGTGTCAAGAAGGCACATGGATGGCCGCCTCTCAATTTCCTTTTTTGGTGTTTTTCTCTGTAGGTATAAAAGAACCCAATGGCTTCTGCTTGCAGCAGCCTGCCTAGATTACTAGATTACGGGGTGAGGTGGGGAGTATGGGAGGGTGGGGAAGAGGACAGCTGGGAGGGGCTACAATGTTTGTTGTATCTCTAGTTAGCAGAGGTTGGGTACACTTCTATGAGATATGTAAAACAGGCTATACATAACTTAAAATGTGCTATTTGAACTATATCTAAAGCAATTCTTTTTTAAAATCCTCACCCAAGGATATTTTCCCATCGATTTTCAGACAGAGTGGGAGGGAGAGAAAGAGAGAGAAACATCAATGTGAGAGAGAAGAGAGACACATGGATTGGTTGCCTCCCTCACAACCCCCTACCAGGGCCAGGGACTGAACCACAATCGAGGTACGTGCCCTTGACCAGAATCAAACCCACGACTCTTCAGTGAGTGGCAGACGCTCTAACGGCTGAGCCAAACTGGCCAGGGTTATCTTATATAACACCCTGAAACTACCCTGTTTTCAGCTTTTCAGACAATTTTCACCCTGTTAATGAGGTAGCATTGATCACAAATGCTACTCAACCATATATTGATAATCAAAGTATTAGACGGACCTTTCATTCTCCTTGCGTTTCACAGACATTTGGTATTGTTGAGTATTGGAACAACTTGCTTTGAAAGTCAGCTCAAAAAGGATTACCTTCTTAACCTCTTCTTGGTCCTTGCAACTTAGTGAGGCAGTTTGGTCACTAAATATGGCTTTTTCAAGAAAAAATGGTCTCCTCTCCCTGGATTTTGATCTGGTGAAAGAGGTAGTGGATCATAAAGATCTATCTTGAAAATTAAACTTCTTACCCTAATGATTCCTGACATGATGCTTTTTTCTTTCTCTTAATAGCAACCTTAGGCCAAAATTAGGCTTGAAGGCTTCAAGCTTAATGTTGGTTCAGCAACCTGGATTCTCTTGTTGGATTGACTTGGCCCTTGAGTACAAGGATAATAACCACTTAGCAGACTACACTTCTTGTTGAGTTCCTGCTCCAGTTCATTGATTTATGGATGTTGAACGATCCTAGCCATTTGACATTTGTTTTTATATTTGTCTTAGACATTTGCTTATTTACCTTTATTTATAGTTCTAATTGCTATGCTACATTTTGTTAATGTGCATGTTCTTAGGAAAATGACATGAATTTATATGATTCATCAAATAAAATGTAGCAATTTCCAATGGGAGGGGGAGAAAAGGTGATGTCCAATAGGTTCTACAGGACAATTTGAACAATATTTTGTATGTGCTGATGTTTCATTCATATTATATATTTCTGATTCTAATACTTCTTGTGTGTTTTGTGCTCTTTACATGTAGAATTTTGTGATTAAAACATAAAAATGTATTAAAAGGTATTTTTATGATGTGGATAAGGGGGAGAGACAAATAATAATGTCCTGATACATTCTTGCTCTATTAAACAGTGTTTCACACAAATGGTTATTATAGATTTCATTCACTTTTGTAATTAAAAGGCGAAAACAAAGGTGTTGAAAATGTGAAAAAACTTGAAGATAAAAAAACAATTGAATGGTTTCATACGATCAATTGTAATAGCAATAAAAACAAAACAACTATTAATTTTCTCTGTCACACTACGCTTCTGTCAATGTGCAACGTGAATCTGTTTATACCTTGGCAGATGGTTCCTCAGGCAGTAAACATGAGGAAAATGAATTTATAAAGGAGTTTGCAAAACAAAACAAAAATATATCAAGAGCGGAATTTTATGATTTCTCCTAATGCAATTGTAGCTCATGCCAGTAAATATCAAGAGGAGCTCTGGTTAGAAGCAGATATACGGTGACGGAAGTTGATTTGACTCTGGTTGGTGGACACACAAGGCAATATACAGACCATGTATCATACAGAGATCTACATTTGTAACCTATATAATCTTGTTAATGAATGTCACCCCCATTCTCGGAATTAAAAGTAAATTAAAGAGAATCTATAAGAACTTAAAATTAAATGAACGGAAAACCCAATCTGAAGTCGAAAAATTTACTGGTATAAATAAATCTCTCTGAAGGCTTCTGACTGATATTTTATTTGTTAGATTAAAACACAAGCCCTATTCTCTGTGGTTATCCTTAATTTTAAAATATCCGGCTTTAATCAAGTGCCAGCGTAATCCTGCTGCTTCACCTGCCAAGGGCAGGGGGTCCTGACTGAGCCGGTGTAAATTCCAGGGAGAAGAAAGGACTGAGTACGGAAAATAGGCCACATGTCTTTCTTGCTGTTGCTTGCAGCTCCCTTCCAGGCACTGCTGCGTTTGCCTTGAATGGGCATCCAGAACTCTCCTCCTCCCTTGGTGTCCTTCCCTTCTCCTCTTTCATGCTTGTACCCTGCTGCTGCGTGGCCTCTTTCTTTTATCGGTGCCCGAAAATCCTCTTTCGCCTGAATCTTCACATTCTTCAGTGTGGAGCACACACAGGTTTTCTCTATTACAGGGTCGCATCTCCCCCAGAGCCATACTTCGAAGGGCCCCTCCCCCTGCGTTGCGGGGTGAGGGCTGAAAGGGACAGGGGAATGAAAGGACCCGAGAAGGGAGGAGTCCACACCGGGATGGAGTGTTGGAGACAATGCCAACCTGTCCTACTAGCTCTAAGTTAAACTTTTCTGTATGTGTATACTTTAGGGAGGTTAAAGCTTAGAAAATAGGAGCTAACAGCCAAATAAGCTGAGGGAGCCAAGGTCCCAGATTTTGAGATCCTCTCCTGTGATTCACAACACATCTTGATTTTACAGGAAGCTGAAAAATCCCAAAGCCAGTACATAATTTAAAAAAAAAAAAATTTGACTCCTAACAAATTCTTTAAATAGATAGATAAAACATTCATAGGGTTCAAGATTCAAAAGGTACAAAATAATAAAAAATGAAAATTCTTTTTCTCGATTAATTCCTTTTTGGAGGCAGTCAGTATTAACAGTTTCCAAACATTTTTAAAGGTAGAGCAAAGGCTTGATTTTTGAAGTTCTAGCATGTGGGTCTGTTATGGGGGAAATGGAGGTATCCCTTTCCCTGCTAAATGCTGGGGGTGAAGTCCTTATGATGCCTTGTGGAAAATAATTTTCTGAGATTCGAATGGGAAGATGAATGATTTTTATTTCCGTGTAATTATATCCCTGGGTTTCCAAAATCCCGTTTCCCTTAGTGCAGTCCTGGAAGAAGTGTAGCTGGGGATTCAGTAGAGCTAAAAACACAGCCAGTGTCCAGAGTTTCTGTTCCTTGTTGCAGCCAGGTCTAGTTCAGCCTCAGGCCAGTTGCAGTTCATTAGTCCATTGTGTGTGGGGTCCATGTGGCTACAGGCCATATGGGCAAATGCAAGAGAGTCAAGAGAGTGTACCCCCTGCAACAAGAGTTTCAAGAGAGCCAAGATCACCAAGAGAGACCAAGAACATAAGAGAGCGTGTTTCTTTGTTCAGGGAATTAAATATCCCAAACCTTCCTGCACTTGCAGTGCCCATGCCTATTCTGGCCAATGACCTGTTTCCGGATGTGGCTGACAGGCTAGTTCTCCCTCAGCTTTACTGGGCATGTGTCTATCTTCCCTCTGCAGGACCCTTGGGGAATGTAAAGTTGTAACTTCTGGCTAAGCTGCCCAAGTGACATGCCCATGATATCTGGCCTCCCCATTTGCTCCTTTTCTGTTATTAATAACTAGATTAATGGCAATGGTATTAGGTCCATAAAAGTAAATTGTATGCTGATGTGATAATAGGTACTGATTTTTATCACTTCAGCCAGGAGTCTTCCTTGCATCAGGGTGGATTTCTATGGAAGCATTTTATTCCGGAAAGCTTGTCAGGGTATCCTCCGGCCAGCCTATATGCTGCTCCTGGCCCCGCGTCCCTCCCACTCCTTCCCCCTTGTGTGCTCTCTGAACGGAGGACTCGCTTCACCGAGGAACAGTATGAGAGTCACGAGGTTCAACCTAGACTGTCACTATGATGACAGATAAATCATTTTATCATGTTGTCTTCATTTTTCCCTTTGTAATACGAAAAAATATAGCTGTTTTTATTTCATAGGCAATCATGGAGATGAAGGTGATAAAGATCGGAGATAAACTCTCTTGAGTTTCAGAGAAGAAAGACATTACATAAACACCTAGTGCTATATAATTATGTTTACAACCAGTACAGAAGTCAGATGGAAATCTTGGATAGCACTCATATGTCATAGCTTTCGTACTTTAGGAGGAATGAGAGCTCTTCTGTGAAGGGTGATTAAGGGTGTGTAACTGATATCAGGTATCCAACCTCAGAGGCGGAAACTTCTGAAGAATGCAACATGTCTTACAGCTCTTTTTTCCCAACATCTCAGTAAATTTCTGTTACACACTTCATCTCCAGAAGAATCATGGGTTCTGCAAAAGTAGACAAAATAAAGACATTAGAAACTGTAATAGAGATAAAGGAGAAAATAAAAAATAGGAATCTAAGTTAATAATTAGATTATTGCCCTGGCCAGTTTGGCTCAGAGGTTAGAGCATTGGCCCACGGACCAGAGAATTCCCGGGGTTCGATTCCCACTAAGGGCACGTACCTCAGTTGCAGTTTGTCCCCAGCCCCGGTTGGGGTTGTGTGGGTGGCAACCACTCAATGTGTCTTTCTCACATCGATGTTTCTCTCTCTCTCTTCCTCTTTCTCTCTCTCCCACTCTATCTGAAGATAAATGCAAAAATGTCCTCGGGTGAGGATAAAAATAATAATAATTAGATTATCGACTTAGATTAATCATTTCTTCAATCCCAAAGACAGGGATAGGTATCATTTCACAAACTGTGCAGGGAGGAGCGATAGTAACTTGTTATTAGGAATTCAATTTTAGACAACATAAGTAAATGAAGAAGCTCGCCCCTCAAAATAATACATGTTTAGTAATTTAGTTGTCTTTCCAATATTTCTACCTTACAAGTGATTCTTGTAACATCAATATACCTGTGATAGTTTTTGTCAACCTAGAAATTACATTTTTGAATTAACTGACAGAACAATGAAAACATCACTGTGTCAAGCATCTCCATAAAGGAAAATTATTATTCCTTCTAGCCAAAAATAAGTGACATTATAGTGGTAATAGAGTTCAGAATCCATTGTCTTGTCACCTGTATTTAAAAAATGATGCCAAAAGCCCCAGCACAATTTAAATAAGTAAATAAGTAAGAAGTAATTTACATGATCATGTAGTCTCTGTGGTATTCTTAAGGGAATACGTGTGTATGTGTGCACACATGCATGCGTGTGAGTGTGTGTGTGTATCACTCACTTCTAAACAATTATCAACACGAAGACATATAAACTATTTGTTTCTATACTAGGCACTCTCATTATAAGAACAGATTAGTCTTAACCATGTCGGTGTTGCCCAAGCTGCATTTTCTCAGTGGAAAGCATGCCATATTTTTCATTTGCCTCTCCAGAGCACTTCAGAGAATAAGGATAACCAGCGAGGCAGTTAGGATGACTAAGTAATTAATAAGGAATAGATCTGCCATTCTCTGAAACAGCTGTGCAGGATTGTTTCACATTGTTCCAGCAAATAGACTAATACAGATGGAGACACTTGCTCTTCCCAGGGGCACTGCTTTTGACACACTGATTGAACCCTTAGCTGCCAGATATGTTCACATTGATGATCATTTTGAATAGTTAAATATATATATATCTCCAAGAAAAGAAGTCCAGCCAGACTATCATCCAGAATGCTTTGTTACCTGCTTTCCGAGGATGCTGTGACTGTCTCCCTGCCAAAGCCTTCTTTTGCTTCCTAGAGGAAGAAATCACAGTAACGAACTTGGCTGTGCCAACTCTGAAAGCAGTCGAGTGCTCTGATAAAAGATGAAGGAGTTCACGTTTTGGAGCATGTTTGTTCTCCCATCATCTCAGTTCCCTTGTTGTCATGGTCACCTCTCAACATAGCAGGGCTCCTGCGAGCACCACCTTGCATTCCTCCTCCCTGTCCCTGCCCCTGTCCCTGTCTAGGCTTCTTGTGCCTCCCACTTTCCCTAACTAGTACCACTTCTCTCCACTTTTGATACAGGGTGACCAAGACAAAGACATTGGCGATGCCAATGAGTTGTTTTGAAACTGCAGGCATGAAACTAAGAGTGCTGTTTTTATATGCATTTTGGTCTTGTGTTATGTAGCAACAAAGGGAACACGCACAAGATTCTGTCTAGCGTCTGTGCTACTCTGTAGGGCTGCTCATTCACTGCAGAGACTGGGCCCTACCATTATAACTCTAGTCATTTCATTATAACTCTAGTTTGGATTATAAAGAGAAATTGAATCCAGTGGTAATCTTATACTGGTTTATACAAGCAGCTGTTTCTGAATATATCCTTCAGGAAAAGAGGGAAGAGATGTGGCTAAGGATAAACCAGGGTTCCAAATATACCCAGTGCCTTATGTCTTCAGATTTCTATGTTCTTCCAGGCAGACAGACACGCAAACTTCTTAGAGAATTTAGAACACTTGAAATTAAATGTCATATAGGAGGTTATTTAGGATGGCTGTAGAGTCAGAAATAACCCAGGAGAAAGTATTAAAGACAATATGTGGCTAAGTTCTTAAAATAGTTCTGTTTCTTGCTGGTCTGATATCACATGGTCTCTTAAAGTGCTATTTGTCCAACTAAGCAAATTTTGCTATTGTTATTTCATCAGCATGTCCTCCTGGGCTGGTAAAGTGATAATTGTTATTTTATGCTGTATTATTGGGCTTGCTAGGGTTTGATTTTTGCTGCTGTGCTTCTTTTAAACAAACTGTCTATTTTGAACTACTGCTAGTTCATTGGACTTGTGCCTGGAGGGTATTTTTACAAAAAAGCATAGAGAACCCAAAAATAAATGAGACTTGCATATTTTTAATGTCTTTGAAGTGAGAGGTTGTAAAGATTAGAGTGCTTTTTTCCCCCTACATTTATAAGAGTCTACAAGTAAGAAGCATGTCTTCTAATAACCTGATTTTTTTTAATTATAAAAAATAAGCTTGTAAGTATATCTTGTCTTACGTTTAGAGCAAAGTAAGGAGACAGCTTATTTTAAAAGGTAAAGTCAGGTTTATCTGTTTATATAAATATTTCTGAAGATTTTTGACTCAAAAGACCAAGGGGGAAGAGATTTTCAAACCATTTGATTTGGCATATTTCTATTCAAGAAATAATAAATACAGCTTTAGACAAATCACTCTCAATAGAGATTACAAAGTTTCTTAAAATCATGATCCTTTGGACAGCAGTACTTTATGAACTAAAGAAAAATGCCATTAAAGTTGTTTTAAATCAATTTTGTCTTCTACATCTTTAGAGAGCTGAGCATTTTGATTCTATTTTCTCTTTCTACTTGTCATTTCTCTTAAAGCAAGAGCTAGGCACCCAGGTACCCTTTAGATCTTCAGTGGAAGTAGAGTTAACATCATCAATGCCCGGCTGGTGTGGCTCAGTGGTTGAGCATCGACCCATGCACCATGAGGTCGCTGGTTCGATTCCCAGTCATGGCACATGCCCAGGTTGTGGGCCTGATTCCTAGTGGTGGGCATGCAGGAGGCAGCCAATCCATGTTCTCTCTCATTGATGTTTCTATCTTACTCTCCCTCTCCCTTCTTCTCTTTAAAAATCAATAAAGGAAAATTTTTTTTTTAAAAATGCTCAACTTTCTTCTAACCTGTAGTCTAGACACTGAAAGTATCACAGACTCACAGAACAATAATCTACATTCATTTCCCCTTGTAATGTAGCCTGGGAATATATCCTCTAATTTTCAATAATAAAATATATTTGCATCTGTGTATAGCTTTATAATAGTTTAAATAACGCCATGTCTGCATGCCTACTGTGCAATAGATTTGCATAATAAATTGACTAAATCTAGGAAAAAGTTATGATGGCTGCTTGAATAAACATACTGATTAGTTGAGGAAAATAGAGTGATATGACGTCTTGCATTAAGGAGAGCAGGTATATATTTTGATTCCCTGATGTCTTTGTTCCCCAATGGAATAGATTTTTCACAATTAAGATTACTCCTTTCTTCTTCAACTCCACACCCTCTTTCAGTTCTACTGTTTCTTTACAATCTGGTCTCATTCACTTGATAGCATTGTGGCTCACAGTACATTACAAAATATTCTTTTCTTACTTTCTTGCCTCCTTAATGCTCTTTGCTATAGCTTTTAATATGCATCACCTGACACCAATTTGTTTTTCAATTCTTCTTTTGAATATAGTCTATTTCTATTTTTTAAAATTTATTTATTTTTAGAGAGAGAGGAAGGAAGAGGGAGAGATATATAGAAACATTGGTGAGAGAGAACATTGGTTGGCTGCCTCTTGCATGCCCCACACTTGGGATCAGGCCCACAACCTGGGCATGTGCCCTGACCAGGAATCGAACCGTCAACTTCTTAGTGCATGGAATGATGCTCAACCACTGAGCCACACTGGCCGGGCTAGTCTATTTCTTAAAAGCACATCATCATAGTTTCCTTCCAAGTGATAAAATCATAGGAAAATTACTACAGCCATGTACACTAGAAAACGTGTCATGTTCTCAAATCTGTTTTGTGCAGTACGTTTCTTTACAAGAGTTTGTATTGGCATAAAAATTTATACTTTATTCTATTATCTTTCTTTAGCGTATGAAAGATTGATTTATAAATGAGCAGGGTGATTCAAATGCAATCACATTTTGTGTATGAAATTGAGCTGATTATTTTTTTTTCTTTAAAATCAGAAATTTGACTTTCAGATCTTCATTCCTTTGTGTACTTCTAGTCTTGGGTAATAATGGAAAGGTGCCACATTCTTTAAAAGATCACTCATGCAAGTTTTCAAAAGTGTTTTCCAATTGCACCTACATATAGAAAGTCAGCCACAAACATATTGGTCTGTTTAGCTTCTATAATTCCTTTTGAAAAGAGTTGGCAGACATATAAGTTTAAGGAATCCGATTTAACTTATTTCTGACTCCATTGATGTTTTTAGGAAAAGGAATATTTCATGGTTTGTCTCTGGATGTCTTGTCTCCAGTTCATGATATGTATTTTTGAATTACATTGAAAATTAATTTTAAATTATTTCTCAAATCTTCAAAATAATATTTCTTATACATACTTTAGCAATGCTGCAAAAATGGAATCAGATAGAAATTCCAATTAGTCCTTAATATCCAAAAAGCAAATCTTACCTATTTGAAACATAACATTTTAAGTTATACCTAAAGACAGACATTACATGGTATATTTCTTCTACAAAAAGAAGTGATTGTAATTTTCCCAAATACAATATTTACACTAAACTTAATTGTTGCCAGCCACAGCACACTATTATCTCATAGGTTTTATTCACATGTTTGTAGTTGTACTTATGGGTGGGCATTTTCACACATGCATGTATGGGACTTTAAAAATATGAATTTATTTTATTGGACTAAACTGCTTTGTAACCTGCAGGAAGTCTAATAGTTTACTTGCAATATTACATTATTGCCATAATAGTGCAGGGGATATTTTGATGTTTCATACAGTTGATATTGCTTTGCTTTAGAGCATCAGACTACAGTACACCTTTTATTTACAGAAGTCCTTTAAAATAATGACTAGACGTGCTTCCTTCTCCCCTCCCCCACAACAAGTAAGGAGCCACTAGCTTTTGAATGATATAAGGAACACAACACACAATAATTTAAGGTATCTAAAAATGTTTATGTTTATTTATCCTGAAACACACCTCTTAGACTGAAGAATTCAGGCTGGTTTTCTCCATTGTCTCACATTCATTTGCCTACTCTTTTTCACCTCTTGCCTCTTCAAATGCTTGTTGTCTCTGTAAGTACTAACTAAAATCCTCCAATCTTCCTAGAGTAGTTCTGCCAAGGTTTTTCCACCACATGTGAACTCTAACACAAATGATATACATTGGACACTTGTCAGCTCTTATAGTTAATACATTTTTATAAATTTATCCTATCTTCTCAACTAAATTATACTGTTCTTTAAGGATTTAGGACCTTTCGTCTTTTACACATAGTGTGATTTGAAAAGATATTTAACGTTTTACTGATTGATCAGATTAAAAAGTCATCCCAATTTATTTCTTTTTAATTTTATTTGTTTACAACTCATAGTTTTTAATATAAATATTAAAATAATAGGCATTATAATTTATTGTTAAACAACATTTAATAAGATACAATTTATACTCTTTATTTTGATAGTAGACGTTGATGTCATAGACATAGTTGTGCAGTACTTTTTAATAATGACATAGAGTGCTTAATTTAACATGTAGTGTATTGGCCTTGAGACTTTTCAGTGCACCAGGAAGAACTCAGGATAGAGACTTAGGAGAAACCCTGAACATTGCTTGGCAGTGTGTAGGAAGGGAAATCCTCTCCATATGCATGTTGGAAATTGGTCTCAGAACACAGTTTAAACAAAAATTATCAAAATTTGTAATTAGAAAATCTTCATGCAAAATTAACTGCATGCATTATAAAGGAAACAGATTTACCTCGTGAGTCTCCCCCATCCTTTCTTGCTCTGCCTTTACTTGGGAGGCATCTCTTAGCCTAATGAAAATGTCAGTTATGTGTGCGTGGTGCTGACACCTACTGGCAGAGCCGGTCGGGAACAGAGTGTGATGGCCAGGCTCCCCCGTAGAGGCCCTCGTGGAGTACCTGGAGGAGGAGGAGTCTTTAAGATTTATTTGTATTTCCATGATTTCTAACATCCTGTAAAGAAGTGTGTCAGATGTGAAGTAAATGGCATTTCAGGATCTGGTCTCTCAATGAACAGAATGTCCACAGGCACATCATTTAACCACGCTTGGTCTAGATGTCTTGTACGACCTTTCCAGCTCTAACATTTACCTGGTTTTTGATAGATTGTTATGGTCTTCATTGTGAGTTTAAAATAATTTACAAATTTACTGGAAAAAGTAATTTTTAAGTCATTAAAATAGACCAAGAACCAAATGGATTAAATTAAATCTTAATTGGTATCAGACTTTCACCTATCAAAGAAAAAGAATTCTTCTAAATTAAAAAAAAAGATTTAGTCAATCATGTACTTCTGAGCTTCAAAAGAAGATGAAGTCTTATTTTGAAAACATACAAATGATAACACTGAAAGAGTGGACTTTTGTTCTGGGGCAAGGCACTTAGCTTCTCTGGGCTTCATACCTAAACATGGAGACAACTTACTTCATAGTACAATCATAGAGATTAAATGATATAAGTATGTGATGATGATTAGTAAATTATAAAGACCCTTACAAATGTAAGAAAATATTATGCTTTAAACTACATTATATATCCATTTTGTACATCTTTATATAACAATAACACCAGATAATTTCATCCTGACTAAAATTGTGTCTCAAAATTTATAAAACAAAATTTAATATTAATAATCTAGTCAATGTAAAAGACCCAGATGTTTTGAAAAGCTCACATGGGCCTAACTTCCTATCCCAAGTTTGACAATATACTAGATGCTAACAATGTGGATTTGCAAATAATCATGTATTTCAAAGCAGTTAGTTTATATAATAAAAACTAATCTCTTCCAATTTTTTTCTATTTTATTTTATTACTATATTTTTACTACTTGGTTGTTATTGAACCTATATATTATACAACTATTATAAACAAGGTATTGAGCTAGAAGCTAAGATCATAGTGAGGGAAGAGAAAATTAAAAGATAAAGATATTGACAACACAATCATGGGTCTCCATGGACGGACCTTCCATGGGAAAAATAGATATTCCAAATGAAACAAATGAAATAAAGGGACTGGGGAGAAATCTTGAGACAATCAGAATACAGGACGAGCCAAACTCAACAGTCTTAAATCAGGAAATGCTATCTTGTTGCCTCATTTAGACTCAGGCCACAGTAGCAAGATTCAGGATAGGAAATCCCTCCTGGAGGTTTGGGCACAGGATGAACAAAAGCAATTATGCCGGGACTTGGCCAGCAGGGAGATAAGGCGAAACAGAAAGGAGAGCTATGGAATACTGAACAGTGAGGAGAGGAACCGCAGACTACTAAAAGGGGCACTAACAATCGGAGACACACAGTTCAGGTAGGAAACAGGCAGGTGAGCGAGTGAATCCGGAACAATTACAAGGTAATGGAGCAAAGTGGCAGAAACTCTGCAGATTGTTGGAATTCAAGTAAAACAACAACAACAACAAAAAGTCCAAAGGTTTTTGGTTTAAAAATAAAAAGTTTGGCCCTGGCCGGTTTGGCTCAGCGGTTAGGGCGTCGGCCTGCGGTCGGAGAGACCGGAGAGACCGGGGTTCGGTTCCCGCTAAGGGCGTGTACCTCAGTTGCAGTTTGTTCCCGGCCCTGTTTGGGTCATGTGGGTGGCAACCACTGATGTGTTTCACGTCGATGTTTCTCTCTCTCTCTCCCTCTCCCTCCCTCCCACTCTATCTGAACAAAATATTGAAAAAATAAATAAATAAATAAAATAAAAGGTTTGAATACATTAATTAATTGATTCTTTATTCATTAAATGTTCATTGAGAATTCTAATCACCAGAACTTGGGGAAACAAGGATGAATGTGAAACAGATCTTGCTACTGAAGAATTTATTCTACAAATGTTTACTGCCCTCTAATTTATACCAGGGGTTGTGGTGGGCACAAGCTCAAATAAATGACAGACATTATTTTTACTTGTGAGGTTTACATCTAGATTACTGCAAACAAATAATTAAATGGAAGTAAGTGTTGATAAAAGCCTATATGAACTGCCATGAGAAGCCCACACATTTAGTAATCTTTTCTTAAAAATTTTTTCCTTTATTGCTTTTAGAGAGAGAAAAAAAGAGAGGAAGAGAGAGAGAGAGAAACATAGATGAGTGAGAACATCAATTGGCCGCCTCCTGCACGCTCCCCACTGGGAATTAAGCCCACAACCTGGGCATGTGCCCTGACCAGGAATCACACTGGCAACCTCTTGGTGCATGGGTTGACGCTCAACCACTGAGCCACACCAGCTGGGCACATTCAGCAATCTTAAAAAATAAAATAAAATGAAGGAGTATGTCAGGTACATGTGTCCTCCTATAGTCTCCAAAAGATACTTCTTGCCTGACACATATTGATGTTTTGCTTTAAAATGTGATCATTTTAAGCATGTAGAAAAGAAAAGTTATGCGAGATGCCAAGCCAACTGGCTCCTGAGGCAGAATGCTCCTGACGCAGGGTTCATTTGGTCTGAGAGAGAAGCTGGTGTGAGCCCGCAGGTGGAGGAGACAGGTAGAAACACCCGGGGGCCCAGAGGGTCAGCAGGCAGGGGGACATATTTGGTGAGGACACAATTTGAGATTCATGACCAGTTTGTCAGCTACCGGATTCCCCCCGCTTTCATTTTCTTCCCCTATGATTACAGTTTAAACACTTTCTTATTGTAAATCACAAGTAGGCTGTTTGGGAGTTTAAACATGTAACTACTGCAAAAATGATTTTTCGATTCTCTTTGCCATCCAATGCATAAAATAATGACTCAGAAAAATGTGCTTAGTACCATCAGTAACATTCATCAAGAAGAGCCCAAGGCTCTCTACCCAGAATTCTTCACAATTTCTTGCACCATTTGTTCAAAGTTTAATTAGATTAGCAAGCAAATTATTGTCAATTACACAGTTTCTGACAAAAGTAATCGCATAAACAGACACTATCTTGAGATGAGTTCTTTATGCAATAGATGATTTTTATTCGTCCACAACTCACTGCTACAATATTTGCAAACTTAAAGTGCCGCACACTAAGCTGAATCACAGTAATGCATCAAGTGTCATTTGCTGTTTCTTCTCACATTTAACTTAATTTTTAATGTCCACAATAGAAATTACTATATACCTTTGGAATAATATTATAGAAATTAATGTATTTGCCTGAGTCCATGATATAAAGTAGAGGGAAGAGGAATCTTAAACAATATTTGATTAAAATATTAGAGAATTTGATCTTCTGAGGCTGAGGTTGAGGCTGAATAATCCCAGATATAAAAATTAAGAATCTGTCATCACAATGGAAGTCCACTTTGGTTTATCTTAATATTTCAAAAATGCTAACATTTTCAGCAGTTAAAACAGGAAGACTAGCCATGATAAACTTGAAAAAATATATACTTAATAGTGTTAGGTGTTTTGGAATTTTATTTATTCTTAGACCAAATCAGCAATTAGAATCACTCACAGAACTAAGAATTTATAAAAATGTTCTCATAATGTTCTAAAGCCATGGTAATAAAGAAACATTAGAACTGGTGTTAAATCTTTCTAATTAATCAATGACTACCCACTTCTGTTAGCATGCCCCTGAAAATCAACCATCAGTGACGCATTTTCTGCAGATGACATTATTCCTCTGAATAATTACTTTGTATTTACAATAGGGACTAATTTTCCAGAGGTTTTTGTTTGTTTGTTTGTCTTTTATCTTTATTGTATTTATCAATGTCTGTTCCACGGTGACCTCTAGGTCTTTTCTTTGTACTACATGTCAGAGATGGTCTGTCTCTAGCAAAATTTCTCTTCTATTTTAAGACTTTATTTTTCTAGAGAAATTTTAAGCTCACAGCAAAACTGAGAGGACTGTACAGAGATTTCCCACATACACGTATGCATCACCTCCTCCATTATCAATATCACTTACCAGAAAGGCACTGTTTCCAAGGATGAATTTACATTGAAACATTAAAATCACCCAAAATCCAGAGTTTACCTTAGGATTCACTCTTGATGTTGTACATTTTATGGGCTTAGACAAGCCTATATGGATCATTATACTATCATACAGAGTATTTCCACTGCCCTAAAAATCGTCCGTACTTTGCCTATTTATCCCTCCTTCCATTTCTGAATGGTTCGTTTTCTTTTATGCCTATCGTCCTGGAAGGCTGCGATAGGGGTATTCTGTGTTCTAATAAAACCTCCATTTTAGGCAAATACCATATCTAAGTTCATCTTCCCTCAGGGAGAGTTTTTCCCTCTTTTTCCTCAGCTGCAAGGGATTTCCAACAGTGCCCTAATAGCAAGTGTTTATTGTCCTCTCAGCAAATTACTGCTCAATAAGGGAGATGGTGTGAGTAGCTCAGCAGTGTTCTCCCCATACCCCCCACTGGCAACCACTGACAGCTGCTGTTGCCCCCTCTTTCTGTTCTGCACCATCGGAGAGAGACTTCCTGAGAAGTCTGTGTGTGCGCGTGTGGATGTGTGTGTGTGCGCGCACATGTGTGTGTGTGAGCATGTGCGAGCACTGGAGTTTGTGGACAAGAATCCTGAAAGAAAGAGAGGGCACCTCTTGGATTTATAGCCTCCAAGGGTTCACCTCTCTCACCAGCGCCCTAGCTGACCCCCTCCTGAGTGTCTGGCTGTGTCTTGCCGGTGAAAGCCACCGCCCCGTCTTTTCTATCCTGCCTGCCTCCTCAGATTTAGGGCCAGCTGGTTGCTGTGCAACGTCAGCACTCAGTTGATTCAAGAAAAATTACGAATTTGATATTTGTTTGACTTTTTTCCACTGCAAGATTGGGAACATCACTCTCTGCAGCTCCCTAACTCTAAATGAAAACAAAATAAATCTTTGTTCTTTGAGTTAAAAAAAAAAAAAATTGTTAGTTTCTTTTAAAACTGCTGCTGTTGACTTGCTATAAATATATAGTCAGACAAATAATATATTTCAGTTAGGATGCTCCAAAAAAAAAAGCAGAGAAAGGTAAATATATTTGAAACACTGAAATAATCATTATTAAGCAAAATTTCATCTTCCCTTTTTCTTTACATTCTAAAGTTACTAAATCATCCACAGACACACTTCTGCACATCAAGAGTGATGTGTAGTCATTTGCCTAAGGGAAATATGTGAACAAACAAATGTTGTTTTACCTACTACTAATTTTTTTTTTTTTTTTTTTTTACATGCCCCTAGTGGGAACCGAACCCGGGACTCTCTGGTCCGAAGGCCGATGCTCCAACCGCTGAGCCAAACTGGCCAGGGCTACCTACTACTAATTTAATAAAGTTTTCCCCCAGAGGAGCAGAAGTCACTTTAAGGTTTTCTAATTTGTTTTTAAGTAGCTTTTAAGAGAGGCAATGATGGTCTTTATCATCTGAGCATCTGAGCGTACACTTAAAGAAGTTGAAAGGAGTTCCTTGCCCCAGGCCAAAGGTAATCAGTAAGGCATTGAAGAGTCGAATTCCTGGTTTGGTGAATTGCTCCTTTCAGCTCCCTCTCTTCAAGTAAGTCTTTAAGATTCTTGAATTTTATCCCGCAGCATGGCTCAGTGGTTGAACATTGACCCATGGACCAAGAAGTCACCCATTAACCATTTCCGGTGGTCAGGGCACATGCTCAGGTTGTGGGCCAGATCCTCAGTGGGGAACATGCAGGAGGTGACCAGTCTATGTTCTCTCTCATCGATGTTTCTCTCTCTCTCTCCCTCTCCCTTTCTCTCTCTCCAAAATCAATAAAGAAAAATTTTTTAAATAAAGATTCTTAAATTTTTTCATTGTGCCTATATATGCAAATATTACACCATTTTTTTCTGTATTTCCATTTCAGTTTTTATAGGTTCAATATTCTGTGCTAAAAGTTTTCTCCAAAGATGTGTCTTCTATAGACACCAAAGCTTAACACTTAGGAGTCATACCTGTGGAGAGGTTGATTTGACATTGCTGGAGGCTAGTTCATCCTAACTTGGTGAGTGATTGTTACCCTGGTTGTGCAGCAAAGTCTTCTATAAACTATGCTTCTCAGACTTCATGTGCATATTAACAACCAAGCTCTTGTCAAAATGCAGATTCCAATTCAGCACATGTGGCAAAGCCCAAGGTTCTGCATTTCTAAGAAGCATTCGGAGATATTGGTCTGCAAAGCACATGTTGAAAGCATTTTTAAATACAGCTGACCTCACTTTTAGTGATTCTCATACTGGAGGTCTGTGAAAGCAGGTTATGATTTGTGGTTCTTAAAAGCTCCGAATGCTATAGTTGATATACAATATATTAGTTTCAGGTGTACAACTAGTGGTTAGACATTTTTATAACTTATGAAGTAATTACCACAATAAATCAATGTCAACTATAATTGAAATTTTTTTTTAAAGAATAAAAAAAACCTGGTTAATGTTTTTACATTGATTACATATTAAAATGATAATATTTTAGATATATTGAGTAAAATATAATTAATGAAAAATAAACAAACAGATAAATAAATAAATAAATAAATAAATACATAAATAAATAAAAGCTCCAAATTTGATTCTGTTGCACAGCTAAGGATAAAAATCATTTTGAAAGTGTTCACAAAGGCTCTTGCAGAGCTCAGTTTTGATACCTAAATTGGATAAAATATATTTTTATTTAGTAAATTCCATGTTAAATTATTGAATTAATAAAGGTCCTTTTTGGAATATGATAAAACATAATAAAATAATATATTATTTTAAATTCAGATGTTCACATATGGCTTTTAACCAGAAATTTGTTTTAGAATTTTTTTCATTGAAATGAATATCATTTTAAATGTCCCTCTTTTGTTTGTGAGGAAAAAACTGGTCTTTGAGATGAGACATTATAAAGTTCTGGTAGCTTAAAAGGCTTTGAGGGTAAATTCTAAACCATAAACACAAAATCTCTGACTTCACGAGGTTCCTACCATCAGGATTTAAGAGAGTTTCCATGAAGCATCCCATCAAAGAGAGATTCTTTTGTTATTAAAAGTTCTGCTCTATCATTAGCCTCTAACCAAGAGGGCCTAATGTTTCCCTCAGCTTACTCAAATTTTTAGACTGGGAAGAGATAAACCACAGAACTTACATGCATGTATGCATGACCAATGAACATAGACAAAAATGCTGAGGATGGGGTGGGGGAAGGGGAGGAGGGTGTCAATGGGGGAAAAATGAGAAACATCTGTAACAAAAACAAACAAACAAACAAACAAATAAATAAATAACATTTTTAAACTGTCTTCTCTCTTCTCCAGGCCCCTGACCTCCCTTATTTTTGAGCATACACTTTAGAAAACCTGTGATTGCAAATTCTTTCTTAACTCTTTTTAGACACACATCTTTTAAAAGACCTCTTGCCATTTTTATAACCCAGGACTATCTTTCTAAAGGAGATCGAGCCCATACTTTTCCAATCTAATCATCAAACTTCCTCCTCCTACTTTCTGGAAGGGTAGGAGCCTAACCTCAGTGAGCACCTGGCCCCAGGTTATGAAACTACCTCCTGTTATGCAGATTTGAGAGCATTTGTTTTTGCTTTGAGTAAGGCTAATTAGGAAATGAGATGTCCTTTGATCCCTCACCTCCTTTCTTAAAATCTCTCCCTCCCTTGTTCCAGCAGAGTTGAGCTCAGGTTGAGCTCTGGCCTCCCTACCTTATTGCAATAGTCTTGAATAATGTCTTCCTTGACTGTTTTACTTTGTCCAGTATAATTTCTATTTTGATACCACCTTGACATTAAACTTCCAAACTAAATTTAGGAATCTATTTCTTTTGGTCTCATGTTTTTCTCCTCACTCTCCCTAATACCCTTGAGAATCTTTCTTGCCCAATTGAACAACTGGTAGGTCTCACCAAAATGCAGGTTCATAGCGCCTACATATGAAAACTGGTTGGGTGTTCTCTACCTTAGTTGACTGGAGCTATACCATAGCACTTACTTAAATGAGCACTAAACTACAGACTCTATAGACTAAGTTCAGACCTCTGAGTAAGCTTTCTAATCATAAATTCCTTTCTGGAACATGATTGATCAAATCCTTTGTGTCAGATTTTCAGATGGGTTTGAATATGTTTTACCCATAAAGATCCTCAATGGGGCTTTGATCTCTCCAACTGATAAGAGGGAAAAGAAAAAAACAGTGGTCTGGCTAAGATAGGTTAGCCACACATTTTTATCCTCCAGTTTTGTGAAGTTTTTTTTTTATACTTATTTTACCTATTAGGCTATAAGTCCCTAAGGGTAAAGACCATCTATTTTGTTCACCATTTTTAAACAACATCTAGTACAGACAGTGCTAAATGTATACAAACAAAACTAAGGTATAGTGGAAACATGTAAAATCAACATTAGAAGTAGCCCCCAAAAATTTTTAATCAAATTTTAATGGCAATATAAATTTTGTAGTGTCTTAAATATGACCCTGTAATGAGAGTACTATGAATTGGTGAGAATGTTTCATGGGAGGTCAGTTCCCCAAAGATATGGAATGTTCGCTGCTTTACGTACTAGAGGCCGACTTCCCCAAACAATCTCAGTTCTAGTCTGCTTTCTAATCTTCTGCCAATAATGTCACTGATCTTTATAGTGCTCTAAAAATTCAAGTGAAATAAAAAGGTCTGGGGAATAAATTCTGCCCCTAGAATTTATATGACCACTGAATAGAGAATCCTGATTTCTATCAATTTTCCTTTGCTTTATTGACTGTTAGAACATTCTATCCCTGGCTCTCCACAAGATTCCACTACTGGCATGTTAAATAATAATGTAACAGTTATTGAAAGTGACTATATTTTAGGCACTATTTTAGTCACATTACATGTGTCAACTAATTCAGTCTCAGTAATAATACTGTGAGGTAAATACTGAGTTTAACACCATTTTACAGATTAGAAAACTGGGCTCAGAAATGTCAAATACCATTTCAGAGGTACACAACTTCGAAATGACAGAGCCATAATTCACAATTTAAACCACTGATGCTTTTTATCCTTTACTACATCATGACTTAGGATATGATTTTTAATCATCTTGTGGAAAAATTATTAATTTATGTAATCAGAGTCAAAATTAAAGTTTTATAAAACAGACTAATTGAGAATAAAACAGGTATAGCTATTTTTATTGATCATTCTAAATACCATTTTCTAGACTTTTAAAAATATTATCTCAAGATTACCATCTAAAATTTCAATAATACAGTTATTGCTGGGAAATATTTGAATATAACTTACTATGATTATTTGTTATAAAATCTAGGCTCTTTGCTCATTATTTATCCTCCTTTATCTAACTACTGTTTAAGAAACATTTGACCAGCAAATTCTTTGACACAGCTGAAAACGCTATTAAGCATTCAAACATTAAACAGAAAGTAGATAATATTCCAGGACAATTTATCTATCAACTTTCTTAGATTCATTTAGTACCAGAAGAACAGTTCAATTAATGTGTTGATCTTGCTTTTTCTCTGCATTGTTACACATTCAAAGATATCTTTTACTTCCAGCTTCTTAAACACACACACAATCTGTCTGTAATTTTGGGATGCCAGGAAGTTGTACTATACCTAATATGTTTATAGATTTCATAGAAAATATACAAGTATCATTAATTAAATTTTTGAGAACTTCATTAAAATTGACTTCCATGTCTAGGACTATGTCTAGTCACCTGTTTTCCAATTCTTTGGTGTCATTCCCTCAGTCATCCTTCATACTCCTGACACAGCAGTCAGCCTACAATGTTCTCTCATCAGCTACTACAATGCAGCTCAAGGCTGGCTGCATAGTGGAATCATCTGGGAAATGTTTGAGATGTACTGATGCCCGGGCTCCACCGCCAGAAGGTCTGTTCTCATGGTGGGCGTAGGCATTTAACAACTTTCCAGATAGACCTAATGTTGTAAACTTAGAACTTGATCAGGTCATTCATATATCAAAAAAACTACGGTTTTTTCAACTGTAGTCACTCTTGTTTTCTCTGAGCACACACCAAGGCAAACTACTTTTAAACATTAAGCCAACCTATCTGCTTTCATGTCCGCCTTCTTCCCCAGCCATCTTCACAAGTGGGCATTGCTCTATTCTGCCTTCTGTCCATAAGGTTAGATTCACAGATATCTATTTTCTTACTTCTAAATTTTCCTCATGCCAATTATTATGCAAAGCCACTTAATGCTGCCTCAGCTTCTACCTTCAAACTTATTTGCCAAAGCCCAAGACAGTGCTCAGCAAACAAGGGCTTGCTGCTACCAGGAATCTTCTCTTACAATTCATTGGCGGTTGTAAACGAAATTTTCCCCCTGTTACACATGTACCACGAGTGAATGGATATGATGGTTCATGCCTATGTTACTACCTACTTAAGTGGCAGAAACTGTAAGATTGCTGAGCTCAAGGGTTTTGTCCTGCAGTGTGCTCATACTAAATTTAGCAACATTATGCCGTACTACCATAGTCTTCTCATTCAGCTGGGGGAAAACTGCTAAAAATAATGCTTCAACTCAGCCATGACAACCTTAATGCACTATTTTTAAAAATCCACTTGTTAAAAAATAATAGTTTATTTAGAATTTACATGTTAAATTACATTTTCATTTTATAACATTTTGAGAATTTATATGCTACCAATTTATAATATTATCACTGAATTATATATATTATTTAATTTATATTGTAATTTATGTTTTGTAATATATAATTATGATTTTCTGTACTTGATCTATACTGTATTTTATATGCATGTATTTGTGTATCAGATATTATATAATCATATTTATATTTGATTTATAATATATTAAATATAGGTTTTGAAATTATATTATGTTTAATTCTGCTGATTTTTATTTGTATATTATGGGTTCTTTAAAATCAAACACTAATATTAATATTGTATTTTGGTGTTATAAAAATGAATACACACACACACGCACACACGCACGCAAAAATACCCCCTTGTCATTCTGTGACAGTATTACAGTTCGCCTGAGGAGTAAATCTGCCAGAATGGAAATAGAACAAAGCTCACATGCAGGTTAAAACACACGTTTAAGAATGACCATTGGAAAAATGAGTATTTTAATATGATTTTCTCTTCTTGGTGCCTTCAGATGTCTCCTTAGATCATATATAGATAAGTCCACAATTTCCACAAGGACCTAATAATTCCTACAAACTACACATATCACTCACTGCCAGGTTTAATCCACCTTTTTGCAACTAAGGTATTATTCATTTACTAAGAGAACAATGAAAAGATTGCAGCTCAAATTGCACTTATATATGTTGTCAACAAAAATATTTGAAAAGATCTTTAAGGAAAAGAGCTGTATTTGGATACTAGTAGAACTATCAAGCAGTAACATTCAAGCCTGTCAGAATGATCTATTTCATTTATCAGAAACAATAAAGCATTAGTCTTTCTAAGAAAGAGAGAATTGACTGAGATAGGAGAAAGATAATATGATAAAAAAAGGGGGGGAGTTCATAAATTGATTGAACTTAGGTTTGCTGACATTTTTATTTTACTTTAACTATGGGCTCTATTACCCCAGCATGTATGTATGTGTGTGTGTGTGTGTGTGTGTGTGTGTGTGTATATATATATATATATATATATATATATCACAATAGCTTTATTTTGTACTACTACATTGTTAATATTAGTAATGACTGCCCTCATTTTACAAGGTATGTTTTAGAACACAGAAGATAACATTATTCCTAAAAAAAAAAAAAGGTTAAAATGAAAAATTGAGAGTGTGATCTTTGTCATTTATCATTTTATGTTACAGTGTGTGTTTCCAGCATTTAAACTGACAAACATAATAGTTTAGGAAATAAATGGGTAATTAATCAATTAATTATAATAAATAAATAATAAACAATGATATTAATGCCTGACATTTATTGAATGCTTAGTATATGTCAGCACAATGCTATGCATTTTTTCATGTATTATTTCATCAAATTGTCTGAACCTAAAGTACTATTATTATCATCATAGAATAGATGAAGAGAGATGCAAAGATATTTGAAATATTTAAATATTTTTTAAACCTTTGTTTAATAGCTTACCATAACTGTGAATAACTGAATCAAAGTGAATATGACCACATTTTTAAATCAATCATGCTTCCTCAAAAAAAAATAATAAAATAACCCAGAACTCAGACACTGTTCATGAAGTTTTGAACAAGAAACATATAAGATGTCACCAAAAAGAGGGAGAGAGAGAAAGAGAGAGAAAGAGAGAAGAAAAAGAAATAAATATTCATTCACTTTGTTAAGGTGTGGTGCCTATATTGATCAAGGGCTCAAAGTCACCCTAACTCTCCACTGTAATATGTAATGCTACTGTCAGCATCGTTTTCTTGATACAGCTTTGTGCACAAGGCTGAGAGCCAAGCACCTGGAGATAACTGCTCAAATCCTTATACCTCTGTGACTGGAGTTGTGATTGTCAATGTAAGGTCACGGGGGGTATGCATGTGGAGTATTTCTTACATTATGGGTTTTTGTTGTGAGGAATCTCAATTTCTTCAAAGAATTTGTTTCCATTCCCTGCCTGAGTAGCCAGGCTGACAGTACTCTGATTTCTAGGCAGGAATATGAGAACCTAATCCTTCTCTGCACAGACATGTGACTAATGTTCTGGTTTTTCAGCCCCTTGTCTATCACCCGAGTTTGGTGTGTCAGGGAGAGTTTCAGGAATGAATCAAACATTTAAAATATACCAAAATAAGGAAAAATCCACTAGAATTGTATTTAGATGTAACAAATGTTATTATTGCTTGGTTATAATTTTAGATCTTTTAAAAAAGTTTTTATTTGTAAATAATTTTAGAGATACCAGAAAAGTTGCAAAAACAATGCATAATGCTCCTATATAGTTTTCTCCCAGCTTCCCCAAAAGTTAACATATTACACTATTATAATACAATTAGAAAAACAGGAAATAACATTAATATAATACCATTTACTATTTGTATTGGTCTGCTGAGCCTGTCAAAACAAAATACCACAGGCTAGATGGCTTAAACACAGACATTTATTTTCTGGTGGTTCTGGAGTTGGGGAAGTCCATGATCACAGTGCCAGTTAGTTGTGTTGGTATCTGGGAGGGCTCTCCCCTCTGGTTTAAGATATCTGGCTTCTCTCTGTGTGCTCACCTGCTTTGTCCCAGGTACAAGTGTGCTTAAGGGTGGAGGAGGAGGGGTCAGAGGGGGAGAACTCCCTGGCTTCTCTTATTTTATATTCACTAGTCTTTTGGGGTCAGGCCCCCCTTCTTATAACTTCATTTTATTAATCACGTCCTTATTCCAAATTTAGTCACTCTGGAAGTAAGGCTTCAACATGTGAAATTTAGGGGGCATATATATTCTGTCTGTAGCACCATTAATCTATAGAATTTATTCAAATTTATTCAAATGACCAATCCATAGTAGCAAATTGCATTCAGTTGATATGTCTCTTTAATGCCCTCAAAGCAAAGCAATTCCCCATTCTTTGCCTTTTATGACCTTGACATTTTTGAAGAATACTGACATGTTATTTTATAGAACATCCCCAAATTTGGGTTTGTCTGATATTTTTTCACAATTAGATTTTGGTTATGAACTTTTGGCACCAATACCACCAAATTAACAGCATGTCCTTCTCAGAGTAAGATGCCTGGAGGTAGATGATATCAACATGTGTTAGTACTGGTGACATTAACTTTGATCATTTGATTAAGATGATGTGCGCCAGGTTTTTATACTATCTCCTTGTGGAAAAATACACTGAGACTATGCAAAATGTCTTCTTTCTCTTTATATTTTCATCTATTATTTCAGCATCCATCTATGCTTCTTGCCTGCAGCAATTATTGCTATGGTGATTGCCCAATAGTAATTTTTATTGCTATCACTCCAAGTAAGAATTTTACTGTAAAGAAGAACTGCCCCTTGTCCTAGTATTCATTTATTCAATTGCTCATTTATATCAATATATGTTTATGGATAGTCATTCTGTTTTGTGAGTTATGATGAACTACCACCATTATTGTCATTCAAATTGTCCAAATTTGACCATTGGACGTCCCTTCAAGCTGACTTCCTATGTCCTTACAACATACTCTCATAATTTAAAAAAAATAGACTTTTGATTTTAGAACAGTTTTATATTTGCATAAAAACTGAGGTAGCATGTTACCACATTAACACCTTATGTTAGTATAGTGCATGTATTGCAATTAATGAACCAATATTGATACATTATTATTAACTTAAGTGTATAGCTTACTCAGATTTCCTTTGGTTTTATCTAATGTCCCCTTTCTGTTTCATGATCCCATATAGAATGTCACTTTACACTTAATTACTATGTCTCCTTAGGCCATTTCAGTTGACAGAGCAGAAAAAACAAGTGTGCATACTAATTAGTTTAGAGACATATATCAATATGCAATAATCTGTATTAATATTCAGCTAAACATGAGTTCACACTGATGTCTCCGACACTAATTCATTACCAAATGGATCTCCTTGCTTATCTATCACCGACCGCTCTAATAGTGAGAAATCTGGCTCCCAATATTGCCACCCATTTATGTAATTGTTGAATTCCAGTATCCAGTATTTATAAAGCAGTATTAGAACTGTGAACCCACACTACTGTGTGAAACAACTTAACCAACAAGACTATAGTGCTGGTAGGTCTGCCTTCACCCTTACAGACCACTCGTTACCAAAGTGCCTTAGGTCATATCTTTCTCTATTTCCCCTTCTTTGAGTTACTTAATAAATTTATAATACAGTCTTAGAGGAACTCTTAATACTGGGTGGAGCTGAAGTTATGTAAGAAGCTACAGCCCAGGCTGTTTTTCATGGGAATGAATGAGATTTCTTATGGTCTTGAGGAGGGGAACTAGTTAAATGCCAAGTTTCTGATGTGTCTTACTTTTGGAGAGCCCAGAATATTCATAGGACACACATTATTATCAGCATTGAAACCACCATCACCAAATTTGGAGAACAGGCAAAGGCTCCAGCAAAAGGATATTCCCAAACCAGTATTCAGCATTGCCTAAGGTGATAGCACTAAATAGTGTCTGAGGAAGGGAGTTTGACATGAGTTTCAACCTCAGTAGGTTCCAGAGTCTAGGTAGTCTCCAGACTCCACTCATTAATATATTCAATTCCAAGGGGAGAAATGCCACCAGTGGCTTATTTACTCTATCTGCAAGGAAAATCAACCTGTGCTTTGTGTCTCTGGTAATTGAGGTACATTATTACTATCTGCAATGTCTAGAACTTTATATTATTGGCATTTCCCATCACCAGGCTTTACTTGGCCTATCTTCCTTTCCCATTCACCATATTCAAAATTCTTGCTGACTTGAGTGTGCCATCTAGCTAGTAACATAGGTCTTCTCATTCCTCTTCTGATAATGCCTCTTGCCGTCGCTTCCTCCTAGAAATGGTTTTTCTCTCATCCCCACATGTTTCAGCAGGATCATCACTTTTAGCAGATTTCTGACAGAAAATAGCATTGATGCTTCTGAAGCCAGTGCCCCAGAAGCACAGGAAGCACATAGGAGTGCAAAGCTGTGAACTTCTGACACATTGCCTTTCCTTGGCTTTGCACCCGAGCTTTGCCTTTCTGCCCTATCTTGTTCTGTGGTATTGAGATATACCTCTGATGAAAGTTAACTAATGTTCTCCCGTTGTAACCTGCTTCTCAAATGTCCCTTCATCTAATACTGGAAGGGCGAGTGCTACTTGCTGAATACGAGCTCTTTCCACTTTCACCCTTTGCTGTCTTACCTAGATGTTTACTTTTAAATTTATTTCTAGATTTTGTCTCATTGGTCCCCTAAGAGTGAGCTCTAGGAAGTCATTGAGTCCAGGGAGAGACAAAAACTAAGAAATATCATCCATCTACACTTTACTAAGCTTAATAATGAATAAATACATGTAATAGATGTGCTCTCATCAAACCAACATTTCACCTAGCTTGGTCTTGCCTTATTATTGTACTTCAGGTTACCTTTTTTTTTTTTCTTTAAATTCTCACCTGAAGCTATTTTTTCATTTATCTTCAGATAGAGTGGAAGGGAAGGAGAGAGAGGAACAGAGAGAGATAGGAACAAAGAGAGAGAGAAACATCGATGTGAGAGGGACACATTGACAGGTTGCCTCCCGCACGATCCTGACCAGGGCCGGAGAGGAACCGCAACGAAGGTACATGCCCTTGATCGTAATCGAACTCGAGACTCTCTAACCACAGGCCGACTCTCTAACCACTGAGCCAAACAGGCCAGGGCCAGGTTACCTCTTAATGTGATTTATTTTTTGCTCTATCTTCTTTCAGAGTCCAAATATCAAAGATGATAATTTTTTTTTAGCATAGGCCCAAATAATAGTTTTACTCTCAAGATATCTGTGACACTTTGAAATTCTTCCAGTATGTTACTCTGATCTTCCTCAACTTTCCTTAAATCCGCTCAAATGGTATGTAACCATGTCACTTATCTGTCCTAATGTTGAAGTAATCGTTTCTACATTGCTGTCATAGTTGTGTAAAGGAGTCATCCCAATTCCCTCTCTGAAAGTACACCTTTTTCTCCTTCAGATTTCACTGGACACCAAGCATGACTTCTGAACTAATAACAGCCAAACCACTATCAATAAAATCTACACTTCTTTTATGAGTAAAGCTATAGATTGGATTTCTGAAGTGCTCAGAGCTTTCATAATTTAACAAATTCAAAACCAACTTGATGTCTTGTGGTGGCAAGTGACACTTGAAACTGTGGACAAAATACATGAATCAGACCCTGAAGACAGGTCAGTCGAATACGGGAAAGATTTTGGACAGCTAATCTATAATGCCTCGTGACATCTGACACTAATAAATTTCTTGCAGACTTGACTAAGTCATATAGTAACACAGAAAAGAATTTTCACTGGAGACTTTTTTTTTTAAAATCTCAATGTAAGCTTTTACTAAGTCTAAAATATGATGTTTTCTTTTACACTGTAGTGGTCAGTACAGCTGTCTCTGCTTGAGGAAAAGTTGTGCCCAATGTCGAGCTGCAGCTACCTATGCCCTGATGGCTGCGCACAGCTAAACAGCCAGCACTTTGTTGGAGCTGGTGCCTTTGTTGAGGGCTACAGGTATACAAACCCAAACGGGGACAGACTGCCATGTACTGCAGTCTTAGGATTGACTTCCATTTGTCCTCCCTTTAGAAAGGTATCACCAAAGCCTAAAGGCTCCTGCCCTGGCCAAGCCAGAAGCTTCAGTTTCTATATATTTTTATGAACTCCCAATTACACACCGTGTCTGTGTCTCAACTATTCAGCATATACACCATATTTAGAAGTTCAAAACCACCAATACAGGGGTGGAAAAGAGTAGGTTTATAGTTGTTTGCCTGGAAAAGGACATAAAATATAAATAAAGAGTACAATGATGAATAAACAAATAATAGCACAAGAATAAATTGTTTCACATACTCACATCTGCAAGCCTCCATCTGCCCCATCCCTGTACATGTTAGTTCTCTTCTATACCCGAGTTCTGAACAAATGGATACATCAAATGAATGGAGAAACGGAAAATCAAAATATCATGTTTATTTTACTGATAAAATTTAAATAAAAAGCTGTAGTTTATAACCGCAGGTATCCGAGTTCCTAATTCTAACTGTTCAAGTTAATTAGTTATCTGCCAGCCCAGGGGGTGAGGGAAAGTAGCCCTCTTCTTCATGAGCATGTTCCTTTTCCATCATAGCAGGAAGCTGCAGCAGACACTTACAGAACTATATTTGTTTGGTTTATTAGAAAAAGAAGGGATGAGAAAATAGGATATGTAATTCCTTATGGTAACTTTCCATCTGTCATAAACTTCAGTGACCCAGGGTAAAAAATCCCTTAAGACCCATGGCTAATGTTAAATCTACCCACACACGTAGTAAAGCAGTTACACTCAACAACATGGGCTGCAACAAACTGACCAGGTCCAAAGGCTTCTGCTAGACCAGTGTCCCCAGTGCGTGAAGCCCCATGTTCTGACTGCCATGAACCTCATCTCTCCGTGTTGTCTTTCCTCTGCAAAACCCCATGTCCTGCTCTCTCCTCAAGCACCAGATAGTTATATTAGAGGGCAATATAACATTGCTCCTTCCCACCTCACTCCCTCATGTTCTTACGAAATTAAAAGATAAAATGAGCCCAGCTGGTGTAGCTCAGTGGTTGAGCATTGACCGTGCACTAAGAGGTTGCTGGTTCAATTCCCGATCAGGGCATATGCCCAAGTTGTGGGCCTGATCCCCAAATGGGGTCATGCAGGAGGCGGCAAATCGATGTTCTCTCTCATCAGTGTTTCTATCTCTCTCTCCCTCTCCCTTCCACTCTATAAAATCAATAAAGAAAAAATAAAAGAGATAAATGCAGATGGAAATCTGACTATCACCTTTATTGCTACTGATGAAACTGCCTTTGATGATTAAGCTAAAGCAGTGAACTAACAATGGGTTTACTAATTTTGAAATTCAGAATGAGGTCATTGTATCCACTCAGGCTGACTCTGCTGAAGCGGGTAGATCAACAGGAGGGGCACATGCACACTTAGCAGTCCAGGTTTAAAGAGAAAGTGGGAGGAACTGAGTTGACTGTATGATTTACTCTGAACAAATTTATAGATCAAATCATCTATGAAGAGGAAAGGGAAAAAACAGAAGTGTTTAGAAAAACCTCTCCTCATGAAAGTCATAATTAGGCAAGATGTATTTAGAAGCCAAGAGTCCCTTTTATTCAAATTCATTGACATGAATCATTTTATACTATTGTCATATAAAAGTTTCTGGAAACAAATGCTGTTTATTTAGTGATGAAGGGCAACACAGCGGTTAAGCCAAAGGGACCTAGGAACACACTGCCTGAAGTCAACTCCTGGCTCACTGTGCAGTCATGGCCAACCCTGTCACCTTGGCAACTATAAACTGACATTAGTAACACTTTTTACTTTGTTAATTTGAGCAAATTAAATGCATTGATACTTGTGAAATGCAAGTTGTTATTGTTATCTGTACATTTTCTCATATTCACTTCTGTTTTGCTCAATTTGCCAAAAGTTTTAATGTTTTTCAAAGAAGTCTGCTACTTTTGTTTTATTAAAATTTTATTAATTCTCTTATCATTATTTACTTCTACTTTTATGTTTTATTTTGTGTTTATCTTTCTTAATTTTATGTGTTGAATAATCATGTCAATATAATTTTCCACCTTTCAAATTAAAATAAAAAATTTGAATAGCGTCATTTAAGATGATTAATTTTCCTCCTAACTACTATTTAGATTAATCCTGAAAATTTTAATATATTATATTTTATTGCTGTTTAGTTTTAAGTATGTCCTAATTTCAACTTCACTTTTTTTAATCCCTGCAAGTCTTATAAATATGATTTTACATTTCTAAATACATGGAGTCATTTTACTTTTTGTTTTCACTCTATTTAGCTTATTTCAAAGTTTACTACTGAATTCAGAAATGGAGGTACCCTTCACATTATAGTCCATGTAATACAGTCAGTAAAAGCAAATAGTTATTTTGTTAAAGTGTTATTTTTTTCTGTTGTAGGTATTTTTATCTATTAATAGAGTTATCACCAATCAGGAGATTTATGAATAAATATATAAATGCATAGAGTTTGTATTCTTATAGTCTTAAATATGAGTGCATCAAATCTATGTTGTTTATATTGCATATTTTTTATCCAAAATAACTAGATTTGAAGACAAAGCCATATGGTTTAAAAAATGTAAAATAGCCTATAAGTGTATTTCAAAACAGATCTTACATTGAATTTCCTAGCATCTGTTTTAAAGTGAAAACAAAATAAAACATTTACAATGAACAGATAATAGGGCTAGTTCAAATTTTTATTTGTATATTTCATTTTATTTCCTCAAATCTCCATATTGAATTGCTTAATAAAAATGCATCTTTAATAAATGTTAAGTATAAAGAAATCTAAATATATTTTTATTTTTTAAATGTGCCACCAATGAGTATATAAAAAAGTAAACTTAATTTTAGATTCTTATGAGAAATTTAAATATAATATACAAATGGAAAATTTAGAATTTTCATGTTGATAATTTTCTCCTTATAGAAGTAGACTAAAAGTCTAAAATTTTTAGCACTTTAATCTTTATAAAATCGGATTAAATTTACCTTCATCAAAGTAGATATAGAAATAAAAATACATACATTTAAAAAAAAATCACTAATGAAGAATGCTGCTAAAATGTAAACCTAATGAGTTTTAATAATTTATGTTTTTAATTCACACTTCTTGCCAAAGAGGATATAATATGATTTCACAAAATCATAGTAGAAAATACACATTTCCCCATGTCTTTAGACCATTTCAAGCATGTTCTTTTTTTGGATTTATTTCATCATTAAAGTAGTACATGATACCTGGCAGAGCACTTTCTCCTGCACACCCCGGGCTCCCTAGCACTCCATTGTGCCTGTCGAGTTTTGTAAATATATCTATTGTCCCTTTTATCGGTGCCTCAGTTGAACTTTTCTATCACATTTGCCCACTGTGTTTCCCAACACGGTGTAGATACCTGGTTGCTTAGCTTGTACTCTGTTTTCTTCTTAACTTCCAGAAAATCCCCTGAAGCACCATTTGTTTCCAAGCCCTCTTGGATATGATTTGTGATTCTTGGCAGTTGTCATCCTTTCTAAATTATCCTTACTGATGTCTTGTTTTGAGCAAGAAATAATTTGTGATCACATTCCATATTTCATGAGCCACTCTGCTTACATAGATCTTGAAAACAGCCCACCTTTATCATCTGTTTCCATAATGCTATCTGATGCCATTTGTCTAGGGGTAAATGCATAGCTGGGGTGCTCAGAGGACAGTGGTTAAGGACAGGCACTCTTCTACTTTTCAGGAAACAGATCTCCTCTGTAGAAAGCTGCGGAAACTAAAGATATTAAATGATTATGAATATTGACTTCATAGTCCAACCTTATCTTTGTCTCTGCTCTGAAACTTTCAGTGTCTCCAAATCTGCGTTTGCAAAACGGAGATAATACACTGTTGCATTAGAGCAGCATTTGGTTGCGAAAACAGTAAGCACTCTAGCTATTTCAAACAGGGTGGGCATTCAGTTAGTAAATTATATGCTTAAAAAAACGATGAATGGCTAGTTCCCAGGTACACTACTAGCTTTCAGAGAATTCTAATGTTACTACTGCCATTGAGGTCAGGAACTGCCAAAAAACAAACAAAAAAACACAACTGATCAGTCACAGGTGTTGAAAGTACCAAACGCGGCTAAGTCTTAGAAAAAGCCCTGTGGGCCCATGTGTCTTCCCACATCTGATGACAGAGAATGATGACTTTTCTTATTTTCTCTCTCCCATTCATTTGTTGAAGAGTATTTGGGTTGTTTTCAGATTTTTGGCAATATAAATCAAGCTGCTATAATCATTCATGTCTAGGTTTTGTGTGAACGTAAGTTTTTATTACCCCAAATACTCAGAGGTAGATTGCTCTGTCTTAAAGTAAGTGCATACTTAACTTTATAAAGAACATGGAAATTCATTTCCAAGTGGTTATATATACCCTTTTGCATCCCACTAGCAATGTATGAGAGTACCAAGTGTTCCATATGTTCATCAGTATATTGGTATTGACAATACAGGGGTGAGCAAAAGTAGGTATACAATTGTGATTATATGAAACAGAATTTATTCTTGTATTACTATTTCTTAATTATTGTATTATTTATTTGTGACAACTGTAAACCTACTTTTGTCAAAATACACACACACATATATATATGTATATATGTATTCTCTTCAACATTAAATTAGTGTGTTACTAAGATAGTTTTTTTTTAATATAGTTTTTCATGATGATCCATAAATCTAAATACGTCAATCAAATTAAATCCTATTTTTGCAGTTGAAGGGAAAAGATACCTTAAGGACACTAGGTATCTCATAGTATGGAAATGACTTTATCAAACTTTAGAAAATAACCAGAATTTACTTGTACAAGATCTTGGGGAATCATATTCACTTTGAGATTTACCATAAATGACACATTACCTCTTAGCAAAAACAAGCTAACAAACACCAAATATCTTGCAAGTTTTCAGTGAAATGTCACCATGAACTTAGATTCAAAGCAAAGAAATTTAAATATTCAAAATCATAACAAGTTAATTTTTCTTAATGTTTTTATCCAGATATATAAGTTCTGCAGAAAAAAAACCTTACAGATGAGTGTGTAATTTAAGGAAAGTCAATAGTTCTAGAGTCTATCTTTTTCTTTGCTTCCAAAAGCACTTTTAAAAAGAATGATTCAGAAACAAAAAGATAAACTAAATGAAAATTAGGTGATAGGTGCATTGAGAAAGTCATAGAATTTACAAACTTTATAAAATATAATAAGATTCATAGATTCTGCAAAGGAGTCGGATGGATTAGAAACACGGATTGGTTGCAAACAGGGACTGATGCTAAATGTTGGTAAAGCCTCACATGTGTAAAAAGATAAGTCTGTGATGTGAAAAGCAAAGGATGAAGGGCAATCAATACTCATTTTGTTGTGGATTTTGAGAGAAATCCAGAAGTAATTGAGCAATATAAAATCCTCAACTGTTTTTTTGTTTTGTTTTGTTTTGTTAATAAAAATAGTCAAATTAATTTGGCCAGAGATCCAGTCAGGATGCCTTAATACGTTTATTAAGAGGAAATATAAATAAATTCAGAGATATGTAGACCTATTTTATGTGTTAAGGAAGCTAGTATTAAAGGGATTACTACTGGAGGGATTCTGGGCTCTCTGGAGATAAGAAAAGTAATTTTAAATATCACGAAGCTAGTTACTGAATTTAAAAAAAAACACCCTCTGTCTATTTAAAGGCTTTTCCAAAACCTTTACAAACTCAGTTTTTCCCTTTAGATGCCAACAAAAATAAATTCAGAAAAAAACTGAGGCAATGAGTGTCCTGCATTGGATTATGATTATTAGGAAAACGTTTTATGACAGTGCAGTGTAAGTGGGGAGTGGAGGGGGAGGGAGAAAGGGAGGGAACAGTGCCCATGATAGTTAAACACAAAGTTTTTAGATTCAGACACGTAGACCAGAATGTTGGTTTCAGTACTCACTACATGCGTGACCCAGTACAGACCATGTAACATTACACAGCAGAAAATCTCAGGTTTTTCATGTGACATGAAAGTACCTAAATTATAGAATGAAGCTAAAGATAAAATGAGGTTTTATATGAATTTCTTAGTGTATAGTAAGTGCTCAAGCAACATTAGCAGTTTCTTTTTTTTTCCTTTTTTTTCTTTTTTTGGTAGGTGGCCCTAGCCACTAGGGCCTAGCAGAAACTGAACCCGGGACTCTCTGGTCCGCAGGCTGACTCTCCAACCGCTGAGCCAAACCGGCCAGGGCAACATTAGCAGTTTCCATGTTGACATTTATTATTCCTACAGATTGAGATAATCTGCCAGATTGGATATTGATTAGTTTCTTATTGACAGGATTACTGCAGGAGTCAAAAAATAAAATAAAATATATACCACGTAACTTGGTAAGCATATTTTACGACAGCACACCTATGCACAGTATACCAACCTGGTACAAAGTGAGAGGCACCAAGATGATCAAGATAAGCTAAAATATGTAACGTCTGTCACCTGAATGTTTTGTTTGACTTTGGCAAACTCATTACACTTGAACCTAAAATTCTGGAGGTTTGAGATTAGCTTTTGTCTTCCACATTGTGCAGTGTTTCAAGTTAATTTTTCTTTAATTTTCTTTCTCTTTAAGAATCTGTTCATCAAATATCAACTTTCCAAGTGTCCTCTGATGTCAGCACCTGGTTTAGGGGCACATATGATATTATTTTTCCCATAAAGTCAACACTTTTGTAATATACCTAAAAGTGTCCTATTTTATATAGGAAATGGGCATTCAACAGGTAGAGAGAAATGTAATGTGAAGATATCTTTACAATAGCCATGTATCAGACTTTGTTGACTCATATTAAAGACCTTTCTATAATACAACAATCCACATTCTTGCATTGGCGAGAGCAGTTTGATGGCAGAAAGATATTTCAGTGGCCAAGGTTCATCTCCAAATAGATAAATTACAGGAAGGTAGATTAAACTACAAGGACCCAAGGGGCATGATGTTTAATCTATTTCTGTTTAAAATAAATTGCCATGCCCTGGCCGGTTTGGCTCGGCGTTTGGAGCATCAGCCTGTGGACCAGAGAGTCCCGGGTTCGGTTCCTGCTAGGGGCACATACCAAAAATAAAATAAAATAATATAAAATAAATTGCTGTTAATACACTTAACTAACTTGCTTATTATCACTAAAACTAATCATATTTTAGGAGCTTTATGCAATGTTTACATTTTGTTAAAATACATTTAACAACAATACAACTTGTTCTTTTTAGGAAGTTATTGTGTTTTTTTTTTTGGTTTTTTTTTTTTAATCCTCACCCGAGGACATTTCTCCATTTTTTGTACAGATAGAGTGGGAGGGAGAGAGAGGAACAGAGAGAGAGAAACATCGATGTGAAGGGACACATCGAGTGGCTGCCACCCGCACGACCAACCAGGGCCGGGGACAAACTGCAACCGAAGTACGTGCCCTTAGCGGTAACCGAACCTGGGTCTCTCCAGACCGCAGGCTGACGCTCTAACCGCTGAGCCAAACCGGCCAGGGCGGAAGTTATTGTTTTAAGATGGCTTAGTCACCACATAGTTCATAATTCTTTCAAATCTCAATTTTCTCTTCAGAGTTCTAGAGCATCTGAAATCAGATTCCTTTGCTTCATTTATATTATAATTCCCTTCTCCTTACAGAATGCTTGACTTGTACTTCAAATTGACATGCTTTCTCACTGGTTGCTACATGTAAGCAATTAAAGGAGATATTTTTTAAGGTAAAGGATGGCTTTATGGCCCCAAACTAAGTAATGCTTGAATCTTAGCCAGTCATCTTTAACCCTCATCCTACCTCCCCTCCAGACCCCATTCCAACGCAAAGATCTAAGAAAGATATTTACAGAAAAAAGCTGCTGAAAAGGAATCAAAATATCACATTTAAAAAGCTACTCAGTAAGGTTCAGACTGACAAACCTCAAAGGAGGGGGTTAGGGGGAATGGATGAGATAAACCAAAGAACTTATATGCATGCATACATAAAAAATGAATAAAGACAACAATGCTGGGAGGATGGGGGGGTGGGATGGGGAAGAGGGTGTCTGGGGGGGGAGAAACATCTGTAACAAACATAAATTCATAAAAGTTGCAAAAATAAGATAAAATTAAAAGCTACTCAAACTCTTCCAGTGTGGCTCAGTGGTTGAGTGTTGACCCATGCACCAAGAGGTCGCTGGTTCAATTCCCAGTCAGGGCACATGCCCAGGGTGTGGGCCCAATCCCCAGTGGGGAGCATGCAGGAGGTGGCCAATGTTCTCTCTCATCGATGTTTCTATCTCCCTCCCCCCTTCTTGTCTCTCTAAAATCAATCAATAATAAAATCAATCAATAATAAAATAAATAAAATAAAAAGCTACTCAGATTTTGGAAACTTTAATGCATACTTCTACCCTAAAACCAAGTTGGGGGTGTAGGTGGCTCAGGGATAAGGGTCAAGTAAGATTTTCTATTTACATTTTACTTACACAAGGTGGGCAAAATGTAGGTTTACAGTTGTGAGCATGTGCAACACAGAGTTTATTATTGTATTATTATCTACTAATTATTGTATTATTTTCCATACAAACAATTGTAAACCTACTTTTGCCCCTCCTTGTATTTAAATCTTAGACCTGTCAGACTCAGGCTTACTTTTGGGGAAAAGAAATAAAGATGACTAATATGCATAGACATGTTCTAAAAAACTACCTCCCTGAAAGAGGGTGGGATGGAAGTGTAACAGCAGGCGCAGGCTAGGTTTATGGTGCCTGCTGGTGGCAGACCTTATGAACAATGAGCGACAGAAGTTGCACTTGGCACTGTACTTTGAGCACAATGATGCCAGCCACCTTAGTTCCAACAGTGTTTGGCATTCTGACCAAACTGGGGATGTATCTTCCTGCAAGTGATTTAAGGAGGAAAACTTGTAAATTTCCTGGAGACACAAAGGCAGATTGGCTGTTTCTTCTTTGTGAATTGTATCAGGACTATTGTCATTGTTTCCAAGTCAAGAATAATTCCTTCCTTAACTTTGTATTTTTAAATTAATTTGAAAGAAGCCAGTTTTTGCTTTTTTTTTTCCTCAAGAGAAATTAAACAACTAATTACATTTTGGAAACTCTGAACCATCCTGCAGGGCAAAAGACGTCAGGGAGATACAAGCCTTTGCTGTTACAGGAGCTCTGTGGTCAACTTGCATGTTACCTGTTAAAAAATAACTCTTATCATAACAGAATAGTAAAATAGTGCTGAGATTTCTAATATGATCATATATGACTCAGGTTAATTTAGTCTCAAACTCCTCAGATATAATGTGCCATCAACATTCAAATATTCCCATCAATCTAAGAATTTTCACATTCCCTACAGAAGGCTCAGGTTTGAATATCTAGTTGTCCAGCTGAGAAAGGTGCTAAAAGGACTCTCATTCCCGGATCTTACAAGGCAACGCAGCTAAAATCCAATTCACTTCGTAAGGTTTTGTTCGTGCAGTAGAGAGATATTCTGCCATTTGACTCATCAGTTAATCATAAGCCAAAACTTAAAATGTCCTAGAGTGAGCTCTGGCCAGTTTGGCTCAGCAGTTAGAAGATTGGCCTGCAGACCGAGTTGTGGGTTCGATTCCGGTCAAAGGCACATACCTTGATTGCGATTCATCCCGGCCCTGGTCGGGGTCATACAGGAGGCAACCAGTCGATGTGTCTCTCTCATATCAATGTTTCTCTCTCTTCCCTCCCTCCCACTCTATCTGAACAAAAAATGGAAAAATATCCTCATGTGAGGATAAATAAAAAATTGTCCTAGAGTGAATGAAAGACTTAGAAGACCAAAAAGAAAGTCTTTGAAAACCCTGAAAAGAGGGGAATACAATTATTTCCTGCTGAACAAAGTATTAGAGAAGGAAAGCAACCATATGGTAGCTACAAGTAAGAAGAATTAAGGTCCTTTACCTTTGATAATTGGAAAACGATCTAAGGATGTATAGACAAAACTTGAGAACAAACTAAACAGTAGTGGCTGGTCTAGATGTGGGAAATGGTAGAAACTGCCAAGTGTAAGTCACAGCAATAGGACGGGGGCAGAGCAGAGGAGAGAAAGCCTGTTGGGTGTGGTGAAACCGAAGGAACTTTCTCATCTAGTCCCACGGGTTGGTGGTGCTGAACATGAGAGATAGGAGTGATCTATTCAGGTAGTGCAAACCAACAGGCTGTGTCTTTGAAGGTGTAGAAGTTCATGATGCACCAAAATTTAAGGAATATCAGAACAGAGAAACAAGTATAGTGTGTTCCTCAATGCAAAAATTCATCATGTAACAGTTTGTCAATGGTGAAGGATGAGGTTAGCGTGTTTTAAAGATTGAGGTCACTCAGAAATTCTAGAAATCTATAGGCCATGCTTATAACTATAATGATTGACATACCATATTTCTTTCCATTAAGATTCTTAATATAACTCTGGTATAAGCAAACTAGCAAGCAACCAATCAATAGTAGAGAAAGAAGTTTAGATAAGCTGTTTTTTATATCCGAGATCCTAAAGATTCAAAAAATGTTGATAGTGTAAAAGGAAGTTTCATTTTATCATTAAAAATAGATTTAGTAATAATTACTGATGTAGGTAATGGATTTTTCTTTGACCCCATTTACTCTGACAATTGCTTGAAGGATACTAATGACTATTCGTGTATTGATATACGATGCATGTGACTTAGAATAAAAACTCACCTTGGAAAAAAAATAATAAAATATACAACAAATTCAGGTTAATAGTTTTATGGAAAAAATTATACTGTAAGTGTTTTAAAGATAGATATAATAAATATAATCTTGCAGATTGGATTCCTTCATCTGAGGCCAAATTATTGATAGTTATTTAAATTTGAAACTTTAATGCTAATAAAATGCTTATAGTTCATACTGTTCAAGAGGCCATATGGCACTAATAAGAGCAAAATTGATCTACAGTTACGCTACTATACTGAATTTAGTGTATGACTACAAATATTTTTTTTTCTTTTCCATTTTTAATATGTTTTATGAAGAATAAGAAAAATCAAATGCCTTAATAAAGGAGGTAAAATAATCTTGTTCTCCCAATATTGCTCTTTTAATTGTTTAAGAGTGACTTGAATCACTCTTGATTAAATCTCTAATATTAAAAAGTCTTATAATCTTCTTGAAACACAAATCATAAATTACAATTTTTTTACAGGAATTAAAGATTCCTTTAATAGTTTTCTCCCAAGCTTTCAATGTCATAATTCTGGCTACTAAAAATATAAAATCTACAATGTATTTAATAGTTTATATTTTTGATAGGTTCCTAATGTATAGCTCAGCACATTTCTTTATGCAGAAATATCATTCATGAAGACAATTTTTGAAAAATAACTTCACTTACTGTGAATCCAGCGTAATGAATTTTATGAATTCAGGATAAAATGCAAATAAATTTTATTGTTTATTTTAATGTCAGGATAATGTCTTTGGTCTGTGCAATATACATTATGAGGTCTACACATATTCCATGGAAATTGTGTTTAGTCCTGGTCATCAGCCTACTCTCTGACTCACAGTAGGCAAATGACCAGGCACCGCCTCCTCTGATTCTCAGACTTAGAAATATTCAGTGATGAGTATGTGAGAAAATCAGAGCCCTCTGGTTATAATACCACTACATGAAAAAAGAACTAATAAGAGATGGAAAGAGAGAGACAGAGAGACTGATGATATTATTCTTTACATTCATTTTAGAAAGAGACAGAGGAAGGGAGAGAGTAAAAACATTGGTTTGTTGCCCTGGCTGGGTGACTCAGCTGGTGGGAGTGTCATTTCATATACCAACAAATGGCTGCAGTTCCCCAGTCAGGGCACATACCTGGATTGCTGGTTTGGTCCCAGGTCATGGTGTGTAAGGGAAGCAGCCCATCAGTGTTTCTCTCTCTCCTTTCCTCTCTCTAAGCATCAATAAAAATATATCCTCAGGTGAGGATTTAAAAAAAAACAAAATACAAAAACACACTGATTTGTTGTTCCATTCACTTTTGCATTCATTGGTTGTTTCTTGTATGTGCCCTGATTGGGGATTGAACACCTAGTAGAAACATGCTCTAACCAACTGAGCTACCCCACCAGGACCTGATGATATCATTTGAGAAGCCAGATTGAGTTTCGTCTGAAGCTAACGCTGCTCCTAGAATGCTCAGTTATGAAAGCCAATGAGTTTTCCTTTTTGCTTAAGTCAGGGTGAGTTCTTTTTTCAATGACTTGCATGCAAGACATAATGAATCTACTTAAAATTTGTTAAGCCTTTTACATGGCAAGCCCTTTATGAGGCATTGAGACTCAAGTAGGAATGATGGAGAATCAGTTCTCTAGAATAATCGTTCATTCTTAACAATATCATCTCAAGAGCCCAGGTATTTTTTGATAAAAAAAATATATGTTGGAAATAATTTATTAGTAAGAGGAGTTACATTTATTTGTGCAAAAATTTTAATAATTTAGTGTTAATTTAAGGACATTCCTTTATATCAGTATTCTCTCTTTCCTTGTAAGAAAAGTGGCTCAAATTAAAAATTGTAAAATAGTATACCTCTGCGTCATATGCACACATCCTTCAGAATACCAGTACTCTCAGAATTCTCCCAGTAGTTCTGGGAGTTCCCAGGTTAGGCTATCGCATAATATTCAGGAAGCAGTATTACATGTTCTGAAACTCAAGACTCCTTGCTGGGCCATGGAAACTACGTACTGGTGCCTACGTCATGACAATGGGACCTAGAAACCACAAATCACTGCACCACATACCCAGTACTGCTAATAGTCATGATAGATGTGTGTTGAGAGGTTCTTGGGTCTGCCATTACCTGAACCATCACACTATGGTATAAACTCCTCAATTTCCTCCCCATTCTCTGTTTTCTGCTGCTTAGGATGATCTAGAATGCTGTGCCACTCCCAGGATTACATATCAGGACTTCTTTGTGCTTATAAGGTATTACAGAGAAATAGCCTATTCAATATTTATTAAGCCAGGCTTAAAGCCTATTTTTGATTTCATGTTAAAACTAGAATAGAGTTTTCATTTGGTTATTCTTATTCTGCATAACATGACCCCTGGATGCATCACTTTTTTTTTATTAAGATATAATTGACATATAATGATTTATTAGTTTCAGGGGTACAACATAACACCCATCACCACACATAGGTATATATTTTTTTCTCTTGTGATGAGGACTTTTAAGGTTCTCAACTTGCACATAAAAAACACAGTATTATTGACTATATCAAACTGGGCCTCACACTACTCTGACCCTTGATGATGATGTTCCAGGCACATTGGCCTTCCAAAGACTAACTACCTCATTCATGCCCACTTTAGACCCTTTGCTCAAGCTGTTCTCATTATTTATAATACTCTTTTCTCTACTCATTTCTTGGCCATTCTTTACTTTTAAGTCAAGTCCCAATTTAATATCACATCACATATTCATGGAAGCATTACTTTGATCCAGTTTTCATATTATACATGTTTCTGATAGCTGTTATTTTACCAAATATGTAGTTTATTATTTGTAATTCTTTATTTATTAGTATAATTATTTCCTTTTTTTGATATTTTCCGATTGATTTTTAGATAGAGTAGTAGGGAAGGAGGGAGAGAGAGAGAGAGAAACATTGATGTGAGAGAGACACTTCGATTGGCTGCCTCCTGCACAACCCTGACCGGGGCTAGGGATCAAACCTGCAACCCAGGTATGTGCCCTTGACTGGGAATCAAACCCAAGACCCTTCTGTCCACAGGCCAATGCTCTAACCGCTGAGCCAAACCATAATCATTTCTTAAATGCTTGTCTGCCTCATTAGAATGGGAATAGCATTAAAGTAAACACTGTATCTATTTGTGTACCACTGTATTACCTGTGCTAAATACAATGCTAGGAAAATACTAAGTATTTCACTTGCATTTACTGGAGAACTAAATGAATGAGACTACAGGGAAATCTAAGTGTCAGAAAGTGTGTTACGTTTAACACTGACCCTCATTGTATTACTTTTGCAACAGAAATTATTCTGGATTTCTTAAGTACAAGAAAACCCAAAACACAAACAATTTCTTATCATAATGAGTATTACAGATTCTAGAGGCAAGGTCTTAGTCCCGCTGGGATTCCTGCTCTAATCCTAGCCTTTGCTCTACTCTGCTGACCCTCATTTCTTCTCTCCACGATGCTACCTCCAGACCAGCTTTGGTTAATATATTGGGAAATGTAGTCATTGGCATCACGTGAAACCTTTGATATGGCAAATGGTGTCTGCTTCTTAGGTCAGAGAGCATTCCCAGAAAAGGCCAAGTGATCAGCGCCTAGATACTTACCTTGCATATACTGGCACTTTAACCTATGGGTTAGATCATTAGAAATAATGTGTGTGACTTGCTAATATCTATTTAAGAGTGATTTCTTTCCCAAGAGGCAGCCCAGGCCCAATGCAGTGTTCAGTGTTCTTCTGAGACAGTGTGCCAAGCTCAGGACACATACACATCATAAGGTTGTAACAGAATCTCAGCAACCAGAGGGATTATGTGTCTTTGAAGATTTGTACCAAGACAAATTTTTAAATATTCCAAGTTTGCTTATATTGTCCCCCTTCCTCTTCCTAAGGCCACAGAGAGTCACATGATCCCACCTCAAAACAGTGTGCCTTGTATGACTTCAGCTGTATGAAAGTTCACCCTGAATAATGAGGCATATAATATGTGTTTAATGGAAATATCTGGATACATCACAATGATCAAATGTTACTTTTAGGCTATGGGTTGGTGAAGGTCAGGGGAACAGATACACGGTCATTTCTTGAATTGCATACTTTATTTTTTTTTAACTTTGTGACAGTTTTTTTGATTTCACATTCATCTTTATTGAGCTGAACATATTTGATATTTGGTCTGGTTCATTATAAATTATAAATCTTTCCTGAATTAATTTGTTTCTCATTCATTTTTGTGCTATTCAATTTCTAGTCATAGTTCTACAAAGTTAAATTAATATTAAGGGTGATATACTAACCTCCAAAGTAAAGAGATTATGATTCAAGGATGATTCATTTTTAATAGAGAACAAACTTGTCACAGTAATACATTAATTTCCTAGAGCGTAAGGTGCCTTTTACTCTAGTACCAACATATATCCATCACTAGTGAGATAAAATAGTCCTTGATGAGCACAAAAGAACACTGTTATGAACTATCACAATTCTACACAACATTAAATGAACTGAAAATAGAAAATCATCCTGTAAATATGAATTTTGTACTCTCCTTATTAAGGTTAAAAAGGTCATGTACTTGAGAACTCATCATGGTTTTCAATGATCCATGTATACTAGGTACTAATCCATTGGAGCCTTCTGAATCTTATTTTATAGAAGTTTATCAAGCAACTGTTCCTTCAGCACGAGACAATCCTAAAATCTTAAAGGCTTAGAACACCATTGGTCCTCACTCATGTTACACAAATGCTGAAGGGTTGCTTCAGTTTAGCTGGGCTTTACTGGGTTTGTTGGTCACACTAGGTCTTACTGTGCTTGGTTCTGCTCCTTGTGTTTTTCTTCTAGGAGCCAGGCGGAAAGGTCAACCACTACTACAACATACTGTTGTAATGGCAGAAGGCAGAAGTTCAAGGTGACTGATGGAAACCTGCAATACTTTTAACAGCTTCTGATAAGATGTGGCATCTATTACATCTGCTCACATTCCATTTCCTTAAACAAGTCACATGGCAAAGCCTCACATCATTGGGGCATGGAATTATATTTCCCCCCATGAGTGGGGGCAGGTGTGAGTTGGTGGTGAATATTTGGTGATTAATTATTTATCACAAGAGATAACCAAGGAGCTGACTTATTTTTGCTATGCTTGGAGGAAAGACAACAATTTGTTCACCTATTAATACACAATCGTTTGAATGTCCACTGTAGGTCATGTCCTTATTAAGTTCTCCCTTGTGACACAAATTGATAACACTCTAAATAAATACAGAAACATAGAAAAATGGTCCTTATTAAAGTGTTTCCATTTTCTTAGGCCAGGGGTTGGCAAATGCTTTCTGTAAAGGGCCCAATATCAAATACGGTCTCTGTGGTGGCTTCTTCTTTCTCTACCTCCTCCTTTTCTCTCTTTTCATTTCTCTTCTAACAATTCTTCAAATATAGAAAAAACTCTTAGCTCTCAGACTGCATAAAATCGGACCACTTGCCAGACCTTGCCCATGTGCTATAGCTTACCATTCCCCGCTTGAAGGAAAGACGACAGGCAACCACTTATATTAAACAAAATGTTATCATTTCAAAAAATTGTGCATACTCCAATTTGATTAACTGTAAGTTTATAAGTCCATTCTCTTTGTTTACTAAATCCCAGTAGTGGAGAAAAATATATAGAACCTCTATATCAAAAAATACTCATAACAGAGCCTATGTGACTATGACAAATATATTGTCCTTAGTTGCTCAGCATATAGCTTAAACATTAACTTAATGCTCAACTTTTCACACTGAATCTGCACTTTTGAGATGGTTTCATTAGAACTGGAAATGTTCAAAATAATTGATTTAGTATGTAAGGGCATGAACTGAGTTCAGGCTCATTTATTAGCTGGATGGAGCATGTCTCTAATGGCAAATGTATGACTTCTGAAAACCCCAATATCTGAGTCATCTAACCATATATTTTCCTCTATGTATGAATTTCCCTGGTTCTTTATAGACAAATTTGGAATTAAATTGTGGACATTTTTATTATTATGTTATGAGACTCTGAGTCTTGTTTAAATCCTAAGTAAAATATTAATTTTTATTTTATTTTTTTTACTAGGCAATTGAACAGGTTCGGCTCAGGCCACTGGTTTCAACTTGCTTTCTGTGGATTCTCATTGCAACATCTGTCAGTTTTCAAAGCATGTGCAGAACTATCTGGATCAACCCCTTTGTGTCACCCAGTGGCCAGTCCTGGAATAAGTAAATATTTACCGTTAGCTCAGTTCTCAAAACCTTCGGTATGCTGCTTCAGGTGAGAACTCTGCACGTGCAGTTTGAAGGTGAGCCCAGCAGTTGATGCCTAATTTGTGGGATTGTTGGGATTTCCTCCTCTCTGTGATCCTCGCTCACCAATACTTGCTACCTCCCTGGGACTTCCCTTTCCTGTTCTCTGGTCAAAAACCTAATTCTCTGCTCTTCTGGGCACTTCCAGAAACTGTGTGTGCCTTCAGGACCAAATGGTGGAGGAAAGAAAGCAATGGGAATTTGCTTCATGCTCATAAAACAATAGTGCCTTTTATCAGAGAGGGTTTCCGTCTCTGATTGCAGAACCCAGCCCGGCTGCCACTGTCATCACTGTGTAGCTGCCACCCCACCATCCAGTACTGCGAGGGCTGGAGCAAGAGAAAATGAAAAGAAGGAAATAAAGGCTATTGCTCCTGCTTTTTCTAAACCTTAGGTGTTCTCAGATCGAGAAGAGTGTTTCTCCTGGAGCTCTTTCTGTCGGAGGGTATGCGTTTACAGGTATGGGATTGCTTTTAGTCCAGGTCTGGTGACACATGACAAAAAGGAATTCAGTGACTGCTGTGTCCCTACTAAGTTGGAAAAACAGAACTTGGAAACCTAAAAGAGTACATCCCGGAACATAAGCTGGCAATGGGTCTAGTACAATCAGCATATCTCCTAGTAAAATCTTCAGGCTCTTAAGACAGTCTGTTGCTGCCCATCAGACTTGATGTAGCGTCAAAAAGAGTGGTAGAGTATTTCGGTCATATACTCTTAACTCTATTGGTGTTCCTTATTACAAATAAAATAACAAACATGCTGTGAGTTACGGGGGTGGCGGGGAAACAGAACAGCAACTTTTAAAAGGACAAGTCAACTAACATGAAGAGAGTAAATGTTAAAATGATCAACAAGTAAGCAATAGCAATGATCAAAATATAAAATTTGGCTGTTATAAATCTGACAATATTCTTTCACAAACATTATCTGGTAATGTCAAGGCATCTTGTTTGAAAGTGCTTCCCTTTCAGTTTAAAAAAATCTTAATAACTAGCACCTTGAAGAATAAGATCTCTATTTCAACATATGTCTATGTCAGAGTCTTTGTGGTTCTTGACCTTCTCTTGGTTACTCTAACTGAGCTGGGGTTCATATGCTATCTATGTCACTTTCAATATTCTGGTATGAAAACAGCTATGGTAATTTTCCCATACAAAACGATTTTCTTCTTGCATGCCCATGCAAATTAAGTGTGAAACTCACCAACAGGACGAGACCTCCAAGGACCCACAAAGAAGCTATCAGAGCCTTAGTCTGCATAGACTGTTTTGTTTTTTGAACATTTTTTTTTTCTTGAGAGAGAGAAACATCGACATGAAACATGAGAAAGACACATCTACTGGTGCCTTCTGCACAACCCCGACCAGGACAGGGGCCAAACCACAACTGAGGGAGGTGCCCTTAACTGGAATCAAACCTGTGACTCAATGGTCTGTGGGCCGATGCTCTAACCTCTGAGCCAAACTGGCCAAGGCTACATAGACTCTTAAAATCCCAATTCTTTATATATCTATGAAAAATTGCTAGTATTTTAACTAAATATTCAATGCAAATTGGTTTGCCTTATCCTATGATACTGTGAAAAACTTTGCATAGTTCTAATTGTTATACTTTTTGTTTACATTTAAACACTGAAGGAATTTACTTCCTTGAATCTAATTTGGTAGTTAAGGTTTCATCAACGCTACTAACACATTGTAAGAACAATTGCAGATTGGTCTCAAAATAATAAAAAGTAAGTGGTTTCTAAAAGAGGATTTGAATGGACAGAAACTTCTGAAGTTTTACCTGGATACCTACTAGATTATGGGGACATTTTTAGAGAATTATCGTCACAGAAATTTCATTTAGACTTACCTTAACCTATCTGCAAAAGTTGTGTGATGTTGCACATGTCAATCGATGCATTTAAAACACTGTTTATGTGAGTGCCCTAAAATAGGACAGCAACAGCCACTTGCCACCTTTATATAACATAAGAGTAATGAACAAATCCATTTATTTGTCTGCATTTCACCTTCAAGTTCTTGCCCTTTCATCATACAGACATAATTTTAAGACTCTAAATTTTAAGACTTCGTCTTCCAGCTACTGGCCAGGAATGGCATTTCCTATTGTCTGTCTTTTTATTCTTCTCTCAAAGATACTCCAAGTATAAAAAATCTGCCAGATGTCACAAATTGCAAGCCCAATAAACACAGTCCAGTCTGAAAAGCAGCTGGAGGTGTCTGAGGCCCGCAGCACTCCGCGGTTCTGCTTTTCTCTGCGTGATTCACACGAGGTGATTATCCGGAGCCCAGATGCCAGTTCTGCAGCTGCCGCCCAGAGCTGCACCTTCCCGCTGCATCCTCTACTTTGTGCGATGAGTGTGAAAACATTTGGGCCCTGCTGAGCATAGTTTTTCTTTCTTCCTTCCTTTTTTTTTTTTATGGGTAGTCAATAGAGAAATGAAATGGGCTCTGAAGATAATGAATCAAATTTAACAGGGATGCAAAGACAATTTTTTTTTTCCTGAGGCCATGTTAGCATTTTGTCTGAGTACCAACAGGAGAGTTTGGTGACTAATTGGGATTCAAATTGAGTCAAAATTTAAGAGATTGAACAGACTTTATTGATGATGGCATTCTAAGAGGTAAACCTTAAAACATAGATCCTCTTGAGAGCAAGAATTGTAGGTACGTCTAGTCCATGTTTTGGAGCCCGATGATTTACACATGAGAACGAAGGGGAAAATGAGTGAAAGGGTTAGTAATGTTTTAAAGGGTAAAGGTGAAAGCTTGCAAAAGGCAGAAAATGTGAAAAATGTGTTGCTTGCATGGCTTTTGCTCAGCCTTCTGTTGAGTATGGATAAGAATTATCTGGATTATTCGCAAGGCAATGCGGCAGATGCAGGACGAGATACCAGACCGGTCCAACTGCAAAGTGGATAATGGGCCAAACAAAGTACATCAGCAGGAACTGCCAGAAACTAAAAGTAGAGTATATAACCTACACCCCAACTGTCATTCGAAGCCGAGCCTTTTTCAGCTCAGCCCACTTGCACCCAGGCACATGCAATAAAGCCATTTTGCTCTACGTTTCCCTTGCGTTATAGATGTGATCTTCCACCGGCTCAGACCTTTTGATGAGTAAATTAAACAGTGCTAAACCAGAGATCCCAGCAGCCAACCAATATCCTAACTGGAGGAATCAAGAAAAGATATGTATTGACCAGGAATGTACCTGGGACGAGACAGTTTATTGAGTTTTCAATATTACAACTTGTTTCAAGCATATAAATTTAACAAATTCTAGGTAGATACATGTCCAGGGGCAGTTTGAGGTTGAAAACAAGCTGTAATTTAGTAGATTTATTTCTCTACACATACTTCCCAGGACACATGTAATATGACACTAATAAGGGAGTGAATTAGATTTGCTAAGCAATCAGCAATTATTTGCTAATTATATCTACTTTAAAAAAGTAGATGACAGATTGGGGGATTAGAGTAAAAGGTAGAAAACCTGCTGACAATCTCAAAGTAACTAACTGTCAATCGAAAGCAAGTATTTCAGACCCAATTACAATGTTTCTTATTAAGGGCAAGGTTCGTGTCTTTCTTGTGGGTATTATGGCTCCACTGCTAATCCTTATTAGGTGACTAATAAATAAATATGTGCTGAATAAGGTGAAACACTAAATAGGCTGAATAAAGTAAAATTATTTTTTTACCAGTACTTCAAGGAGTATTGGGTATGATTTGGCAGAAAAGAATGGCAAAAAAATCTATGTGAGAAAAAGTTAGAAAATTAGATGCAAATTATGTATAGCCTTTAAATTGGCATGTAAAAAATATAGACTAAAGCACTGACTTCGGATTCAAGACCACGAGCAAAGTGAGGTACCATAATTTCTTTAAGTGACTACAGAAGTATAAATGCTATCTAAGAAAAAGCATTCTTGGAGCCACATGTAACCTGAGTTGTAACAGGAATGACTGAAGGTAGAAAAGCTACATGAAAACTGTTGGCATTAGTTGAAGAAGAACTAGTGTAGATTGTGAGAAAGGAATACAATGATCAAACATAGTCTAAGAGAACTGATTTACATGTGAAAACTGAGCAACACTAGACTAGAAATCCCAAGCAGTCAATCAACGTCATACTTGGAGAAAACAAGGAAAGATGTACTGTTGATGGGGAGAGAGTTGGAACAAGACAGCACACTGAATGTTTAATATTACAACTTGTTTCAAGCATACGGATTTAACAAATGCTATAACTTTGCCATATGTGCTTATAGACTTCTCTTTTAAAGAAATAAAACAATACAGATGTCTTTGAATCCCCTTCATTCCATTCATTTCTCCCCACAATCAATGGCAGGTACTAAAGTTGGTTCTTGTTAACAGTCTATGTTTGTATACTTTTATTGAAACTGTGTGATTCTATAAAATATTGATTACGGTCTTTAAAATTTATCTAAATGTTTTATTTTGCTTTTTTAAACTCAGCGTTTTTGGTTACCCATGTAAGTATTTGTGATACAAGTTTTGTTAATTCACTCGTGATTGATTCATTGATGTTGTTTATAGTATCTTTGGTCATACAGACGTTTTCAATTTTACTGTCTAATTTATCCATCTGTTCTTGTAGGGTTTGTACTTTGTGAGTCTTGTCTAAGAGATTCTTCCTTGCCATGAAGTAATCATGTTTCTGGTGTTGGTTTATTTTTTGTTTTAAATTTACTTCTAAAATTGAAGATCTATTTATAGCATGGTGTATGAGTTAGGGGTATAATTTTGTGGTTTTCAATGTGGATAACCAATTATTCATTTATTAAACAGTCGATATTCTCTCCACTTACTTTAAAAAAATATGCTTTTATTGATTTTTAGAGAGAGAGGAAGGGAGAGAAACATCAATGTAAGAGAGAAGCATCAATCAGCTACCTCCTGCACCCCCCCCACCACCACCACACTGGGGAATCAAGCCTGCAACAGGGGCATGTGCCCTGACCAGGAATCGAACTGGGACCTTTCAGTCATGGGCAAATGCTCAAGTCACTGAGCCACACTGGCCAGGCTCTCCACTTACTTTAATGTCACCTCTATCATGTAGAAAGTTTTCTTTTATCTGTGGATGATTTTTTTCCCCCTCACTGATGTATTTTTTATCCTTGCACTAACATGACAATATTTTGATTTGTCTAACATAATAGTAAGTACTGGTAAGATTATTACTTGTTAATATTTACCAAAACTTTCTGGAACTTTGATTTAGTTATGTTGAATTCATAGACTGATTTTGGGGATGTGACATATTTATGGTATTAATTTCCTATTCATGAAAGAATGAATGAATATATTTCACCATTTATTGAGTCCTAATATCATATTCGTTTTTTATTTTATTTTTTTATCAATTTATTTTTGTTACTGATGTTTCTCCTTTTTTTCTCCACTGACACCCTCCTCCCCATCCCTCCCACCCCGTCCCGGCTTTGTTGTCCAAGTCCATCGGTTATGCATACATGCATATAAGTTCTGTGGTTTATCTCTTCCCTCCCCCTCCTCTTCTGAGGGTTGTCAGTCTGTACCCTACTTCCACATCTCCGGGTCTACCCTGTTCTTCAGACTGTTATGTTCATTATATTCCACAAATAAGTGAGATCATGTGATATTTGTCTTTCTCTGCTTGGCTTGTTTCACTTAGGATAATATTCTGAGGGCCCTCCATGTCGTCTCAAAGGATAAGAGATCTTTCTTTCTTACAGCTGCATAGTACTCCATTGTATATGTACCACCACTTTTTTATTCATTCATCTATTGATGGACATTTGGTAAAATTGGACAGCTATTAGATATTGTTTTCAGATCTTAGATATTGTAAATAATGCTGCTATGAACATGGGGTAGATATATTTTTTCTGATTGGTGTTTCAAGCTTAGGGTATATTACTAGAAGTGGGATCACTGGGTCAAATGGCAATTCAATTTTTAATTTTTTGAGGTAACACCATATTGTTTTCCATAGTGGCTGCACCAGTCTGCATTCCCACCAGCACTGTATTAGAGTCCCCTTTTCTCCACATCCTCACCAACACTTGTTTGATGATTTGTTGATGGTGGCCATTCTGACAGGTGTGAGGCGATACCTCACTGTTGTTTTAATTTGCATCTCTCGGGTGATTAGTGATGTTGAGCATTTCTTCATATGTCTCTTAGCCATTTGTATGCCCTGTTTGGAGAGGTGTCTATTTAGTTCCTCTGCCTTAATTGGGTTCTTTGTTTTCCTTTTGTTGAGTTGTATGAGCATTCTATATATTTTGAAAATTAATTCCTTATCTGATGTATCATTGGCAATTGTGCTCTCCCATACAGTGAGTTCCCTTTCCATTTTGATGGTTGTTTCTTTTGCTGTGCAGAAGCTTTTTAGTTTGATGTAGTCCCAGGTGTTCATGTTTCTGTTGCCTTAGGTGATGTATCAGTGAAAATTCTGCTGTGTATGATGTCCGAAATTTTGTTGCCTACATTTTTTTTGTAGGATTTTTATGGATTCATGAGTCACATTTATGTCTTTTATCCATTTTGAGTTTATTCTTGTGTATGGTGTCAGTGGATGGTCTAGTTTCATTTCTTTGCAAGTAGCTGTCCAATTCTCCCAACACCATTTATTAAAGAGGCTGTCTTTACTCTATTGTATGCTCTTGCCACCTTTGTCAAATATTAATTGAGCATAATGTCTTGGGTCCATTTCTGGATTCTCTGTTCTGTTTCACTGGTCTATATGCCTGTTCTTGTGCCAGTACCAGGCTGTTTTGATTACAGTCGCTTTGTAGTATAACCTGAAATCTGGTAATGTGATCCCTACAACTTTGTCCTTCTTTTTCAAGATTGCTGTGGCTATTTGGGGTCTTTTTTGTTTCCATATAAACTTTTGAATTATTTGTTCTAGTTCTGTGAAATATGTTATTGGTATTTTAACGGGGATTGCATTGAATCTATAGATTGCTTTGGGTAATATGAACATTTTAACGATGTTAATTCTTCCAATCCATGAATAATGTATGTGCTTCCACTTTTTTATATCTTCCTCTATTTCTTTTTTCAATGTCTTGTAGATTTCTGCAAATAGGTCCTTTACTTCTTCGGTTAAGGTTTATTCCTAGGTATCTTAATTTTTTTGCTGTGATGGTAAATGGGATTGTTTTTTAGTTTCTCTTTCTGTGAGTTCATCATTGGTGTATAAGAATGCTGTCAATTTCTTGATGTTAATTTTGTATCCTGCTACTTTGCCAAATTCATTTATTAAGTCTAGTAGATTTTTGATGGTGTCTTTAGAGTCGTTTATGTATAATATCATGTCATCTGCAAATAATGACAATTTTACTTTCTCCTTTCCAATTTGAATTCCTTTTATTTTTTCTTCCTGTCTGATTGCTGTGGCTAAGACTTCCAGTACTATGTTAAATAAGAGTGGTGAAAGTGGGCATCCCTGTCTTGTTCCTGTTCATAAGGGAAATGCTTTTAGTTTTTGCCCATTGAGTATGATGTTGGCTGTAGGTCTTTCATATATGGCCTTTATTATGTCGAGTTCTAATATCATATTCTTTAAAAACTTTTTACAATATTCTACATAAAAGATTCCTATTATATTTAGCTAAGGTTATATAGATTATAATTTTTGTTGCTTGTTATTAGATTTTAAATTTTTTTTATTTTCTCTGTGTTTTTTACTGGTTAATAGAAACACTATTGATTTTTTGAATATTTTGAATTGTATTTTATACATATCAAATTGTAAAACTCCCTCAGGTATTGTAAATGTTTGCATTTTGTCTATTTTGATTGCCCATGTAAACAATCCTATTGTTATGAAAATCTGCTATTTTATGAAAAGTATGACTTTGACTCATTTTTATTTACTTATTACTTCAGCTAAAATTGCACTGTATACTATTTTAGGCACCAGCAATGTATGGTCATTTAAATATTTTAGTTAAATTGAAATAAAATTAGTTACTAGGTTTTGCAAATGCTGTAGGGACATTTTAAGTGTTCCATCCCCAGATATGGCTACTGGCCACAGAATAGAACATTTCCACCACCACAGGAAGTTCAGTCAGAGAGTCCCAGGCAACAACCTCCATTAAAGCAAGAAATAGATTATGTTAGGACAGCAGATATACTTTAAAAATATCTGGCTATATTAGTTAGGTATTGCTGTATAACTAATTATCTCAAACTCTGTGGTTTATACCTGCACAACTTTATTATCTCACAGTTTCTGCAGGTCTGATGTTTGAGCACACTGTGAATTCTCTGCTCAGGGTCTTACTAGGTTGACATAAGTTGTGGGCCAGGTGTGCCGATCGCACCAAGAGATTGACATCTTCCAAACTGACTGGTTCATTCATTCCTTTACTATTGTAGGAATGAGGTCTCCAGTTTCCTACCAGCTCTTTTCTGGGACTCTCCTCAGCTTTTAGACATCACCTGCAGTTACTTGCCATGTGACCACCATTGGCAGTTTACAACATGGATGTTTGATTTCTTTAAGGCCCACCAGGTTACATTACTTGTATCAGCTTCTGTAACTAGTAGGTGAAAATTCTGGTTTTTAAAGGAGCCTCATGGCTAGGTCAGGCCTACCAAATTGCTAAACAAGTTAACATAATCATGGAAGTGAAATCTTGTCATTGTCATGCGTTTCACCACAATCAAAGGAGAGAAGATTATATAAGATTGAGGGTCACTATGAGTCATTTTAGAATCCCATCTCCCATACTGACTCTCATATGTTATTCAATGAAATGCATCAGTGATTTGCATCTAGTATTCTAACAATCAAGGTAAAATTTCCTGTAGGCTTGGAGTAATTACCTTAAGGTGGCAAAAGAAATTCTCACACAGTCCTAGTTAACTAAAATTTTCCACAATGAACAACTATTGCATTTTACCAAATAATATTCCTTCTTCTTTGTACTCGATCACATTTGTTTCTGCTTATTTATTCTATTAACATTATAAATCATATCCAAGATTTTCTAATGTAAAACATTATCCCTGGGGCCAATCCTATACCTGGTCACATAGTTATAGATAATAACAACTGAGCTAGTGAGGATCACAAGCCATTTCAGGGTGCATAAATCCCCATTGAGGTTCATGTTTCATTTCCTGCTTTGAGTTCAATCTGACGAGCAGGAGCAGGAGGTGCATGGCTGAGGGAGAGCAGACTCAGGTAGCAGCAGTGTCATCTTTATGCCTGGTCTTGATTAATGTTTGTTTTGGGGAAGTGAGCCTGAAACTTTGGCCCTGAGCTAAGATCCTGAAAAGGGAGTAAAGTCACACCTGACAAAAGTGAGTCTTATAAACCACCAGAGGGAAATATTCTTCTGAGGTGAATTGTCTTCTATCTAAGCACATTAATCTCCAACAGATTAAAATCAAGAAAAAAGCTAATAATTAAACAGACTAAGCACATGATAGAACAAGTTGCTATGACCAAAGGTCATAATAGAAAAGATTAACTGATAACAGAATTAGACATACAAAGATTAAAGAATTTTAAATACAGACTATAGAGCATCTATGTGTAAATTTTTAAAGAAATAAAGAATACATTCATAAGCAATAAATGGGAATATATTTACAAAAATAAAACATCCATGAGAAACATAATTATTGCATTTTTTAAAAACCTAAAGATAGATTAAACAGAGGGCTAGACATGGTTAAATAGAAAATAATAAACTAGAAAGTTAATCTGAAGGAGAAGAATGCAGTACAAGGAAATGAGGTGGAAAAGGTTAGGCATTAAATTATTGGAATAATAGAATGAAAAGATTGAAAACATCATTAAAATTCATCACTGCAGTATTAATAATATTAAATAACTATGATTGGAATATGTATTAATTACCATGCAATTAATTACCACCCTAAACTTAGTGGCTTAAGGTAAGAGAAATTTATTCCCTCACAATTCTGAAAGCTAGAAGTCCAAACCCAGGGTGTCAGCAAGGCCACTCTCCCTCCAAGGCTCTAGGACAGGATCCTTCCTTGCTCTTCTACCTTATGGTTTCTCCCAGTGTTTACTGGCCTGTGACAGCATAACTCCAATTTCTGCCTCTGTCTTCACTTGGCCTACTTTTCTGTCTGTGTCTGTGTGTCCCCTCCCCTTCATACAAGGACACCAGTAATTGAGGACTTACCTAAATTCAGGATTGTTTTCATCTCAAGTCCTTAACTAATTATATTTGCAAAGACCCTATTTCTAATGTTCCTCACACTCTGAGGTTCCAAGCAGACACGGATTTCGGAGGGATATAGTTCAACCCATACAGAATATTTTTAGAGTTCATGAAACATAGAAAACCAAAAGGCCTAGTAAAGCTTCCTGAGTATGTGAAATCATAGCATATAAGAACTAACAAAATTAGAATGTTAAGTATAAATAAATTTTAAACTATTTAAAAAATTATAGTCAACTTACAGAAAACCAAAAACAATGAGATGATCCTGAAAACAGCAATAGGAAAAGTGCTGTATCACAAGTGAGGATTATTAAAATGGCAACAGAGTTTTCATTAGTAATAATAAAATGCAGAATCCAGTGCGTGATTATTATTTCCAGTGAGATAATTATGGTGCAGTTTGAAAGAAAAATAACTGTCAATCAGAATGTATAGAAATAAATGCACAACTACATGTATATTAACAAAATGCAGCACAACAAAGAAAAAGAGATCTTAAGAGGTAATCAACAAAGACATTTTACATAAGAACAGATATATTCATGGCAATAGTCAATAAATAAAAAATTTTAAATGATAAAATAGCTGTCATACTAGAATTGTGTTCAGATAAATTATTAGTAAAATTTTACCGTTGCTTGAGGCATCTTGTGCTGCCTAAATCTGAGGATTTCAAATAATAAATTCAGAATGATCACTTGTGAAATGTTCGCAGCCAATCTTTCTTCGGTTGTGACATCTCCCATACCATTACTATTCTCTCTTCTGAAAGTTCCAGTGATGTAGATGGAGCATTCTTATTTTATTCTACATGTCTTCTAATTTTTCTTTTAGATTGCTTTTGGTGTGATTTTTTTTCTGATTTATATCCCAATTTCCTAGTTTATTCTTCAGATATATCTTATCTTCTAGTTAATCCATTTTTTAAAGTTGTTTTTACTTTATTTTTTATTTCTAAGTATTACATTTGGGTCTTTTCCTAATTAGGCTCATCATATTTGTTGTATCGTATTGATTCTTATGTTTTCAATTCCTTTATTATATTTCTGATTATTTTAACTGTTTTTCCTAGACAAGTTTATTAATACCACAGAGGAAAACAGTCATGGCAGCAGAATGAAAGGCTCTGATTTTAGACATAGATCCTGCTTAAGTTTCAATCCCCTAACCCTGGATTTTACTTTTGACGTTTGAAATATTTTCCTAATTCTTGATAATGTAGGAATACATGAATCAGTATTTATACCCTTTATGTTCCCTGAATGATGGCATTGTGTAGATATAAATTATAATGTATATCTTGTCATTAAAATGTGTTTTCAGTTTGTAGGGTAGAGTCATTGCTATAAAATGTATGCAAATATTCAAGAAGAAACAGTAACAAGATATTTATTTTCTCAAGTTTCTTTTTGGAACCTTTAAAAACACCTGCAGAGTGCATTTTTCTAGGATTATTTTTTCATGTTCACCCATATGAGTTACCATGTAAAAATGAAAGGATACTGGTATTTTCTATTGTAACAGTCTAAAATGCACTCTAATAAATTCTTCTGTGCCTAGGAGCCTTGAATAATTTAGTGTCAGGTAGGAAGATGAATTTCAATTAGAAAAGAGTTCTACTTTTAAAACACCCTCCCAGCAAAGTGGCTTAGGATACATATTTACACAGCCAGGATAACCAACAGCTCTTGTATTACACTTCTATCAATGGCTCTCCAAAGCATTCTGCCTTTGAAATAAAAATGAAACATTTTCCTTTTATGGACTATATTGTCAAAGAAAGAGCTCAGATATCTAATAAAATTTTTCTTTTATAAGCTATAACCAAACTGATAATTCTTTTGTAGGTTGACTTAATAATAACTAGGATGGCCAACAATATTTATTTCTCTAAGTTATGTTAGGTAGAGCATAAATGCATGTGGTATAAATGACACATGTATGTAATATAATACATGATATATGGATGATGTTTTCACAGTTATACTATGCATGCTATAATGTACATACATGCACCAGTTTGCTTAGAGATCAACTCTAGTGTAGTTTTATTTAGGTATAATCAGAGAATATAGAATTTACATTCTATTAATTTTTTTTTGCCTTAAATCTTATTTTTGACTAATATTAATATTACTATATTAATTTTCTTTTTGTCAGCACTTACTTGGTATTTCACTTTTCATCCCTTTACTTTCAATCTTATAAGCAACAGCTGGAATTTATTGTTGTTGTTTGTCTGACAGGGTCTTAGAAAGGATTTTATTCAAGTGTATTATAATTACGTTTCTCATCTTATTTTTTGTTTTTTATTTACCATGACTTTTTTGTTGTGTTTTTTTTTTTCTTTTTGTATTGATAAAAACATTTCTTTAAATTCTCTTTTAATTTACCTCTCTTGGTTGAGGAATAAATATACTTCTCTTAAAGTTATTAATAAATTGTTAACATACATCCATAATTTTATTCCCTTGCAATAAAATCTGAAGTTATTCAGCATGTTTTTCTACTTTCCAGAAAAGATTAGAAAAACAGAATTCCCCTATCTTTATTGTTGTCTAGAAGTAAGTTTCAGATTTTCTTCATACAAATTTAATTATTTTAAAAATTGTTATGAAACATTTAAGATGAAAAAAAGATTTTAAAAATACTTGATGAACATTTGAATACCTACTGCCCATATTAATAAAATGATAAAAATAAAACTGAATCTCACTTTTCACCCTTTCTCTTTCACAATTAAAATGATCACAGCCCTAAATGTTCATCCATCTGGTGTTTGCCATTCCCAGGAGAACATTAGCTCTACATGAACACGGATTTAGTCTTATTAGTGCACTGCTTAAACACCTAGAATTATGTCTGGCACAACAAATATTTTCAGAATTAATGATTTTATTTACATATTTAACATACGTTTTCATCTCTACTAATATATATGTTTGTTATGGAAGATTTTAAGTTTATATAAAGACATTTTAATATGTGTCCTGTGACTTTCTTTCAGTCATTATTGTCTTTGTGAGATTCATCTATTTTTTGCATATATTACTCCAGATCATTGATTTTCATTGCTGTGTGCTATTCTATTATATAAATATACAATAAATTACCCATTATTACATTGATAGACAATTAATTCTTTCACACTTTGGTGTTATAAATAATGTGATTGTATTAAATTAGATTTACCAGTAAACATTATTGATTGTTGTTGTTAAGCATTGCTATTTTAAAATCTATTCTCTCTGGATTAACAGAAACCCGTAAAAGGTAAACTTTTAACTTTTGTATGTTTGAAAATATCTCTTGTTTTATTCTCACTGTTGAATAATAAGATAGTATTGAATTCTTGGTTGATAGTTTTTAAGACATTAATCTAATATTATCTGTTACCTATTATTGTTAAATGTTGCTCTCAAGATACATCTCTTTTTTATATGATAATCTTCAATTTCACACCACTGGTTTAGGTATGGGGTTTTTTTTTTCCCCCTCACCAGAGGACATTTTTCAATTTTTTTGTTCAGATAGAGTGGGAGGGAGAAGAGGAAGAGAGAGAAACATTGACATGAAAGGGACACATCAAGTGGCTGCCACCTGCATGACCCAACCAGGGCCAGGGACAAACTGCAACTGAGGTACATGCCCTTAGCAGAAACTGAACCCGGGTCTCTCCGGACCTCAGGCCAAAGCTCTAACTGCTGAGCCAAACTGGCCAGGGCTGGATTATTTATTTATTTATTTATTTATTTACTTATTTATTTATCCTTCTTTGCCTACTGGCACACTCTTTGGGGACTCATAGCTTTCTGCAGAACTGGAATCTTTTTATATGTTTATTTTTGAATATTGGTTGGCTCAATTTTCTCATTTTCTACTTCTGGAAATCCCGATTATCCCTTCATTCTAGTCTCCATATCTTTTATGGTTTGTATATTTTTTAAATCTATTTTGGGGGCTATATTCTGGGTCAGTTCTATATTATAATATTTCAGTTCACTAAATCCTTTTTATTTATTTATTTATTTACAGATAGAGTGGGAGGGAGAAGAGGAAAAGAGAGAGAGGGAAACATCGATATGAAAGGGACACATCGAGTGGCTGCCACCCGCACGACCAACCAGGGACAAACTGCAACCAAGGTACATGCCCTTAGCGGGAACCGAACCCTGGTCTCTCCGGACTGCAGGCGAACGCTCTAACCGCTGAGCCAAACCGGCCAGGGCGCTAAATCCTTTTGAATTGGTCAGGTCTAGACTTTATTGCATTAGCTCTGTCAAGAGCTGTTGTTTGTTTTAACATTCAGTTAGTCTTTTGGGGGAGGTTTCCAAGATTTCAAATTTGTTCTATTATATATTTTCATTTTCTTGCGTCTTATCTGCCTAATGTGTTTCCTAATTTCTTTTTATTGCTCTATGAATACTGTCTCCTTTTTTATCTAACTCTTTTATTCTCACAGAACTTTATTAAAGTACAATTTACATAAGTAAAACAGACAAAACTTAAGTGCATAGCTCATAAATGTTGACAAATGTATCCATGTGCCACCATCAGACCACTCAGGATGACAATTCCATCACACCTGTAAGTTTCACCGTGTCCCTGCCTAGAAATCCTTTTTCCTTCACATCCAAGTCAGAGACTATCACTGATTTAATTTATGCCATCATAGATCACTCTTGTCTGTTCTTGGCAAATTTGTGGAATCATACAGTATGCACTTTTTTTGTTTCTGGCTTCTTTTGCTCAACAAGCTATTTTGACATCAATCTGAGTTGTATGTCTCAGTAGTTTGCTCTATTTTGCTGAACAGTAGCATGAGTTACCCACAGTGTGTTTGTGCCTCCTCCTGTATGAGCTGTTTCCAGTTTGGGACTATTATAAACAGATCTGCGAACATTCTTATAAAAGTCTTTGGAACATGTATTTTTCTTTATCTTGGATAAATATGTAGGAATTAAATTTCTGGGTCACAGGGGTATGGATGCTCGACTTCTTTAAGCTTATAAACAATCAGTTTTTCAAGATAATTGTACCATTTTACATCCTCATCAGGATTGTATAAAGAAATATTCATTTTTAAATCCTTTGAGAGTGCTCTATTATTTGTATTGCTTCCCCCAAAAAATGTTTTCTAATTAGGAAGCTGTGGCAATAGCTTAGTCAAGAGACAATGAGGGACTTTCTAAGAAAGTCAGTGAGTGTAGATAATAGCAGCAGACTTTAGAAGGCTTTTCTGGGAGAATTTTCAGCATGTCAGTGTGTGGGATTAAGAGAACTCATAATGATAAATATCTAGTTGCTATAGATATTTTAGATAGAAGAGATATCTAGTTAACGTAGCCATTGAATATTTAGTGACACCAATAATAAATTTCTCCAGAGTGTAAATTGTAAATGTTCTAAGTTCCTAGAATATATGTCTTGGTTGAATTGAAACTGAATTTCAAGAAATAAAGAATAAGAAGATGGATGGGTTTTGACAATAGTTATATAGAATGTTTGAAGTCTAGATATAGTCTAAATATAAGAATTGTGGAGGAAACATACACAGTATCTAAATAACTCAAACCAATAGAATAACTAGTCTTTAGTTAACTATGCTTTAAGATGACTAGTGTTCTAACTTTAAATTTAAATATTTTACTGTGCTAAAATGAATATATTCTTTGTTTTTATTAGATAGGATATAAATTGCTCACTACTTATATGTGTAAATAATAAAGCTTATTGCATTACCTTTATACTTTCCTTTTTCCAATCAAATAAGGTTCTATTGTTAGAAAAATTGTTCTCAGAAATAATAATTTGAACACAGAACTGATTATCACCACTATCTTATTTTACTCTATTGAGCTCCTAAATGATAAAGCCAATGTGTCTGTTATATATAAATGCAATAAGTTTCTGTAAATTATTTTAAAATGAACAAAATTGAATACTAAAGTCACAAAAATAAATTTTAATGGTACCACAAAATAATGCAACAATGAATTAAATATTTAAAGCCACATTGTGCCAAAACAACTTTTTTTATTTCTCACCCAAGGACATTTTTATTGATTTTTAGAGAGAGAGAGATCGGCTGCTTCTAGCATGCACCCCAAACATGGCCAGGAATTGAACCTGTGACCTTTTGGTGTATGGGATGATAACACTTCTACCAATTGAGCCATGCTGGCCAGGGCTAAAATAAAATTTAAAAAATAAAAAGAATCTTTTCATTTAAGTATCTGGAAAGTATAAAAATACAGTCATGAAAACATATTGGACTTTGCAGATATATGACAATAACTTTTAGAAATAAATTCCCCACTTAAAAAAAAAATGACATTGCTAAAAACAGTTGTAAAATTCTAGTGGTAAATTTTCTACTACATAACCCCTTGACAGTTTCCTTCTAATTCTGCTTCTGAGAGTGTGGTTTTTAAAGCGAATCTGACTTTATCTTAGCAGGAGATATTAGTTGAATCACACATACATTTTCATCTGAAATACCTATCTAACTTCAAGTCCCGTGTGGTTCAAAGGGAGTGTTTGAAAGAACAGTGTTGAAAACTCACCTCAAGAGAGCAGATCTGCCAAGAGGGCAGCGATGGAATCGGACACTCAAGTCCCTTGCCTGTTCTACCTCTTCTGGTTGCATGGCCTTGAGAATTTGACTCTCGGTGCCTCATTTGTAGAATGGGCCTGTTTCAAGTCATTCACAGCAGTGTTGTACATATCAATGGTGTAAAAGAAGTATATATTAGTTTAATACCTGGTATACAGTAGGTAGTAGGTGTTCATTAATCATAGTAATGTTATTTGTAATGTTATTTTTTTGAAATAGCAAAGAGAGTGGAGGAAACACAAAGGTAGAAATGATCATAAAAATAGTGTTCAGGAAAGATAGATCACCCATAAAGTAGTTAATTATATTGATAACAGACTTGTAAAAAGCAACAATGGAAGGCAGAAAATAATAAAATATTTTTTGAGCTACTGTGAGATATTAAGTGTCTACCTAAAATTTATGTGTTCAGTAAAAATATCTATCAAGGACAAGGATGAAATAAAGAAATTTTAGATGAATAAATATTGAGTGTTTATCTTCATGTTTTTTTCAAGATATTTTAATAAAGAAAATTTTATAGACTGCCATTTAGAAAGAAAGAAAATGATCCCAGACAGAAGACTGAGATTGTTAAACATGAAAACAAACAAAAAAAAATATTAATTGTGTAGGTAAATCTCTACAAAAAGTCTACATACACATGATGATGATGATGATAACAATGTCTAAATTTGTGGTGTCAAATATAAGAAAAAGATATTCATTATAAATTAATGTAAGTCTAGTTGCATATAGTGTTTATATGCCTGACAATGAATGGATCCTTTATTAGATTTCTTTCTATCTCTCTTATTTTCTACTACCTTACTTTTGCTACTATCACGTACCAAATAAAATACCTTTATTCAAAATTCAACATCATTAGTAACTAGAACGTCTTAAATCAAAATCACAATGAAATATTAATGAATATAATTTAAAAGACAGATAATATCAGGTGTTCAGAATGAGTAAAAATAAATGATATATCCATAAAGTAAAGAAATTTAAAGAAAAATTAGTCATTAAATATCTACTGATATCTGTCCAAAAAAATACCTTATTAAAGTCCATGACTTTCCTTCCAAGAATTTGAGCATATTTCCCACAAGTATGTGGGGTCTATGATAGTATAAATATAAATGAAAATTTAAAAGTGAGTTTGAAATAGTCAAATAAATTAATTAAAATTTTAAAACAGTGAATAGTGAGCCAGTGTCTGAGTTGTAGCTAAAATTATATCACTATCTAATAATGGCATCTTGAAATTTTTGGTTAATCTATATGATCGATTAGAATGAAAGATATCTAAAGTTGCTTCCAGTTTTAATTTCAGAGTTTTTGAAATTGTGTCACATATTCAAATTGCTGCTTTCCACAGTATTAAAATCTATACCATTGGACATAATTGCATGACTGCCTTCTGTTTTAAACCTATTATTTGGAGCTCTATAGACAAAATTTCAACCATCAAGAAGACTAGATTATCCTTAGTTCCCAAGCAATAAAAGATGCTTCTTTGCATAGAATGCATTATTTCTATACTTCAAAATCATATTTATGGTTGACTGCCCACTAAAACAACACATTCACTATGGATAATTTAGTTTTTATTCCCATTCTTTTCAATCTTCCTGACCTAGTCCTTTGGTCTAATGATGGACCAATCAATAAACTAATGTTAAGATTGCCTTGTGGGGCAGACCTGGAGTTTTATAAAATAAACTTGTTATATATTTATTTTTTACTATATTTATCTCTAGCTATAGGTTGGGAATGAAATGCATTGAGCTCAGTAATATATTTAACATGATGTATATATAGACTATGTAGTTACGTTAAGTGTTTAGTCTGTAATAATAGACAAACCTCAGGACTGGAGTGAGAGTTTCTTCATTTTATAGTCTCTAGCATCTAGTACCAGGCAAAAAAACATGACAGATTCTCTAATAGATGTGTGTGGAAACTAAATTTAACTGAAGGGAATAAGGAAAAGATACAGAAATTCAAATTAATTGGGCCAGTCACTTTGTGAGTACTTTACAAAAGTTGTCCCCAAAGCTTACCAACTTCATGCAGATATTTTTAATAAACACACTGCACAGACAAAATGAACCACTAGCTCATGGATTTCATTAATAAAAAATAACCAAGTTGCTAAACTCTGGCTTGGTAAACCACATTCCCCTCAGGTTCAAGGTTTGTTCTTCAGTTCAATGTACCTCATACTTTTCCTGTAAGTCTACCTTTTTCTGTAAGTACTTTATATTTCATTAGAAGGTAGAAAAATAAAATGTTAGGTTAATATAATGAATGTAGTTGTGGATTTTGTTAAAAATTATTTGCAAAGTTGTGGAATTCCCAATTTATAAAAACTTGATTTTGCCTTCTTTAAGTGGTAGTTGTTAAAAAAAAATTTTTTTTTAAAGAAATCAAAGAATAGATAGTGAAAAATGACTGAGTCAATTCAATCCTAGCAGCATTTTAAACACTGGATAAACATACAGTCATGAAAGACTTATAGATTTAGGTTAAAAATATGCAAATGAGAGTTTTATAATATTCTTTTTTAGCTACAAATATATTCTCTTATGACTTAAAATTTATAGAATTATTCATGGAACATTTGCTACTGTTGAAGCATGATTTAATTCCACAGTAACTTTCTATACAAAGGGCACTCTTGAGCATCTATAATTAATTCATGGAATCAACAAATATTTATGGTTTGTGCTAAAAATGACCATCTGAAGTTGATTATATTTAGTTCTCATTATAGGTTTAATTATCCATATAATTCCATTTGTGCCTACAAAAATTCTCAGGTTACAAGCCTCTCTACTGTCTTCATTTTTAAAAAAATAAAAATACTCGGTAATGATGAACTCTATAAACCTTACTTTTGAAGTCAACCTATAAGAAGGCAGTATTAAATTCTTTAATTACTACTGGGTATAAAGAATATATAGTAAACAACAACAAAAAATTATTCTCCATTTCTTCCTCCAAAGACTGTAGATAATTTTTAACCATTTTGCCTGCTTCTTGTTTCAAAATTGGCAGTTATAGTTTTAATTTTTGCATATTTATGTGCTCAAAGTACAATCACTGAGAGCTGGTTTTGGTCAAAAAGCTTGGCAAATTGGCTGAATCTATGTTCTCTTAGTGGTGGTATTTCAGGGCAATCAGCATTTTTCTTCATGTTGCATATGTTTAATCCACACATGGTTCAGCAATAAGATCCAGCACATGGTGTGGTGTAGTGCTAAATAATAAGTGGGTTTGAATTAGACAGGAAGTAATAGGAATCGATTCTCATGAGCTCAATCAAGATCAGTAATTCTGTATTATCCGTATCACTATCCTCTTTGGGATAAAAATTTCTGGGTTAATTGTTTTAGGATTTGTAATTTGTGCAACTCCCAGGAAAGCGTCACTCTCTGTGTCTTGAATGATGGGATGGGATGAGTGGTGGGCAGGGGTGCAGCCAGATCCACATTATAATGTTGCCTTACTGTGTATGAAACATGGACTTTGATTCTTCTTTCAGAGCTTTCAATTTCCTCATCTGTAAAATGAAGCTAAGAATGATTTGTCCAATACCTAGCACAGATTTAGTGCTTGGTAATTGTTACCTGTGTGCTTAACAAATTGCCTTACAGAGTAGCTGCTTAAATTCTTATTTTGAAGTTTAGTTGACCAAGAGAATTCTTAGTCTAGACTATTGCAGTGTACTTAGTTAGTAACAGATTAATGATTTCTGTTAATAAAATAGAAATAAAAATTCAAATACGTGTGTTTATATAGACATATACAAATATATGAAATATATATATACTTAAATATGTATATTTTACATTGACAACACTGGTGATGGGGTTGACAATCTACAAAACAACAGAAACTTTTATTTTGTTTAGAAAATTTCTCTATTATATAGAAAATTCTTTTGTTTTCTCTCTCTGATTTAGATCATTGTTATTTGAAAATAATTACTAACTTAGAATTTTAGGTGTTTCTGTATTCTCTATTATCATAACTATCTTTTTTATGAAAAGATAAAACAGGACTTCAGAATTTTTCACATTGTTCTGGAAAAGAACTATGCCTATTAAATACTAAATAAGAGAGTTCTATCTTAGTTTGAATCATACATTTCATGAAGACTACCAAAGTGAACAAAATTCTATTAATCAAAAAGTTTTCAAGAAAAAGAAAAAATACATTATTAAAGATATAAACATTAAATGTTGAAAGAGTGAACAATAAGCTCTTGATTTTTATTTATTTCAGACTTTGTTCCTTAGAGAACTGGACAAGCATTAATCTGTCTCAAGTTTGTGTTGGTTCACAAACTCAGGAGTCTTGGGGGGTGAAATCTGAAACTGGCCACCATATATGGTGGTCAAAGAGAGACCAAAGGAAACAGCAGAACACTCTAGATTAGCAGGGGGCAGTTTTAATTAGCAAGGGAACTTACATGAGGCTTGTCTTGAGTTACCACAAGATAAGTAGATCTCCACACACACACACCAGAATCTTAAACATTTAAATAGAGGGTTTACCAGGGTTTGGTCACATGTACCATCCAGATAGTCTCAACAACACATTGCTCTCTTCAGGCTGTGTCCTTGAAAACATTTCCAGCTATGGGAACAGTGAGCCAAATGTGTATTCTAAGGACAGAGGAAGGAGTGAGGAGCCTCTGGTTGCCCAAATCTAGCTCTCAGGTCAACTGGTAATTACATCCTCTCGATGACCTTTGCCAACAGTTTGATTAGTTATTATTTCTACAACTGAGGCATGTACTTAACATGCCAAGAGACTTTCGGAAGTCAATTAAGACATTTTACCCATTAATGAACATTTTTTCTGATTTTTATGTTAATACGGGAAACTAACAACCATATGTGATAAGAGTTACAGAGCAGAAGACAATGAGCCATTATGTAGCTAGGTGATTACTATATAGCAGACATTATATTAAGTCCTTTAAATATACAGACTTATTTAATCCTCACAATCATTCTGAATAGGTACATTTATTCATTTGGAAAATAAAGATTAGAGAGATCAAGCATCTTGACCAAGATCTATAGCTGATATGTGACAGGGTCAGAATTCAAACTGTGTCTGTCTCTAAAGTAAAAACTCTTAGCCACTATCTGTGTTGCTTCCATGGTCATAGAATGAGAAGAAACATGATAGAAAAACAGGATGGAAAGTCATTAAAATCCCACGGTGGCTTTGCTAAATAAAGCATTGATAACAATTGATTCAAAATTAGCCATACTTTAAGATGATGGCAGTTTTTCAAGTAAAATTTAATGTAAACTACTTTTGCACTGATAATATCAAGTTGCCCCCCCCCCCCGACACCTCCCTTGGGAAGGTCTAAATACCTAATACACCCTTGTCCTATAAAGACTGAGAGTACCTCTGGGTAGAATTTATGAATACGTCAATATAGTGTCAAAATATAAAGATTAATCAGTCAGATATTGTCCACAAAAATACCAAATGACTTACTTATTGCTGTTGTTTAATTATCTGTTTGGTCCCACTAGTTTAACAAAATTGGCCTTTTATTTTGACATAAGGTAAATAAGTATTAATCAGTAAATTATGCGAAATTGGAGCCTCTAAGGCATATTTTAGAAACACAGATTATTTTTGCTCATTTATCACCATCTGCAGTGGAACAAATCCAGCAAGTGAGAGGCCATTGCCTACAAGTAGATTCATTACTTTAAATATAATACTTTTATGTACCATTGGAAATGTTGCCTGAATAAATCACTTTCAGTGTTGGTTAGAAAATGGGTGGCCTGAAATAGCTAACATCCCAACATTTTCAGGGACACACTTCATTTCCTTACTTGTCGCTGTTATTGCCGAATTCACTGACCACAGCTATAATCCAATGACAGAAAAAAATATGCTGTTAGCACCAGGAATAGCATTGTGTTCACCTGTATGGTGAACGCTAAATATATATATGGTATGACTGTTAGAACCAGAGCTCACAAATGTATATAAAAGTCTCAGTCCCTCCTTTAACAAGCTCCCACAGAGTATGACCTGGTTACCTCTAAAGAAGCCATAGAACATAATGATAGATTAAAAAATAAGTAATCAAAATAAAAATCTCCAATATTGGCACAAAACAGTATGTGCTTCTTGGTATAATGCAGTGAGGATTCAACATTAGGTTAATGGTATTCTTGTTAAAAATTTATAACCTGAATCAAATGAGAAAGAAACATCAGACAAATTCAAAGTGAAAGAGATTCTACAAAATAATTGTCCTGTGCATTTAAAAAATGTGAAGGTCAATAAGTACAAAGGAAAGCTGGAAAGTTTTTCCTGAATAAATGAGACTAAAGAAACATGGTTAGTCAATGCAATGGGTAATCTTGGATTGAGTCCTAAACCATGAAAAAATGGCTATAATGGACATTTCAAGAGAAATAGATGGGATTTAAATAGAGTGTGGATTAAATATAAAATGATATAAGATATAAGATGAGGTAAGAACATGTCTTTGTTTGATAGAAGTCAACTATTTATATAAAAGTACTAAGGGCAAAGGAGTCTAGTATCTTCAACTTACTCTGAAATGCTGCAAAACTGTGCTTATGTTTTTATTTTATATAAATATACATACTTTTATTTTTACAAAAATGGGATTAAATTCACTGCTCTGCAACTGGGCTTTTTCATTTAATAATATATCTTGAATATTTTTCCATGTAATAATATATATATTATTATCCCATTCCTTTTAATAGTGTCATAGTGTTTTATTGGCATTAATGGGTATTTAAGTAGTTTTGATTTTTTAATATTGTGAACAATACATTATTAACATTTCTTATCCTTGTATCTAATAAGTCTGTCCTAGTATTTCTTTTTTTTTTTTTTTTTTTTATACTCACCCGAGGACATTTTTCCACTTTTTGTACAGACAGAGTGGGAGGGAGAGAGAGGAAGAGAGAAAGAGAGGGAAACATCGACGTGAAAGGGACACATCGAGTGGCTGCCACCCGCACGACCAACCAGGGCCGGGGACAAACTGCAACCAAGGTACATGCCCTTAGTGGGAACCGAACCCAGGTCTCTCCGGACCGCAGGCGGACGCTCTAACCGCTGAGCCAAACCGGCCAGGGCTGTCCTAGTATTTCTATAGAAACAGTTCCTAAAGTAAAATTATTGGATCAAAAATACAAGTAATTTAAATACTGGTAGATGCCACCAAATCACCCTCCAAAAATCTGAATAATTTACCATCCCTTTCAACAATGTATGAGTGTCCATAGATGCCTCACCACTGAATATTAACTTTTAAAATGACATCATCCATCTTATGTTTATTATTATTTTAATTTGGGCTTTAGGGATTACTGGAGATGTTGAACTTTTAAAAAATATATTCATTAGTTATTTGTACTTCCTTTAAAATATCTATGCTTATCACTTGCCCTTGTTTTTCCTTTTGCAATTTTCTTATTGAATCATAAAAGCTTTCTGTGGATTATGGTTATTACTCTCTTGTTGCATCTAAACTGAAAAAAAAAAAAAAAAAAGCTTTTTCTCATCCTGTGCTTGTCCTTTAGCTTTATGATGTCCATTAATATTTTCAAGTTGTTTGTAGTGAATTCTTTCAAACTTTATGTATTCAGGGTTTTACATCTTGTTTAAAAAAGATTTTCTTAGCCCTAAATATTCTTCTTATTTTCCTCTTTATTTTTAGAATATTTAGATCTCAATCTACTAGTAAGTTTATATAGAATAAGGTAGCTATTGAAATCAAAATGTTTCCAAATAAATGTCCATCCCTATTCCATTAGTGTTTGATTTTACTTTCTCTACTAATTTGAAATTTAATCTTTCATACTATATTCCCACATAGATGTCACCTGTTTCTGTTCTTCCTATTTGTGTCATTGCTATATTTCTGAAGCAATCCTGTGCTATTTTAGCTCTAGGATATATTACAGTATATGTCAGGATGATGCTCTCCCTCCACTCCTTGCCTTGTGCATGTGGTATAATAGTTAAAAATCCAGAATCCAGAGCCAGCCCTGGCCATAGGACTTTATGCCCACTATCATGTCATTTGAACTTACTTCACATTTTTATCTGCAAAATTTGCAAGAGTATAGAATTACCATCATCATTACAGGATTGCTAGGATTATATATAGTATTAGTGTGGCTATAAATAAATGACTTATGGTATGTGGAAAATTGTTAGGTCAGCATTTATCATATAATAAATATCCTATAAGTGCTGCCTGTGACTATTACTCCCTTACATTTATTTTTTAAAAATATGGTCATTTTTTGGGTAATTTTCCCTTCATATATACTTTTGTATCAGTTTTCCAATTTCCATACTTTTTTAGGGCAATGGGCACTAAATTAATTATACCTGAAATACTTTTATGTAGCTTGGTACTGTTGAGCAATGGGAGTCCTGTCTTCATATGAAAGTTATAACAGAATCCAATGCTATATTAATTCCATTTGTCTGGACCTGCTGCAGTTAAAAATGCCCACTCTGATCACTGACATACAGCTATCAGGATTCGGAAGAGGATAGTCTGAAAATCTCTGCTCTAGAATAATTTTTCTCTTATTACACAATCTTTCAACACATGTAGATTTGGTTCAGTAAACTGTGACTGGATTATTGAGCTTAATTATCTGAAAGAAGGTTGCCATTTGGTTTACTTCATAAGGAAAGCATCCCTAGACAATATCCCAGAATTTGGAATTTCAGGAAAGGAAACAATAAATGACCACTATCCCCATCTGTTTCAAGAATGCATTTTATTAAAGAGACATAATGGATTCATGTGTATCATATGAAAGAAATTTTGTTCAACTAAATTCAGTAAAACCTATTTGTATGGATTCACACTGTAACATATGGTTAGGTGAGATGATATAATTATATCTACACCACCATGTAGGTATGCTCACCACATTAATCTTTTGTATAAAATATACTACTGTAGTTTGTGGTCTAGTAGTGCCATTACTAGTTGTCTTCTTGATTTAATATAAACAACTTCCTGAACTGTAAGTAATCTAATCAGCCTTCCGTGTTTTCCATTTATATTATCACTTCTGTTACTAAAAATGCAATCCACTAGTTCTCATAAACGTAGTCTGCTGACTACAAGCAGTTATAATAGGCTGTATTTGTTCTATTGTTATACTTTGTTCAACCAGTGACAGCATGAACTTGCATCTAAAATAGTTATTGTACACTGCAGGCCAAAAGCACAGGCTGGTTCTGGAGCATGAGCTAATAGTGCAGACACGGGATAACAGTGAATGGCTCTCTGGGTTCCAATGAGTAAGACAACTTTCAAGTTCATCTGCGAGAAGTACAGTCCAACATTATCACAGCAATGTATCCATCTGTGAGTCTGAGTAGCTCTGAATGAGCACATTGCAGAGATCCTGGCTCGTTGGCCAGTTTTGGAATGTTGCACACTGCTTTGCCTGTGTCAAAACAAAAGAGACCACAGATGGGGCTATTGTTTTAAGAGGGATACCGGTATCCTGATGCACTGTGACGTCAAAGTATACAATGTCACAGAAAAGAATAGATGTCTTTCAACAAAGGACTATTGTGTTGAGGCATGCTAGGTACTTTGAGCCATTTGAGAAGAAAAGAGTGAATTTGAATTGTCCTCTAAGGATAGTCTCCTATATACCTTGTAGTTATTGTCTAGATCATTATATATGTGACTGACATAACATGAAATTTACTATGTAGAGATTAAAATCAATAATTATTTTTGTTGAACAATAAACAATAACTATAAAACTTGAAATTTAGAGTCTTTAGAATTCACTTAAATCTTTAAGCATTTTCTTTGCTTCCACCTAAATAACACCCCTCCCCCCAACACACACACACACACACACACATTCACAATATGACTATATCTCCATTTGACATGCAGGTTAAATGAGTTTTAGCAGTAAAATAATATAAAAAGTTGGCTAATATCACAACTACAACTTTGGAGATTAATTCAAATCAATTTAATTTCACAGCCTCTAGCCTAACTTGAAATCTCTCTTGTTTCATTATGAATCCAATTTTTTCCCATTCCAATCCTTCTCAATTTCTTCACTTGTTTTGAATATCTCTCAAAATATATATAGCAACCCTCAAATGTAAACCTCCAAGATATAACAAAGTTAACACCTTGGCATATTTGCTCCTTTTTTTTTTTTAAGTATAAAAGAAGCAAACTAGACAGGTAATGTTGAATTCCCGTGTTCTGATTCTCAGTCACATACTATGTCCTCTCCAGAGACAACCACTATCATGAATTTGGAGTGTATTCTGTCAAACAGTGTTTTTAATTCTTATAGTACATATGTATTATTTATAAGCCGTCAACATTAGTTAATTATGTGTTTATCTACATAAATGGTATCACGTGAACTGGGCAAATGTTTCTACAACTTTCTTTTTGCAACTTGACATGTAATCTAATTTATTTAACACTTGCATAACAACATATCTATGTTTTATTTATTCATTCCCAATTGATGAATATTTAAAAATCAAACTTTACTATTTCAAAAAATAGCAGTAAACAGCCTTTTGCATATTTTCTTGTGCACATATGTGAAGCTTGTGTAAAGTATACACCTAAAAGTATGTTCAATAGCCAGTGCCTACACTGTACAGTTATTTTAAATACAACCCCTTTGTAGACCGTACCTTTGTCCAGTGTTATACCAATATAATATTCCATGAGATGTGCACAAATAGGCCTTTTTCTCCATATTTTACAATATTAAATTCTTTTTTTTTTTTTTTATCCTCACCCGAGGATATTTTTTCTATTTTTTGTTCAGATAGAGTGTGGGAGGGAGAGAGAGAGAGAGAAACATCGACGTGAAAGGGACACATCGAGTGGCTGCCACCCACATGACCCAACCAGGGCCGGGGACAAACTGCAACCGAGGTACATGCCCTTAGCGGGAACCGAACCCGGGTCTCTCAGGACCGCAGGCCGATGTTCTAACCGCTGAGCCAAACCGGCCAGGGCCAATATTAAATTCTTTTGAATAACTTTTTTATTGTTTAATTTATCATTGTTATGAACTGAATGTGTCCCCCTAAAACTCATATGTTGAAATACTGACACTCAATGTGATGGTATAAGGAGATGGGGCCTTTGAGAGGTGACTAGGTCATGAACTGGAACCTTCATGAATAAGACAGTGGGCCTATAGAAGAGGCCCCAGAGAGCACTTTTTCTCTCTGCCGTATCAGATATAATGAGAAATCAGCCCTCTGAATCAGAAAGCGAGCCCCCACCAGACACTGAATCTGCTGGCATCTTGATCTTGAATTTTCTAGCTTCTAGAACTGTGAGAAATGTTTGTTTTTCAAGTCAGCTCATTCATGGTACTTTTGTTTCAGCTGTTTGAACAGACTAAAACACACACACATATTTTGTATATGTGTATATATATATATATATATATATATATATATATATACACACACACACACACACACACACATTTAACGAATAATAAATTACTATCACAGTACTTACCACTAAGGTTTAAAAAAAGAACATAATTGGTCCCTTCAAGTTCTGTGTCTACCAAATCACATTACTTTCATTTTCCAGAATGACTTTTGTGTTCATCACTTTCTTTGTCCATATTTTATCTGGGTGTGAATAATCAAGGTTTGAACACTTAAGAAAAAGTGGTATTGTCATTAAAAGAGAAAGGCTTTAAGGAGAAGCTCTGCTGATGAGGTTTTGGAGTCTCTGAGAGCATATAAGAGGAAGTTAGTGGGCGAGGCCATAAGAGTCATGGAAAAATATAGGGCTCATTTAACTAGGGCCACCTAGCTAGGAGAAAGTAAGTAGCACTTACTGGCTGGGGTTGTCCAAAAGAAATATGGTCAGAAGGAGTGGGCACGCACTCTATATCCCAACTTTAGCTTCATGAATTGGAAAATGCAGAAGAATTGTGGGAACAAATGAGTGTCTTCAGTTGGTCTAGCATATGAAGCATGAGAAGAGCAAGAACTTTATCAGCACATGATTAATTCAGCTAAGTACAGTTTTTTGCCCTCTGGTTCATGACAGCAGAGTGCCAGTGGAAAGGTGGTAGAAGGCAAACTTCAACATGTTTACCTCCCGAGTTACTCTTCTTTAATTGAAGTTGTTATCCTGGGATCTTTCATCTTCTTACTGAGAATTCTCTTTACTTGTTTCTGGTGTTAAATCTCCTCTTTGGTATATGCCATTTTAACCTCTTTCATGGTGTGTGTGTGTGTGTGTGTGTGTATGTTATTAAGAAATAATTGACATAAATCACTGGATAAGTTTAAGGTGTACAGCATGATGGTTTCACTTACATATGTTGTGAAATGGTTACCACAGTAGATTCAGCTAACACCCATTTTCTCATAGAGATACAATCAAAAGAAAAAAGAAAAAGAATGGAGGAATGAGAATGCTTAGGATTTACTCTTAACTTTCCTATATATTATGCAACAGTGTTAATTATAGTCATCATGTTGTACATTACATCCCTAGTACTTATTTATCTTATAACTGGAAATTTGCACCTTTTGACCACCTTCCTCCGCTTTTCTCTCCCCAACCCTCAACCTCTGGTTACCAAAAGTCTGATCTTTTTTTCTATCAGTGTGCTTTTTGTCATTGTGTGTGTGTTTGTTTTTAGATTCCACATATAAGTGAGATCATATTTGTCTTTGTATTTGTCTTTCTTTGTGTGACTTATTTCACTTAGCATAATGCTTTCAAGGTCCATCCATGTTGTGCAAATACTAGGATTTTTAAATTATTTTATGGCTGAATAATATTCTGTTGCATTATGTACCACTACTTCTTTATCCATTCATCCATCAATGGACACAGGTTGTTTCCGTGTCTTGGCTATTTTAAATAATGCTGCTTTGAATATAGGGGATTGTAGATATCTTTTCAGTTAGTGTATTTGTTGTCTTGGTTTATTTTGAGCTTCACAAGGATAAGACAGTTTGATTTATCAACATAGAGAGAATCTTTGATAACAGAATTTCAAGCTTATCCTCAGGTATTGGTCAGGTCCCCAATAGGGACCTCCAATCTCTTACTTGGAATGGAAGGTAGGATCTGAGAGCACAGTAGTGAAGAAGGATTGGGAATCTCTAAATTCAGCGATGAGTAATCTTCATTTAATTCCCCACATTTTTAGGGTAGGGATAACTCTCTATGCTTGTTTTTACCAATTTGATTTATTTTTCTTAATTCACAGAATAAGCTTTTAGATTTCTGTTTGGTTGAAAAAGAGGCAATTTTCAAAACAAAAATTTTTTAAGGAATCTAGGGATACCAATGCATGGCTTTTACCCAGTCTTCCTCATGTTAGATTTCCCCTTCACTTCTGATTGCATGTCCTTGATGTTTCTGGTAATTTTTGAGAATCATTCAGTAAACATTGTATAGTCTTAAGCTTTTCTCATGTCAGGATTGGAATCTGACTTTCTCGTGACTGATAAGCCAATAAGTTACCTCGTTTCCATCTGCTGCTTTTCAGCCTGCTTACAAAATTCTGTTGTTCTTGCCTTTATTGTGTGTTTCTTATTCTTGTAGTCATTAAAGTAAGCATTGTAAAGGTGGAAGTCAAATCTGAAGTGAAAACCCTTGATTTTGCAGACCTCAATTTAACAGACTTAGATTTTATAGACAGAATTTCAGGTCTGTATGTCATATATGAGAATAAACACCCTGGTAATTTTTAAATGCTTGTAGCCAAGATTTGCTTATAATTAAAATAAGGTTATTTTTTTTGTTATCATTTCACTGTTATTTTTAACAAATTGTAATGAATAGGCCATATGTTGGAAAAAACACTGTAGTAATTTTGCCGACATAAATAAATATGACATATCTACAGCTATAGTCTACATATTAAAATCCAAGAGTCACGACTCCTAAAAAATGTTAGTGAATGATTAGCACGTGATCACCCTGCATCTCGCCAGTAATTGGTTCTGTTGTCATGTGGTGTGACTTTCTAGTTGTTTTAACATGTGCTGGCCCATGTTCCCCTGTGCACTAAACCACACCCCAGATGTGTGCATTTGCTCACTGGCGGTGACTGGTGCATGCACGCATTTACTAGACCCATCCAATATAAATTTAAAATTACAGTAACACATAGAGAAAACTTTTCTGTGAAATTAAACTTTTCATACACACTTAATTTTAATTACACAAACATGTCTATATAAGTAAAAACAGGTAAACTAATTTGTCCATTTTTTTAACATATGCATTCAGAAAACCTACTTTATTATTTAATAAACTTTTGGTTTTCACGGACACCTCATCACTCGAATTTGTCTACTATATTGAAGTTTTACTGTAGTGGATTTTTGGTGAAAATGTAGGCAAGCCAGCAAACTCTTACCTGAGTACTCTTTATTCTTTTATTAACCATTTCTCTTAAATCTTTTATAACAAAATATCATGTATGAGATTCTATGCATCCAAAATGAAATCTTGACAATAGTCTTTGAAATGCTACACACTTTTTCACATGAAACGAAGTAATTAGAAGTATGGGTATAATGTGTAAGAATCTAAAATGTGAATCAGAGGCGAAAAGTCACATAGCTGAAACGGGATTCTTTCCGCACAGCATCAAATGCTGGAGCAAAACAGTATGTGAAACACTGGTTGAAAATATTCTCTAGCAGAAGCTTCAGAATATGTGATGAGTTGAAAGAAAAAGATGTAAGAAATAATAACAAATGATATAGATAAGGCTTTCAAAAATAAATGACTAACTCAAATGTTAGCACCTTCTAAGAATATCCAATGTGCTAGGGATTGAGAAATCTAAAGGGAAAATATATTGTCCCTATCCCTCAGAAATTCATAGTCATATGGAGGAAGCAGACTGTCAAATTACAACAGAACTGAAAGTTAATGTCCATGATCTCCCCTGTCTCCTTAGAACATTCTTTTTCTTTTCTACTCGGTTTGGCTGGCTTCTTATCGTTTAGGTGTTCATTAAAATGCCACTGTTCCTGACCACCCTCTCCAAAGCAGATCTCCTGTCTGCACATTCAGTCATTGTTCCTCTCAGTGTCCCCCTTGTTTCCTTTCAAGTAGTAATCAAAATGTGATGATTTTATTTCTATTTGTTCCTTCCTTCTGTTTCCCACCGCTGGAGAAGGACCATGTCTATTTTGTTTCCCACTTTATCCTCAGTGGCTGCAGCAGCTCTTGCTACACAGCATATTGGGGGAATTTAGTGGTATTTCCCATCTAAACTTCCTATCAGCACACGCGCTAAGCCGTGAAAGATTGGTAGGAGACAGTTAGTGGTGGGATGCTTGGGGGAGGTCTTTTCAGTTGAGCATACATCAGTTATGTGAGAAAATATAAATTATTTAATATAGTCAAAGTGAATACTTTGGTGATGAGGATGAAAAAGAAAACAAAACAAAGCAAAAACCAGAAAAATAACATTAAAAAGGAAAGCTGTGCAAATGCAGAAATTATTACCTCATCACAACGTCTTGAGCATCACTGCAGTATTTTAAGTAGGGGTAACATAGGAACAACTTATTTTAGAAAGATAAATCGGAAAAAAGTGAGCAGGATGAATTTTATTAGGGCAAAGCTACAGTTATAACTATTGATATAGTAGTTATCCTCTAGAAAAATAAGAACTTGAACTTTATATAAGTTCATATAGAGGAGAAAGATGAAGAGCTGTTGAAAACAACAGTATTTAGTGATCTACTCGACATAGTGAGTAAAGGAGATAGGCAAATCAAAGGTCTGCTTCAAATCTCTGGTATGGACTGTTAGGTAGACAATGATGTTATATACTCAAAGGAGGAAAATAAGAGGAATATTTTGGGGTAGGTAGGGAGGGAGGATAAGGAGTTATGTCATCTTTAGATTGGGCATTTGCATGCATATAAGATGTAATTGCAAAATTGTTAATACTTTGTCATTTTTTAAGATGTTTTTCTTTGCTTTGTTTTTAAAATTATTTCCCCTTCATTTTATTTTATATTTTTCCCATCACCATTTATCCTCCCTATACCCTCCTCCACTGGGACCCTTTATGTGACAGTTCCTAAATAAGTTAAACACACAGCTCTCTTTCTGATATGCTCCTTTGACACTTTACAATGAATAATTGTCCAGACATTTAGAGACTGAAATACAAAAATGTCATAAGAATACAGGAATCCACACTTATAACTCTCTTAATTCTTTAAATATCAGGTTACTGACTTAAAGAGGAAAAGTAATGTCATTTAAATAATTATTTTGAAAAGTACATTTTTGTTATGACCAAAGGAAGAACAATAGCTTTATTATAAGCCTTTTATTTCACATTAGCTGAATGCAAATAATGACTAATTCCTATAACACGTTTTGATTTTGTAAAAAACAAAACAAAATCAGAAGCTAAATTAGTGTCACTCATTTTTGTGTAGGCAAATATGGCAAAAATAATACATTAATGCAACCTGAATGTAATAGCTCATGTATAAAGAAAATGTACATATCATTAAAGTGATTAGATTTGATGGTATTTACATACGACAGAGGAGAACTTTAAAAAAGGAATGCATTTTTCATATTCAAGAAGAGCTTTTTCAATACATAAATAATTAAACAAAGCATTTTAATATTTTTGTTTTAAAATTTCCCAAACTTTTTGTTTCTTGTTTATGGATTTTGTTAATTTATTTTTGTTAAAGATGTTTCTCCATTTTTCCCCATTGACACCCTCCTCTCCATCTCCCCTCCCCCGTCCCCAGCTTTGTTGTCTACTTATTAATAAGTTGGATCCTATATTTTAAAAAAGACAAGGTATAATATTATCAAAAATAATGTCAGCTAATTTTTTGGTTCATTTTAGTTCCTCAAAATACAAGACGGGAAGTAAATATAAGGACAGTCAGACAAATAATTAAAAATAAATATAGGCTGTTTATATGTACATCCTTATTCTTATTCTGCCACAATGCCTACTGATGCAAAACCTTACCACTAGATTTACTCTGTGTAATCTTTGACTTTTCATCTTTAACATCTGGATGTTTGACAACATGAAGTTCACATTTTAGTTAAAAGTCAGACATTTTACTTAACAGATTAAAATTTTGGTCATATGTTCTGTTTATGACTATGTTTCAGAATGCTGAATGATACAAGAATTCTCTCTACCCAAATCAATCTGTATATGTATATAATCTGTATATATATATAATCTTGTTATGTTGGAAATAAATATATGTCTTGGGAAGAAAAGGTAAAACAAAGTCAAGTAAGTAAAATGTAGAGCAATGTCTAGTTTCTGGTCTAGGGCAGAAAGGGTACTATTTGAGGCTGAGACATCTTGTAGCAGAATTCAAGGTGCCTTCAAAATTAATGAGGTAACATTAAAACAACAAATAAATTTAAGAATTCCTCACTGACCAAAGTTAAACAAAATAATAATAATAATCGCAGAGGAATAAAAAAAAAATATTTGAAAGCCCAAGAATTAGTATTCAAAACTATAAAGCCAGAAAAAATGTGGAGGTCAACATTTGATAAAGGATTCCTTGCTGGGAAATGGATAACTAAAGTAAAAGATGTAAATGCATCATCCTTTCCACTAGGAATTCTATTTCAGAGTAAATAAACAGCTCCAGTATGTGGGGAAAAGTTCTACATTATAAAATAATATTGACTAATATTATAAAAAAAAAAAATGATAGAGTAAAACATTATTGTTTTAAATGTGTACTCTCCAGGTAGTATAGACTTAAAATATATAAGTAAAATTTACAGAACTACAAAGAAAATCATTACAAATCTGAAATCAAACAGAAGATTGTAACACTTCTTTCTCAACAATAAATGAATTGAGTAATGGAAACATTTAGTACCTTACAAGCAGTTTAAACAACTAACACACTTAAGGCAATGGAAATATACAGAACTCTGTACCATACAATTGCTGAATACACATTTTTTAGCATATATACATGTCACTCACAAAACTGTATTTAAATTCCAAACAATAAATTGACAATGAATATCAGAGAATCATAATTACATACTGTTTTCTGTTGACAATGCAATTAAAATATATATAGTATTAGTTACAAAAGCACCTATTAACTACCAGAAATATTTTGAAATTTTTACAAAAAGTATTGCGAAAAACGTAATTTCTAATATATGTGTAACTGGAGACTCAGAAAGAGAGGAAAAGCAAATGGGTTAGTAACAATGTTTAAAAATACAATAGCTGAGAATTTTCCAAAACTAACAAAGAAATTTAGCCCACCATTTTAAAAGCTCTACAAACCAAGTAAGATAAATACAAACATCATACTTAGGCACACTATAGTGAAACTACTGAAAATCAAAGCAAAAAGAAAATCTTAATAGCAGACAGAGAAAAAGAAAATGTACTATATTTAAAGTAAAATTAACAAAACAGGCTTCTCAACAGAAAGAGGGGGAGCTTTTTTTTTTTTTAAATGACATCATTATAACACTGAAAAAAAAAGGTCTACTTTGATTCTTTATCTAGCTAACATATCCTTCAAAGTCAAAATGAAATAAAAATGTTCTCAGGCAAAATCAAAAACTCTATTCCTAGTGTTCAATACTAAAACAAAACAAAACACTAAGGAAATAATTGAAGCAGAAGAAAATTTATTTCAAATGGAAACATAGAGATGCAAGAAAACATACCAAGAAATAAAAAGGATTAGTATTGGGTGGACATAAATGAGTATTAACCATAAAAGCTATACTAGCATGTAAGCAATTTAGAAATGTGGCTCCATCTTAACAAGAACTAAAAAGATGAGCAAACTGAAAAATCAACGTTTCTTAGATCCATCAGAGAAGCAAGGTCACAAAGCAAACTGCTGCCCTGAAAAGTATAGACAGACAGGTAAATGCAAAGAATCACAGCTTATTGTAGTAGGATTCCAACCAGCAGAAACCTCTGCCACAGCTAGTGGTGGGGCAGGAAAATCTGAACTGTAGTTGACAAATTGCTGGAGGCTCAGTGTGCACAAACGTGAGAGTTAGAAACTGTAGGGAGACTCCGTTATAGAGAGCCCTCAAGTTCTTGTGAGTTTTATCTCCATGACCTTGACAACTGCAACAAATACATGCCATGGTGCAGGATGTTCGTGGTGGAGAAGATGGTTTGTAGTGGGGAGATTGTGGATCTATGGAGTTCTCTCTATAGTATGCTCAATTTTACTGTGAACTTAAAGCTGCCTAAAATTTAAATCGTAGTAATTAATTCACACTGTACTAGTAAAGTTTTTGTTGGCTTCTATGGGCTTACAGTGTTCTATTTTGGACTTTGGTAGTGGTTCATGGGTACTAACTATATAAATTAAACCTGTATATTTTCATAAACCTGTATGTGTTTTATGTGCTATGTGTATTTCACAGTAAAATAGTAATTATAGTTGACCCTTGAACAAAATGAGTTTCAACTGTATGGGTCTACTTATATATGGATCTTTTTCAATAAATACTATAAATTATTTTCTTTCCCTTGATGATTTTTGTAACATTTTCTGTTCTCTATCTTATTTTAGTTTAAGAACACAATAAGTGTATAATACATATAATATATAAAATATGTGTTAACTGTTTACATTATCAGTAAGGTTTTGGTCAACAGTGAGCTATTAGAAGTTAAGTTTTTGGGTTGTCAAAAGTTACATTAATTTTTTACTGTGGGGGGTGGTGGATAGACTTTTTCTAATACACTGTGTTGTTCAAGGGTCAACTGTAGTCTTTGTTTAAAGAATTTTAAATAATATTTTAAATTTAAAAGGCTAATGGAAGGCAAAAAAATTTCAGACTGTAAATAAAGATATTTTTTCTCCAAAAAGTTTTATTGTAAGCTGAACCCAAAAATGGGAACTTGGTATGAAAGAGGATAAAGATACGAATGGAGTTTAAAACAAATACAGGAGATATAAAAAATATTTATATATATATAGTTGAAAATAATCCTTTGAACAGGACATTATGATGAAGAAAATAGAAATAGAAGCTGCAAAAAAAGAAAAAAATCCCTGTAAATGAAGAAGAGTAGGGAATCAGAGTTAAAAGAAAGTTTTAACCTTTACTGAAAGTAAATATGGCTCTCGTGGTTAAAACTGAGGAGACAAGGGTATAGGTCCCAACGCCAGTGTGCTTTGTAAGAAAATCAGAAAGTGACTGCTTTCACAATGATCTCTCCTGAGAGGCAGAGACAGATCGAGGATCCTTTTCAGAAATGAGAGGATAATATTTTTGTCTGAGAAAACATTCATAGATACACCTGTTTGTCAGTGCTGCAGTTAAAATGTTCATGACTTGGGAGTTCATTTGGCAAAAGACAAAACTAAGCTGACTTTTTTTCTCATTTGGTAGTGAATGAGAAATAGAACAGTCAGGTTGCATGAATATTTATTTTGCATAATTGGGACACACACACACACACACACACACACACACGGAAAGACAATCTTCTTTAAGAGCATGATGATGAGTGAATGGACTGCTGAGAAAATAAAGGCATAAATTTTGGCAAAACCATCAAAAATTTGATTATAAAGGGATAGAAGCATAAATTGGCAACTAAAACAGTAAGTCTGATGAAAGAATATTTTAAAGTTTAATTTAGTTGTGTTTTATGAAGATGGTTTTGTGGGTTGAACTATGTCACTCCCCAAAAAAGATACGTTAGAATTTCTAACCCCAGTACTTCAAAATATGTCCTTCTTTGAAATAAGGTCATAGTAGATGTAACCAGTTCAGACGAAAACATACTACAATAGGGTAGGCTTCTAATCCAATATCGGGCAAATGTGATGTGACAATGAAGGTAGATATTGATTGGACTTGTGCAGCTGCAAGCCAAGGAGCTCCCAAACCACCAGCAAACCGCTAGACGCTAGGGAGAAGGCAAGAAGGGGTTTCACTGTAGCTACCAGAAGAAGCCTGGCTCTGTGAGCGCCTTGATCCAGGAGTTCTGGCCTCCAGAACTGTGAGACAGTACATTTCTGTTGTTTCAGCCACTCCACTTGTGGTAGGGTAGTTCTAGGAAACGAACATAGATGAGAAGATCCAAGCGTGTTTACATGTGGGACATGGGTCACCAGGAAGTGAAACCGTGGAACAGACAGGAAAGGAGCTACTGATGGAGCACGTTCCTGGAGGACAAGTGGGGAAAGGCTAACTCAGAGAATGACCTCAGGAGAAAAGACACTTTGTGAATTTGGTGAGAGGAAAGAGGGAAGTGTGGTAGTTTCTATATATGATTCTCATTTTCTCTAACATTTATGAGGTAAATTCACATCTGATCATGAGCAGGGTCCTGATTTCATAGGAGACTTGAGAGAAGAAAGTTTGAAATAACTTCTAGGGAGAAAGAGAGAGAAAGTTCACTGAGGCCACAAGATTATAAGTGTCTCCATTTACAGTAGAGTGTATTTGCAGTGTGGTTTTGTTTCCAGCCAATTCAAATTTGTACTTTTATTTTATCTGTCCTACTTTAAAAGAACAATTTGGTAATAGACACTTTATTTATTAAATGTTAAACCAATAATATATATTTATGTGTTTTCTCTCTCACGTTATCTAGGAAAACTGTTAATTCCAAGGATTGTATTTACACTGTTGATGTTCTTGATTTGTGTATCATCAGTAGAAAATGTGAATTAGAGCTGGTGGATGCTACCTACACAGAAAAGGTGGAATTCCCATCACATCTATAAAATTGCCCAGCCCTTGAGTTTGTTTTAATATATGAGGCCATTCATTAAGTAAATGACATACTAACATTTTATGGTTTAGTATGTGTGTAGAAACAGAGTTGTTTATTAGCATATTTAAGGTTTATTAATATAGTTAAAAACATCCAGTTAACACAAATATGTAATGATAAGCCAATATGGAATTTTGAGAGGCTTTTTATTGGTTTCTTGAGACATAGGTGTAGGATTATATTTAATTTCCATCACCCTGATCCACGTCAATAAATAAATGTTTAATTAGTTGTATGTCTGGGAAATATAAAAAAGGGTTTCCATCCATAAGGAGATAAAACAGAGTTCAGCATAATAGAAAATATGAACATTTAAAATGAAAGGGGTAACTAACCACTAGGAAAAAGCATATGATAATAATCAATAAATTATTCCAAATTAAACCCACATTATTTTTGATGGAGCTACTAGTTCATTGGTTGAAAGTAATAGATAGTTGTAATAAAGACACAATCAAGTTGATTAGTAATTAAAATGATGAATTAGAACGGTGCTGTGTTGGCACTGCAAACGTACAAAATGCTGCAGAAAACAATACCCAAATCTTCATTTTCTAAAGGTAAGCCTATTCGCATTCATATCATCAAATTCTCTTCTCAAAGCTGTTCCTCTCCTGAGTAATGAGGTTATATAACTTCAAGGCACAGGCTATTCAACTCTCAACCTCGTCTGGAATCCCGCTCTACCGGTCACTAGCTATGTTACCTTGGGCAAGTTACTTTTCCTCCATCTCTTAAATTTTCCTTATTTGAAAAATGGAAATATTATTACCTTGTCACATCATTGTGAGTATTAACTAAATTAACACATAAAAAGCCTTTAGAGCACAGCCTGGAACAAATTAAGACCTAGAAAAATATTTTAAATAATTGCATTATATCTCTTGTCTCAGTTAACAGCATCAGGTGTAATCAGTTGCACAAACTAGAAATCTGAGAGTCAGCTTTAAATCCCACCTTCTCATCACATGTATGTCTTAAATAATTAGTGAACATATTCCTCAGTCTACTCTTTAATGTTCTAGCTCTCAACTGTCTTCAATCTCAAACCTGGACAGTCTGACTGAGACTCTAACTCAAACTTGCCCACACTCAGATATATTTCCACATCTCTTGTTATACCTTCTCCCCTTTGCCCTACCAAAGCTCCCCCATATCCAAATCTAACCATGTTACTTTTCTTAAAAGCCAAATTTGTCAGCATTTCACATCAATTACAGAAAGAAAGGTCACTGTTCTCTGAACCTGCTGTTATTTCACACCTCACTGTTATGAACGGTTCTTCCTTCATCCTCCACTTGGGGTTCCTTTCCCTTTCTTCTCTACTTAATCAGGATCTCCTTCCCTCACCACTGTGCAGAAGTCACTCCTTCTCTTTGACCTTTTAGCACAATCAGTCTTTAGGAATAAGAGCAGCAATAACAATACCTATAATTAATGTATAACTGTGTGTCTTTCACTGTTACAGAGACAGGTGTTACCTCATTTACTCCTCAGAACCATCCCATTATGCAGGTACTGTTATCAGCCTCATTTAATGATGAAAAACTGTGCTGGAAAGTTAGGTGCTTGTCCAAGGCCACTTAGCTGGTGATATATGGAGCACACTTTGAATTTATACAGAATTATTTGAGAGCCAAAGCTACTAAGAATACTGCGTCTTGATTACAGTTCCCAAACATAACATGTTGTATTAGCATAAAAATCTACATTTTTCTCTTCAAAAATACAGTGACTTCTTTATCTTGGAACCTCCAGTGTCCAATTCTGTCCCAGTAACACAAAAGGCACAATAATTAATAAAAGAACAATGAATAGAATCAGTGAATGATGAGAACAGAAGAACTGAATAGCTAGTTTTCAATAGATTGTCTTTTCTACCCTGTGGATATATTATACAAACAGTACTACTTTATTTATTAATAGTTATGTTGAGGTATATTTGTTATACAAAAAGTACACATATTTAATGCATATAATTTGATGGGCTTGAACATATGCACACACCTGTGAAACTATCACCCAATCAAGATAATAATTTCAACCACAGAGGAGAAAAAGCATAAGGAAAATAAAATAAAAATTGAAGTTTCTGCTATAGCTGAATTACTATTTGTCCAGGTCTATAAAAATCGCAAGTAAATCAAATTGTAAAAGAACTTGCCTTGATTTACCAGGTTTTCAGGTTCTCAAAGCGCTAGCTTTAGTGTTGATGTGAACTTCTAAAATAGCCTTTCATCAAATTGGGCCTTTTGAATCCTAAAAGTCTAATCTCCTTTTCCAAGGTTATTAGATATAGCCACTATAGTTTTTAAAATCAGTGTCAGTATAATTGGTTTAATATTCCGAAGTCAAGAATGTACTCACAAAACATGTATATATTTTGTTCTGTCAATAGAGTATAGCTTCAGTACAATTTCCAAATCATAGGGACAGCACACAGGGGCCCCATTCTGCTGAGATACATGATTTGATTTCTGCCTAGATTTCTGGAATATATTTCTCCAAGGTCAATGAAACCAGTTATATTAGTTGTTGTCCAAAAATGAGATGTAGTGTTGCAATATGCATCTTTCTTTACTGAGCCTCTGACTTTCCTGGGGTTTCCAAACTTATATTTATATACATTGTTGCTTTTTTGCTTAATGAGGACATGAAATTGAAATCATAACATGAGCTTTTATTCGTTTATTTATTCATTTATTTTCTAACTTTATTCCTAGAAAGAAAAGCTATAAAGTCTTCTATAGGTTTTATGTTTTAGTGTGAACTGAGGTACATGGTTTCATGCTGGAGTACAAGAGCTCTGATTTTCTCTTGTATGCACCATACAAATATCTCTGTAAGCAAACTGGGAAAGCAAAATATTTAGACCCAATTATAATTCCCCATTATCAAATTTCTGCTTAAAATTAATTTTAAAAATACAAGGGTCACAAGTATGTATGTTTATTTAGAGAGGATCTAAATGAGCATGTATTATTTAATATTATTTTGGTAAAATAGTCAATCCAATAGGCAAATAAATGTAAAAAGATATAGATATTAGAAAGGAAGAGTAAATATCATTATTGCAGATGTAATTGTCTATCTGTAAAGCATATAGAAGTAAACTGAAAAATTCTTGAAACTTATAATAGATTTCAGTAGATGGCTAGCTACATATACAATAAAATAACTGTTTAAATAACTAGTAAGAAACAAACATCAAAATCAGGAATTCCAGTACTCTCAATGAGTCTCTGAGCTATCTGATATTTTAAAATAAATTGATTTTCACTTAAAATAATAATATTTGACTCCATTTATGCTAACTAAAATCTTTGACAAACTTAAGGGAGCAATATTACTTAAATAGGTAGATCTAAAAGTATATCAATATAAATGTATAAATAACAACAGTGAGTGCACTCTGAATTATGACATTTGGAGTGATTTTCACCTCAAGAAAAATAATCTACCCAAAGATTTTCTTTAGTATGGCCATAATTAAATAGCAAATAGTGCCAAAAGTAGAATAATCTGTGGCAAATAGCTAGCTGTCCACCTACAAATGCACACACACAAAATATATATATCGGTTGCTTTTTCTGGGGATACAGCTAGACTGCAGTTCTGAGTCTCCCCTGCAATTGGATGTGGACATGTGATCTCTTTAATAAATGGTCTATCAGGAGAAGTGGTGTACATCACTTCCAAGACTGGCCCATCTAAACCTCCCATGAGTAATCCTCCATGTTTTTCATCCCCCCTTCTGGCTGATGGCCATGCCTCCATTGACCTTGGAAACTACATTATAAGATGGCAAGTGGCCATCAGTCTTCCCTGGATGTCTGCATAGAGAAAGGTCAGCTATCAACCTGAATAACAGCCTAGCACTATTAGATGAGAAAGAAGAAAGTCTTTTTTTTAAGGCACTGAAATTTTGGTGTCTGTTAGGTTAGCCTACTCAGCTAATAAAGTCCCCACGGCTCCTATCATCATCCTTACCCTCCAGCCGTCATCTTTTCAAACTAGGATTACTTGTGGTGCTACTCTGGGCCTTTTTTGTCTTCCAATAACTTTCTGCCTTTAATACCGGGAGCTATATTTCTAAAAAGTCTCATAATATAGATAACAGATATTGTTCCAAGTTTAGAGTAATGTTCACACTTTCTCAGCTTCAAAACTAATAAATTATTTTTATATTATTATTTTTTGTGGACATTCCTATTGTTTATTGAAAGAAGACTGAATGCCTATTTTCATATCGACATATTTTACTAAAACTTCAATTTGGAATTGTTTCTTCTTCTTTTTTCTATTGGTATTCTTGATTTTTCAATGACAAATGTGAATTGCTTAGTAATTTTGTTGAAAAAGTCAGAGGGGAAGCTTGTTAAAGTAGATATTTATCCCACCATTCAGTCACAATTATTACTTCAATTAAACTCAAGATCAGGTAGAGGCAAACATTTCTGTCATTCCCAAAATGGACTTAATTTTTCAGAAAAATCATGTACACCAACCTGTCATAGCCACAGACTTTGGAGAGACAACAGGCATCCAGAGGATGCTCTCCCTTTCTGGTTTTCACCTTCAATTCTCTGGCATCTTCCAGGTTGGGAGCTGAAAAGCTGTTTCCTAGTTCAAAGCCTTCTCTATATATAACTACTGAAGCAGTCTTCCTGCCAAACTTCTCACTCTGATTTTCAAAACTCTCTAGAGCATTCATTGTCTCTCCAACACAACTATCTCCTGCTCTGGGAATAGTCCATGGTTCCTCAAACAGATACACTCTGTATCTCCATTCACCCAATTCTATCTGGTGCTTTCCAGAAGGAGTTTTATCACAGCAATCTTGATCTCTCTGTGCTCTTTACTACAAGTTCTCTGAGGTCAGGGACTATGTCTCATTTGTCTTTGTATCCTAGACCCCTTTTAGCACAATAGAATACTGCAGATATAAATCATTTATTTGCATTAAATTGAGCAAATATCCAACTTTAGTCAGTATTTCTACTTCTAACCTGTCACTGAAATCCTATTTTCATCACAATTCCAGGTGATAAGACCACTGCCCTCCAAGAAGATATGAATACCAGTGGCTAGAATACTGGAGTTATGGACTAAATGGGAAGAAAGTTGGTTTTAAAATCACTAAGAGTAATATATTTAGAAAAAAAGAAACTTGAACAGCAGTTTTGGTGACACAAGTCGGGAGTTTTTAGCTGTATATTGATTAGTGGATTCCTAAGAGGACTAACTAGTTTTTCAAATATTAGGTCATTGGGAAATACATTCCAAGCTTCAACCACCTGGCTGAAACTGTATTTTTGGAATAAAACACATTCTTAGTAACAAACTTATAATAATAATAAAAACTGATGCTGTCAACAGCACAACCCACAATCAATCCTAGAAGTGTACTATTTTCAATTCTTGGTTTAGTTGATACACTGAGCTATATACAATAATAGATCTTTTTCAAATTTTATGATCCATCTTGAGTAGGTTTTGTAGTGTTGTCAGGTATAAGAGTAATGTATGCTCCACAAATATTTGTCATATCATAGAAAGCATCAACTTAGGGAGGAGGTATATAACTTTCTTTGTTCTATGTAATCTCACTGAATTGTTATGTTTCATGTTTCAAGAGCAACCATAACTGAAAAGGAAGAGCAACATGAAAATAAAGTGAAAATCCAGAAATGGTATTTCATAACCTGGACCTTGTTAGTCTATAATTTCCACTTTAAGCTTAAAAAAAGGAGAGAAAAACATTTTCAATACATTTTTAATATTTATCACTAACTTTTATTCTATCAGAAAAATTTCTCCATTGCACAAATCTAGAAGGATTTTTTAAAAATTGCAATTAAATGTGTTATACACATATAATAAAACATTCATCCATTAAAAGGATGAAGCTCTGATATATGATACAACATGGATGAAAATTAAAAACAGTACGTTGAATGAAACAGACCAGACCAAAAAAAGGACAAATATTGTGTGATTCCACTTACCTGAAATATCTAGGAAAGGCAACTTAATAAAAAAGAAAAAAGGCTAGAGGTGACCAGAAACTGTGGAAAGGAGGGTATGGGAGTTAGTTACTGCATAATTATTAGATATCATCTTGTTACAGTTTAAATAGGTTAGTCTACTTATTTGTTCCTTTATATGATTTTCTTTGAATCTTTATTGTTATTCAATCAGTGTTTTTGTAACTTATCTTCTTTTGCCCTTCTCATCAAAATGATTTTTAAATGTATAATTTTATATTCTGAGGGTCTATGAGATTTATATCTTATTATTTTGCTCTAATTCTCATAACCTCACATTTCAGATGAACAATTATATACATTCAATGTTAACATTCAGTCCTTGATCCAGTATATCTCCTGAAAAGCTCAATCCATTCTCTATACTGGTGATTTCCTAGAGATGGGTTCGTGAGAATAATATTCCATTAGTTTTCACATGCTCAAAACTGTTTGTTTATACTTGATAAACTTGAAAGACTGTTTGGTTAAATAGAAAAAAGCAACCCTTACCTTTCACTTTATTTTCTTTTGCGTCATTTGGGCTATCCTCTGCTGATATTAAGTGACAATTCTACAGTGAAAGTTGTATTAAAGAATTCTGAGGCCAATCTCAGTGTTCCCCTTTATAATTTACTGATTGTTTTTGCCTGTGTACCTCCAAATCCTTTATTATATTTAAATTATATTTACTGTACTAAGATACATCTTGGTGCTAATGATTACTAGGACAAATCTTGGTGGTAATGATTCTGTGGCAAATTCCCCTAAAAATCAGTATGTCCTTTAAAAATAAAATTTAAAGTTTTTTCAAATATGTTTCTTTTGAAATATTAAATGTTTAAATATTTATTATTTTCCATATTTTTCTTCTTCAGTTTCTCTATGTATGTTAGATTAACTTTGCCAATCTTTTCCATGTTTTATGTTCTGTCTAATCCTGTTTAACTCGTTATTTCTATTTCATTTTGCTAGCCTTTCTCATCTCTTTTGTCCTTACTGTATTTACCTGAGTATGTACCTTACCTTGTAACTCTTCCATATTCATTATTAATTTAGGATGATTAAAATTTTCTTCCACTTCTTTCTTGAGTTTTGCCAGCTTTGGGTCATCAGCTTCTACTGTTTTATCAACCACCCTGAAGTTCTTGCATTTGTGCCTTGTAGTTCTCATGCAGAGGCAATTCCTACAATGTGTCCTTATGGAAATTCATAGCAGAATGCTAGTACAAACTTTTCAACTTCTCCATGGCAACATTGTCAACATTGTTATGGTGTGTGTTCTTTAACAATTGGTACATTTTGTGGCTCTTCTCTCTTTTTCTGTATTATTTTTGTATTGATACTGTGGCTAATCTTTTTTATTATTCATAATCAACAGCTTTAGATTTTTCTCATCTAGGTTCCTGGGGAAAGGAGAGGGAAAAATAGCCCTCTGAGATTTATGAAGCTTTGGTCTTCTCTGCTACTTCAGAGATAGACAGCTTTTTGCAAATATCACTCCTTACTTTAATCTTTGTTTAGCCCACTATTACTTCAGGTAGGATGTGTCCAAGAAGACTTCTATCACCAGTTCTACTCACTTCAGTTCCCACATTGATTGCTGAATAATATAAGACATATATGATTTGCAAATCAGGATGAGTAATTCAACTGTAGGAAGCATTTGAGGGAGGGGGAGGGTTGTGAGATTAGCCACAACTAGAGTTCTCTTTACACCATCCAGGCTTCTTCCTTTCTTCCTTTTGCTATAGCCCAGTTTCAGTTCCTGAATCCATTGTTGTAGAGAAGGGAAAGAGCCTTTGCATTTCACGGTGAAACTCTCACTTTCAACAATTATATTTGTATCAATGCTTTTGAAGATTACATATCATTAGACCCACTATCTGCTCCTCTTCTCCCCAATTCCTCTTCTGTGACTTCTGACTGAGCTCAGCAGTTTTGGAATCCTGTACACATGTTTTGAAAACTGCAAGTTATCTACCTCCTGATTTTACTGAAAATATAACTTGCAGGTTTTGTTGTTTTGTTGTTGTTTTGTTGTTGTTTTTTTGCCTTTTAAAAAAAATTCTCCTTGTTGGTTGGTATATTCTTCAGGAGAAAGGAAAAGTTGTTAATTTTTGTCATCATCTTCATCCAGACTTTGTTCATGTAGTCAGCAGTACTGATCATATGTAGTATATACTACATATATAATTTTTAGCAGTTTCTACAACCTGAAAGACATTTATTATCCTCTGTTTTTTCCCACTAATACAAGCAAATGTATTTTTAAAGGTGAAGGCTTGCCCAGCCGGTATGGCTCAGTGGTTGAGCATCGACCCATGCACCAACAGGTCACTGGTTCGATTCCAGGTGAGGGCATATGCCCAGGTTGTGGGCCAGATCCCCAGTTGAGGGCATGCAGTAGGCGGCCAATCGATGTTCTCTCTTACCGGTGTTTCTATCGCTCTTCCTCTCCCTTCCTCTCTCTCTAACACGAATAAAGAAAAAAAAAAATGTGAAGGCTCATCAAATGGTTCACTGGCCTAAAAAATGTCTATTGTTTCTTTTTACAACAAATGCTACTCTCTCCCCTCTTTTCCTCAAGAACTCATAGAAGAACTGGTTATAAGCATAACCTAATCACCTGTATTCGCTTTCTCATAATCTTGTTAAAGTCTTTAATTTAGTTAATAAATATTTCTTCTTTGGGCTTCAAACTTATCATCATCATAATATCTCTTTTATTGAAAAAAACACTGTTATCGGTTCATTAGACTCTAAGTTTCAGAAGGGCACGGTTACCAATTTTCTTCACTTTGATATCCCCCAGGCCTAAGATTGCCCTCAAAGGGTGCTTAGTAAATGTGTCCAATAAACAGAAGAATATTTTCTTTGCTAACTAGCTCTGGCACCTGTGTAGTATTTGTTTAAAGATATAGTTTTCAGTCTTTCTGATTTCAGAAAATTTCAGTGTGAGAACTTGTTTTCAACTAAGTACATTCAAAGGGTCAGTGTTTAAAATGAAGCCTTTTATTTTGTTTATTTGGCTTCCCATGTTGCAATACTTTACACAGTATGACACTAATGGAGATGTAGAGGAAAGAATATGAAAGGGAGAAAATGCTGTGGTACAGGTGACAGAAAAGTTTTCACCCAGCCTGTGAATCTAAATTGAAATCCAATTTGTTCAGCAGGAGAACTTGAAGCCCCTTCCATCCTTTATCACCCCACTGTTTCTTGTCTCTGGTGGGCCAAGTGGTTGGGGAGTAGAAGTTACTACTCACCTTTCAGTACTCGAAATGCCACCCCTTCTCTTTGCTTTAAGACATTTGAGTTAGCATTTTTTTCTCTACCTTTTTACATCTGTAAAATTAGACTATAGAAATATTGCTATTACAGTGTCATAACCAAACATAGGAGGAAAACAGCACACATTCTCATAGGCAAATAACCTTCGCAAAGAAGGAACGAGAAAATGAAGATTTAATTCTTAGCAACCACTCCTTGCCCGAGGAACCACTAGTATTAGAAAAATTTACTGCTTCCTGCTATAATATAGTCACAGCTGGGAAGACTTAAGAGTCTTCACCAACCACTTTCCCTCTATGGTCTTCTTTGAAAAAATAGCATATGGTGAAGAATTTGCACGGTGCAATGCTCAACATCTAGAGAGAGTAGCACATGCCTTTTAAAGCTGAGGTGTATGATATCTGTTCTCTTAATGAGGTGTTTCTGTCATTCAGATTATCAGGTAGATGTGAAACCAAATATTTCCATTGGCAGATATACTCCACAGGAAAGATTCTAGCAAGTTGAAAATACATAGACAATTAAGTAATACTTTATCACCAACATTTTTTTTTCCTCATGTGAATGTATATTGGAAGAGCTAGAGGCTTTTCATCAATATTTGAGTATGATTTATTACATTACAAATATTTCACCCTGGCCGGTTTGGCTCAGCAATAGAGCGTCAGTCCGTGGACCAATGAGTCCTGGGTTCGATTCTGACCAAGGGCACGTACCTCGGTTGTGATTGGTCCTCAGGCCTGGCCAGGGTCATGCAGGAGGCAACCAGTCAATGTGTCCCTCTTACTTCGACATTTCTCTCTCTCTCCTTTTGTTTCCCTCCCACTCTATCTGAAGAGAAATAGAAAAAATAGCCTCGAGTGAGGATTAAAAAAAATTTCTCCATACTGCACCATTCTCAATAGTGCACCTATTTTTTTAAGTACATTTGTTATATAAGACATACTTAGTTAAAATAAAATGCCTAATTTATTTATTCTAAAGGTCAAGATCTTTTTGATTTTTAAAGATGACAAGTAACTGAAGGACTACTAAAATAAAAGCACACAGAAAACAAAATCAGAAACTCTTTCCCTCTAGGGTGCTCACAGAGAGTTATTGGATCACTTTATATTATGTTATTTAAGGAGAGTTTACTGCTTCTCCCCCCCAATCATATCTTTTACACAAATAACCTACTTGCTCCCTGCCTACCCTCAACTACCAAGTGAAGACTATGAAACAAAAATATGGTTCGGGGAAATCAGTCACTAATGCCCATTGTTTTTATATTTACTGAAAGTGTGGATTCACCCTCTCTATCTTGTGAGTGTATAAGTGCTAAATAGAGTATCAATTTTCATGGGAGTCTGTAGTTTGCGAATAAACAGAACTAATTCCTAGTCTAATAGAGCCAAGAAAATCCACAATAGAAACACAAGGCCAACCCTAGAAGAACTGGCATGAAAGCTAAGCTCTGCAATAAAAAGATTGAGAAAGATTTCTATTAAACGTGTTAAGTCCTGTCCTGGTTTTCTAGGATGTTGGGATAAAGGAAGAGGAGAACCAAAACATAAGGTAACAGACTGCCCCTGTGCCATGTTCCTAGGCAATGGGGTCATAGGATCCCCCCCTCTTTTTTTCTTTTTTTTCGTTTTTACCACGTTAGATGGTCAAGCCGGCGGCAAACAAACACCACCACCTCTGACCAGGCAGCTCCAATGGGGGCAGGCGATGGTGGCCTGCATTGAGCTCCCTGCTGGCTCCTTCTGGCCGGACACTTTGTGCCAAAGAGAGCCCAGGGAAACAGACAGCAAAAGAGGGACGACGCAGATGTCATACACGTACAATCTTGATCATAATCTAACCAGAAAGGGGAGAGAAGGGGAGCAACGGCCCGCAGATCCCTGCCTGGGAGCCGCCGCAATGGAGCGGTCCACGGCGTGTGCGCGCACAGGTGCTTTAGGCCGGTGGCGCCGAGAGCTGTCGCGGCTGCCTCCCGGGTTCAGCAACCTTTCCAGCGCGCAGAAGCCCGGGCTGCTGCCGAGTCTGGGTAACACCCCCAGCCTGAGCCTTGAGAGGAAGATCCCAAGGAAAGGGCGCGAAGGGAGAACTAGGGGAGGGGAGGGAAGATGGGGGAGGGGAAGAGACCCATCTCGTCTTGAATTTCTCCTTCCAGAGCTCTTCTGGTGGGAACCTTTGATGGGTCCGTGCGCGCCTCCTACCCTCCACTCGGGGTGATCATCTCCCCTTCTCTCCAAGCTCTCCCCCACCCTCCCTTTTCTCCCCTCCCTCCTAGCCGCGTGCCTCCTCCCCTCCCCCTCGCCTCCTCCCCCTACAGCGGCAGTAGCAGTAGCCGCTTTAGCGGAGTCGGTGATGGGCAGAGAGCGCGCGCCGCGCAGCAGCTCGGGATCCACCGCCTTCCCCGCCCGCGGCTCCCTGCGCCCCCGCCGCCGCTATCTCCACCTCGGTGTCCCCCGGCTCCAGTCCCGAGCCTAGGACAGCGCCGCCGCCGCCCGGCCCTGCCTGCCGCCTGCGCCGCGCAACCCTCGCGTGCGCCCGGATGGCGCTTTTCTTCCAGGACCGGTGAGTAGCCTGGAGGGCGCAGGGGGTCGGGCGCCGAGGCTAAGCGCGGAGAGGTCTTTGCTTCAGGCTGTACCCCAAACCACCTGCTGTGATTCCTCAACCTCCAGGCAGGAGGTCTCGGGAGGGCTGCTCCGTGGTCCCTGAGGGGCTGTTTGATTTCAACTCCACCTGCTGGCAACCTGAACCCCCTCCCTCCCGGGCAGCTCGCGGTCTCGCCTCACTTCCAGCTCCTACACTGGCAGCAGCGGCGGATGGTCCCGACCCTCCCATTACCCCAAACAGGGTCCTCTCTGTCCTCACCGCCTCCGCGTTTCCCCCTTCTGATTTCCCGCTTCTGCCAGCACGCAAACGCCACCATCTGCCACTCTTCACCCGGTCTCGCACTGACAAAGCCTTCTCCACGAAGTCCGCTCGTGACCCACCTTCCCTTTTTCCAAAGCCTGGCCCGAGAGCCCCCACTGTCCCGCCGTATTCCTTCGCAAAGCAGTTGGTCCTCCCAGTGAATTCTGACCCCAATCCCTCGGCACCACGGTACCTCTGAAGCTTTTCTGACATTCGTCTCAGGAAATTGACACAGACACGCGGTGATCGGGCTTGTGTATAGTTACTTTGTGTGCCTCTCAGCACCTGGGCTGTTTAGGGTATAAGAAGGCATGAAAGAAGACAAAAACAAACCATTTGCGACTAAACTTTTTGTTATAGTTATTTTAAAGAGCACAGCCATTGACGTCTTTCATATTCGTTGTATTCATTCAGAGGCATTTTAGCTAGTAACAAGGAACGCCCCTATTTACCTGCAATTCCGGAATCGGTCTCAGTTCCAGGTTGAGAACCATGAACCTGACCGGGTGATGAATCTCCTTTAGCAACAACACGATCAAAAGCTCAACAACTCTTAAAAAGCTTTTTCTTGAAAGTGAATAGAGTAGCACCAAACTTATTCTTCGAAATCTTCTTTAAATTTGCAGTAAGCCAAAGCCCCTATTTTTCTTTAGGTTTAGTGGCTAAACGGAAGCATACAGTAGGATCAAAGACGCACTAAAAAGCTCCTGCACTGTCGTGGTGCTTCGGGTGTTGTGTAGCGTCTTAGCATCCAGTCTTTCTGTAGAAGTTTTCTTCCAGCAGCAGACCTTTCTTTTGAAACCATGTTTAACGTTTGGGTATTTCTAATTGGCTTGAGAGAAAAAGAGTTGTGTTCAGTGAATGAATATGATTACGGGAAATGAAGGAGTGAGCACAGGGGGAGACCATTTAAATACTAAAATGTGTACTCCTGATTCCCCATGTACTGAAATCTTAGAAACAAAACTACCCCCGCACAGTTTAATTAGTTTTTAAAATAATTGATTAAATTGTTAATTTCAGCACATTTTACTCTATAGAACCCTTGGTCAGAGAGCCTGTGTTCTAAGCACTGCAGATAACATATGCAGAAATATATGTCAGAAACTTTAAAAGGTGCCCTCATTTGAGTATGTGGTGTGTAAATAAAAATATCCTGCTAAATAATAATATTTTTGTTTTAAAGAATTTTAAGGAAGTAGGGATTAGATTGTCATTTTTGCTCTCACGGTTGACGGAGAGAGATGTATGTTTCCTCACCTTAAACGAGCAAGTTTCTGCCTATACAAGAAATAGAGAAGGAAAGTTGAGCTATTATCTAGAGAATTTGTCTAGTGAGGATTGCCTTAAAATTGTGCCTTCTACAATGTCAAGATTTTTAAAAAATTTTGTTTTAACTGCAACTATTTGAGTCTTGTTTCCCTTCTTTGTAGACATAGGCAAAAATGCAGTGACCAAGTCACTGACAAGGATTAGTTTGTAAATGTGGAGAACTGCATCCAAAGTCAGGAGGGGTTTAGGAGTGATAACTTTACTGTTGGTTTTCTGCATTCAGAAATTTTAGTTGGTAAATTTTAGTGCTTCATTAAGAAGAATATTCAAAACTTAGCATTTAACCTTACAATTACTGGAAATGGTCACACTGGTCATGCCAGGTGGATAGGTAATAGATAAGTTATGAGCTGAATGAAAAGATCATTTATTTTTTCTCTAAATGCTTCTATCATTTGGACAATAGTGGGAGTGCTTACTATATGCAATATGTCCAATTGTAATGAATCTGTATTGGAAAAATACATCCCGATTGAACAAAAAGGAAAGCAAGGAGCAATGCTGACTTTGATCAATTATTGCCCATAATTGTGAAAATAATGACTTCAAGACAACATATGCTCATAGAATGTTAATTAATGTCAAATTCTAAACAATGTCAGAAATTTCTCATTTCTTCTGTAAGAATGTATGCTTGGGTACATGCAATATTAAAATAGTCTCAGAATTGTCTGTCAGAATGGAAATAATCTGCAATAAATTATGGCAGAAATTTTTGTTAAGAACGTTTGGTGAGCCGGAACCCAAATTCTGCCTAAATTTAATGTCATTGTCATTATTAAGGCTCTGCAAAACAGCTAAATATAACACTTGGGAAACAAGTCATACCAATATGTCAATGGTATATCTTTGAATATCAGTAAGTTGTATCTTATAATGTGTATAATTATATGCCACCTAGAGGATGATATAGGTCTAAATTAAATGTTTGCAGTGGAAAGAGTAATATTTTTTTACTCTTTATCATTTTTATTTGACTTAATTGATCAATACAAGAGATCAGCCGTGAAGCCACTGGCAAGACGGTAAATTCTAAAGTACTTATTTCAACTTCACTTATTATATTTCTTGGAACAGGAATATATACACTTGTCACCAAAAAATGCTTAATTCTTTAAATTTACAATTACCCTATTTGCAGAAACTTGAGAATCATTCCAATTAAATGAAAAAAAAATGTTTTTAGTCTTACAATATAAAATCTTACAATACAATACAAAATAACATTTTTATAGCAACCAAAACCTTTAACCAAAAATTCAGAACTATAGTCTCATATGCTTAACAAAATGGTCACTTTTTAACTTAATTATCATGATTATTAACACTGGAAAATACAAACAGTGGGTCCTAAAACTAAGAAGACTAGCACTGGTACGGTTTTTCCCTTCTAGGTACTCATCGCTTTTATCTTGACTATTATTTTTATTTCTTCTATTCAAACACAGACAACTGCCCCAACATTAAAGAAAGTTAAAATGAACTTTGGGCATCTATATCGGTGATACTTGCTAAGATTTAAGAACTCGAACAATGAGAATCAGAAGATGACCTTGGTAAAGAGTAGTTTAAAATTGTGGAAATGATATAGTTATTTCACCAACAGACTGCTATTAGTTGACTGTTCCATGTGTAACCATTTCTTGACTTGTGTGTGGTGAAGGGGGTGGGCTGAGGAAGGGAAACCGGGCAAGGGAGAACCAGAAAGAATAAAAACCTGCGAATAATTGCTTAAATTCTTTACTCAAGTAAAAGTAACTAAATACAAGTTCCATTATTTTGGAATTTGGGATAACAACTATTTTCCAACTTGAATTAAAAAAAGAAAGTCTTATTTGCCGCAATAAAAATACAATTTTAAAAATGAAGTGATGCATTTGTTTCATTTAGTAAAATCCAGACATTATAGGCAAACTATCTTATGTAAACTAATAGACATAAATAAAATTCTAGACAAATTAAAAACAAAATCTTGAAAGAAGGAAAACAAACATACATACATACGCCTAAAATTACAGTATTAGGTAAAGAGCTAAGTGATTTATTATCTTATGAAGGCAAGAAGATTCAGTGGAGCGCTCATTAATATTTTCATAGCTTAAGCTATATCTCATATTTTCCTATTTATATTTGTTGATGTATTATTCAATTTTTAATTGATTATTGCATTTTTATTTACAAATTTAGAAGAGTTTGTATATTCTAAAATGCTTTGACTTTTATGAATTCAAAATAATCTGGAAATTATACTTGTAAGTATAGTATTACATAAATGTTTACAGATGGTTTTGTTTTCTATTACTATTGTGTAGTGGAAGTAATATTACCAAAAAAATTCTCAAAGAGCAAACAAACAATGATTATTTGAAAAGTAGCATGATGATTCAACCAAAGTTTTACAACAATGCTATCACTCTCATAAGATTATATCTCATGTAAAATTAAAATTTCCATTGGAAAGAAACATTTAAATTCTATGATTTTTACATGGATAGTTATGAAAATCATTTTTATTTCTTTATCTGCAAATAAAATGCTTTGCATTCTTAATAAAAGAAATTACAGAATTTAGACATTGATTAGAAGATGTAGAGGGTGTTCCATGTATATCATTTTGCTAATAACTTAGTTTCTTAAGTAGTTACTAGAAACAGAATTAGAATTCAGGTCTCTTGACTTCATACTGTATGTCTTTCTATGAAATGGTATCAACCTTGGCCAGTTTGGCTCAGCAGTTAGAGCGTCGGCCTACGGACCAGAGAGTCCTGGGTTTGTTTTCACTGAGGGCACATACCTCTGTTGCAGTTTGTCCCTGACCCCAGTTGGGGTCATGTGGGTGGCAACCACTCGATGTGTCTCTCTCACGTTGATGTTTCTCTCTCACTCTTCCTCCCTCTCTCCCTTCTGCTCTATCTGAAAATAAATGCAAAAAAAAAAAAAAAAATATATATATATATATATATATATATATATATATATCAGTTTTACCCTTCATTTTATTTTAAGAAGGTTTTAAGGGAAAAATCAATCTGTATTAAAGATAAATGAAAATAAAATAAAATAAATATTGGTTCCTTCCTCAGGGAATGCCTATTCCTATCACCATATAGTGAAAGTAATCTTTTTATTATTTATTTATTTATTTATTTATTTATTTATTTATTTATTGTTGACAGTATTACAGATGTCCCCCATCCCCCATCCCTCTTTTCTCCCCTCCACCCAACCCCTGCCCACCCCAGGTCTTCCCCACACTTGTTTGTGTCCATGGGCTATTGTATATATGCATATATGTTCTTTGTTCAATCTATTCCCATCCCCACCCACTCACCTCTTTTCTGAGATCTATCAGTCTGTTCTATGCATCCATGCCTCAGGACCTATTTTGTTCATTAGTTCCACATATATGTGAGATCATGTGATATTTGTCTTTCTCTGACTGGCTTATGTCGATTAACAATAATCTCCAGGTCCATTCATGCTGTCACAAAGAATAAGAGTTCCTTCTTTTTCGGAGCTGCATAGTATTCTATCATGTAATCTTTTTTTTTTTTTTTTTTAATCCTCACCCGAGTTTTTCCATTTTTTACTCAGATAGAGCGGGAAGGAGAGAGAGGAAGAGAGAGAAACATCGATGTGAAAGGGACACATCGAGTGGCCGCCACCCACACGACCCAACCAGGGCCGGAGACAAACTGCAGCCAAGGTACATGCCCTTAGCGGGAACCGAACCCGGGTCTCTCGGGACCGCAGGCTGACGTTCTAACCGCTAAGCCAAACCGGCCAGGGCTATCATGTAATCTTTTTATGCTCATTCTTTCTCACCTTCAGGTTAAAGCTTGGGAAATATTTTACAAATTTAACTGTCATTTATTCATTTAAAAAGCCTTACATATTTTTGCTTAATATTTATTATAAATTCTTCACCAACCATACAGTGTTAGTTTCTTTCATGATAATTGTATGGCATAGACACTTCCATTTTAACTTTTAATAGACAGTTGATTGAGAAATAGTCCTAAAAACAGATTTTGGTTTCCGTAAGCAAAACAGTGGAAATAAACTTATAGTTTCTTATAGTTTCATCTCTATGCAAATTTATTTTTTTTGTCACCAAAAAAGAAAGTTTGTGTATCCATGTGTTTTGTTTTTTGTTTTTATCACCATAGTCCGTGTATAGATCAGGTCGTCAGGGAAGATAAATTTGTTTCACAAATTTCCAAGGTCATAATTAAAAATCCTGGCACTTTTAGCTTTCGCTTCACTGATGCCCAGACAGATCAGTGAAAGCGAATGACTAAATCAGTGGGGAACCGTCATCGTTAATGGGTAAAAAATAAACTTTCAAGTGTATTCTTGGTGATATGGCTCCTCAGTGTCGTCCAAGAAGAGTAACATGGTAAAATAGATTGATGTCTACACTGAATACTACATTGTTTAAGTGATCTGTGTTGATGGAAGTTAGGGGGCTCTGTGATCTTGGACTGTGGTGTGGCTGCTTCAGAAGCAGAAGAGGACACTTTGTCTTAGGAAGTGACCTTCTTTAAACCAGTTAGGATGTAGATTTAACTGAAAGGAGGACTACATCTCTAAGGCTCCCATAACCTAATTTCTTTGGAGTGTAATTCAGCTTCCACTTATTGAGGGCCTCCTACCTGGCAAGATCTGAAGTGGTGACTATACACACCAGGATGAATATAGTACAGGTTGGGACCTCCAGCAGCTTACAGTATAACTGGAGAGACAGATAAGAGCACACAGAAAGGAGTGATGGGACACCAGCTGGCATTAATCTAGGGCAGCCATCATGTTACTGAACAAGGTGTCCAGAGAAAAACAAAAAAGACTACAACTTACTCTTCATATGCCTTGCCAAATGGATGGCGGTATGCCATGACTAAGTGTTGGCACAAAAATAACCTATTTTTTTAAAATAGCATATGTTTACAATGCCTTCCATATTAATTTTAGCTCTGACAGAATGTTCTTTTGACAGTGCAGGGACCTATTATTGTGAATGGATATAGAATGTCCCACACTAAGGAAACCAGCAGCTATTCAGTTGTAGTTCATAGGGTTTTTATCTTATTATTATTTAACAAATGTTTTTTCTTTATTGATTCTAGAGAGACAGGAAGGGAGAGGGAGAGAAAGATAGAAACATTGATGAGAGAAAACATCAGTTGGCTGCCTCCTGCATGCCCCAAACTGGGGATCAGTCCCACAAACCAGGCATGTGCCCTGACCAGGAATTGAACCGGCGACCTCTTGGTGCATGGGTCGATGCTCAACCATGGAGCCACACAGGCTGGGTTCATAGGGTCATTTTAAAAGAAAATATAACTAATTTTACATTTTTTAACACAGGTTTGAAATATCAATTTTGTCTTTTAAGAAACCTAAATCTTTAAGGTATGTTAAAAAGAATAGAGAAGAGGGAATAAATAGAGGCAGCAAACAATATTTGTAGTATTTATTTAACAATGACAAGTTCATAGACTGCTTTAACAAAATATATTTTGATTTGAACAGGTTATTGTAAATGTCTGTATATTCCATTTATGCTGATAATGAATATTTATTAAGTAGGTATGACTATATGATACAGAGGGCCATAGAGCTGTTAATGACAGTGATAATGATAATAGTGATTTCACTGCCTTGACCTGTAGGAAACAAGTATTTCAATAGCTAATCCCTGCTGACTTACAAGGCCCAGGAAAGGTCTTAAATAATTGATTTATTATTTAAGACCTCTAAGTTAAGCATGAATAATTGATTCTAGTCCTTGTATTGAAGGGCCTGCATGAAGGCTGTCAATCTAACTTGTCTTATTTGTCTATGTCAACAGCCTGGTGGCATTTGTCTGTCCCACTGAATGGTAAGCATTGGTTTCAGAAATGGGAGGGGGGAAAGCAGGCAGAGGTGTTGATAGGTACTTCACATGGAAAATTCAGAAACTGGGGACATCCCCTGCTGTTTCTGATACATTGCTTGTTTCGATTAAGGGGAATATAGATCAAACCGTGGTCAGAGCTGTCCGGAGGGAAATGGCAGATTCATGAGGGAATTAAATTTAGGACACTTGCAACAATTTGGAAGAACTATTTTTTCATGTAAATCGGAGATGCCACAGGAGCCAGGCAAGCTGACGGCTTGAATATACAATTTCCGTTTGATAAGTGTGTTTATAGGACCCTGTCTCATATTGTTAGACATTGAGTCTGAGTTGACTCACCTCAAAGTTAACATGGTAGGCCAGACAATCATAAAGTGCCCATGGGTATGGAGTTCAATTTTGACAAGAGGTTAGTAGCAAACTAATAGCTGTTCCTCAGAAGATGTGTACCTCATAGGGGTGTACCCCTATGTTAGGGAAATAACCAGTCCAAAGCCTCAAAGGGTGAAGGCTGTCTCCCTTTTTCAGAGTTTAGTCACAGAAACTTGTGTCTCACAGGTTTATTAGGGATATGGGGTCCCAGATGTAGAGAGTGTGCTACAGCTTACTGGACAGCTTCAAAACAGTGTGTATTGGTTTGGGCGTCAAAGGATGCTAATTTTTGGATTAGCTGAAATGAAGGTGTAAATGTCCAAGTAAGGCACATATTGTCTTTAGTACCAAAAGATTCCTGTGAGGTGTTGAGCATCTTTTTTGTTGGTTGGAGTCGAATAGAAGGCAGTTTTTCTTTTACTGCCACAGGGCTTGAACATTTCAAATCTCGATAAATGTATTTGACAAGCAAAACCCTGATTTGTCCAGGTTTATCAGCCACCCCAGCTAGTAGACACATAACACCACAGTCAAGGCATTGCTAAGGGAAACTTCTGACTTTGTCATCAACAGAAAATCATGAGGTAGTTAAAGCTTTGCACAGTAGAGGGTAGAGGCATGCATACTACACACCTGACTGATGGCAACTGGCAGAGGAATTTAGGTACCTCTGGAGATAACCTTTAGTAATTTTGGGAGTTACTACACATGTCTATTGGTGACCATGAAACGTGAGTTGACATTTATCCTCAGGAGCCAATAGTAGAAAAGAAGACATTGACACGTCTTAGATAGTATACCAAATGTTGAGTCTGGCAATGGATTCAGTTATAAAAACTGTTGATGATAATCCATCCTTAGCTTCTAGTCCTCAGTATTTTTCACAGGTCCCACTGGGCTGTTATATTAAAATACAGCATCTCTTGTTACCTGTGTTGTCTTCAAGCCTGTAATTGGGGCTGTGGTTTACTTTTCTCCTCCCAGGATTTTATACTGTTTCTGTTGGACCGTCTGGGAAGAAACAGAGAGAAGACTAGAAAGTGATTTACATGTTCCATTAGCATTTCCCTACATGTTGCCTTTCCCAGTTGGGATTATCTTCTCAGGCACTTAATGAGTGATAAAATATAAGCATATAACACATTAATTCCTACTACATAATCAGATGTAGAAACAACAAAAATAGTACACTAAATTGTCCTAAAGTTGTCCATCTATAAGATCATGTTAACTTGCCTTTCCCACTGTGAATTCTGCCTACACCCTGCTAGCTGAACCTGAGTGTCCTATAATTCCAGATAAGAGAACAACTTGGGCATCCACATTCAACATGTCCATAAAAGTTAGATTCCTTCTCCTCCCTGAAATTCTCCAGCATACTTAGGTGGGTGCTTACGACCTTTGATCCCTATTGAAGATAGGGATACCTTGTCTTCTAATCATGTTTCTCTTTAAATTATAGGTCAAGGTGAAGGGGCAGAGAGGAATCAGAGAGCAAGAAAAGAGAGGCTTCATATGTATTTTCAGTTTCAAGCAATGTGGCAATGGCTTATGGGATAACCAAATGATCTTTGAGTATTTTTGGCTCACTCAATACTCTGTATGGAGGAGCAAGGTCCTCCTGACTGACACCAACTATGTCAGCCTCGGGAATCCCTGGACTTCAGAACTATAGCCCCATTGCTTTTTTGCCTGGACCATGGAACATGTGACTTTTGACTGATTTCATTTTGGCTCACACAGTGGTGACCTTCAAGGCATTCACCTTACTTTGCGGCATTTGCTTTTCCATTGTCTAGATAACATCTTTTAAGTTCTTGATAGTTTGAACATCAGGGCTGGGGGAGTTTTCTTGCCCAATGGTGATGACCTTAAGAATTTATCTAGCCCTTCAGTGTGGTTCCATGGATTGAGCATCATCCCCATGGAGTGAGAGGTCCCAGTTCGATTCCCGGACAGGATACATGCCTGGGTTTCAGGTTCGATGCCCAGTAGGGGGCGTGTAGGAGGCAGCTGATCGATGTATTTCTACCACATAGATGTTTCTAGCTCTCTCTAAAAATATGTTTTTCATGTAGGTTTCTTGGGGTCTCTTTCTCATTCTTTAGTCAGTCAACTTCAACAGAATTCTAAACTCGGTCCAGGTCAGTAAGAGCTCAGATGCTAACCAAGGCCTCATCTACGTTTTCCACAGGAAGTTTTTTGACTCAGGATAATCTCCCCAGAGAGCCAATGCTCCCTTAGAGCAGCGGGAATTCACTGTAAACAACTCAGAGATTTTACTGGCATGACACAGTGAAGGAGAGGTTTAGCCATTAGACATACTTATTATTGGCCATTATTTCTTAACAAATAATATGCTCCATACCTACTCCTTTCCCATGTGAACCAGTCCAACTTTTTTTTTTTTTTATCCTCACCTGAGGACATTTTTGCATTTATCTTCAGATAGAGTGGGGGGGGGGTGTGTGTGTGAGAGAGAGAAACATCGATATGAGAGAGACACATCAACTGGTTGCCACCCACACAGCTCCAACAAGGGCTGGGAACAAACTGCAACCGAGGTACGTGCCCTTAGCGGGACCGAACCTGGGACTCTCTGGTCTGCGGGCCAACGCTCTAACTGCTGAGCCAAACAAACCAGCCAGGGTAACCAGTACAACTTTTAATGATTCACCTGGTCTATGGTCATGGAGTGCCCCCTTTCACACTGTGTGTATGTGCACATCTCTAACAGTTGTCTGGAATGGAGAGCACCCTTCTGCCTACCCAGCATTGCAGATCTTAGTACTGAGTTGTAACTAGTGCTGAAGATCAGAGGCTGGTCATCAGATTGGCAAGGAAGTTCTTCCACCCAGAAGAGAATGAGCAACAGAACAGCATTTTGCATTTGTATTCTATCTATTTCTTGTTACTTATCCTGCACTGACCTCCTCAATTTCTCTTTATTAAAAAGCAAAAGACATGGAGGCCCATTTATTTATTGCCCAGTGGACTGTATAATTTTCTACTGACTCCCATAGACATCCCTCAGATTGCACTGATGGACCTGTGTGGCCCTCATTCTTCCTTCTCCAGGAAGAAAGCAATGTCTTCAGCATCCCATCGTCCTCACCAACATTACCAGAACTGCTGAAGTGTCTGAGATGTTACTCTGCTTTTAAACTGACACGAAAGCCTGCCACAGATTCTCGGGTGCTGGTAGAAGACATTAGACTCCTGGATCAGAGGTGAAGGACAATTTGTTATTCACAAAAATGGCAGTGGGAACAGTATCTGGTGTTTGCACTGGTTCTCAATTTCCACAAGGCAACATGAAGCAGACCAGATCATATCTACACATTGTAAGAAAGGGAATCTAAATTCAAAAAATGCCAGTCTTTTTTAATGGATGGTAAGCATGCTTCCCTTTGCGCTGGAAAGAGATGCTGTTTCTATCTTCCAAGGCTCTTTGCTTTATAAACATCTTTTTAAAAATAGTTTAGAACAAAAGTAGCCAGTGCTTCTTTTATAAGATGTGCAGAAATGTGAGAGACTCCTGGGAAATTGGTTTCCAACAATGACAAAGGACTTCAATAAATGCTTGTTTTGGTAGGTTCCTTATCCATGATATGATACATGTTCATCCTTGCTGCTTCCTGATAATGGAATGCTTTAACCACGTGAGAACTGAGATTGATGAATCTCTCACTAAGAAAGAAACCAAGAAGGAAACTTTTAAAGTGAATATTTTGTATTTAAAGTGTATCATTAGATTCTTAATTAGTCACTCCCAACCTTATAAGTTACAGTGTAAGGCAGATTAAAGAATTGAGAATTTTCATGCCAGGAAGTTAACATTTGAGCCTAAACCACAGGATATAAGAAATGTCTATTTGGTGTAATTATAGAAGATTGTCAATAAAAGTAAATAAACAAAAATCAGATGGATATATATTCATGTTTCCCCTTGGCCTTAATATTTCTCCAATACTTTACAGTTTGAAAGGTACTTGAACTTGTTCCAATAATCAAAGGAAAAAAGTTCATCACTATTTTATTTTGCTTTCTTGTATACTTTTTCTTCAAGACTGAGCAGCACAGCTGTTATCTTCTCTAATAGAATATCCCCTACACGCAGGCTGGGACACATGCCCTTTCTCTGTATTGGTGTAATATGCAAGCTTATTTGTACCAGATTATGACCTTACAACATCACACTGGTTTGATATTTTTATATGTGTTTCCCCCACTGCATTACTCTGAAACTGGTTGCTTATGCGTCTTCACATTCCTAGTGCCCACCTCCCCAACTAATGCATGAAGGATACTCAATAAATACTTGTAAAGGTGAACTTAAAGTAACAATGTTGAACTCACCATAATATGGTTTAGAAAATTATGCCCCCAAAATAATAACTGAATGGAAGATGTGTAAGATATGTGAGCTAGAATAATCTTTAGGCATTCTCAATGACCTTTGTTTAGTTACAGCCATGTAAATATCCAAATTCTGATGCCCCTTGCTAGTTTTGTGAAATCTTGAAGCATTTAACAAGACTTCATGTTTATAGTGAAACCTCAAAATATTATATTGCTTATATACTCTTAGAAACGGAGGATTGGGTGACAAAATGAAATGCAAGGCTTTCTTTAATTTTCAGGGTCTAGGAGTCACATATTTATATCATCCAGAGTGGACTTCTCTTCCAACTCTAGGTCAGAAATGTCGGAGCCTCTGATGTCGCTCCTTTACCAAAGAGGTAGACTGAAGGTACAAATGCTTCTATTTCACCTTTTGCCCTTAGGCACAGAAGTTCTTACTGCATTTCTTTGTCATACTGTTTTTCTTCCTTCTGATGTTCAATGACTGCTGCTTGTGCTGCCTGTCTTGGCAGTTTCAGTCACCACCGTGCCTGACTGTTATTGCTGTTACAACCAAGACTGCCAACCCCAGTCCGGTGCACTACTCCCTCTCTTTTTCTTTTCTCTAATTCTCCACTTTCTTCTTCATTCTATTGCTACTTGTGTTCTAAAAACAACAGAAACCGTAAGCAGCACGTCTTTCTGTAAGGGAGAGCTCCCTTTCTGTGCAGGGAACTCGAAGGGTGGGGTGAAATAAGGGGCTCTGTGTCTGCGGGTTGTTCATGGGCTGGCTGCGTCTTCGGTTCGAGGCCTGTGTTCTCCTGGGTTTAGCAAGAGACATTTTGGAAATTTGAGAATTCTGAATTCTTGAATTTGGACTAACTGAATTTTCACTATTTCTCTCATAGGCAGGTCTTTGGTAACCATTGTGTCCCTATGTTGCCTTGTTGTTTTAATAGCAACATTTAAAAAGGAATAGTGTAGAATGAACAAAATACATGTGTCATTTAGGAGAATGAAAAGGTTGGAGTGAAGCAGATACAAGACAAATAAGGTTTCATGGGAGGCATGGGAGGCATGGAAGGTCAGGAAATGACTTTGGCTTGTTAGGAGCATGAAAATGGCAAGCTTCACAAGAAAGGAAAAGATGAAGCTATTGAACGGTGGAACCTAAAAATAATGTAAAGGGAAGAAGGGATAAAACAACAAGTTATAGACTGATAAAGACAACTGTTTACTTATGTCAGCTATTTTCAACCACTGTGCCCCAAGAGGCACACCGGTGTGCTGCAAGAAATTTTAAAATATGCAATTCCTGACTATTTCGTCAGGGGCACTGACCTCTTTTCCCTTAGACTGTCAAATTAGAAAAATGACAACAGCCAACACAACAACAGCAGTCTGTTGTGAATGAATCAAAATTATACTTTTTTTTTTTGCCAGATCAACAAAAAAATATGTCTTTTAGTGTGCCACAGAATTTTAGAAATTAGTTTATGTGTGCCATGAGATGAAAAAGATTAAAAATCACTGACCTATGTCATAGCCGGGCTCCATGGAAACACTGCATTATTTTTATAGAAGAAAAGTGTAGATCTGTGATTAGACATAACTGGGTTAATATTCCCACCAGACTATGAACTAGCTGAGAGACTAAAGTAAAATATCTTTAAGACTCTTTTTTCCATTATGTAAAAACTTTGCATGACTGTTGCGAATGTGGAATTAGATAATATATAGAAATCCCTAAAATACTGAATGGCACTGTAAATTCTCATTCGGTAAATATGTTTTCTCCATACTTCATGATTTGAAAAGACATAATCATTTCGTCTTGTAACAGTAAAATGAGTGTATTTTCCAATTATATATTTAGCAGGTGACATTCACTCTTTGTGCCATCTGGGAAATTTTGGACTTTTCAGAATATCACATGGCAATGCAGGAAGTAATATATAACAAGCACAAAAGAATTAATAGTAATCATACTTTCCATAAAAAAATTAAGCAAAAAGGGAAAATAAATTTTATACTTCAATCATTATTAGGTTAGTGTCGTATAAAATTTTCCTCCAAGAATTAAAACTCATGAACTGAAGGATGAACAAAGCTGGAAAGAATGTATATCCCACCCTAACAATAAGAAAACCAGGTGAACTACAAAATCATAATTTTTCTTGAACCATCAGAAAACTGAGTTCCTAGGGCAAGCACATATCCAGAACTGGTAATTCACGGGTAAATCCCGTGAATCTAGACTGAGAAATGGGTCATGGGGTTGTGTCATATGTGGCAGAGAACAAAAGAACACCTGGCCACTACAAGTGGCTAAAAAGTAAATCACCTAAAATTTTAACAAATTGCTGAAGGCTGAATGTAAGCGGAAATAATAGTATAGAATCTCTAGTGACCCCCTGACACAAGGGGAGTTTGACCTCAGTCACCAGTGCTTTTATGTGGATCCACATTAGGTACTTATGAGAAATATTGGAAGCAGGGTGAGAGACAAAGGCCAGCTTCCCTCGGTACTGTAGGTGCAGAGTAGAGGATTGGCCACCATAGTAGGCAAAGCACACAATCCCAGTCTTTTTATACCCCAGGCCACATTCTAAGCACAAAGCAATTCTATAAGAATATGAAGTCTTTGGTGCACTGAAGCTCTACTTCTAACTAAAATAACTCAATGTCCCAAACTAATGGTCTTGAAGTAGACAAAGCATGTCCTATTTTCCAGACATAAATAATTTTCACCAGTCTCAATTGTTTTACACTTTTTGTTTGGCATTTAGTAAAAAAAATAAGCTATACAAAAATGTGATGAAAAAACTATCCATTGTCAAGAGTCAAAACAATGGAGAAAACCAAACTTAGAGATGACCCAGGGTTGAAATGATCAGACAGGGACTTTAATAAAACTATTTATCATTAATATGTTAAAGGACCTAATGGAAAAGGTGAACAATATACATGAACAGATGGAGAATATCAGCATAAAAATAAAAATTATAGGAAAGATTCAAATAGAGATTCTAGGAATAAAATGAAATGTTAAAACAAATTCCTTCAATTTTCTTATTAGTAGACTCAGTATTGCTGGGAAAAAAATCTGTAAACCTGAAGACAGGTCATTAGGTATTAGCCAAAGCTGGAGGGAAAAAAAAGACTTATAAAAGGAAAACAAAAAGAAATCACTCTAGAGCATCCACATGTCCTGGGACAATATGAAATTGTCTGTAATAGTTGTAATTAGAATTCTAGAAGAGAGAGAGAACAAAGCAGAAGAAATATTTGAAGAGATAAGAGAAAGTTTCCTACAAAAACAGTCAGTGGGCCCGGCCGGTGTGGCTCAGGGGTTGAGCATCGACCCATGCACCAAGAGGTTGCTGGTTCAATTCCCAGTCAGGGCACATGCCCCGGTTATGGGCCAAATCCCCAGTAGGGGGACATGCAGGAGGCAGCCAATCGATGGTCTTTTTCATCGATATTTCTATGTCTCTTCCTCTCCCTTCCTCTCTCTCTAAAATCAATAAAGGAAAAAAAAAATTAAAAACAATGGAAAAATATCCTCAGGTGAGGATTAACAAAAAAAGATTATCGGTCACCATCAACTGCACACTACTTTAAAAAATATTTGTACCATAGTAACTTACAAGAAAGTATAACTTTGACTCCAGTATATGTAGTATACATTAAAAGCTTAGTTATGTGACTTAAATTTTGGGGGGAAATTGAATGTTGCTCTAGGGTAGCTGGTTAAAAATTTAGCTAGTTCCAGGTACCAAGTGTGCAAGGTAAATGGGTGAAGTGGGTCAGAGCTAAGACAACAGGTCGTGGTGGGAAGTGGAGTAATGGAGGTGATTGGTCTCATCGAGACAATGGTGATACTCAGATCAGTTTTTCAGGCCCAAGTTTTTTTGCAAAGTGTTTCTTACAGGACAGTGATGGATGTACAAATGGAGAGGAAAGTATTTGGGAAATTTTACAGGAAGTTGAAAGTAATTTGTCTCAAATCTAATCATAGAAAACATAGGTTTATATTTTTGTCTTTCTTATTCCTTTTTGCCTAATTTATTTGTAATTACATTTTAGAAAACTATTGATTCATGAAGAATAGAACATTTAAAAATAAAATTAGTGCTTCACTGCAACTCGTTTGAAAAGCACTGGTCCCTAGGCATTCAAACTAACTAAATAAAAATAAGACAAGTACAATAGATCTGTGACCAAACTTGGCCTTGGCTTTCCAATTTCCAAGCTTGCCTTTAGATACTCTAAAATTGAGACCTGTGCACCAGGAATACATAGTTCTCACTTCGTTTTCAGTCTACATTGAACCCTATGGAATTTAAAATAAGAATATTATGGAAAATCCAGTTCATGACATTATGCAGGGTCCTTTTATAATGATCTGCAGAAGAAATGTTTCTCACACTTTATTTTTCAGAGGAGTCATACTGATCTTATTACTGATCCTATTGAATTTATAATTCTCTCTTTAATGGTTGCTAAGGGGCTTGGAGCCAAAATTCTATCCATAATAATTATCAAAAGGCTTGTGGTATATTATTTAAATTATGTGATTTAATTTATGAAGGATTTTGCTTAATCTCATGTCTCCTACCTATTTGGCCAGCAAATTATTCTTTTCTCATAATACACTTAAATTTGTAGCAAAGTAAGGAAAAACTAGAGAGATAATATGTAGTAGGGAGGGAAGGAAGGATGGCAGGAAGGCATATACTCAAATATGCTTCTATATTGCTTGTTAAATATCTGAATAAATCTGAAGTACATTACCTCTTTATTATACTCTCATTGATACCTAGTGACAAAGATTCTGTGAAAAATATGCTAGAAAGGTCAATGTTAAAATGAATGTATTAGGGGGAAATTTACTATAATTTTCTATACATGAAAGTGGCAGTACAATTTCTTTCCTTCATTCAGAACTAGCTGTTCTTAACCAGGTGTGAATCTGAGAGTGACTTCATTATTGTTTCCATGTTCCTGCGTTTTCACAGTGTTTCAGTTTCCTGAATTAAGCCAGGCCCTCTGTAACCTCACAGATAACAGCATCCCACTGAGATAATATGCTTTCATTCCTAATGGCAACCTGAGGAGAAGATGAACAGCACGTATTATTACAGCAGTTGTATGGAAACTTCAGGCCAGATTCACATCCAGTAAAACTTGGTGCAACGGTTTTATGATTCCCAGAAAGAAGTTTATATGCTACTAACCAGGAAAACAATCCAACCTATTAAGAAAAATTATGTGTGGTTTTCAGCTTTCTACAATGGGAGTTGAAATTTTGTATAATTGATTGTACCTTATGTGGATAAAAAGAAAAGTTTAAAAGCAAACTACTCTGCTGGTAAAAGGAAGAAAAATATTGAAAGCCCATTTATCATCAGTAGTTTCATAACCATTGCTAAGCTTCATTTTAAGATTTTGAATGTATTGGGTTGAATTTCATGGAAAAAAGTAATTGTATCTCATCTCTAAAACTCACCAAGAACTTCTAGATTTCTAATTAAAGCTGCTAAGTATTTAGCGAACTTCTATTGAACAGGAGTATTTTCCTTGCTAGTGAGACAGAGCCATGTAAAATGGGGTATAGCAATCCACAGATAGAATAAAAATTGCTTATAAAAGAAAATGAATCCTCGTTCAATTGAAACAGCAGGGTCCAGAAAACATACAAGTCGCAACTAATTGCCTAGCCTGAAAATCGACTAAATCCCTGGGAACTATCCAAGGTCAATTTCCCTTCATCCTAAAACTATTCTCCTGAAGCACACAAAAAGTTTATTGACATAGACCGGAATATAAATAGACCAGAATAAATTAGAAAGTTTATTTTCAAACCCAAAAAGTATGGAGATGAGCTATTTTCTCAAATTTGTCTTTCTGATATACCAAGATATTAACACATATGCACACTCAAATACACACACACACACACACACACAGACATACGTACTTATGTATATACAAACACAAACTGAAAATATATAAATACACATACAAATAGACTCTCATTCAAATGTGGTAGTACACATATTTATACTTGTAAATATATTTACACATAACACATCCATAAATATGTGCACAAACTCATAGAGACACACTCACATATGCATGTAAATATGCCAAATTCAGAAAATGTCAATACCTAAATTTGCTATAAAGACCAACACAAAGACTTCCAACTTGGAAGGGAAACCACAGGACAGACATAACAGGAAAGATGAACCCAATCCAGAGCTAGCTGAGCAGGTGAATCTGACCTCCCTCTGTGGTATTTGTCCCCTACTGGCTTATTTCCATCTTAGCTCTGGATCACTGTGGATGCCTCCTGTCCCTCAGCCCCTTCCTGGAGCACATCAGCCCTCAGCCTGACGTAGGCCCCGGAGCAGAGGCAATCTCTGCATCTACTTAGGAAGAGGTGGACATACATCATCATTAAAACTGTTAAAAGCAGTATATCATCATTAAAAGGTAACTGATAGTGACTTTATGGTTAGGAGCTATCAAACCCTATTATCCGCTGGGACAGTCCCTGCTTCACCTAAGAAATGATATCACACTATAAAATCAAATCTGCAGAGCAAACAAAAATATATAAATAATAAATCAATACCTAAATGGATTGTAAAGTACAAATCACATAGAAACAAAAACAGCTCATGTTCTTACATCATTGGCTTGAATTATTGTCTTTACTCAACAAACATCTATTAAGCCAATATGTAAAAGTTTAAGATAAATGCTCTAGATTAGCCGATGGATAAACTGGCATGAATCAATTTGAGCTGCAGCGGAGGAGAACGGTTATTTTTAGACACTTACTACTCATACAGGCACTTTAGTTCTGCAGTTAGGAAGTCATCATCTGCACCCTGTCCCTCTTGCTCCCTGGACACAAACCTTGTCCTTGCCTTGGATGCAGGCAGTGTCCTTGTTTAATCAGTGCAGAGAAAGTTACCAAAACTCTTAACTGGAGGTGAAGAAAGAGAAATTAACCTTATGTTCTTGCATTTCAGCTTTTAAGTTTAATAAAGATTAGTTTGGGCAGCAACTGCCCATTATTCACAAAACAGAAGTATGTGATAGCTGGACTGGAAAACTAGAAGGCACTAGTGGCATAGACAAGCGGAGATAAGCACATGACTTAAGTGGGCATAGGCAAATGAGCTACAGTTTTCTAAAAGCTCTTATCAGAGAGGGATGAGTAACCATCAACTCAGTGAACTCCCATGAGGTCATAGAGTTACTAAACATAAAATCTTTATTGGAAAGAGAATGACGTAGCCATTTTCCCTAAATACCTTTCTAGAATACCAAGAAGAACTACCACTACAACAAAAGCAGAGGTAGGGAGTGAAGGAGGGAGGGAAGATAGAGATTAATTTAATTTTATTGTGAAGCATTACTATTATTGGTATGACAAAAGGTGCATGAATACTTAAAAAATATCTTACATCTTCTCATTTCTTTTCTTGGTTCAGTAAATGTCACTGTAAATTTATTCATGAAGATTCATACTCTGTTCATTTCATCTCTACCTCCTTTGCCACCCTTAACCTATGTCCTCTTTATCTTATTTGGTTTTCTCTTATCCTTTGATCTGTACATCTTCCATGCTTCTAATACATTTAGTGCCTTCCATTTTAAGAAGTCGTTTTGAAATATAGGAGTTCACTGTTTGGTAGACTAATGTGGCATCTACCCAGGAAAATTTCGAAAATTACCTTAATTTTAGGCAGATATGATAAGAAAATGCAAGTCCAACTCCTGCAAGTGAATCCATATGGTTTTAAATCTTTTATGTTTTGAACAAAAATGTTTACACTTCAAAATGGAGATCCATATAAATACTAATTAGCTTAATATAATAAACATTTTGATCTTCAGTGTGTCTTTTAACTAACGTTTGCCTGAATTTGGAAAGGTCCTGAACAGATTTTTATGCTGCAAGAATAACAAATTATGAAGACTAAATATATCTTTGAGATTTGCTACTATAATTAAAACCCACAGCACTATTAATAAGATACATTGAGTCTGTCCGTGGATTGCATAATCATTATTGTCCTGTATGGTTATTAGGCATAAATATTGAGTGGTTCATATAAGCAACTGTCAAAATTACTTTTACATAACCAAACTAACATTTTGGTTTTTCTTTTTCCATTTTGTGAGTGGGGCCATTACTGGTGATAACTTCCCCAAATAACATGTGTATTTGATCAGGATTATCTTTAACACAAACATCATTACATAATATAAATAAATGCTTCTTCTTTGATTAAAAAAAATGCAGAATCTTAAGTTTCTTTCATTGGATGGCCCTTCAGTTTATCCATGGTCCCAAGTCCCAGATTAAGAGTCCCTGCTGTGGTTTGTCTGTATTTGGGACATCATGGAGAAAGAGAATGGAATAATCATCATTATCTTCCTTTCTGCTTTTACATGAAATATATTTAAACCAAACCTGATCGCTGTGCTTCTCAAACTTTAATATTTGTATGAGTTATCTGAAGATATTATTAAAATGGAGATTCTTACTCAAGCAGTTTGGGCCAGGACCTGGGATACCTTACAAACTCAGAAGTGAACTGTTCCATAGCAAAGCTCTATGGAACACTAAAGGTAGAAGCCATTTAGTAAAATGGTTCATAATCAGGAGCCTATGAATCTCCTAAGCATTTATACACAGCTTTTAAGTTTCCATGAGCTCCAATAAATCAGTATAAAATTGTATATGTGGATGTGAACGTTTTTTCATTTCTGAAGAGCAAGTTCATAGTTATCAGATTCTACAAGAGGCCTATGACTTAATTAAGGTAAATAGCTACAGATTTAATTCATTCAATTTCTAGTAAGTAAACTAAGTTTAAGAAAGCTAAATTATCTGGTTCACACAATTTGTTATAAAGCCAAGACTTGCATCCAGGTCTCTGGTGCCTAACCCACAGGCTTTTAATGGTACTAGATTGTCTTTCAAGCTTTGATTAGAGAGAGAGAAAGTTTAAGAATTCAACAAATGAATGAAATAATGAAATAACCAATAAATGAAAAGAATCCATTCAGCAAATGAGTTTCTTTTAATTTATTTTTTTCTTCTAGGGAAAAGCATACTTGGCCTTGGCCTAGATTGGAGGAGAAAACTGATAGTGTCAATGATATTTAATGGCTTTGATATGGAAGAAGGGAAACAGCAAACACTGGACAAAGGAGAGTAGAGACAACAAACTCATACTTTAAAGATTAACCCCTCAATTTCTCTTTATCTCTGTCTGAATAAAATTCTGCAAATGCTCAAACATTCGTTAGTCTTAGTGTGAAAATAACCAATTATTAAATATTGACAAAATAAAAATCTTTGAATTCTCTTTCTAGAGAAATGTACAAATTATATTATATTTTCATTAGCCACTTTATTAAAAATACAGAATGGCAGAGGTACAGGTTCTTAAAAGAATTACCCCAGTGACAGGTGAGATGAATAAGACAGTAGTTTTATGTGTTTTCTAAAAATATTTTTATTGATTGATTGATTTTTAGAGAGAGAGAAGGCAGAGAGTGAAAAAGAAATATTGATTTGTTGTTTTGCTTATTTATATACCCATTGGTTGCTTCTTGCGTCCTGGTCGGAGATCAAATCAGTGGCCTTGGGGGGACCATGCTCTATCTAACTGAGCTACCCAGCCAGGGATGGCACAGTAGTTTCATAATGGGTTTAAGTCAATATTGGCCAAGACTTTAAGCTGGGCTATGATTCTGAAGGTATTAGGAGTTTCCAGACAAGAGAGCCAATTAGGGTCTAATATGGACACTCGAACACAGGCACCTGAGACCTCCATCTTCACCAGAGGTGTGTGCTGCCTTGAACTAAGAGCAGAGGTTTGGTAACTTGCCCAAAGGTCAATGGACTGTAAGTAAGATGTATAAGATGACACACAAAGAAAAAAAAATGCAACATGTATAATCATAGGATTTTTTTTAAAAGTATGGCTTTCCATTTAACTTCCAGTTATGAAATCAAGTAAAGATTTTCAGAGGAAAGATGCAAAACGGTTGCAAATATTCACCAGAGAGGATCCCCATCATATCTAGGTCAAGCAAATTCACTGCTATCTTGGAATCTAAGACATGACTAATATTAAAATCTAACGATGGCTCAGGCTTCTGTCAGCAGAATGCCTCGCTAATAAGGCAAATCACAAATACGGTTTTTATTCTCCCTCTTTGCCATCATGTACCTAAACCATAAAGTTAACTTATAACTTTATAAATTTTATATATATATTATATAATATAAATGTATAAATAAAATAAAAACGTTGGAGACAATAAAGACCATATTAGGTAACTCTCTTTACAACTGTTCTATCATGGTCAAAAGTGTTTAAAGAATTCAGAAGAGGTTTGGCATTTCTGGGGAAGCAGTTTTCTTCCAGGGTAGTAGCTGGGGGAAAAAATATGTCCGAGATGTTCCCTACCTGCAGCCAGAGATCTATTTAAATTTCAAAAGTCATCAGGTTCATTCCACTCTCCAACATCCATCCATGGTTTTCATTGACCTCAGGATAGTGTTCGAACACTTAAAACCGCCTTGACACCTTTCCTGATCTGTTTCTTATGTCCCAAATCTCCTTTCCCATAGGTCCTCAGTTCATATTTTAAACTTTAGTAATACAGACTTGAAAGACCTTCTTTGCACCCACCTATATGAAAATGTGTTTCTTCTTTAGCTTTTACTTTCTTTGTACATGGACCAACCTTTCTAGCCTGGTTAATGAACTCAAAACTGAAGCGTTACCTCTTCCAAGAAATCTTCTCCAAACCATTGTCTGGAATAATTGATCCTCATCCCAATCTTTCAATATATTTGCCTTAACACTTAATGTATTATTCTACTAACTAAGCAATAGACACATGGTAGGTACTCAGGAAATGTTTGTTTTTACCACTATTTTTGTGGTATGATTGACAAAAAAAGACATTTAAAGTGTACACTGTGACCCAGCTGGTATGGCTCAGTGGTTGGGCATTGACCCATGCACCAAGAGGTCACCAGTTTGATTCCCAGTCAGGGCACAAGCCCAGGTTGTGGGCCTGATCCCCAATGGGGGCATGCAGGGGGTGGCCAATCGATGTTCTCTCTTATCAATGTTTCTTTCTTTCTTCTTTCTTTTTTTTTTTTTGATATTTTGTTCAGATAGAGTGGGAGGGAGAGAGAGAGAGAGAGAAACATCGCCGTGAAAGGGACACATTGAGTGGTCACCACCAACACGACCCAACCAAGGCCGGGGACAAACTGCAACTGAGGTACATGCCCTTAGCAGGAACCGAACCCAGGTCTCTCCAGACCGCAGGCCAGTGCTCTAACCGCTGAGCCAAACCGGCCAGGGCTCATCAATGTTTCTATCTCTCCCTCGCCCTTCCTCTCTCTCAGAAATCAATAAAGGAAAAAAAAATTAAAAGAAAATAAAGTTACATTGTGGTGATTTTATATAAATTATGAAAGCATATTCAAACCATATAGTTAATGAACATATCCATTTCCTTATTTATTTGGTGAAAATATTTAAATTCTAGTGTCTTAGTACATTTCCATTATATAATACAATGTTATCAACTATAGTCACCATGTTGTACATTAGATTCTCAGACCTTATTCATCTTATAACCGAAAATGTGTATGCTTTTACCAACTTGGAGATATTTTTCCATCCACCAACCCTTAGCAACCATTTTCTACTCTCTGTTTTTATAAGTTTTATTTTTATTTGTTTAAGATTCCATGTATAAGTGATACCAGGCAGTAATTGTTTTTCTCTGTCTGGCTTATTTCACATAAATGCTCACAAGTTCCATCCATGTCATAAATGGTAGAATTTTCTTCTTCTTAATGGCTGAATAATATTCCTGTGTGGTTATGAGTTTGTGTGTCTGCGTGTATCACATCTTTATTTATTCATTTGTTGATGGATATTGATTGTTTCCATATTTTGGCTATTGTGAATAGTGCTGGAAATGAACATGGGAGTGCAGATATCTCTTCAATGTCATGTTTTCATTTCTTTTAAATATACACCCAGAAGTGGAATTGCTGGATCTTATGGAGTTATATTTTAAACTAGTTGAGGAACCTCAGTGCTGTTTTCATAGTGTAGACCTAATGGAACAGATAATGTATTTTCTTTATGTATTGAATTTTCTTATAAATATTATCTACATAGGGGTTTCTTGTATTCAAAATATGTGAGAAGATGACTTTTACATCCAAACTATTTCGCTCTTTTCTGTTCTTGCTTGCTTGCTTGCTTGCTTGTTTTTCTGCCTTTTTCTTTTTCTTTCAAATATTTATCAGGTTTCTATTACATGCCTGCCTGGTACCAATACCTAATACAGCATACTATGTACTATGACCCTAAATAAAATATTTTTAACTTCTAACTTTTTCTGAATATTGTATGCTACTTTGTTAGACAGAGATTATAAGTGATTTGGCCTTGTTATTCAAGTGTCTAACATAGTGCTAATACATAGTTGTTTAAATGGTCCATCTATCTAAGGTCCATTTAGAAGGACAAAACACATACTATTTGAGACTGAAAAATTCCAAGAAGGACAACAATAAATTCATTTATTTATCCATCAACTCACTAGTGCAGTCATGTGGTCTAAACAGAGCATTGCCCAGCAGCTGGTATTGCACAAGTGAAAAGGCCCGGCAGTGTGAAACCAGGGCATGTTCCTGGAGCTACACGTATTCATTATTCAAGTATTCAGTAGTATTACTGGAACTTTAATGATGCGATGTGAAGGCTGAAGGGCAAGGAACAATATAAACCAGAGAATCATGAACTCCTAGGTTTGGACTTGGTGGTGACATTCATAGACACTGAAAGGGGGTCAGGTTTGTTGGGGTTGATGTCACAGCAGTTTCTCTGTACTTGAAACTTATCATTTTGTTTGTTCTTGATAATGCATAAGAAGTGAGATGGGAGAGTTGGGAAGGAAGAGAAATTGATCCACCAGAATTCTCAGGTACTGAACGGGAGGGAGTGTTTGTTTTTGTTTGCCTCCCACTCACTGCTCACACCCTCACCATCAGTGGCCCAGTCTCTTCATCTTTCTGCTCCGTTCTCACATGTGGCCAGTATGCCTCCTAATGTATGCCTATGCCTCTCCCGTTTCCACTTCCCTGATCAATCTTGCAAAACACAACCTTACAAATGCTAGTCATATACCAGTATCTTCCTCATTTAATAAACTGTCTGCCAACTTCTTAAGCGCAGGGTTTATGTCGACCATGAAGCAGCCACCAAAGTGTCTGACATAAAAGAAGTATATGATGTATTGACATCTTAGTGTTCTCAAACCATGAAAACCAAGGTGAAGGATTCTCCATCACTCTTAGTTTCTCTTTATTGTGCTTAGCGGAATATTTGATTTTTAATCTGTATGTAAATTGCAAATGAAGATACATGATTTTTCATATGACTTTCCTTCTAAAATCATATTTCTGCATAGCAAAATAAGAGAAACTCTGCAGAGGTATTGGCAGTGTGGGTGGGAGAAGTACTAAACCAGGTGACTCTGCCACTTACCTGGCCCTGGGATGGGCTTGATAGGTGCATCTTTTAACCAAAAACCTTAGCAGTGTCCTGGTTGAAATTATAAAAAGAGAAAAATGACATCTCATAAAAATATTTTACAGTTCCACAGAGTCATTAGGAGTCCAATACATAAATATACATGTATACGTGTGTATACATATCTCTCTGTGTATATATATACACACACATACAATCTTTAAAACAGAGTCTGTCACACATAAAATATGTATTTAAATTAAATTTGTTTTAAACAGGAATAACACTGTCCCATACCAGGTGTTTTGTGACAAGTTATGCAGTCAACACATTTTTATTGTCTTTCACGCTTTTGCAATTAATGCACTATTTCTCCAGGACATTATCATCAATTGCACCAATGCTATTTTTCCAGAACTTGACTCCAAACTGCACACTGACTTATAACCCGCAGTTATTCTCAGACCCCTCTCGTGCTCACCCCCCATACCTCCAGGTTCGGCCTGGTCAAGTGAGTCAGAACTAGATGCTAAATTGTGCCTACAGGCACCAGGGCCTCCCACAGCTTCTGATACATGGTTAAAGTGAGAGTCAGGGCAAATATGGTTGTACCTATACAGGCACCATTGCAACTAGTAATTTTCAACCTGGAGGCAAAGTAGCAGGAATCCTGCCCTTAACGTATATATTACTATGAAACTGCCAAATAGACGTTAGGAAACATGTCTGCATCTGGAAGCTTCTTGTTTTAACTAATAAGAGCTAAACTTTTTAAGATTGATTTTGCACCCTTTAACTTTTTTTATTTTATTATGAAAATGTAAAACACAATTTAAAAGAATATTAGATATACCCCCTACCTAAATCCTACAACTAGCGTTATATTACGTTTGCTTTGTGCTTGGATATCTATCTATTTATCCCTCTGTCAATTCTTATATTTTTTGACTCAAAGTAAATTGCAGACATCAGTACCCTTCTCCTATACACTTTAGTGTGCATATCATAAACTAGAGTTTGATATCTGTTTATGATTTTTTTTCTTTTGGGTTATTTTATGAGGGTTTGAGAGATGTACATTATAGAGGTGAATCAAATCTAAGATATAATGAGCCCCTTAACCTTACTTTGACATTAAGAATGATAGCTAACATTTATTGAGCACTTACTCTGTGGGACAGATGTTAGGTATGTTAACCCTTTGAATTCTCATTACATCTCAATGAGGTAGGCCCTATCATTATGCCCATTTTATACATATGGAAATTAGAGCCTAGCACAGGTAATTAAGCTTACTCTATTAAGCTTCCTTTATGCAAATAAAATTTGCAGTCAGCACTTTAGAAGCCTTCATAATAATGGTTATCAGACGTCAGTCTGGACCATTGTGGTTCTTGACTTAATTTTTATGGCTATGACAATAAAAAATATATTTTTAACATAGTGAGTTTTCATAAACCTAATTGTGATCAATTCATAGAATTGTAAGATTATAACTCATAATTGTTTGATGTCAAATGACATTGCTTTTTAAAATTATAATAACAATAAACAGGTTTATTTTTTACAGTTAGTTGTTTTGTTTTATTGCTCTTACTAGAAAGAAAATATAAATATGATTTTATTTGAACATTTTCTGGTCCATAAAAATCCCCAAATTTGGGAACCCCTTGCTTGTTAGTACAGCTAAATAATTAAAGAAATCTCATACATTTAATCATTTTATTTTTAAAATTAAGATTCTGATTATTAGCTATTAAAGAACAGAGTTGCTATGAATGATTAATCTTGCTTGAATAGCATATTCTTTCTGAAGAGTGGGAAAGAGTGGTCCCACCATGTCCTTTTATAATCTTGCAGGACTCAAATCAAATGGTTTCCAAGTTTCTTGTTCTGGCAGTTGACCCTTATATCCAAGGGATGTTTCTTACTTTCTTTTTTGAGCATAAGCTAGAGAAGCTGCAAACACATTTTTAAATGACAAAGATAGTAAGGTTATCCGAATCATTTTATTTTATTTTATTTATTTCATTTTATTTTTTTTTATTGATTAATTTTTGTTACAGATGTTTCTCCTTTTTCCCCCACTGATTCCCCCCTCCCCCTTCCTCCCTGCCCTTTCCACAGACTGTTGTCCATGTCCACTGTTCATGCATACATGCATATAAGTTCTGTGGTTCATCCCTCCCCCATCTCCCCCCTCTTTAGGGGATTGTTAGTCTGTACCCCGCTTCCGCGTCTCTGGGACTACCCCATTCCTCAAACTGTTATGTTCATTATATTCCACAAATAAGTGAGATCATATGATACTTGTCTTTCTCTGTTTGGCTTGTTTCACTTAGGATGATACTTTCAAGGTCCCTCCATGTAGTCTCAAAGGATAAGAGATCTTTCTTTCTTACCACTGCATAGTACTCCATTGTGTATATGTACCACACTTTTTGATCCATTCGTCTACTGATGGACACTTGAGCTGTTTCCAGATCTTAGCAATTGTAAATAGTGCTGCTACAAACATGGGGGTACATATATTCTTTCTGATTGGTGTTTTATGCTTCTTAGGGTATAATCCTAGAAGTGGGATCACTGGGTCAAATGGAAGATCAATTTTTAATTTTTTGAGGTGACACCATATTGTTTTCCATAGTGGCTGCACCGGTCTGCATTCCCACCAGCAGTGCACTAGCGTCCCCTTTTCTCCACACCCTCACCATCACTCGTTGTTTGATGATTTGTTGATGGCGGCCATTCTGACAGGTGTGAGGTGATACCTCATTGTTGTTTTGATTTGCATCTCTCTGATGATTAGTGATGATGAGCATTTCTTCATATGTTTCTTAGCCATTTGTATGTCCTGTTTAGAGAGGTGTCTATTTAGTTCCTCTGCCCATTTTTTAATTGGATTCTTTGTCTTCCTTTTGTGGAGTTGTATGAGCACTCTATATGTATTGGAAATTAACCCCTTATCTGATATATCATTGGCAATTATGCTCTCCCATACAGTGGGTAGCCTTTCCGTTTTGATGGTTGTATCTTTCGCTGTGCAGAAGCTTTGGAGTTTGATGTAGTCCCATGTGTTCATTTTCTCCTTTGTTTCTGTTGCCTTAGGTGATGTGTCAGTAAAAATTCTGCTGCGTATGATGTCTGAAATTCTGTTGCCCACAGTCTCTTCTAGGATTTTTATGGATTCATGAATTACATTTAAGTCTTTTATCCATTTTGAGTTTATTCTGGTGTAGGGTGTAAGCTGATGGTCTAGTTTCATTTTTCTGCAAGTAGCTGTCCAATTTTTCCAGCACCATTTATGAAAGAGGCTGTCCTTACTCCACCGTATGCTCTTGCCACCTTTGTCAAATATTAATTGAGCATATTGCCTTGGGTCCATTTCTGGGTTCTCTGTTCTGTTCCACTGGTCTATATACCTGTTCTTGTGCCAGTACCAGGCTGTTTTGAGTATAGTGGCTTTGTAGTATAACTGAAATCTGGTATTCTGATCCCTCCAACTTTGTTCTTCCTTTTCAAGATTCCTTTGGCTATTCAAGGCCTTTTTTGGTTCCATATGAACTTTTGAAGTAATTGTTCTAATTCTGTGAAGTATGCCGTTGGTATTTTGATAGGGATTGCGTTGAATCTATAGATTGTTTTGGGTAATATGGACATTTTAATTATGTTAATTCTCCCAATCCATGAACAGGGTATGTGCTTCCACTTTTTTATATTTTGCTCTATTTCTTTTTTCAATGACCTGTAGTTTTCTGCGAATAGGTCCTTCATTTCTTTGGTTAAGTTTATTCCTAGGTATCTTAATTTTTTTGCCACAATGGTAAATGGGATTGTTTTCTTAATTTCTCTTTCTGTGAGTTCATCATTGGTGTATAAGAATGCCATCTATCTGAATCATTTTTTAAAAAATTAAAGAAAAACAGAATTCCTTCTGCTATCTGTAAATCTGATCAATAGTTACCAGTCTATACAGGATCATGTTTCAACCACCTTAAAATAAATCTTGTTGTCTTTGGCTCAGTCAGAGTTTGTCTGCTTTAATATCACTTTAACTTAAACTTGTACCATTCAAAAGTAATGTTCAATTGAAAATATCATCCTAAGTGAAACAAGCCAAACAGAGAAAGACAAGTTTCATATGATCTCACTTATTTGTGGAATATAATGAACACAACAGTCTGAGGAATGGGGTAGTCCCAGAGACGTGGAAGTGGGGTACAAACTGACAATCTCCAGAAGAGGGGGGTGGTGGGGGAGAGATAAACCACAGAACTTATATGCATGTATGCATGAACAGTGGACGTGGACAACTAACTGGGGAAAGGGCAGGGAGGGAGGGGGAGGAGGGAATCAGTGGGGGGAAAAGGAGAAACATCTGTAACAAAAATTAATTAATTTAAAAAAAAGCAACTATGACAATAATTCTGTTCATATGTCCCTGTGGGTCGGTGGGGAAGAGGGACGACAAAAGTATCAGTGACATTATAACTTACATAATTTTTGTACATGTCTACATTCAAAAGAAAATGAATGTATCTCTGTACAAATGAAAGCCGTTATTCTAGGCTATTTTTTCATTATCTACAATTGGCCTCTAAATGAAGAAATGATTCCATGAGCAAAGACCAAGTTAAGGCAGCATGACCCAAATAATTGTCCTTAAACCTGACTGATTCCTCATTGAATTTTCTGAATTTAGTCATTTAGCTTTTTTGTGTATGATTTTTTGGCACAGACAGAAAGACCTTATTTAACAGGCCCATTTGCATTTACAGTTACTCAGATTTGAATGGAGATATTCCAAAAATCATTATCTCTTAGAACACTCAATCGTACTTGATAAACTAAAGTAAAAACCAAACATACAAGTAAACTTTATTTTCTAGTAGTGCTGCTGAATCAAATGGTTTCTTCTCATATTTCTTGATATTTGCATTGACACAGAATCTCTCAACTAGCACACAAGTGTTACATAACTGCAACTCTTGGATTAGGTACTGGAATTTTGGTCAGTAGTTTTTTATTTTCTCGTTTCTTTTGCTGACTTAAACACATCTAAAATCACATTTTTAGAACCACAGTCTCTGCTAAATCTTCCCGACAAAAGTTTTATTTAGAAATACTTTTTTAAAATTCTCTAATTACTGTATTAATGAGTCATAGGAATTTAAATGAATACTTTTCTTATTTTTAATATAAAAACAGTGTATAAATTCATCATTTTAATTAAATAATGACAATCTTAGCATAAGTAAATTTACTCTATTTTAACATTGACTGCTGATATTGTACAGTGTTATAGGTCTACTCGTCATAGGACTATTTCAAAATGCTTGATATGCCAGATGACTAATGTCATTTGATAAGTGAAGGCTCACTATAAAAAGTCAAGCTAATGTGGGTGATAAGAAAGAAATGAAATGGGCCAGGCTCATTGGAGGGGAGATGTCGGGACTCAGGGAGGTAGACATATGGCAGATGGATCCTTCAGCAGGATGAGATTGGCCAAATTGGTTGATCAACCATCATAGTCAGGGGGCAAATGAAGAAGTGAAAATTGGAGAGTAAAGGAGAAATATGGTGGAACAAAGTGACCAGTGGAAATGTCAGAGCAGGCTCAGCAGCCACCAACAGTCACACTGGAAGAATGAATAGTGGTTAGTGGGGAAAAGGAAGAGAAGAGATCAAGAAGAAGAGTAAGCTGAAGCTAGCGGGTCTAAGAGGAGCTTGCAGAGTGCCAGCAAGAACCTGGCCTGACTTTCAGATGCTGTTCCAGCTGTCTTTTAGGTTGTTCCAGGTGCAGCTTACAGGTGCAAGTTTCTGACAACACCATTTAAAAGGTTCACTTTGATGATTCTTCGATCACTCACTACATTGTTTGGCATCATTTTAAATCAGACAACTGTACTGATAGTGCTTACAAATCCCAAGGACAAACAAGTAAACGTTTACCATCCAAGGTAGGAAATACTGTTGGAATTTGACTGGTGAGGCACAGAGCAGAGGAGATTCCGGAGATGCCCAGGGATGCTGCATGGGGTTGTGTATTTCCTGTAGGGAAAAGGGTACTCGACTATGGGAAAAGTGGGGGCTGCAACCCTGCCTGAAAAACCACTCTCCAAACTGTACAACTGGTCACCCTGGTGAGGTTAGTCATGCCTGAGCTCAGAGGAGGTATCTTCTGTTGTAATCTGTCCTTTCTAAGGGGACATCTTTTTTGTAATTTGCCTAAGGCAACTTAATGAAGGATGGGTGCCTCCAGGAGGATGGTTAATTGAACCTTTAAGAGGCCACCAAGCTATAAAATGCACCATGATATGGGGTCTAATTTTTCAGCTTTCCAAATACTTAACTCTGATCTTACTAAAGAAATAAGAGTGGCTCAATAGAATCAACTTTTGAGCAGCTCACATTCTTTCTTTATATGTACAGATATGGCTTAAAACATTCAATCCGTGTCTTATTACAAGGGGAATAGTATTCAGATCCCAGATCCCTTGATAAGCTCTTCAATAGTGTCTGTCAAAGGTTTACTGGGACTCATTGGCAGAAACATATATTTTATTTAATGATTCATATCTGCATACACACACTTGTGTATGCACACACACACATATAAAGCAATCATTTTATGAAAACTGTATTCTTAATATATGCAATGCACTCTGACTTTTATATTTTATTCTTTTCTGATTATAAAGTATGGCGGGAGCATACTTTTTCAAGAATCTCAACAAAAAAAATGTTGCAACTCACTAAATTGATTTCAAGACCACAAATTGGTTACAAACCACATTAGAAAACATTGATCTATAAGTCCCTGTAACTTGATTCTAAGGCTGCCCCCCTCCACCTTTTGCCTCTGGATCTCCTCATCCAGAGATCTCTGCAGAAATAGCTCCTTCTTTTCTTTCAAATTTCTACTCAAATGTCACTACTTCACAGAAGACTTTCTTTGTCATCCAATCTAAAGTAGATTTTCACCCTAGTTCTATGGACATCAATCTCATTCATTTATTTAACTGTTTATTGTATGTCCCTCCCCCAGAATGAATATACAACCTCTATGAGAGAGGAAAGTCTGTTTTCTCCACTGCTACATCCCCACGCATCCTGCCATGGTGGCAAATGATTCATGAATATAAATGCTTCATTGATCATATATGTGCATCTGTTCTGAAATTCACAAAGATTATTCTACAGTGAGAAATACCAGTTAGTGTTAACCTGGAAAGCATTATGAGCAGATGATTGTGCCCTTCCTTTAAGGGCATGTTCCATAAAACTCTAAGTTATCAAAATGAGGGAGAATTTAGTCATGTATTTTGAGTGACATTAAAATAAATCTCCTTAGTAGTACTTTTCTTCCACTAATGACCAGAAAACCTTGTCCCTGAAACAGCAACACTTGCTTCTCTGTAGTGTGCTTTAGTGGCAACTCCAAACTCAACGAGGTCTTCACTGTGCTCTAAGTGAAGAAGTGTCCACATTTTGCATGGCCTGCAGCTTACACAGTTTGGGGAACCGCTTTAAGAATAGAAAATTACAAATACAAGCTGTCTTTCCAATGCCACTGAACAGAAAGTGTAATGTGAAGGAGAAATGGTAAGAATAGTAGTCCTAACGGACTGCAGTGGAAATATCTCACTTACATAAATTTTACTGTGATGTTCAAGCCTCTCAGGCTGCTCTGGGGACTTTGGAGGGGCGTGGAAATGAGGCCAGCAATGCTGAGCTCCACTCACTCCACACGCTCTGCCTCTGCTTCTGGGGGCCCATGGAGTTGCAAATCTTTTTTTCTATAATAAAATAATAGTAGTACAACTTTTATTTACTGAATTGCAATCATATCTTTTTGTCTTCCTGCTTGAGACTGCTAATAGGAATCTTTGTTGAGAATTGTAGGTATTTCCCAAATCACTCATTATACTCTTAAATCCCCAAATTTTGTCCATTCCCTGAGATAGCTAATTAAATTCATGGTGTGTGGGTTTTATGATTTTAATATTAGAAAGGAAATGTATTTCTCACTTACAGGTGGGCAGGAGCTCTTTCTGCCACCCCCACACCAGTATGCAATTAGAACAAGAACTATGATAAGAAACCCCACCATAGGAGGTATATGAGAAAATACAAGGGGACCCAAGCCAGACATCAAGCATTAAAAATGAAATCCCAGCATCTCTAAGGAATTGCTAGGTGATATGTAAAGGACATATTAGTTTTCCATTGCTGCTCTAAGAATATACCAGAAATGTAATGGCTTAAAACAATGACATTTGGCTATCTTACAGTTCTGTCAGGCAGAAGTCCTGGACAGATTTCAGTGAGCTAAAATCAAGGGAACATCAGAGCTATGATCCCCTCTGAGTCCCCAGTGGAGTCTGTCTCCTTGCCTTTTCCATTTTCCAGAGGCTGCCTCATTCCTTCATTCCTGGCTTCTTTCCTGCTTCCTCAAAATCAACAATGTTGCATGTCTCTATTTTTTTTTATAGTGATGTCTTCTTCTAACCACAACCAAGAAAGTTTCTCCATTTTCAGAGAACCGGTTGCATACACCAGGCTCACCAGAAAATTAGGATATCACTCCATCTTAAGGTCCTTAACTTAGTTGTGATCTGCAGAGTTTCTTGTGCCTACGAGGTAACATATTCACTAGTTTCAGGAATTGGCATGTAGATGTCATTGTGGGGAGGCATTATTACTTCTTCCACAGAATGATCAGAGTTTAAGAAGGGTAAATCTGGCAAAAATGTGACAGTAAGCTTGGAAGCTATTAAATGGCTGCCACCACTACTCAAGAAAGAAAAAGTCTTCAGTGGAAATGTTGGTAGTTTGAGAAGAAAACTTTGCTGTGTAACATATTTAAGAAGGGCTGGCAAAGAGGAACGAGAGATAGGAAGAAGAGGAAAAAAGCTGTTCCAAGGTTTACAATTTGGACAGAGTATTCAATGGTAGTTCCATTCAGGAAGATGGAGGTTAGAAGAGAGGATAATGGATAGTGAGCTTATATCTTTATAATGATGTAGAGTTCCTGTGATAGTTGTGCTACACTCAGGTGAACAAGTACAGATTCCCATGGAACTGAAGCTCAAATAAAAAGATCTGCACTGACCCCTGGCCAGTTTGGCTCAGTGGTTAGAGTGTCTACCCTCGGATCAAAGGATCATGGCCTAAATTCCTGGTCAAGGGCATGTACCTGGATTGCAAGTTCCATCCCGGCCCCTGGTCGGGGTTGTGCAGGAGACAACCAATCAATGTCTCTTTCTCTGTCTCTCTCTCCCTGTCCCCCTTTCTCTTCCCCCCTCCCACTCTATCTAAAAATCAATGGGAAATATCCTCAGGTAAGGATTAAAAAAAAAAAGATCTGCACTGAAGATTCTGATTTGCACATTTTCACTCATGTAGCAAATATTTCTGAACACCTGCTACGTGCCTAGGTATGGGAAATGGGAAAGATAAATTGAGTAAGTACAATTGGAGCTGATATAGGGTCTGGTTTTTTGGTGAGTGTGGTGCAGTAAAGCCAAGTGAAGAAGAGCAGGGACCCTGGAGTCAAATTGCTTGTGATTTTTTTTTTTTTTTTTTTTGGTACATGCCCCTAGTGGGAACCAAACCCGGGACTCTCTGGTCTGCAGGCCAACGCTCTAATCGCTGAGCCAAACCGGGCTGACTTGCTTGTGATCGAATTCTAATTCTGCTATCTCCTACAAAGGTCACCTTCAGCAAATTGTTTAATCTATTGTGTTTTAGTTTCTTTTCTTCTAAGATGGACATAATAATAAAAGTATCTTCTTCATGAGTAAAGTTCTTAGAACAGGACCTGGCACATATTAGCTTTTAAATAAATACTAATTATAACTATGAAAAGGCAAGGAGGCAGTTATAAAAGGGTATTCTTAAAGTAAGCGTTTGGTTGGTCTAAGCTGGAGAGTAATGGATAGAAAGTAGAGAGGGACATAAAGACTCATAAAATAATCTCTTCTTCACAAGGGTGTGGCCTTCTCAGAGCTATCCCCTGGAATTCCTAGCTCCTAGACTGCTTTTCTATAGCATTTTTCTAAGAATTATACAGCTAGTAACATTCAGTTTCTGGAATGACGATCATTAATACGAAAATACATGCTATTTACTAATAACATTCAGTATTTAAATTGCATAATAAAGCACATTTATTCACAATTTATGTATCTAGGTCTAATAGAAGAATTATTTTTTCAGTCCTAACATTAAGTTAGTGAAAAACTCCTTACATTTATGTGTCATATAAGGCTATTCTGTTTCAAAATCAGTATCCAAGAGACTTCTCTAATTCAGAGATAAATCTGAAGAAGGGATGATATTAATACTTGTCCATTTGTAAGATAGTAGATATAAATGGGTTGTCTACCAGACTACTGGCCCCAACTTTTCCAAGTTTTTGAGCAAGAAACACAAATGGAAAAACAGTTTTGACTTAATTTTCTATAACCAGTTACATATATATAATTTTACTTGAGTTATGAATTCTTGGAACATCTCTTTATTTTTATTTACAGAAAAGAGAGACCCAGAGACTTGGATTATAGTAAAATCTTGGTAAAGAGGTGAAATTCTCAACATATTGGCATAGTTATCATGGACTGAAGAGTTATGTGTTAGGCACTGTATGAAAATGCTATAATTCATTTATTCCTTAAAACAATTCTACAAGGCAGATGTGATCTTCATTTTTAAAAAGAGGAAATTGAGAAATAAAGTAGTCTGACTAATAGGAGCAGCTAAGATATGAATCTAACTATACTTGAAACACTTTTTATTTTGGTTTATGATTGTTTTATTAGTTCGTTTTTGCCATGTTTATTGAGCATATAATATATGCTGGGCCATTATGAGTAATAATTTCTAATCCTATAAAATTTTCTGTGTTTTCTTTTTGTTACTCCATGATGAACAATAAGATCTCCCAACATTTCTAGAAAAGGATTCATGGTGCAAAACTAATTATATTACTCCCATAGCACAGCCTCTCCATATATCCTTGATGGATTTGGAAATAGTCCAAAATTAAGTGCAGTAATAAAATTAAGTGTGCACTAGATGCTTGGCACATGCTAGAAGATTTAATCTTTATAACAAACACTAAGTTAGGCATTCTATTGCAGGAGAAATTGACATTCAGAGGAGCTAATGGATCTAATGACTGGGGGAGCCAGATTTCCCAATGTGTCCAAAGGAAGGTGTTTCTCTCTGGAAGTACTGAAAAAATAGCTCTAGGCTCAAATAAGTGAGGCTGTGCAGCATTCTCCATGCCTTCCCTAATTCCTCATAGTGTGCATTGACCTGTAAAAAGTTTTTAGAAACTCTTCTGATAAGGAAACCTCTTTAGTTTTGTTGAAGTTACCATTTCTAAATTTATGTGACCATATAGGCTGGGTAATAACAAATGGCACCATTTAATCCATGTATCACTCATTCTGTTTAACCAGGGTCAGCTACATAATTTGTGGGACCCAGTACAGAATGAAAGAGTAGAGATTCTGTCAAAAGAAGGAAAAAAAGTGTTTCTTTAAAGTTATTAAATATAAAATCTTTTCCTTTCTTTTGCAGTCTCTCTCGACATGTCATTGTGTTTATTATTTGCTATTCATTGTTGTTTTAAGTAAAAAAAAAAATTAAATTATTAGCATGAGGTTTATTATTCATCTTTATATTGTGTAATGACCGTCTTAACTGCAAATATTCGAACATTTAATGCATGTGCAAAATCACATAAAATTATAATTCACATTTCATAGCTTATACATAAATGTGTATTCCATTCTTACTACAACAATGGAAACTCTTCACAAAACTGTCTTGAGTTTTTATTTCATTTCTTGATATTTATATATTCTACCAACACTCTACTTTCAGGTTACTCATGAATAAGAACTGAAAAGGAAAGGAACCATGGGTTGCCCTATCTTGACCTTTTATTCTGTATCATCATTTTTAGTGTAAATAGTTGGCTAACACAGAGAAATGACAGGAATAAGGACTAGGTTAGGATTCCTTGGTTGTTTGTGTTTCTTAAATAGCACTGCTTCTGTCTGCATTCAAAGCGAGTTCTGGTTCAAATGGAAAACATGACCTCTTCGTGTAGTCAGCACCACCCCTCTCCTTACTCCTTCATAGATGGGAAGGCTTTTACCTTGAACTCACTTTCTCTGTGTTGGGTTGAACGCCCATGCATTGTGCCTCCACCAGAACTCTGCTGGTGGACCATCAGGAGGAATATATTATGCACACAGGACAGCAAGGAATGGTGGCCATGCATATTGGATATGTGTCCAGTGCTCATACACATGCTCCCTTGTCACCTTGGATTTCACTTACAGAGCAGAAGTTCAGAGATAAAGTTATTAAGAATTTTAAGGCAGCAAGAGCAGAGCATTAAAGCAAGAATGTGTCCTCCACAGCAGGGCCCTGTGTGACTGCATAGAGCACATCCATGGAGCTGTCCCAGTGATTAACCCAACTTCATTTGAGATAAAATTTAATGCTTTTAAATTATCAAAACACCGCTTTTTATTTCTAACAGAAACAGTGGCCTATTTACCACCATTTCTCTCATTTAAAAATGCAATCCAGCCTGTCCATCATGGCTCAGTGGATTGAGTGCCATCCCATGGACTGAGAAATCAGTCCCCCTTCAAATTCCCAGCCAGGGCACATGCCCGAATTTCAGCTTGATCCCCAATAGGGGGTGTACAGGATGCAACTGATCGGTGTTTCTCTCACATCAATGTTTCTATCTCTCTCTCCCTTTCTCTCTAAAAAAAAAAAAAAAACAATTAAAAAATAACATTTAAAAATGCAACCCATGTTCACACGTGTGGTTTAGTGTTCTAGCAGTGAGCAACTGCGCTCTACATTATCTAACCCAGTGCTTTTCAAGATGCCTTAGTGGGAAGAGTTTTACCTTCCGATCCATCACCAACTGATAATTTTGTAAAACTGAAAAGCACACACCTGAATATCCTTGTCATGTTAAATTGCTGTAAAAGTATTTACATGCTTATTTCCTCTGTCTCAGTTTATCTAGATGGTGTTCAGGAACAAATTATCTGCAAACCATACCGCACTTTGAGTAGCACTGATCTCGGGGATACCCCATAATTGCATTTTAATTGTATAGATGATTGTTTTATGTTAGTCCCTAGAAATGAACTGATTAGAAATATTATCTGTCTTTTAATTCACAGACGGATGATAAAGGAATACATAGCTGTCATGTCTCTTACATTTCTATCTGATGAAGTAGTATTAAAGGATTTCTTAAAAAATTAATTCTTGATAATCCAGAAACTGTTACCTGACTTACTTGAAATTCTCTTTTATAAACAATAAAATAAAGTAAACTTATTAATTAAAATTTACAAATCAGTATTATATATTAAATACACAATTTTTAAAATTTTCTTGGAATTTTCATGGGAAAAAGCAAACATCCAGACCCACTGAATGTGTCTGGAAAAATGCTGGTGGTTTCCCAGGACCCCTTGGATATGTAGCCCTCTGTCCTTTCTCCCAGTGACAGTTAATCTCTACAGAGTCTCTGCTGGTTATTCCTTTACTCTTTCACTCCTGAGCTTTTTTGGAAAACGTATCACAATTTTTCAAGTTTTTGGCAGTTATTGCTATTAAGCACAATTCAATTTCCTCAACTTCCAGCTGGTTAAGTCAAGACAAGCAACATGAAAGCTGGATGACCAAATCCCATGTGCTCTTTAACATGGCCAGGTTGCCACAGGAAAGAAATAGGAGCAGGAATGACACCATCGGAAGATTTTCCCAGTGGAGCCAATTTGACTATACTATGGTCACTCAGATGCCAAGTGTCTGAAAGATGTTGGGAAGGCGATTGCTTCCTGTCTCTAACAGTATTTAAAATGAGAGGTTTTCTCCTTTTAAATTTATTATTATTATTATTATTATTATTATTATTGATATTAGAGGGAGAGGGAAGGAGAGGGAGAAACAGAAACATTGATGCGAGAGAACATCGATTGGCCGCCTCCTGCATGCTCCCTATGGGGGATTGAGCCTGCAACCTGGGCATGTGCCCTGACCAGGAATGGAACTGAGGACCTCTTGGTGCATGGGTCGATGCTCAACCACTGAGCCACACCAGTCAGTTGAGGTTTTTGCTTTTTTAATATTTAAGGTACTTCTTGAAACATCAAGAAAGACTCTCTGAAAAGGAAAATAACTTGTCAACTTTTCTCTATTAAGGTGGTGTGGAGAGAGGGATATGGGGGGAAATTAGAGAACAAGTTAATATTTAATAAAATTAAAACTATCAAAATAAAGTCTTGAAAATCATCTTTGTCTTTACTCAGTTACCACCCCACCAAGCACACCTTAAAGCCCAAACGTCACTGAAAATTTATCAAGAGTGAAGCAATTTTAAATTCTTTTGAAACCAAGTTCCAAATTAGGTTAATTAGCAAGGCCTATTCTCAGTCCATGAAACAATAATTTCTACATGGATCTAAGAGACATCAAAATGACTCAAGAAATTTATATTTACATAAAATTAATTTGCTTATATTCGGTCTTCAGGATTATCCTAGCTTTTAGAGATTTTTACATGACTAGGAAGTATTAAAGCAATACACTTTTTACCAAACCACTTATTAATTTCAGTTACTTTGTAGTCTAGAAACTTCAAAATCATTATATCCAAAATACTACTCAAGCTATGACTACATTAAATAGAAAAAGAAAACTTTCTATTCTCTAATTTAAAAAGAGAAAGAACTTCTGAACCATTTAAGTTGAAGAAAATAAATTTTAACAGACACATTTACATAAATAATCACTCCAATGCTACCCAAAATATCATGTCGCATATTTACTATCAATTTTACAAGGTTCTGTTGGAAAGCTATTTAATATTTGATTGGATACACCAGAAGCATCGATTATATGTATTTATTTATCTCTAATATTAAATTATGGTTCTAGGGAAAGTGTGAAACTGTATTTGTGAACGTAATATGATATGATTTATAGAATTAATAAATCAGACCAACCAGGTTTAGTTCTAATTTTTAGACATATTTAATAGTGCAACATAAAACATAAAGTAGCATAAGGTGTCAATATATTGTCGCTGTGGAGAATGGGGTAGCTAGAAGACTAACTCTGACTGTTTCACCAAGTGATCACAGCTGTCAAGGCCTTTTTGGCCTAAAGGTCTTGTTATTTGGGAGGATGAATGGAAAAACTCATCCACTCCCTCAGTCAATCAACTCTTCTTTACTAACCCTTACTCTTGATTGGATATTGTGCTCAGTACTGGTGTTATAACAAATGTGAGCTAGATCTGGATCTTGGCTTCTATGGACCATGCCGTCTAGCACTAGTTACAGTTTACCAGATACTATAACCCAAGCCCAAATCCACATGCTGTGATACAATATGAGACCTGTGCCCTGGAGAACTCATTCATTCCCTCATTCGTGTCTTCAGTCAACAAGTTTTCAGTACCTGTTATGATCCAAGCATGCTTCTGGAGTATCCAAGCACTCTCCTGGGTCTTTCCACAGCAAAGATTTAAAAAAGTTTCTTCTGCTCTAGCAGGATTTATAATCTAATAAAAAAATAATAATTATAAGAGCCCCATCTATCAGCTTTTTAAACAAAAGATATATAATGTAATACAGTGAATAATACAAGAAAATGTCTAAAAACCTAACTCGCACAATTAACCATCTAATACAATAATCACATAGTTACAATATACATACTTCTTCATTGTGTGTGGTAATAATGATGAAAGAGAGCTTGAGTAGATGAAAATTGCTGCAGTTCAATTTTTAATATTAATCTGTTCTTTTTCTAATGTCTTAAGAGTTAGAAAAATGGTAAGCCTTTAGTTTGTGTCCACTTCTTTTATTTTATATCTAACATTAGGAAGTGCTAAAGAGCTCATCCACACACATTCCCTGAATCATACAGAAACAGAAAGAAAAAGAAAAAGAAAAACTGAATTGCTAAAGAAGTTATAGTGCTACTCACAGATAATAGATTCAATATTATCATCAGTAACAATGGGCACAATTTACATTCGTAGATTTTACAAACTTTTACTTGAAAATCACTGAATTGTTCTCTCTCAACCCATAAGCCTGGGTTAAAACCTCTTGCTTTCAAATGCTAAATTGGAAGAATTCTTTGCTACTGTTTTTTTGTTTTGTTTTGTTCTGCTACAGACAATTAATGTAAGCATTGGATAAAAAGCAATATAACATGGGAAGCAGCTGTTGGAGAAAACTGAGTAAGGGACATCCAGAAAGGCAACAACACTGGGAAGTCATCCAGGGAGGACTCCTTGCAAAACCTACCTTCCTGACATTCCATGCTGTTGTAATTAGAGTGTATGCATTGCACTTTAAAAGAGAAAGGTTTAGGAGAGAGGGAGAAAAAACAAACTGCTATAAGTACAGATAGCTAAACGTAAGAAAAAGTATGGGGAATATCTCAAGTGGAACTTTCACCTTCTCTTTCTATGAATGTACTTCAGGAGGCCATATATGAGATATTCCTCTTTTCAAGGAATAGAACTGGCTAAAAACCAGTTTCTTTTGGTTTATGTTTATAGAAACATGCACTAGAGTCTGTTCAAGACATGTCCAAGAAATTTGATATGTTTATGCTCTAAATAGAAAAGAGCCTGACAAGTCTAAGTCCTGACTTTACCACTCACAACAGTGGGGTCCTGACCAGTCAGTCCAGAAGGAACCTAAGGTCTCCATTCATTCTAAAACCTCCTGTGTGTCATCTCTCTGTACGTCTCCCCTCCTGTCCTACTTGCATTCCTTCAATTCTCCTCCCTCTGTACTTCAGTGTAAGGTCTCTGTAGCTACCACTGAAACCCACACAGTGAAAGTATCCCAAACCTATCAACTTCTCCATGCCCTGCTTCCTCTTTCTCACCAAGAGCATTAAGAGTAGGATCAACAAATCGAAATACTTTCTCATCTAAACACAAACAAGTAGCCATGATGGCTCAATTTTCAAACTAGAAAAATAAAGCAAAACATATTAAAATGTTTCTAATAGGTTTAAGTGCTTTGCAGAATGAGAGAGATTAATAAAATACTGGGAGTGCTGGACACAGACAATATTCACAAGGTTCACATTCCTTTCAGAGGCTCTTGAAAGTCTTGAGACCTAACTGATAGAATGTACACCTAAATTTTGAAGGAACTGTTAAACCTATTCATATAAACTAGACAATTTTCTCAAGATTTATTCTTTTTGTCTCAGACTCACTAGACCCCTATCATCAAGTGTTAATTCACCCATGTGGAGAAGCCTACTACCTCTCCAAACATTTGGAAAATACGTAAATTCAAGACATTTTCAAAGAATTCACATCATCTCATTCACAGGCTGCTTGACCTTGTTTGACATTCTTCAGCATTCTTTTCATGAGGAGTCCATGGCGGAGGGGCTGTAACTGATCTGTTCACTTCAGCACTGGAAACGTGAGGCACTTTGCTTTAGGTTCAGTTCTGCTCGGTTATGCTACCCCTGTTTGTCAGTAGGTAAAAACTTTCCCCATTCCCCACAAGGCAGTACCTTCCATGAATAGTTGCTTTAGACAAGCATTCATTGTTCCAAGGGTTTGATTCCTCACTGAGCAAAAGCGACAGCATTATAAAGATGCCAGTTTAAATTTTTTTTTTTTAGGCTCGAATTTTTTAAAGCTAGAAAGAAACCCTCACTGCTGAGGCAGTCATGAAAGAAAACCTCTTTTCACAACCCCTGGAACAAGTGGATGAAGAGAGTAAGAGCGAAAGTGCAGAGACTGGGAACCTGGCTTTTTTCCAAGGAACAGAAAAAGCCACAGTTAGAAGAAGTAATTGAACACTTTGGAAATCTCTTTGAAGACCTAATGCAGTGGAACTTTTAAAAATGAATTAAAAGCTAAATGCATAATAATTCCATGTAAGAAAATATAAATGAATGTTTGAAGTATTAAGTAATGAATTTATAAATGTTTAATGTAGTGAGACCTAGTAGTAGCACCCTTTGGTAATGTGTGTTTAGCATCGGCAATGTCGTTACTTGGAGGAGACAAATGAAAAGCCTGGCAAAGTTTTAACTCTTATTATTGTATGTCTCGAATGCTTTGCTGGGTTCATGGTTGTGATATTAGCTCTTATTGATCACCTTTACTCAGTAGAATATTGTACACTTTCAAACGGAATGTTGAACATAGGCAAAAAATAAAAAAGTAAAATAAGCAGACAACTACAAAAAGTATTCACTCGTTCATATTGTGGCTAATGATACATTTAACAATCTTGTATTTCATTTATAGTAACGGGAGGGGCAGTGTGTTTACATGAAAAATGTTGGAATAGATGTTAGCTCTGTTAAGAGCACACACAATATGAGATTTAAAACATATATTGTTACATGTGGTATTTTTAAATTAAAATTACATGAAAATCATTGATGCTTGAAGAACTTGGATATTAAATCAGATGTGTGTAGTGGACAGTGGAGGCTGAGACCTAAAAAGAAAAAGGCCTCAGAAGTTTTATCTCTCTGAAGGAGAATGTGTTGTCTGCTAAATGTGGTATAAGATGTTTTGTATTTAGTAGATAGGATCAAGTTCCGGCAATCCTCCCTAAAGATCCCAATGGTTTCTTTGTGCTAGATTTCCCTAGATTCATTTTTCCTTACTCATCTGAAGTGACTCCATCCACAGGAAGCCAGAGAACAAGGTTGGGCCCACCAGCTGTTTTGCGGAAGGAAGTAGGATCCTTCCATATGCCAGGAAATGCATTTCAGGGATACATGCACAGGAGGATTGGAGGTAAAGTGGCAAAATGTACTGAATCGAAAACAAAAGACTGCACCCACTATGCCGTGCCCAATGTCTCATCCATGACCAGGTGGCTCAGCTTCCGCTCCCTGTGGAAGAATTTCAGCCTTGGGCCCACCCAGCTTTAGCGGGTCATCCGAGGCTGCAGTCGTCTAGTTTAGTGCGCTCCCTGTGGCCTAGGATTGGTGTCCTGCTTAGGGGGTCCTGGAGGCTGAAGAGAGAGCGCACCAGCGCCTCAGGCTTGTTAAACTTCGATTGTATTTCTTTGAGCTTGGGTGAGAGCAGGCATTTTCTCAAACTCTCCAATCCCTTTCCTGGATCTTCCTGGGTTATGCTGAGCCCTCCCCATATCCAGTTCCTTTACTGGACCTTCCAGGGTTTCATACCCTTATCCTATCCGGTTTCCCCCAATTTTTCGCAGGCTGGACTCCTTCCTTTCATGTTTGCCACATTGGCTCTCAGTGCGCATGACTCATCCTCTGGCTTCTACTGCACATGCGCTAATAAAGCCAGGAGCTGTGATGGCTCAAATAAAGCAAAACATTTTACGTTTTTTCTAATTGGTTTGTGTGCTTTGTAGAATGAGAGAAGCTAAAAATAATAATAATAATAATAATAATGAGAGTGCTTGACACAGACAATATTCACAAGGTTCACATTCCTTTCAGTGGCTTTTAAAAGTCTTGAAACCTAAATGTTATAACGTAAAACTAAATTTTGAAGTAACTGTTAAACCTATTTATGCAAACTAGCTTAGTCTGTTTTATCCCTTCCTCTTCGTTAATAACTACCTACTGTAACACCTACACATTTGCATGCATGCACACATGCACACTTATACACACATACACTTGCACATGTACATACCAGCAGGCTAATGTCATTCTACTTTGGAGCAATTATTTTCCACTAGACCGTATAGATGCTGCAGAGGAGTAATAGTCACCTAGCACACAGGTGTTTAAAGATGAGAAATAACTCTGATATAGTAAAATGTGACAGCATCCTGAATCAGAAAAAATCAAATAAAAATAACCGAATCTTTGGGTTGGAAAGGATTTAAAAAATTATCTGAGGCTATTTCTGACTGCCATTACCATGGAAGACCACTAATTTCTAGTTTTTGTTTTGAATTTAGTTTGTGAAATGACTTTCCAGCTTGCCCTACAATATGTTCCCTGTATGGAAAAATATTACCACATTTTTTTTTTAATGTGAAGATAAAACAATGAAACTGATTTTCTTTTTGAGTCATCTTCAGTCTCTAAAAACAATTCCTAAAATAGAACTGCTAAAATATTCTACAGCATGGAGCATGGTTGGAATAGGCTAATTGAGGTGAATATTCGGAATAGTATCTTAGTACTGATTTTATAGTCTGTATCTCTATATGCACAAGCTGAATTTTAATACTAAACTTTAGTAAGTTTAATACTAAAATTGACACATAAAAACACATTGTATCTATTGTTGGCATTGAGCAATAGCATGATTTCTTTTTTAGTATATCTCCCTTTGTGAAAGCACAGTCTGACAAAATTTCATCATTTAATCTTGCTCTCACTCAATTATCTAAACACAAGAAATGTTCTGATCTGAATTAAAAATCTGTTTAGTATCAAATTGAGCAGATACAAACTCACTTATGAAAAGCTTTCCCTTGGGATAAACTCTTAAATTCAATAACTATCTAATTAGAATATTCCAAAGAATATGAGCACCTAGTTTAATTTATTTCAAGCACCAAAGAATATTTCAGCAATAACACTTAAACACTAATTTGACCTGGATGGTATGGCTCAATGGTTGAGCATCAACCCATATACCAAGCGGTCGCTGGTTCAATGCCCAGTCAGGGCACATGCCCAGGTTGTGGGCTTGATCCCCATGCAGGAGGTGGCCAATTGATGTTCTCTCTCATTGATGTCTTTATCTTTCTCCTTCTCCCTTCTTCCCTCTCTAAAATCAATTAAGAAAAATTATGGAAAACAAACATTGATATATTAATTTAAATTTAATTATACAACATAAAATGAAATCATTAAGTATACAAAGATTATGTTGAATCATTAAGTGTTTTTAACATCGTTCACATATTATAATATTTAAAATAATGAATTAAATCTGCAAACTTAATCATTCTAATCCTATTAAAGGTTGTATGGAACTTGGAACACTCTTGGTATCTACAGAGACATTACTAGCTGGATATTTATTGCACCTAAATCATGGAATTCAGTGAATAAAAAGGACTTTTTATTAAGACAGTTTAAAAAGTAAATGTGTTGCCCTGGACAGTTTTGCTTAGTGGTTAGAGTGTCAGCCTGCGGACCAGAGTCCCGGATTCGGTTTCCGCTAGGGGCATGTGCCTCGGTTATGGTTTGTCCCTGGCACTGGTTGGGGTCGTGCGAGTGGCAATCAGTTGATGTGTACACCCAGTCAATGTATAGACACATCGATGTTTCTCTCTTTCTCTTCCTTCCTCTTTCCCTTCTGCTCTGTCTTAAGATAAATGCAAAAATGTCCTAGGATGAGGATAAAAAAAAAAAAAAGTAAATGTGTTATTGTGTTTTGTTTTCATTTGTTTTTGCAAGTGTTCTAAAAAGCCACAAAATAGGGATGTGAGTACACATTACAATGTATTTTATATCTAATATATCTAATGAGCATTAACCTTTAAGTTCACTAGTAATCCCATGGGATGTTACCATGGCATTACAGAAACAGGAGAGGACATAACAGCTTTCTCCGTTTCATTTTAGAATTTACCTATTACAGTACATAAATATTAACCTACTTTATAATAGTGTTGTTGAAGCAGATTCTACATATGTTACTACATCATTCTAGTATTTAACCACATTTTCTGTTAATTAATCATCTATTGATCTTTAAAGGTCTCACAGCACTTCTCAAACTCTATTCTCATTGGAGGTTGGTAAAATCTAATAACCATACAGTATATTATTATCTTAGAAATCATTATTTTTTTCTTATTTAAATATGTTTAACATCTTAGTTTCTCATGGATCTGGTTTTACAAATTATGTCACTCTTTGCACTACTCTTCATTTTTTATTTGCGTTGACCAAAGAAGCATCTGCATCTTACCTGCTTAGAGTTACCTGTTTCTTATCATCTTAAAATTATGCCAGGTCTCATGGAACATTCAATGCTTTTATGTATTATTAGTTTTTCCTCACTGTATTTTGTGAAAGTGGCTTGCACAGTTATTCTGAGATCTTTTTCTCTCAGGCTATGCAGCTACTTACCTATGCTTTGTGTTCTTGTTCTTCATTCTAATGATGTCTACATGGTTAGTGTTATTTATATTATAATCATCTCCTCCCAGATGCTGATGGTCTAATTATATTTAATCACCATCAAACTCAGAAAGCTCTTGGTCTCCTCTGTTTTATTTGAAGCACTCTTTAAAAATATGTAGTTTTTTTCAGGACACTAAAAACAAAAAGTGAATCAATGCCCCTTTTGAGTTACATAAAAAATAAGCAATATGGATTATCCAGTAGCCAGAGATATTATTCTGTCTTATGTGATCTATACCCTGGATGTCAAGTTGATCTTTATCATTCCCTTGGAATGTCTGAGTTAATTTAATAATTTTAACTTACAAATGTGCTACAGTTATAATAGTGTTATGGTGGTGTTCAAAGTGACTTCAGTTAAATTATCGTTTTTAATACTGGAAGGTAGGAGATAAAGCAGCTGGCTTATAAACCATTCACTATTATTGTGAAGGAGGAGAAATAAGGATGCTATTGGGAGGGACAGGGAGTAGGTAATTCAATATAATCTTCTTGGGAAAAGCTGAAAACTGGACCTCTTTGCCATGACCTGCAAGCCTGGTCAAATCAGACCTGAGGAGGAGCGACGGGAGACCAAGCAAAACACAGAGACTAAGAAAGACACAGAGACATTCTAGAGAGAAAAGCTGGGGCCAGGTGGGACACTGCTCTCTGGTGGAGACACAGTGACCCTGAACTAGCTCAGCTAGTTTATTATATAGCCAATTGAAGGGGGGGTGGCTCAAAAACTTCATTGTTCTCAAACACCAAATGTGTCCATCGGCCTCTGAGCTCAAGTTCCAGACTGTCGATACATTCTTGCCCACGACTCGGGACGCTCCTGTGTGGGCCTTGCCAGCACAAAGGATCACAGGTGGCCTTGGGACTAAAGGCTCCTGGGTGAGACCATGCAAACTTCCCTGGTAGAGGAAGCTCCTGGGCGAGTTGGTGCAAACACCACAGGAACAAGAGAACTTGGCTCCCCTCCACACTTCTTGGTAATGAACTGATACTATTTGTGAGAAAAAGAAACCTTATCTATGGAATGTTCTTAGCAGGGTGTTCCTTGTTTAGGATTGCTTATGGTAAATAAACCTATAATATGTGGCTTTATAGAGTCTGAGAAACATGGAAGTTTGATGACCATCTGAGGTATGCAGTAGAGGTTCCATGATCTGAATGCCCCACTGCTGACACTGCTGAGTGAGACAAGTGAAGGCAATGAAGCGTCCATCACAGGGTTGTGGATCCAGTGGGTATACACAGTGGGAAGCAATCAGTTTTCCCCTTGGAGAGAGAATTTGGAGAAGGATCCTGCAGTTGTCATCAATACTCTGTGCACAATGCAGATGCACCAAAGTACTCCGGCCACTGTCATGGAGAGTAGTGTACAAAAACGGTAAATGCACATTTAGGCTGGCAAGTAACTCACAGGGGGGAAAAATCTAGATAATTAAACCAAAAATTAAGTAATTTTTTTCTGTTTCTTAAACTCAGTGGAAAAGCCTCAAAATGAGACAGTGATATGACTTGATTGCTTGAACCAGCAAACTCTTTGTTACATTATCAGGGTTGCCACATTTACAACTTAAAATGAAACAATTCAGCAAAGTGCACAGGAGATATGAGGTGAGAGATCCAGAAGTACTGGCATCGAAGTGGAACAATTACCTCCTATTTTCATTAGTTCAGGTTAACGACTAATGGAGAAGCTGCGTGTCCATTCTGGCTGTCTATGATAGGGAACTCATCCTACACCTCACTGTTAGTGTGATTGTGATGGCAGTTTAACTTGGGGAACAGGTTCTCTATGAACTGGCTTCTGCAGCATGGCCTGTCTGCTGGATGAAAGCTGAATGGAGGTCACAGAGAGCATAGTACAGGGTCATGTTGAATGTGATGTTGAGGATCAGCACACCACATTGGCGGTGCCCCACGATGATAGAACTGACGTGCAAATGCATGGCAATGAGAGCAGGGGAAATGTTCGAGGGCTGACAGCATCGTTAGAACAAGGAGCTCTTAAATGTGATTCATGAATTCATAAAAATCCTAGAAGAAAATGTAGGCAACAAAATTTCAGACATCATACCCAGCAGAATTTTCACTGACACATCACCTAAGGCAACAGAAACAAAGAAGAAAATGAACACATGGGACTACATCAAACTCAAAAGCTTCTGCGCAGCAAAAGATACAATCATCAAAACAGAAAGACTACCCACTGTATGGGAGAGCATAATTGCCAGTGATATATCAGATAAGGGGTTAATTTCCAATATATATAGAGTGCTCATACCATTCAACAAAAGGAAGAAAAAGAACCCAATTGAAAAATGGTCAGAGGAACTAAATAGACACCTCTATAAACAGGACATAGAAACGACCAAGAGACATATGAAGAAATGCTCATCATCACTAATCATCAGAGAGATGCAAATTAAAACAACAATGAGGTATCACCTCACACCTGTCAGAATGGCTGCCATCAACAAATCATCAAACAACAGGTGTTGGCGAGGGTGTGGAGAAAAGGGGACTCTAGTACACTGCTGGTGCAGCCACTATGGAAAACAATATGATGTTACCTCAAAAAATTAAAAATTGAATTGCCATTTGACCCAGTTATCCCACTTCTAGGAATATACCCTAAGAAGCCTGAAACACCAATCAGAAAAAAATATATGTACCCCCATGTTTGTAGCAGCACTATTTACAATAGCTAAGATCTGGAAACAGCCCAAGTGTCCATCAGTAGATGAATGGATAAAAAAGCAGTGGTACATATACACAATGGAGTACTATGCAGCTGTAAGAACGAAAGATCTCTTATCCTTTGAGAAGACATGGTGGGACCTGGAAAGTGTCATCCTAAATGAAACAAGCCAAACAGAGAAAGACAAGTATCATATGATCTCACTTATTTGTGGACTATAATGAACATAACAGTCTGAGGAAAGGAGTAGTCCCAGAGACGTGGAAGTGGGGTACAGACTGACTATCTCCAGAAGAGGGGGTGGGCGGGAGAGATAAACCACAGAACTTATATGCATGTATGCATGAACAATGGACAGAGACAACAAAGCTGGGGAGAGGGTGGAAAGGGGGGAGGGAGGAATCAGTAGGGGCAAAAGGAGAAACATCTGTAACAAAAATAAATTAATTAATTAAGAAAAATAAATAAATAAATAACGATTTCTATTATTGCAGAAAAAAAAAAAAAAAGAACAAAGAGCTCTCTGCAGAGTCTTCTCATTTCCTATGGTAGAAGGCTTCCACTTGGAAGTAAGTTGTTTTTTTTTTGGTTCTCAGTACATACATCTACATTCCCCAAAATTCATATGTAAAAGTAGTTCTAATATATAAAAATGGCTGGCTCTTGAATCAATTTTATTTATTATCTATGATGTTCTTTGCTTGTTTATGATGAAGGTCCTGCCCAAACCATTCTTCATCTTTATCTTTCACTGTAACACACACACACACACACACACACACACACACACACACACACAGACCACTCCAAAGCTGAATGACTAGGTAATCTCACTATTAAGAAATCTAATGTGTAGCCAAAGCAATGATGTATGAAGAAATGTGGTATAGAACAGTATTTCTCAAACTATATTCTTAGTTTGACTCCATCAGCATCCCCTAGACATCAGAATCTCCTAGACTGTAAAAATGTAGATTGTTTGGCCTCAACACAGATTTGGAGCAGGGAATCAAAAAAACTTTGTTTAGCATGTGTTCCTTGTGACTTGTAAGAATGATGATTATTACAACACTGGATAAGGTGTTTCTGGAAAAGTTGTTAGTGTCATATGAATGTTTTCTTTTCTTTCTAAGTACTCTTGGGTGAGTTATAAAAATCTTCCGAGCTTTAGTTTCTTTATCTGTAAAACAGAGCAATTAAATGGGATGGTCATGGAGGGCTAGTCCAGGTCTTATTAATACAATTCATTGTCTAGAGACTCAGTTTAAGTGTTTTAAAATTAACTATTCAAACAAACGTTGCTCTCTTAGAGGATTTTTCCCTGGGCTTGTCATTTTTAGTATGCTCTGGGGAGACTTCCATAGCCACAAGAGCAGCCACACTTTGGGAAGAAAAAAAGTATGCTTAGTGAGGGAAATGCCAATGGTTACAAATTCCTGGCAACTTGCTCCATTCTCTAAGGAGTTGGCAATGTAGCTGCTCCATCTAATACAATGGGATGGGATCAGTATGTTAATTAACAAGTTTTTTTTTTGTCTCTCTGAGTTGCAAGTCTATGAATTTCCTCAGGAATTTATATGCAGTACAGGTCTATTATTTTTACATCTTAGTTATAAGCCATATACCTAAAATACTTCAGTTGAAAGTTTAGCCTTCTGTCTCATAAATAACAAAACTGATAGAAAATCTTCAGTGAGAAGACTTAACAATTATGAGCTGCAAGATAACAGAAAGATAGATTGTTGTCATAAGATAATGGCCAGACTGTAAGATAAATATCAAGGCAAAGTCATGGCAAAGTCTGGTCATTTATCAAATGTAAACATTGAAGAAAAGTAGGATACATTTATCAAGCAACTGCACTAGTCCAAAAATTGTGTTTCTCTCATCCTGGCTGATCTATGATTTAGATGCTGTCATTCCACCTGCCAGATGTGTGTGCAGCTAAATGACTTGGGTGACTACTGCATTATTTAGGGTTATATTACCTTGATTTTTGAATGATGATTTTATTTCGACCAAGAAATACCTTATAGTAAGAAAAGAATTAAGAAAATAATTGATTTGGCTTATTTTTAGTTTTTTTTTTTTTCTTTCCGTTTAGAATGTTTTATGCCCTCATATATTTCCTGAATGGGATTGGGTATGGTTCACATCAAAATGCATATTCAACACATTAGTAATATAGAAATTCAAATGAAAGCTAAAACCTGGGAGAATTATGTTAAAATTGTTTTAATATAGGCATAACAATTCTAACAAGTATACTGAGTGCTTCTACACCTCTTACTCCCTGACATGTGTGTCCTACTGACCCACAAGTCTGATACATCATTCCGATACTTGACAGCTGTAATGTCATCCATAGTCATTTATACCTATTACCACTATTAAATTACTTCAAAAAGAGGCCACGATTCTCCACATTTAACCTGTTATACATTCCAACCATGATGATGAATTTGAAATCCATTTAACTTCTTAAAAGAATGATGTCTATAGGCCAGCTTCCTCGAATGGAGAGCAGCAAGCCCCCAGTAATCAGTAAGCTGAGACATTATAAGAAAATCTTTGTATCACTGATACAGGTATAAGTATATAAACTTTATTTTCAGATGTACTTGAGAATGGAATTGCTTATAGACATTGTAAAGATTTTCTTTCCATTTTACTCCCTAAACATTCAAGGCACTTGAGTATGGTGTATTCCTTCCAGAATCTTGCCTGGTCCCTGCACTTACACACTGTTCCTCTCTCAGTGTGAAAGATACAAAACCAAATTAATGAAAATCATGAGCCATAAAATATGGTTACCTAAAGCTTTTCATTTTTTTCTTTCTGCACTTCTTCCTTCATTCATTTATGTGTTCAACCAAAATCGATTAAATAGCTGCTATGTGTGGGGTATTGTCTATATTGTTAAAGTTAAACAAAAAGAAGAGAGATGAATAAGACACAATCTCTTCATTGAGGAATTCCTATTCCAATGGAGAGAATAATAACTATATTATATATATATCACCACAGCCATATGTATGTATGTATGTGTGTGTGTGTGTGTGTGTGTGTGTGTGTGTATATATATATATATATATATATATATATACATGTATATATATGTTTACGTGAAGACAATAGTTTAGTATGACTGAGAGAAATTTGGTGTAGAGTTAAGGAGTCAGTGTGAAATGTACAGAAACATAAGACAATTTTAGAATATAAAGGATCTTGTGTACTTTGTTGAGGAGTTTGAATTTTATCCTGTAGGAAACGAAAAGTCATAGGATTTTTTCAATATAAGAAAAAGGGAATTGTGTCTGACTATATTGATGGCATTGTGAAATAAATAAATATTGGAGATGGCAAGTCTTTGCCACACTTTGTATGAAAAAAACAAATGGGGAGTAGAGGTGATGGGAAGGGCATTGACTAAGGATGTGAGATACCAAATTGACAGGCCTAGATAAATTATTTACGAATATGACAGGAAGGAATGACTCAGGGATGACTCTGTTTTTAGTTTGAAAGTATAAAATTGCTGTTTAAATTTAAAAAAAACACACACACACACACCAAAAAAACAAACTTTGTGATAAAATTACAAAACTATTTTCACCACTTTTTATTTTATCAGTGTGACCTTGGATTTACTAAAACTCTTTATGCCCACATTTTCTTACTTGTCAACAGGTATAATAATTACTTTTGCCTCATAGGATTGTTATGCGGATTAATTAATTAATTAATACATTCAGTGATATTAACATGGTGCCTGGAGTATAGTAAGTGTTGAACAAATGTTCTTTATTATTATTGTATCTCTTTTATTATCATAGAACATTATTATTATCAACTGATGTCATGATCCAAAATAAAGAATTCCAAGAAAGATGATGTTAAGGAAAACATAACATCTCATTTTGGACTACTCAAACATTTTAGTCAAACATCTAGGTAGAAGAGACAAGTAGAGAGTTAGAAATGCAGTTCTGGAAAGAGATGATAGCTAACATATAAACTTGGCAGTCAGCTGTATACAGGTCACAGTTGAGGCTATGAAATAGTTTGGATTGCCTAAGAAAAAGTCCGAGAAAAGAAAGGAAGGAAGGAATAATGACAAATCAGCTTTCGTGGAAATACCAATACATATTTAAGCAATGGGTAGAAGGTGAGCCTTGCTAGTAGCCTGAAGATCAGTGAGAGATGTAATGAAAGGATGTGGAAAAATGGGTCAAATAACCAGAGATATAATCCAATAAGACTAAGATGAAGAAAACGGAATTGTCAAATTCTAAAAATAGGATATAGCCTGAAGAGTACTCATTAGAATTCAACAAATGATTAATGTGAGTGAAGTAATTAACTAATATGAAAATTGAGAAATCGCTGGTGACAGAAAGTTATTTTCATACTGTTTCTATCACATTGATTAGCATGTAAATGCACTGAAAATAAATATTAGACTAAAGAAAGCAGTTTAAGCAATGTTAGATAGGCAGTTCAGATTTCAGTGGGTTAAGTTATAACAAGGAAACGAGGAAAGCTATGATTTGGTAAAAGTGTAACTGTAGACATATTTTCTGTTAAAGTGAGTTATATGCCCTTTGCTCACATACTGTTATTCACACCATTGTAGGGGTAGGTGAGTCAGCAAATTTTATCCACAGGTTTAGGAACAAAAAGTCTAATTATGAAGAACCCAAGAAGATTAACTGGAGGGAAAAAAGAAGTAAACATTTTGAGTCAGATAAACTGGATACAAATTAAATGCCAAAGAGTTCTATGTATAAATAATAATCAATTAGAAATTTTAGTGGTAAAATGATTCTATTTACAGAAACAAATGTGAAATATGATAGCTAAGATTCACCTTAACAGGAAATGAATTAGACTTATAATATTTGTGTGCCATAATGGAATGAATACAACAATTTCTGAATGGGAAGATGGGAAAAATTATTTACTTTCATATTTGTTTATATATTTAATTTAATTTTAATCAAAATTCCAATAAGATACCTTTGGAAAATTTAAAAATCAATTCTAAAATTTATCTAATTAGACAACTTTTGGTAACATAACTTAGAGAAAGATGAGTAAATAATAGAACAAACTTGTAAAGCCCATTTAAACAATAATTAAAACTTTAAAATCAATTAAAAGACAATAAAAATATCTCAATGGACATGGTTCATGAATAGATTATGAGCTATTCATTAAGTTAAAAGCATAATTACTAACGAAATAAAGACTAACTTTATTAATGATTAAATGCATGCAAATTAAAAACACAATAAGAAATACTCTTTTTTTCTTTTGAATCCTCACTCAAGGATATTTTTCATTGAGTTTTAGACAGAGTAGGAGGAGGGAACAAAGAAAGAGAGAAAAACATCAATGTGAGAGAGAAACATCGATTGGCTGCCTCCCGTATGACTCCTACAGGGCCAGGGATTGAACCCACAATCAAGATATGTACCCTTGACAGGAAACTGAACCCAAGTCCCTTCGGTCCATGGGGCCAGTTCCCTAACCACTGAGCCAAACTGGCCAGGGTATGAGAAATATTCTTTTATTTAATTTTTTTTTTCTGATTAGCTGATACTTGAGGGGCACTTATTATATTTAACACAAATAATAGTATGCTTTAGATGTTTATAGTCTTTGTCCTATAAGTACATTTCTATGAAGCTATTTTAAAGAAATGAAAATATACAAAGTATTTTATTTAAATATGTTTATTAAAACACTATTCATAAAATAGGAAAATATTGGAAGCAACCTAAATGTCACACAAAATAATAAATGTTAATTATGACAGTTCATACTATATAATATGTCAGCATTAAAATTATAATTAGATGGCAAATAGTTATTACAAACGTTTGAGTAAAAGGCTAGATGCAGAAATATATGCAATTAGATTTAAACCAGAATATATCCCCGATATTTAAATTATTTTTCTCTAGGGCTCTGAATGATTCATTGCTTGGCTAAGGATACAGTAATCTAAATAGAATAATTGAACTGTGTGCAATTAGAGGCATATCAGACAGCTGTTATTCTATTCACTTAAATTCAGTACATACATTTACTGTTACTACCCAGACTAAAATAAATATGAGCACTTTTCAAAATTAATTGATCAAAGATAATATTAGAAAAATGTTGGTCAATTAAAGTAGCTAATGTATAGGATAAAAATTTATTGAAATCTAATTTTGCATTTTATGAACAAATGGAAAATAAATAAGAAATGTAAAAGGTAGTAGAGTAGTTTCTAGAAGCACAACAAGTGGCCCAAATCTGACAGCTGATGTGTCTACAGTTGGAAACCAGTTAGAGGGATTAGTCTTGAGGAGCAGGCATTAGAACCACATCCTTAAGAGAGGATTTGTGTGGACACATCTCTGGGAGCAAATTACCCCAGATAGGATTGCTCTATGTGTCTGGCAAGAGAGAGTGTGTTCTAAAAGGTGGATATTATAAGGATGATGAGGATGAAAACTATGACATGAAATTAAAATTTAAAACAATTTTTAGATTTCTGCCCACATATCATGATTATTAATTTTCTGACATTTCATTAAAATAAACGATCCAAAGAAAGTAATTCTGAGAGTAAAAATTGGTATAGGTTACAGCAGATCAATTTTGTAGAAAATAAAGTTTAATTGTAATTTTAGTGAAGAGTATAAAGAGCACTAGGGCGCAACTCCAGACACCCGGAGGCTGTCCCAGTTAAACCATTGCCACATAAACAAAGTTGAGCAAGATTCATAGTTGTTCTAAACTTCAGTTTTCTCAACTGTAAAATAAAAGATTTGTTTTTAAATTATCACTAAAGTCCCTTCTAGTCTTAAATTCTCATGACCCGTAATTTGAATAACAGCCACTCTACAATTAAAGCAATAATAATAACTTCATTTATTGTTATTATTTAACTAAGTGTGGGACAGGGTATTTCCTATATATTATTCTGTTTAATCATTGTAATGACTTCAGAAAATAGGTTCTATTATTCTATTTTTTAAAATTTTTATATGTTTTTACTGATTTTAGTTTGTTTGTTTTTGTTAGAGAGAGATGAAGGGAGAGGGAGAGAGATAGAAACATTGATGAGAGAGAAACATCAATTGACTGCCTCCTGCTCACCCGCTGCTGAGGATTGTGCCCAAAACTCAGGTATGTGCTCTGACTGGGAATCAAACCAGAGACCTCTTGGTGCATGGGACAATGCTCAACCAACTAAGCCATACTGACTGGGCTATTAGTTTCACTTTTAATAAGAAACTAGGAATTTAGAGAGGTTAATTAACTTGCCCAAGGTCATATAAATGCAATTGGCAACATAAGGATTCAATTACCAAATACCAAACTCACAACCATTATACAATACTTCCTCTCCATTTCTACCAAATACCAAACTCACAACCATTATACAATACTTCCTCTCCATTTCTACCAGTATCTTATTTAAGCACTCAGAGTATATTAACATCTGGTTGCAAGTATGTAAGAAGTTCATTAAATTTACTTGATGTAAAAAAAATTGTATCTTACTCTTGTTATTTTCTGTAGCATCTAGTAGATTGTCTTACAGATATATCTTTGCTGAATATGCTGAAACAGCAACTGTTTCTCCTTATACACAATTGTTGAGATATGTTTAAAAAAATGGGAAGAGCATGTTGAAAATTAGTCCATAATTGTTTGATCTATGCAGTTTGCTGTAAACTTGGCACATCACTTCAACATTGTATTAACATGGTTTCAATATTGTATTAACATAGTTATTTTTATAGTGTCTTTGCCACAATTTTTTATAAAAAGACTACATTTGTCTCTCTAATGAAATTCACTGGTTAACTTATTAGTGAAAGACAAGATTTTCGAAAGCCATCATTTTGCTCCATATATTATAATTAAAATATTTTGATGTAGCTCAGCCAGTTTGGCTCAGAGGATGAGCATCAACCCATGCACCAGGAGGTCGCCAGTTTGATTCCCAGTCAGGGCACATGCCCAGGTTGTGGACCCTATCCCCAGTGGGGTACATGCAGGAGGCAGCCAGTCGATGTTCTCTCTCATTGATGTTTCTTTCTCTCTATCCCTCTCATTCCCTCTCTCTCTAAAGTCAATAAAGGAAAAAAATATGTTTTGATGTAAGACATGCACAAATGTAGCTAAGTAAAGTTTATGTTTAATCTAAATAATGAGATAAAACTGGATAACAGATACTTTGAGTATTTTGAACTAATCGAATTATACACCACCAATAAAACTTTATTTTGTAGGCACTTTGAGAACAGCACTATCTAGGCACTAGAGTTGCAAAGAGGAACCAAGCCCTCTTCCTACCCTTAGGATTCTTTCAGTTCAGTGGAGAGATACACATGAAAAATCAGTCAAAAAAAGAAGATAAATGCTTTATAATTTGTAACATAAGCACAGGGAACAACACATTACGTTTACCTGGACATGGTGAGAGGATGGAAATTAGGACACATTTCCCAGAAGATGAGATTTGCTTTGTTCCCTGAATAAACATTGAAAAGAGAGAGGATGGTATTACTATTAAACATACAGGTCAAGTAAAGGCCTAAAGGTCTATGAGTTTGGAGTATTTAATAGGAAATACAGGTTTGAATATCATAAGTGAGTTGGGTTAGAGTAATGAATTGAGCATCATCAATATCCAGGTATTAAAATCTGTACTGCATCCAGCCGGTGAGGCTCAGTGGTTGAGCATTGACCCATGCACCAAGAGGTCGCTGGTTCGATTCCCGGTCAGGACGCATGCCCAGTGTGTGGGCCTGATCCCCAGTGGGGGGTATGCAGGAGGCGACCAGTCGATGTTCTCTCTCATCGATGTTTCTCTCTCTCTCTCCCTCTCGCTTCCTCTCTCTCTAAAATCAATAAAGAAAAAAAAATGAAAAAAATAAAAATAAAATCTGTACTGCATGGGAAGCAGAGCTAGAAAAATTGAAGTGGGAGAGGACAATGGAAACCACAAGCATTAAAGGTGGCATGCTGAGGAAGAAGTGCTCATGAGGAGCCAGAGGTGGTGTTTTCTCAAATCTATCCCCCTTTATATTGGTTCTGTCTCTAGCGCTACCTCTCCTAGGCTGTGCAACCTCAAACCTCACACATATCCTAACACAGCTCCTGTCACCTGGAGACTGAGGGAATGACATTCATTCATTCCCTACCTGGGCCCCCAAAGACAGTGAGAGAGTTCTTCAAATTATATTTGAAACTCCCTATGATTTTCAGTGTTACAAAACTACAGTACACATTGCAGCTTGTCCACTGATTTTAAATCCTTCAAAATTTAGGCTTTGTAGTTAAAATAAGGAAAGAATCTTTACTGGTTAAATTATTGCAAGCAACTTGCCCAGATGGTTATTAGAGTTCCTTTTAATTCTGAAAACTTATTATCTCAGAGAATATTTGCAGTGGCTGGTTTTTCACATAAAATTTATACTGTATCAAGTAATATTTACACGGTCCTCGCCCTAAGAATGTAGCCCGCCTGGCAGCTGCACATGGACCGTTAGCTCTGCAGTCTACATAAAATGCAATGATATCTGTTTTCTTTGGTTTGTTAAAATCCAAAGCATAGCATTTAAAAATCAGTCATTTGCCCTGTCCGGTTTGGCTCAGCGGTTAGAGCGTTGGCCTGCGGACCAGAGAGCCCTGGGTTTGGTTCCCGCTAAGGGCATGTACCTTGGTTGCAGTTTGTCCCCGGCTCTGCGTGGGTTTGTGTGGGTGTGATGTGTCTCTCTCACATTGATGTTTCTCTCTCTCTCTTCCCCCTCTCTCCCTCCGGCTTTGTCTGAAGATAAATGCAAAAAAATGTCCTCAAGTGAGGATATGAAATAAATAAATAAATAAATAAATAAATAAATAAATAAATAAATAAATAAATATCAGTCATTTCCTGGAAGGAAGGCAAAGGCTTAAATGAAAGAAAGAGTTGTTAACTGAATTTCCCAAAAAAGTCTAGTTTATTGACATCTAGTTAGGAGTCATATTTTCATCTATTTAGAAGGTCATGGAGGAAATTAAAAGTAGCCTTTTGCGTATTGCTTGTCTTCTTTGCAAAAGGGATAGGATCATAATTGCTCTCACCTAGTACTTTACAGATATCGCCTAAAGAACATTTCAGAAAGAGCCTCTGTGTTCTTTTGAACAATGGAAGTCAAAAACAAGGTCATTTAAAAACAATGTAGTCACTGACATAACTATATATATTTTTTAATAATAAAAGTAATTTCATTACTAAATATTTGCTTTTGAAATTATATCAAATATTTTAACTGTATAAAATAAAACCAATAAATAGATTTCAGTTTTTAGACAGTGCATTTATGTATACACACACATAAACCTGACTTATAAAGAACACTCAGCTACTAGCAGAAAGTTCTTACATCACATACATAAAAGACAAACGAAAAGTTGGTTGTGTCAGGAACCAAGTTTGAAGCTAATGATGATGAAAATTCTAAGCAGTGAAAAACGATCAGGGTCGCCTGTTCTTCTTGGATACACCAGTAACGGAGTCATTGCCCAGGATGTGATGCAAAGAAAAACTGAGAAAGCACAGAATCCCCAAATATTAACTTTACCATTTCATGTTGAGCATCAAGAGGGAAATGATAGAAATTCTGTGTTTCAGAAATGAATTCCACTTTTCAGAAAAGCAAATATATGAGTTTTCTTTCTTGCAGAAACAGGCTCAGCAAATATGAAAACTCAAGTCATGTATAATTTTTATGTTTTTAACTTTTGTAATTCATTTATTGTATTATATTTTGAAAGGAGAATTAATGAGTGAAATATAAGGACTTGGATATTTCTGCAATATGAGTGTGTAAGTGAATTTGATGGAAACTAACTCATTTCAAACCTTTAGACTTTGCAAACTGCCAATCTTACTCCATTGATTGTTTCATCAGTTGAATGTTAATATCAGTTAGGTGATTCCTTGAATTTCATTTCAACTTAAGTCCACTGACTGATTTGACCATAGTAAAAAGAAAGAGCCTTATAGGATTCTAAAGTTTAATATGTACATTTAAGTTAATTAAGAGAAAGACATTTCTTTTCTCCTCCTATATGTTTCGCAGTGGGTATTAACAAATATTTATAGCCCCAAATAGCCTGTTATTAGAGCATCCTTTGTTCTTCTACCTCTCAAAACGTACCAGAAAAGGAAACTTACTCAAGCTATGCTATTCACACTGTGTCACCAGCCTATGGTTTTCTATAAATAACGAAATGACTGGGTAGTGGTCTAAAGTGAACTGTGACGCAGGGCAGCCAGTCTGCTGGTGGATAACACTTCCATGGGATTCAGAAATAGCTCAGATTTTCAGTAACTTTCATTAAGAGCAGGTACCAAACAAAGAACATTTGCATTTTCTACACCAAATGGTATTTTTTTTAATTGATGTTGAGATTTCAGGAAATATAGAAATACTATTTTCTTTGGAGGTGGGGTATGAAGAAGGAAAAATTATTAGGGATTATTAAGCTATCTGCAAAATGTCAAGGATGGAAGGTTCACTTAAAACATAGTCTTACTGGTAATCTGGAAATAACCAGAGTTAAGAATGGCTGCTGAATTAATTTATTCTACCCTATGAATATAAATTATAGCCTTCCTTCCTCCAAGTAAACATACTTTTTGAGTTTTAACCTAATTTTTTTTTATTTAGGCCCATTAGAAGGTTCATATATTTATCATTTCACTCTGTGGGATAAAATTGGAAAAATTAAGTTTTTTTTTTCATTTGAAAATTGAACTACCGAGACTGACGTATATGCTTGGCTCTGGCTTCATAAGTATAAAATAAATTGTTGACAATGTGTTGTACTGTTTATATAAACACAGAAAGAATGAAATCTTGTCATTTGCAACAACATAGATGAATCTAGAGGGTATACTATGCTAAGTGAAAAAGTCAGACAGAAAGAAATACCATACTTACATGTTGAATATAAAAAAACCAAACAACTGAATAAACAAAACAGAAACAGACCCATAGATATAGAGAATAAGGTGATGGCTGCCAAAGGGAAGGAAGGTAGAGGACAGAAAAAAATATATAAACGCTTAACTCCAAATAAAATGAAATTTTAGAATAAGCATGTTATAACATTGTTTTATGTTTGTGGTATTATTTTCTCCAGTGCAGCTGAAGTGCTTTTAATGGTAGTTATTTTATCTTCAGATTTACCACATGAAGTGCTCTGCAGCAAATGTTGTTCACCTTACTTCACAATTTGGAACAAGTAGTCAGGTTTATATTCATATAAACAAATAGACCATAATAAGGAAACCTTGATTGTTAGTTCACTGATGACTCTCTTCATTCTCTATTTTATTAATTTATAAAATTTTAATTCAACAGAATGTTAACATAGCTTAAAAACATTAAATAGTATAAAAAGTCTAGTAAAGAATAATTTCAGTTCCTTCCCCAAGCCTTTTCTTCCCTGACATTAGCACCCTGGAGACATAATATTCCCAAATATACAATAGCAGACATAGTTCTCGTAAAATTTTATATTGCTATGAATTAACATAATCACTGTTTATGTTAATTTTTGACTTTGAGTTATAGTGAGACTAAGATTCTTACAACTTCCACATACACAGGTACATACACAAATTCCTTTTATACAATCTGCTAAACTACAAATATTACAAACTTTAATTAGTTGTTAGTTTTTGTATTATTATCATTATGTAGATATTCATGATCTAAATTACCCACTATAATTTTTGTACAATCTTTTTTTAAAAAATATGTTTTCATTGATTTTTGGGGGCAGAGAGAGACAGAAACATCGATGTGTGAGAGAAACATTGATCAGCTGCCTCTTGTGCACTCCCTACTAGGGATCGAACCCGCAACCCGGGCATGTGCCCTGATGGTGAATTGAGCCAGAACCTTTCAGTCCATGGGATGACACTCAATCCACTGAGCCAGACCAGCCAGGCATGTACAACTTTTTATTATTATTGGAGTTAATAATTTTTTTATCAATATGTATGGTTTTCTATGTAACTATACTTTTCCAGATAATCAAACCTATCAAAGCCTTTTTAAATAATTTTTGAAAATTGAAAATTATCATATAATCTATCAGCTCCACCTCCCGCACACACCCCTTGTATATTTCCTACTGGAGCACTCTTTTCTTGTTTCTTCTCTCACACTCAACTAATAATTTGATTTGTTGTAGAATTCCCTGTTGACAATAATTATCCCTCAGATTTTAGTGTCTATTGATAGCCAGTGTTTTCTCCTTAGAATTCAGAAGCTGTTACTTTTTCTGTTCCCTTTTATGTGCTCTGACTTCACACTTCCTTTGTACTCTCGATTATCTACTTATCCCTGGAGTTTTGACATTTCTAGATGATGCACATTGGTGTGAATTTCTTTTAAAAAGTATTGTTTTAGGTATTCAATGAACCTTTGCAATCACACCCTTAGTTATTTTCTTGTGTTAAAAATAATTTTTTAACTTTTTAAAATTATGTTTCTTGAATGCTTGTGAATGAGGTGTTAGACCTTTAAAATTGACTCTTGTCTCATTTTTTTATCTTTATTATTGTGAATATTATAGATGTCCCCCCAATGCCCTCCTCCTTCCAGTTCCCACCCTGCTGATTCGAACATTTTTCCCTTTCTTTGTCATTATTATTCTGAAAGATTTCTGCAACTTTGCTTTCCAAATTTTCTGTTGGAAATGTAAGTTTGGTAATACTTGGTCTTCAGCTGCTTTAGCTTCAGAGAATTCTACTTTTGTTTCACAGATATATCTTTTACAACTCTGAGATATTCACTAGACTCTTTCTCTCATAATCCTTTTTCCAATATGCTTGCTTAGATCTCTCTTTTACATACATACACACACACACATATACATATATATGTATATGTGTGTGTCTATATATATATACACATATATGCATGTGTGTGTGTGTGTGTGTGTATATATATATATATATATATATATATAGAGAGAGAGAGAGAGAGAGAGAGAGAACTAACCAAATGTCCTATGATCCTTAGTTATACATTCAGATTTGAAGATAACAACCAACCAAAGAATACTGAAGCTCTTAGTACATGAATAGAGTTTGTTTGACTTGCTTTATTTAGTTTTTTCATTGGGCGACATCAATATTTAGATTACTACTCTCCATTCTCCCTCATGCAGTTTCTGATAAGAAGACTCCTCGATCTCCTTCCTGGGAGGTATATCCCTGTGGCTGAAGATTTGGAATCAAAGGGTCCAACCACTGTGTTTTCAGACTCTCATCACATCCTGTATTTATCCCTGATCTTCACCTCATTTCTTCATTCTTTCCTGTGTCCCTATATTAAGAACCATTGTGGTTTAATTTCTCCTAAAATAGACACTTGGTTTGTTTTCCCTTGTTTTTAAAGGTGGGCAAGAAGGAAGCAGAAAAAGACAAATACCACATGATCTCACTTATATACGGAATATAATGAACATAACAGTCTGAGGAATACAGTAGACCCAGACACATGGAAGTAGGGCACAGACTGACATCCCTCAGAAGAGGGGATGGGGGGTGGGGGGGGTGGGAAGAGATAAACCACAGAACTTATATGCATGTATGCATGACCAATGGACATGGACAACTAAGCCGGGGACAGGGTGGAGGGGGGGGTGGGGTGGGGGGTGCCAATGGGGTAAAAAGGTAAAATGTCTGTAACAAAAAAATAAATAAAAATTCATAAAAAAAATAATAATAAAGGTGGGCAAGAAGGACTAGAAAACAACAGATTTATATGCATTCTTTCAACCCTCCCTCCTTTTAAGTAACTTCAAACAATACTTGGTGTCTCAACACTGAGCTTCCAGGATGCCCTGGCTATATCGTCAACTTCTTATTGTTCTCCTTCTGCCCAGGTGTTTAGAAGGAAGCTTCCTCCATAAAGTTAATTTAGTTGCTACTCTTTCATTTCCCCTTTTTTCCTCTTGAAATTGTTCCTCCTGAATCACAGCTGCTGATATTCCTCAATTGTCTGTTCTCTTAGAACGCTTAAAAACTTTTTATTCCTTTGCAGTTACTTTGGTGAGGTTATTGGCAAGTAGAGAAAATAAATGCATGAGAGCAACCCACCCTTTCTAATGGTATATTCTTTATTAATTTTCCAGGTATTAGAACCATCAATTTGCCTCTTTTACATACAGACAAATGTTACTGAGGACATTTAAGATGATAAATTCCATCATTCTAGAGTCTATTTTTAGTGTAAAAGTATGACCTTAGTTTGAAAAAGGAAAATAAGCAGACCTGAAGTTTTAGTCCATAACGTGCGTGAAAAGAATAAGAACTGTTCTACAATAAGAAATTACCATGGACGTCCTTTCACATAAAGAGGATGGCAAGGATGTATTTGAATAATTTAGGGAACACTAGTTGCTAAATTAATGAACTCTGAGAAAATGAAATATCGTTGTGGCAAAATAAAAATATATCCAGTTTATCTAAAAATGGAGAAGCAATGATGAGGCTCACCAAAGAGAAAACCCTCACCTTTCCAACAGTGTATCTGTCCATGTTAAACCCAGGCCATTAAAAATAAAAAGAAACACAAATTAGAATGTATTCATGTCCTTGAATTGTTTTCAGAATTGTATTTAAAAGAACCATGGTGAATAAAATATTCATCAAATAAATGTTTAACATTTTATTTTTTATAATGGATGTTGTGATCTAATTCTCAGTAATTCTCACAAATAAAGCTCAGTTGTGCTTCTGAAACATCAGCCAGAAAGAATGACATCACAGTTTTTTAAACATGATTACTTGTATGAGGATTTATAAGTGTAGCTATGGGTAACCTTTTTAATACACATCTAGAATCTAAGACTCATTTTAGTAGACTTTACATAAGAGCAGTGAGAAGATCAATAAAATTAAATTTTAAGGTGCATTTTTTCTATTCCTACGGCAATTTAGTGAAAGAATAAAGAACAGAAATAAAGCAAAAACAAAACACCGATCTGCCTATTTATTAAATGCATGTATATTTTGCCTATACCAAAAACTAATTTAAATTACTGCAAGAAATACTATATTGAGAAACTTATGATTCACCAAAATAAGGTACTTAAGTGTGCCAATGAATATTAAAGTGAACATATTTCTTATATTTAACCTTTAGTAGCCGGAAAGCCACATTTGACCTCTTTTCTTTAAAATCCCCAGTATTCCTTGAAGTGATCACATCCAGTTCCATGGTTTGATATAAATGCCATTTATATGCCTTTTACTCTTAACTGTGTACCACCAGGCTGAGTATATCCCCTTATCTCAAAACTTATATATCTAACTTAGTATTTTCTTGGGTATGTCTATTACACATCTCAAAGTGGCATGTCCAAGTCAGAAACAGTTTTGTCATTCGGGTAATATGTACCCTATTTTATCCAAGCCCAAAACCTGGGATTCATTCTTGATACTACTTTTTAATTCATGTTGACATACAGCCCATCAAAAAGTCTTATCAGCAAAACATTGATCAAATCTGTCTATTCTCTTCATCCTCATTGGCAAAATTCTAATCGAATTATAGTCATCTATATTTATTTTATTTTGATATCTGTGGAATATTTTATAATAGAAGTATATAAAATGTCTATGTGAAGTTTAGGAATATTTTTTAATTAACCTTTATTTTCAGAAACAGAACAATATCAACTGAATATCTTGAATGTCCCCACTGATCAAGTTGCCCTCCATTTTTTCCAGCAGTAAACAGTATCCTAGATCATATACTAATAATTTTTTGTTCTTTAAAACATTTTCCTTTTTAGCTCTGGCCTGTTTGCTCAGTGGTTAGAGCGTCAGCCCTCAGACCAATGAGTCGCAGGTTCGATTCCCGTCAAGGGCAAATACCTCGGTGGTGGTTCAATCCCGGCCATAGTCAGGTCGTGGGGGGAGGCAACCAATGTGGCTCTACCATGTCGATGTTTCTCTCTGTCTCTCCCTCTCTCTCTCCTTCCCTTTCACTCTATCTGATGATAAATAGAAAATTATCCTCAGGTGAAGAATAATTTTTTTTTCCTTTTTATATATGTATCCTAGATAATATAGTTTTGACTGCTTTTTAATTTTTCATAAATGGAGTCGTATGGTATTTTTTCCCTCCAGTTTGCTTCTTTCTCTCAAAGTCTTGTTTGTGACATTTGTCTGTGTTGCTGTGTGAATTAATATTTTATTCACTTTCACTGTATTATGCTAGGTGATTGTTTCATTATCTTACAGTTTACATACTGATTATAATTTGTGTGAAGATTTGGACAGTTTTCAGTATTTTTTGATATTTCATTGTTGTAGTAGATTAAAAACAATACTGTTACAAAAATTTTTATGATAAATCTATATGAATTTTTGTTAGAGGGTTTCCAAAGTACATATTTGGAGTATAACAACTACATTCTGAGTTTTTTACATATTTGAATACAATAGATTATGTCAAACCATTAAGTGTTTATGCTGATATATACTCCCATTAACAGCGCATGAGAATTACTGTTGCTCCACTACCTCATCAATATTCAATATTAGTTCTAATTTTAAAAATTTTGTCCATCTGAAGAGTATAAGGAGGCATCTCTTTGTGATTTAAAATTTGCATTTTCTAAATTACTAAGCTGGTTGAGCATTTTTTTCCTATATGTAAGGCTATTACTAGTCCCTCCTCTCTGAAATTCATATTCGGTCATGTAGACAATTTTTTTTATTGATTGTCTTTTATTTATTGATTTCAAGAATGTTATATTTTTGCCCGTCTGGTGTAGCTCACTGGTTGATTGTGGACCCATGCACCAAAAGGTTGCTGGTTCAATTCCCAGTCAGGGCACATGCCCAGGTTGTGGGCCAAATCCCTATTGGGGGACATGGAGGAGGCAGCCAGGCGCTCTTCTCTCTCATTGATGTTTCTATCTCTCACTTTCTCCCTTCCTCTCTCTCTAAAATCAATAAAAAAATTTTCTTAAAAGAACTGTTATATTTTCAACACTATAATCTTTTGTCCAATATAATTGTGTAAATATTTCATTTCAGTTTAGGTCTCATTCTTTGACTATTTTTATCTTTGAATAATAAAAACGTGATTTAATTGAGTCAAATTTAGCAAGATTTTTCCTTAAGAGTTTGAAAATTTTGAGTCTTCTTGAAAATAACCTTTCCAAACCTTGAATCATAAGGATATTCTCCTAAATTATCTTCTAAAGCTTTTAAAGTTTTGCCTTTCACATTTATGCATTTAAAATCCCTTAAAACAAGTTTTATGAATGGGACCTGCAGGGATTTAATTTCTATTTACTTTTGAACACATATCCGGCTTTCAGAACCGTTTCCTTAAGTGGTCTCCTCTGCCCCAGTTACTGGTAGTATAACAAATCCGGTGTCCATACACAAATATGTGGATCTATTTTTAGTTTATTTTCTTCCATTGGCTATTTCTTATCCCAAACACCACACTGCCTTAACTATATAACTGTAGCTTTATAATAATAGGTCCTAAGAGTATTGGCTATTACTGTCTTTTTATTCTTCTATATAAATTTTAATTGGCTTGAGTTTTCAATTTTCTTAAAAATCCTTTGTGGCTTTGTTTGTTTTAATTTTATTGAATCTATAAGCCAGTTTTGGGAAAATTGGAGCTTTCATATGCTCAGCCTTCCAATTCATAAATGTAATCCTCTCCACTTGTTTAGGATTTCTCTCAGGCTTTATATCTTTTTTTTCCAAAAGGGCTTCTACTACTTTATTTACCTACTTACTTTTTTTTTTTTTTTTTGTATCTCTGTACTTTATGTTTTTGGTTGCTTTAATTAGTTTTTGTCTGGTTATCTGGTCTGTCCAAGTGGTAGAAATAAGAGTTCTGGAAGGTTCAATAGCTGCTAAACTGGTTTCTTTGCGTCCACTTTTGTCTCCTTGCAGTACATTCTCCTCACTTAGTACATTCTGAAATTTTCCATGTCTTTATTATTCGATGTGTTTGTTAACTGTTTTCTCTCACCAGAACTCAGCTCCCCGAGAGTAGAAACTTTGTCTTTTCTATTCAATACTGTCAACAGTGTCTCAAATAAAGTGGTGTCTTAAAAAAATATTTGAATAACTAAATAGGTGAGTCACATACACTGTTAATATTTCAGAATGCATAAGTCCACATAAAGGTTTGCTTTTCTCATGAATAAATAGACATCTTGGCTATTTATTAACGAGCATAAACCAAAATCATGGAATTGCAAACCTAAGGATAAAACGCATGAGTAGCAGGCAATATAAAATAAACTGATGACCATTTGCTTATCCTATTCTGTTTTCTGGAAGCAGTCACTTACAATTTGTCTTTGAACATCGGGTAGACTAACACTGTCCTCTACTCTACCTGTCATCCAGGTTTCTAGCAACTCTACTGCATCTTTGTTGTGTGGCCACCTGACTTCCCCTTGAATTCCTTCAGTAACAGGCAGCATCTTCTTTCTTCAAGTTTCCATTTCATTTTCATGTAGCTCTAGTTACGTCAGAGTTCTTCACGCTGAATAAAATTCTGCTTCTCTTGCATCACTATCATTGATCTGACCTCTGACTGCCCGATCCACAGAACACAAATTTAGCCTCTTTGAGCATGATAGCACTTCAAATATTTTAAGTAACCTTATTAGCCTAAACATCTCTTTACATTCATACATGTATTCTCTCAGCTACTATTTTTTTGAATCTCTATCACATGCTAAGCATAGCAGATATGAGCAGTAGTCATAGAACACATTTTTCCTCACATGTCATTATATAACTCTCAAACGAAGCTTTAACCTTTCAGGATGTATTGTCAAATGAATTGATAATTAGTTGGACTTATGGTATCTTCTTAATTTTAGTTACAAAGATGGGATTCTTTCTATAAAAAAGTGCATAGCAACCTTGAAAAAAATTTAAAAAGAGACTTTTTTTAAAAAAGTGTTTAATCACACCAAACATTAGATTGTATAGGTTATATATTTCAATTTTCTTTCAACATTTAAATTAATTTTGGATTGATTCACCAAAGAATTTGGTAAAAAAAATTCTAAATTTCTAGGAAGAATCATTTGGTGTATTTCATAAGCGTTATATATTTTTAAAGCTATAGACTTAGCCATCTAGGAAGATAAAATGAACAAATTTTGAGATAAAGAACTAAAATAAATATATTGTACCACATTTCAGCCTTTAAATTTGCCCCCAATCATTCTTATCATTTGCAATTACTTATCTAAATTACCCCAAGTTCATCACTAAACTTAATCAAAGCATGACCTTACCTGAATTCAAAGTTGAATAATTAATATTTCAAGTGCACAGTTAATTTTATCACACACCCATTTGGGAGTCATTGCTCTCATACTCATCTATTAGCAAATTAGACTTAACAGATGCAAACACAGGTCCCATAGAGACTGAACTGAGCTGACTAGCAATATAAGAGTCTAAAAATTTGTAATCATACACCCAGTGGAGACAACTTGAACCTGTAAACCATATACATTACCTTGAAGCTCCAGTACTGAGAGTTGCTTTAATCAGACTTGCTAACTCATTATGGTCTCTATCTCTGCAAAGTTCTGGTCACTGATTCCCATTTGTTTCTTCCCATTCCTTATAGACATTCACTTTAATGTTTATATATTCTACATGTCCCTGGTTATATATGTATCCTTGTAGAAGTTAGAGTTTTGTGTTATGCATATTTTTATTAATTTACATAGAGGGTATTATGATGTATAGCATGGTATCTTGTTCAGTTTCTTGTTTTACTAAACAAGATCTATCTAGGTAGCTAAATCTATGCAAAGATTTTCCAGGCTGGGCAATTTGAAAGGACTGGCCAGACTCAACAGAGAATACTCATCTAAGGCTTTTATTTAAATGAAAAATATACTGGTATAACAAAAGACTGTTCAAGCATGCATTGGAGGTTAAAGATATATCCCATGTTCAAGGTACCATCATTGAAAAAACTCAAAGAAGAACCCAGAGAAGCCATTTTATGTTCCTTTAGCCTCTTAAAAAAATCCTGGCTTATCAGACCTCAGTAGAGCAGTAGCAAACATCAGTAAAGACCTTGCCCTGAGGGTCCCCAACATGTCACAAATTCCACTGCTGTTATCTTGACCAATGGTGAAAACCAGACATGCAGGTGTCCATGAAATAACAGTAGTTTCCAAGTATAGCTATAGATTCAGTCTACCTCCGCTTGTATCTAGTTTATTGTTTCTAACTGTTTGATACTATTTCATGTCTTTTATTCTTTGCGTGTTATTTAGTCATTTCCCTAGAGATGGACATCCAGGTTTCTCCAGTTTCCAACTACCATTAATAACACTGTGATGGATATATTCACAAATATCCTTTTAAAGACCCATGTGAGAAACTAAGGTGGAGAATTTCTGGGTCATCACTGGGGCAATCATTTAACTTACCATCCACACTGAAATCATTTTGAGAATGGAAGAGAGCATTATTAATAATTATACTGGAGCAACAACAGACCAGAAACTGGGCAGACCAAGGCGTACAGTCCTCTGAATCATGGGTTACATGCACACACTTAATATACTAGCCTATTCTCCAGATAACAAGGTACCGATAACACTTAGTATTTTCAAATTTCTAATTTTGCAGTTTGATATGTTGCTTTCATTTGCATTTATCACCACATATTTTCTAGTTACAGTCTTTTTTATCTTTTAATTTCAAATTTACAGTTAAAAATTTTTGCTACTATAAATATGCAGTTGGGCCCGGCCGGTATAGCTCAGTGGCTGAGCATAGAACCCTGCACTGAGAGGTCACTGGTTCGATTCCCAGTCCGGGCAAATGCCCGGCTTGTGGGCTCGATCCCCAGTAGAGGGTGTGCAGGAGGCAGCTGATTAATGTTTCTCTCTCATTGATGCTTTCATCTATCTCTCCCTCTTCCTTCCTCTCTTTCTAAAAACCAATAAAAACATTTTTTTGAAAAAGCAAATTGAATAAAATACTTTATATAAAAAGAATATATACATGCAGTTGGGTTTTCATAGCTAGATCAGGGGCAGGGCAAATCTTCTGAGTTTTACTCCACCCCCTCTCCATTTATGTTAAGGCTGTCTCCACATAAAAAATTCCACCTTTACAAAAAAAAAAGTCCTCATCTTTCTTTAAAAAAATTGAATGTCCTGCACACCAATACAAAAAAATGCAGTTGGTGTCAAATTTAGACTTAGATATTATTTGCCCTCAATTTGTCACCTATCCATTAACTTTGTCTTTGAATAGAAATCCTTAATTCGATAGAATGAATCAATTAGCTTTTTACCTTTTTTCAGGTAAAAATACACAATTTAAGTTGTGTTATATATAATTTTTTAAAGTATGCTTTTATTGATTTTTTAGGTGATAGAGGAAGGGAGAGAGAGATAGAAACATTGATGTGAGAGAGAAACGTCGATCAGCCACCTCCTATGCACCCCTTAATGGGGAACGAGCCTGCAACCCAGGCATGTGCTGCCCTAGAGTCGAACTGGGACCTCTCAGTCTATGGGATGACACTTAGTCCCCTGAGCCACACCAGCTGGGCTGTGCTATATATAATTTGTTTAAAAAATATTTTACCATCTTAAGGTCACAAAAATATGTACCTATATTTTCTTCCATTGGCTGTATTGTTTGGCCTTTTGTCATTAGGAATATAATCCATCTGGACTTTAACTTATAATTAGCATACAATAGGGTCTCAATGTTTTATCTATATGAAATGCCCAGTTTTGATCACAGGGTTTTTACTTTGTTTCAAGACCTTGATTTCAACTAAGAAATATTTATCTATCAAACATTCTTGTATTTTCTCAGGTAGTTAATATTTTCCTCTGCTTGGCCTCTTGTGTTAGCCTTCAACCTAAAAGAAACTTTCTGCACTCAGGTCTTGAAAGATATGTGGTGGCAGCAGGATTCAGCTCTCACAGAGTACAGGTTCCTGCGATTCAGGATGGGCAGCCTGCCAATTTCTGGTTAGTACCTCAAATACTATTGGCGGAGGGACAAATGACATTTTAAGACATTGGGATCAGAAAGGAGCCAAAAAATTATTTATGTAGGTGAAGGTCAATGCTTAGCTTTATTTCTTCCTATAATACCAATTTTGAAAACTTAGCTCTCATCCTTAGATGAAGAGAAGTGTCATGTTCATAGATGCAGAAAGTAAAGTTGAAAGTTTGCCTTCTTTTAAATTATTTGAATAATTTTGTCACCTATTTTATCTTGGCTTATCAGCTAAAAATTTTAGTTGCCTCAGGATTTATAGTATATACAGTTTAACTTGTCACAGGCTGTCTTCAAGTAATGTTACACCACTTACATATAGTGCGAGAACATTCCCATAGAAGACATCTATTTTCCCTTCAAATGCGTGTGCTGTTGTTGTCTCCTAGCTCCGTGAGCTCCAGCCTTACCTGGCTTCTCCACACTGGGATGTGCAATGCTGCAGCTCACCACGGGTCTTTGCACATGTCATTTCCTCGTGGAGCAGTCCATCTTCACTCCTCCTCCTCCTCCTACATAATTCCATTTCTCTTGTAGCTACCATCTCATTCCTCAGTGACACAAAAGACACAGGTTCAATTTCCCCATTTTACTCTTACAACATTCCATACTGCTCCTTCTCTCTGGCGTTCCATACCTGTTGTTATTTACCATTATTTACGAAGTTGTATAATTAATGAAATCAAAGGCCGTGTCTTTTAGTTAGCCAGTGTGTCTCTAGCACTTAATACAGTTTTGCACATTAAATGTGCTTATCAAATATTTAGTAATTTGATGAATGAATCGGCAGTCACTTTGTTTCATAAGTTTTGTCTATTTTTATTTTAATCCCTTGAAAATGTTTTGTTATGGATTATTCTGTGCTCTCATTTATTTTCCCGTGTGACTAGTGCATTTGGGTGAGGTTTGGGCATCTCTGGATGAGAGGATGGATACTATGTTTGACAACACCATCCCATGATGGAATGGCACATTTCCCCGACAAATGGAAAGGATATGCTAATCTTGGCTTTATATACATGAAGAAATTGCATAGACAAGCTAATACATTAAGTTGTATTATGAATTAGGATATATCACAGAAAAGCTCTCTATAACAAAAACAGGAATTGGAATATGCCTTTCCGCATGCCTATATTATATGAACATATAATCATAACACCTCCTGAGATAAAATTAAAAATTATTCAAAGATGATAATTACATAAGGCTCCACAAAATAGTGACTTTTTAAAATATTATTTTTGCCGCTATTAAATGGGGAGTGAATAAAATATTAATGGAAGTTTCTTTCAGCATTTTTATCCTTTCAGCCCAACAACCATTTATATTTATTGGGCATTAAGTATGGGCAGACATGAAGCATGTGGCGTGAAGCACGTGATAAATAAGCAACTGTCTCTGCCTTCCGAGCGCTTTCCATGAGGAGGAAGGAGCTTGGCCACACAGCTGCAGTGCACGGCAGAGGCTAGGAACAGCGCTGACTTCCATGGCTTCGACCTGTTCAGTTGCACCAGGAACTCTACCCACTTTATCTTACTGTGTTCAACAGTCCTTCAGAGAAGGTACACGCTGACATTCTAGCATTTACAAAGGAATAAAGTAAGGGGCAGAGGAATTAAGAAATTTCCCTATGGTTACTCAACGGCCGAGCCAGAATTAAATCCAGACCTGATGACTCCTACGCCTTAGTGTATAAAAGTTCTGGTGATGCTAATAAGCCTGGAAGAGTGCCTGTCTTCCTGCTTTAAGTCAGTGTCTCACCACATGTGATGCTGTGCTGTGAAAGACCCCGAGGTCAATCAAGCTTTGGAAATGCTGTCTGTCACATACTCAGAAATCTCTGGAAAGGTTTTTAGTGAAAAAACAGCTTTTTCATTGCTCAACTCAAAACTTCCTAAAAAATCTCGAACAGGGAATTTGTTTTTTATGTGGCGCATTCTGGGAAATGTTCCCAGTCAAGAAAGAGCTATAAAATCTTTTGTTGTTGGTTTAGGCACCCTGCCCCCCAATGCAGATCTGTGTTTTAGGAAGACACTTTGATAGTGCCCCATGTCATTTCTCACTCCACGCTTCTGCTCAAGCTGTTCTTTTTTGCTGAAACACCCATGATCCTGTTGTGAGATGCAGTGAATTCTTGTGTACATATTAGTTCAAAAGTCAGGTCATCTGTAGCTCTGTTCACCCTTCACCAATATAGAGGCATGTGTGCACACACACACAGAATAAGCACTTAAAAGTTACAAAGTAATAAAATAGTACAGTTCTTCTTATCTGCAATGTTGCTTTCCACAGTTTTGATTACCTGTGGTCAATTCTGGTCTAATAAAAAGGTTAAATGGAAAAATTCCAGAGATAAGCAATGTATAAGTTTTAAATTGTATGATGTTCTGAGTACCTCATCTGATCACATCATGTATCATCTCACATCATCACAAGAAGATGAAATGTGAGTATGGTAAAATAAAATGTTGAGGGGGGGAGAGGGAGACCACATATACATCACTTTGATTACAGTGTATTATAATTGTTCTATTTTATTTTTACTTGTTGTTGTTAATCACTAGCTGTGCCTAACATATACATTAAACTTTATCATAAGCATATATGTATAGAAAAAACACACAGCATATATGAGTTTGATACTATCTGCAGTTTCAGGCATCCAGTGGGGGTCTTGGAACATACTCCCAAAGATAAGGGGGGACGACTGGATTAACAACCACTCACCTTGAATGACCATTTGCTATGTTTAGAACTGTCTCAGCATGTCACAAATCTTATTTAATGCTCACAGTGACTATTTTCCCTTCTCCCTCTCTTCAGCTCACATATCATTTCTCAGATCCTCCTTGAAGAAAACTCCTCTGAGGAGGCATCTGCATTGCCCGAGTCGGGTTTCTCTCCTTTCTTTCTCCCTTGACCATAGCCCCGCCAGACCTGTCCTACCATGTGCTGTAGTTTTTGTCTAGTGTTCCAAGAACTGCTACATTGATGAATCCAGACAGAGCCTCAGGCCTCACTTTCTTGCATTGTCAGCAGCATTTGACATAGTTGATCTTTCTTTTCAAATTCAAATTCAAACCTTTCTTCTCTTGCCTTCCAGAACACTATACATTTCTGTTTTTTTTCTTGTACAACACTGGGAACTCCTTCATGGTTTACTTTGCTGGTTTTCCTTATCTCCATAGACTCTAAATGTTGGCCTGCCTTGACATTTTGCAGTCAACCCACTGATAGTTTCATCAAGTTTCACACTGAGCATTGTGGCTGAGAGCACAGACCTTTGGGCTCGGCAGTCTGACTTGGAATTTCAGCTTAACTACTTTGTTAGATGTGTAACAGGCTAATGATCTATCCTAGCTCATCTGTAAACCTTGCAGTCATAACAGTACCTGTGCCATAGCATTGTTGGAGCGTTAAATGAGTTAGTGTCTGTACAAATGCTTAGAATAATGCCTGGCACTATATATGTTTGCTGATATTATTATCTATACCCTAATGATTTCTTATTTGTACATATGTTTGTGTGTATTGTTTTATTAAAAGAACTTCAAGAATATTTTTTAAAGGAAAACACTATATTGTTAGTGTCCATGGGCTATGTATGTATGTATATATGTTCTATGGTTAATCTCTTCTTGTGCTCCCCCCCCCCATCTCTCCCCTCTGAGATCTGTCAGTCTAGTTTCATGTATCTATGCCTCTGGACCTATTTTGTTTGTCAGTTTATTTTGTTCATTAGATTTCACATATAAGTGGCATCATGTGATATCTGTATTTAAACAACTTTGTAATATAGATGTATCAATCCCAACAGAGTGGTTGGGATCAGAGCATTCCTAGTTACTGGTTTCTGTCCAAGCTCCCAGCACCTCACTTTTGGCAAACCCAAGGCTGGGGGTCCACATCTGTACCTACTCACCAGAGTGGACCAGACAAAATGAAGAAAACTTAGGTTGCTTATCTTATTTATCTTTCCTTTAGTAGATAAATATTTAAAAATTATATGAATAATGGCCTTATATTTCATTTTAATTTTCCAGTGTTCATGTGGATTTAAATCTGCACATTTCCCATACATGGCCCATGAATGAAAGACATATATGAAAAATATGAGGGACGTGCATACAAAATTTTGGGAACAGAAACCTACACAAATGTAAATGGTTTTCATAGGCATGGATTTCTTCCAAAACACTTATTAAGTGTGAATAAAGAGGGGGAAAAAAAGAAACAAATTTAAAGAGTCTTTGTAAAGTTTAAGTTTGGGTTCTTCTGTGCTTGCTTAGTAGAGTCAACATCTAGTCATTATCTTGGAGCCCTCATCTCTGATAGGGTAAGGACAGAAGAATGTGCTACCTTTATTTAGGCCATTAAAATCCTGAAATACAAGTTTTCAAATGATTCAAAAGGAGATGAATGCATTTTAAAACAAAATGCTTTTTCTTGCATGCAATAAATCAGAGTACAGATTTGCTGTAAAATTAACCTACATTCTGAATTATATAATGTATTTTATTTTTTAAATAACTCAGTTTATTCACAGCACAAACGATTATATTTAATGCATCAATTGCAGCTAAAATTGTATTAGATTATTTTTCTTTCCCAGGACATTATTTATTTGAGGATGAGCATTTAATAAGAAACTCTGATCTTAAAAAATCTTTCATCAGATTTAAAAGAGGAAATACATAATTTTATTTTTATTTTTTAAAATGTTTTATTTATTAATTTGTTTTTGTTACAAATGTTTCTCATTTTTCCCCCATCAACATCCTACTCCGCTCCTCTGAGGTTTGTCAGTCTGTTCCCCACCTCTATGTCTCTGGGTTAATTTTGTTCAGCAGTTTGTTTAGTTCCTAATATTCCACAAATAAATGAGATCATGTGATATTTGTCTTTCTCTGCTTGGCTTGTTTTGCTGAGCAGAATACTCTCCAGGTCCTTCCATGCCAAATCAAAGGATAAGAGATCTTTTTTGTTGTTGTTGTTTACAGCTGCATAGTATTCCTTTGTGTACATGTACCACAGCTTTTTCATCCACTCATCTACTGATGGACACTTGGGTTATTTCCAGATCTTAGCTATTGTAAATAGTGCTGCTATGAACATGGGGGTACATATATTCTTTCTGATTGGTGTTTCAGGTTTCTTTGGGTATATTCCTAGAAGTAGGATCACTGGGTCATATGGCAGTTCAATTTTTAACTTTTTGAGGTAACACCATAGCGTGTTCCACAATGGCCACAATAGTCTGCATTCCCACCAGCAGTGTACCAGAGTCCTCTTTTCTCCACACTGTCGCCAACACTTGTTTGATGATTTGTTGATGGCGGCCATTCTGACAGGTGTGAGGTGATACCTCATAGTTGTTTTAATTTGCATCTCTCTGATGATTACTGATGTTGAGCATTTCTTCATATGTCTCTTGGCCATTTGTATGTCCTTTTTGGAGAGTTGTAAGAGAGGAAATACATAATTTTAAATTAAGTTGTCATGGTATAAAATCTTAGTTTATATTTTTGGTTAGTATTTCTTCTTTGTTGATTATAAAAATCATATGCTAAATTTTATTATTTTGATCATTAATTTCGAAGAGGTCTTGGTCTAAATTATAAAGCTATAGCTTAAGTTTTAGAATTAAAATTTATAGCAAAACATTTATTTTTATGCAGTTAATTTACACTCAAAAATATTTTAATAGTTATTTAAATAATCATATGAGTTTCTAATATCCCTTTTGTTCAACTGTTTTGAAAATTATGGAACTTGCCCAGTTGTGATATTTTACAAGATTGTCTCAAACACCTGCAAAAAATTCCACTGGGAGAAAAAGAGAGTTTATTATAAATGGAAATTCTGGACCCTACCCCACACTTATCAGCGCTTCTTAGAAATATAGTTCATGAATCTGTTTATAAATAAGTGTCCATTTTTTAGTTGTTATTGTCATAGACAAAAAAGTAATAGCGTCACCAACCATCTGTTCCTGGCCTGTTTCCCAACTTGGTTCCCAGTTAGACATCTTACTCTGAATGAGCGTGACTGAGGATGGATGGATGGAAGTATCATATAATCTTTATCTTGACGTTACTTTTCTGTCTCCCACTTTCAGATCCTTCATCCAGGGAGGGTTTAACAAGTAGGATCAGAAATTAAAGCATCATCAGAACAAGCAAGAAGTGCACTTGCTTCTTGGGAACATCCACTGGACCTCAGCCCAATGCTCATCCTGTCACTAGAAACCCCTGGGCTACTGAGTGGCCTGTCTCTCACAAGCCAGGGAATTATTGTTCATTGCATTAATGGCACCAACACCTCCTCAAAGCTGGAGAAATGAGGGGATGGAGTGCTTAAATTTATTGATTCAATTTAAAGAAAATTTAAAAAAAAATATTTTAAATGCATATTTCATTGAAATAATACAAAAATATTTATATCATTTAAACCAGAAAGTGACAAACTGTGGTCCGTGGGCTAAATCTGACCTACTGTTAGGTTTTGTAAGTAAGAGTTTGTTTTTGTTTACGTCTGCAGTACACTACAATAGCAGAGTTGAGGCATTGTGACAGAAATTATAGAATAGATGAGTAGCTATAGAGCATCTTTGACTTTACCTCTTGACCAGCAATGCTTAAAATATTTACCATCTGTCTCTTTAATGCATTTTATTAATCCCATGTCTAAACCAAAATAGTCATGATGTATTTTCTCCTGCTTCTGAAAGCAAATTCTTATCATTGGAATTTTATAAAAAGATTTTCCATAGAAATAAAAATGTGAATAAACCAATTACTCGTAAGGAGATTGAATCAGTAATCTAAAAATTCTCTCAATGAAGAAAAGCCAGGACCAGATGGCTTTACTACTGAATTTTACTAAACACTTAAAGAAGAATTAAAACCAATTATTCTCAAATTCTTCCAAAAAAAACTCAGAAATAAGAGACACTCCCAAACTCATTTCCTGATACCAGAACCAGAAAAGGACACTACTGGAAAAGAATACAATAGGCCAATATCTCTGATGAATATAAATGTAAAAATTCTCAATAAAACACTGAATTCAGCAATGCATTAAAAGGATTTTTAATTATGATCAAGTGGGATTTATCCCTTGGATGAAAGGCTGGTTCAACATATGCAAATCAATCAATGTGATGTACCACATTAACAAAAAATGAAAGAAAATCATATGATCATCTTAATATATGCAGAAAAAAACATTTCATAAAATTCAACATCCATCATGACAAAATCTTTTAAAAATTAGGTATGGAAAGTAAATATTCCAATATAATAAAGATCATATATGATGTGCCAAGAGCAAACATCATACTCAGTGTTGAATGGTTGAAAGCTTTTCCTCCAAGATCAGGAACAAGACAAGGGTGCCTACTCTTACCACTTCAATTCAACATTGTACTGGAAGTTTTACCAAAAAAGAAAGAAAGAAAAGCTACCAGAATTGGAAAGAAAGAAGTAAAATGGTCTCTATATGTAGATGACATGATTTGATATAAAGAAAAACCTAAAGCCACAGCAAAAAAAAAATTGTTAGATCTAATCAATGAATTCAGTAAGATAGCAGGATACAAAATTAACATGCATAAAGCAGTAACCTTTCTATACATTAACAACACATTTTCTGAAAAAGAAATTAAGAAATTGAGATATCCATATATACCCTGTTCATAGCAGCTTTATTTATAAAAACCAAGACATGGAAGAAACATTTAAGGTTCATCCATTATGCTAAGTAAAGTATCTCAGACTGAGAAAGACAAATACTGTGCGATTTCATTTATAGGTGGAATCTAAAAAAAAAAAAAAACTCAGAAAAAGAGGTCAGACTTATGGTTACCAGAGGTGGAGGGTGGGGGAGGGAGAATAGGGGAATGTGGTTGAAAGGTACAAACTTCCAGTTATAAGATAAATAAGTACTAGGGGTGTAATGTACATGATGACTATAGCTAACACTGCTGTATGATATATATGAACATTCTTAAGAGAGTAAATCCTGAGAGTTCTCATTACAAGGAGATGTTTTTTCTTTTTATTGTATCTATATGAGATGATGGATGTTAGTAAACAAACCTATTGCATTATTCATTTCATTATATGTAAATCAAATCATCATATTGTATGTCTTAAACTTGTACAGTGAGTATGTCAATTATTTTCTAATAAAACTGGAAAAAAGATTCCCCATACACATGTTAAAACATACTATGTTCCTTTCTCACTAACCAGAACAAGATAACCTTAAATATGTAAGAATAACTGCTTTAAGATCAATAACCAGAATAGCACCTATCATAGTAGGGAGTCAAAATATTTGGTTAAATAAATAAATCTTTAAAAATGTGCCCTGTGCAGTTTGGCTCAGTGGTTAGAGTGTCAACCCGCAGACCAATGAGTCTCAGTTCAATTCCGGTCAAAGGCACATACCTCTGTTGCAGTTTGATGATCAGCTCAGGTTGGGGTCATGCAGGAGGCAACCTGCATGTCTCTCTCACATCAATGTGTCTCTCTCTCTCTCTCTCTCTCTCTCTCTCTCTCTCTCTCTCTCTCTCTCTCTCTTAACCCCACCCCCGGGAATCAATGGAAAACTATCCTCAGGTGAGGATTTAAAAATTAAAAAAAATGTATGTATGGCCCAGTGTGGCTCAGTTGATTGAGCAACATCTCATGTACTGGTTGGGAGGTCCCAGTTCCATTTCTGGTCAGGACACATGCCCAGATTGCCAGCTTGATCCCCAGTAGGGGCTGTGCAGAAGGCATCCTATCTATGTTTCTCTCTCTAAAAAAAAAATCAATAAAAATATATTTTAAAAATAAAAATAAAAATGTATGTACATTCTGCAAGTTATTTATAATATCTATCTATTTTAGAATAAATATATTTTGCCCAAATCTTTGAGTGGAAGGGATGCTTCAGGAAGAGTGCACAAGGAGGGTTTCAGAATTGCTTCAAGCCCCAGGTGACAGAAGCTCAATAATTTGCCCTGAAGGGTTCTTCAGAATTTAAGAGAATAAACCAGTCCTTCCTCTCTCTAAAAGTGTATGTTGAAGAGTATTTCTAGGGATAAAATATTTGTATAACTACAGACACATCAATTTTAAATGTCTTCTATTATAACAATAACCTGTTCACCAAGCACATTTTAAAGTCTTCAAGATATTGATGTTTGTTAATGGTCCTAAGCACTACTAATCCATCTTCTGCAGCAACTCAGCAAGTACAAGAGTCTGCATCAGTCAGAATAAGTCGCTCCATCAGCCCCAGCACTGTTCTCTGAGTTGACAAAGATCGGTGTTATATATGCGTGAGGAATAAGGGTCAGGACAGATCATCCAAGCCAGTTGTATGAGAAGGGAGGGAAGAGAGACCAACCCAGATGATGAAAATAATCAAGGAACCATAGAAACAACCACCATTTCCACATTTCTTTCATAGCCACTCTTTTATCCCAGTTTCTGCAGAGATATGGACCGAGGAAGATGACCATTAAACCATCCAGACTAGAATGCGTCCCACAGTAAAATGCACTAGAAACACTCCCTTCCTCTCCCCTTTCTTCCTCATTTGGCTTTGTGTTTTTAGGTATAAGAGTCTTATCCCTGTTTTTACTTAAAATAAAGAGCAAATCAACATTTTGTACTGTGAGAAAAAAATCACTTATTTTTCATGTACATGACTGAAAAGGAATCCCTTACATCTCGATCATCCTGTGTTGATCACAGGAGGCAGACCTCTGGGACCAAGATGAAGCTCTAGAATCAGTCTGAGTTTCACCTTGGTTGCACCATTTACAAGCTGGCTGACCTAGGACAAACTGCTTAAGCTGTTCGTGCTTCCTACTCCTCTAAAACAATATCTTATAGATTTGTTGATAGGTTTAAATGAGAACATGTAGGTTGAACTCTGAAAACTGTGGCTGATATATAGTGAGCACTTTTATTATTAGGTGGCATTTTTATTAGTGTTAATGATGTTTGAGCTCTCAGCATGACCAAATGGCCCTCCAATGACCCGCCTCTCTTACCTTGGCTGCTTGCTGCATAGACTTCATCACACTGCCTCACTTTGCTCCACGAAAGCCAGGTTATCTTTTAGTCCCAAACCATTTTATCTCTATCCTCCGTATCTTTGTTCACACTGCACTGCCTAGTTGTAATTCAACATTCCCTTTACACAACCTATTTCCTATTAAGCTTCAACCACGTAAAATTGAATGGTGCTATATTTGTGCCCCTGGCCAGACATTTTGTACAAATTTCTTCATTCCCCTTCTCTCCTCCTCTGGACTATGAACCCTTCAAGAGCAGAAGAGTGTTTCTGTCACCCTTTTAGCCATTCCACTTAGCAACTGCTGTATAAAACACATTTAGGAAAATGTATGTTGAATTAAAGAAAAAGGCCCAGTGTAGTAATTCTGAAGTCATAAAATTCTGTTTAAAGTATAGCCAAGGGAATTGGCTTGGTGATCTCTTCTGGCAGCAAATACCATTTATTATTATAAACTGCATAAAGTAATTGTCTTTATTTGTTCAAAATTAGATGTCCTTTAATCACATCTGGTGAATTGAATTAAGGAACTTACTCTTATTAATGGAATTTAGCTTTTAATATATCTGAGATATTTCTAATAACATTGTTCAGAGTCCTGTAAAGTTTTCTTCCTGATACATAATGCTACATTTTTCTATTTTCCTATTCTTTTATTTATAAATATCATATAATGTTTTTGAAATCATCTATACTACCTTTAATCAGTTGGTTCAACAATAATTAAAAACCATTTTTAAATGTGCTTCCATATTTTTCCCCTTTGGTGAATTTTACCCAAATCAACTAAAATATTTTATATAAATAACTATGTAATTCATATTTTTTCAAATGGACTCTCTGCTAGAGAAAAACAATAACCTATCTTATACGATGGCTCAAAAATACATTTGTGAAATTAATGAATAGTATTTAACTTGATTCATATATCACAAACCCAAGCATTTATGTCCATCATCATTGCCACCAAACTTACACCCACCGTCATCTCCCAGCTCAACTACTGCAGTAGTTTTTACACCGACTTCCACTTCCAGGTTTGCATCTCTACTATCCACAGAACATTTGAAATGATCTTTTAAAGTTTTAATCAGTTACCCAGTCAAAATTCTCCTATCACCGTTGTATAACGAATCAAGCCTGGCCTCCTTACAATGGCCTATGAAGCCCAATATGAGCTGATCATTGTCTGCCTGTCTGCCTCCCTCTCCACCTCATTGGGTCAGGATGCATTCTGGGTTTCTTCCCCCCTTGAACATGCCATTCTTGTTCCTGTCCTGGGCTTTTGTATCTAATATCCCCTCTCCTTGCAAAGCTTGATCCTGAAGAGAAGGCTGAGTGGTTATCCTCAGATCAAACATGGCTTCCTTGGTGAGGCCGACCTTCCCCGACTGCCTCCACTCCAGGAGGCTGTCCAGTCCTACTGTGGGCAGCTCTGCCGTTCTCAGCACTGTCTCTGCCTAATGGTCCAGCTTGTTCAGTCTGTCCTGGATCTTGGCATTTAGGTCCACTACCTTCCTCTTCTGACACCTAGTTAAAGCTGAAAACCTCACAAATCTCGTAGCTCAGCCATTTTGCTTCTGGTTGGCTAGTTTTTCTCAGCATGTTATTCATGCCACTCCATAACCAGGGGAGACCTGGGATTGCAAACTGGGTTTACTTGTACCATGGGACCCTTGTGACACTACTGAGTCACCAGGCGTTGGTGTGGGATTACTCAGCACAGTAATCCCTTCCCAAAATCACAGGCAAAACCCTGAGAATTTCTCTACTAAGAATTTCTAAAGCTACCCCCACCAGATGTTTGACCTCAAGAAGCTGAGAGGAGAAAACGAGAGCAGTGGCAGCCACTTTCCTCTCCTGATAGGATCTTTCTCTTCACTTTGGTTATATCTACAAATAATACATAAAAGGGGCTCTCTTCCTATTGCTTTCTGCATGCTTAGAAACTCCTTTATATAAAATTCCATGAAAACTTAGTCATTTGTGCTTACTGAATAACATCAAGATGACAAGTAAAATTAGTGAATCATCTTAGTGTTTTATGCTTACATTACTAAGCACTGGATCTTGGCAAAACATCCAAGTAATAAACGAATCCACCAATTCTAGATTTTATATGTAAGAAGGGACTAAAGGAATTTTGAAATCCTCTTTTCTCCAGACCAACTGACTTTAAACCATCTATCAAAGTGGGAGATAGAAATTGAGTGTCTTGTGCCCATCTCTTCCCCATGTTGGACAAATGCCTTGACTGCTCTAGGAGAAAAGGCAAGCATTTTAGGAAATTAGAAGAGAAAAATGTATTCTAATCATTTGATGAGTTAGACACAAATGTACAGAATGGAAAAGAATGATTGTGTCCCTACACAAAATACAAAAAGCAAGATAGAAATGATAATTATAGTCAAACCTTTATAAAAAAATAATTATACAAGAGTAACTTCATAGCTTGAGTGTTATTTATTCTGCATGCTGAGCCATTAAATCATAGCCATGACTTAAGAAATGCACGTGTGTGTGCGCGTGCATACACACACACACACACACACACACACACACAAATCTGAGTTGCCAAATATATAACAGGACTCAGGACACTTGCTGGCCCTAATTATTTGCTCTCATTCTAGATAGGATTCTAAATGTTTGAGTTTCTGACTTTCCAGCAAAAAAAAATAAAAAAAAAATGAAAGCATCATGGTAAAAATAGAGCAAGAACAGCATTTGATGCTGAGACAAAATATTATTGTTACAAAACTATCATTTGCTCAAATATAATCATCTGTAACCAGTTGAGATAGGTGTGGATGCCCTTTTTCTATTTTTTTTAATCTTTATTGTTGAAAGTATTACAGATGTTTTCCCCTTTTCCTCCACAGATCCCCTTTCCCGCTCCCACCCCTTTTCTATGTTCATTATATTAAATATATTGATCTTTTATGTCAAAATATACAACCAGTATATATATGTTATATGCAATAATTTTACTTTTGGTCATTTAAAAACTTCAAGCACAAGATATATACAGTTTCAGCAGAGAAACTTTATCTACCTTATAAAACATTATTTTTTTCAAATTGGGGCTCAAATAGTATTGAAAGTAGATATGCAGGCAGGATTATTTTATAAACAGTGTCCAGGGCCTGTGCTACTGAAGACTTGTCTGAGTAGACACTTGGACTTACTTCTGGATTTACCCTAGTTCCCTAGCTACAACTTCTAGCTTCTTAAACCGACTAGATGTTTGAACAATCCGAACTCTGAAAAATGGGGATAATAAAACCCACCTTACATAATTGCTATGATGATTAAATGACAACTACACACACCAGAAAACATTCAAGAGTTGATATAAAATATAGACATGTTATTCGATAATTGTTGATGGCAGGCATTCTGGCAGGTGTAAGGTGATACCTCATAGTTGTTTTAATTTGCATCTGTCTGATGATTAGGGACGTATGTCTCTTGGCCATTTGTATGTCCTTTTTGGAGAAGTGTCTATTTAGGTCCTCTGCCCATTTTTTAATTGGGTTCTTTGTCTTCCTTTTTATTGGGTTGTATGAGCACTTTATATATTTTGGAAATTAACCATTTATCTGATGTATCATTAGCAATTATGCTTTCCCATACAGTGAGTTCCCTTTCCATTTTTATGGTTGTTTCTTTTGCTGTGCAGAAGCTTTTTAGTTTGATGTAGAAAAGGATACTCTAGTACACTGCTGGTGGGAATGCAGACTGGTGCAGCCACTATGGAAAACAGTAAGGTGTTTCCTCAAAAAATTAAAAATTGATCTGCCATTTGACCCAGTGATCCCACTTCTAAGAATATATCCTAAGAAGCCTGAAACACCAATCAGAAAGAATATATGTACCCCTATGTTCATAGTAGCACTATTTACAATCTCTAAGATCTGGAAACAGTCCAAGTGTCCATCAATAATGTGCAGATAAAAAAACTGTGGTACATATATACAATGGAATACTAAGCAGCTGTAAGAAAGAAAGATCCCTTATCCTTTGAGATGACATGGAGGGACCTAGAGAGTATTATGCTAAGTAACATAAGCCAACCAGAGAAAGACAAATACCACATGATCTCACTTATTTGCAGAATGTAATGAACAAGGTGGGCTGATGAACAAAATAGACCCAGAGACATAGAAAGGATAATAGTTCAGACTGACAAACCTCAGAATAGGGGGTGGGGAGGATGGATGAGATGAACCAAAGAATTTATATACCCAGCACATTTAACTAACAATTTTTTTTCTTTCCCAACAGGTTAAGGATGTACTAATTTAAGAATTTTAAAATACAGTGGAATAGCATTACAACGGTCTATGTGCTTCCCATGATATGTTCTCTATATTGTAAGTATACATATTTACATTTCCAAGCTAGCGTGATTGTGAGAGAAATGTGTTCAATTAGACTTTTGGATAACTTAGATTGTTTCAGAAAAGTGTAAGCTACAACTCATCCAAAATATAGAATAGTTCTGGATGGTTATCTTATATGAGGAGGTATTCTACAATTTTAGATTTAACATTGTTTCAAAATTAAAGTTTAATATAATTATCATGGTAGAATAATATATCCATTTTATTAGATTTTTTATAAATATTATATTTAATACTTAAGATTTTTATACTACTTAGTTTTCTAGAATTTTTTCAAAAATATTGGGCATGTAGAATTTCATGGTAAAGTATTAAAATTTATTGAAGTATCTTAAAAATATATTTACTATTTCAACGTCAGATCAATTTTTACTATATTAATTATCTTTTTGAAAATTTTTTTAGTTCTGGCAAGATAATACATATAGCACTAAATCATTTGTGTATATGAGTGTGTATATATATATATACACACACACACAATTTATTTAATAAACTAAATAAAAAGTTTTCTTTGTTCAGTAAGAAAAACTTTTACTATTAATTGTACATTGTTTAAAAGCAAGGAGAAGAGAAAGACTGCACAACTATGCTTTGTTTTTGAGTTAAGAAGGACTAAGCACTAAGTACTAACTCACAGCAGCAGGAAGACAAGGAGGCAGTCCAATATCGTCTTCCTCCAAGTGAATGATAACTAGAGCCCTTCGTATTCAATTGTGGGACAAATTTATGGCACATTTAGGGCATCAGAAGTTGCTGTTCTAGCACAACACCTGATTCTTCCAAACCTGCAGAACCCATCTCAAGCATCACTCTCTAAACTCTCAGCCTTTTTGTTGTTGGAAACCTTGTCTGAGGATAAAAATTATATCACAAGGGATTTGAAATTTGGTGATCCTTGATCTTTCTCTACAAAGGCAGGAGAATGAGGTGTGCCTAGTTAGGCTGCAGGGGTTGGAAGTCGTGGTGGATAGAAAGATCATTACCAGGCCATTTTAGAACACTGAATTAGTGCCTTTGACACAACATATAATTTAATACACTATATATGTTTCTAAAGCAGTGCTATCTAATAGAAATATAATGTGAGCCACACATGTAATTTAAACTTTTCTTATGATCACATCAAAAAAGGTAAAAAAAAAAAAAAAAAAAGCAAGTATAGTGGGTTTTAATAATAAATTTTATTTAACCTTATAAAATCTATATAATCCTTTTAGCATGTGATCAATGTAAAAACTATTAATGAACCATTTAACATTTTTTATGCCATATCTTCGAAATCCAGTGTGTACTTATATCACATCTCGATTTGGATACTAAATTTTTATTGGATGTACTGGATCCATATTCAGATTTCATAAAATTTATAGTTGAAAAGAGTAGATTCCCAAGGCCAAGTTGTTCCACACATACTGAAAGTTTTTCAGTAACTAAATTGAGTATCAGTTTTTAAATTCAGGTTCATTAAAATTAAGTGTTATTTAATGTATACTGGACACATTTCAAGTACTCGACAGTCCCATGTGTCTAGGAGCTATTATATTGGACAACTATTGTCCAGAGGACTGTTGATCTAATGCTACAGTTCTGCTACCTAATAACTTTTGTAGGCTGATATCAGAGTACACCAATGAAGCAGATAAGTTTAAAATTTCACTGAGGAAAAAAATGTCAAATCCTATACCTCTGACTAAAATGGTATTTTATAGAACATGTTTTTGGAGAAATTGTGGATAAAATATACAAGGTCTAAATCTCCAAGCTGTGAGACACACTGAAATTTTTTTGTAATTTGATTCATTGTACATGTTCTGTTGTACTCTGTGGGAAGGAACAGAGTACAGCCATCCCCATTACAAAGAGTGAATGAAAGCAATAAATGAATAGATAATAATTTTTTATGGTTCTGTGAAAGACACTATTAAAAGAATGAAAATATAAGCTTCAGACTTGTAAGTCATATAACTGATAAAGGAATGTATGGCCAATAAGCATATGGGAGAATTTTCAACATCCTTAGTTAAGAGAGATGCAAAATTAAAATCACAATGAGATACCATTAGACACCTATTAAAATTAGTATTTTTTTTAAAGTCTAACACTATCAATTGCCGACGAGCATTCGGAGTCACAGAGACTCTCCTTCATTGTTGATGGAAATTAAAAATGATATTGCAACTTTGGAAAACTTTGTGCCAATTTTTTAAATAAAATTAAGCATACACTTACCATATAATCCAACAATCCCTTTCTTAGGTTTTTACCAAAGTGAATCTAAAACTTGTTTTTACACAAAAACCTATATGTGAATATTTATAGCATTTTTATCTATGATTACCAAAATGTTCTCAAATGGTGAATGGATGAACATACTGTAGCATATCTATACAATTAAACTAGTACTTAACTATAGAAAGGAAACGATTATTGATTCATGCAATACCATGAATTCATCTTAAATGCATTTTGCTAAGTGAAAGAAGCAGACCCAAATGACTGAATATTGTGTGATTCCATATATGTGACATTTTAGAAAAGACAAAACATACAGACAGGAAACATCAGTGGTTGCAGGGTTTAGATATGGGAGACTTGACTGCAGAGTGATAACATGAGGAATTTTGGGTGATGGAACTATCCTGTATGGTAACGTGCTGGACAAATGCCTGTGCACTCATCAAAACTTAGAGGACTATGCAACACAAAGAGTGAGGTAGATAGTATGCAATTTAAAATAAATAAATAAATAAAATAGGATGTTGGACTATTCCAGGATGAAATAGAAATCTTGACAAATGAATCTAACCAGATTACCAGTGTAAGACATACACTCACTGAAGGCCCAGGGGGAAAAGGACCTAGTCTAGTAACTTTGAGAAACAGTTTTGATAGGACAAAGACTAAGAACAATAATGTTAAAGAGAAAAATAACTGTACATAGACATTTTACTCTATTTGATACTTTTTTTATTTTCTTTTTTTATTGAATTTATTGGGGTGACATTGGTTCACAAAACCATACAGGTTTCAAGTGTACAATTCAAGAAAACATCCTCTGCACACTGTATTGTGTACCCATAGCCCTAAGCAAAGTCTCTTTCATTCCCCATTTTCTCTCCCTCTGCCCACCTCCACATACACCCACCCACTTTTCCTCTGGCTATCACCACACTATTGTCTGTGTCTATGTGTTTTAAATATATGATTTTTTTTTCATGTTCACCTTCTTTCATCTAGCCCACCAGCACCCCCTTCCTGTCTGACAGCTGTCAGTCTGTTCCATGTATCCATGCCTCTGTTTCTATTTTGTTCGTCAGTGTATTTTGTTCATCAGATTCTACATATAAGTGAAATCATATGGTGCTTGTCTTTCTCTGACTAGCTTATTTCACTTAGCATAATAATCTCTGGGTCCATTTATGCTATCACAAAAGGTAAGATTTCCTTCTTTTTTACTGCTGAGTAGTATTCCATTGTGTAAATGCACCACAGCTTTTTTATCCACTCATTCACTAATGGACACGTGGGCTGTTTCCAGATCTTAGCTACTGTAAATAATGCTGCTATGAACATAGGGGTGCATATATTCTTTCAAATTAGTGTTTCAGGTTTTCTTGCATATATTCCAGTAATTGGAATCACTTGGGTGTGGGGGGGGGGTGGCTCAAAAGATAGTTCTATTTTTTTAATGTTTTATTGATGATAGCCTTTCTGACAGGTGTGAGGTGATATCTCTTTGTAGTTTTAATTTTTATCTCTGATGATTAGTGATGTTGAGCAGTTTTTTATATGTCTAGTGGCCATCTGTAGGCCCTTTGGAGAAGTATCTTTTCAGATCCTTTGCCCGTTTTTAAATTTGCTTAATTGTCTTATTGGTGTTGAGTAGCATAAGTTATTTATATATTTTGGAAAGTAACCCCTTATCAGATGTATCATTGGCAAATATGTTCTATTCAGTGGGTTCCCTTTTCATTTTGTTGATGGTTTCTCTTGCTGTGCAAATCCTTTTTAGTTTGATGTAGGTCTATTTGAAAATTTTTTTCAGAGGTGTACAAGTTAATAATTATCAAATTATTTTGCATGTATACTAGGGTGAAACACATAAATAAATAAATTGTTAGTGAAAGTTACAAATAAGCACAATGACATAGGTAAAATTAACCTTGTGTGCTAGATAAGAGATGAAGACATCAGTATAACTCATTTTTATGTTAGTGGACATGCAGATAGATACACAATAAAGCTAGATCTGTATGCATAGACGGGTCTACATATGTAACATATTAGCTCTACTTCTGGAAAGGTCCTAAAAGCAGTAACACCACTCACTGTAGCAATGAACATACTTCGTGTACAGACTTATTTTCTAAATATTCTCCAATAAAAAAAAAAATGTAACCAGGGCACGCAGGAAAAATGGCCAATTCTAGATCTAGGCCGAGAAAAATACAATATGAACCTGAAACATCTTATAGTGCCAGAAAATGAAATAGTGGCAAAAAAAGAAATTACTGGGACATATCGAAAGAACACAGTAGAAAACCAGAAAGAATTCTGAATCACCAAAGCTGAAATGCTTTGAGCAACAAAATACTGAGCCTGATTTTATCAGATTATAACCTCATGAATAAAATACACATTAATGAATCCACACTGATAAAAATAAATGATTGAATAGATAGATAAATGACAGAAAAGGGAACATCTTTGCAGAAAAATTACAAATAATGTACGTAGACACTTTACCCACTTCCCAGGAGGTTAATCTCAATCCCTGTTCTCTTGAGTGTGGGCTAGTCTTTGTGACTCAGAGAGTATAGAAATGAGGAGAAACAAAGCAGACACTGCCTTCACAGAGTGACCGAGGCTAATATCTCCAAAAGAAGTCATGTCGACCACAGGTACCTGGCAGGATGTGGTGAGGGCACTTCACTTCTATGATATTCTCTCCCAAAACTCTTATCCTCATTCTAATCTTGAGGAAAACACGAGTTTCTTTTATAGTCATTATGGCATTTCAGTGTTACACTGAGCATGTAAAGTAGGAAATCAAATAACATTCCTTATTTATAAATAAGGAAAAAGTCTTCAAGAGGTTAAGTGACTCACACAGAGGCAGGCAGCTGGTGTCGAACACCTACACAAAACACACCTTGCTTCCCCTAACCCCTTTTGTACCACATCATAAAGTCCACACTGTATGGAAATATGATTCTTAGAATATGTTCTTTTTCTTTTCTTAACTTCCAGAGATGCCCAAGCTCTTCTCAATTTAAATAAAATTGTAACAAATTGTATATCATCTCTTAAAATGCATTATTCACATTTAAAGCCAAAAATCTCTGTTTTCTGAAATGTCTGAAATATTTGGGATTTTGTTGAACTCCAAAATCCAACCAAGGCTACTAGATTAGAAATCACTGTTGCTAATATATTTATGTTATATCAGACACAAGAATAGTTTTACTTCAAGGAAACATTGTAGGAGAATCCCCAAAAATCACAAAATTTATTAAATGAGAAGTTATTTTCAGTCTGAGGAATGGGGTAGCCCAGAGATGTGGAAGTGGGGTACAGACTGACAATCCCCAGAAGAGAGGGTGGGAGGAAAGATAAACCACAGAACTTATATGCATGTATGCATGAAAAACGGACAACAAAGCTGGGGAGAGGGCGGGGAGGGAGGGGAAGGGGGAATCAGTTGGGGGGGAGGAGAAACATCTGTAACAAAAATAAATTAATTTAAATTCTAAAAAAATGAGAAGTTATTTTTTGTTGTTGTTTTGTTTTGTTTTGTTCTGTTTTTTGGTACGTGCCCCTAGCGGGAACCAAACCCAGGACTCTATGGTCTGCAGGCCGAGGTTCCAACCGCTGAGCCAAACCGGCCAGGGCAAGAAGTTTTTTTTGTTTGTTTATTTTTTTATTAAGGAATGATTATTTGTCTCACAAGAGTATTTATAATGTCTTTTCTCAACAATCTTCCCTGGTGCCATTTCACTGGATTTATATATCAGTATTTCAGATAGATTCATTTTACAAAGTAAAACCTACCTACCTTTGGACATCGTGTTCCTTTCCTTTAGCACTTACGTCACTATTCCTATCTGAAACAATTTCTCTGCGTTGGAGTGATCTCACAACCCATAGGCACTTCTACTATGGAGAGAATGCATAGCATACTTTCACTTATTAGTAAATCAAGCTTTCTCCTTATTGCTTTTTAATCACAATGCTGACTTTTAAGGGACTTTATTTTATTAGGTAATTTTAAAATACTTGAATAGGCTATTTAAAAAGCTTCTTGAAAAAAAATAAAAAGCTTCTTCAATATAAGAGAGTGATAAACAATAAAAGACACACCAATAGAAAAACATATTCTATACCTCCAAATAATAATATAGTAGGAGACAAATGCAAAATGAATCTGGTATATCCCATGTTTAAATCTTATTTTTTATCTGTCATAACAAATAAACCTTCATTGAAAAGAAGACACCCAAGTCTACCTCTCTGCTATATTTGAATAAAGAGAGCTCTCATTATTTTCTTATTTCCAAACAAAACCCTTTCCACCATTATTAACACCTATTTCATTTTGGTTTGGGTTTTTGTTGTTGTTCAAGGGGTTATTCAGGAGAGCTATTTTTCACAAGACCTGTCTCTTTTACAATAAGCCTTCTTCCTGTACTGCCTGGTGCATGGTAGATAACTAAAAATATTTTCAGTATTAAATTTCTAAATAAAATACCATTGAGAACATTTTCAGTTAAGGAAAGTGGTCTTAAGAGAATAAGTTATTTCAGGAGTAATTGGGGTAGCATGGGTGGGACCTACTCCAGAGTCCTGGTACTTGTGACGATCATTCTATATATGTAGAAAGTGATTCTAGATGTCTCAGATTCTATCCCTTCCCCAAGGAGATGTAGGCAAAATATAGATGGGTAGCTGGATGCATGCATGAGTAAATGGAAGAGGGTAGATGAATGGAAAGAAAGATAACTTATTGCTCTGTTATTGCTCCCTAATATCTTTCATTGCATCACTAATATTTTATCCAAACATGGAACACTAGTTTAAGAAATTTGGGGATGAGGACTGGCTTAAGCTCAGAGGTTCTTTAGAGTCAAACAAGTTTGCTTCTTAACCACTCTTGCTTGTGAGGATGGTTTGAGACCCAAGGATTCCCTTCAGTCCTTTACAAAGAAAAAAAAGAAACCAAAGAATATAGTTGGTGATAGAGAATTCTATGAAGCTTGGGTAATTATGAAGAAAGTTGTGGATACAGTGCTTTTACCATCTGTGCCCAGGAGAACTTTATTTTGGTTGCCTAATAAATATCAGTTTATCTTTACCTTGACAGTAGAGTCAAAATCAATGCCAATGGAAGTCTCTATCTATAATGATGACTACTCTATATTCTTTTCTCTTCTTATTCCTTTAATGATATATCTTTATTTTGAATATGCAGATATAAGCAATTCTAAGTCTATGCTTCAAATTATATGCTCTGGTGAAAGAATTAGTAGACAAAGATATCTTGAAAATCTCAACTTATTATGTTCAAGTTGGTCTTAAATTTTACTTCTAGAGACTATAATTTTACTGTGGTTACACTATAAAAAGAAATGAAAACACTTAAAGTGAATCAATTCCAGCAAGAAAAACAATATAGTGTGAATATTTATGTTAGTTAAGTTCTTAGAATAAGTAGAAGCAAATAAACATACCTAAACTTTTATTTTAAATTATGCATATTATTTTTGTAGGATTTCTAGCTATCCTTATTAAATGATCATTCCACATATTTTGAACTTTAATTTTAATTATTTTCAACTATCTCTATTTTGGTTTTCTTTCATTTTAAATTTATCTTCCTAGTGAAAAAATGAATCTTCCCTTTTATTTTTTTATGTCCTACAATTTAAAAAATTATATTAATATTTGTACTTAAAAAGATTATGTTAATTTAAAATTTATAACTTAATGTCATTTAAATGTAAAAATAAATATAACAATTTCTCTATTCTTATTTTGGGGATACTATAATCTATCTCCAGTAAATCTCTATGATACTAAAGAAAGAAATCTGGCTTATGCTCTCTTGGTTTTATAGACATACAATATCAAATTTTCATTGTGCTCAAAACAGAGGTAGAAGATAGAAAGCTGCCTTACCTGACAACGTCAAGGGACTTTACCAGTAAATCTTCAAGGAGGAGAAAATGTGCAATGGGCTGGAGAGCCAAGACAGTTATAGGAAAGTGTGGTTTGTGGTCAATATTAATTTGTGTGCTCTATTGTGATACAACACTTCTTCATCTAAAACTTCAGAAATATGTGTTAACTGTGCCTTCTGCGAAAGGTGCAGGGGAAAGAAAGAGATTGAGTTCCACATCCAGGTCAAAGCAATCAGAGGAAAGGGAACATTTATGGTATAAGACATGAATGGAATTTGAAATCTCCAGGGTAGGAATTCAGAGCACTAAATAATCAGGAGTTCAAAAGATTTTTGGAATTATCGGGAATCTTTTGGGACATTGTAATTTGCATAGAATATGGATGGTTGGCTAGGAACCTAAAATACAGAGACCATAATTTATATCTAGATTACTTTGTTATTACATAAATCTTAAAGCAGTATTTTTAAAAACTCAATAATAATGTATTGCACTTAGAATTCCACAACCCCAAAAATTTAGTTATTTGTCCATGTTTCCTTTTATTTTAATTTGTATGTACACATAATTTCACATGATATAATAGTTATTTTATATTTTGATTATGTGCTCAATCCCAAATCATTAACATGTTAACATATACATTATTTTACAGGTATCTATATAATGACTGTTTACTTAATTTTTTTCTAATCTTGTATTAAACACTTATCAAGTGTTTTTGTCCTTATTTTTGGATCATTTTCTTTTGCAGATGAATAGAATTATGGCTTAAGAGTGAGTCTTTAGATTTTCACAATGAACTAGGTATGTGACTAGCCCAAGAGTTTTAAACTTCCTATTCCTTGTGATCTAATGCAAAATGAAAATAATAATAGGACTTATACTGTAGAATTGTTGAAAGGATTAAATGCAAAATGCATAACAAAGACATCAGGGGTCCTAAGGAGAGGGTGCCATTGATTAACTGACTTTCAGAAGTGTGTTCTTTGGAGTGAGTCTTTTCTAATCAACTGACTTTCAGAAGTTAGGATTGTTACTAATTGGTTAATTTGCAAATGTGTGTTCACCAACTTATGCTACCATTAGTTGATCAAATTTGTGTGAAATCAGTTTTTATGATTTTTAGAACTGACATTGCTTAAGTGAGCAGGTTTAAAATTAGTTCTGGTGACTACTACCACAGATACAGAAACAAACAACAACAAAAAAAGTTATTTCCTACAAGTATAGGAACATTTTATTATCAAGCTGTATTTGCAACAACCATATGATAAAATTTTTTCATGAGGAAAATGATGGAGGATACCAAGAAGAGCTCTCTGTACGAAAGACTAGGAAATAACTAGAAGTTTGACTTTAATGCAGTCTTCTGATTGACAAGTACTATATAAGAATCAAGCAGTGAAATAAACATGGAAAGTAAGTGCCCACTGGAAAGAAGAGTGACACTTGGATGGAGGGGTAAGTACATTTTAAGTTAATAAAGTTGGCAATGGAAACTTACTTCCTACTTCACTATCAAAAATATAAAATTTTACATTTTGGTGTGATTATACATGTATAAATGTTATCTTTTCATTAAACTTTTTAGTTCACAGAACTACTTTTCTCTAAATTTACATTTATCTAGAGTATCTGATGATTTTTTGGGTTTCTGGTTTTGATTTTTGGATCCTTCCTATCTCCCTCTTTTTAATATAAATCGTGCTTTTACCTATTTGTATTTCATTCTAGAATGGTTTACAACTTCGTCCCAGGAAGTTGTCCCTGACAGTTCAACATCCTTTTTTTGGTTCTCATCCTCTTAAATTTTGTTTTCCTCCTTAGTCAGCAACTGGGAACACTTTTTTTTCTTTGTTTTAAATGACAGTCATTTTGGGGAATATTGGATTCTCTTGTTTCTATGCACACCCTTTCTGTTTTCTACCACCCAAAACCAACTTCTCTTGGCTACATCTTTCCAAAGGAGGTATTATTTTTTTCTTTTTCTTTTTTTTGTTTTTGAAAAATATTAGTAAGATAAGTCTAGGTTAACTCGATGTGGATGATGCCTGTGTCTTCCATGCTGTCACTTCTGCAACCCATTTTAGAGCCAGATTTTACTTTCGTTACTTGCGGTTCAGCTGCTGTGTGGCTGCTCACACGAACCAATAGAGCTATGCAGATCACAAGTGTAGTGATGTCGTCCTCCCTTAAACATACACACACTACACACCCACACATGCAAGCCCTTGTTTCAGATCATTGTTGACCTTTGTCATAATTTTTTAACTAAAAGGAGCAATCAGGCATTTGCTTCCAAGTTTCATCCCTGAGGAGACAACTATGTCAAACAATGTATTTCTTCTTCTACTGCTTCTTGGCCTTCAAGAGCTTGTGGCTGTTCAGTAACCTCAGGATGTTTCAGGAAGTCCCAGCTTCCACACTTTGACTCCCTGAGTCCTCTGGGAGTCACCCCCACAAGTCCCCCAAAGACAGAGATTACTTTGCCAATATTATAGACACCCAAAGAGGCCATCTTTCTCCTCCAACTTCACACAGAAAACTTCTCACCTGTTCTCAACAAGGAAACCACTTTTCTAATATTGTGGAGAGGAGTTAGGGAAGGGGCTCCACCTACAATCTACTAATTATTTAAAACATGTCAGTGAATTACAAGAATTATTTTTGACAATCACCGTAGTCCTACAAAGAAGGCACTGTAGTCTCCATTTGTTATCTGAATAAGCCTCTCAGGGAGGTGAGAGATTTGCCTAAGTTCCAAGATGAAATGGAGCAGAGGCGAACGGTGCCATTTACCAATGAATTGTATTTCTCTCTTGCGTGCCTACAAAGTCGCCAAGTTCCCCACATTATAGTGTATTATTCTACTTTAACATTTGCATCACTTGATGTCGGAACAAATATAAAAGTCTTGTTTTCTGCGTACTGTGTTAAATTTTTGTACACAAATAAATAATAAATTATTTGGGATAGGAATTTTGTTCCTCTTGATTAAACTTATTATTATTATTATTTTTATCCTCACCTGAGGACATTTTTCCACTTTTTATTCAGGTAGAGTGGGAAGGAGAGAGAGGAAGAGAGAGAGAGAGAGAGAGAGAGAGAGAGAGAGAGAGAGAGAGAGAAAAACATTGACGTGAAAGGGACATATCAAGTGGCTGCCACCCGCACGACCAACCAGGGCCGGGGACAAACTGCAACTGAGGTATGTGCCCTTAGCGGGAACTGAACCCGGGTATCTGTGGACTCCAGACCAACGCTCTAACCATTGAGCCAAACAGGCCAGGGCTGATTAAACTTATTTTGTAATACTCAATGTCATTTAGGACAATTGAGCAAAAAAACAAAGATTATAAGAATTTACATATCTCTGCTCCCTTCCTAACAAGCATTTATAAGCTGCTTCTGAAAATGAGCAAAATGTTAGTTCTTCTGCCCCAAATGGAATATGTCCTTCTCTGGCTTTGGCTGCATGTTACAGTCTGGTTACTGCCTGTAGGTAGGTGTGCACTCGACAGCAGAACTATGGTTCAAATAATGGAGAGATATAAACTAGACTATATAAAATATATAATGTGGAGGCATATCTTAATATCTCTACAAAAAAAAAAATACCTGAAAATTATCCTTGGACTAGTACTGCAGTGGTGGGAGACTATTTGGGAGCATGTCAACACTCTGCTTGACACTTTTATCAGCCATGCATGCCTACACAGCTATTTTGTTAATGTTCTGCTCCTGGTGATTTACACTGATTTTTGATGTGAGGAATACTTTATAAGGTGTTGTAAAATATTTTAATAGAATTTGTGCTAAGCTCAAACAAGTACGTATCAGTTCCTATAAGCTCCTTTAAAAACTTTATGAAATATAATCACCATGAACAAAGACCTACTCTAAAAATGCTAGGCAAAAATGCATAAACCATATTATTCTGTTTAGTTCAGTGTACTTTTTAATTAATATTTTTGTCTAGTATTTTTAGAATATTAATATTTGTGGATAGTATGGTTTATTTATGTTTGTATGTTGTGTGTGTGTGTGTGTATGTATGTATTCTGGATAATGATATCAAATGTGGTTTTTTTTATGGGTCATAGTTTAAAACTTTAAATGCCACTGTCAAAAAAAAGAAATGCACTAGAGAGGTAGAACTCTTAAGAAGCTTTGAAACTGAGGAACAAAATTAAGACAAAGGTATGGATACCTGGAGTAGACTGATAGGTATCAGAGGGAGAGGGGAGGGGAGACTGGATGAAAGAAGATGAAGGGATTAGCCAAAGAACATAGTATGTGTATAGCTCATAGTCTTAGACAACAGCTTGGTGATGGCAGGGGGTTGGGGGGGGGGCAGGGACAAAGAGGGGAAAGAAATGGGGACATATGTAATAGTGTCAAAAAAATAAAAATAAAAACAAATTCAGTTAAATAAAATGAAACTTTTTTTTAATATCCAGAAGCCAATCTTTTGCTTTAAATATTATCTTTATGTCTGTGGTTCTGTTCTTAAATAACTTTTTATGATTTTCAAATAGAGAAACCCATAAAATATGAGACTGATAAGTTTAAAAATACTAGACACATGAGTTTTAGAGAGAATTGAATGTGAAAATATAAAGAGATGTGAACAGAGAGAAAGAAAAATGTACTTTTAAAATAAAATACTGTCTGGCTGTGTGGCTCAGTAGATTGAGCATCACCCTGTGGACTGAGAGGTCCTGGTTTGATTCCCAGTCAGGGCACATGCCAAAGTTGTGGGTTTGATCCCCATAGGGGGCATGCAGGAGGCAACCGATTAATGTTTCTATCTCTCCCTTCCTCTCTCTCTCTATAATTAAATAAATAAGGTATATTTCTGATTATAAAATTAACATATGTCATTGTAAAAATACAGTTAATAGTAAGAGATAAAAGGAACAATGTTAATATTTTGGTGTATATGTTTTAAAGGCATTTTCTATGCATATATAAGGCCAATAGATTTCTTTAAAAGGCTCACGCCATACATAGAGTTTTGTAGATTTACTTTGTCTTCTTACTACATTTCGGATGTTTTTTATATCAACCCATATAAGCCGATACTGCTGTTTTAAGAACTGGATAGTATTTTATTCTTTGTTTGGACCATAATTCTAAACCAATTACTTATTTAAGAACATTTACCTTATATTTAATGTTTAGAGATTGCAAACAATGCTTCTATTTCTTTACAAAACTTTCAGTGTCCTTCCCCATCTATTTCTTCTCCACTTCCAAAAAAGCTACCAATTATTGAATGCCAACTATGTGATAATCAGTGTTATGAGCATTTTATATGTATTGTACAGTTATGACCAGCACCAGCATTCAGTCTATTTAACCAAATTGGCAACCAAGAATTAATACAGTTGAATAATTTGACAAAAGTCCACAGAAAGCTAGAATTATACCCAGTACAAATGATTCCACATTCCATGTGTGTAACCATTACACATATTATTTCCATCTGCAGTGTGTACATCTTAATTTTTTATTAGTATTAGTTAATTTGTTTCCAGAAATTTTAATGGATAATCTAAATTCCATTTGTAGGACAACTACAATTCATTTGTCCCTAATCTCCAGTGCATTGTCTTTGATGGAACCTTGTCAAATAGCTGCCTGACATTCAAATTTCATGGCATTTTCAAAAAAAGACAAATTCCACAATTGCTGAGGATTTTATGAAATCGGTTGCAAAGTAAAGAACTAATAAGTTGTCATTTATCAAATGACTCTATTAATATGAAATAATATCAATGATAGACAATGTCAAAGAGAAACGACTCTTGTCTTAGCATTCTGGCTGGTAATTACACAAATGCTCAGATGTGTACAGTATAATCAAGTGTTAACATATGTATGATTCATATACATAAGGGACATTTTGTTCACTGAAAATATATGCTAGAAGAGAAGAAATATTTATTTAGTTAATTCTTATTATTCTTTAGAAAAATATTCTAGCCTCAGCCAATATTCTACTGAAATTAGAAGTAAATTAGCACCAGTTATTTTACCCCAAGGAAGGGTATGTCAGTGGTTTCACCTCAGTGCCAGTATTTAAACTATTAGGCCAAAGATCATTTGGCAGCCAATCTAATTAATCCAGACCATGGTTTAACATCAAAAAAGATAATAATGAGCATTGGGAATATAAAGATTATAGACATTAAGTACACTGTGTAAAGATATGCACATCAAATGTAAAACTACTCTTTTCTTCTAGAGTAATACTGATTGTTGAAAGGAAAGGCACTTTTGAAATGAGGGGGAGGAAACAAATATTTCTTCTCAAAACCAATACTGCCATGTCGTGAATTCATGTGTCTCCCTCATGTAGCATATCTCAGAGATTTTTCAATATCAAACACAGCCCAAACCAATTACTCATTGCCAGGAAAATTATTTTTCCTAAATAAAGATAATAGCATCCTTTAACAAGAACAAAACATAATCATGCAAAAGATCTACTCACTTATAGGTAGACTTTTTCCAATATTTGATGATTTCCTTTATCTCCTAGTTGCTTTAGAAATATATTGATGGGATATCATCAAGCATATCTAAAAATCACATCCATATGCTGCATTAGATCATGAAGACATTATTTCGGAGTGAAATATCACTGAAGAGTAAATTAGAAAGCCATTTAACCTTTTAGCTTTGACATGATATGTTGACTTAATATTTGATGAAGCACCAGAAGCTGGATCTCCTTATTCAAAACTATGGAACAGAGCCTTTGTATGCTTGCGGTAAATCTTAAATCTTTTTAGATATAATAAAAAGCTTAGATTTAATTTTACAAGAAACGAAATGCATTAGGACCTATTTATCCTAGAGTCAGATATAAACAGTGTCATCTTTATGAAATAATTGTATTATATTTTATTATACTTTAATCTTTGTATTTCAATTGTGATAAACATTTTACTATAGCTAAAATTAGCATGCTAAGTATCCATTAAGAGGTCTGCAGATGCTGACAGATTGATGCCATGCTTAGGGATACCTTCTTCACTTGCATGTTATTTCAATGCTTTTTACATCCAGAATAGAGCAAATTTTATTCCAAATAAAATAAAGAATCACTGAAGTATGGTAAAGTCATGTGAATAAGAGCTTGGGGACATGTGGGCATATTAAAATAAAAGAAAAAGGTAATTCTGGTGCTACTCTCAAACCAAAAGCTATTCTCATGTTTCACAAACAATCAACTTAATATGACTTTAATATGACTTTTGAATCAGACTTCTTCTTTACAGCATATAAACTACATACTTTAAAAAGTAGAATAGGGTATGGGCACACGGAAACTTAAGACAGAGTTTATAAATCTTTGACATTTAAAACATTTTTTTTCTTTATTCATTTTTTAGAGAGAGAGGAATGGAGAGGGTTCTTGTTTTCCACATGCATCAATTCAAAAGTTAGATTCTTGATGACCCTAGATTGATCAGCAAATATTTATGAAGAACTTATTAATTAGAGGCATATTGCGAGGCATTGTAGGAATGAAAACCATGAGATGTGACTTCTTCCCTCAAAGATCTGGTAATTCTATTTCCTCTTTCCCATCTCTTAAATTCTTTTACGTATATTTCAATTGAAAGAATTCAGCGACTTAACATAGTCCATTCCATGGTAGTTGTCAAACAGACCATTTGTCAAGGGACATGGGTAGTTTTTGCCAATTCTATTCCTTAAAAAAAAAAATTATTCCTTTACATTGCTTTAAATCCAATCAATACCTGTTTCATTCAAAATGTAAAGATATTTTAATATTATTCTCCAATAAGAGGAAACAGGGCTCTTTGGAGGAATGGCTGATTCCAGGGCTGAGAAATACATAAGATAAAGCCTGAGGGTCTCATTTGCCAGAAAACAAGGAAGTGTTGGGAAAAAATGGGGATATGTCAATGGAACAAAGGAGCCAACTCAAGGATCTTCCAAAGGCCAATTATGAGTAGCTTATAATGGAAAATTTTATCAACAAAATAAATACTTTAGTGTCACAATATAACTCAGTATATTAAATGAATATCAATGAATGCATACTTGTATGAATAAGTGATTAAATAAATAAATGGGGGGAGGGATACAGATCTGTACAGAAGAATTCCAAATAACTTATGTAAATAATCTATCCTCAAGGAGAGGGAGCATAACTCCCAGATCCTTAAGTGTGAGCTACTATTTGGTACTTCCTCCCAAATAGTACAATATTGATAACTAAGTGTAATATGGTATCCTGGATGGGATCTTGGAACAGAAAAAGTGCACTAGATAAAAACTAAGGAAGTATTAATAAGGAATGAAGTTTAGTGAATAATAGTGCATCTGTATTGGTCAATAGTCATAATAAACCATAGTAACGTAAGACATTAACAATAGGGAAAACTGTGTTTGGATGCAAAAATTCTCTGTACTATATTTGCAACATTTTTGTAAATACATAACTATCCTGAAACTATAATTTTATTTAAAAGGTTATATGTAAAGGGCTACCTGGAGCTATAATCAAAGAAGACCCTTGATTGCAGAACATTGTCAGTATACTAAATGCCACTGTACACTTTAAAATGATAAAATTAAATTTTACATTAAAAAAATAGAACACCCATAAAGCATCCCAGGGACAACTAAAAGAAAAGATTGTGTCTCTGTGACTGCTCACCTGTTAAACTGCCATTCTCTGTTTCTCCTGTTGATGGGCACTACATATGTCGCCATTCTTACTGTTCCATTTAATGATAAGCTACTGACTGTATCAGTTTTAATTAGTCCTGACCTCTCTTGATTAAAAAATAGGACAACAGTAGTTTTTCAGCCTATACAGAAATGGGCATTACTATATCTTTGGGGAGAATTATTTTGTAAAGAAGGAAAGAGGTACTTAAAGTCGTAGATAAAGAAAGCAGGATAATCTTAGCAAAGGAGAGTTTCATTTGATTTTTTTATTCTATACTCTTTCTTTTATGCACTTCTATTTTTTCCCTTTATTGCCTTATAAAAATAGATCTCAATGCTGACAATGAAAAATAATAGCTTCCAAAGAAAGACATGTGAAGAAATAGTCTCGGGTAACAGAGCCCAAGCACCTCTGTGTCTTGTTTTTATTTTATTTTTTAAAACACTTTACTTTTACAAGAAAAGGGAAATTTGAAAATAGCACTTCCTGATGCAAAAACTATTAGCACAGATGGTTAGCAACAAGGCTGAGGACACAATTAACAGGCCAAAACGATATCGGTGTGAAGTCTCTCAGCGATGCAGAGCTGTGGCTGGAGCAGTCAGGACTGAGTCGGCTTCATTAACAGGCATCCTTTCATTTCCTTCCTGTCTACCTCTTACGTCATTTGTCACTGTAACACAGACACATTTTTAAGAGTCTACAAATGAATTCTACTAATCGAGAATCCTTTGTGCAGCATGTGTTATTTCTTTTAAAGTAGAAGTTTCTCTTTCAGGAATACTTAACCTTAGTTTGAAGTGTTCAGGTAAAAGTTCACAGAAAAAGTGTCACAATAATTAGACACAATTAAAACAGAGGATATCCTTTCAGAAAAATTCATCAGTTATTAATTGCCTTCAGAGTGGAAAATGCAAATCTCAATTTAATATCCATATTTAAAAAAAAATTGTCCAGTTGTTAGAAACCAACATGTTTTGTGCTAGAAACAAGACTGTTGCCTTGTAAGTTGTTGTCACCAATGAGAATATTCATATTCTTCCATTTTAGTGTTCAAATAGCTAAGATAGGCCATGCGTTATATAACTCAAATCTTGACAGAAATGTTTTATGTCCTCATTTTCCCCAAAATTAGAAAATACTAGTTATAAGAATTAAAAAAGAAAAATTATTCTGTGAAAAAGAAAAAGTTTTCTGCCCTGGCTGGTTTGGCTCAGCAGCTGGAGCATCGGCCCGCAGACCAGAGTACCAGGTTCCAATGCTGCTAAGGGCATGTACCTCGGTTGCAATTTGTCCCCAGCCCCGGTTGGGTGGCAACCACTCGATGTGTCTTATGTTGATGTTTCTCTCTCTCTTCCTCCCTCTCTCTCCCTCCTGCTCTATCTGAAGATAAATGAAAAAGAAAAAAAAAAAATGTCCTCAGGTGAGGATAAAAAAAAAAGAAAAAGCCCTGGCTGATTTGGTTCAGCGGTTAGAGCGTCGGCCTGCGGTCCAGAGAGACCCGGGGTCGGTTCCTGCTAAGGGCACGTACCTTGGTTGCAGTTTGTCCCCGGCCCTGGTTGGGTCGTGTGGGTGGCAACCACTCGATGTGTCGCTTTCACATTGATGTTTCTCTCTCTCTCTCCCACTCTATCTGAACAAAATATCGAAAAATGTCCTCGGGTGAGGATAAAAAAATAAAATAAAATAAAATAAAATAAAATAAAATAAAATAAAATAAAATAAAATAAACTATTAAAAAAAAAGAAAGAAAGAAAAAGAAAAAGTTTTTCATGAGTAAATACGTTTCAGAAATGTTGCTTACCAGCCTCTTCTAAATTTCTTCCCATCAGTATATGAAAGGTTTTGGTAAATCCTCTAGTGTCAAAAATATCTTGAGAGCAGTAGAAGTAAGGCTGTGAGAGCAAATAGTATCCAAATAATGAAGGGTTTCCTATGTTTTGCTGAAAAGTTTGGAACTTTTCTAAATTTTTCTTTTAAAATGTCCACGATGGTAGCAATGTGAAGGATGGATTAGAGGCCTATTTAGGGAACTTTTTCAGTAATCAGAACAACAACAACAAAAAACTTAGCAAAAGTAGTTATAATCATACTGGAAAGAAATAAAAAGATTAAAAGTATATTAGAGATGAATGACAGGATTTGAAGATTGGCAGAATGTTGGGAATATAATTCAAGAGTGAATCGAGTTTATGGCTTTGTTGCTTTGTGGATGTTGGAATCTACTTACTGAGGACAAGGCACGTAAAAGGGAGCGTCAGAAATTAGGCAGGGTGAAATGGAGACTCTGTCTTTAAGTGTCTTGTGTTTGAAGTACCTGTAGAATATCATGGAAGAGATTCTCAGTGTATAGTTGGATAAAGAGTCATGGAATTCCAGAAAACAAACAAATAAAACCCATCTCAAGACAGATACTAGCAAAACTAGCAAATAGGTGGTAAAGTCGTGGGACTGGATGGAGGTGCTCAGAGACAATAGGCAGAATGTGAAATATAGAGCCCAACAGGAACAAGCAGGAGGTATTCAACTAAGGACAATGGAAAGACAAAAGTGAGCAGGGTCACAGAACCTACATGTAGCGTAAGCATCAAGAAAGAGGGAGTAATGATCAATACAACAAAATCAAGTGGGATACATAGAAAACAATGTGCATTGGATTTAGCAATAAATCAATTGTTACTGATGATAGCCTGCACGGTTTCAGTGAAACAGCAAGGTAAAAACTGGATAAGAGATTTGGTGGGAGGTGTGGAGCAGAGAGAGCAAATGTAAGCAATTATTTACTTTGATAGGAAAGAGAATGACAAGATCGTGGATAAGAAAGATGTAAGTAAAGAGAATTATTTTATTCTTCCTTTTTTTGTATATTTAAGGTGGGAGAGGTCCGGTAAAGAGGAAAAACGCTGAATATATAGGCAAAGGGATCACTGGTTAATTTAGATTTTTGAAGAAGTAGGTAAGGATAGGATATAGAGGAATTCATCTTTCTCAGTGACTGAAGGAAAATGATAAACATACATGCAGATAACATGGTAAGTTTAAATGAGGAATATTGAGGAATTTTTCCTCTGCTGGATTTTATATTCTTTTTAAAGGAGAAGGCTTTCTTTTTTTTTTTTTTTTTCTGTTGAGAGTGAAAACATGTTTAAATCATAGTGGCTTCAGGAAGTGCTGAGAGTTATGAAAGAGGCATTCTGGGGAACGGAGGAGTGGTAGGGACTTTTGTCAGGCTGTCAGAGAAAAACTGAGTCAGACGTCAAAGAATTCAGGTGTCATTGGAAACACATAGGAAAAAAAAAAAAATATATATATATATTCTACCTAAATGGCCAGATCATCAAAGATAAAAGAAGAGTCTACCTAAAGGTAGAGTATGAAAAGTAAAGGAGTATTGAGGAGAAAGGACTCCAAGGCTGGCGAAGTGTAGAAAAATGAAGAGCCTCGGGCGAGAGGCAGGAAATTAAGGCAGGAAAGCAGAGGTTCCAGACAACACAGGAGAAGCAGGGGTTTGTGTCAAAAGGGAAGAAGGTGAGAAGCAGAGCCATGAGGCGTAAAGGGAAGGAGAGGGCGGGCTTTCACGGGGGCTTGAACTTTATGTAGATGGATCTAGGATAGCAGAGATAGGAAGCTGCATGAATTAATTCCCTCCCTAGTTCTCAGAGAGCTCAAGAATTAATGTTACAAGCCGAGAACCCAGGAAATCTGGGAAGTTAGACTGGGAGGCAGACCAGTCCTTGCTGAGACCTGACCAGCTGATGTGCTACTACTTCTCAGATTCTGGTTGTTTTCTCCGAAATTTGGCTGGCTGTGAGGTGGCTGCTTTTCTTTATTGTGATCCACCCCCTTTTTCTCCCTGTCTGCTGGATATGCCTCTCCAAATTCAGTTCTTATCCCTCTTCCATTTACTGCCCCAGGCCCTGTAGGGATGGATGAGTCCAAGAACATCGGAACAATATGTGGACATCTGTGAAAGGATATTCTAATAGCACTGTCTGGTGTAAGGCCAACCACATAGATACATGAATATTCTGCCTATAAACTTGCCTTAGCTGTAAAATGCTTTTAAAAATGAGTAAAGTTCAGAGATGAAGTAGGTTGTAGGAAGATGGCAAAAAAATATATATATATATCAATTCCATTAACATTTTCTAGTCCTGGAGCGAGTTTCTAGTTCCTAGGTTCATCTGCACAGCACCCTTTCATATTAACAAGTGATAATAAAAGCAAGATTAATATGTGCTTGTAAAAGCGCTCAAATTATCTCGGAAGAAAATGAGACATGTTCAAGTTATACGTAAGAGAAATGACCAGAGAAGAGCTGGGCGGTCAGGGTCCGATCTAAAGCCTTGGTCTGTGGGGGAAAGCTGGCTGCATTTTGCCAGAAGTGAACAAAAGACCAAATCCCAGAAGATCTACAAGGAGGCAATGATCAGAATCGAGACAGGTGTGGATTAGCAGCTACTTCGAGGTTCCTCATTAATGAATCTGATTTTATGTCAGAGGCTGTTTGTCTTTGTACTCTCCTTTGTGTTTGTCTCCCCCAACCCCCACCCCGGCCCCCAAGTAGTTCACTTTCTCTGTATCCGGACCTATTATAGGATAAGTTTTGCAGGTTATTCAGAAATCTTTACAGAAAAGAATAGCCACCAGAAGGACTGTGATACATTATTTTGTTTATGCATCCTCAAAAAATCTCATAAAAATACACATACTATGTGTGGGAAATAATATTTACTTATTAACACTCTTCATCTCTGTAATTGTGCTAGTGTGGGTTCCTCATTATTATTACTTTCTTCTTAACGTTATTTTTACCTAAGAAAGAGCATAGCTATAGGGGAGAATATATAAGATTATCAGGTTTTTATCATCATAATAAACCTAAAATTATAGCAACATGTGAGTTTTAAAAAATATTTTCTCACCCTGGCCCGTTTGGCTCAGCGGTTAGAGCGTCGGCCTGAGGTCTGGAGAGACCTGGGTTCGGTTCCCGCTAAGGGCACGTACTTCGGTTGCAGTGTGTCCCCGGCCCTGGTTGGTCGTGGGGGTGGCAGCCACTCGATGTGTCCCTTCACGTCGATGGTTCTCTCTCTCTCTCCCTTCCTCTCTCTCCCTCCCACTCTATCTGTACAAAAAATGGAAAAATATCCTCGGGTGAGGATAAAAATATATATATATATGTATTTTCTCATAGCTTATATCATGCGACCCTCATAAAAGCCTTTTGATATTGACAAAGCAGATATGTTGCCTGCATTTCCGTGAGAAAGAGATGCAATCTTAGTGAAACTTAGGTTCTTTCCACAAATGGCATATTTAGTCAATGACACAGGTAGAAATGACACCAAGACCATTTTAACTCTCAAAACTGTGTTCTTGCTCACTACATTGCCTCCTGACCTAATTCTCTGTTTGTTGTAGTTGAATGACTTTGGACGTTACTCAATCTTCTTAAAACAGTGTCCACTGGAAAATGCAGACATCAATGCCATTTACCTGACAAGTTTGTTATGAGGATGAAATGATATACTGAGTGCAACTTCTCAGCTCAGTGTCGAGGAGTACACCTGCTACCTATGCTAAAATGTCACCTATAAAATAGGAAAATGTAGAGAAGTTGAGGATTCCTTCACAAACATTCATTTAATAAGCATTCACTGAGCATTTATTATATGCCAGGCAAGAACATAAAGTTTTAGCACCTTGCCTGGAGTAGTTTCTTGCCCAAAGAAGGAAAGTACTCATGCAAACTAATACTTGCCAAATGCATTTCAATCATTAAGGTGGAGAGAGTGGAGAAGGAGGTGTTGTAGGCATCCGGCACAGAGTGGTCAGGAAGGGCCTGGAAGTGTAGGAACCGTTTCCTAAAATGTGGCATTTCAGGCAGAGAGAAGGCAATGAGCAGAGGCGGTGAAACAGGAAGCTTCAGTGTGCTTGCAAAGTAAGTGTGGCCAAGTTTAAAGGTGATGAGGGTCCCACTGCAACAAAAGCCAATGCTTAGACAAGGCAATGATTCTTAAAAACAGGTAAGTCATATTGTTCTCCCTCTCCTGCCTTCCTTCCTTCCTTCCTTTTTTCTTCCTTTTTTTCCTTCTTTCCTTCCCTTCCCCCTCCCTTCTCCCTCCTGTTCTTCCTTTCTTTTTTCTTGCTGTTGTGGTATGCCCATTCCCACGCTTCAACTTCCAGTCGTCAGGGGCACCATATCCTTAATACATGTCTGTGCTGAGCACAGGGCTATTAGCAACAGTGGACCAGTAGTATGTGTACAACAAGATCATTTAAAACTGTAAATATATGAAGCTGATGAGTTGATTAGCATTTTACTGGATAGCCAAGTTGTGTATCTTTTTGCACAAAGAAGATAAGTGGGAACAATATGATTGTCCTGTTAAAAGCCAGAAAGGGGCCATATGACAGAGGATAGTGAAAAGACATCTTTGAAATAATATAAGCATATTCCCCTCCCCATCCCTCTTCAACCCGATCTGCTTTTCTTTTGTCACTCCCACAGCAAACTCTGGTTGTGCACCTGTCTCCAGACGCCCTGCGTTAGGAGTGAAAGGCGAGGCTTCCCAGATAAGCAGTGACCGGGACCTCTCAGTCCATGTGCGCATCCTCTCCAAGTCAGGTCTCCTGTTTACTCCTCCCTCCTTCAGCACTCACCTGGTTGTATGTTCACAGCATCGGGCCTTCAGCTGCACACACACACACACACACACACACACACACTACTGGGAACCTGTTCATTACATCATCTGTGACTCTTGTGGAAGTTAGTTTCTAAATCCTCTCTCTTCTTTAGTGACTTTTTCAATAAATTTGTTGAACAAATGATGGGATTTGTTTGCAGCTCCCAGTGCAGTTATTCATTTAGGAAAATTGCTTGATCAATACTAGGCAGGGCTAGTATATCTTTTTCTGCTGAGAGGAGAAAAGAGTGATATGTCAGATGAAAAGAACTGGAAAAACAGATTGCTGAATTAGAACTGCAGGTATCATTAGGTGCACACTCCAATAATTGGTTAGAATTGGAAACATTTTAGTCTGTGCATAATCAAATATTGCCTGGAAATGTTACAGCATCCTTATTTTATGCTAAATAGATTTTTATGGAAGGGCAATAAAGGAGGAAATCTGCTTTCTAATTTGATTAAAAACACGATGGATCTCTGTTATTTCAGCTATTAACACTCCAAGTAGGAGGAGGCTGATTAGAAAAGAAAAAGAAGAAATTAATTTCGTATTTGAGATCTATTATCAAACATTGCATATTTTAAAGTGGAATTATTCATAACAATTGAAGATGCATTTTTATAATTACTCTCAGAAAAGAATAGATATATTTCTAGGTTCTCTTCAAAATGGAAAGCAATCTAAAGAAATAACAGCACTCTATCATCAGCAATATTGGGAAAGAGACGGTAGTTTATTAACCACATAAACCCATTCACAGAAAATACAAAAGAGATTGAAAGAATTTCACTTCTTAATGGCCATTCCAAAGCACAGATCTGTAGAGTTCCATAACTTAAGGGCTATACCCATTCTCTGCTAATACGATTTATATATTTTTTTAGTATGTCATAACTATTAGTGATCACATTCTGTGCCTTATTATCCATTCAACCATTAAACAGATATTTACTGAACACTGATTTTGTCACAGGCAGTGTTTCAGGCACCAGGGACACAGTAAAGAATTTATAAAACAAAATATCCTACCATAAAATATCTTATAATCTATTTGAAAATGGACAATGTAAGAAAATAAATAACTATAACATACAGTATGTTGGATAATAATAAATGCTAGGGAAGATAAATATGTAGGAAACTATGAAGTGTGAAGATGAGTTTTAATTTTAGACATAGTGGTCAAAAAAAGACATCACTGGGGAAATTTTTGAGGGTATTTAAATGTAAAAGAGCTGCTCTTGTGAATATAGGAAGAAAGCCTTCAGGCATATGTGCAAAGGCCCTGACGCAGGCAAGTGCCTGGCTTCTTGGAGCAACAGTGAGAAAGCTTGTCTTGAAAGCACATCAGAGAGATGGCAGGGATGAGATGCTGGGGGACTGTCCTCTTAAGCTTTGTAGATTTCAAGGTCACAGTAAGATTGGACTTTTAAGCAAAGTAAGATGGGAGACAGGCTGATTTTGCACAGAAGGGAAATGATCTGCCTCATTGCATTAGATAAGAGCTTCTAAATGGCAGGGGATGCTATAGACCATGCAGTTTTGCACCCTTCTCTAAGTGGCCTAATGTGGTACTTCTTACCTAGGTTCAGAATGTATTTTAAATACATCATAGCTTCACAGACAATTTTAATTTCTCTTTTCAGTTGCCATCCTATCTACTGGTTTACAGAAATCTCAATATCCTCTTTATTACTTTATTATTTAGTATGTAATCAACATTGGAAATGATTTATTGATGCTGGTTACCCTTTGACATACCAAATCTAAAATAATGCCCTGGCTGGTTTGGCTCAGCGGTTAGCGCATCGGCCTGCGGTCCAGAGAGACCAGGGTTCGGTTCCTGCTAAGGGCACGTACCTTGGTTGCAGTTTGTCCCCGGCCCTGGTTGGATCGTGCAGGTGGCAGCCACTCGATGTGTCCCTTTCATGTCGATGTTTCTCTCTTCCTCTCTCTCCCTCCCCCTCTATCTGAACAAAAAATGGAAGAAAAAAAAAATGTCCTTGGGTGAGGATCAAAAAATAAAATAATATAAAATAAAATAAAATGTGGTTCTAACTTAAACACAAAAAGACAAATTTTTAAACTGCAAATGAAAACACGAGGGTGTTACCAGTGGGGTGTCCTCTGTGCTCGCACCTGTTGCCAGTGGACATGAGCTTCTTGGGGGTGCTGCAAGAATAAGAATTTCCTGAGATACGATAGGAAGGTGAGGTATTGCAGAAGGCTTTATTGATGAGGTAACATTAAAGGTGTTCAGGGTCTCATCTCCCTTCATTCTGCCATGGAAAATGTCCCATTTTGTCTTCCAGCAGAGCTAGGATTAAAGCCAGAGCTTCTGTTCTGTGTTGAAGCACAGTCCAGTCCAGCATCTGGCTCGTGTAGCTTCTGTTCCCAGCTGCAGTCCGTTGTGTGTAGGGTCCTCATGGCCATGGGCCATGCGGCTTCCAGGGCCACATGGTGGGCTAGTGTGGGTCACGAGAGAGTGTGAGGAAGCAGGAGGAACAAGAGAGAGCAACTTCTTTGTTTGGGGATTTTAACTAAGAGCTTATCCAATGATTCTGTGTGCTTGCAGTGGCTTCAACCCTCTGGGCAGTTATTTTCTCAGGTTAGACTGACAGGCAAGCACCTTCCCTATGTCACCCCGACTTCACTGTACGTGCACCCATCTTCCTCTTTGTAGGACCGCTTCCCCCAGTGATTTACAGGAAATAGACTGATGGTTCCCTGGGGAGAGTGAAACTGCAGCTTTCTGGGGAAGCTGCCCAGATGACCTCGCTTATTATAGTGTCTGGCATCCCCTTTGCTCTCTTCCTGCTTTAATATTAGCTAGCTAGTTATAACAGTAACAAAGGGTCATATCTTTTTTTTTTTTTTTTTTTATCCTCATCCGAGGACATTTTTCCATTTTTTGTACAGACAGAGTGGGAGGGAGAGAGAGGAAGAGAGAGAGAGGGAAACATCGATGTGAAAGGGACACATCGAGTGGCTGCCACCCGCACGGCCAACCAGGGCTGAGGACAAACTGCAACCGAGGTACGTGCCCTTAGCGGGAACCGAACCCGGGTCTCTCCGGACCACAGGCGGACGCTCTAACCGCTGAGCCAAACTGGCCAGGGCGAAAGGTTCATATCTTTACAATCCAGTCTAAATGCCTATACTTAATTGCTAAGAGATAGCTAATCATAAGGCAAATGAAACACTAAAAGAGAATTCACCCCAACAAAATATATACACAAACACCTATACAGTACTTCCTAAGAATAGACAAATTTGATCAGAGTTAAAAAAAAAATCCTCTTGATGCATTGTGCATGTGATAATATTCCTTGCTTTGTCTCCTCTGAAAGTACATATTTAAAGATGAATAAATTAATTATGGAGTGCCACGTCATCACAGAAAGAAGCCAAAGGAGTATCTCTAAATATCTGTGGTTTCCATGTTACTATAAAACGACATTACTACTTGGTGAAAGTTTTGTTTCATTACATAAAATGGTAAAATGAATTTTAAATTTATTTCAAAGCATGCCTTCAGAAGCCAGCTAAATATACTCACGGGTCTGCTCCATCCATGGTTTTATTGCTGTTCATTGACAAGCCCTATTGTACTATACTAAATTTGGAACAGAAAATTCTTTATCTTTGGATAGCTGTAATTTAATCAAGCTTCCTTTAGCTCTCTTATTATTTCATAATGAAATATAAAATACCATACAAGCAAATGTCTCTCTTCCAGAAATGAAATAGAAAGCAAAGAATTCACAGGCCAAAGAGCAACAATCAGTACAAATACAATTACCTTCTCACATACAAGATAAAGCAACTCCCCTTTTTTCATTTCTTATCTAATATTAAAGTAGCACAATCTTTTCTCCCAGCTTGTATAAGAACCTATTATCCTCATCTATATACTAAAACAAAATAAATTGATAAGTTACTGTTGGATATATAAATACCAAAGGTATTGGTGTATTTTCTGGGAAAAAAATAAATTTCGGGAAACATATAATTGTGGATCTTAAACCTAAAGACAGAACTAAGTCTTCCTTATAATATCTAAAAGCTTGTTAATCTTGTGAAGATTTCATCCTCTATCTTTCCTTTTGTAGTGAAATGATGAAGAGCCCAGGGGGTGGTCAAACAATCATTTCACACAAATGCTAAAGCATTATTTGCTTGCTAGTCATGATGGATCAGGCTTGCATTACTAATCTACAGGAATTCTTTGAAGATGTCACAACCATGCTAGATAAAAGGTATTCATGGGTTGAAATATCGTTAATATTTTAGGGGGAGAAGTACATTTGATATGGTTTCACATCAGAGATAAAGGTAAAAGAACCAGTGAACATTGGATAAAGAGCACCGAAGGGAAAATTAGTTTTAGAGACAACTACAAAGAGAGGCCTTCAAAAGAAACATTTAAGTTAGGAAAAAGGTGTTGAAGCAGGACATTACATGTGCGATTAATTAAAGGCCAGTCCTTCAATAAAAAATATTTTTAACTCATCACAAACCTCACAAAGCTGATAGCAAGCTAGCTGCTTATCATTACAGACTAATCAATCACTAAGCTAAAAATGTGAAAATTTAGGTTATAGTGATAGTAAATTATTAAATGACCTTGAGCAATTAAGTGCACCACTCTAGGTCTCAGATTCTTACCTAGAGAATGAGAAACTAGGTAGATGGATCACTAAGTCTCTCCTGTCTCCAAAATGATTACATTTTAAGAGTTCCATAGAGCTCTGGAGAGTTTGAGGTATAGAAACCAGTCAACAACCACCATCAAAAATAAAAAAATCAAAACATCAATAAAAGTTCAACAAACAAGTCCCATTACTGAGGTGGATAATGTATGAATGCTCAGTACATCAAAAAACAGACTCTCCCTACTGGCTTTTTAAAATTTTACAGTTTTGCTTTTAATAAAAATTATATGGCATAATCTGTTGAGCTATGGACATGTGCTATGAAGGTTCTTGTTCCTGGGTTCTTGAAAATGTCATTGATCCTATGGGGACAGCGAAATATTTCAAAGCCTGGAGTGACCTTGGGGAAGTTCAGGTTGAAAAAATTTTGTATTGCCCAAGATCCATATTGCATGGAAATCCTGACAAATGTTCTCCAATGGCTGTTATATGACTGCCTTAAAACTTAGGCTGTTTGATTTTGATCTACATAAGAAAATCGACCAGTTTCATTATTTAATTTGCTATCATCATCTTACACTAAATGCATTTTTGCTAAATTGAATTTAATTCTTCTACCACCACCAGAGTTCATTTGTTTTTATGAAGAATCTGATTACCAATTTAGATGACTTGCAACCAAGTTTAAGATAGGCAAAAAGTCTCTATTGGAAACCAAAATGAAACACTTTAGGGATAAAGTAGAAATATTGACTTAAAATTTACCATCCCCTATGTCTTATAACTCAAAATGGGCAAATATTTTAAAGCTAAGAAAGAAAAAGTTTTCTCAGTATCATCTTTCTTGAAAATGTATACTCATTTCACTAAGTAGCAGAAATTTAGTTGTCTCAGATGAGATTCATATCATCAACATCAAGCAAAATTCAATTATTCACACTCATCAGCAGAGCCAGGAATAAAGCTTATTGAAATATGGACATTGCTGAAACAAAAACAGAAACCAGCTGTGAGTTCATCAAAAGTAATCCTTTCTTTGCCAGAATTTTAAATAATTATACTTCTAGAGCAAAAGATGATCTCTGTCCATCTGGACCTTGGTTCTTCTAAGTAAGACATAGCCAATAATAACCACAATATAGGAGAAACATGGTGTAAACTCAAGACTTTCAGATAAAGCACCATGAGAGTTCAAGAGAAGAAGCAATCAGGGATCAAAAACTCATTGAGAAGACAGGGGCATTTTGGATCGGCCTGGGCTGTCAAAGTGTGGGAGTTGGGCTGGGAGGTTTGGGCTCAGCATTTCCAGTATAGAGAACAATGTGTAGAAAAGCAGAAAAGCCTTTTGAGAGAGCTATGAGGCACATACTGTAAAGTGTCCTTTCTCGCACCCCAGCCCCTACAGTGTGTGAAAGAGAATGGTGGGCAATTAGGCACTAGATTGTGGAGTGCTTTGGATGCCTGACACGGACTATAATCATCAGACTTGGAAGAAGCAAGGAAGATTTTGAGAAGGGGAAAGACAGAACAGGAGCTATGCTTTAGGAGATTGATTCTAGCAACAGGGTGTAGGAGGGATGAAGGAGGTGATGCCAGATCAATAGCTCAGCAGTAGAACCTAATCCATGTGCCATCAAAAGTCAACCTGCATTCCACCTGCAGCACACAACAGGGAGACTTGTCTGCCTCTTTCCATAATACCCCGGGTCTGTGGGCAGTTAAAACCTTTCTATAGCTGAGCTTTTAGGGCTGGCCTGGTACAATAATGATAACGAAAGGCACATGTAATTCCCTGGGTTTGAGGGTAAGAGGCAAGATAATATTTGAACAACTCCCACTTTGTTCCACTTTTAGATGTTGAAGTTTTATAATAGCAAGATACAGAATTCATCTTGAGATTTGAGCTATGCCACTGATATCAGCTTTCTTGCTATCTTTATCAACATGCTACACAAAGGAAGAGTGTGATTCCATAATTTAGATTTGTAGATAGCAAATAGAAAGCTGACTGATATTTTGGGTATGTGCTTTCCGAAGACAGCAGATGTGGTAACAGAAAGAAAATGTTTTAACCTAAAGTCATTTGAAGGCTAAAATAGATGTTAAATTTAGATTTCCAAAGAAAGTGAGAAGAGCTCTGCTTCCTTGAGGCTTAAATGCTTTGAAAAAACTTGATAGTGAATTATCCTTAAGGTAGCTTCTACTTCGAGATAAGCTTCAATCCGTGGGTCATGCCATTGTAGAGCATATGTAATAGAAATTGAGACTTTTCCCCCAAAATATATTACAATGTCTAAAGAAGAAAACCTCAATTTAACAGAGAAAAGAAAATCTATCAAAGAGGACAGGAGAAATTATACCTTCCTTTCTTGTCTCTGCTGCCTAAAATGAAGTGAAATTGGCTGTTATCAGATCACATGCTTGATAAAGACATCAGTCTTGCTTTCCTTCTTGATTCAGGGCACTGCAAATGGCCTCAGAGCACATCCATATGCTGGCTCACTTGCCAAAGTTATGCAAAATAAACTCCCTTAGATTCTCAAAAGACCTGTTACACAAAGCTATAAGCAGAATTTTGTTACGTACAGATTCACTGTCCTCATCTTGTTACCAGAAAGGGGACCTTGCCCTGAGCGGGTTTGCCTAGGGCCAGCTGGTAGTGTGTGGACTCTTGACATCGTGTAGGAAATATTTCTACATAGTCTAGGTGACTACAAGGGTACATTTATTAAAGTCGGGGACAGTGAAACAAAGAAGGGCTTAGCATAGAAGAAGCAACAGGAGAGCTTAGGCTGGGCTGCTTTGGCTCACTGGAAAGTCAGAGAAAAGGAGGCCTTGAGGACAGGTTCAGAGGTTAGCCCAGGATGAGCTGCCACTGTTCATTGCTCCTCTGGTTGCAAGGGGTCCCTTAGAGTATAGGAGATGTGTGCGTGGGTGTGCTCCCAAGAGGGAGAGAGCAGGCTGGTTCCTTGGTCTTGAGAGTTTTTCTCTCTCTCTTGAAGGCAGGAATCTTAGGGGGAGGTGTCAGGAGAGGGTTTGGGCAGAATATTCATTAATTTTCCAGGTGTGCTCTTTCAGGGTGTGGTCTCTATTGAATGGCCAGTGCCAGGGCAGGAAGTCCTTAGCCATTGCATCTGCCCTGGCATCACCCACCTAGTTTTGCTGGAATGCAGCTGAGGCCTACATGTTATCTCTAGGGAAGTGACCTTCTGTATCTGCTGTAAATTGCTTGGCCAGTTTGTTCAGCTGTCTGTCTCAGTTCCCTGTTCCTCTTGTCCTGACTCACTGGTCTGCCTCAATTTCCCCTTAGGTTTGAGCTCCAACGAGACTATTTTGGACCTAAGGAAGACTTATCCTTTTTCTTTCTCCCAGAGCAACCATCCATTGTAAAAGGAGTTACATAAAGGAGACATAACTATGAGCATTGAAGCTGTTTTTAATCATTAGAACCTGCTTCTTATCACAAAACATCTCTCAAGCTAAATAATTTGAGGTAGAAAACAATGACAGTCTTCAAGAAATATAAGCAATGAATTAGAGAGATGAAACTGAGAAACATTCAGAAAGTCATTCACAGGTTCATTTAATGCCAGGGCCTGGCAAAAAAAAAAAAAAAAAGTTTAGAGAGATATTTAGTGCCATTGACACTGTTCCCATCTTTACATAGGGTGAGATCAGTATTATGTTTTGAAAAACCATAGGAAAGGAACCTATATTTTTAAAATCTGGTGCTACCCAGGATTCTGCCCTTTAGACACTAGCCCTTCTATGGGTCATCTCTTTCACTGTCGTGGTTCTAACTGTTAAACACTGTACATGCCAGTGACATCTATATCTATAAATTGCACCCAGATCTGATCCCTGAAGTTAAGATTTAAATAGTGACCTTGATTTACACATGGATCTCCTTTGCAGAGGCACATGGTGTCCAGTTTGTCTTCTACAGCGCTCTGTCACCGCTGTGAACTCGAAGTGCTTGTTTTACTGCCTGTCTCCCTCACTGGACCCAAAGCCTTGGGACGGCTGGGCTGTGTCTGTTTTGTTCATCTTTGGAGATGTTGGGGCTAACAAACAAAATAGTAATTTTTTTCCCAGCTTCTAAATTCTTCAGGCTGGACTAAAAACAAATTAACAGACAGATTAACAGGAGAAAATCAAAATTTAATACATGTGCATGGGGAATTCACATGAGCATGCACATTTCAAAGACGGTGAGGTAAAATTGGGTTATATACACCATTTTGGACAAAGGAGAAAAGGGAATTTTGAGGGAAGTAGACAATTTAGAGATGATTGAGGGACAGCTGAACATACTTGGCAGGTAAAAGTTGGCTAGGCAACCAGAAACGATGAGATGGGGAGGGGGCAGGGTAGGCGTCCAGTCAGCAGGCTCCTGCTGGAAGCCTTCTCAGTCACCATACTCACTGCAGATTAGGATGCCAAGGGGAATGTCCTAAGGTTTCCTTTATGGAGTAGGCCTTTCCCTGAATCCCTTAGGAAAGGGAGAATCAGAGGTTCTTTCTCAGTCCTGCTCTTTAATAACCAGCTTAAAATCGATCTCGAAAGACAAAACTTTTGATTCCCGTCAGAGGCCTAGCTCCTGGTACATAGCAGCTGTTAGTAAGTATTTCTGAAATCAATCAATAAATGGAGCAGAGCTGAATAATCTGGATAATTATAGTTTCATTAAATGTCCTGATACAATGTCATTTCTGGCCATTGTCATTTTAGATGAAAGGATTCTATTTGGACTCGTCCTTGTGCCTTTCTACTTAGGGACATAGCACCTGAGTCACCAGGTATTGTTCTTTGCCACTATGATTTCCTGCATGACTTTGCCTATGAATATTCTGCAAAGTATAAATAATTTAATATTACTGTCCATTCAATTGATAGAGTTACAAATAGAGAATTATTGCCTTTTAGAAGAAGGCTGCTAAAAATGCATTCAGAGCAATACCTGAAGAGCGTAATGTGAAAAGTGTTTAGAAGAATGTATTCCCACATGCTCTGTTCAGTGCAAGCTAAGCCTTGTCTCACAGAGGACAGGCAAACGGCATCTGGGAACCTTCTGGGAAAACTGCCGGAGTCTGGATAGGAACAGCTCTAAACGGACACAGAAATTTTAGATATGATAGAGAAGACATCAATTCTTCTCGTTAATAAAGAATGAGCACCTTAAATAAAGCCCATCATTTTTTCCCAATCTATTAAGTGGGTATCAACCTAGGGTACGTACATTTAACTATATTGTATATTTGAAAGTTACTAAAAGTAGATCTTTCAAGTTCTCACTACAAAATATACTGTAACTATGTGGAGCTATTGACGTGTTAACTAAACATTTTAGTAATCATTTCTCAATATATATATATACATATCAAATTATTTTGTACACCTAAAACTCACACAGTGGTATATGTCAATTATATCTCAATAAATTGGGAGAAGGGAGTATTAACTGTTATAGGTCATTGGTAGAAAAATAATCCAAATTCTGAAAATACATGTAAAATTGTTTTGAAAAACAGTGAATGAGACCATCTGAGACTTGAGTCTTCACGACTAATCCCGGCCGCACTTTGTGCAGAGCACACAGCTTCGTGGACATTAGCCACTGATTGATTAATCTATATTCTGAGGATACTAGGAAAACTGATCCAGTATCGCTTTTTTATAAGCTTGTAGAATTCCCTATAAGTAGATAATGTGAGAAAGGGATGAATACTTCCAAATTTCTACCTAGGTATGAAATGGAAGAATATCCTAAAAAGTCAGAGAAATCAGACTGAAGGAAGCTAGGACAATATAAAGGTATATGTTTCTACTGGGAAGCTGTCTGTATCCTGATAATGACCATCATGTCTTAGATCTCTGCGAAGGTCTTCACTCAGACAAAACAGAAATAATAACTTGTTAAATGTGGGAAATACTGCCTCTGGAGGCCTCTCATTTGTCATCATGTCTCAGATCTCACTTTTTCAGAGATTCTTAAGAGTTTTATATTATGAATGCTAGAATCCTACTATGATTTTTTTTTAAAGTCTTTATTTCTATGTTTTATAGATTTAATTTTCTGCCCCTTTCAGAAACATTTCTTTTGCTATTAATGGCCAGCAGCTGTCTCAATCTGAAAACCAAAATGATTGCATTCTTAATTTTCCTGGAGGGGGAGCTACTACATTTATCTTTTGTCTCTGGATTTAATTATCAAACTGTATGTTTCTACCTCATTAACCTTATTTCATGACCAGTGTTCAGTGTGAGTAATGGGAGACTGTGGCATGGATGCTTTCTCCCGCCCCTCTGTCCGTCTTGCTGGTTAAATAATTCAAACAACGTACAGCAGATTAAGAGAGGGAAAAAAACAACAACAAATTTTAATATGTGCATACAAGGAATTCACATAAGCATAAAAATTCCAAAGAGGTGAGGGAAAATTGGATATATGTGTCATTTTGGACAAGAGCAGAAAGATGAAATTTTAGTGGGAGCAGGGAGTGTGTGAGTATCTAGCTGACATGACTCTCCTTGGATCCTTCCTGTGTAATGCTAAGGGGAACATGCTTAAGATGATTCTGCTAAAGTACGTTCCTAAAGCAGGTTTTTCTCTCTGAATCTCTCTCTCTCTTTTTTTTTTTTATTGATTGATTTTAGAGAGAGAGGAAGGGAGAGGGAGAAAGAGATAGAAACCTCAGTGAGAGAGAACATCGACTGGCTGCCTCTTGCATGCCCCTCGCTAGGGATCAGGCCCACAATCTAGGCATGTGCCCTGACCAGGAATCAAACCAGCGACCTCTTGGTACATGGGTTGACACTCAACCACTGAGCCACATCGGCCAGGCATGAATCCCTTTAAGAAGAAAAGGGAAGGTGTAAAAAAAAAAAAAAAATGGACAAACAAAAAATACCTTCCTGAGTTTGTTGGGCTTTGTCTGCATGCCTAGGTTGCACATTCTGGGAACACTCACCTGCGACCCCTAGATTTTCAATCCAGTGGTTAATCTTGTTTCACACAGTATTTGCTTCCATCTACTAATGATGTACTTTATATTACTCTGGAAATCAGAGCTCAAAATACTTTATAGTTATCAATTTACTAATATTCATCATGCTTCTTGGAGTTGGATATTAGCCAAATAGAAAGAAATATAAAGGCACAGAGTAGTGAAACCATTTTCCCGGAAGGTGACCCCACTCTTAATTACAAGTTTTCAATTCTGGTTCCCTTAATTGTCTATATAGCCACAATTATCTGGCAGAGTTTTATTTTTAAAAAGTATAAGGATTTTGTTTTATTACAACAGCAGTAAAAAGGCAAACAAAATAATATTTAGGTTGTTAGTTGGAATTTATAAAGTAGATTGGTAAAGATAGTTTTGGTTATAAATCACAATGAACATCTTAAGCTCTCTTTAAACGTAAAAGAAATGTATTCATTTACGTAATTTAAGAATCAAGACGTAGGGACTTTGGGTACAGTCTGATCAAGTCCAACTCAATTTCTTTATAATTCTATTAGCTATTTATTCTTCCATTAAAAGCTTCATTCTTAGAGTTATATTCATGGTTGCAAAACATCTAGTGCAATTGCAGGTATTACTTCCATGTACCATACTATCCGGATAGAAAGAACAGTTCTCTTTTCTCAGTAGTAAAACTTCTGGGAGCACCCTTCTAGTTGCTGGATGGGATGCTGCCCGATTCATGAACCACTTAATAAAGCCACTAGATCTTTAAAAAAAAGTCTAGGCTTAATTTTTCTTAGACCAAATTATAATATGTCCACTTCTGAAACAGTCACTATAACTGGACACAAATCCTGTGTATGCAGATTGGAGGACAGGGGTCAACACTGGATTGGACCTCATAGAAATTCCTTCCTGGGTGGGATCAGTCCTCCAAAGTGCTTGCCTGCTGTGCAATACAGCTTGGTACTGTGCATGCCGAGGAGACAATGATGGTTTTAGTACTTACTCACACTTCCTTAACATTTCTATGGGCTTTTCTTTAAATCACAAAATAATTCTCCTCATTGCATAGAAAATGGCCCCCAATCACCAGGGCAAAATATGTCTCACATCTACAGCTGTTTAGGTTCCCTTTCTTATAGCACCTACCTTCTTGGAATGCTCTTAGAAAGCCTGTAAAGATTTTTAAAGTCTTATTTCTAGACATCTTTAAAATTTACGGTGTTACTAACTGGGCATTAGAAATGAAAAGAAAGACGGTGTCAGATGATTCACTGTAAAAGGTCCGACTTGTCCTTTGGGGGTAGAAGGTGCTATGAGCTGAATTGTGTCCTTTATAATTTTATATATTAAAGTCCCAACCCCCCAGTACCTCAGATACAATATAATTTTGAAATAAGGTATTTAAAAGAGGTTATTAATTTAATATGAAGCCATTAAGGTGCAAGCCTAAGCAGATATGACTGGTATCCTTGTAAGAAGAGGGAGAGACACCAGGAGCACTCACAGAGGAATGACCATGCGAAGAAGCAGCTAGAGGCTGGCCATCTACAAGCCAAAGAGAGAGGCCTTGGAAGAATCCAGTCCTCCAAGCACCTTGATCTTGGGCTTCCAGCTTGTAGAACTGTGAGAAAATAAACTTCTGTTGTTTAAGCCACTAAGTCTCTGGCATTTTGTTTTGCAGTCCTCGCAAACTTACACAGAAAGATTGTTTTTCATGTACCTTAAATATCTGATGCTTAAAGCAACTGATTTCCAGTTTTGTCCTTAACGTGCCTTTTGTTAGGTGCATCCTGTTTCTGGTCTAGGACTCTCCCCTGTAGCTAGTTACATTTTTATATATAGCTGTATCCCTTTGGAAACTATAAAACCAAGCTGTCTCTTTCAGCTTTTTTAATTTAAGATTTTGTGGTTTCCATAAGGAGAGCTGATTTCAAGGAGGGAAATAATTACCTTGCTGCTGTTCCAAGAATACTTCTCATACTTGGTGAGACTGATATATTTCTCTTCACAAATGGAATAGCTATTGCTATTGGCCAGTTTTTAAAGTTTTACGCTGGTCTAGGACTGGTAATTAATTGTGCTTTAGACCTCCAAATACTTTGAGGAGCAGGTCTGTGAGCCAACACACCTATCACTTCTGTTGTTAGCTCATTGTTTTCCTGTGGGGCCTTGGGAACATTGGTTTTTGTTTGTTTGTCTTTTTTTTTAAGTACTTTATCTCTTTATTTCATCTCGTCATAAGCCTAGTTCTCATGAAATACAAATGAACTATATCCCCTTTTTACTGTGCACTGAGATTTGGATCTTGAATGTGTAAATCATGACTGCTTATTTCTAAAAAACTAAAGTGTGTTGCTATTAAATAAAACTCTATGAGCAGTAAATATTCATTCAAAATGTTCTCTTTTTTTTCCCCTTCAGTTCTCACTAAAATGAGGTTGGTTTACTGTTAGAGAAAAAGAAAGACAAATCTTCTGCCTAAACCATATCCCCAAAGTAACTGAGTTAACTTACACCTAGTCCTAGATAAAGATGTTATGAAATCATGACTAGCTAGGAAGACTAAAGATCTGGTTACTCCTATTTGCTACTAACTTCTGATCCTATATAATATCATCAATACCTTCTCTATGTTTTCATGTTATTGTGAAATGGGTGTAAAAATTTCTCTATCTCTAGTGCCTCAGAAGTCTGTTACCAAAATCACTGAAAAGATCACAGAGGAATGCCTTCAACTCCTTGAAATGTTATTTAAATAAATGTTAATTAAGTAAGGTAAAATGTAAGACGCTTGGGCCTTTACATAATCTTTCCATTATTCTGATGATTTTTTTTTTTTGGAGTTTTTCTCTTGTAAGAGATTATGTAATAAAACTACTTGGATACTGTACACTGAATCATGTTGAACCATATTCCTAAGCTTGGTCTTGTTTATGTTAGTGTGTAGAAGGAAGAAACTTTCCTCTACCTATGTTATTCCAGCTGGTCTGATAATCAAATAGGCATGACACAGAGTCACAAGAGAAAAATGACCAAATATAATTGCATATGTATGTACGGGAATCCCACATATATGAGCTAGTCAGAGACCCCATATACATGAGAGGTTCAGAGATGGAAAGGTAGAATGAGATATACAAGATATCCTGAGTTAAGGAATGAGGTAAGATGCCTTGAGGCTTCAGAGGGGTGAAGGGTAATTGTTAGAAAGATAAGAAGAGCAAATGTACAGTAAGTAGAAGTTTGCTGGGCCCTATAAATAGGTCATAAAAAGTTATTTTTTGTAATAACTCTTGCTATGGACAAGTCCCCTAACGTAAATTCTTTAAGGGAGAGGTAAGTTTTTCACAGGTCTCTAGGGTCCTTATTGCTGTTAATTCCAAACAATTTACATGCAAAGCAGCACATCTCGGGGTGGGGGGGTGGCTATCTGAATTCCTTTTGCCTAGAAGGAAAGTTTTATTTTAGAATTTATTCTAAACATATAATGACACTTAAAAATCAACCAAGATTTAAATAACTCTTTAATTGAAGCAAAAACTAAGTAGAATTTAAAAGTTCAACTTCAGAAATGCCAATGAGGACTGTAAAGAGAGTTTAATGATTTCAAACTACTATAAAAAATGTTGGTATTTTGATAATTCTCACCTGAGGATATTTTTTTCCATTAATTTTTAGAGAGAGTGGAAGGGAGGGAATGGGGGAGAGAGAAAGAGAAACATCGATGTGAGAGAGACACATTGATTGTTTGCCTCCTGCATGACCCTGACCAGGGCCAGTGATGGAGCATGGAACACAACCCACAACTCTTTGGTGCACAGGCTGATGCTCTAACCACTGAGCACAATAGTCAGGGGTAAAATATTATAAAATGTATTTTAAACACATAATTTCCAAAACAGGAAATGGATCCACTTCTTAGTGAGAATCACTTAGTCTTGCAATGATAATGTATACCAATAACGTATAATATAGACTAACACACTGCATTGCATTTTTTTCTCTTTTGATAATCCAAAGATCACTTGTCTCCACATTTAATATTGTCTTCTTTATAAAGAAAAACTTGTTAAAGAAATATAATTTGCACATAATATGATGCAAATGAAAGTAAGGTATTTATAGTAAATATGATTTCCACTCTATTAATTTTTCTCTTTCTGTCAGAAAATTTATTTATATTAATTACATAATCTAGTCTTTAAGTATCACTAATATAACAAATATTATTGGAAAACATAGTTATACATGCTCTCAACAATGATGACTTTTAAATAGTACTTTTGCAATCAGCTCTTCAGGAAAAAATATGATTAGTGTTTACCATAATTTTCACAATGGTATTTGCCCTAATTTTATATTTCATGTGTCATATTTCAAAATAAAGAAGGGAAGGAAGGAAGGGAGGGAGGGAGGGAGGAAGGGAGGGAGGGAGGGAGGGAGGGAGGGAGGGAGGAAGGGAGGGAGGGAGGGAGGGAGGGAAGGGGAGGGAGGGGGAGGGAGGGGGAAGGGAGGAATAGAAAGGACACTTTTGCTAACTTCATTTCTAAAATGTATTTTCAAACAAGGTGAAAACTTAATGGCCTTTAGTCATCCTCATATCATCCTGGACTTGCTGGAGAAAAGGATTTTCTTCACTACATAGGTACATGATATTGAACTAATAAACACTATGATGTAAGTTAAATTTCTATGCCATAGATATTAAATATGAATCTACTTGAATTCATAACCTGGCTAAGGAAGTTATTAACTCCTCATGTGGAAACTATTTCCAACAGGGCAAAAGAGATTGGTCTCTAATTCTTTAATCACTCCTTTGTGATGCTAGGACTAGATAGTCATTAACCAGCCCTCACACATGGAACTTGCTTTTTTTTTATGATTAGCTATTCTGGGGAAACATAAAGAAAAATTAATGACCATCTCTGCTGCCGGCTGATCACCCTACCTTTCCATGACTTCATTCTGTACTATTAAAGACTAAAATTCAAGTTCTTCTCCCCTTTATTCTGTATCAACCAAGTAGGTTTGAATCCTCAGAACATTAGCATCATTTGTTAAATTTACTGTTAAGCACTTGCTCACTGAATATCTGCTGTGTCCTTGACTTTAAACTCGAAAGGATGATGTACTAACCATTATGCTGACCCAAAGGGTAAAAGATAATTAAAAGTAACTCTTCTCTAGAACTCCCTTCCAAATATCACAGACTGGAATAATAGGATACAAAAAGTTAGAATGTATGTTATTAAGATGGGTTCTAAGAGACCAAATGCATAGGTAGACCTATATGTCTGTAAAACGATTAAAAAATGTGGAAGATTTAGAAATGTCTCCCAAAACAGGCTTTCAGACCCAAGCTAATTACACAGAGTAAATCTTTCTGACTCATTGTCTTTTACTCATATGTAGTCTACTTATCCTATTTCAAATTATCCTTTGTGCTTTAAACTGTCTTCTGCTGTAGCCAAGAACCAGGCTCCATTAATCTTCTGTCACCTCAATCCCTAGCGAGTACTTTAATGTAGGATGTAATAAGAGGCCAGTATTTGTTGAATGAATGAATGGTTGAATCAAACATGACAGCTTCATATGAGTCTTATATCAATAAAATTTCAAACACATTTATTATTTTGGCTTTAGAACTAATTAACTGTCTTGGTGAATAGAACTACTATTCACACTTTCTTAGCGATAAAGTTAAACATATTTTCTTTTTGTTATTACCTCCTTTACATTTTATTGTTCTACTTTATATTAATTGATTGTTCCTTGGATATATTTTTACACTGGTTTAAATTTATAATATTTTAAGAAGGTAAAATAAATTAGGCTGAACATCTGGTAAAATTAGAAAAGGGTAGAAGAATCTTTAGGATAATTCTTAGTTACATAGAAATAAAATATTTAGTTCTTTGTTCATATAGGCTTTCTGACTGATCTTTAAAAATATTGCACTATCATGTTTCCAATTTAAAATAGGGCTTAAAAGGTGTGGAAACCACTAGTTTAGTTTTGGGGATGCAGAACTAAAGATGGGGATTCAAAAATGTGTGCCAATGATGGGATTGTGTCTATGTGAAGAGTTGTGGGTAGAAGTGGGAAAGGAACTTTGAATAAAATTCTGGATTGCCTAATCCTTGCAGCAACTAATTATTTGGGCTGATAAAAGACTTGCAGTTATGCTGTCTTCGTTTGCAGAATAAATAGCTTTAATTTTCATCACTATTTGTAGTTAAATAACAAAGGCTTTGTTTACCTGGTTTGGTTAACAGTCACTCAGATCAGCCCACTGGAATAATTGGTAACTGGAGTTGGAACAATATATATGAAAGCTTTCAAAAGCCATACAATATCATAAACTTTCAAGGTATTATTTATTAGATTGTTTATATGAAGTGATACAAATTTGTCCAACTTAGTGACTCACTGAATTGTCCCAAATCAGTCAGAAATATGAGAAAGACAACCTAATAATCTATGCAGATGATTTTTAATAATTTCACCATCCTAGATAGTTTGCTCTTAATTATTTATGGAAATAGGCTTTGGTGATAGCATGAAAGTGAAAATGTGTAGAAATTAGACAAAGGCATTTGCATTACAAATATCCTTTCCATGGCAAATAATTATCACATTTGGATTTTTTCTAAATTTTTTTTTTTCTTCATTGATTTTAGAGAGAGAGGAAGGGGGAGAGAGAGAAATTTCAATGAGAAAGAACCTCAGTTGGCCACCTTCTGCATGCTCCCCCCATGGGAGATTTGGCCCACAGCTTGGGCATGTACTCTGACTGGGAATTGAACCGGTGACCTCCTGGTGCATGGGTCGACTTTCAACCACCGAGCCACACCCGGCTGGGCACATTTGGGTTTTTCTACTATTATTTACTTAATGTGGTAGAAATAATCATGATGATGAAGTGATGATGATCATGAGCATTTCTCTGTGTGTGTGTCTGTGTGTGTCCATGTGTATGAGAGAAAAACACAGAAAAAGGAGAAAAGAAAGAATATTGTTCCTAAATTATAATTGTGTAAAGACAAATTGTAATCACTGAATAACTTCCATCTACTTCTATAATGTAAATCATTTAAATTGAATGAGTTTTATTTTATAACACCAGAGTAGAAATAATGATTGTCACAAGAAAGACCAAGCTCAAGGAATAGGCTTTATAGCTAAAGCTATTGAGATAGATATAGGTATGAGTATGAGTATATATAAATAGATATAGACATAGACAGATTGGATTTAACTTATTTGGAAGGAATAAGTATTGGAGGTTACTGCCTGAATGTAGATATAAATACTCAAGGACTACACAAATATTTATTATCTAGAGACAACTTCACACATTTAGCTGTATGCTTTACTATGAATTCACATTTTCTGTAAAATAAAAACCATATTGTATAGACCTAAAAAAATAAGGAGTACCTATAACTTCTCTATTACTAATAAAATAAGTGTTAGATATCGCTAAAAAAAAGCGCAGTCACTCTGACTTTTGTGATGGGACACGAAGGAGAGGCGTTCACCACTCCAAGTTTGTGGATTTTTTTAGTTTCTAACTCCAAACACTGCTCCAAATACAGTGTACCCTTAAACACAGCAAATGAGTTCCAATTTCAGATGGTATATTTTCAGTTCTCAAATGTCTGGTTCTTTTTTATACATTCCAATTGTGGAAATGCTGTATCTTTTAATCCAGAGAGAGAGAAACATCGATGTCAGAAAGATACATCCATCGGCTGCCTCCTGCAGCCCCCTACCTGGGATCAAGCCCACAACCTAAGCACAAGTGCCCTGACCAGGAATTGAACCAAGACCTTTCAGTCCATGGGACAACACTCAATTCACTGAGCCACACCATCCAGGCTCCAGTTTGTCAACTTTTAATTCATAAAAGTGATATGCAAGATCACTAAATTCTCCAAGCTTTCCTTAATACTTAATATCAAGCCGTATCTGAATATTGTAGCATTAGTGTGTTCTATGGTGTCTGCAGAACATATTACATTTCTCATTAACTCTCTTCTGTAATAACACTGTGTGCAGTAACATTCCAATCCACAGGCTGAACAATGAGGTCATACAGCAACACAGTGAAGCTGCACAGGTACCAGCACTGGTTCTTCCCTCAGGGCAAGTTCACTAGTTGATGCAGCAGAGCAGTGACCTGGCCAGTTTGAAGTAAGAGCATTCTACTGACTGAATCTTTTCTTTGGGGTACAGATGACTGGCAATTCCAGTTAGAAAACTATGTCTTTATCTTTCAAAGCATTTGCTTCTATCCTCTACAGTTCAGCTAAAATGTGGCAAAAATCCAGGATGAACAGGATGAAATGTTTTCAGTCAGTAAACTTTTTTTTTTTTTTTAAGGCAGAATGCTATTTGCTTGTTAAAATCAACCAGTCCTTCTGTTGCTTAAATTTACAAGTTGATTCACGAACCTTTGCAAGGGTAGACTATTTAAAGATGTATTTCCCAGACTGGATTATTTGGCATCATTCTATTATTCAGAGGCACTATGTTTAGAAACAAGTTCTGTCGAAGAAGGCCTAATATCATTCAATAGCATCATGATTTGCTGATGGTTTCTTAGCCAGGTACACCCAACAGTCTAAAGAAAATCGTCATATAAAATGCAAAAGCCATTGAGACCCATCAGAATAGGCTCATGGTTATTTGCTTATTAAAATCTTTAGAAAAAATTGGGACAGTACACAAGGAATTGGGTGCCTTTAGATCCGTCACTGAGGAGAAAATCAGAAACCTGTTGCATCTACAGAGAGTCGACTGGGCTTTGCTACATGTGCAGGCCCTGGGGCAACAGGAGAACAACTTCTTTTTAATTTTCAGTGGTTGTCCTAGATTTTGCAACTTATATTATTGTCTTTGCAATTATTATTTCTCTTTGTAGTTAGCCTGAGAAGTTTCTACTAACAAATTTTCAAACTCACTGATTTTTTTCCTTGATCATGTTCACCAAAGGCACAGATAACAAAGTGAGGGAAACAAGATTAGATAGAGGAAGAAAGTGTCCACCATGAAGCTACTCCAGGGCTCTAGATGTTCATAAGGAACTCTGGCTAAGGGATGGCCCCTCAAAGAGGGTCTGCACTGAGGCAAGAGGGCCAGGCCTTAGTACTCTCACCATGACAAAACAGTAAATCTAGGGACACATTAGGGAGAAGCACTCAACTACAGAGGGACTCAACTATGGAGGGACTTAACTGTGACCTGCCAGTAGCCAACAGGCCCAGCAACTGGGGGAATGAGTGAGAGCCGAGGTCCCGAAGGAGGGAGAAGAGGGGTGCTCCACCGTGTCCACTACAGTGACCCACCAAGAGGAATAACTATGATGCGCAACCCAGTACTGCCCAGGAAAATTTTAATGAATATGTAGCAAATATGATCATGTCAATTCTAACTTCAAATTTAGCTGTGCTGATCATTTTAGTTGTGTTTTAAATTCACCTACACTTAAGTATAGTAAAATAACATCATTATCCTAGAGGAGAGAGTTGTTTGAGAACTCAATGAAATAGTGTTAAAAAAAATTACTCAGCATAGTATTGGCACATACTAAGTACCTGATCAATGCCACCAAAGTTAAATAAATGAAAAAAAGTATAGTTCTTAGAAAGCCATAGTTTCTTTTTTATTATCTATCAGAGGTATGTGTCATGGGGTGGGGGTGTCTGGTTTGGGTTTGTTGTTGCTTGTGTTTTGTTGTCTTGTTTTTCTATTCGAGGTCAGAATTAAACTTTCATCTCTCAGGAAGAAGTTTTATTTTATTGTAGAAGTGCACAATACTTTTAAAATTAGATAGTTTTATATATTTTTCATTGAAGAACTATTCTAAAATGAGTGGGCATTTTAAACAAAACTTTTCTTTCCTCTCATGTTCAAATATTTTTTAATACTTTTAAAACTATTGCTACTTTTTGTTTTATATTTCACTTATGAGAGAAATCCAATAAAATTGTGTCCTTTTTCATCTGACTTATTTCACTCAGCACAATATCCTCAATATGTATTCATGTTGTCACAAATGGCAATATTTCATATTTTTTATGTCTCAGTAAGATGTGATATATTTATATAGGGTGGGACAAAAGTAGGTTTGCAGTTGTTCATATAAAAAATAATACAATAATTAATAAATAATAATATGAGAAAAGCTATGTTTTGTATACTCACAACTGTAACCCCACTTTCTTACCCTGTACAATGGAATACCACTCAGATTTCCTTTTTAATGCTGTGTTTACCATTTTTTTTCTCCTTTGCTCTTTAAAATTGATTTTGACTTATTTGGAGAAATTCAAATCAACATTTTTTATTGTGTTAGCTAAGAGAATTTCTTCTGGTGATGATGAGTGAGAGATTACTTTTTTTCTGTCAGCCAAATAAATTTGGAATGAAGTTGAGTGAGGGATTTTTTTCATTAGCCTCTGAGAAGGCTATTTATTTCCACATGTAATTAGAAAACAAGTAATTCTAACTTAATGAAATAGAACCGACCTCGAAAACAAATAGGACTCATTTGCAGTTCCAGCTATATTAGATACTGAAAAATGCTTGCATTCTGATGTGTTTTGAAATGTCTAATGAAATTACAGACATAATATTTCAAAGAACAAGGATAAAGGCTTTGATCATAGAAGGAAATATATGTAAATGGATAACATCTCAAGAACCTCAAACTCACTTTGCCATTTTAAAGTTTCTCTTCTTTATAAATCAATGATGTAAATAATACAAGAAAATTGAGTTCCACCCAAATCTCATGAAAATGCTAAATTTCATGAGAATTGAGTATAATTAGTTTACAATTTGCACAGTAGGTCGAATTGATACTGTGATTCATGAGAGTTAAATGTTTTACTTGATAGATGTAGAAAACCAAGATTGCCTCTGGCAGGAGTTTACAATAAGTTATAAATAAGATTAAATGTTAACAGCAAGGATTTATACTAACCATGTACAGAAAACAACCTACATTAATACATTAGAGTCATGAACTACATTATATCAAAATTAAACTGTCTTTTTTTTAAAAAAAATGGGCAGTTAAAACTAGTTAAACTAGAATAAAATCTATTTCTTTCACACACACCCATACTGTTGAATAGGAATAAAATAAGAAAATACTATTACTGTCACATAGAATCATTGCCTTATCGGTTGAAGATAATGGTTTTCCTATGGTTTCTGGTGTAAGTTAATAGAAGTCCATAAAGTATGTAATAATGACAAATAGCTACTGTCCTGGGATTCGAAGGAAATCTATTTTTCTCGCTCTCCATTCAGACAACACATTTGAAACCCCAGAGAATGAGGCATTTAAGGATTGTGCTCTGAGTCAAGTAAAAACAAAACCAAAAAAAGTCCCACTTTTTTATAAAACTCACTTTCTCTAAGTTACTCATAACCTTGATTTAGGACCCTTATAAATCTATTAACAGTCTACTGTTTGGGGGACAATATGTGAGTTTATTCTTCCTGCCTTTTTTATCTTCTTCTCCTAAATCCCTACTCCTGTAGTTTCAATCCTGGAAGCAGAGCCTGAAACAAAGACTTGATGGCCAGTAATTCTGAGGAGCACCCACCTGATTTTAAGGAACAAGAGCACAGAACAGGACAAGTGTGAAAGGAAAGATAAACAAGCTTAGTCCAGGATTCATCACCGAGTTGGCCCCCAAACAGGTGCCCGGCACTCAAGCTCATGGCATATTCCGAGGAGCCCACGAAATGTGTCAGAGCTGTTTGCCTGGGGGATGAAAGACAAAAGCATTTTTCTGTCAGTTCTCACCCCCATTTGGACAAGGTTGACTCCTTAGATGTGAACTGTCCAGCACTTCTGAATGCTTTGCAGGGTCCCAAGAATGCCCTACATTCGGTCTCAAGGCAGTAAGTGGTTGGTTCATGACCCAAGGAAAGGCACTGTCGAATTGCACCTGCCAGAGCTGGTAGAGGGCTGGTGGAATGGTCACCTCACTGCAGCAGAAGGCAGAGTGCCAGGTTGGGCTCGGAGCAGGATGAGGGGGGCACAAGAGTTGTCTGAGATGCTTATCTTCTCCCTTATACAGTCTAGATGCTCTTAAGCTCCTTATTTAGGATTCCCAAACACCTCATTCTTGTTGCCATTCTCTAAATCCCAAGATGATTTTGTCTCTGATATATGACCCTTCTTTTTCTGGATTGAGTTAAAAACAAAATAAAGATGTTTTTAATCTTAATTATTTTTTAAAAAAATTAAATAGCTTTAAAGATGGCTCATGCAGCAAAATTCTGAATCCCTCTACCTTATTCAAGGGCTCCCATCAACTCAAGCAATGACCATTTTTGGTTTTTCCTCTTTTATCCCAAACCTAAAATTAGGGAAGTGGCCTGAAACACCATCCTGAGATTCTATCCTGAGACACCTAACAGAATAAATTGTCTAATAACATCTAATAACATTGCAGACATTTTTGGTTGAGTGTCATTGAAGGCAGAAAATTCTAAAGGTAGAAAATATGTCCTCGAATCATCAGTGTGAACTAACTAGAACAAAAGATGTCCTTCAACATTTTTCTTGGGGATACTGCCATTTACCATCATATGCACTTTTGTATGTATTTTCTTTCCACCAAAATGCTTGTTTGTGATTGTTTATGAGTCTGAATACCTGTTTAAGTGATTGTTTTTCCCTGTATTTGGAAAACATGACATCACTAGATATATTAAGCTTATTAACTACATAACCACTATAATCTTTTGCCCCTTTCTTAAAAATAATAGTCTGAAGAGTGTGGGTTTCTGAACAATCACTACCAGTGTTTAGAGATTGCTGCCAAAAGTCAAGACAAGAGAGAAGAAGCTTGTTACTGAAAAATAAAAAGGAAAACTATTGAAATTTATGTCTGAGAACTGAGTTAGCAACTAAGACGCATGTTTAAATCCTTATACCGAGGATTACGTTTCAGGGGTCCATTGGTAACTGTGCCCAATCTGAGCAGCTTCACCTGCTTTGCTTTGATTTAACATACTTTTTTCATGTCACTATTATGCAAGGTGCTATGGTTATTACCCTCAGGAGACATTCCTCTTTTCTTTTTACAAAAACTGTTTTAGAGGTAGAAAATTTAGTAAGTCCTAATTCAAGGGTCAAATGTCAAGTGCTGGTAAATCTTCAACAAATTTCAAATTTCTTATTTTGTCAATACCATTTTGTCCAAAAGGAATGTCACTGTTAAGGACAAAATAAATATAGAGACATAATTCTCATTCTTGAAGAATAACTATATACACTCAAGACATAAGAGCTATGTACAAACATAACATATAATTTACATGACATATAATTAGGTGTGAAGTTTTCCCAGTATCCTTGAAATATTAAAAACACTATTAATGGAAAATATTTCAAAGGGCTAGGGTTAAAATAGATGGTTTTATGGATTTGGGAGGAGACATAGCAAATTGGAGGTATGCATTCCTCGCGAAGAGTAATATACAAACTGTTTCTCAAAGTGCAGAGCATTCTGTTCAGTCACATTGCATTTTCCTATTTTCTTCTGTTCCTAGTTTTTTTGTTTTGTTTTGTTTTGTTTTTCCAGATCACTGAGGGGCTGGCTCCCATGTGTCATTTAAGTCTCCCTTTAAATATCCCTCTATCATCTAATTTACCTAGACACCAGTCACTCTATAGCACTATATTTTTTTCTTCAAACAATTTGCCTTAAATGATATTATATTGTTTACTTGTCTGTATTTATTATCTGCCATTCCCCAGTAATATCTTAGCTGTATGAGAGAAGAGAACTAGTCTGTTTTCTTTACCTGCTATATTAAGAGAAACTTGAATAGTGCTCACCATGAAGCTGATAACTAAGCATATTTATTGAATGAACTCATGAGTCTACCATGTATAATACCATGACTTTACCTCTTTCCTGGTGAGAAGTGGGACTTAGCAGGTCTTTTTCTCAGTCTGTGTTCACTTGTGGTTTCTTTTATTATGATTTTGCTTCATTTAAAATCTATTCAATAAAAACAAAAAAAAAATGATGAATATTTTATGGTATAAAGTATTCTTGCATCTGTCTTGTTAAGGTATGAATTTGGCAAGATGGAACACCTGGTCTTTTATATTGACAATATGATAATTTAACATGTACTATGACATTTTAAAATGTCCTACAAATTTTCTTTTGTTTTCTCTGATACTGTCTATTTCATGACATCTAGTATCATTTTAGAGCATTGCTAAGAGTTTTGCATTTTTAAATAAATGTGATTGCCACATTGTTGTCATTAAAATTTCATTTAAGAAACCATTTGCATAACAAAGTAGTTAATTATTTGATTTGTGTTGATTGTTGTTTAGTTTTTCTAAGAGGGATCTGAAATTTTATTCTGTGAATCAAGACTAGAAGAAACACAAGTGTTTATCCGGACTTATAAAATGAGGAATTTTCTTCACAAGTTGAGACAAGAAATATGAAATCCTATGGCCCAGTAATTCTCTCACTTGCTTTTGAAATCACAGACCACTACTCCGAGCCCAACCCCCCTTCAAAGATGCACAAGCAACACTTTAAGGATTGAAGTAAAAGATATCTGAGTGGATAAAGGCAAACTTTTCACTACTCTATGAAACAACTCAAATTAATGTCTTAACAGTTACAAGTTTGTGTTTAAAGAGCAGCACAGAGTTATGAAAAGATGTTAAAGAAACATATTACTATTTATGTTTCTTTTTTTATTATTAATTTATTTTTGTTACAGATGTTTCTCCTCTTTTTCCCCATTGACACCCTCCTCCCCATCTCCCCACCCCGTTCCCACCTTTGTTGTCCGTGTCCATCGGTTATGCGTACATGCATATAAGTTCTATAGTTTATTTCTTCCCTTCCCACCCCACCACCTCTTCTGTGGGTTGTCAGTCTGTACCCTATTTCCACGTCTCTGGGTCTACCCTGTTCCTCAGACTGTTATGTTCATTATATTCCACAAATAAGTGAGATCATGTGATACTTGTCTTTCTCTGTTTGGCTTGTTTCGCTTAGGATAATACTCTCCTGGTCCCTCCATGTAGTCTCAAAGGATAAGAGATCTTTCTTTCTGACAGCTGCATAGTACTCCATTGTGTATATGTACCACTGCTTTTTTATCCATTCTTCTACTGATGGACAGTTGGGCTGTTTCCAGATCTTAGCTATTGTAAACAGTGCTGCTATGAACACAGGGGTACATATATTCTTTCTGACTGATGTTTCAGATTTCTTAGGGTATAGTCCTAGAAGTGGGATCACTGGGTTAAATGGCAATTCAATTTTTAATTTTCTGAGGTAACACCACAGTGTTTTCCATAGTGGATGCATCAGTCCGCATTGCCACCAGAAGGGTACTAGAGTCCCCTTTCCTCCACACCCTTCTAGGATTTTTATGGATTCATGGGTCACATTTAAGTCTTTTATCCATTTTAAGTTTATTCTTGTGGATGGTGTAAATTGATGGTCTAGTTTTATTTTTTTGCATGTAGCTGTCTAATTTTTCCAGCACCATTTATTAAAGAGGCTGTCTTTACTTCATTGTATCCTCTTGCCACCTTTGTCAAATATTAATTGAGCATAATGCCTTGGGTCCATTTCTGGGTTCTCTGTTCTGTTACACTGGTCTATAGGCCTGTTCTTGTGCCAGTACCGGGTTGCTTTGATTACGGTAGCTTTGGAGTATAACTTGATATCTGGTATTGTTTTGTCCTTCTTGTTCAAGATTGCTTTGGGTAATATGGACATTTTAATGATGTTAATTCTTCCAATCCATGAACAAGGTGTGTGCTTCCACTTTTTTATATCTTCTTCTATTTCTTTTTTCAATGTGGTGTAGTTTTCTGCAAATAGGTCCTTTACTTCTTTGGTTAAGTTTATTCCTAGCTATCTTAATTTTTTGCTGCAATAGTAAATGGGATTTTTTTTTCAGTTTCGCTTTCTGTGAGTTCATCATTGGTGTTATAAGAATGCCGTCGATTTCCTGACGTTAATTTTGTATCCTGGTACTTTGCCAAATTCATGTATTAAGTCTAATAGATTTTTGATGGAGTCTTTAGGGTTTTCTATGTAAAGTATCATGTCATCTGAGAATAATGACAGTTTCACTTCCTCCTTTCCAATTTAGATCCCTTTTATTTTTTCTTCCTGTCTGATTGCTGTGGTTAAGACTTCCACTACTATGTTAAATAAGAGTGGCATCCCTGTCTTGTTCCTGTTATTAAGGGAAATGCTTTTAGTTTTTGCCCATTGAGTATGATGTTGGCTGTAGGTCTTTCATATATGGCCTTTATTATGTCGAGATATGATCTCTCTATTCCCACATTGCTGAGCGTTTTTATCAGAAATGGGTGCTGGATTTTGTCCAATGCTTTTTCAGCATCTATTGATATGATCATGTGGTTTTTACCTTTCATTTTGTTTATGTGGTATATCACATTTATTGATTTGCAAATATTGTACCAGCCTTGCATCCCTGGGATGAATCCCACTTGGTCATGGTGAATAATTTTTTTTGATGTATTGCTGGATCCAATTTGCTAGTATTTTGTTAAGGATTTTGGCATCTATGTTCATCAGGGATATTGGCCTGTAGTTTTCTTTCTTTGTAGTGTCTTTATCTGGTTTTGGAATTATAATTATGCTGGCCTCATAAAACAAGTTTGGAAGTCTTCCTTCTTGAATTTTTTGAAATAGTTTGAGGAGAATGGGTGTTAGTTCTTCTTTGAATGTTTGGTAAAACTGCCCCGTGAAGCCATCTGGGCTTGGGCTTTTGTTTGCTGGGAGAGTCTTGATTACCTCTTTAATTTCCTTAGTAGTTATTGGTCTGTTCAAGTTTTCTATCTGTTCCCGAACCAGTTTTGGGAGATTGTGTTTTGAGAAATTTGTCCATTTTGCTTAGATTGTCGAATTTGTTGCCATATAATTGTTCATAGTAGTTTTTCACGATGCTTTGTATTTCTGTGGTGTCAGTTGTTACTTCTCCTCTTTCATTTCTGATTTTGTGTACTTCGGTTCTCTCTCTTTGTTTCTTGGTGAGTCTAGCTAAGGGTCCATCAATCTTGTTTATCTTTTCGAAAAACCAGCTCTTTGTTTCATTGATCCTTTGAATTGTTTTTTTGGTCTCTGTCATTTATTTCTGCTCTGATTTTTACTGTTTCCTTCCTTCTTCTTGCTCTGGGATTTTCTTTTTGCTTGTTTTCTACTTCTTTAAGTTGTGTGGTTAGATAGTCTATTAGAGATTTTTCTTGTTTCTCGAGGTAGGCCTGTAGTGCTATGAACTTCCCTCTCAGAACTGCTTTTGCTGCCTCCCATAGATTTTGTGTTGTGTGTTCATTTTCATTGGTTTCCAGGAAGTTTTTAATTTCTTCCTTGATCTCCTCAGTAACCCATTCATTGTTTAATAACATGCTGTTTAGCCTACATGTGTTCAAATGTCTTTGCATGTTCTTGTTGCAATTGATTTCCAGTTTCATGCCATTGTGATCTGAGAAGATGCTTGATATGATTTCAATTTTCTTGAACTTGTAGAGACTTAGTTTGTATCCTAACATGTGGTCTACCTTTGAGAATGTCCCACGTGCACTTGAGAAGAATGCGAATTCTCTAGTTTTGGTGTGTAATTCTCTGTAGAAATCATTAAATCTATTTAGTCTAGTGCTTTGTTTAGAGTCTCTGTTTCCTTGTAAAGTTTTTTCTAGAGGATCTATCCAGTGATGTCTGTGCGGTGTTGAAGTCCTCCAGAATATTTTTAATATATTTTGGTGCTTCTACATTAGGTAAATATATGTTTACCAAGGTTATCTTTTCCTGTTAGATAGATCCTTTCACTATTATGTAGTGGCCTTCTTTGCCTCTAGTTATGGTCTTCATTTCGAAATCTATTTGATCAGATATGAGTATTATTACCCTAGCTTTTTCTTCCTTTTTGATTCCTTGGAAGATTTTTTTTTTTTTCTATCCCTTCACTTCCAACCTATGTAAGTATTTTGTTGTGAGGTGTGTCTCTTGTAAACAACATATATGTGAATCATGCCTTCTTATCCAATCAGCTACTCTGTGTCTTGTTATTGGAACATTCGATCCATTTACATTTAAGGTGATTATTGATATGTACTTATTTATTGCCATTTTTGTTTAGTGTGGTTCTATTTTTCTTCCTATTTCTTCTACTAATTACAGCAGTCCTCTTAACATTTCTTGCAGTGCTGGTTTGGCGGTAATGTATTCTCTTAGCCTTTTTTTTTTTTTTGGTCTGGGAAGGTCTTTTTTTTTAATCCTCACCCGAGGACATTTTTCCATTTTTTGTACAGATAGAGTGGGAGGGAGAGAGAGGAAGAGAGAGAGAGGAAAACATTGATGTGAAAGGGACACATCGAGTGGCTGCCACCCGCATGACCAACCAGGGCCGGGGACAAACTGCAACCGAGGTACGTGCCCTTAGCGGGAACCGAACCCAGGTCTCTCCAGACCGCAGGCGGACACTCCAACCGCTGAGCCAACCGGCCAGGGCTGGGAAGGTCTTTATTTGACCTTTTATTTTGGATGATAGCCTTGCTGGGTAGAGTAGTCTTGGATTCAGATCCTTGATTACTTCATGCCATTTCCTTCTGGCCTGTAGTGTTTCTGTTGAGAAGTCAGCTGAGAGCATTATGGGGGTTCCTATGTAGGTAACCTGTTGCTTATCTCTTACTGCCTTTAAGATTCTCTCTGTCTTTAATTTTAGGCATTTTAATTACTATGTGTCTTGGTGTGGGCCTGTTTTGGTTCTTCTTACTTGGGGCTCTCTGCGCTTCTTGAACTTGAATGCCTTCTTCTTTCACCAAATTAGGGAAGTTTTTTGTCACTATTTCTTCAAATCTATTCTCTAACCCTTGCTCATTTTCTTCTTCTTCGAGGACTCCTATGATGCAAATATTATTATGTTTCCAGTTGTTCCACAGTTCTCTTAAGCTGTCTTTCTGTTTTTAATTGTTTTTTTCCTTTTGGTTTTCTGATTGGTTGATTTTTTCTACCCTGTCTTCTTCACTGATCCAGTCCTCAGCTTCCTCTACTCTGCTGTTTAGTCCTTCCAATGTGTTCTTAATTTCTGCTATATCATTCTTTCTTTCCACTTGGTTGATTTTCAGTGTTTCTTTGTCATTACTCATGGTGTTAATGTCCTTACTCAGGCTGTTGAGCTTCCTCAAGATCATGGCTGTGAATACTAGCTCTGTTAACTTGCTTAACTGCATTTCATTTATCTCAACTTCAGTAGAGGTCTCTTGTTCTTTTATTTGGGATTTGTTTCTTTGTGTCACCATTTTGGCTATCTCAGTGGGTTTTGGACCCTGCCAAATTTTCCCTGTGGGTGTTGGTGTTCTGCTGTATGTGGCTCCCTCTACTGGGTGTCGATGAGCATGGGAGAACCCACATTAAACACTACTGTCAAGTCTTACTTTCCTGGGTAGAGTTGAAAGCCCAGGAATGGTTCAGTTATCCTCTAGCTTTTTGCCTGGAGGCTATTAGTCATGGTTACTTGAAGAGCCTTGGGTTCTCAGTTGAATGAAAAACTCCCCAGGTGTTTAGCTTAAGGGGATTTCCCAAGCGTGGGGCAGAAGAATATAAAAAGCTTTGTTAAAAGGTTGACCAGATGTTTTTCATCTACATGGAGATGGAAACATATTAAATGATGGCAAATTATAACAAGATGTAAATTACACCTTAAAAATAACCAAAAAGGCAATTGGAATAGAACAGTAATCATTCATCAGTTAAATATACTTACTCAGAAGCAAAGGTTAAACAATATAGTGTTGTTCAGGATTTTTCTCCTAGCAAGAAATAAGCAAAAGTGTCCCCAGATAAAAGAGGTTGACCACTACCACAATAACAAGATATACATGCTCATTATAATCCTATTTTCACCATGATGCTTTTATTTAGAACCCAGAAAAAAAAAAAAATAAGGTGAACACAGAAAGTGTGACTAGGTTAGAGAGACTGAAGAAGATGGAAATAAATGGAAAAGATAAGAAGAATTCACCAAAAGTGATCTGTGAATAATTGGAAACCAAAGGACTTCTATGTGGCCCAGGTCTAAAGTCCTCTACAAATTATCTAAAAAACATCCCAAACAAAATCTCCTTGAAATTAAATGTAAGCCATTTCATATACGTGTTTTTTGTTTTTCTTCTCTCTTTTCTTTCTTTTTTATTTATGATAAGGGTCCAAAGTGTTTATCTATTACACAGGAATATTTGACTCCACAGTGTTTCAGGCTCTGACTCTAAATGTTGCTGTGCTCTAATTGTGTTGCTATGGCAATCATGACTTTGCTTTAACAATTAGGAGTTAGCTAGATTGCAGGACATCTTTCCTGAAGCTGGACTGAAAATAATGTCTCAATAAGGAATCAAGTCTCTTGCAGGGAATATTTAAAGCTAAAGGAAAGCCCTTTTGTCTCCCACTTCCTTGAGGCTATAGTTTAGGAGATAAATCTTGGAGCTCATCAAAGAGAAAGAAACAGTGCCTCTTGGAGGCCATGGCCCCATCACCTTCCCAGCTAGCACACTTAGCTATTTATGGAGTAAGGCAAGGCACTAAATTTTATTTCCTCTCTGTCCCACTCCCACCTTCTCTCTCAACTAAGTATTTCAATGTAATATCTCAATGTCATACTACATTGTCTCCTAGGAAATATATATAAGAAATATGCACACTTCCAAAACAGCAGAGAAAAATTAGTATGAATTTGGTCATCAAATATGTACTTACTCTGTAGCTAGCAGTGATATTTATATAGCGATGTCACAGACACTTAATCTACTGTGGATTTAACTAGCAGTAAAGAGAAAAGGAAGAGTTTGTTGCTTAAAATTACTCTGGTTTTCCACCTGAGCCATCAAATAACAATAAAAATATATAAATAAATAAATGCACATTAGGTTTTAAAATAAGTTCAACCCAATGCTTTGAAGAGAGGTTGCAAACATTTTTTTTTTTTCTGTAAAGGGTAGATAATAAATATTTTGGCCTCTGTCGCAGCTACTAATGCTCTCACCGCAGCACAAAAGTGGCCACAGACAACATGCAATGGATGGTGTGGCTGTTGTCCAGTAAAATTTTATTCACAAAATCAGGCATTGGCTAGATTTGACCACCAGGCATACAGTTTGTTAGCCCTCGCTGGAAACTGACCCTTTCAGTCATTTTAAATGTTTTATTCTCTCAGATAGTCTCTCCTTTCACCTACTTTTCTCAACACCTCAGATAAAGCCCAAGAGAAGGAGAAGAAGCATCTTCCCGTCTGACATCTTCCAATCTCAAGGCCAGGCTTCTGTCTCCCTGCTTCTGTCTTGCCCTGCTGGTGTAAGTTTGAGGCCAGGATAACTATGATCTATGACTTCCCAGGAAGGACACTCAGTAGAGCTGCCCAGCTGCTATGGGTTCCCTTTGGTTTTTTGGTGCTATGACCTTTAAAGGGATTGGCCATGGGCATCATCACTCAGTCGCAGCCCAAACACAGTCAAATTTGCAGACCCACAGGCCTACATCATGCCATCCCACCCAAAACATGTGTGAACCCCAGGCAACCTGGGGAAGCTGTTCCTCAAGACCTCAGATGTCTGACTACAGCCACCAAGGTGACTTTGATGGCTTTTATGGTTTTTAAGGGTCCTCCTTGTTTCCCTCTCTTTTAAATAGTATCCTCAATTATCTGACACTCCTATGCAGGCCAAAACCCAGAGTTTCCCTCAGTCATAGACCTTCATAGATTAAAAAAGGAGTATGGGCACTTGAAAAATTCTCTCTCAAAACAATATGTGAGTTTGCATCTTGTACTACATGGCAGAAACTGAAAATTGCGTTTTTCTTTCACTTTTGTTCTTGAATCAATCCTAACTTATCTACCCCACTCTCCTGATAATTGAGGGAGACAGACCAGTTAGGATAAAGGTCATGCACTGAGAAAATTCAGAAAGGAGAATGTGTGCATAGTTCCAAAGTTTTACTCCGTTGTACGTTACCTTACATTCCTCCACAACCACCTTTTTAAGGTAAGTGGTGTTATTCCGGTTTAGAGGTCAAAAATTAAGGCATGGAGAGCATGCTAAAGCCTGTCCAGCTACCGTAGAAGGAAGAGGAGGTACACAAATGCAATTTTCAGTTTCTGCCATGTAGTACAAGACACAAGCTCACATGTTATTTTGAGAGAGGATTTTTCAAGTGCCTATTCTCCCTTTTTAATCCATCAAGGTCTAGGACTGAAGAAAACTCACTGGGTTCTGGCCTGCGCCGGGTTGTCATATAATTGAGGGTAATATTTAAAGCAGAGGGAAGCAAAGAGTCCTGTTACAAACCACCGGAGCTGTCAAAGCCAGCTCCCATTTCTCTTTTCACCACAGTTCCCGAAAGATGCAAGGAGCTAACTAGTGGTGAAGGGCATTGTTCTGCGTCCCGGCCCTGTAGCCACCAGGATTAGTGCTGACCACTTGACAGACTGATGAACTCCCAACTGTAGCACAGGATCATTGGGATTAAATGAGATATCAGTAATAACAGCTCTCTTTTACACAGAAAGATATGTCTGTGTGCCAGGCAGTTTCTAAAACACTTAGCTTTCGTTCATTTAATTCTTAAAACAATCCTATGACGTAAGGATTAAAAGTAGTCCAATCTATGGACCTTGTACGATACAATCCTCTGCATAGAATCTGCCACATAGTAAACGCTCAATAATACTAATTATCTATTTTATTGGTGCTCTTCTGTTAGAATCTTACCCACCAAAAACATTTCTACAAACATTTGTTTTCCCAAAGCAGAAACAAGTCTTGATTGGCAGGCTTTGTTTGTTTATGGTGTGGAGGTAAGTGACCTCCCTTTGTTTTTTTAAAATCCTCACCTGAGGATGTGTGTGTGTGTGTGTGTGTGTGTGTGTGTGTGTATAATTTTTTTTTTTTTTTTACTGAATTAGAGAGAGAAGAAGGGAGATCGAGAAACATCAACGTGCAAGAGAAACATGGATTGGTTGCCTCATGTACTCACCCTGAGCAGGGATAGGGTTGTACAGGATGATGCTTCAACCAACTGAGAGCCACCCGGCTGGAAGGAACCTACCATTTTTAAAGGGACTAAGAACAAAATTTGATGTTCACCTACACTGCCATTCTGCTCAGCTCACATTACTGGTGCCTTCTGTGGGTGCAGGGGTCAGGACACAGTGGCAATGTCACGAAGGAAAAGGAGAAAGTAAAAGGATGTACCAGAATGGACAAGACAAGCTACCAGGCCAATTCATTATTTAGGCAGGACTGTTCTCTTTTCCATTCAAGTTACTTTAATCCTAATCCACTTGGTGAGTAGGATTTTTTTTATTTTTAATTCTTAGTGTCACAACTGCATTTCCCTATGTCATGAGGAGAAGAAATATTGTACTATGAAAAGAGTCTTGGACTAGAAGCCAAAATATATGATTTGAAGTTCCTACTATATCACTAAATATGTGTATTAGTAATAATTTAACTTTACATACCGGTTTTATAATTCTATCATGCTATAAAATGAAACTGTCAGATTAGATGATCATAAAGATACCTTGCAGCTAAAAAATGCCTTGTTTTCTAGTATCATCAATGCAAATGCTAAAAATCTCTGTCTTTAGTCCATGTAAGACTTGCAAATATTGCCATTGTCAACCACCTGATAATCATTAATTAAAGGAACTCTAACTCCAGGCTTTGAATAATGCCATCACTTTTAGAAATAATTACTTATAAATTTCAATCCCTCATTTGAGTTATTATTTAACAAAGAAACATAAATGGAAGGAATGTGAATTATAATATCTAAGGATCCCCTAGCCCTATCAGTATGTTAACCATTTAATATAATAAACAGTAAAAAAAAAAAAAAGGCATCAATCTCCCTTCTCATCACTGCATGAGAGTTGGCTTTTGAACTTAATCTATTTTTGCTTCATATCAGCACCAACTGTTAGCAATTCATAAAATCATATGGTGAAAAAATGCCGTATTTCTTGCCTTAAGGATTTCATTTATGTTTGGTTTTCACAGGATTGTCATCTACAAACAAGCAAACAAAAAATACTGTGCACTTTCCCTAGCTGTGGGATTTCTACAGGATCTGAGTCTTCATACCACAAGGAGCAGAAACACTACTCTCTCAAAGCATTGACCTTATTGCTGGGAAATGTTCAGATATTGGGAATTTGGGTATTGTCATTCCATATTGCATATGGCCATAACAAAATTGTTTTTTTCACTTCATACAAAGAAAGAAAAAAAACTTTATAAAGTCAGAATGTTTGCTTGAACTTTTGTTCATTCATTCATTCACTCATTCATTCATTCATCTACTCAATTAGTAGATATTTGTGCCTCCAGTGCACCAAAAACTGTGCTAGGTAGCCACAATAGAATGTAAAAATAAATTTGGTTAATGCCTACCTGAAGCTTAGGGTGAAATAGGGAAGGAATACAGGCAAATTGACCATGGTCTGATTCTAATGCAAGTATGTCAGAAAGATGTATTGCATTTAGGGGAGCACAAAGAAGGAAAAACTTTTTTATAAAATATTTAAACGTATATATCATTCAATAGGATTTGTATCTTACTTTACCATTTTTTTTTCTTGTGAGTTCATTAAGGAAGCTTAATTGTATTTGTGGTGATGCCCATTTATGATATTGTGTCACATAAACACAGGAACTTAAAAATAGTTAATAAGCATTTGTTATAGGCAAAGCTTTCTATCAGTTAGTTTGCTAACCGTAAGAAAAAAAAAAGGGGATTTCAGTACACAGGTACAGTGAAAATTATGAAAGTAAAAATCACTTACTCCAAAAGAGAACATCTGAATTATATGTTTTCAGAAATTGAAGGTCAAAGAGGGGCAAAGCACATCAGAGAAAATGAGTTTCTTAATCTCATAGAGCCAGATTTGCCTAATGAGCATACAGCTTATGACAAAATAATTGTCCAGTAATTACTCTGAAAGATGGAACAAAATCAAAATTAAAATGGAGCAAATTGCCTTTTGCATTGTGGCCAATGACAAGCAGTGACACATTCATGCTGCAAAATACCACTTACTTTTTGACTGATTGCTGAGTGAAAAGGTTACCCCATGTAAAATCTCCTGCAACACTGTACCTCAAAGGAAGTATAAAGTTTGCTTTTGTTACTGTTATATCTAACGATATTATGATCAGTAATAAAAAAATGTCTTAAGCTATATACTTGCCTGTGTAGCAAATATCACAGTTCAGAATTACTGAGTACTTGCTTTGTGCCAGGGTCTGTGCTGAGTAATGTAACTGTATCAATTCATTTTACATGCACAAATCTAGCAGGTAGATTTTTTTTTTTCATTTTTTTATGTGAATAACTGACTAAATGTAGTAACTGACTAGATGCCGGGTTAAGGGAGTAAAAGGAACAGGAGCAGTGTTTGGGAGGGTGAAGGTTCTTTAACAGAAGATATGAGAGCTGTAATTATATTTAAATTCTAATGGAAAACAATAATTAGAGACATAGAAATGGAAGATTTAGGAAAAATCAGGGATAATAAGTGGAATGAGGTTACTTTACTTATTTAGATTCCAGAATTATGAGGAGGGAGCAGAATGAGAAGAGAAGACAGGTGTCTTTTTTTACTGTGGAAGAACACATTTTACAAATGTGTTCTTTTTTAATCTAGTTCTTTTGGTGGTCTCCATCTTCTCTACATGTTCGTCATACATGGCACTTTCTTTTGAGCATTCAACTACTTGGTAAACTAAATATTCAAAAAAGTATTTATGAGGAATGAAATCAGAATAAGAAAGTTAGATGACCCTCGAGGGTGGGTCATTTAGGCTGCAGAGGAAGATGCCAGTGGGGCCAGTTCAATTGTGTGATACAGAAGTCCTCCCTGCCTGGGACTGAAGTGTTTGTATCTCTAAAATTAAGGGTTTCTCACTGGAGATATTTTTACTTCTAAGTTCCTCCTTTCCACCTTTCTTCTAATATCATCTTCTCTTAAGTATGTTAATTAGTTCATGTTCAGATGATTCAGGTGCAAGTTGATTAAACGTGCTTCTTTCCTTTTAGCCACATCTTTTATCATATTGTCTCTTAGGCTGTTGACTTTGTGGCTCATCCTTTCTATTTTAGTTCTTACTGGCCTATTTTCTTATTGCAGATTTAACTTGAAGTTTCAGAAGCTCCTCATTAACTACAGTGATGTGTTTTTGCTTAATTCCTCCTAAAGCTGGTGCTAATTAGTTTCACATGAGTTCAAAAGATGGTTGGCCTGTAAAATTTGGTCTGATCCAGAAACTATTGTTGTGGCAATTCTCCATCTAATATCCAGTGTTCACTTCCATAGACAGATAGTCTTTCTTTCTTTCTTTCTTTTTTTTTTTTTAATCCTCACCCGAGGACATTTTTTCATTTTTTGTTTAGATAGAGTGGGCGGGAGAGAGAGGAAGAGAGAGAGAGAAAACATTGACGTGAAAGGGACACATCGAGTGGCTGCCTCCCACACGACCCCAACTGGGGCCGGGGACAAACTGCAACCGAGGTATGTGTCCTTAGCAGGAACCGAACCCGGGGTCTCTCTGGACCACAGACTGACGCTCTAACCGCTGAGCCAAACCAGCCAGGGCAGATAGTCTCTCTTTTATTCCTTCAACCTTCTTCTTAGCATCTGTTCATGTCCTTTAGCATGCATGGTGGTCTGTTTGCATTTTCATTTTGGTCTGCATAACTGTAGGAGCAAGAATGTTATGTTGAGGGGAGGTTGAAGAAAGAGCCAAGGAAGGTAAATTGGTTGGCAGATAGAGGACCAGAAATGAAGGGAAATGTTAGTGTCTCAGCACAGTCAAAGCTGCTGGAGAGAAAAAGATTGATTCAAACAGCCAGTTTTCCACTGCGGTGTGAACCCCAAAACTGGTATCCTGAGGGTTAAGGTCAGGGAAAGCTGGATTTGGGGCTCCCGGCCCACACATTGGGAGGGTAGAATCAGAGGTGAGGCTGCGTTGAGTGGTTCTCAGACTTGTGGTAGCCAAAGGACAAGAAGGACAAACAGAGTGGAAGGCGACTGCCGCTGCCAGACAGGTCTGGGGTCCAGGACAGACACAGCCGAGGGCACCTTGAAGAAGACAAGTTTCAGTGGTAAGACCAACGGAGATCAAACTATCACAATATCGTCATTAAATCATATGATGTGGTATAGTAGTCTGGTAAGATTCAAGGAATTTGGCGTATACCATATGTAGAGAAGGAATTATTTATTTTGTTTTAATTAATGGTTAAAATAAAAACTTGTAAATTCTTTAGAGATATTACCTGATGATGTCATGTGAACATACTCTATGATATAACTGAGATTTTAATTAAATTAGTCCTTTTCTCTGCCTTTATTGTTTTGGGGCAACTTGGCTCATTGAGGTAAGTTAGTTGTTAAAGCCGACTCAACACAGCGGCGTGTAAAGAATTCATCTGAAACAGAGTGTGGCTGGCAGGAACACAGCCACTCAAGATCTAAGAGACCTTGGGACAGCAAATGCTGAAGTGTCAATACCGGTATTCCTTGATTTGCATTATAAACACCTCAATAATAAAACAAAGCTAGACTTTTCCCTCTTCTCATTCATCCTCCCCACACTCTCTTGAGAACAGGAAGAGAATTATCTAAAACTTCTAGTATTCTGGACTCACTGTTCTTGGCCACTGGTTTCCAGAATAAGAGCAGGAAGGAAGAATTGGTTAATCCAGTTAGTTGTAATAAGGAATAACTCCAAAGTAATATATATTATAAAATAAATATTTATTCCAATAATTTATAGAATTATTTGCAATTGTAAGCTGGAATCTTAATTTTCAACATGTATTTTTAAAGCAACACATTTTGGAGTCTATCCACTAGTGTCCACATCTTGATTGACCTGAGATGAATTGATGCACATTGGTGTCCTCATTTATAAAAATAAATATAACTGTAGTATATATCTCAACTGCTAATTATGGCATCTAAAGGAATTTATATGTGCTAAGTACTTAGAACCATGTTTTGCCCATAGAATGTGATTTATACTTATGTGTTAAATGAACAAAAATAATTTTCCCTGAAGATTAAATGATAAAATATATATGAAAGCCTTAACCTGGAGCTTATTGAGCAAAGACTCAATAATTGTTAGCTACTGGGTCACTAAAGAGCATTTGTTTATTGCAAGGATATGCCAAGCCAGACTGGCATTAGGGATTAAATCCTGAGGAAGAATACCCAATGTCTACCATATGAGCCTAGTTACAGCCAAACAGAGGTGACGATATTAATCAAATAATCATGCAAATATAGGTAAACTTGCTACTGTGGTAAGTACTATGCAAAAATGACACATGTACTTGGGGCCTTCGATTTAGTAGGGGAGGAGTGTTGGGAAGTTGTCAGGAATCCCTAGCTAAGCAACTGTCAGTGGAGCTGAGAGCTAAAAAGTGGAAAGAAGCGAATCAACATGGAGAGGAGGGAAATTGTTCGAGGGAAGAGAGAGGCAGGACCTGGGGCAGTGAGCTGAGCCCACCCAGGACCAGGCATGCATGGCAATGCAGGGAATGCACAAGGCAGCTTGGAATGCACTCAGGGCGGGAACAGAGGCAGGGTCCCCAACACCCCGGGTTGGTAAAGCCACATTAAGATGTTCTGACATTATCTTAAAAGCAATTGGAATTCACTGAAGGGCCTTGGACAGAAGCACATCATGTAGCGTGTGGTTTGAAAACATGGCTCTACTACAGGGATTCTCGAACTTCAGTGCATGTAAGAATCACTTGAAGGACTCTTCACACTGGATTGCCTCATCCCAGAGCTTCTGATTCCTTTTGTCTGGGTTTGGGTGGGAGAATTTCATTCCTCAAAGATTTCCCTGTTGATGCTGATGCTGATGCTGTCAGTCTGGGTACCACACTTCGAGAACCACTGGACTACCGCACTGTGAATGAATTGCTAGCACCAAAAGTGAGTGCCAGGTGGACCACTTAAAAAGCAGTCAGCAGTCCATATGAGAGATGATAGATGTTTGACTGAGGGAAATGGAGAGAAGTCAACTAATCTAAGGAATGATTAGGAGGCAAAATTGGCAGTATTTGGTGCTGGATTCGGTGTAGATTTGAAGGACAGGGACCTATCAAGGAGAATCCACTGGGCTAATTGCTCTGTGTCATGTATTAAAGGAAGGAGATTTCATCTTCAGGGTCAAGAATACATAGTGAATATATCAGGCCAAAATGAGAGGGTTTTTTAAAAGGTTTTATTGATTTCCACTGGTTGGCTGCTATGGGCCAGAACAAGGGTATAATCATAGAAAGTACTGGTGCTGATGGACAAATTATGAAAGACTGTTAGCCTCCAGGAAAGCCAGAAAGCGTGTTCTCAGAAAACGCCAACAAAGCAGCCCCTAGCTCTGTTTGTGGTCTTGCCTGTGGCCAGTGGCACACGGGCCAAGTTCGTCTTGGGCTCAGTGTCAGATTCGATTCTTTTAGCCGCAGCTGAAGCCCATACATAGAGCTTCTGATTTGAATACACACAGCGATTAAGAAAGTAGTGATTATGAGAAGAGAGAGAAGAGAACAGATTAAAGATCAACCTAAAGGTTCGTCCCTGAATTGAAAAGACAATCTCAAAGGCCGTGGAATTAGAAACTGCCCCAGATGAAGAGGCTAGCAGATCAGGAAAGCAGGCGCTGGAGGCTTGCCCGCCCAAGGAAACACACAGAGACAAATATGAAAGGGAAAATAAACAAAGAGAGAGACATTTTGAGACATTTGGTGGTAATGTCCCTAAAGATGAAACCACTACAGAAATAGGTCAGGGAATTCTAGTATGTGCCAGAGCATGTTCTGAGGAATAATCAGAAAAAGGCTAGGACTAAAACCACATTGTCGCTGGCAGCTTCTCCAGTGTTTGGAGGAAGTAAAACAGAGGCTTAGCCTGCAAATACCAGACATTTACCAAAGGTCTTTGAGCAGGGTTCACAAACACAATTGACAGCATTCCCGAGATCAGCCAGTGTCTTCTTGCCAAAGAGTAAATGGCATCTCTCCCAAAGACAGGAGGCATCTGGCTCGGGACCTAATGGGAGAACTGTGGGAACTCAGAGCAGGAATGCCCCAGAGAAAGGCTCCGTGGAATATGAGGTTTCAAGGGAATCTTTGAAAGCGAAGCAATGAATATACAAAATTTTACAGTAGTTTGAGGCAGAATATATTTTGCTTACTTATTTATTTTTAATTTTATTTTTGTTACAGATGTTTCTCCTTTTTTACCCCATTCAACCCTCCTCCCCAACCCCCCCACCCCATCCCCAGCTTTGTTGTCCATGTCCATTGGTTATGCATACATGCGTATAAGTTCTGTGGTTTATCTCTTCCCTCCCCCCACCACCCCTTCAGAATATGTTTTGATATATAGTATAGAAAGAATAAGGGTTATATTTTTATTCTTGTAAAAGATCTTAGCATAAAATTTGTAGGGAGAAGTAAAAGCAAAACACAACGATAACAAAGGAAACAATGCCCCAAAATAAATAAAACTGGGCAATTTAAAGGATAGTATCCAGAAAACTTTTTCAAAAATCCATACTAATAGCGTGGTACTAAACACTATAATGATGATATAAGGAACAGACTGGTCTCTGAGCCTGCCTAAACAGAGTGCGAAGTGTTCAGTGAGACACCACCTACCACCAAATACCTACACTCTGGGTGGAGTCTCTGACTTAACATAAAGTGAAGAGAGTTTTTTGCTGTTTTGAGAATGTATATATGGTTTATTATTAATAAAAATATGGGCATATTTTAAAAGATTCAAATTATACATTTCATATCCTGCAGAAAGAAAAAAAGAGAGAAGAGATAATCAGGTTTTTTAATTAAAATTATTTTGCTTAATTAAGATGTTTCAAAAAATGTTTTTGTTTCAAGCATTAAAAACCATTGTAACTAATGTAAACAAACAGAAATAATTGTAAGCTTATGGAGTAGCTCTTGGAACTGAAGGAACACCTGAAAAACCAAGCCCAGGAAGACAGGATCCTGTGTAGTTTCTTGGACCCAGATAGCAGTTTACTAAATTGCCTTCTCAAGGAACCCCACTGTGATTAATTAGGTCCAACGTTTTCCCCTCTTAGCCTTTCCACTTCAAGTTCAAAGTCCCAGAGAGAGAGTTTGAATGACTTGTCTCCCCTGCTCAGCACCTGTAGGAAAAGGGCAGGTGGTGTTCTCTACAGTCCCAAAGATTGGGATAGGTGGTGTTCAAACAGGAAACTGGGGTGCTATTATCAGAAAAAGAGAGAGTGATTGTCAGGCAGTAAAAATCAGCAAATACCTGCTATGGAATCCTTTCAGTACGATGCACTTATGGAGTAACCTTGTATAAAAAGACTGATTCCATGAACAACTGAAAAACACTGATTCTTATATTCAGCAGAAGTTTTTATTATATATTTTATCCAGAGCTAATTAATAATGAGGTATGTTTTGAATGTAGAAGAGTTTGTGTGTATGTTGTTAGAACTGGTAATAATTTGCTTAGAAATTAAAAGGGATATATTATTTCAAGAGAACTTCAACTATGATAAGAGCTCTGATTCTTGACCAGTCAACAGGGAACAATAACATAATCCCAAACACTAACCTAGTGCATTCTGTGGTGCAGACACTATCAGAAGCATTTTACAAATTTAATTTTGTTTAACAGGGAAAAACTCACAATGTGACTATATGTGATAATTTTTTAAAACTCGTTCTAACTTTAGTCCACCTACCAATTTGACAGTGATTCACTTCTGGTCTTTGGGGTTTGTCTGAGTTGATCAGAAGATCTCCAAATGGATCCAGAGTTCTGTTCAAATGTTCTATGACCTTTACAGATTCATACCAAGAATAAACTGTCTCACCTTATCAGGAATAGTTTGATTGTGCACCCACATCACAAATAGAGAGTGTGTACCACACAATGATGTCAAGCATATTGATGCAAGAATTCCTCAGGGTGTAGGGAAAATCTCCTTCAACCTCACAGGCCTGCTGGCGTGAGACAGACAGGTGAGCTGAAGAGGTAGGTGGTGCCTGCAACCTATAAATAAAGTCTTAGGTGGCAAGTTGCAAAGCTCACTCTCCTGTTCTAGCTTACATTTTAAGTCAAGTATCGAATTCTGTTCAATAGTATACCCTGCCTTTTTAACTTTAAATAAGGACTCAAAACACACACACACACACAACTAAAAAAACCTTCAAGTAGAATTACCATTTCTCGAAGAAGCCTCCTGTTCTCGGTTTCCCATTTCTCTCCCTAATACCTTGAAGGCTGTTTATGGCTTGAGAAGCACAAGCTGAACCTTTTCTACGACAAGCTTTCTTCCACTCTTTACCACTCAGTAGGGCATTCTTAAAGTGTGACTGAAGGTCATCTCTTGATGATGACCTTCTCTTAAAACAGAATTGTATGCATACCTAGTCTTATCAAGTAGTACTTTTACCACAGATTCTGTTTGTTGTTGTTGTTGTTGTTGTTAATCCTCACCCAAGGATACTTTTCCATTGATTTTTTTAGCTAGAGTGGAAGGAAGGGAGAGAGAGAGAATAAAAACATCGATGTGAAAGAGACATGTTGACTGGCAGGACCCCAAACCGGGCTGAAACCCAGGTACGTGCCCTTGACCAGAATTGAACCCACAACCTTTCAGTCCTTGGACCAGTGCTCCAACCCCTGAGCCAAACTTTCCAGGGCCAGATTCTGTTAATCTTTAAATTATATTTTTCCCCAGAAATTGAAACTATTGAATGTAATTGAAAAAGTTTAATTATATGACTTACTGTTACAATTTGCTTTATGCTACATATTTATTGCTGTCTATAGTGACATGACTGCAGATGCTTTAAAAATAGGTTATATCATGAACAGTTCAAGACACGTTGCGTATCCAGCTGAATTTTGAGGAATAGGTGAAAGTTTCCTGTCAAGGGGATGCCAATTTGGCTTCTAAAGGCAAACATTGTTGACAGTTTCTGCACAAAGCAGAGGTTACTGAGTAACTGCCCTTACCGTTGAGTAATTGACCATGAACAGCAGTGCAAAGTTGAGAAGAGAGGGTGTGCAGAGAGTTAACAAGAAGAACCTCTAATAATAAAAAGTGTCCAGGAAGCAGGAAAACTGAAAGGCACACAGTGGGTAGAACATTGTTGCTGCCTAGTGGCCAATTCTTTCTCATTTGGCCAAGGAAACGGTCATGGGACTAAAATGTACCAGATAGATGCCAACTTTGAGACATGATGGAGAGGCAAAACTGGAAGATTTTGTTCATCTAGTGCTAGGAAACCTGTATGTCAAATCAATGTTTGGCACTAATAAGGACCATATAACAGTTGGGTATTTTGTTGTTGTTGTTGTTGTTAAGGGAAATGCATCTAAATGTAACACATGGGCAAATAGTTCTATATTGTAGAGAAAAGCGTACACACCAGGAAGATCAAGACAATGACAGTTGAGGGCCAAATGTACCTCAGTGGATTACTGGTGTTTGTATTACTTGTTTAAAGAAGGTTGAAGAAGGTAAGAGAGAGCCTCACCTAGTGGTTAAACTAGCGACTAATATCTCTGGCCCTCAATTTCCTCATCTGTGAATAAGAGGTGTTAAAACATTTCCTTGATAACGGTTCTAGGAGAAGTAAAGGAAATGATATGTGCAAAGTGCTTAGCACAGGCCTAGCTAAGAGTGGGCATTTGTTAAACGGCACCTATTCAAGTTGTAACCTGATTATATTAAATTGACATAATCTATTTAGATAGTTTCTGCCATTGCATTTCAATTCAAAAGGACTGAAGGAAACTTTCAGTGAGAGAACACGTCTAAAATCATTAAATATTGGTGTCCCAGGAAGAAACACAACACTGCAATGCTTGGTCAAATCATGTGTACTGAAGGTTAGTATTACCCCATTAGAAAGGAGATCCTCCCAGTAAATTTTCTCAGTCTGTAGATCCCAGGTTCTGGAAAAAAATCTGAGATATTCTCAGACTAGTTCAATGCATAAAGCAGGGTCAAATATAACTAGTCCCATCAATGTCATTTAGTTCTAAATAGCTGAGATCTCTTTTACATTCTTCTCTGACTTTCTCTGTCGTTCAAGGGTTAATTAATAGTTCCTGACATATTCTATATGCACTTTTTTGTTTTCCTTTGTTATTGACCTCACAGGTCTGAAGCTCCTTCTGACAGTAGGTCTCAGTCTGTGATTCCAGTCATTATCTTCAGCAATGTGGCCGGGATGCAATGTCCCGAATCTTTGGACAAACAAAATCAAGCTTCACTACATAGAAAATATCATAGGTTTTAAGAAAAACTATGTAACGGAAAATAGGATTTTTTAAAATGTTCACATAAATTTAGCTATTTAAATAAAGAACAGTTTCCCCCTTTTCTTTAAGAAGACATCTAATGTTTCTACACCAATTTTGATCAAGACTTTAAAGTAGTTTAATAAACTTGGAATTGAAAGCCGCATTATTTTGTTGAGAACAAAGAATTTCAGAGGATTTGCAAGAATTTGATTGAGACAGTTTTGCAAACATATTACATATTTTATCTTTGTGTTCATATTCATAAGGAGGCATATGGAAAAACCTTGACAATAGTCCTGTTACAAAAATTAAAAAGCCTTATATAAACAAACTGAACTACCAAGAAAAATAGAGACAGACCCATAGATAGAGAGCCACCTGACAGTTCTGGTGGAGAAGGGATGGTGTTGTTGGTTGGGGTGGGGTTGGGGATGGAGGTGGGGTTGAACAAAAAAAAAAGAGAGAGAGAGAGAGAACTCATGGACTTGGACAACAATGTGGTGATTGGAGGGAGTGGAGGTGGAAGAGGGCATAGAGGGGCTAAATCGTGAAGGAAAAAACAAAATAAAGAGAGGAAATAGAGCTCTGTGTGCTAGTTAAAAAAGTAAAAAGACTTGTCTCATCTTTTTAGCTGCAATCTGCTAAAATTCATAAAACCAGTAATGTTCTCCATAAAATTTAATTATTTTCTTTTGAGAATTTATTATTTTTTTATAATACTAATATTATTTTAATGCTAAGAAAAACTATTTTTAAAGGTCCAATATTACATAAGTGAGAATGTTGTTCTAATGTCAATAGGGCATTTGATTATCACATCCTAAGAGATATTGGGTATGGTACAAAATTATTAAAGGTAACAAAAAATGGTAAGAAAAAATGTCTTAAATTAAACAATGAGTGGTTTAAATTTATCCAGTTTTTGCATTAGTGCACTTACTAAAAAAAATCAAAACAAACAAAAACAAATGTCAAGAGTTGCTGTTTTCTACAGGATGACTATCTTTTTGCATTTTTTTTAAGCATGTTGTTTTATTTTTGTTTTTTATCTTCACCCAAGGACATTTTTCATTTTTTTGTTCAGATAGAGTGGGAGTGACAGAGAGAGAGAAAAATCGATGTGAAAGGGACACAGCGAGTGGTTGCCACCCGCACAACCCAGCCAGGGCCGGGGACAAATTGCAACTGAGGTACGTGCCCTTAGTGGGAACCAAACCCAGGTCTCTCTGGACCACAGGCCGACACTCTAACCTCTGAGCAAAACCGGCCAGGGCTCTTTTTGCATTTTAACAGTGAATATAAACTTACAGCAAAAAAAAAAAAAAGAAACATAACTTTTTTCTTCTTAGAAGTTGGTCTTCTAAGTGAATTTCATCTGAACTACTAAGTTATATTGCAATCTCAAAAAGTACCCCAGCAAATAAGTGATTATCAACTGGGAAATGTTCACAAGTGTGGTGTAGTTTCAAAATACTAAAACTTTTATCAAAGCTTTGCTGATGACAGCCTGTTGTGCCATTTTCACCAAGCAAATAAAATTATAACAGGTAAGGATGGCATTGAAGAGAAACAAGCTGTAACATAGACGGTACACATATAACAAATTCTGACTCATTTGTAGCACTTAGGGCAAACTTTCTTTTAAAAGCAGTTTCCTTGGCTAAAATTAAAGCTGTATTTCTCTCAGAGGTCTGGTAACACTAAAAAGGAAAATTCATTGATTTTATGAGTGGGTGTATTTTAGGATTACAACCTGTTTATCTCAAATTGTATTTATGATTAATCCTTCATCCCTACCCTTACCTATCCCTTTATCTCTCTCTCTCTCTCTCTCTCTGTTTCATAGAAAAAATTATGACATCAGCATCCAAAGGAATTCTTCGTCCATTTTTAGTTGTCTGCATTGTCCTGGGCTGCTTTATGGCCTGTCTCCTCATTTACATCAAGCCCACAAACAGCTGGATCTTCAGTCCCATGGAGTCAACCAGCTCTGTGCTGAAGATGAAAAATTTCTTCACCACCAAAACAGATTATTTTAATACAACTACCATTCTGATTTGGGTGTGGCCATTTGGGCAGACCTTTGACCTCACCTCCTGCCAAGCCATGTTCAACATCCAAGGATGCCACCTCACAACAGACCGGGCGCTTTACAACAAATCTCACGCCGTTCTGATCCATCACCGAGACATCAGTTGGGATCTGACTAATTTACCTCAGCAGGCGAGGCCACCGTTCCAGAAATGGATTTGGATGAATTTGGAATCACCAACTCACACCCCCCAAAAGAGTGGCATTGAGCACCTATTCAATCTCACCCTGACTTATCGCCGTGACTCAGATATCCAAGTGCCTTATGGCTTCTTGACGGTGAGCACAAACCCCTTCGTGTTTGAAGTGCCAAGCAAAGAGAAGTTAGTGTGCTGGGTTGTGAGTAACTGGAACCCTGAGCACGCCAGGGTCAAGTATTACAATGAGCTAAGCAAAAGTATTGAAATCCATACCTATGGGCAAGCATTTGGAGAGTACGTGAATGATAAAAATTTGATCCCTACCATATCTACTTGCAAATTTTACCTTTCCTTCGAAAACTCAATCCACAAAGATTACATCACAGAAAAGCTCTACAATGCTTTCCTGGCTGGCTCTGTGCCTGTTGTTCTGGGACCATCTAGGGAAAACTATGAAAATTATATCCCAGCAGATTCATTCATTCATGTGGAAGATTATAACTCTCCAAGTGAGCTAGCGAAGTATCTGAAGGAAGTCGACAAGAACAATAAGTTATACCTTAGCTACTTTAACTGGAGGAAAGATTTCACAGTAAATCTTCCACGATTTTGGGAGTCACATGCATGCTTGGCTTGTGATCACGTAAAAAGGCATCAGGAATATAAATCCGTTGGTAATTTAGAGAAGTGGTTTTGGAATTAGAGTTTTCCAACATTTGCACAACTGGCAAATTATTTTGATGAAATATCATTCAAGTTTGGAGGATGAAAAGAGAGACAACATTCTGCTTTTCTCTCACAATTCATTTTGATCACTCTCTCGGGTAATGTATATTTTGATGAAGATTTTTAAGAGCTCAGCATTAGCAATCACTCCATTTGGTTTTAAATTATCCTGTATATACCTAATTATGTGCACTGAAAAATAATTTATTCTTCACTGTCATTTGTAAACATTGTCTTTTTCATAGTTTTGTAGTTGTCTGTACTGTAAGTTTGTGATACAATTACCGTTTGTACATTGATCATCTGTTTAATCTATTTGGGAAATGAAGGTGCACATCTTAAAACATGAACTATTTTCACATGAACTATTATAAAGGTTATAATCTCTGGTTCCAAGTCTGCAAAATACAAATGAGAAGTATTTGTAATTGAATTCTAACCTCTTTGACTTCGAAGTTGAACAAACTGTGCAACTGTCTCTATTTGATCTATTTCTTACCTTTTTACCACGTTTGTGAAGGCAGAAGTATCTACATTGTGAATACGAAAGATAGTGAAGCAGAACTGTTCTAGTCAGGAAACTCTTAGACTTCCCATTTATTTTTATTAAGCTGACCTGCAGCTGCAGCCTCTGTTCTCATGATCTTAAGTTAAATGACTCAAGTATTTTTAAATATCTAATTTGTTGGGATTTTTAGTATCTAGGAAATAATCCTAATAACACAAAAATCTGAGGCAGTGCTTTTTTTGATCCTGATTATACATTATTATAAAAATAATTTTCTCATATAACAAAAAGATATGTATAGATTAAATCACATTTATAAATGGCACATAGACATACACTTTTTAATAACATATCAACTCAAAATGTTTTCTCCAGCCCCATTATTTAAAAGTTTTATTCTACCATATAGACAAATAAATAAACATAACATTTGAAAAATGTGCACTATCATTTAAAAGAACCTAAATAAGATGATCACCAAGGAGTTAAATATAAGATGTAATAAAATGAGGATTTATAAGATCTCAATGAGTATTTGTTGAATGAATGAATAATAAATGGCATAGAACACCATGGAAAAATTTTTGTTTGTTTCAATGAAGTGACAGTTCTAGCATAGAGGTACTCACTAGAGATGAAGTTTTCAATTCCTCATTAGTAATTATTTATATTATAGCACATATAACCATGGCCCTAAGGACTTTACAGAGCCAAACTAAATTCGTCATTATATCAAGCTTTTGGGGAAATCACCTGTGAACTTAGTTACTGTACAGCATTTCTCCTCCCTAAGGTTAAGTGCTGGATATAAGCATAGAACAGCAGGTGAGAATAGATGGGATGCTAAGGATTTTTTATTTATTTTTTTGGTACGTGCCCCTAGCGGGAACTGAACCCTGGACTCTCTAGTCTGCAGGCTGCCACTCCAACCACTGAGCCAAACCGGCCAAGGCAGGATGCTAAGGATTCTTTAAGAAATGAACCTGTAATGACTTTATTCCATTCAGGGTAAAAATTCTCAAAAAGAATTAAAATGTTCCGATGAGGTCTATTTGACTCTATCTGCCACTTATTCTAATAGTCCTATTACATGTCACATCAGCAGAACTCAAATCCACAATCTTCTACATCAATTTAGAGAGGGGTGCATTTCAATTCACTAAGAAGGAGGTCCCAGCTGTTTCTAATAGGACCACCGTGAGGGAATGAGCTTTCTAGAGCACTAGAAGAATCTGAACAAAGGAAGGTTCCTGTATTGGATGGAGGATTGTTCGATCCTCAGAATAATTTCTTTACCCATGGTTGAATAGGCATGTTGTGTCAGGCAATGCCCTCAGCAGGGACAAAGATGAACAAGAAACTATGACTGCCTTGAAGTAGCTTACAATTAAGTGGAGAGATCCAGAAAACCTTCCATTGAGTCTGTTTATTCATATCTTATTCTCAATGGAGTTTATGTGAGTCATTGCTAATTTAATGAAAATAAGAAAGCAAATTTGCCAAAATTTTGTTTATTCATTTGACCCAGTGTAAATTCCCTCCATCTTATCTCTTCTCACCACACTGACTCAAGAAATAGTGTGTCTGTTTGGATGCCCTCCTAAATAAGGAATGGTCACCACACACATTATTTTGTCATGTTAAAACCATCATATTCATTCATTTACATTTACTTTGTTATCTATTTGACCTATGAAAAGTATAGGGACAGAAAGGGGGTTTATTACAAACAAGTTTAGAAAACACCTGCTTTCTTCAAAAGCTGAAAAGTCATGACAAGCCACCTTTGCTGTGGTGGATGCTCGTGAGATTAATAAACTAGAAACCTGAGAGCATTGCCTCTGTTGTCAACTATGGATTTGGACTCATCCGTAGACTGTGGCTATAATCACATGCTGATAATATGACCTAAGCCAAGGCAATGATACTAAGTGATTAACTGGAACATCTATATATTGAAAACTCATTACCAAGTCCCAGAATAAGTTTTCTGAATTGGAAGTGCCAAAATAAATGAGACAATTGGACCCTTCAGTTCTGGATCCATTGGTCTGTGAGTTTTAGAGCTAGAAGGAATTATAGCAATGTTTACAAATCAATCTCTTTATTCTAGTTATTGAAGACATGCACACACACACACACACACACACTCACACTCACACACCCTAGAGCTAGTGACATAGCCAAGATTAAAATCCAAGGGCCTGTATGTCTTAATCCTATGTTCTTTTTCAGAGTATTTTCATTTTATCTTGGAGGTATGTCTCAATTCCTAGAAAATGTGAATGCCTAGATGGTATTATTAGGGTCTATAGAATGATACACTCTACACGGAAGCACTTTGACTCTTGAAAAAGTATATGTAAATACAGCATTGAACTTGTTAGCATTCTTTCTGGTTTAAAAATTTTAGGAATTGAGCTTCAGTAGAAGAAAATGGGCTTTCACTACATTTAAGTGAAATGCAACTCTCAAGATAGAGTATGATTCTCAGCCCCTCTTTCAATAAATCCTGTGGACTGCTAAAGTCTTTTTAAGGATATTTCATGGTGAATGATATTGATTATGATATTGATTTGACAAAATTGGCTTGCAGCTGATGATTATAATACCAATTATTCCAGGAGATAAATTGTGGCTAGAAAAATAGAATTGACCATTTAAAAAGTTTTATTTCAAAATATCAAAAATTGATTACCTTCAGTGTTCTGATTATTTAAATATCAATCATTGTAGGCTTTACTAGTAAGAACATATGTTAATTTTTATAAGCCTTATTAGTAAGAATATATACTGAATTCTTTATATCCAGCAGTATTAAACTCTGGAGAAAAAAATGACAATCATATTTTATGACAGCCATAAATTAAAAAATATGAAGCAGAAACTGGTAAAAACTACCTTAGTGGGAAATCAATAACAGTTTAAAATTTTTATATTTACTGAAGAGGTCCTGATAGTCCTAGAATGCCCAGAAATGTTTTCTGTTGTGAGGGCTTAGAAAGCTCAGAGTATTTGAGGTGTAAATGTGTAAACTTTTAAGAATTATTTGCTGAGCCTTTAAAGTTTCACCTCCAACTGGAGGTTAAATATGAAAAGAATAGAAAACAGTATTATTGAAATCTTTTTGCTGGCCTGTTTTCAAACTAAATTCCATGAGTCTTAAGGTAACCACCTAGAAAATTTCTTTGTATGAATTAATAGTATTAAAACAAGGTTTAGATCCTTACATTACAATTTTGTGCTTAAGTATGTCTTTGAATTCCTTTGAACACTGATCTCATTTAGAACTTCTTTAACAAATTAATTATAATCAAGTTGCTAAATATAACAAACTTCAGGATCTAAAAGATAAGCATAGCACCTAACTCAGAGGAGGATCTCAGCAAATATTGTTGAATGAATAAAAAACATTGCATTCATGCACAATATTTTTAAAAATGTGATAGCAGTTCCAGCTTATTGTTATCAGTTAGAGATGCTATTTTACACTATTTCATTGGTCAGTTTGCTGCCTGGATGCAAAGGAAGGCATTTTATGTCCTGCCAGTCTTACTAGATTCTAAGAACCCAAAAGAAGTAACATTTCAGAAAGATTATAAAGGATTTGAAACATGTAAACACTCTATTCAAATGTTAACATAACAACTGTTTTTTAATAGGAAAGGCAATTAGTATTTAAGGCGAACATAAAGTGCAAGCACTGTGAGGCCCATATTTATTACCAGACTGTGCATGGAGAGAAAATAGTTTATTTTCTCCCTAACTGCACTCTGTATTGCAAACATCGTCAATTAAGGTGGTATTTTTTTTTCTGGATATCTCTCATCTAGAGATTTTGTAGCATTTTGCAAATGGATAAACTCTACTACTATCTAAAGTGCTCTCCCTCTTAGTAATTCATATTGAATGCATCCATATTCATAAGCATTATGTGGAGCAGTTAACAGAACAAAAATGATAGCCCGATATTCGGATATATGAATAATGCTAGGCTGGATTATTGGTTTAACAAACTGTAATTTTGAGTACACCAATGAACCTCTCTGTACTTTGTTGTTTATAAGCTTTCCTCTAGTATTACTTCTCACATCTAAAATCTAAACTGATATATGCATGTATTTGCATGTGAAATTCCAATGACCATCTCAAAATAATTTTTTGGATGTAACTACTCCAAGCCGATTTCCCTTTTATTTCTCTGAACAGACGTTTAAAGTATGAAACTGGTTACTTAAACTAATATATGGAAAGAACCCAGTCCAGGGCTTAGAATATAGCAAGTGATTAATTAACTAACCTTCCTCCTTTAACTCCTTCCTCCCCTGCATTCTCTACCTAAGTCCTTTACAATTCATGTAGTCACTACTCACTGAGACCTTAATTGTCTGCAGAAAACCAACTGTATACTGGGCATTGTTTTAAAATATTTTAGATTTTTCTATGCCATCCATATTTTTATTACAATAATCTAAAATTTTTTATTGATGCAGAATGTTAGGGAGTCAATGAAGGCTCATAGTCAAACCCCAGATGGCAATAAAATGGGGAACATGCTTTAAACCAGATTGAGTACATCTAGGCAACTTAGTTGTTTTTAAACTTGTGGTTAGTACATATTTACTCATTTGACTTAGTTTGAAAGTACATATTTTTTAAAAGAAACTCTCAATGTCAGCTGCCTTTTGTTAGTGTTCTAAAACACCTGGTTCCTAGTTCACCTGAACCAGAATCGCCAGATGTGTTTTTGAACAATACTGATTTCTGAGCCTTGCTCATGCAATTGGAATATCGTCAAATAATTAAAATAAAATAAATTTTAAAAAGAAAACACAAAAAAACATGTTTTCAGTGCATTTTCTAAGTTTTTCTGTTCCGTGCTATAGGTTATGAGCCATCCTAAGCCAGCAGTTCTCAGTCACACACTGAGTCCTTGGGACTGCCAATATCAGCCGCACAAGAAACTTTCAAAAGTGTTACTAGTCCATAGCTTCTAATCCTCTGGGTCTGAGATCTGAGCTGGACTCTGTATTTTCCAAGTCTCCCCACGCAGTTCTGATGTGCTGTCAGGTTTGAGGTTTGCATCTTAGCTACCAGTTAAATGGAAAGTATTCTATTGCTCCATTGGTTTGAGCTACAGCCTTTCTTTAGTTCACATGGACTCCTTCTGATTATGTCACTAACATATTTCTCTACTTCAAGAGCCTAGACATTCTCTACGCCTAATAATTTTGTGCACAAGCATGGTACTGATTAATCCCTTGATGTGGATCCGTTTATTTATAGTCTCCAGATTGTTTAAAGTTGAATGGTGTATAGATAGCAGCATATCTCAAGCTCGGGTGCACATCTGAATCACCTAGTGAGGATTTAAAATTGTTGATGCCCAAACCCGCCCTTCAGAGATTTGACCCAAGTGGTTTGAGACAGGACCCTTAGCCTCAGATTTTGCATCTGTAAAATGGAGGCAGCATCTTCCTGGGGGTTTTTTTGTGTGAGGACAAATAAAATGATACTTAATTGATTAAATAATATGTTTAATTAGTATCATTTATTATATTAAAAAATCACTGTGAAGAATCCAAATCTATTTCCACAATTTTAGTGCTAAAACTCTGAAAACTTAAGCAGATAGCTTATAAGAATCATTGCAAATTTGAATAAGCCAAAGGAATGATCTTCAGAAGAGAAACAAAAAAACATAGTGTAGAAGTGTGCATTTGTCTTTTGTAATTACTAAGTAATGGAAGCGGGTGGGAGCTGGCAGTGCATAAGCATTACTAAACACATTGTTTCTTAAAATAATTGGAACCCAACACACCTAATTTTTCCTCATTGTTAAGAGCAATCAGTAATTAACAGTCAATGTAGCATATTATCAGTTGTATAGCTAAAGTCACAGAACGCAAGAGCAGGAAGATTCTCAGAGATCACTTTCCGGTAAGGAAAGAGGTTTAGAAATATTCAACAACTTGACTTAGTCCATCACTTTAACTGGTCCACTAGTTTAGCCCCAAACTAATTAACAATAAAGTTAGAAAAAGTATCAAGTCCTCATCTACTTTTCCTAAATTAAAAAAAATAATAATAATGCTAAAAGTTACTTTTAAATGATAGTGTATAAATTTAATAAACGGAAATATTTGTTTAGTCGTGTAGAAATAAAATAATTCTTTGCCAGACTGTGATTAAGACTACTTTAATTAATTGTATAATAAACAGAATTTTGACACAAATAATCTCAACTATTCATGTGCACAAGTTCTAAACTATACTGTAATAAAACAAAAGAAAGCAAACTTAAAAATATATTTATGCGTGAAAAAAATCAATAATATTCAAAGTAGTAATTTTTTTTTTTTGGTTAGTTCCTACTTGTTTTAAAGAATATTAGGAATGTAGAATGTTTGCTACAGATACAACATCAGAAAACTTCAAAATTTGAATTATTTTTCTGAGTTCTCTGGCAACCTAATTGTTGAATTAGTTGCATATATGTAAAGTATGTTAAGTTTACAGCTAGCTGAAATTTCATTATGAAAAACAAATTTAAGATTTATCTGAAAAATTTTAAGAATGACTTCTGCAAAGAGGTATGTTAACTACAGTGACTCTTTGTACACATGGCTGCATCCCATTTTTATTCATGAGGGTGTAGGAGATGGAAGAGCAGGCTTGGCAGAAATGGTACCCAAACGAAATGAACAACCCAGTACTACTCATTATGCAAGAAGCATGTGCCAGCAATCAGAATGCATCCCCAGATCTCAAATTGGCCTCATTAGCCACCTTCAGCCCTTGGGATGAGACGATCCTGAAGATGCCATCCTCATCTAAGGCGAGACTGCCAGGAGAGAACTCACGTCATCTAGGGCAGGATATGTGTCTCCAGAGGCTGCAATTAGATCAGGCTTCCACATACTGGCTTCATTCTTTAAGAGCCCTTGAACAAACTGAGCATATCCGATTGCTATGTAAAACTGGGAGCAGTTTACTTTTTTAGAACACAGATTATCTATCTCAAAAATCAAAGAACAAAGACTAACATAGTTGAACACAGGAATTTACTTTAAAAAAAAAAAAGGTTCAGCTATAGGTGTTCTACATTCAAATCAATGAGAGCTCTTGCCCTAAAGGTCTACAGGCTATGTGGCATTGGAAATGGAGACAGGAAAAAATGGGCAAAAATAATGGTACTCTTTTTACTCTTAAATAAAAAGTTAAATCTTTAGAGCTATCAGCATGATGTCAACCTTCAAAATCAGTATTTTTATTCATGTGGGGTTTTTTCTTTTTTTCTCTTTTTTTAATTGATTTTTAAAATGTATCTTTATTGCTGAAAATAGTTCAGATGTCCCTCCTTTTTTTCTCATTGACCTCCTCTTCCCTGCTCCCCATAACCACCACCACCCACTTCACCAAACTATTGTTTGTGTTCACTGGTTATGCACATATGCATATAAGTTCTTTGGTTTATCTCTTCTCACCCACCTTCCCTAAGTCATCCAAATAATTTTAACCAGTTGCATTTCCCCCAACAAATATTCCTTCTTACCTCTGTCTTATACTAGGAGTCAGGGTTAGTGAAGTAATTGTGACAATACAAAAATACCATTTTTATAAATCATGTATAAGACAAAGGTAAGAAGGAATGTTTGCTGCAGGAAATGCAACTGGTCAAAATCATTTGGATAAAATGATTGAGCTCAGTCACCTTCCCTGGAATAATATGGTTTATTCTGAAACCACACAGCACATATGTATCATAGAGGTTTTAAAGGACAAAAGTAAAGAGCTAAACCTCTAAAGGTAGGTTCAAGTACACGAAGCTGCAGGAAGGAAAAAATGGCGACAAGAAACAAGAAAGGGAACAATAGACTAAGGATCAGAACCAAGTTCTAGTTTGCACAAGCTATTGTATAAGTCACTAGCTCTTCTGAGCCTCAGATGTCTCATCTGTCGATGGGATGTTCACATTAGAATCTCCGAGAAGCTCTTAATAAGTGTTGATTGATGGGTTAGACATTCTGGTTTAATTAGCCTGGCACCAGGCATGGCTGCCATATATTCTAGAATGTTCCTTCTTTTCTTCCTTTTCTCTTCCATATGGCTGTCACTGCTCTGCGAGCCATCAGAAAGGAGGGAAAGAAGTTACCACACAATTTCTTTAGGAGCTCTAACTAAAGGGCTGCTAAGGCAGAAAGCTGCGATGCAGTTTAGCAAATGAAGAATGGGGACTTTACAGGCTTCCTCATATCTCATTCTTCAAGAACACACATAGAGATACACATATGCTTATACCTTTTTATGTAGCTTATGTATAACTTTGAATCAACCTACCTACTTAAGTAAGAAAGATCAAAATGATCATGACAAAACAAAACGTGCCAATTCTAGTGAATCTGAACTATAGGGGTCAGCAATCCACAAACTATGTGGATGGTAATTGTATGTTTTATTAATGTGATGTGATTTTGCACTACTGTATTGTTATATTTAAGCAGACTCTTAAAAACACCCTGAAACCTAAAAGCCAAATGTACAGTTTATAGATTCCTGTTATTTCTGATAAGGATTTAATTGCATTGTGCTAATAGTTGTTTAATGCTATTAACTTTCTGTATGTGTTATTACTGTGATGCAGACCCATGAGGTTGTTGTAAGCACACTAATTGGTCATTTGAATTTTTATAGATAAAATCATACATTGATCAGAAATCACTTTTCTACTTATTTTTTTGTAGAGTATTTTTCCACACTTGAAAAACATGATTATTTTATATCAAACATCAGCTTTTCTTTAAAATCTTATTTTAGTAGCCAGTGCATGTTTGAAATAAAATGTGTTAGAAATTATATGATATTAAGATTGTGCCATATTAGAGGGACAATGCATGCTGTTGGTGAATCATGCAAACTTGGGGGAATTTACACTGCCAAATCACACACAGGCACATCTCAATCCATGTGCATGGTTCATGTCCTTTCAAAAGTCTTTTTTTAAACTTTAGTAAAGTGAAAATGTTATTCTTAGTGCTAATGAGCCAATAGACAAAGCTGCTTTGCTTTTTTTCTAATATTGTAGCATATTGTGGTAAATTTGTCTTCCACCTCAATTTTCTTCTTGTTGGCAATAAAATACAACAAATAAAATCACTTGTTAGCAAATGATACAATTTACTGTGTAGCAATTTAGTATAATAAAGCATGAAGGTATGGGAAAAAAATCATGTTAATAGTTCAAAACTATGAACACAATATTCTGGCAGCTTTTTCTACAATCAAAAATGTTATGTCTTTTTTTTTTTTTTTTTTTTTTTTTTGTACACTACCAAAATCAGTACTACTGCTGGGGTGGGGGTAATTTGAGGCCAGGTCAACAGGACACTAAATTGAGTAAAAGCATAGAACATCCAGGTAGTATGGACAGCCAATCAGTGTAACTGGTGTCTGGGGGAGGGGGGGAGTAAATTCAATCTTTTTCTCTGTAACTTAGGTAGTTAAGAAAAAAAGTTGTTGCATAGAAAATATGAAATTTGGCTGCAGAGACCAAGCCTCTACATGCTGATAATTTGCAGTAGTCTTTAGGAACAGGAATTATTCAGTGAAGTTTCATTTCTGTGTTCGATTTGTGTTCTTTTTCAGAAAATATACTTGTGCTTTTGAAAGGGCTTAATTCCAAACAGATAATATTGTGGACCAATGACCACCACCCCAATGAAATAAATCATTCATCATATTATGTTAACGCTAGAACATAGCACATGGTGATTTAAAACACCAATATAAGCATTTACACTGTTGGAAGGTAATTTCATTGCTATGTTATTAAAAGAGTTGGGATCCTATTTATACATTTATTTATTTATTTATTTACAGAAGTTTGGTTCATTCCATTCATTTTAACAGCTTCAGTGAAGTTAATAAAATGATAATAAAAGTTGACTCTAGCTACTACTCCAAGTGAAAATCCTACAACAGGGCCTTGCTACATCCCAGAGTAAAGCATTAGTCCAAATGGTGAGTAGTCAGTCCAACTTCACCAACCAGGATGTTGTATGTATATCCCATTCAGCAAATAATGATCTGGGCTCTTAGTTTGCTATCATATTGTTGTCCCTTCATAGATTCAATCTGTAAATAACATAAAATGTTATGGCAGCTAAGTCAATATTTTAATAAGCCATGGAAGGCAAAATGCCATAGGGAATCTATAAATTCAGCTACTTGGAAAACGTGTGTGTTTTCCACAAATTATACTGCAAATGTTATTTGAAATTTCCTTCTCTTAAAAATACCATCACAATGTAGATTCCATCGATGTCTTTATGAGCTTATAAATATATGGTATGATTGTTATGATTAAAATTTTGTGAAATTTTGTTCAAAAATTAATAATGATTTCAGCAATCTGTGCTAAGATCCCAAGGCAGAAATAAATATGTAAAGGACTTGAGCCTATATGTGTAAGAAGAAATCTCTCCAATCATATTTCCTATATTTAGTGTAAGTACTTCACTGATTTACCACTGGAGTTATTCTTTGGATGTGTAAATAATGATGTTCTATTCAGGCTTAATGAATTCCTGTACTGTGAATATTTAAAATAAAAGAATTTAATTTCAATGTGCAAAACAGTGCTGGTTATTTATAATTCTTACATTAAAAATCATTCACTCAAGAAAGTCCATTTTCAGTTACATGCAAATCTAGATATCCTATGTATAGTGAAAATTTCAAAACCAAATAAACATTTTATAGATTATACATTTATTACAAATACCAAATCAAAGAATGATAGTGTACATATATAAACTATTCTAAACTATTCTATTCCTTAATCTTGAATTATTTTAATGGACTTGGGGCTACTTAGATCTATTAATGATTTTAATTGTGTGTGGGGGGATAGGAGAATATATCCAACTATCTTCATTCAGGTTTTATTTTTTCTTCATCCTCACCTGAGGACATTTTTCCATTTTTTTGTTCAGATAGAGTGGGAGGGAAAAAGAGGAAGAAGGAAGAGAGAGAGAGAGAAATATTGACGTGAAAGGGACACATCGAGTGGCTGCCTCCCGCACAACCCAACCAGGGTTGGGGACAAACTGCAACTGAGGTATGTGCCCTTAGTGGGAATCGAACTCAGGTCTCTCTGGACTGCAGGCCGACTCTCTAATCGCTGAGAAACCAGCCAGGGCTTCATTCAGCTTTGATCCAGCTTGAAAGATGCCTTGCCATTCATCCTCAATTTACTATTCTACATACTCCTAATTGTTTTTATTCGGAGCTATAGACTTGCCAATTCTCAATAGGCTAAGATTCCAAGTGTATGTATCTATTATAGATTTCTCTCTATAGACATAAGCTTCAAATTTCCAAGTGCCTACTGTCATCTAACTTCCTACAAATGCCTTGCCTTGGATAACCCACTATGAAAGGAGTTCAGCTTTTTAGGAGTTTCTACTTTTTTTATTTACTTACCTGTCACAAATTATGTTGCTTAAAAGCTTAGAAATCATTCTTTATTCTTTCTTTTCCTTTACTACACATCCACTTGACCATGAAATATCTCTTAAATATGTCCCCTTTCTTCCGTCTGCGGCCATTGCCCCTTTTAGTCAGCCGGGCCTCCACCATTTGTTACCCTGGAATAAGGCAGTAACTTCTTAAAGGTTATTTCCTCATTTGGTAGCAATCATATACATTTCTTTAAATCTGGCTTCTACTAGTGTTTTTCAGCTCTCATTTGCTCCCTTGTAATGTTTTGTCACATTTGCTCTCCCGCGATAGCTCCCAACCCATCCAGAACCCAGTGAACTTGCCCAGAGAACTTTTGGCATCCCTGAGATTACACTCAAGGGTCACCTCCACTAGAATACAAAACATATTCTATGTGTAAAACATATTTCAGAGGGTTCAAAGGAAGTCAAGACAGCAGATAAGGTGATCAGCATTTTCATGGAAGAAGTGAGTTCTGAATAGTCCTGGAAGAAAGAATTCAGTTAGGCAAGATGAGAGGATTGTGGATAGACCTTCCAATGAGGATGGGCACAGACTTAGAGGTAGGCTACATGGAATAACCGGGACGATTTTAGTAGTACGATCAAGAAGAATAGCATCAACTGAGGCATTAGGGTGTTGAAAATAAAAAAGATTAGAATATGGAGAACTTGACATTCAAATTGATAAATGTAGATTAGGCCAATTGATTTCAAATGGTTTATTTTGAAGCAGGATGAAGAGTCATTGAAAGTTTGTAAGCAGATGTACAGTGTGAGCAAAGCCATAAAATATATATTTCTAAAACTAAATCATCAACCAACGGAAACTAGCATTATGACACCTTATCCGTCCTCATGTCCAGTTCCAGGGTGCTTTAATGAACAGTATTTTACTGTAGCTGAAGAGGAGCGATGTATTTTTGTGGCCGAGTGTCGGTTCTGGAGAAACACTGCTCACATTCGCTCCCAGCTCTCTCCCTGCCTGCTCTGTGGCCCTGGGCAGGTTACTTCACCTTGTATTGCCTCAGTTTCATCCCGTGGAAGACAGGAATAATAACACCTTGCTTATGGGATTGTTGAGAAGATTAAATAAGTTAATATACATGACAGGTTTGTAGTAGTACTTAGAACAGGAAGCACTCAAAAACTCTTAGCTATTGTTTTAAAAGCAACACAAACATTTCCTAAACATCTTCTCTTCAGTTTCTCCAGTCTCTATTAAATTATCTTATCCTAAAAATATATTGCTTTTGTTAAAACCTTAGATCTCCAAATTACTTCTCCATAGTAACCATTTTTTATTTGTTTTTTGTTTTTATCACAGAGAAGAGTTAGAGAACATAATTGATATATATACCAGAGACAGGACAAATACTGGATTCTTGATACTTTTCTGTAAGCAGTCAGAGACTCTGAAACAACAACAAAAAAAAATCCATATAGACCAGACTCTGCTTTTGGAATTACTATATCTACAATAAACTGGTGATGTGGTAGCTCAGAAGACTTCTTAACATTCTTAGAATTCTATCTTTAACTTTATGTTGCCATAAGCCAGCAAAAAATAAACTCAGGGACATGAATCCCTATAAATACTATTAATGTAAAAAAGGGCAAATAGATTATTCTGGAAGGTTCAACTTTCCTCTGGGATTGACAGATTGTATCATGATATTAATATTGAGCACAAAAGCTATAGCCAGACCTAAACCTCAGTATTTTAATTATGCAAACCATAATTACTTTAGTAAAAATACTATTTTTAGATATTATGAGCTTCGAAGCAGAAGAAAACATTTGCATGACCTTTTGGCCACTCATTAAGATTGTTGACATATGTTATTTATTTTTGTAAATGACCATGTTTGCAAATGATCACTCTGCCTCTGAACACTGCATCAAAGGGGTCCCTTAAATCTTTGCCTCAAATTAGGCTAGAATCAAACACTCATTCTTTGTGATATTCATTGAATAAAAATCGGGTCAGTGGTCAAAAACATTTGAAAAATGCTTTACAAAATATTCCTTTTCAGAAATTCATACTGCACACTCTCATGTATTAAAGTCCCTGAGATATCCTTCAATAAAGGAGTGTGGTCACTTTTATTTAACTCAGCATTTCTCAAATACCTTTTATTGTAGAAACTTTGTTTCCCTGTAATGTTAAATCGCATTCATAAAAAGAGTAGTCCAAGTCACAGTCTGAAAACTACTGCTCAAAGGCCAGTTGTTTTTTGCTCTAATGCAACCTGGGCTCAGTTGAGTCTGAGCAGTCTTTGATACCTGCTTCTGTTACTGGATTGTAAGGCACAATTTTCTGGCCTGGATCCAACAACGCGAGTGGCTCCGTATTCACATTCCACGCCCATCCCGGAAATCAAAAGTCCTCTCTAGAAAAATTTCCAATAGTTCTATCAGTTATTTGCCAAAACACCTGAGCCCATCCCATTCCCTCATTAAACTACCTAATGAAACTATCCCTAGTACATTATGTGAAATGGCAAAAATAAATAAGTAAATAAAATTTCATCTTCTATCTTGAACTTCGTAAAGTTTGAGAGAAAAAATACACTAATCCTGAAACCAGTACAAAGCACACACTGACAATGAGTTAGATCAAGCCAAGCCTTTGGTCTTGTTCCCTGCCCCCCATTTTGATCACCTTCAGGCTCAAATATCTTCAGATATGGTCTTGTTAAGTGAGTGAGAAAGGGAAAACAGGGAGAACCTGAGACCTGGAAATGGTGTGCCAACTGACGCAGAGCAGGTACTAAGAGGTAAACCAAAGTTTTAGAGGATAAAGATAAGTTTATTCCAGTAAGTACAGCATTATGTGGTATCCACAGAGTAAGGCAACAGACATCAAATGATTGGAACAATAACAATGGATTAGAATAGGGCAGAGGGAGAAGCAACTACATGTCTACATGTAAAACAGAGCAGCCAAACCTGGAGCAGAAGGCAGGGGCATAGAAGGCTGGAAGGAGAGCGTGAGGGAAGGCTCATACAAAGCAGGCTCCGGTTCTTTGGAGATGAGGATTTACATGACATCAGGGATTCAAGAAGACACAGACCAAAGGAAAATTCAGAAGCTCAATAATCAGAATGGAAACCAAAGGTAAGACCACCTTAGACTACCTTAGAGTCTCTAGCAGAGATTTTTAAGTGATCTGGCCTTAATTTGGACAAGTCTCTGAGTTCACAGATGATGCTCTAGAAGTTAGTATACAAGAGGTCAGGAACTCAGAATTTTCTAACATCTCGTAGCTTAGTGATCTAGTCAAATAATTCATTTTTCTTGGCTATAGAGACAATTACAGTCCAGAAATTTACTCTAGCAAAGTTAGAGACAAACAATGGAATGGTTTTGAGAACTGTCATCAGCTCTCTTCAGATGACCCCTTCCTCAAAAAAATGTAGTGTTCATTTTTTTATTAATTTATTTCTTTTTGTTACAGATGTTTCTTTTTTTCCCCCACTGATTCCCCCTCTCCCTCTCACCCCACCCTGTCCCCAGCCTTGTTGTCCATGCCCATTGTTCATGCATACATGCATATAAGTTCTGTGGTTTATCTCTCCCCCACCAGCCCCTCTTCTGGGGATTGTGAGTCTGTACCCCACGTCTCTGGGACTACCCCATTCCTCAAACTATTATGTTCATTATATTCCACAAATAAGTGAGATCATATGATAATTGTCTTTCTCTGTTTTGCTTGTTTCACTTAGGATAATACTTTCCAGGTCCCTCCAAAGGATGAGATCGTTCTTTCTTACAGCTGCATAGTACTCCATTGTGTATATGTACCACAGCTTTGTTATCCATTTGTCTACTGATGGACATTTGGGCTGTTTCCAGATCTTAGCTATTGTAAACAGTGCTGCTATGAACATGGGGGTACATATATTCTTTCTGATTGGTGTTTCAGGCTCTTAGGGTATATTCCTAGAAGTGGGATGACTGGGTCAAATGGAAGTTCAATTTTTAATTTTTTGAGGTAGCACCATATTGTTTTCCATAGTGGCTGCACCAGTCTGCTTTCTCTCCATCAGTGCACTAGAGTCCCCTGTTCTCCACACTCTTGCCAACACTTGCTGTTTGATGATAGTAATGCAGTGTTCTTAACTGTTTACTCCTGGTGAAGAATTCACTCTACTGGAGATATATTTCTACCCAGATAATCATGTAATATATCTGCAGAAAATAATTGATTAAAAGCAAAATAATCTATACCATTTACAACATTTTTCTATTAAAAATGTAATAGAATTTTGCATTAAGTAAACTTTAAGATATCTATCTTTTAAAAACCTTTCTCTTCAAACTAAGCAAGAAGATAATATAACACCAGTGTCTTCCTTACTTCAGGAGTAGGAAAAAGTAAACAACACCAATATAATAATTATAACTTTAATGTAAAATCACTCTAAATTATGTTTCTCCTGTATGTATGTCCATGTGGCTGTGTGTACAAGGTAGTGTTCATTTCCTAATTCAGTCTTTAAAAAGCACTTACCAAGAAGACATTGTAGTGATGGTGTGAGTATGGGCTGCAGAGAGAGCTCATCCACCATTCAGTAGCAGAGCTCTCAACCCGGAGCAGTTTTGCTTCCAGGTAACATTTGGTAATATCTAAAGACATCTTTAGTTGTCACAATTATTAATTGTTATATTTAATACATTAATAACTAAAGGGTTTAAAGTTATACTACATTTAACATTTAAGACGGTAGCATGGCTGTAACACAGTGCTTATTGACATTTAAGGGGAAAAATTATCATGTCTTTCATTTCCGAAATCAGTGAACAAAATATTTCAGAAAAACTCTTCTGATGAGCATACCTAAGAAAAGATAAAGGAGATATAAAAATTATCTTTCAAAAGTCAACACATAACTGAGTAGTAAGAAATTAAAATGTCATGATGCTGAAAAAGATGTGAATCCAGAGATTTTAACATAGTGGTTGTGAACATTTTGCCTGAGACATTATCCAGACATACATTGATGACCACCAAAAGCTGAGCTACTTTTTATTTTATGCAGTTTATCCATCATCACAAGTCTTGGAAGACAGAAATCAGCCTCCAGGACCTATGCAGTGTGTAATCCTGCTAACCTTCATTGTCTGCTTTGGGTAGGGATCCAAAGAGCCACATCCCAAGATTAAAATGAAAGAAGGAACCACCCTTGCACAGACTACAGCCAGGTTATCTGGGTAGACCAGACAACTTCAAATCCAAATCTCAGTGTTAAGTTATGCAGACTAATAGTGACCCCAGAGACCCAGCAGAAGCAATGAAAACCATTTTAGAGGAAGATTAATTATCCTGAGTTGTCAATGATTTCTATAAATAATTTTCCTGATACAATGTTTATTACACAAAAATAAGCAAATGAACAGACTAATCATGGCTGGAAAGCAGGCAAAACCACTTCTGAAAATTCAACAAAAACAGATACAAAACTCACCTGAGTTGACACAGAGAGACAGAGTTGGTAGTCTGGAGAGGTAAGAGCAGCCGCATTGTACAGAGCACTGTACCACATAGGGGCAAAGGGAGAGGGAAAGAGAGCGAAGGAGTAAGGGAGAAGAAACAAATATCTGAAAGGGTCCTGGTCAGTATTTAGCTGAGTACAGATCAAAACATGTATGTGAAGGAATTACCTGAGCCCAGAGGATTAGAGGGATAAATCCTTGGAAATAATATAAGGTTGAGACTGGTTTGTGTTTACACCAAAGAGAAGAGAAAAATTTGATGTTCACAGAACTTCAAGTAAAATACTCACGGTGTAGGCTCAATAGGGGGAAAAATTAGTTCTAGATTAAAGGCTACTCTGATTCAGACTGACAGTGCTTAAAAACAACCTTGACAGAATCAAACTCCAAGTAAATGAACTGTGTCTAAAAGCAAAACTCAAGGAAACTGATAACAGTAAAAATACCTATTATCCTACATAATAAACTATATAATGTCTAACATCAAACAAAAGTCAAATCCAAATTAAGTAGAAGAAAGTAAATGATAAAAATAAGAGTAGAAATCAAAGAAATAGAAAACTAATAGAGAAAAAAATCAATAAAACCAAAACTAATTCTTAGAGATGTTTAATAAAATTGAAAAATCTCCAGCTAAATTATCACAGAAAAACAGAGAAAACATAAATTACCAATATCAGAAATGAGAGCGGTAACATGACTACAGATTCCACAGGTATTAAAGACTAATGAGGGAATACTATGAACAACTCTATGCCAATACATTTGACAATTTAGATAAAATGTACAAAATTTTCAGAAAGCACAAACTGCCAAAGTTTATTCAAAAAGAAAATAAATAAATTGAGGAATCCAATATCCATTTTCAGAAATTTCCGATTATTCCACAAATAATCTCTCAAACTTGATGGTATAATGGCAAATTTTACTAAACATTTAAGGAAGATATAATGCAATTCCACATACATTTTTTCAAAAATTGAACAGGATATATTATTTTTCTTATTGTGGTGATGGTGTATTCACATGTCAAAACTGTTAAAATTTTTCACTGTAAATATATGCAATTTATTATGTATCAATTACAACACAGATTTCTTTTTAAAAGGTTTAAAAATGTATGTCCCCCATAAATAGGCAATAGACAATTTACATAGAAAAATGCCCAGCCATTTAATAAGAAATGCAAATAAAGCAATATTGAAATGTTGTTTTATACTTCTCACCAATTTAAAAATAAAACAATCAAATGAATGTTGACAAAGTTGTGATACAAGTATATTTACATACTGGTGGAGTTCTAAAGTTTTCACCCATTGTAAAACAATATAAGATATATCAGCTGCCATAAATAGTTTAATATTCATTTATCCAATATATATTATTTTTATCATATGTTTTACAGATATTATTTAACAGCTGGGAGAGAGCCACCTGTACCAAGATGTTTTCTTCATTGTGTATAATAGAAAAAAGTAGAAATAATTCAAATAGGAAACTGTACAATGGGGTAGTCCCAGAGACATGGAGGTGGGGTACAGACTGACAATCCCCAGAAGAGGGGATGGTGGGGGAGAGATAAACCACAGAACTTATAAGCATGTATGCATGAACAGTGGACGTGGACAACAAACTGGGGACAGGGTGGGGAGGGGGGGAGGGGGGAATCAGTGAGGGAAAAGGGAGAAACATCTGTAACATAAATTAATTAATAAAAATAAAGAAAGAAAAAAAAAGCTTTAGAAATCATGTTGCTGATGCATGATGAAACTTGTAAGTAAAAAAGAAAGAAAAGGTGAATATTAGACGTGTAGAATTGCAACTATTTTCAAATGTATATTCATTAATGAAAGAAACAACAAAGCCTGGAATTAATATAAAAAAATAAAAATAGATTTGCAATGATAGGGGCAAATGCTCATAATTTAAAATATTTTAATGTTTCTGTTCCACTTGTTTTAATAGGAAAAGGGGCATCCACTTTATCTGTTTCTTACAATGTAGGCTTTCTGTCTTAAAAATTAATTCTCTGAAATAGCTTTCAGTTAGTGATAAATAATTTGCACTAATTTATCTATATGCTTTTTTCTCCTAATTTCATCAGGGATCAGACATACTACAGACTATATCCATAGAACAGTGTGAAGCCTTGAAGTAGAAGATAATCTAGTTAACATATTTATCACCTGAGCTAAGTGGTCATGAATATGAATGCAACAGAGACTGGCTAAGAAAATTTCTGCTGTGATGGTTGCATTTTTCACTGTGCACAAAAAGAATAAAAAAGCGTATATTGCCCTGGCCGGTTTGGCTCAGCGGTTAGAGCGTCGGCCTGCGGTCCGGAGAGACCCGGGTTCGGTTCCCGCTAAGGGCACGTACCTTGGTTGCAGTTTGTCCCCAGCCCTGGTTGGGTCGTGAGGGTGGCAACCATTCGATGTGTCGCTTTCATGTCGATGTTTCTCTCTCTCTCTCTCTCTCACTCTATCTGAACAAAATATCGAAAAATGTCCTCGGGTGAGGATTAAAAAAAAAAAAAAGCGTATATTAAAAGTAGCAAAAGCAATAATAATAAGGATTTGCACAGTTCGATATCCACAGAAGTTTTTGTCCACCATCTTGGTCAATTGATCTTGCTTAGAGATGTAGTTCTTTGGGTATACTTGCTTTCAACAGAATCTTGTTTGATTAAAAGTAAAACTGGATCTTAAGATGCTGCTTCTTTTTCATTTCTCCCTCAGTCTCTGTCTCTTTTTGTTTCACTGGACTTAAGGGAAATATCTTCACAGCTTCTTCACTCATTCACAGCCACTTCACCAAATAACTGTGTAGCTTCTGGAAACCACTAAATCGTTCACTGCCTCTGCATAGTGCTAAACTTTTCTCTGTAACTGCATGAATGCGTGTTTCTGCTTGCTTCAAACATGCTTATACACCAGGAAAAATCACTCAGGAACCAACTTCACTTGCCCGTTTTATATTGACATAATTTCCTTATTTGCCAATCTTCCATAGCCTAATTTACATTACAAAAACACATTCAAGCCCTGGCTGGTTTGGCTCAGGGGTTAGAGCATTGGCCTGCAGTCCAGAGAGGCCCGGGTTTGGTTCCTGTTAAGGGCATGTACCTTGGTTGCAGTTTGTCCCCGGCCCCAGTTGGGTCGTGTGGGTGGTAGCCACTCAATGTGTCCTTTCATGTTGATGTTTCTCTCTCACTCTCTCTCTTCCTCTCTCTCTCCCTCCCACTCTATCTGAACAACAACAACAACAAAAACCATTCAAATCACCTGAGCTACTCTAATAGGTTATCATCTCAACATGCAACACCACAATGCACTGTAAGTTCATGGATACTTTTGTTGACTTCATTCAAGATTCTTAAATCTACCCATTTTAAAATTTAGAAATGTTTATCACTTACCTGATAGGATTTCTATGAAACCTAAAGGATAATATGTGTTTATAGTATTTAGCATAGTAAAATATTTATTATCATTACCATTAATTTTTATAGAAGAAAGATGGATTTCTAGATAAACCAAATATGTTCAAGCTAACTAGGTCTTTTAAACACTACCATATTGAATATGGGTTGTTTTTACAGTGCATCATGAAATTTACATTTTGGTTATCAACATTATTAAATTTGCCTTTGTTGGAAATCTATAGTTAAACAATAAGAGTTGGTTCCAGTATTTGGAAAAAGTTGACTTTTGAGGGGAATGTATAGATTCTAAACTAATGTTACATTAATGCTTATTTACTAATGGGTGTTGCAAAGTCTTCATTCACAAATTATTATGAAACTGAACTGAGAACCTAACTGAAGACTACAAATAACTGAGCAAACATTGATCATTTGTAATTTAGAGTAAAAAATAAAATCTTTCCTGCAAATGGAATATAAGGAAAATCTTGACACATTTACGAATACTCTGACACCAAATATCTTCCACAAAGTAATCTCCTTCAAAGGTTATCAAAGAACAAGCATTCAAGTACAGAGAAAAATTAATAAATAACATAAAAGAGCAAATGGTCACATTAAAACAGAAACAGATACCACTTCATAAAGCCAGGAATAAGCCATTTAGTCCAATTCCTTCATTTTACAAATAAGAGTTCAGAGAAGTCAAATGACTTTCTCAAGGTTACACAGTCCATGGGTGATATAATAAGTACTGGTCTCTTAATTTCTAGTTTCATGCCTATTCATGTTTTCTACTATGCTTTTATATTACATCAAATAAGAGGAGGCACAACATGGAATATGCTATAACACACATACACCATGCTCAAGGGCAAATATTAGCTATAAGCCAAAAGGATTTTTTTTTCCATTAGTTAGGAAATCAGTTTTACTCTGAGGAAGTTAAAATACCTTATGTACCACATTTTTCCCATACTTTCATATATAATATAAATGTAAGACCTCATGCTGACTACTGAGCAAAGCGTGGAAGATGAATAAATTAATTAGCTGTTTGATTGAAATTGCAATCTTTTAAAAATAATCACTTAAGGTGTCATTCTTTAATTAGAAAATATTAATTTAATTCCTTACTACTAACATCTGTAGAGACTAAAAAATAAAGTACTAAATTCAGAACATTAATCCAAATATATATATTTTTAAAGCATGAAGAGACCTTGGGGATTGAGTTACATCATCTTAATTTATTAATGAACAAACTATGACCCAGAGATTATTCACAGTTGAGGGCTGGCTGGCTGTTATGGCAAGAACACAAACACAAATCTTAGGTCTTACTTATTCTTTCCAGAGATTGTTCAATATATTTATTTATATATATATATATATATATATAAATGTAGAGCCCTAGGATTCAGTTCTCAAGTTGGTAGCTATTCACCTTGAATGATTTTACTGAAGATGTTTTCAAAAGGAAAACACTTTAATCTAACTTTAGATTGAAAGAGAATAAAGGAGAATCTTAGACACTCGCAATGCAGCTCTTCTCCGCTTCCCACCTCAAGCTGCATTTCCCGAATCTGCTAACATGTGTCAAGGCCGGGTCCCGTCCCAGAAGAAAGAAATGATGATTGAAATAAAACAGGGAGTGAAAATAAAAATGGAGGATAAATGGAAATAATTCTTTAAAGGAGAAGCTTGATGTGTGAAAAAGAAAAGTGCCAGCTTTTTTGAAGGAATAAATATATTATGAAGGCAGGCGGTTACACTAGATTAAAGAGAAACTCAAGGAGCATAATTTACTAGAAACAAAAAGCTAAGAAAAAGTTAACCACAGAGAAGGAATCTTCTTTATTGTGTATAATTAGCCCCGAGGTTCTGGTGGGACAGAGAAATAGAGATAAAAAGACATCTTTAATAAAAGATAAGGAAAGTCACATTTTATCCAAACACCAGATGGCAAAAGCAGTGAGCTTGGAGTTTGCCTACACCTAGGATTCCCTGCATCACAGGCAGGGCAAGATAAGAGGGGAAAAAAATTCTACAAATGACTTGTAAACACACACACACACACACACACACACACGGGACAGAGGTAGATCAACAGATGTACATACAATCACTTTCCTAACCAGAGAAGGCAGTTGCCTAGAATGATCTCTTGTTGCTAGAGCTCCCAACAGTCACCTTCAAACCCAGGTCCCTCCTTCATTCCATTTCAATCTACCCTCACATGAACCAGTTTAAGATTCTAAAAATTAGCCTGTGTTTACAGAGATTAGTTCAAATCTATCAGTGTTACGAGTCTTTTCAAAATGAAGCAGTAAACTTTATTAATGAGTCAGAATGAAGGAAAATAGCAACACTGAGAGGTATCCATCTGTCTGCCTATCTTCTTTCTAAATTAAAAAAAAAAAAGTAATATCAGCCTGGCTGGTAGCTCAGTGGATTGAGTGTGGTCCCATGAACTGAGAAATCCCAGTTTGGTTCCTGGTAGGGGGTATGCAGGAGGCAGCCAATTGATGTTTCTCTCTCACATTGATGTTTATATCTCTCTCTCCCTTCCTCTCTCTCTAAAAAAAATAAATATATATATATATATATATATATATATATACATATATATACACACACACACACACACATAATTTTTTCTAATCCTCACCCGAGGATATTCTTCCATTTATCTTCAGACAGTGTGAGGGGGAGAGAAAGAGAAACATCAGTATGACAGAGAGACATCGACTGGTTGCCTCTCACATGACCCCAACCAGGACTGAGGACTGAACCACAACTGAGGTATGTGCCCTTGATAGGAATCAAACCTGCGACTCTTTGGTCCACAGGCTGATGCTCTAACCACTAAGTCAAATCAGCCAGGGCTAAACCACTTTTTTTTTTTAAGTAATATCATAATTCAAAGATTACTGAATTTGAAAAACCTGGAAAATAATTTGTTTTCAGATATATAGTGGGTTATTTTTTTTAACAAAGTTAACTTAATCATTAACCTATAATATATATATATACATAGAGAGAGAGAGAGAGAGAGAGAATATATATGTATATATATGTGTGTGTGTATATATATGTGTGTGTGCGTGTATATATATATATATTCATTCATATTATGGTAAATTAAAATTCATGTATTTACAGACTGTCTTTAAATGCAGGCAACAGGATAAACAACCCAGAGGCACAATTCTACAGTCGTGGATTTTTCTAGAATTTGGAAACTAAAACTTCTCCGGCTCAGGATGGCTTATGGTACACAACTTCATAAGAAGTTGTCATTGTCTCACTGGAAATGCAGAGCACTTCCCTATTTTATTCATTTTCATACAAACAACCCTGGATGGAAATCCGAACAACTCCTTTCAGATGAAGAACTGAGGCCATTAACAGGAGATGTGTGTGGACCTCACAAGACAGTAACAGAAAAGATTAACTATGCTACATTGTTTGACTCTTGACTATCCTACATTGCTTCTGAACTGGTGCACACCTCATTCCATGGCTCACATTATCCAGTATGTGGTTACATTTATCCATTCATTTTTCATCTAGTAACCTTGATATTTTATACCACTTAAGTTTTATTGCCTGGAAATTACATCTAATTTATCTCCACAAATACATCGGAATCAAACAAATGTAATGTAAATCAATACTTAGGTGGCTTTAAGACTGCCTTTTAATTAGACCTGTGGTCATTTGCCTAACAAATATATCACTGTGCAATCAAATTAACATATACAATAAATTGTCAAGTGGCTCCTCTGCCATGGGAAGACTGTAAGGCATGCTGCATACCAAGTTGTAAGGTTTTCTCTGTTCTGCAGATTTTCTGCAATGATTGATTTTTTCTCCTTAGTGAGTTAGGAACTAATTCAATTTACATGTGAGTTCTCCCTCTTCCATGGGAAACCCAAAGCCACTGCATGACCAAAGATTTCCCATGTGTACTTTGAGTCATGCCTTCTGCTAGGAACATTTTATCCAGCCTGCAAGCCTTTCTGTTATTAAACATTCTCATGGTCTTATTCATAAGCTGTCTCAAAAGGCTTCTTTGTCTTCTACAGCAGTCCACCTGACCGAGATAATGATAGAAGTTGGCAGAAGGAGAAAATCAATCAATGGCTCCTTCTTGTCCAAGAGCTTCCAATATAGAGACAAAAGTATCCCGTAAAGTAATCCTTTCTAAGCACATGAAGCTTCATAAACCTGCAAAAAAGCAGGGTCATATAGAGAATGGTTGCCTGTCTTCAGCTCAAATATGTTTGCAATCTGACTTCATTCCTCAGAGGTATCTTTAGTAAAATGGAGTTAATGCTCATGTCTTTCACCAAAAATTAATGACTCAGATCTGTTCTTCAAATACATTTTACCTCATAATATTTAAGATATCATACTCTGTCAGCTTCTAAAGCATTTTGACTGTTGGTTCTACTGGTAATTTTCTTCAAAGCATATTCCTGGGCTGCATTTTCTTGAATTAGTCAGATAAAAATATCATTATCCTATATGAAATTTTAGTAATTGTTAGTAGATTTCATTAATTTTAACATAGAATGGAGCTTTTATATTCAATTTTTAAAATATGGTATTGTTATTGCATGTATTTATTTAAAACTATTATTCATAGTGTGTATAGCATATGACACTCTATGCCAGGCCTTTCATTTACATTAATACAAAAACCTTCTATGGCCCTGGCCGGTTTGGCTCAGTGGTTAGAGCGTCGGCCTGTGATCCAGAGAGACGTGTTTGGTTCCCACTAAGGGCACATACCTCGGTTGCAGTTTGTCCCCGGCCCTGGTTGGGATCGTGCAGGTGGCAACTACTCGATGTGTCCCTTTCACATCGATGTTTCTCTCTCCCCCCCTTCCATTCTATCTGAACAAAAAATGGAAAAAATATCCTCAAGTAAGCATAATGAATATTTTTGCTTCATTTTTCAGACATAGAAACTGAGCTTGAAAGAGGTTAAATTGCCCTGGCCAGTTTTGCCCAGTGGTTAGAGCGTCAGCCTGCGGTCCTGAGAGACCCGGGTTCGGTTCCCGCTAAGGGCATGTACCTTGGTTGCAGTTTGTCCCCGGCCCTGGTCGGTTGTGTGAGTGGCAGCCACTCGATGTGTCCCTTTCACATCGATGTTTCTCTCTCTCTCTCTCTCTCTCTCTCTCCCTCCCACTCTACCTGAACAACAACAACAAAAAAATGGAAAAATGTCCTCGGGTGAGGATTAAAAAAAAAAAAAAGAAAGAGGTTAAATTGTCTTAAGATAACTTGGCTAATTAACTAGCAGAGCAGAACTCAGCTTTATCTGACTCCAGTATTCCGACTACCCAGCTGTGATCTCCACAAGGATGTGGGTGTCTTCTGTTAAGATTTAAGAGCTAAGCTTTTCCACTTCACTCAGCTATAGATTCCACGAGTATCCTCTGAGACTCCTATGTGCCAGGCAAGATGTCGAGACTTAGAACGCAATGGAGAGAAAAACAGACCTGATTTCTACCCTCTTGGAGATTAAACCCGTAATCACTGTGACAAGTGGTATGAAGAAAGGGTATAGAGTTACAGAATGATAGGTGTTTGCAACATCTCTGGGAGTGAGAAGGTGGAGGCTGGGGAGGGAGATGTAAAGGGCATTTTCTAAAAACAGAAAAAGGCTCACTCACCAAGATGAGGCAGGTGGGGTGAGCAAAAGCACCTCTGTGAACACAGGGCGAGGACACCGCCACCGGGAGGAAATGGAGTCCGGCCCGAGTCCCAACTCTGTCACACTGCTCACATCAACCTACACAGTTAACGCTTACAATTGTGTGTAGAAGGATGAATTATTAGCCTCATCTTTCCCATGTGCAAATGACAATTATAGGACTATTCAGGCACAGAGCCAGAAAGCAGCGAGGCTGAGCGTTGAATTCCGGCGCCTTTCACCCAGTGCCACTCACTGCCTGGGCACCACACGTTAGGATGGTTGTTGCAGAAAAACACACACAGGTGCCCATCAGCTAAAGCTTTACTGCTGATTAAGAACTGCTTTGTGACAGCTGCATCAAAACCTCTCGAAATGACAGGAGCCAAGGATAAGGGAATCTACCAAAAGTGAAAATATGTTTTTAATAAATTATCACTGACAGAAAATAATGCTTGAATGGAGATTACAAAAAAAAAATAAATCCTTGCCTGCCCCTCTCCTTTAAAAAAAAATGCTAACATCCAATTCCATGCACACCTTTGAAAGCATTCATTCCAATCACCTCAGGCACAGGGAATGCTGACAGTTTCGCTGACAGGTTCTCGAAATTACTGCAGACTAGAAACCTAAACACATACAAAGTATGTGTCAATAGAATGAATGTAGCTTCAAATGTTTTCAAATGAGGTCGGGTGTCTGTGTAGCTGCTGAAATGAACTGGTTTCTCCTTGCAGTATGAGGAAGTTTGAATTAGCCCAGCCAATTAGCCCAGCCGGTGTGGCTCAGCAGTTGAACCTCCTCCCATGGACTGAGGGGTCCCAGTTCATTCCCAGTCAAGGCACATGCCCAGGTTGCCCCAGTAGGGGGTGTGCAGGAGGTGGCCAATCCTACTTCTCTCTCTCATCGATGTTTCTATCTCTCCCTCCCTTCCTCTCTCTCTAAAATCAATAAAGAAAAATATATATTTAAAAAAAAAGAAGAAGTTTGAATTAGAAAACATGGCTGGCTCACTTTTATGGAGATTTTCAGATTTATTGTAGCCTAAAAGTACAATAAAAGTGTTTATACAGGCCCATATCCTAAATTCATATAAGATTCCTTGTCTGAAAACCTGTTTTTCTGTGTGAGTGACTTCTAAAACACAGCACAGTAGTGTTGAGACTATGGCCTAAGCCGCTTCAAACTAATTGTTTGAGTCTCTCTGGGGACTCTTCAATAGGCCTTCCAGTTTCCAGATTAGAGTTTTTGCTAAAAATAATTTTTCTTTGGATTGTCATTTCTGAAAACCTCAATTCCTCAAGGTCCAATGTAAATAATGAATATTTTAGAAAGTTTCTCAAATGTACTACTCAGAATTATTTTGTCCTCCATACACTCTCATGAGACTGTTTTCTACCTCTACAATTACCTGTTTCAAATAAATTTCTTAACAATTCATGGGTGAAAGAAGAAATTATAATAGAAGTTAGAACATAATTAGAGCTACTCAATGATAAAAACATTTCTTTTAATCTACTGGGATACAGCCAAATTAATACTTAAGAAAATTATATCCTTTAATATTAATTTTGGAAAAAAAAATAAAGCTAAAGTTTAATGAGACACATAAGAAATTTAAAAAGGAAAAAGAAGAATGTATAATTAATACATATGAGAAAAAAATGAAAGAAATAGAAAAAATTTTAACTACATTAGAGAAGGTAATTGATAAGTTTGGCTTTTGGGAAAACTAGCAAAACTGACAAAGCTCTTACAATATTGATCAAGAAATAAGACGGAAAAGCCTCAATTAGTTATTCATTAAGACTGAAAGAGAGAACATAATTCCAAATTTAAAAAAGATTAAAACATAACAAATACTTTTAAATCAATGTATTTTAAATTTAGGTAAAAAGAAGAAATTCAACTTAAACTGACCATATTGTCTAAAAAAATAGAAAGCCTGAATTGTCTTTGTAAAAAAAATTTAATCAGTTAAATCACTCCACAAAGAAAACACAGCCCAATAGTTTTATAGTCAATTTTACCAATTTTTCACACACAAAAATAGCTTATTCTAATTTACATAAAATCTAATGAAGCGATAAGAGGGAATACTCTCTGACTCATTGGGGGAACACTTCCTGATTCATTCAAAAAAGCCTTTATGATGTTGATTCCAATAACAAATAAATATAAAAAGGAACTACTATAGGTTAATATTCTCATGATTGTAGATGTAAACATTTAAACAATCTTAACTTCAAATATTCATTTACAAGGTAATAAATTTGTTCATTCCAATAATATATCAATAATGGGAAGTCAAATAATTTATTCCACCAGATTAACAGATTAAGGGGAGAAAATAAATGATCATTTAAGTGAATGTAGAAAAAACCATTATAATTCAAATATATTTATAATTTAAGAAAAACTACCAACATCTTACAAAATAAGAACATTAAGGCTCTTCCTTATTCTGACAAGTGATATATATAAAAAGAAATAGCACATCTACCAAATTCAATAATTAAAACATTCCTTTAAAATTAGGTCTTCCATCATTACAAATTTCATTTACATATTACATATCATTACATATTAACTAGTGCAACTCTGGAAAAATATATAAAGATTGGATGGAAAGAAAGAGCTTTTATTATTTGCAGAAAATATGATTTTCTATGTTTTAAAAAAAGCCTTAAAATATTTAAAGGCAAATCACTGGATTTAGTAAGAGAGTATTAAATTTTGCTAAATGTAAAATTACATAAAAGGACAGTTAAATTTTTTTAACCAGCAAGAAGAATTATAAAAATGCAACTTTCTAGGAATAAATCTACCAAATTTTCATGGTACCAGACAAGCTGATTCTAACACTTTTGTATAAGAATGACAGGCCAAGAACAGCCAAGACCCTAAAAAGAACTGGAATAAGTGCCACTCCCCATCACATGTCCCAGTTTTTAAACCTTGTTGAAAGTTATAATAATTAAGGTATATTGTTATTGGCACACTAAAAAAGACAACTCAAACAAACAAAACAAAAGTGGAGAACCCAGCAAGAACACATATACATGTAAAAGTGCCAGGTGACAGAGGTGACACTGAAAATTAGTGGGGAAAGGATGGCATACTCAGAAAGTGGTGTAAGCTGAAGGTGTACATACTTGATGACTTAGTATGACACCTGTAAGTCTCTAACTTAGAAAAACTCTTAAATGTGTACATCAGGAGGTATGTCCTAGAATAGTCATGGAATCATTCTTCTAGTACAGAATATAAACAATTGAATTAATGACTGAATGAATGAGCAAATGAATGAATGAAAAAAAACAAAATATCCATCAACATAGAATGTATAAATGGTTAGTGTCATATTCTTACCATGGGATAATAAACAGCAGTTAAAGAAATAATTTATAATTGGAAATACCAATAAGAAAGAACCTCACAGTATGATTTCAAAAAATTTTAGCATCAGACAAATCAAGAAATATATTGCTTAGAAATGCATATATATGTGGAAAAATCTTTAAGAAAAGTAAGATAATTATGAACACAAATATGTGAATAGTAATTGCCTCTCCCAGAAAAAGGGCAGTTCAGTCGAGAGGCACACACAGAAAATTTCAAATATTTTGATGATATTTTATTTTTCAAGCTAGTTGGTGGATAGAGGTGTGTTTAATTTGTTATTGTTACTTAAAGTGTACACACAGTATGTATAAAATATAAATTTTATAATATTTTATTTACTATCTTATAATAAAATGATAAGAAAAAAAGATGTATCACTTTGAGGTGTGGACAATGGATTACAGAGATACCAGTAGACTAGATAGAATGTGATGATGGCACAAGAAAGACTGTTAGAGGTGACGGTGTGACAATGGATTAATTTGGGGAAATACCTGAAGGTCAAGTCAACAAGAGTTGCTGACATGAGACAAGTCAAAAATGGCATCAAGGTTTTTTTGGCTTAAGTAACTGAGTGAACAGTTGTATCACTGAGATGGGAAGTATTAGGCGACAGTATAAGTATTTAAAACTTTAGTGATTAATGAAAATATATAGAAGTTAAAAAATAAGAAATATATGGATAAAATAGTAGTTTACAGATTAGACAAAGAATGGCTGTTTATAATATATAGGTAGGAATTCCAAAGAAAAAGACAAAAAAGGAAAAAATGATCAAAAGAGATGAGCAGGTAAGTCACAGAAAAAGAAATACAAATAACAAACAAATGAATAGATAGTTGCCCTTAGTAACAATGAGAGAAATGCAAATTAAAAGAACCATGAGGCATTATTTTTTCACAAATGTGAAATGTTTGGGGGAAAATGATAATTCTAGTGTAGTCAAAAAAGGAGAATTTATTAGAATATTTTTATATTCATTTAAATTGATATAAACCTACTTATAAGGTAATTTGTGTATGCTTTGATTCAATAATTTTGCCTTTAAGAATACATTTTACAGAACTACTTTTTATGTATTAAAAATGTACCTGTAAAATTATATTTATTGCAGAATTATTTTAATAGTGAGAAACAGAAAATAAACAATCTTTCCAATGCCAACACCATGACTAAATACATTATTATTATAGGGATCATAAGAAAAATTTCCCTTTAGGATTGAAATCTCCTCCATATAATTTCCCACCTTCTTACAATAACTTTTTTTTTTTTTTTTATGGAAAGAGCATTTTATCTTACTCCATTGTTTTAGGAGAATTTGGCAAAGTCGTTTTTTGTTTGTTTTATTTTTCTGTGAGATTTTTACATATTTGCACTGAGGAAAGGTGGATAATATGTACAAATTCTCTTGGTTTATATTCCTAGGGACTCCGCTGGCTCCTCTTATTGAATATGTATTTCCTTGATATATTTATGAAACATGAATACAGTCACTTAAATTCTAATGGAATTTCCTGGGACTTGACCCTGGAAATTTTTCATGTTGTACATATTCACCATCACTTCAGATCGACCCTCTGACCTTCTCTGCTCTCCAGAAAGATCTCTATGGTCTACCTCAAGCCTGTGATTTTTCTTCACAGTATTTTACCATAGCATTTTCCAAGCTATCCATTCATGGCAGTTTATACCACACATTGAGATTTATAATCACTGGCTTTCAATTTGTTTTATTGATTAAACCTATAACCAGAACAATGGATATGGGAGCTATTTTAGTTAGCATCACTAAGCAATTCCACCTGAGGTGATATTTGAGTAGAGACTGTGCAGCGCTGGGAAGAGAGCATTTCAAACAAGAAAAACAGCAAGTGCAAAGGAGCTGAGGTGAGAATGCTTAACGTGGTGAGATTGAGAAACACCAGGAGAGCACAGCAGCTACACAGAGAGGAGGTAGAAAGGGGTAGGATGTAGGGTCAGAGACATGCACATGGGCAGGTCATGTAGGGCTTTGTAGGTCGTGATAATGACTTTGAATTTTGTTCTGATTGTAATGTAAAGCAATTGGAGCGTTTTGATGAGGAAAGTAATGTGATTTGATTTACACATTTGCTCTAGCCCAGCTGCTCAGTGGGGAACTGACCTTGGAAGGTAAGAGAACAAGCGGTTAGGTAACCTTCACCCTCGTCCAGGAGAGAGAACATTGGCTTAGTCTAGGGTTTTGAGTAAAAGTGATGAGAAGTGGTTGAATAAAGGATAATATGTTAAAGGAATAGCCAATAGGTCTGGTTGGTAAATGAGTGTGGAGTCTTGACCTCGAGGACAGATCAAAACGTCCCCCCTGAGAGACCCCCTGAGAGAATGGAATGTCTTGTAGCGACTGAGCTAAAGAGATGACAGGTCCAGTGGAATTATTTCGGAGGATTTTTAAAGGCAAGTGGACACCCATTTCTAGTTATAGTCTCTTCTTTGAGGGATGGATTTGCTTAAACAATTATGTCATAACAGTTCCACACAATGTTATAATAATAATTCCAACACTGACAATGTTGTGGTAGGGCATGGGGACATGAAGTATCACTCTGGCACATGAGGTTCCAGGACCTCAGTTCAACTGCTCTGGACCACGCTGAGCCAGACGAAAGGGAGTACTGCCAGTGCTTAAGGATCTCCTGGGGTTACCTTTTATTCCAAATAAGATATTCCATTGTTTTATCCCTGCAGAGATGTGATTCGATTGTCCACCAATCTGTGAAACTCTGTTTGTAAATTAGTTTTTAATAAGCTAACAAAGAAAGCATTGCACATGTCTTCATTAAAAAAAAAAAAAAAATAGTGTCTTTGCTTTCCCAGCAGCATGTACTAAGCCATCCTTTATAGAAAATAATACTGTCCTTACGTCTCTGCAACTGACAAATAGGTTTCTTGTTTGACACTTTTCATCCTAAGAAAAGCACAAAGAGCATCACAATAATTACCTGTGGAGTGACACCGGTCGTGTGATGAATGTGTGCTGTTTGATACTCAGCATCCCTTTGTTTGCAGAACTGCTCCTCGTTACTCAGGATAATAGGATAATTCCATCAGGACTGTCATGACATTCCTCTTTCCCTCAGTGCTGGTGGATCTGACCCACGACAGAAGCCTGGCCAATCATGGTGCCCATCTCTCTGCCCAAAGTAGTGTAAAGGGTGGCATCTGTCTCAAATAGCAGTTATTTACAGTCCTGTATAAGATTTTCTTTACCAAAGGGATAGAAAAGAAATGATACAACTTTTTATCTAAAATTAAAAGCTGTAATTTAATGTCTCCGTGGTCATTATTTTTACCCTCATGGGAGAAAATCTGAGAATAAAAGAGCATGAAGAAATGCAGAGCCAAGATATAAAGTGAAAAAAAACTCTGACCTTTGAATATATAGGAATCCATATGTACCTCAGCAAGTTCTACTGGTCTGTCAGTCATTTTATTGGGAATCTATGTCTCTATAATAAATTAGCCTAAAACATTGCAGCTTAAAATGACAAACTTGTGTGATCTTACAGCATTCATGAGAGTGGGGAATCCAGAAGTGGATTAGAGGGTGGTCTGACATAGACTCTCTCATGAGGTTACAGATGTCAGTGGGGTAACCGTTATCTGGAGGTTTATCTCAGACTGCAGGATTCTCTCCAAGGGGGTTCATTTACTCACATAGCTGTGGCTAGAGGCCTCAGTTCCACACTGACTTCTGTCGGGTTTCTACAAATTGCTGCTTAAGTGCCTTCATGGCATGGCAGATAGCTTCCCTTGGAATAAGCAATCAAAGAGAGAGCAAAGTAGCAGCTATGATGTCATATAGAATATACCCTCACCACCTCTGCTGTCATATGTCAGTCACACAGACCAACCTTGACATGATATGAGAGGGGACTGTGCAGTGGTTTAAATACCAAGAGGTAGGATCACTGATGCCGTCTTCAAGGCTGAATAGCCAACAGTACAAACATATACACATTCCTTTCTTTTTAATCTTTATGGTTGAAAGTATTACAGATGTCTCCCTTTTTCCCCCCTTTACCCTCATTGACCCCCCTCCTCCCTGCTCTCGCCATCTCCTGTCTTCCCCACACTACTGTCTGTGTCCATGCGTTATGCATATATGCATATAAATTCTTTGGTTTATCTCTTCCCATCTCCCCATTTGCCTTCCCTCTGAGGTTTGTCAGTCTGTTCCCTACTTCCATGTCTCTGGATCTATTTTCATCATCAGCTTATTTTGTTCATTATATTCCATAAATAAGTGAGATCATGTGGTACTTTTCTTTTTCTGACTGACTTATTTCACTTAGCATAATACTCTCCAGGTCCCTCCATGTCATCTCAAAAGGTAAGAGATCTTTCTTTCTTACAGCTGCATAGTATTCCATTGTATATATGTACCACCGCTTTTTTATCCACTCTTCTACTGATGGGCACTTGGGCTGTTTCCAATTCTCAGCTATTGTAAATAGAGCTGCTATGAACATAGGGATACATATATTTTTTCTGATTGGTGTCTCAGACTTCTTAGGATATATTCAGAGAAGTGGGATAACTGGATCAAATGGCAGTTCCACTTTAATTTTTTGAGGAAACACCATATTGTTTTCCTTAGTGGTACATCAGTCTGCATTCCTACCAACAATGTACTAGAGTCCTTTTCTCCTTTTAACATTTTTTTCTCTAAGTTGTTTTCAGTTTCTGTCATTGGCAACCAAAATAAAGTTCTACCCAATATATAGTCACCAACAAACACCTCTCCCTGCAAAAATCTACTCTATTTTTAGACATCCTTAAAATAGAAGTTATAGGTAATATCCTAAAATAAAACTGCAATTGCATTAAAAGGGCTATTTTATGTGACATTAGATAAGTCATGGACTTTCTGAGCACGATTACCATCTAAAAAAACACCTGGATCATATTTTCTACCAGTGTAAAGATAAACACAAGTGATATTATTGTTTTTAGAACAAATTTAACATTTAAAAATTTATAAATCTTACATACATATTTTTCTATCGATGATGATAATAATCTTGTGAAGTAGATATGCCAGGTATAGCTTACAGCATCATTCAGATGGGAAAATGGAAGTGGAAAAGTTTCTATTACCCCCAGGCCCGTGTAACCTGCTGGTACACTGAGTGGCATAGCTGTAGAGCCAGGGCATTTGCAAGCCATCTGTCTATCAATCTAGTTTGCACCATATTGTCCCCTGCATCCTTGCTCCAGCCTGCTGGTCCAGCCATAGGCATTTCTACCGTAATAAATTCTCCCTTCCTGTCTCTCCATTAGCTCTCTCCTAAGAAGGTGACTAAGCCCTATTGCCTACTTTTGTGCAAACTTAACAAATATGAATTGTACTCAAGTGAATAACGATTCATTTTAAGGCCTAAACTTATGAGAACTTGATACATTAGCTATAGTTTCAAGTCTATACTTTCCCAATACTACATTCTAAGTGTATTTACAAAGAAAGAGACACTTGCCAGTGTGTCACAGAAGCAGGACAGAAAAAAAATTATTATTTTTGCTTTTTTTTAATATTATAATTTAACAAAAGTAATGCTGCAATAGGTAGATATCAGAAGTGGGTGGAGAAGGAAAGCTGGTGTTTCTCTGAAAATCATCAGAATCTTTCCTTGTCCACTTTGTTTTTTTGTTTGTTTGTTTTTTATCCTCATCCGAGGACATTTTTTCATATTTTGTTCAGATAGTGTGGCTGGGAGAGAGAGAGAGAGAAACATTGATGTGAAAGGGACACATCGAGTGGTTGCCACGCACCGACCCAACCAGGGCCTGGGACAAACTGCAACTGAGGTACGTGCCCTTAGCGGGAACCAAAGCCGGCTCTCTCCAGACCGCAGGCCAACACTCTAACCGCTGAGCCAAACCGGCCAGGGCTCCTTGTCCACTTTGTTGTAAGAGACGTGAATATCTGCAGAACTGAAGCTCATATGGTACAAGAGGGCAGTGTCACAGATTCCTAGACAGTGCGTGACAGCCTTTCATTCCCAAACACAAGGCTCTGTGTGTGCTTCTTAAATTAAATAGCATATAAGTGTAAATTTAAATTACACCGTGTGCAATGTAATACATTTTCATTTTAAGCTTCATTGCATTCATTTCTGACAAATATAATGCAGCAAGTCAACCAATAAAGAAAAAAAATCATAAATTCACAATGATGACTTAAGATATGAGCCATGTTCTCTCTCCTGTGAGGTTAATTACGCCTCTGTTTTTTGCCTAAAATCTCAGCCCCTTTTCTAATATCTCCTATAAATATCCTTTACTTTCTCCCCCAAGAGAGCACTACCATTTCCTGATCGACAATAAGCACTTACAGTTTATAAAGTACTGTTATCCCAGGGGCTTCCCTTCTCGGTAAATCATTGAAAGCAGAACAGGAAAAGGCTTCTGATTGTCCTTCTCTTTTGGTGGCAATAGCAATTTCCCCCCACTAAATAGAAGTGAGACAAAGAGCAAAATTTGTGTCCTCCCAGCCAGGCAAATGAACCCATGGAACACTATACAGTAAATTACACGTTAACGTCCTAGCTCTACGTCTTTATACATGGAAAGGGCAACCGACTCAGTGATTCAAGTGGCTTATCATCAAGGCATTTTATTTATTTAAAATACTACTTGCTGAAACTGAAAAAGCAGAACATTTTGATAAAGATGAAATTTTAATCTCTTAATGCATAAGCCATTTTTTTTTTTTTTTTCCTTAGTTAACCTTAGTAGTTGTTGCGGGATGAGAATAGCGGCCCTTTCCCTTCCAGCTCATGCTTTTTTATGTAAAAACGGCTTATCTGATCATTTTTTATGAGAATCGCGTTTAGATATCATGACCACTTAAAAGTGTGGTATACGTTTAAACTCAGGAGTCTAAAAGAAATTGCTATTTCCAGAGTCTTACATTTTATAGACTGGAATTTGATCTTCTCGGTGTCTTCTCGGAAATGCTGAAAAATTGGATAGGAAAGAATAGTGTTCATTTCTTCCCTGTCACTGTGTCTTACCTGAAATGAGTAACTGACTGCTTGATATTTCCTGAAGAAAATGCTGACTTGCTTCCAGTTTCCCATCTTTTACTCCCAGGACATAGAAACAGCACTGAAAGAGAACTTTACAGATGGGACTTCACTCAGTGACCTCTGGAAGGAAAGAGCTCAGTTTTAAAATTATGAGCCTTCGCATGAAGGTCAGCTTTGGTTTTTCTTTGTTGTTGTCGTTTTTTAGGTTTGTTTTAAATGTGTTTGTTCAGGGGGTTTTGCCTCATGCTGAGGTTGAACTAATGCCAAGGCAGCTAAAAATAATGGTAAAAAAAAAAAAAAAAAAAGATTAAAAAATAAGTGTTATTATCAACAGATTGCCCAGACTGATCCCTGACTCTCATCCTGCCCCTTAGGCTCAGTCTGCTCATACATCAGTGTTCCCAGCACCACACAGAGGTGAAGGGACAGGTGTGCCTGGAATGGAAAGATGCTCAGGACAGAAGGGAGGCAGGGTGGCTGTACTATCAGAGGCAATTCAATAGCGGTTTTAAAATGCTCAAAATTCAGTGAGTTAATACTCATGGAAATAAAATAAGTGAAAATGAAAAAACCTCCTGAGTATGAAAGTGGTCACCAAAAAAAAAAAATCACCTTGTCAAATGCTGTGTGTGCATCTGCCACAGAATCTGTAAATAAATGCTTGCAAATGGTTGATTCTTATACAGCAGAGAAAATAAATGAATGGTAGCTAAATAAGACACAAATGGATCTTAGAAAAATAATTTTGAGTGGCAAAAAAATTATAGAATAATATATACAGTATGATTAGATGGGATCAAAAGAGCTTCAAATAATTATTAATCTAAACAACAGATTGTTTACGATATAAACATAAAGTTAAACTACATTGAAAAACAAGGGAGGAATAAATCCAAGTTCAAGTTGTGGTTACATCTGGGGTGAAGAAAATAGAACAAGGACTCAGAGATGAACACCTCAAGGGAATGGATTTTTTACCTAGTCATGTGGTGGATACACAAATCCTCATTATATATTGCTTTTAAAATCTTTGCATGTATATGCAAATGTCCAGATAGCTTTGGATTTTATTTCCTTTTAATTTTTACAATACACATTTTACCAGTGGCACGCTGGTAAAATTCTTGACAGTGATTAGCCCTTGAATAAACACTGATCTCCTACAGAAGAGACGGGTCCAGAAACTGGACTCAAGCTGAGAAGACAAGATTTGAGCCCTGCCTTTGAGTCTGGATTTTGAGGGAGGCTGTTTAAGGTTATTTGCCGAAGTGGTGGTCAGCATAAGGAAGAAAACCAGAAATGAATTCTTCTGAATTCTTGGAAAGTCAGGAATTTCCAAGGAAAAAGTCAAGTCCTGGTTTAGACAGCTCTTTTTAAAAGTCTGGTTCTAATACAAACTACTGTTGGGTCTTTACAGTGAGCATATTCTAAGACATCCATGTTTTCTAAAATAACCCCTTACCTTGACCTATGTAAAGTCAGAGATGTCCTAGAAAATCTATCCGAGCACTAGTCACAGATTTATCCTGAACAACGGTTGTGCAATGCAGACTCAAACAGAGGACGTAGCACTGACAAGTAATGATGCTCACATTTATTTCAATGTTGAATATTAAAAGTGTTTGGGTCTTTACTTAGAAGTTTGGAGATTTTTTGTGACCAGAAAGATGCAGTTTTTTAATTTGTTTTCACTGATCATTCTGAATTGCTTCTGATAGAAGGTGATTTAAATTTATGTCTTAATTTCAGGGAGCTTCTCCTGAGACTGCTAAGAAATTTCCCTCCAGTATTCAGTAATATTTCAGAAAAATTTAATCTTTTAGCTATTGGGAGAAAAATATATATAAAGGAACCATAAAATTGGAAAACAAACAAACAAAAAAACCCACAGAATTTTAAAGGAGGGTATTGAGCCAAATTAGAAATGTCCAAAACATTATCACAAGGCATACAATATTCTGCTTACACTAAATGAATGGGGAGGGTAATTAGAGTAAAAGAGTCTATTAAATACATATACTATATTTATATCTATTATATATTTATATAATATATGTAACACATAGTGTGTGTGTGTGTGTGTGTGTGTGTGTGTATATATAATGTACACATGAAACACCCTCACATATTAAAACATTTAAGTAAAAGTTTTTCCATTATAGAACCAACACAATATCCACAGCAATTGACTTCTGAGTCATAATTCACAAGCTTCCCTGGACACCAGTCATTGCTGCCGGTCTATACCACCCCAAATCTTCTTGCCTGAGCACCTTCCAAGGATCCTTTAAACTCCTGAGCCAAGTCCTATATATCAAACACAAAGGCCATATCTTTCAAAGGGGTACATTTTATATGAGAACAGTGACCAAACTGGAGAGGAAACAAAGAGATGTATTTCTATTAAAAATCTCCTACATAAATAGTTTATTAAGAAGGGTGCCCCTGCCCTGGCCAGTTTGGCTCAGCGGTTAGAGCATCGGCCTGCGGTCGGAGAGACCCGGGTTCGGTTCCCGCTGAGGGCACGTACTTCGGTTGCAGTTTGTCCCCGGCCCTGGTTGGTCATGCGGGTGGCAGCCACTCGATGTGTCCCTTCACGTCGATGTTTCTCTCTCTCTCTCCCTTCCTCTCTCTCCCTCCCACTCTATCTGTACAAAAAATGGAAAAATATCCTCGGGTGAGGATAAAAAAAAAAAAAAAGAAGGGTGCCCCTGGAGGTCTGGGGGGAGAAAATCCTGATCTAATATCTTAACATTCTTTCTAGGATCAGCTCAAGTCCTGCGTAAATGCTGTGGTCCACCCAGATATCTGGGACTGTAAAGAAAAGATCTAGGCCAAAGTTAAGATTTGAACCTAAAAGATCTATATGAGTCCTAATCCTGCTGGTATCCATATCCCTAAACTTCGGTTGTTCTTTAAACTGTGGAAACCTTGAAGATAACGAGGTCTGGACTAAGGCCAATTTGGAGGTCCTCCAGGTAAATTCGCTTCCTGCTTTCAGAGCTCATTCATTAAGTAGTTGGTCCGAAAAGTGTAAGGATGGTTGCAACCAGAAATAGTAATGAGGCCTAGTCAGGGTTTATTGCAAACATAACATCACTCCTTTCTTTATATTCCTTTCATTGTTTATGTGAAAGCAATCTAGAAATATTTTTCTCTCAACAAAAGATGTAATATATTTTTTTAAATTTTGCAAAGACTATCTGGTTTCCTCATTAACAAAATAGTAATTATGGCCAGCATTTTTAACAACCTGTTTTTGTTAAAATAATATTTGACTATAGAATTATGCATCTATATATTTATTTCCCTTAATGTCAAAGCAGAGATTTCTAGAATTTCCAAAAAAAAAAAAAAGTTATTATATAATACAAATAACACTTTCTTTTAGACAAAGACTCTTTAGCAATTATACATTAACTAACATGAAAACATAGAGCAAGGATGAAAATGGAATCCATGATTTTAATTCTTGCCTTACTCAGTCACCAGGTCAGTCCACAGTTTTTCCTAAAAGAGCATTTTAAGTAGAGAAAAGGTAGAGGTACAATACCAACAAAAGTCTGGGTGTGTAGAAAGAGCAGAAGTCACTCCAAAACTTCTTGGGACATAGCCTCTGTGTTGCCACAGTCATATTTTTATTTATTAATTTTTAATTGATTTTAGAGGGAGAGGAAGGAAGAGGAGGAGGAGAGAGAGAGAAGCATCGATGAGAGAGAAGATCTATTGGCCTTCCCCTTCATGTCTCCAGCTGGGGATCTGGCCACAACCTGGGCATGTGTCCTGACAGGGAATAGAACTGGTGAGCTCTTGATACATGGGTTGATGTTCAACCACTGAGCCACATCAGCCGGGCACCACAGCCATATTTTAAGTCTAGCAATTCTGCCAACTGAAAAGCTGAATACTTAAATCTATAATGTTGTCTTCAAAGCATTGTACTTGACTACCCTCAGACTTCATGACTCATAAAATTAAAATGTTTTTTCACCAACAGCTCTCAGGAAGTAATCCCAAAACGTACATAGAGAGAAAGTAAAAGTGCTTGGTAAACACAGGTGCCCAGCAAGTGTATGTGTGTTCATGTGTGAGAATGAATGACCTGCTCTAACGGTGTGTCTGGGAATGTGGAGATGACGCTAGGAGACAGAGGCACACCTCTGGCACTTGGCTACTCTCAACGTTTTCTGGGTGGAATTAGAAGAGAATCAGAAAATGATCTCTGTGGGGATGTAAAGTACAGCATAGGGAATATAGTCAATAATATTATGATAACTATGTATGGTACCAGGTCGGTACTAGATTTATTTGGGAATCACTTCATAAATGATGTGTCTAACCTTTATGCTTTATACCTGAAACCAATGTAAAGTAATATTGAATGTCAACTGTATTTGAAAAAGAAGTTTCAAAAACTTAAGAAAAGTAAGAAGAATAATGTAACAAACAATCATGTATCTACTGTAGAGAACTTTAAAAAATGTTAAATTTTTTTATAAAAAGAAAATGATGAGCTGGCTCACCTGTCTCTATCCACAGCTTAATGAGGCACTTGCCCAAATGTAACAGTGAGATTGAGATGATTTAGGTCAAATGCCTTTGAAAATAATTTTCATGGAGGAAGGATTTGAAAATAAAATAGAAAAGGATAAAATTGCTTGTTGTATTGTAGGACTCTTAAAAAGTGTCTATATCATATCTATGGACTGGAACAAAATCCCATAGAGTTAGCACATAGTAATTTGAGGAACATAACTGTTAAGTGATTCTGATGAATAAAAAATTAACCTAAAAGGGAAAATGTATTTTGTTTCATCTTTGTTAAAAAAAAAAAAAAAAAAAATCACCTTACAGATTTGGCTTATTCCACTACAGAAATAGTCACTGGGAATATAAGTAACTATTTAGTGGGTACATAATTTATAATAAGTCCCAGCTATCTGCTCCCTTCTCTAATTATGAATTCAAGAAGGACACAATTCACTATCCGTGATACAAAAGGCTACACGGAATGGAAAGGACTTAATTGTTATGTATACATTCTTTCTAATTTTTTTTTAAAGATAACACAGTTTTCAGACTTAAAACACAAATCAGGGGAATCATTAACTCAATTCGAAAAATAGCAAATGCTTGTAAAAGAAAATAGAAATTGATTAAAAAAAAAAAAACTTTTCATTAAATCCCTTTTTCAGTCTACAATTCAGAAAACACACTTTTAGAATCAAAGGGGTAACTTTAAACTTCATTTTAATGTAAGGGCTTCTTTTTTTTAAGGGAGCAGAGAGGCCAGAAATGCTTCTCTGTTTCACTCTAGTTCCCAGTGTGAAATTGACAAGTAGCAGAAAGCTACTGACAGGGAAAGATGGAAATTAACAACACAAAGAGAGTATTTTTGAGCTTTTATTTCGACTAAGATAAATATTTACTACTATTGTCTTAGCCTTCATTTGTCACAGAGCTGCTACAGCTCATACTGTAAACTCTCACATGAAGGATTTATTGTTTAATAAAATGAGATGGCAGTTCATACATATAGATCTTCAAAATCCCCTTCTGCTTATTGAAAGAATTGCTGATAAATAGAAGCAAAGTTTCATGAAACAAATGGAAGAGAGTGGCTTTACTGTTTTATAGGCAACATTAGAAGTACCACATGATCTCATGTATGTGTGGAATCTAACGGATGAAACAAACTAATGAACAAAATAGATCCAGAGACATGGAAGCATGGAACAGACTGACAGATCTCAGAGGGAAGGGAAGGGGGCGGGAAGAGGTAATTCAAAGAACATATTGGCATGTATGCATAACCCATGGACACAGACAACAGTGTAGTGACGACCTGGGGAGGGGTTTACTGAGCTAATTCACCAAACAGGACAGCATTATATGACTGCAGTGCCCCACTTTGAAGAACTTGTATGGTTCAGTTCTCAAAATTAAAGATAAATATCCCAGAACTTTATAGACCTTCATTTTCTTTACATTTCAGTCAACCAGGATTCCATATATCAAATGGGAGAGGATCAACTTAACTTTCAAAGGGCTACACAAAGGAATTAAAACTCTTTGTTCCTGTAGACATTTTATCACAGAACAAAAAAATGTAAGTGGCCCTGGCCAGTTTTATTCAGTGGTTAGATCGTCAGCCCATGGACCAGAGAGTCCCGGGTTCAGTTCCCGCTAAGGGCACGTACCTTGGTTGCACTTTGTCCCCGGCCCCAGTTGGGGTCGTGTAGGTGGCAACCCGTCGATGTGTCTCTCTCACATCGATGTTTCTCTCCATCTTTCTTCCTCCCTCTCTCCCTCCCACTCTTTCTGAAGATAAATGCTAAAATGTCCTTGGGTGAGGATAAAAAAAAAAATGTAAGTGGGTTTTTATGCTAGTGTCACATGCTGTGAGCCCAATTTTCCCATCAGATATGACCCTGCTGTGCCCTCTAACTAGAGAGCACACCGTGAACTTTGAGAGGCCTGCTGTGCAGTGCCCAGGAGATTTCTGGGTGGGTTTTTTTGTTTGTTTTTGTTTTTTAAAAAGTCAAACTTTTTACTTATTTATTTATTTATTTATTTATTTATATTAATTTATTTTTGTTACAGATGTTTCTCATTTTTTCCCCATTGACACCCTCCTCCCCCTCGCCCCCATCCACAGCTTTGTTGTCTGTATTCATTGGTCATGCATACCTGCATGTAAGTTCTGTGGTTCATCTCTCCCCTCCCCAACACTCCCTCTTCTGAGGCTGGTCAGTCTGTACCCCACCACTATGTCTCTGAGTTAATTCTGTTCATCAGTCTGTTTAGTTCATTATATTCCACAAATAAGTGAGATCATGTGATATTTGTCTTTCTCTGCTTGGCTTGTTTTACTTAGCATAATACTCTCCAGGTCCTTCCATGCCATCTCAAAGGATGAGAGATCTTTCTTTCTTACAGCTGCTGGGTGGTTTTAACAGTGGGGTGTTGGTTCTTTCTGGCCACACACTCGTATCGTTTTCTATCTTCCTCAGAAGTAAGTACAAATCTCCCTGACTCTTGTTAGCAAAGTAAACAGACAAAACCCGTTCCATGGAAAATAAGCTTGAGAGGTGATGAGGAACAGGTAAGGTGTCCATTTTGTTCTGACTGTGAGACTGAGTAAGAAGTGTGTAGCGTCCTCAAACTCTTGCTTGTGTGTCATGATGAATCAAAGAGAAACATCATTTAAACAATGAGGATCTTTTGGCCTCACAAGTTGAAGATTTTTTTGGGGGGGAGGTACGTGCTCCTAGCAGGAACAGAACCCAGGACTCTCTGGTCCACAGGCTGACGCTCCAACCACTGAGCCAAACCAGCCAGAGCATGGGAGAAATTTTTTAAATATAAAAATATCAACTGTAAAAAGAGTGTGGCAGGGGAGGGCCATAGAATGTGTGCACACCCAGGCCTGGTAGAGGAGCAAAGGACTGTTTTGTCATGAACGCAGCTTAGTAATGCTAATCAAGAGCCTCTAATAAATGCAATTGTCTTTGACTCAGTAATTCCACTTTGAAGACTGTCCTAAAGGCGAAAAAAATCTGATGTTCGACAAAAATGTGTTATAGAAAAAGCTGGAAGCAATATAAGCATTCCACAGAGTGACAAAATGCATTATGAAGCATTCTTATATGCAATGTCGTGTAGCTAATAAAATAATATTTTCTAATATTATTAAGGACTTAATTGTATGCACATAAAAATATTAAGTTCAAAAGATGGAATAAAAAACTGTTTTACATAGCTATACATATAGTATATTCCCATACATATTTTATCTGTATGTATGTAATATTTTCTAAAGGTATATGAAATTAATTGATATAAACATTTACTTATATATGTACATTAAATGATGCATCTATTGCAATATATTATATATGTTTACTTATATTTGAGGTTTTTTGAATACACCAAATATTATTAGCTTTTATTTCTGGATGTTAGCATTATAAATATAGCTGGATTGTACTTGCTTCATAGTCTTTTTTATATCATCTTATATTTTTTATAATTAGGTTGCATTTTTTTTTTTAGGTTAGAAAAATAAACTGTCTGGCTTAGTAAACTAGAGTTAAGAAGTCAACATCTCTCGTAGTTCCATAACTTTGTACAACCTAAATAACTCCTCCAACTGGAAAAAACTAACACCCAGAACTAGATTAGTTTGCAGGGATGAATGAGGCAGGCACTAGGGAGTACAGATTTGGATAGAAGTTTGGAAAGAAAATCTAGTTTAACAAATGGCAAAACTGTATCTAGAGACTAATGCTAGCCACAAGAGGGCACTCAGACAGGGAGTCAGCTTTGGGAAAGTCCCACCCAGAAAATGTCTAAAAGATGGGCAGAGCAGGAAGGACACACGTCTCTTCAGAGACCCAAGCAGACCAGCAGACCAGCTGCTCAGAAAAGCACCAGTAGGTTGCCACATTCCAGCTACCAGGACAGAACTTCAGTCCCCAGGGACACGGGTAATAGAAAAATGAAGATGAGATGGGCACTGGAAACAAAGTAAGACATTAAATTTCTAGAAGTGTGATCCAGAAAGAGAGAGTGAGTCCCAACATTAAGCAGAAGTAGAATATGGACGTGGAATTAGAATAGTGGAAACAGGGTACAGGTCAAAGGAAACTGTAAAGCAAGCAAGGCATGACTTGAAATGTAAAGCCAATTCAGGGACAGGTTTGAAGAGGTAGCAAAAAAAATCATGTGGACATAGCCAGTAGACAGTTGATTTGGAAATTAGATTTGGGTGAGCAATCCAGCTGATAAGAACACTGTAGTCATTGGCACAGAGGTGATGTCCAGTCTTTGCCCTGTCCCTTCTCTGCCCACGATGCACCTCAGGAGGCTGGTCTCTCTGTACTCTGCTCACCCAGTCTTGCTTACAGTTGGTTTCGTTGGGTTTGGCCCAGAGGAGTTGAAGACAGGGAATTACAAGGGTGGTAGGAGCAAAACCTGGTCAGGGTATTCCTGGCTTCCAACAACAGTAACCGTGCTCCTCTGTGTTTACAGCTCACAGTAGCAGTTACCTCCTGCCAGGTTTCAGGCCTCACCAGGCTCTTTTAAGTTGTATTCCCTACTTTTACCTTAGCCCTTGAAGTTGAGATAATTTCCCAATGCCATTATTCTCTGGTTATCACACCATCCTTGTTTTTTGAGCTTTTAATTCTGCCCACAATTCTGTAATCCTTTAAAACTCTTCATCTAAATAATCTGGGGATAAACTTGGTTTTCTGACAGTTTTATGACCAAATCACATGATGGGAAAAATTCCTTGGGTGGTGGTGGAGGTGTTCACATAAAGAAAAAAGAAGATTCTTTTTTTGATCCACAGGCCCAGGAACTAGATAATGCTTAACCTTGACACTTGACACCCAGTACCTTACAGACACGGACAAAGAGAAGCAATGTGTTATAATGTCACAGGACTGATGGGGAAATACATGATGAAGGTTTTGGTTAATGGTGTGAAGTGCTGCAAAGAAGCCCTGGAGAATAAGGAAGCGGGCATTTACTTATCAATTAGGCATTAGTGACCTTTGGGGGAAAAGGAGGGCATCGGTTCAGGGGGTGCAAAACAGGAGTAAGTGAAGTTGAAACTGGAACAAAAAATAGACTCCATTTGTTTGGATGCTTACAGCACTAAGGGAACACAAAGTAAATAATAAGGAAAGTACAGTACAAAGAGAGGTGAAGGTTTGTTTCTTTGTTTTCAGAATAGGAAAGATCAGAGAGAAATAGGGCGACATTGAAGAGGGAAGAGTGTGTAGTGAGGGCAGTGGAGACAGGATCAGGGCAAAGGTGGAGAGTTTTGCTTTGAGAAGAAACATGATCAAATATAAGTATGTTACACTTCAAGCCTTTTTTTTTTTTTTTAAGGGTAGCATGAATGCTTTCTTCTTGCCTAAAGAAAAAGTGGATAATTAATATCAGTTAGAAATGTTTAATATTTTTTTAAATGATCTCCTGTGGAAGGTTGTGGTAGAAGGTAAGATCTTCCATAGGACTAAGTCTTATCTATAATATTAGCTCAATTCTGAAGCATCTGGAAGCAGGAGAATGCATAGGAACAATAATCCCTGTATATTTTGTAACCCACCGCACGATTAACATTGTTTCTGCAAATGATGACCTGTTAACTAATATGTAACTGCAGATAAACTACCTAGTTGCTTAATACTTCTAGGAACTGACTTCAAAATAAGGAGACTCTAACCTTTAGGCATTCCCACTCTGGAAGATTTGCTAACCTTCAACCATGAAAAATCTGACCACTACTTGAACAGGTATCTGAACAAACTGAGCTGACTTACACATAGCCCCCTCAACAAACAACTCTCAAATCCCCTTCTTGCAATTCCTTTGTTCGATTTTTTACTTTCTTCTCCCTCCTTATAAAAATCCCTGCTGGTGTCCAGTTATTAAGCTGGTCTTTGCAAAGTGAGCCCACCATCTTCTCATGCTGCTGGCTCTTAAATAAACTTTCACCAACCCTGGTCTCTCTGTTATTGGCTTTGGAGAGGCAGGCAGCCAAGGCTGGGTTTGGTATCATTTTCATCCTGCACTCAATGGTAAAAAAAGGAAAACATAAACATATACCCCAACATATAATATTTAAAAATCAGTTTTATTAATATTTGCATTAAACTCTGTGATATACTAATTCCCAGGTATGGTGGTAAATTCAGTTTCATAACATACTTTATTGAGTAGCATATAAACCTAGAAAAGACTCTCTACAAAAAAATATTGATCCAAATAGAAAAAAAAAAAATGTTTCTGGTTGCTTCTACTAAATTATAACACCTTTTTTCTATCTTGGCCATCAGGAAGGATAATTATGAAACTGAGCTAGTGAATTATATCTTACCTGATGTCAATAAGATCTTACAAAACAACAAATATAATGTTCTATTAAAAGCATACATATGAAAAAAAGCTCTTCATCTGAGAGATTAGAAAATTCTCTTTCCAGATATGCAGACTTTTGATAGGTGATACACTTATGATGGTTTTTGTTCACAAAGATACATAAAGATGGGAACATTTTCAAGTATCTATTTTCAAGCTTCTCCTGTCATGACATAAAGTTCTTTGCAAAAGCATTTATCTTCTTACTCATTGTTAACATGTCACCTTTAACTTGAAGAGATAAATTCCGTGTTTATTTATTTTTTAAATATCTTCCAAGTAGTGGTATATACCTTCTCATCCTCATAAAGGTTAGAAAATTTTATACATTTGTCTTTTTAAGGCAAAAAAATATATCTTTTTTTTAAGATGTCAACTCCTTTAAGTACTTGCCAGAAGACAACCAGAAAATTGCTGTGGTTAAAAAAGACTTTTATGGTCTCATCTATTGCATTTAAAGAAAAAAATATATGTATATACAAAGAGGTCAGCTGTTTTAAAGTCTTGTTTTTACAAAACTACATTCAAAATATTTGAAAAGTGTGTGACTTCATTTTCAAAGTCTATAAATAGATGAATGTGGCTCAGAGATATCACAATCAAGAAACTTGTTTACGATTTCAAACAAATCAACAGTTTGACCAATGGTTATAAGTATAAATTTTGTCCACAAAACAAAGTAGTTATTTGTCCATAAAACAAGAGTGGTTAGCTTTTTCAGTCAAGTTATTTATATTGAGAATATATCTCCTGTGGCATATCTTCCTTTGGCTTCTCACAAAAACACATATAACCTAGTAAGTGCCATGGTCTGAATGTTGGAAAAACCTGAATATTTATTCATCTACATAAAAAAATATCCAACTACATGAAATATATTTTAATACTGTTTCTTTATTATTTATCAGTGTTTTCCATGTATGTACCAATAGAATGTTCTAATAGAAATGTGTTTTAGTTTGCCCCCACATTAATTTTGATATAATATTTCAACTACTTTTTTAATTAGGGCAAGAACAAATGTTTCCCTAAAGGTCCATGACATTTTGCCTTTCACTATTGAGAAACCTCAAAATTTTTATAAATGTTTATTGTATTTTATTAAATTGTATGAAGTGCTGAATTATCATATGAGCCTAAACATTGCTGAAGAAATGGTCGCCTTCTCCCAAATGCTTAGTTTTTCAATTCCCTGCTACTCATGATGGCTTTATAGCATGATTAGCTAACATCTCAAGGCTAAATAATATTAGGACAAGTTTCATTTCCCTTTTTAAAAATATGTTGCTATTGATTTTTAAAAGAGAGATGAAGGGAGAAAGAGACAGAGACACTGATGTCATCAATTGGCTGCATCCTGCACGCCCCCTACTGGGGATCGAGCCTGCAACCCAGGCATGTGCCTTGACCTGAAATCGAACTGGGACCTCTCAGTCTATGGGACGATGGTCAATCCACTGAGCCACACTGGCCGGGCAAACAAATTTCATTCTTAATAACACTAAATGAAATACATTTCAAATAGTCTTCTTGATAATTTAAATTATTTTTTTATCAACATCTCAAATATCACTGCTTTCTTACTGTTTTTAGCTCAAAATGTGGCTGAAAAACAGCCAGTACTTATTTCAGAAGTGTGAGCTCTGCCCTCTTCTTATCATTTGCATTTGTATTATTAATGATACATTAAAACTATGATATCTTTCCAGGAATTTTTCTTAAACCATTTGTTAAATTGAGAGGTTTAATTTAATCAAAACTAATCAATATAACCTACAAATCCACCTGATGAGGCACAAATAAATCTCAGTAATCACAATATGTTGAAATCAATGAATGGACCATGCACTTCTGTCAATACCTCTGTTTTGACACCTAAACTTTCCTCAGGATAATTACTGATAAGTGAGTTATGACACCCTTGTTTTCTGAGGGTGCCATTGTCATCCTTAAATTAAATATTAGCAAATCTTAATAAATAAGCACAGTTACCCCACTTTGAGGACCACTGGTATAAATGGCACCTTGAACACCATCTTATCAAAGTGACTGCATTTGTAAATATGTTACAGTGTCTCATCTACAGCTAAGGTTTTACTAAGACCCAATGTCTTTAAAATTTTTTCTATTCATAGGTACTTTTATTGGTCACTGAATAATTTGCAGCATGGTAACTTAAAATTATGTACGTACATAAACATAAATCCTGTATTTTGAACAGAGTGTGAAAATTACATTTTTATTGTTAATAAGAGATATTTTGCACACAAAAGAAACAGCTCCAAATTTTGGGAAAGCAATATCAGAATCACATACATTAGTAAGAAAATTATTTCCACCATGAACACACACTTTTATTACACTTTTCCTCCCGTTTTCTTTCATATTAGGAATCACTTTAAATAACTGAATGACATAATTGTCCTTTTTTTAAAAAAATAACAGACTCTGATCCAAACTAAAATACTACTGGATTTTTTTTTACCTTCATGAAACTGTATCATGGGTAGTTGACAGAAGAGTGCATTGTTATTTTTGCACTTAAAGAGTTAAAAATAGGGAGAGAAATGGCAGCGGAGTGAACGGAGCTACACAGACCTTCTCCCAGAACCAAACTGGAATTACAACTATAACACAGACAAATCGACGGGAAAAACCAACAGAAAAGAGGCTTGGAGGACCATACAACGAGGGACACTGACTCCATCCCGGTAGGCTTGTGAAGGTGCCAGACGGGGGCTGGGAGCCCACGGTCGGCAGCGGCCTTAGCTGGGAGCAGCGCCCTCGGGTCACACTCCCAGGTGGCTCCACAGCGCAGCCGGGACAGAGGCTGAAACAGCCACAGCCACTCACCTTGGGCTCCGGCAGAGGGAGGGCAGATTGGACTGGAGCTGTGTCGGGACACTCGGGATCTGGAGGGTGCTCAGAGCTTTGGCTGAGTGCAGCCACGCAGGACAGTGGCCATATTGCTCCTTCCCAGGGCTCTGGGGAGAGGTAGCAGTCCCTCCCTCGGAGATCCAACCTCACCCTGTGGGCCATTGAAGTGCTAATTGAGGCTCATTAACAACCAGCATCTGCCCCACCCTCGTGAAAGCCCCTTATGCTGAGCACCTGAGGGAGTTTTTCAATCAACTGACAACCCAAAACTCATCAAGTAACCTCGACTGCTAGCCTCCAAGCAAAAAGCTAGAGGATAGCAGTACCTTTCCTGGGCTAGCAACTTTAACCAGGAAAGTAAGACTTGACAGTGGTGTTTAACATGGGTCCTCCCTCGCTCATCTAAACATAGGAGAGGGAGCCACAAACAGCAGAACACCAACACCCAAGGGAAAACTCGACAGGCTCCAAAGCCCACAGTGATAGCCAAAATGGTGAAACACAGAAACAGAAGCCAAATGAAAGAGCAAGAAGATGAGATCAATGTGGAGCAATTAGGCATGTTAACAGAGCTAGAATTCAGAGCCATGATCTTGAGGAAGCTGAACAGCATGAGTAAGGACATAGAGACACTGAAAATAAGACAACTGGAAATTAAAAACCATCAAGAAGAGATAAAAAGTAACATATCAGAAATGAAAAACACATTTGAAGGTTTAAAAAGCAGAGTAGAGGAAGCTGAGGACCGGATCAGTGAATTAGAAGACAGGGTGGAAAAAATCAACCAATCAGAAAAACAAAAGGAAAAAAAACTATTAAAAATCAGGAAGACAGCTTAAGAGAACTGTGGGACAACTGGAAACGTAATAATATTCGCATCATAGGAGTCCCCGAAGAAGAAGAAAATGAGCAAGGGATAGAGAATATATTCAAAAAAAATAGTGACAGAAAACTTTCCTAATTTGCTGAAGGAAGAAGGTATTCAAGTTCAAGAAGCACAGAGAGTCCCAAGTAAGAAGAACCCAAACAGGCCCACACCAAGACACATAGTAATTAAAATGCCACAAATTAAAGACAAAGAGAGAATCCTAAAAGCAGCAAGAGATAAGCAACAGGTTACCTACAAAGGGAACCCCATAAGGCTTTCAGCTGACTTCTCACAAGAAACACTACAGGCCAGAAGGGAATGGCATGAAGTAATCAAGTCATGAAAAACAAGAATCTGAATCCAAGACTACTCTACTCAGCAAGGCTATCATTCAAAATAGAAGGTCAAATAAAGAGCTTCCCAGACAAAAAAAGGCTAAGGGAATACATTAGCACCAAACCAGCACTGCTGTAATTAGCAGTAGAAATGGGAAGAAAAATAGAACCACACTAAACAAAAATGGCAATAAATAAGTACATATCAATAATCACCTTAAATGTAAATGGATTGAATGCTCCCAGAAAAAGACAGAGTAGCTGATTGGATAAGAAAGCATGACTCATCTATATGTTGTTTACAAGAGACCCACCTCACAACAAAAGAGTCACATAGGTTGAAAGTGAAGGGAAGAAAAAAAAAATTTCCAAGCAAATGGAAAGCAAAAAAAAGCTGGGGTAGCAATTCTCATATCTGATAAAATAGATTTCAAAATGAAGACCATAACTAGAGAAAAAGACAGCCACTACATAATATTGAAAGGATCTATCCAACAGGAAGATATAACCTTGATAAACATATATGCACCCAATACAGGAGCACCAAATATATTAAAAATCTTCTGGAGGACTTCCAAGGAGAAATCGACAACAATACAATCATAGCAGGGGACTTCAACACCTTGTTGACAGCACTGGATAGATCCTCTAGGCAAAAAATTAGCAAGGAGACAGAGACTCTAAATGAAGCACTAGACCAAATGGATTTAATAGATATCTACAGAGAATTACACCCCAAAACTACAGAATACACATTCTTCTCAAGTGCACATGGGACATTCTTAAAGATAGACCACATAATAGGACACAAACTAAATCTCTACAAGTTCAAGAAGATTGAAATCATATCAAGCATCTTCTCAGATCACAATGGCATGAAACTAGAAATCAATTGCAACAAGAACATGCAAAGATATTTCAACACATGGAGGCTAAATAGCATGTTATTAAACAATGAATGGGTCACCAAGGAGATCAAGGAAGAAATTAAAAACTTCCTGGAAACCAATGAAAATGAACACACAACAACACAAAATCTATGGGATGCAGCAAAAGCAGTTCTGAGAGGGAAGTTCATAGCACTACTGGCCTACCTCAAAAAAACAAGAAAAGTTTCTAATTGACTGTCTAACCTCACAACTTAAAGAATTAGAGAGCAAACAAAAAGAAAACCCCAGAGCAAGTAAAAGGAAGGAAATAGTAAAGATCAGAGCAGATAGAGACCAAAAAAACAATTCAAAGGATCAATGAAACAAAGAGCTGGTTTTTCGAAAAGATAAACAAGATAGATGGACCCTTAGCTAGACTCACCAAGAAACAAAGAGAGAGAACCCAAATACACAAAATCAGAAATGAAAGAGGAGAAGTAACAACCAACACCACGGATACAAAAGATTGTTAACAACTACTATGAACAACTATATGGCAACAAATTCAACAATCTAAGCGAAATGGACAAATTTCTAGAAATACACAGTCTCCCAAAACTGGACCTGGAAGAGATAGAAAACTTGAACAGACCAATAACAACTAAGGAAATTGAAGAGGTAATCAAGACTCTCCCAGCAAACAAAAGCCCAGGCCCAGATGGCTTCACAGGGGAGTTTTACCAAACATTCAAAAAAGAACTAACACCCATTCTCCTCAAACTATTTCAAAAAATTCAAGAAGAAGGAAGACTTCCAAACATGTTCTATGAGGCCAGCATAATTCTAATTCCAAAACCAGAAAAAGACACTCCGAAGAAAGAAAACTACAGGCCAATATCCCTGATGAACATAGACGCCAAAATCCTGAACAAATTATTAGCAAATCAGATCCAGAAATACATCAAAAACATTATTCACCATGACCAAGTAAGATTCATTCCGGGGATGCAAGGCTGGTACAATATTCGCAAATCAATAAATGTGATACGCCACATAAATAAGATGAAGAATAAAAACCACATGATCATATCAATAGATGCTGAAAAAGCATTCAACATAATCCAGCATCCATTTCTGATAAAAACACTCAGCAATGTGGGAATAGAGGGATCATATCTCGACATAATAAAGGCCATATATGAAAGACCTACAGCCAACATCATACTCAATGGACAGAAACTAAAAACATTTCCACTAAGAACAGGAACAAGACAGGGATGTCCACTTTCACCACTCTTATTTAACATTGTACTAGAAGTCTTAGCCACAGCAATCAGACAGGAAGAAAAAATAAAAGGGATCCAAATTAGAAAGGAGGAAGTGAAACTGTCATTATTTGCAGATGACATATTATACATAGAAAACCCTAAAAACTCCATCAAAAATCTACTAGACTTAATAAATGAATTTGGCAAAGTAGCAGGATACAAAATTAACATCATGAAATTGATGGCATTCTTGTACACCAATGATGAACTCACAGAAAGAGAAACTGAAAAAACAATCCCATTTACCTTCGCACCAAAAAAAAATTAAGATACCTAGGAATAAACTTAACCAAAGAAGTAAAGAACCTATTTGCAGAAAACTACAGGTCATTGAAAAAAGAAATAGAGGAAGATATAAAAAAGTGGAAGCACATACCCTGTTCATGGATTGGGAGAATTAACATCATTAAAATGTCCATACTACCCACAGCAATCTATAGATTCAATGCAATCCCCATCAAAATACCAATGACATATTTCATAGAACTAGAACAAATACTTCAAAAGTTCATATGGAACCAAAAAAGACCCCGAATAGCCACAGCAATCTTGAAAAAGGACAAAGTAGGTGGGATCACAATACCAGATATCAGGCTATACTACAAAGCGACTGTAACCAAAACAGCCTGGTACTGGCACAAGAACAGGCATATAGACCAGTGGAACAGAACTGAAAACCCAGAAATGGACCCAAGGCAATACGCTCAATTAATATTTGACAAAGGTGGCAAGAGCATACAGTGGAGTAAAGACAGCCTCTTTAATAAATGGTGTTGGGAAAATTGGACAGCTACATGCAAAAAAATGAAACTAGACCATCAACTTACACCATACACAAAAATAAACTCAAAATGGATAAAAGACTTAAATGTGACCCGTGAATCCATAAAAATTCTAGAAGAAAATGTAGGCAACAAAATTTCGGACGTCATATGGAGCAGAATTTTCACTGATACATCACCTAAGGCAACACAAACAAAGGAAAAAATGGACACATGGGACTACATCAAACTAAAAAGCTTCTGCACAGCAAAAGAAACAATCATCAAAATGGAAAGGCAACCCACTGTGTGGGAGAACATCATTGCCAATGATATATCAGATAAGGGGTTAATTTCCAATATATATAGATTGCTCATACAACTCAACAAAAGGAAGACAAAGAACCCAATTAAAAAATGGGCAGAGGAACTGAATAGACACCTCTCCAAACAGGACATACAAATGGCCAAGAGACATATGAAGAAATGCTCAATATCACTAATCATCAGAGATGCAAATTAAAACAACAATGAGGTATCACCTCACACCTGTCAGAATGGCCGCCATCAACAAATCATCAAACAACAAGTGTTGGCGAGGGTGTGGAGAAAAGGGGACTCTAATACACTGCTGGTGGGAATGCAGACTGGTGCAGCCACTATGGAAAACAATATGGTGTTACCTCAAAAAATTAAAAATTGAACTTCCATTTGACCCAGTGATTCCAATTCTAGGAATATACCCTAATAAGCCTGAAACACCAATCAGGAGGAATATATGTACCCCCATGTTCATAGCAGCACTATTTACAATAGCTAAGATCTGGAAACAGCCCAAGTGTCCATCAGTAGACGAATGGATAAAAAAGCTGTGGTCCATATACACAATGGAGTACTATGCAGCAGTAAGAAAGAAAGATCTCTTATCCTTTGAGACGACATGGAGGGACCTGGAAAGTATTATCCTAAGTGAAATAAGCCAAGCAGAAAAAGACAAATACCACATGATCTCACTTATATATGGAATATAATGAACATAACAGTCTGAGGAATACAGTAGACCCAGAAACATGGAAGAAGGGCACAGACTGACATCCCTCAGAAGAGGGGGTGGGGGTGGTGGGAAGAGATAAACCAAAGAACTTATATGCATGTATGCATGACCAATGGACATGGACAACTAAGCCGGGGACGGGGTGGGGGTGGGGTGGGGAGAGGGGTGCCAATGGGGTAAAAAAGATGAAATATCTGTAACAAAAAAATAAATAAAAAATTAAATAAAAAAAGAGTTAAAAACACAAGGCTTTCTTCTGCAGACCTAAGAGAAACTATCTTTCATTCATTGTTTCAATTAGGTTGTGAAAATGTTTCTAAAATGTATTAAAAGTCACATCCATCTCCTAGTAAATTGATATGAGTAAAACAGAATGCAACAGTCCACACCACAGCGAAGTCTATCTCCTCTAGGAAATGTGCAGTATACGTAATAATTACACCTACAGGAAAGCTTCACACCCAGGTCAAGTGCTGTCTTGCAGATCTGCACAGATGTTTCTACTATCCTAGGGTTAGTTAGCTATGCCTTTTCAGATCTCTTATTGAAAACCAAAAGCCTAATTACTCATTTATTCAGTCACACTGTCATACTGCTCACCTATGTGAGCAGCATAAATAAAACAGTTTATGTCACACATTTCAGTCTTTACATTTTAGTCAAAGGTAGCAGGCCTGCAACAGCACAGCTGTACCCGGTTAGAGTGAGTTCCTAGGGATCGAGAAATAGGCCTGGCTCTCATGTTGCTCATGTGCCCCTGTAGCCAAATAACCTTTTAAGAGGCTAAAGACAGACACGTTTAAATTCAATCAAGTTGTTGGAAAGTGAGGAAATTGGCACCTTGGGTGTGAGATAGTTAGAAGCCAATGAGTGCCCTTTCTAAGGTCCTCTCCTCAACAATAGACAAGGGATAATTTCTCAACAACTTCTCTGTATGACCTCTTAAAAAGAAAAATGAAATTACGCATGAGAGTCTGTGTCTGCCTTTGATAAAATATAACTAATAAAATATTAACAGTGCCCCAGAATTTTGACAGCTAAAAGTCAGATTATTTCCAGTAAAGTGTGCATTCCTAATTTTCAGTAGAGAAGCTTTTGGACAAAGGATAACTCATAAAGTAGTCCTTTCTTAATATTATTCTGATCAGGAACCTCTAATGACTCATAAAAACCTGTGTTGTCATTTAGCTTTGTTTACAAAATTACACAAGCCATTTTCAAGTAAAGTTTCACAGCAGCTTTTTGAAATAATATTCACATTTTTAAAAAGTGCAACCAGGAACCAGGCTACAACAAATTCCTTGTGGCTGGGTGGGTAACATCTGCGAGAAAAGCAAACCAACTGAGCACAGCAGAGCAAGATGGGAAATGGAACTAAATACATTAATCCTCACAGAAAGTCATCTGTAAGTTCTCGGAAATTGCAACTTAAAGTGAAATGATGTATATAATGAAACCAGTTTACCATAGGCTAATTGATATAAATAAGAGTTAAGTTTTTATGGTCACATATTTTTGGTCACAAAAAAAAAAACAATCACCAAACTTCAAAGATGCAAAACACTTCTAATGTCAAATAGTGAAATAAATGTGAGCTATACATATACTGAGAAATATGGAGAAGAACAGGTAATATAATTATTTCCAACCAGCTTATTCCAGTTTAAGGTCAAGGGTGGTCAGAGCTTCTCCCGGCAGCTCAGGGCATAAGGCAGGACCCATCCTGGACAGGATGCCCTTCCAGCACAGGGCCGCTCACACACACACACACACACACACACACACACACACACACACAGACTGGGACAGTTGAGGCACACCAGTCCACCTCACGTGCACAGCTTTGGGGTGTGTGAGAAACCAGGAATACCCAAAGAAAGCCCAAGCAGACATGGGGAGAATGTGCCAACTCCACACTGGTGGTGGTCCTGGATGGGAATAATCTTTATTCTCATCAATTTTATAACAAAGCACTATTTGAGAACCTGCTGTAGAATAAGCCCCAATGACAGAGTCACTGCTACTCAGCATCCAGTGACTGCTGTCTCAAGCTTCTCAAATCTTCCGATTGTTCATGGGAAACCTAAAATTGAGTTAGACCAGTTAGAAGAATTCCAAAGCAATAATCTAAGTGAGATATGACAGTGGGTTCAGTTAACTGGTTGAGGTGGGGGAGATGACAAGTGGTGAGATCTGGGTAAATATTGAAGGACAAGCTAGCAGATCTTAACATGTAGCATTTCTGACAACTGAAAGAAAACAAAAACACTTAATGTGTTCTGGAATCTGGCCCCGAATTTTTCTTTCATCTCATATTTTCAAGTGACCTCTCCCCCCACTTCCACTACCATGCTAGCAAATGACAGCCATCTCCTGAACACACTGAATATATTTTGGGGGCCATACCCTTGATCAGACTTTCACTTGTTCTTCTGCATGGAATGTCCTTCACTTGTTAAACCCCACTGTTCTCTGTCAAGTCTATGAGGATGTCCTTAGCAGCCTCAGTGATCTCTTCCGTCTTCTCTCCAAGTCTGCAATGTGATTTTAAAGAAATAGGGCTTGGTGAGGAAGGAACTTTCCATCTGTCCCCAGTTCTGTCTCTTTGAGAAAAGTGCCTAAACATATAGCAACATGTTTCTTGTGTCCTCTTAATCTCTCTTCTAACGCAAAGACTCAAGTCCTGTATAACTCAGAAAAAAAAAAATGACTATAGTGGAAGCAAACTCAGGAGAAACTCGGGTCGCCATGTGCAGTTTTTCAGGGACCAGCAACTGCTGACAGGAGCAGATACCCAGGAGACCCACGTTGGAGTAAGATACACCTGCAGTAGAGCAGAAGTGCACCTGTGAGTCTTACTGGGTTTTGTAATATGAACTAGAAAGAACTATGCTTTGCCAATCTAAGAAAAACATTTAACCACCACTTATGCATAGGAGCAAGACCAAAGACAATTCATTCACTCTATATTCTAACAACCTGAATTTTAGTAATTCTTAACAATATTCAATGGGAAAGAAGGTAGCCATGAAATTTAAGGGAAAATTTACTGGCTCAGCCTGTGTGGCTCAGTAGTTGAGCATCAACCCATGCACCAAGAGGTCATCAGTTCAATTCCTGGTCAGGGCACATGCCCAGGTTGTGGGCCAAATTCCCAATGGGGGCATGCGGGAGGCAGCCAACTGATGTCCTCTCTCATCAATGTTTCTACCTCTCTCCTTCTCCCTTCCTCTCTCTCTCTAAAAAATAAAGAAAAAAATTTAAAGGAAACATTATCATAAAATAAAAGAATACAGCATTTAGAGATTCAAACAGCATTATGTTTGTAAAAGATCTACTGAAAGATGTAGAAGAAAAGTTAAGGAAATTATTCGGGTGTGTATGTATATAGTATATGTACAGACATATTGTGCATAGCTTTGTGTTCAATGTTTTTAACTCATCTTTTCTGAACATTTAACAAAGTTTTAAATATTCTTAGGAAAAATCATTTTTACTTGCCACATAATATTGCATGTAAGGATGTACTAAAATGAATTTACTATTCACTTTAACTTGTATGTGGTTTCAGTTTTTCACAAGCATGTATTTTTGTAGAACATTTTTTATTTATTTTTTATTACTAGGAATATTATTCAATGTAGAATTACTGAGTCAGAGAAAAAAAGAGGAATTTACTTAATAAATATCAATGGAACAACGTGAACATTTAAAAAACAACATTACATATATTGCAGATGGAATGTGAAATAAAAATGGCAGAAGGAAAAATAAATTAAATAAGAATGGCAGAGAAAAGGAAGGAAAGAAGGGAGGAAGAGAGGAAGAAAGAGAGGGAAAAGGAAGGGAGGGAGGGAGGGAGGGAGGGAGGGAGGGAGGGAGGAAAGAAGGGAGGGAGGGAGGGAGGGAGGGAGGGAGGGAGGGAGGGAGGGAGGGAGGGAGGGAGGGAGGAAGGAAAGAAGGGAGGGAGGGAGGGAGAGAGGGAGGGAGGGAGGAAAGGAGGGAGGGAGGGAGGGAGACAGACAGTGAGGGAGGGAGGGAGGGAGAGAAGGAAAGAGAGAACAGAAGAATATCCCTAGCTTCACAGTTACACCAGTGTGAGGCACTTCATCCTGAATGAAGCCATAAACGTGGTGGAGGTCAAACAAGGCCAAGTGAGCCACACCTGAAGGAGAGATCAGTGAGGAAGAGCTCTGGCCCAGGACAGGAGACAAGGCTACGAGGGAGATTTGCTGCTATCCTGACACAACATTCTTCTACCCAGACACCAGCATGGGGAGAGAAACATTTTGAGAGGTCAGAAATTCCTGAAAGAAATTTAAACCTTGAATTGACCTGAAATGTTTCAAATGATTGAGGCTAAGTTAATTTGAATAAACTAGCTTAATCTCTTTTTCTACTTTGGCAAAAGTGGAGCTTGAAGGAAGGAAAAAATCAGCTTAAAAAAAAAAGGAAAAGCTATACTTGGCACCAACTTCCTAATGGTAAAAGTACCCACACCGCATTTAACTTTCAAATATTTTTATAGGTGTGATTGACAAATTTGTATATTTAAGATGTATGACAATATCTTGATATATGTATACATTGTGCAGTAGTCATCTACAGTTAACATATGTAATTCTTATCACTCAGCATTTTGACTCCCATGTTATATAATCAGCCCTTCAAATCAATCATCCATGTATCAAAAATATGCAGGAAAAAAAAATCCCAGAAACTTTCAAAAGCCAAACTTGAATTTGCCAAGTTCAGAGCACTATGCTGAATCCACACAAATGAAGTGACCTGAAGGTGTACTCTGTTGTATTCTATATGCAAATATAGGTTTTATGCAAATACCATGCAATTCTATATAAGGAACTCCAGCATTGAAGATTCTGGTATCTGCAGGGGTCCTGGAACCAGTACCCCAGAGCTCTATCCAACAGAAACGTTTACCAGATAGCACATATAGGAATATTCACAGCTGTACTATTTGTAATTACCAAAAAGAAGGAAAAACCTAAATGTCCATCTACAATAAAGTGGATATATTGTGGCATATGTTTATACAACAGAATACTAGGAGTAATGAGAATGAATCAACTACAACTATACACAGCAGTATGGATTAATTTCACAAACAATGCTAATCAAAAGAAGGCATACAAGAAGAGTACATACAGCAGGAATTTTTTAAAAATTTATGTTATATTGATTTTTTTAGAGAGAGAGAGAGAGATATTAATGAGAGAGAAACATCTATTGGCTGCCTCCTGCATGCCCCCTACTGGACATCGACCTGACCAGGAATAGAACCAGGACCTCTCAGCCCATGGGAGGACACTCCATCCACTGAGCCACACCAGCTGGGCTGTTTTTAAAACTTTTATAAACAGGCTGAATTATCATGGTAGAAATCAAGATAGTGGTAAATTTGGGAGGAGTAGTAAATAGAAGGGGGGTTCCAGGGAGCTTCTGAAATTCTAGTAATAATCTATCTCTTGATATAGAGGCTTGTTAACAAGTGTGTTCACTTTGTGAAAATTAATTGAGTTTATACTTATAATTTGTGCACTTTTTGTATATATTTTACTTCAACAAAACTTACCAAAAAATCAAAAGCTAGGGAGTATCAAATTAGAGATAAACAAAAGATTAGGGATTAACGATGTAGAGCAAAGCAGCAGGAAGACAGGCATCCAGTAGAGTCCAGAGAGGCCAGGCACCAACTCCAACTTCTCCATCCAGAGCCACACAGGGCGTGCTTTTCTGTAACATCAAACCAAAGATACATATGCAGAATGTCTCTATTCAGGGAAGCCTTGTTTGAGTCACAAGGTCTAAGACCTTTACGAAGAGTTGGTCACATAAACACATTCTGCTGTGTAACCAGCCATTACAACTGAACCTCAGGACCCAAACAATAAAATCAGGAGCACACCCTCATTTTGTGCAGAGCGATCTGAACACCCTGGTATATCACAGCCCATTTTCTTCCTGTATACATAGCAAAAGCATCAGTCATTAACTTGAAGAACTTTCCTATGGTCTCATTCCCTGTGGTTGGCCAAAGGTCAACCATGGTTCTAGGTTCCCTACGAGACATGCAAAGACTGAGAAACTGGATCTAATGTGTTGAATCTTCCCTCACAAGATCCTAATGACTTCAGATCATCCCCTTAGTTATAACCTCCTTCCCTATAAAAATTCTGGCAATAAGACTCTGAGCCCTATTTGTAGGGCTTGCAATAGACAGAAGTCAGTGTCCTCCTATTTCCAAATTAGGCAAAGTTTTACTCTTCATGAAAAACAAAAAAATTCCCTAAACAATTAAGAGTAATGTATTTGAAGTATATGAATATCTATCATCTATCAGGAAATAAAAACAGTTAATATATAAGACAGCCAAATAATATTGATTAATTTCATTCTGCTGGGGTCTTTTTTTATTTTTTAAATGTAAATAACCTGAGTTTAGATGAAAGTAGACAATTTATTGTGAAGATGTAAAGTCATTTTATAAGTTGAATACTAGATTTCATTCAATTTTCAGTGTAACGGTGACAACCTATTCCATTTCACAGGTGTTTAATATCTCACTAATTCTAGACATTGCTTATTTTTTCCTTCTTTCAAAACAAAACAGCATACATTTAAGACATCCTCCCTTAATTTTCTTTTTACTGCTTTTTGTACATAAGCTCAATACAACACGTAAATATATACCTCATTTTGTTAGATAGGTTTGACGTCATCTTCTCCAAAGCAAAAGACACACACATTTTATTTTGAAACTTCAAATTCTAGTATAGTATCTGTCATGCAGTATGTAAACAACAATATGTTAAATGAATTATCATTTTGAAAATACATGTCATTACAAATTTGTCTAAACCCATAGAATATACAACACCAAGAGTGAACACTAATGTAAACTATGGACTCTGGGAGATAATGATGTGTCCATGTCGGTTCATCAGCTGTAACAAATATCCCACTCTGCTGGGGGATGCTGATACTGCAGTAGGACACTCACACGTGGAGGCAGGGGACATATGGGAAATCTTTGCATGCTATGTTCAATTTTGCTGTGACCCTAAAACTGCTCTTTAAAAAATAGTCTATAAAACATAAATCACAAAGCTGTTTGCTAGATTTGAAGAGTTCTGCTATCATGTAAACTTAAGCATCATTTTCTTTGAAACATAGACTTTAATAAAAATGAATTTAAAATTGTTTGTAAGATAAGTTCACGCCACACTACCTCTTTTACCATTCCTCAAAATCATGCCCTTTTTTGACATAGAATCCTCTTGGAAATCAACCATGTCATCAGGAAAACCTGTCTAAGCACTCAGGTTGAATTTGTGCTGTCTCAGAAATAGCTGTCAGTCTTCATAAAACGTAGTGCCAGCATATGTAATGGATATAAGAAACTTCAGATGGATGGCTTTGAGCAAAGAAATTAATGGAATGCACCTCCGTTTTCTCCCTGATTCACTACATAGAGCTAACAGCCTACAAGATAAGAAAACATGGCCAAGGGGAAAAATGGAGCTGCATTTACTAATGCTTCAGATAAAGGTCCTGTTATGCGCAGGGGAAATTCATGTGGATCAGTGAAGAATATGAAATGGGATTAATCTCTTCAGAGTAAGCTTTAAAAATACTTTAAAAGATTTACAGGTTTCCCCTCACGAAATTTACTCAAACATCAACCTTTATTCAAACAGTTGGTGCTTTGTATTGAAACTGATTGTATCTGTCTGAAAATTATCCCAGAGATCTTACTGTTATTCCTCAAAGTGATAGAATTGTTTGAAGCAACCCCAAACACCTTTAAATCAGGTGCTTAGAGGGCAAGAAAAGACAGGACATCTGTATGATGCATGCAGGGAAAGCAGATATCTTGCCCCCAAGAAAAATAATCATGGTGCAAAAAAGATAAGACAGACTCCAGCACAGATGGCCCTAATACACTTTTCTACATTTCCAGAAATTAGGCATTGGATTAGAATTGAAAATCTGTAGTCTCTAAGATAAACATTGTGTATTTTAGAATGTAAGGCAGGGAAAGAATTCTTGTGGATATGATATTTACTCACTTCTCTCTGTGTCATTTTTCTTAGACCTATACCTTTTACATTTAGACTGTCCTTTTACATTCACTGTGTTTTTGTCCTTCTCCGTCCCTCCACCTCTACTTTACAATGGCCCATTCAACAAGCACATACTACACAGCTCTACAACATGAAGATGCGATGTGAAAAACTTGAAAGGGCAGAAAACATATGTGTTCCCTGATATTTGAAATCCTGTTATTCAAGGCTGTCATGCAAAGAATTTAAGAAATGAAGAGACTCATATTAGATTATAAAAAAATTTTTTTGGAATAACTTTACAAACTAAACAAATCAGTAGCTACTGTAATTTAAAAAGAGAGAGAGAGAGAACACAGAAAAACTCAAATTTAAAAACAAAAAGGAGATTATCAAGCAACGGAAGTTAGAATATATTAGGCACAATTCTATGTTAATAAATTACATATTTTCAATAAAATAAATAATTTTCTGGAAAACAAAATTGACTAAAAAGAGGCAAATTCCAATCCTAACAATAATATTGGGAGACTTTGAAAAAGTCGTCAGAAGTTCAATTCCATGAATATTGTCATACCTGAGCAGTTCAAATGGCCAATATTTTACATTTCTTTGGAAGAGATCATCCCTCCACTAAGTAAAATGTTGCAGGAACAAAACAAAACAATGGTTTCCAATTTACATAAGGATACATAGCCTTGATATAAACAATATCTAACTATAAAGCAGTAACAGAAAACAAAGACAAAATATTATAGTTGACAACAAAAAGTGAAAATATCTCAGAAACACCATTTATACTGTTAATACACAAAATTTAAACTGGAGACAGTATCTATTGAATATATGAGACAGAATGAATGTGTAAAAATGTTTACTCATCAAAATGAAAATAGTGAATGCTACGATTAGGCAGTGTCAAAAGTATCAAGAAGAAAAAATATAAATTAATAGTGGAAATATATTCAGCCCTACTAATTATCAACTATATTAAAAATTAAAATAACATTAAAATTTTATTTATGATATAGTCAAAGATAGTTTTAAAATCTGACTATGCAGTACCATGGAAAAGGATGCTAGGAAAAAACAATCTTATTTTATTTTTGGAATTGCAAATTGTCTATCCACATTTTTTTAAATGACAATTTCACAGCATACATCAAAATTTAAGTAGATACCATTTGGCATAACAATTAAATTTCTGGAAAATTGACTTAAAGTAATGATTTCAGACATCCACAAATTGCAGTAAAGTGATATTTCCTGCAACATTATTTATAATAAAAATATAAAGCAAGGAAAATGTCTAACAAAACTGACCAGGCACATTATGGAAATTATTAAATATCATGTTTAAAAAGAAAATGTCAATAATGTACTGTTTAGTGATCATAAATTATGAAACCAAAATACACAACTAAATTTCAAAGAAATCATCATATGAGCCAAGTGTGTGTTCGCATAGAAATAAATCTTGCAATATATATAAAAAGTATTAACACTGTCTCATCTTCGGATGGCATTATGTACTTTCCCTATTTTTCTTTATTTTTCAGATTCTCTCCAAAGACAGTACATAACGTTTATATCAAGTATGATGGTAACAGTACAATAACAATAATGAGGGATTAAATTTAAGAAGTGAAATAGGGAGAAAATCCTAACTATAATAGTTGAGAGAATTGTGATACTTCCTCTGCCAACTCATAGGTAAAGGGTTACCTGCTAGCTTTCAGGAGTCATTGAGAAATAGATTTAAACTGGAGTGAAGAGAATCGAGCCGATCCCTGTACAGAGACATTTCCGCTCCACTGCTCCAAGATGAGAACGTTTCCTTTGGTGGCGATGCATCTCCAAAGAAGTCTACTGACATGTTATAAATACTTAGTTCATGGTTGTTTGAACAGAAGTATCAGAGCAGAGTGTAAGGAAAGACACAGCTCTCCCCTCTCGTGAAGATTTTCTAGTTTTTAAAGGCTAATCCAAGGAAAGACTATTTTTATTTCAACATTTGCTATCTAACACTAATATTTCAGACCTATTTAAAAAAATACATCAAATATACCTGATTTGCCACAAATACCAGGAAAATAAAAGTGGGTTGCCAGCGAATGAGATTTCCTAGAGTCAGACACATGATGAGCCAGTCTGCCGTTGACAAATTGGAAGAGTGACGTTAATCCTGTGGGTTGTCAAGTTCTCATTTTCTCTGTGAGCCCCTTTTCTCCCACTGTTATGTCTTCTCTAATTCCAAAGGTAGGAAAAAAAAAAAAAATTACCAAGAGAAAATGAGAATGATGCTAAGAATGTTTTTCCCCTTTGATTTTTGATTAGTGAGTTTATGTGACTCAGTTCTTTTTAGCTATTAGCTGAAAGATGCTCCTTTAGCTTACATAATTCTCATTGAATGTATTTTTTTCCTCCTTGTTTATGGTGCTTTGAGCATAATATATGATATGTACCTTGATAGTGTGTTTTGGAAAATTGACATAATAGTGAATATTGATTTTACTTATAAAATAAGCAAGCTCAAATCAACCAAAAATCATCTGATGTTAACTGAATTATACCTGATTATTTAAACTATAAAATAATAATGCCTTATTTTATGAATCAGTTCATCCTTAAAACTTCCTTGTTATTGATCAAAATGAAAATTTGATTTTATTATTATTTATTTTTAATACTCACCCAAGGATTTTTTTTTTTTCTATTTGAGAGAGAGAGAGAGGATGTGAGAAAGAAACATCGATCAGTTGCCTCCCATATGCACCCTGACCTGGGATCGAACCCATAACCTATGTATGTATCTTGACCAGAAATCAAGCCCATAACATTTTGGTGTACAGGACAATGCTCCAACCAGCTGAGCCCCCCAGCTAGAGCCAAAATGAGGGTTTTTAAAAATAAACACAATTCATACCTTCTGTGTAACAAGCATGAACATTATTTTGGAAGCTAATGAGTTTCATTGTCCCAGCTATAACTAGCCATTTCTTGGTTGTTATTTCCTAGTGCAAATATAAATAAAAGGGAATTTTCAAATTATAACCTTAATAAACAACTATTTAAAGCAATTTCTCTCATTGAAAATAATACAAATACAATTTAATTTTTTTTAAAAATAAGCAGATAAAAATAAAAATAAAGTGTATGCCCCTGTTTCAGATAAAACTCAGCACTAAATTTCCAGCTTGGAAAAACAGGAAATCACAACAGCAAAAATAAAAGGCATTTTCTGGAAACTTTTCTGGTGGTATTATTATTAGAATATTTGCAAATTCTTGAGATCAATCTATTGGAAAATAATAATTTTTCTCAACATATGCACCCTTGAGAATAAGAGACATAAAATGTTGTTGTGTCCTGCACAGCATGGTGACAAATCCTAGACTGTCCAAATCAAGAATGCAGACTGCAAATAAAAAGCCAGAGCATCCTGGAGTGGAGCCCAAGAGATTAAAGTCAGAAAACCCTACACCCCGAGTTATGTTTCTTGGAGAGAAAACTGTGATTTCCTATTGATTTGAATAGATTTTAAAATGCTCTATTCTGGACAGACTTCTTCCATGTAGGGCTCAGAAAAACAGTAAAATTCAGCCATATGGTTATCTTTTGTTATTTATTTATTACAAAATATTTGAACCAGATTTCACAGAAAAACTCAGCTACTCACTGATCCATATTCAGCATTTATCTGAACATTATGAGTCTACTGAGAGAGACTTTTACATATACATCAACTGAAAGAATAGAGTAAAATGGAAAATATGGTCCTTGGAACTTTGATGAGCTCAGTAAAATCTTCAGCTGATGTTAAAGCATTTGGGTGCAATATTTGACAAAGTAGCTATGGCCAGGAACATGGAGGTGATTTTCACCCTCTTTTTTCCCTCTTTTTTCCACATGCTTCTCCAAACCTGGGAGTTATAAAGATACACTCAAAGGAGCAGGACCCCAATGGATGTCACAATATAGAAAAAGATTTCAGAAAAAAATTTTAAAACATTTGGACATTGGGATAACTAAACTGATCTTCTGTTTCTAACCATGATTGTGGAGTCATATTGCATACCTGTTATTTAAATATGTCTAGTAGACCAAAAAAATTAAATTAAATTAAAAAAGCTATGTAGGCAGGCAAGTTTTCTATCCGTTTTTTTAAAACAGAAAAATGTTGAGAATGGGTGACTTTCTATGAAAAGGAAACAGGTCAAGTGTTTTTAAAGGTCAGATTTGATTTTGACAACACCAGAGTATTCTCAACCATGTAAAAGACTAATTGCAAGGGAATATTGTATGCTGTTTGAATCATAGTGATTCTATATTTGGAAGAAAACAAAACATTATTTGTTCCATGTCAGTGCTTTTCAAATGAGGGTTTATCTACATATTGCAGATATGCAGTTCAGTGATAATTTTAAAAATGCAGATAGTCTTAACCACCTGAATGAGCACCTTATAAGTGCCATACAGTTGGAAAATATGAATTTACAATTGTGCTCACAATCACATGTCAAAAAATATAATTTTAAGCCAATAAGAGACCTGTGTCAGTCTACGTAATGGTCAAAGTGTCAAGGTGCCTAAGTTTGAATAGTGCCGTCTCTCAGCCTGCAGGGATCAGTGCAACACAATGAAACTACAAGCACACGCTGCTTGGAGTGAGAGGGAGCTTTGCAAGAGAGCAAAATCTCCAGATCTCTGGACACAGTCTCATTTATTTGTAGATTGGTACCCCCAGGTTACCAGTGGATTTATGTATATTATTTTCTTGAGATGGCATTACTGCAAACCATACACCCTAGCTTTGTCTCTTGCTTTTTTTTTTTAATCCTCACCTGAGGAGATTTTTCCATTTTTTGTTGTTGTTGTTGTTGTTCAGATAGAGTGGGAGGGAGAGAGAGGAAGAGAGAGAGAGAGAGAAACATCGATGTGAAAGGGACACATCAAGTGGCTGCCACCCGCACGACCCAAACAGGGCTTGGGACAAACTGCAACCGAGGTACATGCCCTTAGCGGGAACCGAACCCTGTCTCTCGGGACCACTGGCCAACTCTCTAACTGCTGAGCCAAACCGGCCAAGGCTTTGTCTCTTGCTTTTTACAGAAAGAGACCTTGAAGCCAAAAGATAACAAACCTTTATTCATATGCAAATGAAGCACCCAATACAGCTGGGTTGGCCAGGTGTCCCTCCTCCCCCCCCCCCCCCACACACACAGCCTGGGCCAGGATTCCGAGAATGTATTAACACAAGGTTGAGAGTACTTAACATAAGGTTACAAAACGTTCATCTTCCAACCCCCCAACTCCACAGAATAAAGAAAGGAAATGTTAGAAATGAGTTGCTACACAGTATAAATAAGACAATATCAAAGAATTCCTGTTTGACCGTCATTACCATATTTCTGTTACTTACAGCAATTTAGTTTCAGCAAAAATGCATCATTTATTATAACATGAAATTATTTAAATTTTCTGAGGTTGACTTGCTAAGAGACGACACACACCCAAAAAACCTTTGAAGGATCCCATCCACATCAGAGAATTTGCTGAGAAGGAGAGAAGACTGAAGGAAATGTGCAGGAGTGCAGCATGCCCTGTTCTTCATTCTATCCTGCTCTCCCAGCGCAAGAGACAAGGGGAAGAACAAGTGCCCTGCTGTGATATTTGGGGCAATATTTCCAGAATGCAAGATTGGCCTTTTATTTCCTGTTAGAAATTTGATGAGCTGCGAAAAGCCACACCCTGTTTACAATTAGAGCAGAGCACTGGATATTTCTTTAATATTTAGGAGGGAGATGGATGCTTGGCACCAGTTTGGATGAATCCAAAGGTTTGAGGCTGGTTAGAGTGCCTTTGAGGGCTGAATGGGGATAGAGGGCATAACAGAAAAGTTTGACAATTCAGAGCTTGACAGAGTGAGGTGGTGAATTCTCTCCTGGAGAGTGGACACTCAGAAGCTAGTAAGGCTAGGATGAACTAGAAAGAACCTTGTTAAAACACACCAGGAGTGTTATATGAGGGTAGAGTTGCCAGTTCTTTGCAGCATATATTATCAGGATCAGAGAATGGCACAGTGTATAGCAGTCAGGTAGGGCTTTGCCTTTTCCTTCTATACACCACCTCCATGCCCCAGAAGGAAAGGCAATAACAGCAGCAGATTAAGAAATAGGCCATAAAGCAGGGAAAGATAGAACAGAACACGCTCCCTTCTCTAGGGGTCTGCAGTATTGCAGTTCAGGACTAAATGGGAGAAGGAGGCACACACACAAAAATTAAGCTAATTAATATTACTTAGTAGTTAGCCAATCTGCATTAAATCATATTAGTTAATTTAATTAATATTGAATTAAGAAGCTGAAGTTTTTATTTAGCTTCGAATTAGATATACAAATTATATTTCCCTCCAGGACCATTGAAGAACACTTTTAAGGAACACTTACATAATTTTAAAATTACAACAAAATTGGAAGTACAAGTAATTTTTCCTGGATCATTTGAAAATAAACTGCTGATGTGATGTCTCCTCACTGTCAAATACTTGAGCATGCAATTTCTCTGAACCAGGACATTTTCTACATAAATGTAATACAGCGATTGAAATAAGGAAATCAATGCTGATAGATATATGACTAACATCAAATCCTTAGACTCTACTGAATTTTTCCGTTATCCCAGTATTGCCCTTTATAGCCAAAAGATCCAATCCAGGAATACACATTGCATTTTGCTGTTGTGTCTCTTTAATGCCCTCCAATCTGGGAGAGATTCTCTTTGACTTTGCTGACCTTGACACTTTTGAAAATTATAGGCAAGTTATTCTGCAGAATGCTCTGCAATTTGGGTTTGTCTCAAGATTCCTCATGTTAAGATTCTGGTTATGTATAGCTGGCAGGAATGTTACAGAAGTGATATTCTCGTCTTCACAGTACACTCAATCATGTAGTACATAATTTCAACGTGTTCCATTACTATGATGTTACCTTTGGCCATCTGATTAAAATTGCATTGAACTTTCTAGCACTTAAAAGTGGTATCATTCTAATACCAGAAAGTGACTGGGAAATTGTGTGCAATATGCCATCAAGAGCTATGAAAGAAAATCTAATAGAGTCTGTTTAAGGCAAGAGTGAAAGCTGGAATAAAGGCATTATCTATTTGTACTCTGTAGAATCAAACAAGAACAAATCAAGGTAAATCAAAGCAATTCAATCCAAAATCAAGAGATACTTGTTTTGGTTTTAATTGGTAGTTTTATAACTATTAAAGATTTATATCTTATTTATTCTGTTTATGATATACTTATGTAAATAACATTAGTGACATAAAATCAATTTTAAATACTGAGATCTGTAAGAACATATTTTTAAGGGTCTATACATAATTCAAGTTTAGAGGAAAGTAAAAACAATGAACTATTAACATCAATTTATATTACAGACAAAAATGTTGAGTTTCAGAAAGGTAGAGGAACTACAGAAATCTTACTGCTCAAAACTGGTTCTCAATCACCCAAAAAACAATCTTCCACTTGTGCCAAAATCCCTCCTTTCTCTCCTATCAAGGTTGGGGTAGATAGTAATAATATTCATAATCTTAATAACAGCAACATGTATTGACTGACACTATGTGCCAGGAATTAGCCTAAGTATTCTGCATATCATTTCCTTTCCTTCTCATAACAATCCTATGAAGAAGGTCTTAAAGGTATCTCAATTTAGTCAAGATTGGGCACATTCAAGTATGGCCACAGACAGTATCTCAATTTAAAAAGTAAGGAAACTGACTTTCGGTCAAGATGGCAGCATAGGTAAATGTGGTATCACCTCCTCCCACAACTACAACAAAATTACAACTAAACTACAACACAACCATCATTTAGAATTGCCTGACATCGAGCTGAATGGAAGTCCTACAACTATGAAATTAAAGAAGCAGCCACATCGAGATGGGTAGGAGGGGCAGAGGTGCGGACAGGCTGGTCCCACACCCACGTGTGGTGGATACAAATCAGGAGGACACCTCGGCTCTGAAAGTCCTCCTTGAGGAGTGAGGGGTCCCAGTCCCACACCAGGCACCCAGCTCAGGGTCCCAGTGCCAGGAAGAAAAGTTCCCATAACTTCCGGCTGTAAAAACCAGCGGGAACTGAGGCTGAGGGAGGCTGAGGCTGCTGGAGCCCCAGGCAGCTCCTTCTAAAGGGCCCAAGCATGTACTTCCTAGGACTTGCTCCCTCTGAGCTCCCAGGGGAGGCAGCTTGAGGGGCACCAGAGACATACAGGGAAGAACTGAGCTGTTTGGCCTTGGGACGAGAATTGGAGAGATAGCTGTCTCCTGGACAGACGACCTGGTAGAGACTGATGTTCCTTTGGTGAGCTCTTTCCTGGGGTGGCAGACAGCTGCCAAATCTGGGACTCCAGCAACCTGGTTCACACTGTGTGACCTGCCCTAGTGATTCCCTGAGGTCCTGCCCCACCCAACTTTCAGGGCCACCCAAGCTGTTTCCAAAGGCTAATTTACCATAGGATTGGCCTATCTTGGATCCTGCTTCAGAGTTTCCTCAAATCTCTCAAACAAGCAGCATCTGGTCTCAGCGAGCCCCATACTTCTTGTTAAGTGGCCCCAGGCCTGGCACTAGAAGCAGCCAGTCTTGGTTCACAACTTGGCTTTTCCTGGGCACCTCCAAGCCCAGCATGAGAAACAGCTATCTGCAGATCACTTTGTAGCTTATTCTGGGCGGCCTCAGATGGAACACGGGCAGTGGCTGACTTTCCCCCAGGGCCAGCACACCCAGTGGACAGCTTCAGACCACATTGAAACACCACCACCCAAGCACCTCCACAAGTGATACACTCAATGAGTGGACTCAGTGGGTACCAGAGCCCTGATGAAGTAAGTCTTGCCCTGTGGGAGGGGCCCTACACAGTTGATCCTCCAAGGTAGTCAGAGGCCAGTGATGAGTGGGCATAGCCAGTCCTTGCAGCTGATCAGCCTGAGTAAATCCCTCCCATTGACATGCCAACAGAATTTAAGACTCAATTACAACAGAAGGGTGTACAGTCCATGTGAGGTTGGAGGGTTGGAAGATGGATGTTTTTAACCTTGTGTTAAGCACTCTCAACCTTGTGTTAATGCATTCTTGGAATCCTAGCCCTGGGGGTAGAGGGGGGGGGAACCTGGCCCACCTACTAGGTGTATTGAATGCTGAATTTGCATGTGAATAAGGGTTTATTATCTTTTGGCTTCAAGGTCTCTTCCCATAAAAAGCAAGAGACCAAGCTAGGGTGTGTGTTTGCAGTAATGCCATCTCCAAGAAATAATTTACTTAAATCTACTTGTGAGGGAGGTACCAATCTGCAAATAAATAGGACTGCATCCAGAGATCTGGAGCATTTGCTGCCTTGCAAAGTTCCCCCTCACTCTAAGCAGCATGTGCTTGTAGTTTCATTGCATTGCACCAATCCCAGCAGGCAAGTCCACACAAGAGGTGCTCCTTGAGGGCCCAGCTGGGGTGACCAGGGAGACTGTGCCACTGGATCCGACAAGACACCTACAACAATATGCCACCCTACAAAGCCTAGTAGACATAGCAACTCTTCCTAATACATAGAAATAATCACAGGGAAGCAGCCAAAATTAGGAGACAAAGAAACATGTCCCAAATAAAAGAAAAGAACAAAACTCCAGGAAAAGAAATAAACAAAATGGAAATAAGCAATCAATCAAATGCAGAGTTCAAAACACAGGTTATAAGGTTGCTCAAGGAACTTGGTGAGACATTCAAGGGACTTAGTGAGACCTTCAAGGAACTTGAGGAGACCTCCAAGGAACTTAGTGAAAATATAAACAACATAAAAAAGGACCAGTCAGGAATGAAGGATGCACTAACTGAAATAAAGAATAATGTACAGAGAATCAATAGTAGAGTAGGTAAAGCCAAGAAGCAAACCATCAATTTGGAATATAAGGAAACAGAAAAGACCCAATCAGAACAGTAAAAAGAAAAAAATCATCCAAAAAAAAAAAAAAGAGCATAGTGTAAGGGACAACTTCAGGTATGCCAACATTTGCATCAGAGGGATGCCAGAGGGAGAAGAGAGAGAACAAGAAATTGAGAACCTATTTGAAAAAAAAATGACAGAAAAATTCCCTAACTTGGTGAAGGAAACAGACATACAAGTCCAAGAAGCACAGAGAGTCCCAAACAAGTTGAACCCAAAGTCATCCACACCAAGACACATCATCATTAAAATGCCAAAGGTTAAATAAAAGAAAGAATCTTAAAAGCAGCAAGAGAAAAGCAGTCCGTTACCTACAAAGGAGCTCCCATAAGACTGTCACCTGATTTCTCAAAAAAAACTTTGCAGACCAGAAAGGAGTGGCAAGAGATATTCAAGGTAAAGAAAAGCAACGACCTATAACCAAGATTACTCTATCCTGCAAAGCTATCATTTAGAATTGATGGACATATCAAGAGTTTCCCAGGCAAGAAAAAGCTAAAGGAGATCATCACCACCAAACCAGTATTATATGAAATGTTGAAGGATCTTCTTGAAGGAGAAGAACAAAAATATGAACAATAAAATGGCAATTAACACATATGTATCGACAATTGAATCCACAAACAAAATGAGCAAACAGAACAGAAACAGACTCATAGATACAGAGAACTTTTTGGTGCTTGCCAGATGGGTGGGGGCTTGGGGAATGGGTAAAAAAGGTGAAGGAATTAATAAGTACAAATTGGTTGTTAGACTGATGAACCTCAAAGGGAAGGGGGGAAGGAGGGCGGGATGAGATAAACCAAAGAACTTCTATGTATATATGCATAACCAATGGACACTAACAATAGTGTGGGGAAGGCAAGAGGGGGGCAGGATTGGGGAGGAGGGGGTGAATGGGAAAAGAAAGGGCGGACATCTGTAATACATTCAACAATAAAGATGAGTTTAAATAAATAAATAAATAAATAAAATGAAAGAAAACTGAGACATGAAAAAAAATAAAAGGAATTTCCCAAGGTTACATCGTTTCTAAGTGGTGAAGTCAGTATAGGAATACTGCTAGAACTGCTGTTACTAACTGCCATCCACACTGCCCTTCTGCCGACCCTCATGAATTCTGCTCAGATAGTTCTTAGTGCTCTGTGTTGAAATTATGTGTATGTTCCCTCTCTCTCTTTCTCTCTCTCTCACTTGAGTATAAACTCAAGGATGAGATCTGTCGTTTTCATCGTTTAACATGTGTCTAACATGACGTCAGTAAATATTGTACCTGAATTAATTAACTGAAATTACTGAATGAAGGGAAAGAGGAAAGAATGCTAAGTGAGGAAATCAAGATGCAGCTGGATATTAGAAATATGAAACTCTGACCACAGTAACAAAGGTTCTAGTTTGTGAAAAAATCCGAAGGGCCAAATGAAGGGTTGAGTTCCTATGCCCTCGGCACAAGACTCCGAGGAACTGGATCGGAGGATGGAAATGTTCAACTCCATAAACCAGATACAGAAACGATGGCACTAGGAAGGAAACAGCATGAATGAAGTGGGAGATGGTGAAATGACAGCAGGATTTAGAATTAAGTATAATGGTTGTTTTCCACTGCGCAGAGTCAACTTGGGGGACGCTGAATAGGTAGCTGCAAGGACTGTAGCCATGATTCAGATGAAGCGTGAAGCTATTTGAATGGTGGAGACCACAGCTGTAAGATAAACAAGCCTATTGTTTTAATAGCATGGGTTTGACAATACATTCAGTCAAAATATGCAGTCCTATCAGTTTGGTAATTTTGCCTAAACTGACGTAATTGGTTGCCTAAATTGACTTGAAAACTTTTGAACAAATTTGTGTTCATACAAATATATAACCAAAGATCTGAGACTTATTGAATATATCTATGTGTTAGCACATCTATTAAGAAAATTAATGTACCCTTGGGGGAATGTGTAGCTCGCAGCAGGTGTTTTGCTACTAGCAACAAATTATTATATTGCTACTAAACATTCTGTGTAGTTCCTGCTTTACTTAACTGATGAAGAATGCTGCGGGGATGGAAGAATATGTATTGCATTCTAGTACGCTCTGGCTCAAAAGCAAATTTTAAAATACCCAGTTCGAAAGCCTACTGACAACCAGTTTGGAAGTGTGTTGAATCCTGTTCTACATAGCACTGCTAAAGCAGCTGAAAGGAGGAAACGGGCTGAGTCATTAAAAGTCAGGGAGATGAAAATAAAAAAGAAAGCTGGTTGCGGAAGCTGCACCAGTCCATTGAGGAGCTTGTCACAGAACACAAGAGGTCTGGCTGTGAATATAAAAACCTTCGGCAATCCTGACTAAATCTAAAAACCAAATAAACAACATAGGAAAATATAGCTTCCATTATTAAATGGCAAACAGTTCTTTCCAAAGAGCAAAGGGGCACATTTCCTGCAGTTGAATTGCTGCACCAGCAGTTAGCAGCCTTGGGGTTAGGGCAGCAAAAATAACTGCCTTGGGATCTGATCACCCACTGAGGCTCCAGCATCTGCAGCAACCAATCTGAGGACCTGTTCCAGGGCTTGCTAGTTGGAAAAGACTAATTAATGAAGACCATCAGAGACAGGGAGTTAATGTGGAGCTTGGTCAACTGTGGGGTCATTTTTCCTGGAGTGAAAAAGATTTCACACCGAAGAATAAATTTCAGCATTCTTTATTTCTTAGGATAGAAAACAAATCATTATCGCATCGACACCAACACCTTCAGCGGAAATATGAATACTTGTTTTGTATTAAAGATATATGAGAGTATGTGCTATTTGTCTTTTGAAAGTACCTGCCTTTGACGACAAGGTCCCTGCTTTTCTTTAAGTCTGATGAGAGCCTAGGTATTGGCAGGGCAGGTAGCTCTTATAAATATTTGAATGATTTCCCTGGTCCTTGAATTATTGTCACTGGATGAAAAGGAAATATTGATGCCTAGAACTCTCCCCAGAAATCCCTGAAAGGCAGCAGCTCCTCCAGAGAAATCTGTCTGGCTCTCACACAGAGCTTCGAGTCTGTGGTTTTCAGCACTGAAAGCAGAATATGAAAATGCTGAAAGGGGGATGGGGCCATCGCTCCTCCACTGACAATTCGTGAGCTATGGTTAGGGCATGAGGCACAGCACAGTGCTAGGCTGAAATTTCAACCCCTGATTCCACAAATCACCCAACGAGCTTGTGCCTGGTGGTTGTAGCTCTGAATTGCTGTAACAGAGAAGCAGCTACTTGTTTACTTTTGTGTTGATGGAATGGAAAACAAATCCAGTTAGCCAAATATGCTTAGCTCTTCCTTTTCTGATTTCAGTGTTTAGGAGGATTACGTAAACACAACCTATAAGTAGCAAATAATCATCCCAAGAATATTTTTCTTAAATCTACTCAAAATAACACAATATACTGCTTTTTTTTTTTTTTTTACATGTTGTTTAATTGACACAAACGACTCCCACTGCTTAATAGTTCTGCAATATGCTTTTTTTGCATTCAAGACTGTGTTTAAGATTGGCCCATGTTGATACCTAGGCTGACCTGGCTGTCTAGCTTGCTGACAGTGAAGCAGCCCCGGCTTTATTAAAAGATAATTGGGTGTCATAACTCCAAACCAAGAAACTCAACTACACAACAAAGGCAGCCACACAGCCAAGTTCCCAAGCCAAGGCGGAAGTGAGATGTGTCAGTAAAGCCCTCCCAGCCACTGCGGACACTGCTGCTCATGAGCTGCTCTCTGAGACTTTGCATCCTAATCGTGACAGGAAGGATTTGAGGCATTTCAGCTTTAAAAGTCCTAGACACAGACAGCAGGATGGTGGTTACCAGAGGGAAGAGGGCTAAGGGGATACTAAAGGGTAAAAGGGCCCAAATATGTGGTGACAGAAGAGAATTTGACTGTGGGTGGAAAGCACACAATGCAATATGCAGATCATGTATCACAGAAGTCTACGCTTGAAACCTATATGATCTTATTAACCCATGCCACCCCAATAAAGTTAATTTTTTAAAAAAAGAAAATAAGTCCTACCACATTTTTCCTCCCTTGAACCAATCCAGCATAGTTTATATGCTATATTGGATTGGGTCCTTCCTTGTAATAAAAATAACTTCTACTCGGCACTCAGGCTTTGGCCTGTGAGTTTTTATTTTCTAGCTCTAATTTATTATGCATGTTGTATTATATCCCTTGGTATAAATCTTTCAAAATTCATTTCTCTATCTACTAATGGATATTTGGGATTATTTTCATTTTTAAACTACTATTGCAAATAATGCTACAATGGAAACTCTTGCTCATGTCTTCCTGTGTATAACAGCACAATGATGTGATAACAAAATCAGCCCCAACAATCAAAAGAAGTTTGTGTCAGTTATTCAGTTAAATGCTCAGCTAACATTAATGTTTTATCCTCTTAAACAACCACCCTAACCCCTTTACAGATCTACAAAATCAGAGTCTTGCAATATTTGTCCTAAATAAATAATGTGAGTTTCCTTGTTTATAAATATATATGGTAGACCTCTTTTCAAATATGTAATTAGTTTTCTTTTAACAGTTCATTTCTTGTGAATATACACGTTCTCAACTGTGGATCACCAAGAAATGTTTAAATCTATGTGTGTGTATGTAGGGAATAGGAAACTACAAATCTTCAATTTATTCAGACTTCTTTTTAAAAACCTCTATATTTTAAAAATGTTAAGTAGAGAAACTTTTATTTAAAAATCTCAAAACTCAACAGTAAAGAAACAAAGAACCCAATTAGAAAATGGTCAAAAGTCATAAGGAGATATTTCACTTAAAAGAATATACAAATGGCAAATAAGTCCATGAAAAGATGCTTAATATCATTAACTAGCAGGGAAATGCAAAATAAAACCAAAATGAGATTTAGTTTTTAAATTATTTAGCCCTGGCCAGTTGCTCAGTGGTTAGAGCATTGGTCCACAAACCAGAGAGTCCTGCGTTTGATTCCCACTAAGGGCACGTACCTCAGTTGTGGTTCATCCCCGGCCCGGTTGGGGCCGTGAGGAAGGCAACCAGTCAATGTGTCTCTCTCATATCAATGTTTCTCTCTCTCTCTTCTTCTCTCCCTCCTGCTCTATCTAAAGATGAATGCAAAAAAAAGTCCGCGATGAAGATTAAATAAATAAATTTATTGAATTAATTGGGGTGAAAAAGCCTCTAATTTTGATGTTTAAGAAAATTAGGCATGTCTTCCCCACCCCAAGTTCCTAAGCTTTCTCCTTTCTGCATTGAAATTCTTTTAAAAGTAGTGTTTAAAAAATTATAATTCTAAGTCTTTGGCCTTTTTTCATAATAAAGTATACCTGGCCAGGCTAGTGTGGCTCAGTGGTTGAGTGTCGACCCATGTACCACGAGGTCACTGGTTCGATTCACAGTCAGGGCACAGGCCCAGGTTGTGGGCCCGGTCACCATTGGGGGACATGTAGGAGGTGGCCAATCAATGTTCTCTCTCATCGATGTTTCTGTCTCTCTCTCCTCCCTTGCTCTGTCTCTAAAATCAATAAAGAAAAAAAAATTTTTTTTTAAAGTATACCTGAAAATGGAATTTTTGATACTAGCTATGGACATATTTAAATATGGTAGTTACTATCAAAGTAATCAAAGTTTTGGTCTCATTTATGAATGAGAGTTTCCATTTTCTTTCCTCCTTACTACACTGGCTAGTTAAACAGTTTTTAGCAATCTGGAGCAACAGAAAAGTATTTCATTGTAATTTATTTTGTAAATTATTATTAATAATAAATCTAGAGATATTTTACATATGTTTATTAGCCATTCAAAGCCTTTGCCTATTTTCTATAGGTTGGTTTGCCTTTCTCATATTATTTTATAGAAATTATTTATCTTGGATATCTATCATTTGTGATCTAAGTTGTAAAATAACTTATACAATCTACCACTTGTCTTTTAATATTACTGATGGTCTTCTGAATTTTTTATTTTAAATTTATCCATATTTTTTTGTAATTTGTATTTTATTGTGAATTTATTTAAGAATTATAAGTATTTTCTTCTAATAAATTTAAAGTAAAATAGATGTGCTATATATGTGTTAGAAAGAGACAGAAGAGTAGATAAATAACTTGATTCCAGAAAGATCAAAATAATTGCTTCATTTAAAAAATAAATAAATGTAATATGCCCTCAGTTGCATTTAATATTATTTATATTTCTTTTATTTCTTTGTCCCTTTGATAGTCAAATTAATGTTTCAAACTATATTTTCATCTATTGTTAAAATAATTGAAAATTTTGTACATTTATGACCGAGTTTATGTAAATTATGCTTATGTTTATTTTCATTGAGACATGTGTTACTTTTATTCTGTAATATACTTTATATCACGGGCTTTTATCTTCTACTTTTTCTTCCTGTAATCACTTTGCTGTCTCTGAAGAGAAGGAATTAGGAGAGAGGTAAAGGCAAAAAGATCTCCCTTGATGAGTACCATTGTAGTCTACTCTTGATGGCCTTTGAGTGTGACTGATAATTGATGTTGATGATTTTGTGACTAATAACTGATGTTGATAATTTTGTCGAGCTCTTATTTAGGGGGTTCATTCAGAACCTATTCCCAAGAATCCATTTCTGAGGCACCATCACCTACAGTTTTCTAAAATGGGACATTTTGTCTGGCCAGAAAGTTATTGCTCTTTACTCAGCTGTTGGCTTCTGTTCGGCACCCCACACAAACTCTATCGTTGGGGCTCTCACCACTTCAGACTTCCTCTTGGAATGAGGGAGTTCAGAGGAAACACATACTTGCCTCCATAGCCCCCTCAAACTCTATAGATTGTTATGTAATGCTGGCTCTGCCACCACAGGTCTGTCCTCATCAATCTCTCATCTGTAAAATATTTTCCCAAATTTCAAGAAACAAACTAATTTAATTCCCTGAATGGTATAAAGAGCCCATTATTTGTTGCAGCCTTATACATAGAGTGTCCTATGAATGAATTAAAAGAATCTATGTTTCCGGTTGGTTATACATTTTTACATAAAACTAATATTTTCTTGTTGTTTTAGCCAAATCTCTATTAAGAAATTTGTCTGCAAGATCTCTTAATTTGAACCAAAGTTTGATATACCTATTTCTCATTATTCTAACCATTGTTGCTGTACATGTTTTGGGGCTGCACTGATATTGTGCAAATTATGTATGTAATGACTATACTTCTTGATCTAAGAGTCTTTTTGCCAATAAATATTACCCTTTTTTATTCTTATTACATTTATACCCTCATCCTTAGTTGGAGTATTAAAATAAACACTTCACGTTTCATTCAGATTACCTTCTTCTCCTCTTTATATCTTTGTTCAAATGCCACTTTTTCAACAAGGTCTTTCCAGGCCCATGTTCTAACACATTGCTATGCCCTACCCTTCCTCTCCACTTCACTTTCCAGATAGCGTTTATCCCCTTTCACAATCCTATAGGATTTCACTATTCCTTTGGTTTGCTGTCTGTCTTCTCTGAGTTTAAAGGTCAACAACATTCTGAGCAGGTATTTTGTTGGTTGTGCTCCCTGCTGTGTTGGCACCTAGAAGAGGAGCTGACACTTAGAAGCCTTCCATAAATATTTGTTGAATGATGAATAAATAAACGATTCCATTTCCTTTTGATTTGTGCAGATCTTGTTCATACTGTCAGTTATTTACATGTTTGTTTGAAGGCCCTTCTGCATTCTGCTGTGAGTAGGAAGAGACTGAAAGTCTGCAAATGAGATTTCCCAGGATCTCTTGCCAACTGGTTTCTTGTCAAATTCTGCTACTGGGAACCTGATAGGAATTTGTAAGCTGGAAGAAGGAATACTTCTCATCTGGCTCCTCTCTTCTAGTAACTTTCAGTGGGGGCACCTGTATGGGGTGACAGGGCAGTAGCGCTATGACAGCCCCATGTGGCAGCATGGGGAGCAGCCAGGAGTAGGCTGTGGTTCTTGCACTGGCCCAAGGGGCAGCCCTTTGGATCTTGACCAGGATGTTTTCTCTTTTGGAAGAACTGGTTTTTAACTTTCTGTTTCTATGAATTTTTATAACTTTCATGTTTATTTCTATTATTCTTAACCACTTCTTACAAAGTTAACAATCTGAGTTTAATTGTCTTACTGCCTATCATAAGTTTTTTAAAAGTAAGCTTTTAAATTTTATTTCTTTCTTTTTAATTTATCTTATTGTTGAAAATATTACAGATGCCTCTCCTTTTTTCACCATTGGCACCCTCCTCCCAGCTCCTGCCCCCACCCCTGCCTTCACCGCACTACTGTCTGTGTCAATTTGGTTATGCTTATAACATATAAGTTCTTTGGTTTACCTCTTCCCATCTCCCAACACCCCTCCCTCTGAGGTTAAATTTCACTTCTTTAATTACTATTATCAATCATTTAAATGATTTACTCATGTAAGAATAATATTTTCAACTATTATGTAGTATAGCTATGATTTGAACCCATGGCTCTCTGAGCATAATGCCCCTGCTCTGAGTTTCACTTTTTTTTTCTCAAAAATTTTGGAGGGCCCTGGCCGGTTTGGCTCAGTGGTTAGAGCATCGGCCTGCGGTTCGGAGAGACCCGGGTTCGGTTCCCGCTAAGGGCACGTACTTCGGTTGCTGTTTGTCCCCGGCCCTGGTTGGTCGTGCGGGTGGCAGCCACTCGATGTGTCCCATTCACGTCGATGTTTCTCTCTCTCTCTCTTCCTCTCTCTCCCTCCCACTCTATCTGTACAAAAAATGGAGAGAAGTCCTCGGGTGAGGATAAAAAAAAAAAATTTTGGAGGAAAGGACAGATGAGTCTGAGATGGACATGTGATGACAGAAGCAGAGATGAGAGTGAGCAGGACTATAAACCAAAGAATGAGAGTGCCCTGGAGAAATTGGAAGAGGCAGGAAATGGAGTCTTCCCTAAAGCCACCAGAGAGAACGTATCCTCAACAATTTTATATCTCTTTCCTTTAGAACTATAAGATAGTACATTTTTACTGAGAACTTTGTGATAGTTTGTTACAGCAGCAATAGAAACAAACACACTACTCCCTGGTGATGGTCTTACCATGGCATACCATATACTGGCCTTTACAGGTTGGGGTTGCTTGGTTGAAAAAGAAAGAATTTCTCCCTCCTGTATGCATAAGGGTTCTCACTCCTTGTCAGTGTGGGATTCAGCTACTGTTCCATCACTTTTTAATGCATAAATGTTATTTTCAGAGTCACCACAATTCTATGATAATCCTCAGAATTTTCAAAGTGTGTTTCTATTTCCAATTTGTCAGACCTACCTATTCCTGCCTTACAAAATGTCATTAACCCCTTAAAGATTGCAGATAGTACAACCGAAGATCAAATGTTCAGTTTGCTTCCAACCTGTCACCCATGTAACATCTAGGACATGCAGACAATCCTCGGCTCATCCCCAAGGTGGGCACACTCCTCCAGCCCTGTTTAAAGCACGTGGCTAAAATCAAAACTCCTGCCCCAGTTTCATATCTGCAACTGCCTGTCTTGGATGTTATCATTTCTCAAGGTTCCAAGGAGGATAGCTCCCTGAGTGGCTGCTCTCCTCTAAATGGCCACACTCAGTTTTGGGTTACCAAAGAGTAAAACATTTTAGATTTGCTCATTTTTTATCTTCCTTTGGTGTGTGATGGCTAGATAAGGACTAAGTTTGCTGTCAGATGCATGCTTACTTCAGGACCACTGGCCACGTGCAAGGTCAGCCCACTGATTCCATCCATATATAACACCTAGCAATGCCCTTTCCTGTTTCCAAGACATGGCCAAGGCTACTCTGTCCATTCATCTCTCTGAATCTTAGGAGAGTTTAAGATGTCTGTCCTTTGCCTCTAAGGAACATTCCAAGTTTCTTATGAAAAGTTGCTGAATTCCTTCCCTGAAAATATCAATCTCTATGCAGCAAAATTTATTTTTATTATTTTTTAAATTTATTAATTTATTTTTGTCACAGATGTTTCTCCTTTATCCCCCACTGATTGCCCCCTACCCCTCCCTCCCCTTCCTGTCCCCAGCTTTGTTGTCCATGCCCATTGTTCATGCATACATGCATATAAGTTCTGTGGTTTATCTCTCTCCCACCACCCCCTCTTCTGGGGATTGTCAGTCTGTACCCCACTTCCACATCTCTGGGATTACCCCATTCCTCAGACTGTTATGTTCATTATAGTCCACAAATAAGTGAGATCATATGATACTTGTCTTTCTCTGACTTGCTTTGCTTCGGATAATACTTTCCAGGTCCCTCCATTTTGTCTCAAAGGATAAGAGATCTTTTTTTCTCACAGCTGCATAGTACTCCATTGTGTATATGTACCACTGCTTTTTTATCCTTTTCTCTACTGATTGACATTTGGACTGTTTCCAGATCTTAGTTATTGTAAATAGTGCTGCTATGAACACAGGGGTACATATATTCTTTCTGATTGGTGTTTCAGTCTTCTTAGGGTATAGTCCTAGAAGTGGGATCACTGGGTCAAATGGTAGTTCAATTTTTAATTTTTTGAGGTAACACCATAGTGTTTTCCATAGTGGCTGCACCAGTCTGCATTCCCACCAGCAGTGTACTAGAGTCCCCTTTTCTCCACACCCTTCCCAACACTTGTTGTTTGATGATTTGTTGATGGCAGCCATTCTGACAGGTGTGAGGTGATACCTCATTGTTGTTTTAATTTGCATCTCTCTGATGATTAGTGATGTTGAGCATTTCTTCATATGTCTCTTAGCCATTTGTATGTCCTGTTTGGAGAGGTGTCCATTTAGTTCCTCAGCCCATTTTTCAACTGGGTTCTTTGTCTTCCTTTTGTTGAGTTGTATGAGTACTCTATATATACTGGAAATTAACCCCTTATCTGATATATCATTGGCAATTATGCTCTCCCATAGAGTGGGTTGCCTTTCCATTTTGATGATTGTTTCTTTTGCTGTGCAGAAGCTTTTGAGTTTGATGTGTTCATTTTATCCTTTGTTTCTGTTGCCTTAGGTGATGTATCAGTGAAAATTCTGCTGCATATGATGTCTGAAATTTTGTTACCTACATTTTCTTCTAGGATTTTTATGGGTTTATGAGTCACATTTAAGTCTTTTATCCATTTTGAGTTTATTCTTGTATATGGTATACATTGATGGTCTAGTTTCATTTTATTGCATGTAGCTGTCCAATTTTCTCAACACCATTTATTGAAGAGGCTGTCTTTACTCCACTGTATGCTCTTGCCCCCTTTGTCAAATATTAATTGAGCGTATTGCCTTGGGTCCATTTCTGGGTTCTCTGTTCTGTTCCACTGGTCTATATGCCTGTTCTTGTATGCACCAAATTTTAAAAGGATAATTAAAATTAAATTGGATTCACTGGCCACCCTGTCAAATATACATAGATATTGTCAGGATGACCTTCAAAGGAGTTTCTTTGACCACTCAAGTCTCAGAAATATTTTGAGTATAAATTGTCCTCACAGTGTTTGCTGGTCCCTCTTCTCTCACTGGGATACACACTGGGCCTCAGGGCCTGGCCAAGAAACAGAGTTCTTACAACTTCATTTTTCTGTTAGAACTCCATGTTGAATTCTGATGCTTCATCTTACAAAAAGAAGATCAAATACAATTAAATATGAGATTTGAAATTTCTTTTAACAATGCAAATAAACAAATACCACATGATCTCACTTATTTGTGGAATATAATGAAAAAAACAAGCTGATAAACACAACAGACCCGGAAAGATAGGAAAGACTGACAAACCTCAGAGTTGGGGGGAGGGACGAGATAAACTAAAGAATTTGTATGCATGTATGCGTAATGAATGTACATAGACAACAGTGCTTGGGGGGGGATAGAAAAGAGGGTGTCTGTGGGCCGGGGTGAAGGGTGCGGGGGAAGGAGAAACTTCTGTAACAAAAATAAACTAAAAAGAAAAAATCAAAAACATCTAAAGGGTTTACATTTTTTTCATCACTCAGGAGCTCTCTCTTTCTCAGTGTTTCCAAGCTTAGTGGAATTAATATCCCAGTTAGTTTATAAGCTTTGCGTACACAATAAACATAGTACTTCATGATATTAAAGTAAATTTTAATTATGTCAATTTTATATTCATAAATTTACAGGCAACATCTTACACATTCAAAAACTTTTTACCTTGTAGGGATACTTATAAAATAAATAGTTCCTTTTGAAAAAACTCAGTTGAATATTTCACTGCTATCTTGCATCACTAATTGATGAAAAATAAACCACATCAAGAGCATTGAAAGATAATGTTTTCTTTATGGTCCTTTTTCTCTTTTATCAAAATAATGTCACATTGTTTTCATAGCACTAAATAGTAAATATGATGAGGCCTATGAAAGAAACACACACTATACATTCCACTTTTTTATAGTTTTAAAAGGAACACGGTATTGAGCTATATAGACTCTATATCAGTTTCTCATAGTAAATGTGCATGTACCAGTCCCAATCTTCTTCACTGGAATATGGCTTAGGACATTTATTTTTAATACTTGTACATAATATAGATAATGTAAAATTATAAATTAATATGATATAGATCTATATGTGTAGTATATTTTTCAATACTCAGCATATAATGTATGTATATATATTATATACATATAAATTATATATTTAAATATATTTATGTATATATGACATATATATTTTATATGCTGAGTATTGAAAAATATGTTTATATACATACACATACATTCATACATATATAATCTTGACTACCTGCCTTAGACTGATGGTTAATACAGATATCAAAAATATATATTTTTTGTTTTGAAACTTTGCTACTTACTTGTTTTATGGTTTTTAATGTATTGGTTTTCCATCTTCTCTATACTTAGCAAGGCTGTCTGTTGTGGTGGGAAATACATGGACAGGTGAGGTGTGAAAAGCTGGACTTAAGAGAGCTCTGCCCCATCAGTTGTGTGATCCTCAGCCATTTACTTATATCCCTCTTAAACTGAACGGTCAGCTTCCTAAACTGAGAAATGACAGATTTGCCAGTCAGTGATATAATATGAAATCACATTTTCTATAATACTCTAATTCTAATAGCTTTAGCCAGCATCTTCTCTACTTTAGAGAATTTGCATTTTCAATTGTTGTGGCCCGAATAATACCAAGAACCTCATGTTATATATGCATTTGTCATTGTAATCCACAACAAAATTTTAGCAAATTAAATCTGGAAGAAAATATTTATAAAACATATGTGTGGTAAAGGACTTTTATCCAAAATATACAATGGATGCTTAAATCTCAACACTAGAAAAACAAACCCACTTTTAGAAGTGTGCTAAAGATCTGAAGGTACCTCACCAAAGAAGATATACCAGTATTTGCCACTGGCAGAAACCACTCCACATATATTAGAATAGCCAATATTCTCATGACTGACAGGAACAGTCCCTGGTAGAGAAACGGGAACTATTCTTGTTTCAATTGGCTCAACATAATATGTCTTTAAAGAAATACAAATTAAAACAATGAGACACCATTGCACATCTGTTAACATGCTTGACATCCAAAACATTTACAATGCCAATTATTGGTGAAAACAAGAAGTAACAGAAACTGTCCTTTATTGCTGCTGGAAATGGAAAATGGTGCAGACACTTTATAAGACAAGTTGGCAGTTTCTTAAGTATAGTTTTTACAAACAAGCCAGCGATCACACTCCTAGGTATTTACTAAAATGATTTAAAATTATAGGTCCATATATATACCTGCACATAAATTTTTATAGTAGCTTCATTCATAATTGCCAAAAACAGGATGTAAATGGATTAACAAACCATGGTACAGCCATAAACATAATACTATTCAGTAATAAAAATAATGAGCTAACTTGTTGTGCAAAGACATGGATGCATCTTAAAATTAATAAAAATAAGTATATTAATTAGTTTAATTAATCAGGTTAATGAAGTTAATTAATTGGTTTAATTGATGGCAATTAATTAAGTTAGTTGGATTAAATTAATGAAAATTTAATTCATATTACCAAATGAAGGAAGCTAGTTGAAAGGCTTCTAATATAGATTCCTCTTATATGACATTCTGAAAAAGCCCAAAGGGATGGTAAACAGGTCAGTTACTGGCAGAGGGTGCGGAGGTGGGAGGATGGTTGAGTAGTTGAAGGACTGCTTGGGTTAAATTGTGATACCCCAAAATCCATACTTGAAGTTCCAATCCCCATTACCTCAGAATGTAACTATACTTGGAGAAAAGGCCTTCAAAGAGATGATTAAGTTAAAATAAAGCTGTTAGAGTGGGGTTCCTAAGACAACATGACTGGTGTCCTTATATGAAGAAGAAGGGCCACCAGGGATGCTCATGCACAGAAGAAGGACTGTGTGAGGACATAGCAAGGATGTAGCCCTCTGCAAGCCCAGGAGAGAGGCCTCAGAAGAACCAAACCTGCTAACAGCTCAGTCATGGACTTCTGGCTTCTAGAACTGACAAGATGACTTTCTGTTATTTAAACCACCTAATCTGTAGAATTTTGTTATAGCAGCTCTAGAAAACAAACACAAGGACAGGGGATTTTTAGGGCAGGGAAACTATTCTGTATGATACTTTAATGATGGGTACATGTCATTATGCATTTGTTCAAAGTCATAGAACTTTACAACAGTTAAGAGTGGTCCTTGATGTATACAAATTAAAAAGTAATTTAGGAGGTTGGCGGATCCCAAGATGAAGCACAAACTGTGACAAAAGAATTCAAAACTATTACAGGCATATGAAACATCTTCACAAAAGGGGGTAGGGCAGAGGGGTGCTAACCTAAGTAACTTCGGAACTGAGTGGAATCTGTAAGATTAAACCAAAAACAAATGAACAAATCACTGTACTCCAGTTGATAAAGTTGTGTCTCTTGTGGCTAAGGGTTAACAATTCTGCAACCAGCCTAGCTGTATACTGTGATTGAAGAATTATGGAAATGGATGTCGGAAGGTGGGAGTCATGTTTCTTATTGGATTGGGAGGTTACCGACTAGCAAGGGGAGGAAACTTTCATTATCCACATGGTAATGGACTCGAGTAGGAGATGTCAGTGTGAACTCATGTTGAACTTAATATTAATACAGATAGATGTCACAAATTGAATTGTCTCCCTCAAATAGATATGTTAAAGTCCTAATTTCTAGTCTCTCAGAATGTGACCTTATTTGAAAATAGGGTCATTACAGAGGTGATCAATTTAAAATGAGGTGATAAGGGTAGGCCCTAATCCAATATAACTGGAGTCCTAGAAAGGGGAATGCACACAGAGAGGATGGGACACACTGAGGGAAGATGACGTGAAGACACACAAACAGAAAGCCATGTGAAGATGGGAGACTGAAATGATGCATCTACAAGCCAAGAATGCCCAAGGCTATGAGAATTGAGGAGAAAGGCTACAGGACTCTGCTTCCCTCCTTAGAGCTGTCAGAGGGAGCATGGTTCTGATGACACTTGATTATTTCAAGCTTCTGGCCTCCAGGATAATGAAACAATAAATTTGTTTGTTTGAAGTCACCCAATAGGTGGTACTTTTTTAATGCAGCCCTAGGAAACAAATACAAATGTATATGGAAGTATTGATGGATATGTGCATATACGTGGGGTACTTTGTACACGCACTTTCCTGCTTTGTCACCTGAGAGGGCCTAAAATCAAGGACACTCCAGCAGCAAGGAGCGCACCTGACATTCAGATATGGATTTGCAAAATCAATGAAAACAGAGCTCGTTGGAGAAGAGGCTGGTTGTAGGACCAGGGTAGAAAATATATAATATGTCTCACAGAAAATATGTAATATGTTCCTGGAGGAGCATCGTATAATACCAGAAGGTTTGGAAGTGTTTTAAAAAAAAAAAAAAAATGAGGGAGTATGTCAAAGGGACACAGGAGCCAAATGAAAGAGATCGTAATGTCCAAAACTGGAACAATGTGAGCAAGAAAATAAATAAAACAGTACTGGATTATAACCAAAAGTATAAAATGAGTCCATTTTGATATAAACAAATGACAGAATAAATAAGTAAGAGAGAATAGACAGGTATTTTATGCAGAATTCCAAATAATTTATATGTGTACACACCACTGTCAAGGAGATGGAGAATAACTCCCACATCCTTCAGCATGGTTGCACATAGTAACTTTTCATAAAAAAGGGGGGAGGAGTAACTTTACAGTGTAGAAACCCCAACACTACCTCAGCCATGACCATGATTAACATCAACTGATATCATGTTCATAGTATGTAACTTTGATATGATGTGATAGGAATGGTACTTTATCTCTATTACATTCTTCCCCCAAATCTATAACCATAATCTATTCATGAGAACAACATGAATCAAATGCCAGCAGAAAGACATTCTACAAAACACCTGGCCAGAACTCCTCAAGACTTGAAGTCATCAAAAACAAGAAAAGTCTGAGAAACTATCACAGTACAGAAGAACCCAAGCAGAGAAGACAACTAAATGTAATATGGTATCATGGATGAAATCCTGAATTAGATAATTGACATTAGATAAAACTAAAGGAACCTGAGTAATGTATGGATATATTGTTATAGTAATGTAACAATAGTGATTTCTTAATGGTGACAAATATATCTAATGTAAAATGTTAATAATAGAAAAAATGAGGCATGAGGTGCATGAGAACTCTCAATACTCTATTTGCAACTTCTATTTATATATAAATTCATTATAAAATTAAAAGTTTATTAATTTTTGCCTGACCAGTTTTCTCAGTGGTTAGAGCATCGGCCCTTGGACTGAAGAGGACCGGGTTCAGTTCCCGCTAAGGGCACGTACCTCGGTTGCAGTTTGTCCCCGCCCCGGTTGGGGTCGTGTGGGTGTTTCTCTCTCTTCCTCCCACTCTCCCTCTCGCTCTATCTAGATATGATTGCAAAAATGTCCTCGGGTGAAGATAAAAAAAAAGTTTATTAATTTTTTAAAAAATCAGTATGTGACAGTGGTCTACCCTGATCAATTCAGGTATCTCAAACCTAAATGTAAATGCATATATTTTGGAATAGAATGATACCCAACTCTGCTGGCTCCCAGTCACTAGATACCAGGACTTTGCTGAGTCCAAATGAATTAATAGATAAACAAGGCAAGTGCCAGGAATAAAAACAGTTTACTTCGCCTTCATTTCCTTTGGTGGAGGAAAAAAAAATGAAAAGAAAATGTTTAGATATAGTTAATAAAATTATTTAAATAAAAATAGATAACAAAATAGTAATACATATTAAAATACATATTAAATATTTAATACATATTAAAATATATCCAATCTGCATAATAACATAAAAATCTATTGAGTAAATATTTAATGTTTGTCTTCAATTTGCATTCTAGTAAGCACTTCTATTATTTTGTTAAGCACAGAGTATATCTGCGGGAAGGGGTATGTACCTTTAGAAAGTATGTTTAATTTAGAGAATCTAGAATTGGGGTTAAAGACACATCAATAACATTGCCTGACAGGTGAGAATATGGACTCTGGGGTTGACTGTCTGGATCTGAATTCCAGCTCTACCGCTTTCTAGCTGTGTTCCCTTGTGCCAGTGATTTTACCTCTCAGGCCCCAGTTTCCTCCTTTATAAAGTAGGACTAATACAGGTACCAACCTCACAGGGGTGCTGTGAGAGCTAATTAAGTAGCACATCCATAGTATTTAAAAACTGCTTGACATGTACTAAACGCAATATAAACAGTATTATTAAGTGAGGAAAAACAATGCATGTGTGCAACAGGTTAGCCGTTGAAAAATGTCTGTCTCCTTCCTGTATCTTCCACACTTGCTGGTATGAAAAGGCTCACGGTTGGCAAGCAGGCAAACTCAATAAGCATCTTGATATTACAGAAGATAAGAGATGGATAACCGTCAGGATCAAAATGGTTTTCTTCTGAAATTACCATTAATTTTTATTAGTTTTGAGTCATCCATTTAAGTTATTTTGAAGTTTTAAATACCTTTCTAGGAAAGAATGAGATGTTTACGTCAATGAAAAATGGAATAGTTTTTAAAGGTTTGAGAAGCACCGATCCACAATGTGCAAGCACTTCTGCTGGGTGCTGTGGGACATAGGATCAGGGTTTTGTTCTGAAGGTACTTAGAGTTCAGTAGAGATGTACATATATAAATAAATAAATGATTTTTAAAAACCTGAAAGTGATCAGGTTTAGTGGAGGATTAAACACTATTGCCAAAGAGCAATTATGGCTTAAGCCAAACTCTAATACTATCATGCCTGTGAAATCCAGGCTCAGCTTACAAGGATAACATGTGTGTCACCATTAAGAACCAGATGAAGAAGATTTGCGGGGAGTCTATTATCTCAATAGAAAAAGAATAATCATCAAGGGTTATCTCTCACTTTTCTAAAGAGAATAACTAACCTAGCATAAATAGAAAGAACAATATTCAGTAAAACCATGTTTCACCAGAACAGAAATTTAGTTCCATTATTGGTGAAATTGGGTTCTCTGTATCAGGCAATGAAAAGATTGCTTGCCATCTATGTGAGGGGTCAATGCAGTCATGTTAAATTGGATGATTAAAAGCTGAGAAAGGGGCTACTATGAGGTTATGATAAAATTGGATTGGGAGTTTTTAATGCCTGGGTTGTAAAGTTTACATTAAATCGTAGCTGAAAGGCTTGAATTTGAGGTCCATGGTTGATACAGCAGATGAAGACAGACTACCAGAATGAATCCAGGTAATAAATAACTAAATTTGAGAATAATTTCTCTGGAAATTTTTGCCCAGAATTCTGGGCCAATAGTTAAAATCCCTCACCTGAATTTGTAACTTTAAAGACCTGATGGGCCTCTCTGGTGGACATGATCGATTTGGTTGACTCAGCTACATTGTACCGTTCCATGAGCTCCTGTTCTGAAGAGCCAAGAAATAACTATCACATTACTCAGGCTCCTTGGCAGCTAGGACTCTACATATGAAATAATTTCTGCCAGTTAGATATACTCTCAGGAGACTTGGATGGTAACCAAGGACACCCTCTGCCTCTGTACCCACCTGATAAGCAGCATTGTGGAAACAGAGGAGCAGAAGGATGCTGTGGCAGCCAAGCTGGCATTCCAGAGCCCAGTCATCAGTTCCGTAGATGCTGAGACAAAGTTGGGGCTGTAGACATGCCTGCGAACATAGGAATTTTCTGGTCCTTGGACAGTAGATGTCATAGTTTGGAAAAAAAAAAAAACTTAATAATTCCAGTGATGCCCTATTCCTCAGGGCCTTTCAAAGGTTTTCCCTACGCAGTATCCAATACGTTTCTGTGTAAAATACTCAGAGCAGCTGAATCTTGACTGTTATAGGATTAGACTTTCTCTTCTATTTTAAATCTTTTAAGTTAATTTGTGTTGTTTATACTTATATTAAGGTAAAATATAGTTTTGTTTAAAACAATATTTACAGCCAAGAACAATACAATTATTAAATTAATATGTATAGATTTTAGGTTTATAAAACGTATTTAAGAGTTTATGAAGTCCTTTTCACTCAAATTATAGATCTATCTTGTTCTGTATTTAATGTTCTTAAGAAAATTAGATACAGTAGATTTAAGATTTTAGTGTGAAATACTAAAGATGTTCATTAATCAAATAATTAAATTGTATTGAAATGTAGGGAATTTAGTCTGGTTAATCTGTAAGTTAATTGAACAGTAACAGGAAAAATAAAATTAGTATTTTAATTTAAGCAGAAAATAGATTCGCTTTAAAAATAGGAATTGTAAGTTAAGCTTAAGAGTTGGTTTTAAATTCAATGTATTACAGTTACAAGCTTTAACACAAGTCACAATAAGCATGCAAAAGCTGTCCCCTCCCACTACAAGGCACTAAAAACAAAGTGATGGCTTATAACTTTAAACTCGTGTTTTTCTTACTCCAACAACATAATTAGTTTCCACTCTGCTAATATCTGCTACATAAGTAGTCTACATTTCAGTAAATACCTGCAAGCAAGTTCCTAAACATCCTAATTTTACTGTATTTTGTTAGGTGACTTTATGACACCATTAGGTACAAATAAAAGAGTGAATACAAAGGAGACGCATGACAACATATAATCAGTAATCCAATTAGGAGAGCAGTCAAGAGAAAGACTACTGTAGGTAAACAAGAAGGAGCAGACTCAAGAATCATAAGTTTAGACAGAAAAGCAACCAGAGCAGTCAGGAGGCTGCAATCAGCGATGCCCAAAAGACCAGCTTCAGCTATGTGTCTGACCAGTCCTGGCGTTGGCCAGGGACAGTACTTGCCACCTCAGCAGTGTAGTCCAACTCCTCAAACTTCTATAAAATGCAATGTTATGTCAGTACTAAGAAAGAAACAACAACAAATAAATAATTCAGTATAAGGCAGGTAAGGTAGTTGATCCACACCAAATGTGTGTGTGTGTGTATGTGTGTGTGTGTGTGTGTGTGTGAGAGAGAGAGAGAGAGAGAGAGAGAGAGAGAGAGAGAGAGAGAGAGAGAACCAAGTTTGGGAATGGGAAGACTAAGTAGAATAACTGCTCCATCAGGTGTACCAGTGTAGACAAGAAGACTGTAATCAATATTGTGGAAGCCAACAGAAGATGGTATTGGCTCAGAGAAAATAATTTTCAGATGATCAGATTTGAGTTCATGAAATATTTAGAAAAGGTTGGAAAGGAACTTAACATGTATCGAGACTTACCTGTTAATTTTCAAAATCATACTATGAAAGGTAATATCTCCATTCAAAATAGATCAGAAATGGCAAAAATAATAATTAGATAATCTAGAATTTGAGCCCAGCTGCCACTAGTTTTATGATGAACAAGCCAAAAACACTGATGATCACTCTAACCTTAGATCAAACAGTTCTGATATCCAAGTATGATTGGATAATTGTCCTAAGAAAATGTAAATATTAAAGTTCTTGGCAATAAACAATGTGCCTTTGTTTAAAGACAGAATGTGTGAAACTACTTAGAGAAAAGATGGGACCTGAGTTTCCTCTAGAACAAGGCTGTAGATGAGAGAATTCAAGTGGGCATGGGGTAAAAGGGAGGTAGAGAATTGGAAAAGAAAAGACTAGTGAAAGAAAATAGAAGCTGAAGCAATGTAACAGGCAAATGGATCCTCATTACTGAAACAGCCAAAAGAATTTTAAAACCAAAAATATCTAACTTTGATTTTGAAATTGTTTGTATTGCTGCTATGTTCCTTCATCTTCCCAAACCTTTGCCAAACTCACCTACTCAAATGCCTTCTTTTATGAGTATTCTATTGGGCAAAATTGAAGAAAAAGCATTGTGTTTCACACTGAGATCTCAACATGGTATAAACCAAGAACCAAACAACCAATATGGGAAAACAACCTTTAAAAATAACAAAAGCAGTAACCAGGACTAGACGACAAAAAGAAAGTATATGACCTTCAGGAAGTCACAAAAATATCAGTAAAGACAGTATAACCTTCAAAGGCAGAGAAAGTGGAACTTGAGAATTAGAGAAATACTGACAACATTGCAACCAAGAAATCTGAGGAATTCATTTATGAGTGGACCTCAATAAGGAGGAGGTCAAATACCAAATTTAGGGTTATTTCATAGTAATAACCCATAAAGTCACTTTTGGAATCACAATTGTTTCTCCTCTAGTCAATAAAATGTCCTGTTGAGTTTCTTACCAGTGTCTGTATGTTGATATCACTCTAAGCAGGTTTAAGAGTGGCCTAGAGAATACCCAAATGAAATGTGTTCCTCCCATAGTCTATATCTCAAGTTAAACTGTAGTGTTACTACAGAGACGTTGCTATAGAAATGTATAGTTGAAAAAGTGCTTCTTGACAGTAATGAAATTGCTAACTTTTTATTTAAGTGTGTTGTGATATCAAAGTAATAAGGCACCTTTCAAATAATTCTTTTTAAACCTTTCATCAGTTCTTTTCCAGTGATGGCACACCTTTGGAGTTATTAAAACTTTAGCTTTACTTGTCAAACCCAGACAGGTAGTGTATCCTCTTAAAAGGGAAGTGAAGCATCATGTAAAGACAGCAATGCCATCAGAGATGTAGTGTTTGAAAGTGAACCTGTCATGAATTCTAAGTGTGGCTCAAATAAAATCATTCTCTGCTTGTGTCAAACCAGGGCTCAGATAGCAAGAATACTTAACTGTGTTCAATGGGGCTTAATGTTTTGTCAGTCATTTATCTTCACTTGAATATATACTGTCAACCAGAAGTTAAATTTCTATTAAAATGAATTACAGGCCTCCAGAGGAAAAGTTTCTCCTTCCCCAACCATAAAGCATCCACAGAGACCAGAGATTGTTTTCCTTTCTTGTTTTAACCAATGGGAACTATAGTATCCAGAAATCCTCTTCAGTATGAGTAAATACGTAACAGATGTGTTTTTTCAAAGCATGTGTTTATCACTTATGTGTAATACTTAGTAATAAGAACAAGGAGTATAGTAAACTTCTATTAATTGGCAATGCAAATAATCAACAAACTCAAGGTAACTGGTATATTAGACCATTTTTAATGGTCTAAAAAAAGTTAACTTGTCGTTTCAAAAGTTTACCAAGAAAATGGACTATAAATAAGCTTTCAGTCTGGGACATTTATTTAACAAAAATGTAAAAGACCATCAAAGACAACTGCTGCTGACACCACAGGTGGCAAAGAAGGGACACAGAGGCCACCAAGGAAACTATGTGGCAAGGGTCAGGGAAAGGAGGTGGAAACTTATTCTTTGGTATTTGTGTGTGTGTATGTGTATATATATATATATATATATATATATATATTTATATTTGCCATGTAACTGCTTTTTACTGCCATGTAACCGCAAAAGTAAGGGAAGAAACTAGCTCAGCAGAGGGACATATACATAATTGCCAATCTAATCAGAGCTTTGAAGGAGTCAGGGCAAGTTCAGGAGGGACTGTGGGTAACACTATTGCCAATCCATGGATCTCAGGAAACTCTGTTGGGCATGTTGATCTCATACAAGTAGAGGAGTTGGCACATGGCCAGTGCTCAGGACACTGAGTAACTGAATTCTGAACCTTTTCTGAAAATGGCACAGCATATCTGGAGTTGACCCATGCATATGGGTGACAGAATAGGATACTATAGACTTTTGTCTCAATCTGACTTTGGTTTAAAACTCTAGGTCTACATTTTTAACCAGGTGAACTCTTTGCCTTTCAGCAAGTCACTTGGCTTAACTAACTTTACTTTTCTTAGGTCTAAAATTAGGAAAACAATAGGATGAGCTATAAAGAGCTGCTAGAAGGACTAATTTGTGCATGAAAAACAAATAGCAAACTGCTTCACAAATAGTGTGCTCTCAAACAATGGTAGTAAAAAAATGTATTGATGATTTCAATCAAAGGGCATTTTAAATTATTTTGCATTGAAATTATTTTAGACTTATGGAAGACTGACAAAAACAAAACAAAACAGTACACTGATGTTCCCATATACCAGAGGTCTCCAAACATTTTCTGTGAAGGGTCAGATGGTACAGATTTGAGGCTTGTGGGCAAGATGGCCTCCTATTGCTCTGTGCCCTGGTCAATATTTGGTTAAAATTTTTTTTCCTCACCTGAGGACATTTTTCCATTTTTTGTTCAGATAGAGTGGGAGGGAGAGAGAGGAAGAGAGAGAGAGAGAGAAACATCCATGTGAAAGGGACACATCGAGTGGCTGCCACCGCACGACCAACCAGGGCCGGGGACAAACTGCATCCCAGGTACGTGCCCTTAGCGGGAACCAAACCTGGGTCTCTCTGGTCCATGGGCCGACGTTCTAACCACTGAGCAAAACCAGCCAGGGCTGTTTTTTAATTTCGCCATTCTAATAGGTATGCAGGGTTAGCATTTTGTGGTTTTAACTTGCATTTCCCTGATAAGTCATGTTGAGCATCTTTCTATATGCTTATTTTCCATTTGCATGGCATATCTTTTGCTGTATCTTCTTTGATGAGGTATCTGTTCAGATTCATTGTCCTTTATTTTACTTTTCTAAGTTAAATGTTAAGTTCTTTATCTATTCTGAAAGCAACTCTTTTATTAGATATATGACTTCAAATATTTTTTCTCAATATATGGTATGTTTTGTTTTTTTAAATTTTCTTAAGCATTGTCTTTGGCAGAATAGAATTTTAATAAAATACAATATTTATCATTAAAAATGTTTTATATATGTATAATACTTATGAATTTTTAAAATTAGATCATGCTCTGGTATCATGCCTAAAAACTTATTGCCAAACCCAAGTTGACTCAGATTTGCTCCTGTGTCTTCTTCTAAAAGTTTTATAATTATAATCCATTTTAGTTAAATTTTTTTATTACATTTGAGATGTGTTGAGATTTTATTTTCTTTCTTTCTTTTCTGCATACAATTGTTCAAATGTTCCAGCACCATTATTTGAAAAGACTTCCTTTCTCCATTGATTTGCCTTTATACCTTTTTCAAACAAGCTGACTAATATAGTGGTCTATATTTATGTGGGTCTACTGTTGTAATCACTATTAAATTTTACTGATTTATATACTCTCCTTTCACTAATACCTAAAGTATTACTGGGTTATTACTGTCTCTTTATAATAAGTCTTAAAATCAGAAAGCACACATAAAATTATCCTTATTTTTCAAAATTGGTTTGGTTGTCCTGGTTCTTTTGCTTTTCCATATATAAGTTATATAGTCATCTGTTGATACCAAAAAATATTAGCTTGCTGGGGACTTTGGTTGGAATTGCATTAAATGTATACATCAAACTGGTGATACTTGACATCTTAACTATATGGAGTCATCTAATCAATATACATGTTGTGTTTCTTCACTTAGATATTCTTTGACTCATTTTATCAATTTTGTAGTTTTTAATATTCAGAACCTGCACATTTTTTGTTTAACTTATACATATTTAATTTTCTGAGCTACTATAAATGGTCTTTTAAAATTTTTGAATTTCAATCATTCATTGCTGGTACATAGGAAGGATTGTTTTTGAATACTGACCATGTAGTCTATAAACTTGCGAAACCCACTTATTTACTGTAGAGTCCAGGACTTTTTCTAGGTAGACAAACAAATATAGATAGTATTATTTTCAACCATCTAATCCACATGCCTTTTATTTCTTATTCTCGTCTTATTACACTGGTTAGGACTTCCAGAACATTGCTAAATAGGCCTGGTGAGGGACAATATCCTTGCCTTCTTCACAACCTTAAGAAAAAGGCATTCAGATTCTCAACATCAAATATGATGTTTGCTGTAAGTTTTCTGCAGATGTCTTTTATTACATAAAGAAGTTTCCTTTATTCCTAGTTTTCTGGAAGTTCTTTTGTTTGTTTGTTATCATAATGTAAAAATTAATTTTGTTAAATATTTTTTTGCAAGTATTTATTTGATTATATGTTTTTTTTTTTCTTATTTACTCATTTAATATATTGAATGACACTGATTTTTCAAATTTTTTATCCCTTGGATAAACCCCATTGGATTGTTACATACTACATTTTTACATATTTTACAGGATTTTATTTACATATATGTAATATGTATATTTATGTTGTTGAGGAATATTGGTTTGTATTTTAGTTTTTGTGTGATGTCTGTATCAGGTTTTGGTATAAATGCAACACTGGCCTTATAGATTAATTAAGTGTTCCTTCCTCTTCTGTTTTCTGGAAGAGATTGTGTGCTATTGGTATTACATCCTTTTTAAATATTTAAAAGTATTTGCCAATGAAACATACGAGCCTTCAATTGTATTTTTTGAAAAGATTTTAACCATGTTTTAATTCTTTTGTAGAACTATTTGTGTTTTTTATTTCCTCCTGTGTTTTTTTTTTTTTGTTTCCACCAGTCCTCCAATACAGCAGTCCTTGTTGCTCTTCCCTGTGCATATCTATGCCTTTGTTCCATCAGGGAGAGAGAACATGGTTCTGGGAAGCATTAGAGCTGTGACAGCTGTTCCCCTTTCTCTGCCAGGACCACAGAGAACCTTCCTCAGGATTCTATGTGATCTCCCCTGTGAGCATTTGTTGGCTTTCATGGAGGAAAAGCCTATAAGAGGGCACAAACCCCTATCTCTGTGGCCCCCAAAGGCTTCATACTAATCCATATTTGGCCTTTAGCAATTTCTTTAAAAATTTCTTGGCTACATCTTCTTACTGGTTGATATGGTTTGGAGCAGCATCTGGCCAAGTAATCAAACTCCTGGGTCCTGTTTTTTCTGCTGGTTCACTTTTCTACTAACCCATTTTTAGGGTTAGTTGTTTGCTCTGAAAATTTCTTACTTTGCAGTTTGTCCAGAGTTTTTCTTATTGTAAGGTGAGAGCAATGTCCTTTCTGGCTCTCTACCTCTGAGCTCTTAGCTGACGTTTTAAAAGATTCTTTAAATGTACTCAAGGATATTGCTAAAATTAGACTGTCTTTACTCAGCTAACAGGTCATCATGATTTGCAGTGATGCCTCATATATGAAAATAGGTGAGTCCTTATGTTACCAGCAAATAGATTGGCAACAACTATGATACCAGTGCTCAGAATGATTTTTTTAAATCATTCAAAATCTAATCACAAATGCTATAATAGATGTTTTGCAAATGTGAATAGTTAGCTGTTCTAATATTAAAATGTGCCTTTTCATTTAAAAAAAAGGTCAATAACACAAGGAATAAATTTTATTAGACTTATATCAACAATTCTATAAGAAAGGAAAATTATAGCATAGAATTTACAAGTAGCATCACCATGCAAGTTGACGAGAAGAAAAATCCAGACTGTGGGCATGGCACTCAGGGCAAAAAGGGCTAAGATATCCCAGCAGAATGTGCAGAGAGTTCAAATAGCAACCTCCAAATTACCCTTTGAGGCACAGCCAAGAGAAGAATCTCTAATTGTCACTTTCACCAGAAAATCTGGATGCACTTATGTTTATGGAGCAATCCCAGCAGTAGTTTATATCTCAACTTTGTATAAGCCAATGCACAATATTACAAAAATGTTTACAGATAAAAAATGCTGCATAGATCTAACAGAAAAATAACCATTATATATAAACACAAGCACTTTCTGAGGAGCAGGGATAACTTTAATTTGTGCTCTGAGTGTTTTTATGGGTGCAGATTTGCAAGTCTGAAATGGAAATTAGAGATAAATATTGCTCTACATAATCATGAGCGGGGAGTTAGAAGTGATCGGAAGGGCAGAAAAAGAGCAAGGAAGTTGTAGGTCAGGGTGTTACATGAGAATAGCCTCCCTGGGGAGAAATACACTTTGTGATTTTGTTATTGTGAGGTGAGCAAGCTGATCATTTAGTATAGCTTTAGTGAAAAACCTGCTTCACATAACCTTCTTTTACCCATGGTGCTTTGGAGTGTTATGATCCCATAGTTGAAGTCGTTTCCACATTTGGATCAACCCATGGGGCGAAGATGAAGGACTTTGTCCAGAAGCAAGAATCCGTCAAAAGAGACTTAAGAATAAAAGTCCCTTCACCTCTTTCCACCCTCACTTTATGCCACAGAACTCAATAAAGACTTGAAAGGGCTTTTCAATTTCACAGTTCCTGGAATGAGGTGACCTCTATGTCTCCTGTGTTTGTCGGTAGCCATCTACCTTTGGGTCTAATTCTTTGTAAAACTTAAATCCCACTTGTTCATAGAGTACATATATCACTCATTTGGGACATCAGTGGAATAGACTTGGTATTTTTGTTTATGATTATACAAATTAAAAACAGAACCTGCTTCCACTTCTATCCATGAAGCTCCAAGCACAGAAACCACAGAGCCCCCAAAGGACACATGATGACTCTATGGAACAAAATGTTTCATGAAAAGTCATCACAGTAATCAACGCATGCTGCTTGCTGATGTTGTTTACAGCACATTGTACCTTGTAAGGTTTTTCCTAAACATAACTCAGAGAAATGTGCAGTACTATTTTCAGAGAACTCAGATCTTCCGACTGCAAGCCCAAAGAGCTACCTGGCAACCCCAGCTGTCTCTTCCTCACCTTATCACCTCACCCAAGTCTGCCCTCTTACAAGCACACAGAATTCTCAGACATGGGTATTGATATATTTTCAACCTTCTCATTAGTCGTATAGAAAAAAATTAAGTTTCTTGAGAAAGAAATAACTCTTTTCCTTAAGCATGAAGTGTTTAGCTAATTGCCTATACCCTGAAAGCAAGGACTTCGAACAATGTCATTCCACATTGAAAACACTTATGGATACAAAGAGACCATTAACTTTCTTTCAAGTATTAAACTTCACATTTACTCTAATTATAAATAGAGGACTGTGAGAACAATTCCCTAGAAATATTTAAGAACAGAACAAAATGTATTAAAACTGTATAATACTATTTTAATGTTATCTCTCCATGGTGAGTTATCTGAATTTTCAGTTCATAAATCTTTCTCAGGTGTTTTCCAGTTTTCCAATTTGTGTGATTTGACCTGTGAACTAGATAAGAAAAGTTGGTTGTTCCACAGTTAGGTTATTTGTGATAAATATTGATATCCTCTAGTTAGAAGAGTTTTCCCTCCAAGTCAGCTCAACTGTTCTATAATTTTTAAAATGAAATGCTGTTTTTAAAAATAATCATGAAACTATGAATATGTAGAGAGGTATACTATCTTAGATAAACCAAAAAGGTCACAAGCTTGGAAGCACAAGTCTGTGTATTTTAAAATAGGGTCTTTTAAATACGTCAACATTATTACTTTAGAAAAAAATCAACTAGTCAAATTGCTTCATTTTACAAGTGAAAAAACTAACATTGGGAGGCAAAATTACTTTCCCAAAATCTCAGAGTAAATGGGATGGCCTGAAACAGAATTTAGGTTTTCTCTTCCTCATTCCAGTCCATGATTTTTACCTTACCACAGACACAAAGCCTACATATTTTAGTGCAAAATTACTTGTGGTGTTTCATAAAGGTAACTAATGCCAGTATCTTCTCCATTGGTTCATCTTAACAGGTGTCAGATCTAGGGAATGATAAATAAAATTTCTAAGTTGGAGCTCTGTCTTACCCCACAGAATTAGTCCTTTCATCATCCATAAGTAAATGGGGTTGGGAGGAGAAACAATAACCTTTTATTTTGGCCAAACAGGAAGGCAGGTTGAGGTAAATTGTGGAGAAACGGGTGTTATTAGAAAGAGGAGTTATATTTTAGGCCCCAGAAACCAGCACCAAGAAGAAAAACTCAGTAAGATCAAGAATTCAATGGAAGCAAAAGTTTGATAGGAATGTGTTGTGATTCAATAGTTGAGTAAACATTTGAGAATATATTTAACCACAGTATTGACCAAAATAAAAGTTAAAACATGATGTCTTTATTATATGATATATTGATACAATTAACATTTTTAGTGATAAAATTGCATATTGACCAGGATGCCATTTAACCAATAGGATATAATTAAACTTGGTCATTTTTATGAGGTACAGCGTGAAAAACTTTACATTAGTGTATTTGTGGAAAGCAAAATGATAACCAAGTACATATCTTTTGACCTAATAATCCTAAAGAAATTATAATTTAACAAAAAATCTAGGTTACATATTATTCAAATATAGAAAAAATATCTGTTCATAGAGAAAGACAAATATTGTATGATCTCACTTACATGTGGAATCTAAAAATAAAACCCAGACTTATAGAAGAAGAGATCAGGCTTGTAGGCTTATAGTTACCAGAGTCGAGGGATGGGGGAGGGAGAATTAGAGAAAAGTGGTCACAAGCTACAAACTTCAAGTTATAAAATAAATAATTACTAGGGATATAACATACACCATACAGCTCACCTTGCTGTATGATATATAGGAAAGTTGTTAAGAGAGCAAATCCTAAGAGTTCTCATCACAAAGAGAATTTTTTTCTTTCTTTTCTTTTTATTGTATATATATGAGAAGATGGATGTTAGCTGAACCTATTGTGGCAATCATTTCATAATACATGTAAATCAAATCATCATGCTCTATGCCTTAAGCTTATACAGTGAAGTATGTCAATTATTTCTCAATAAAACTGGGGAGAAAATCTATCCTAAACATTAAAAATAAATAAGGACAAAGAGGTAAATTATGAAATGATTGATGAACAGCTACACAACAATTTTAAATATTAAAAAAAATGACACTTTAATATATCATTTAGAAAAAATACAGAACAGAAAATATAATCCAAGCTCAGAATACACATGCATATATGCACATACATATTCCTATACACAGTCAAGCAACAGATGAAACATGGTAGAGTAAAAGCAGTATTGAATTAGAAAGATATACAGAGAGATAATTTGTCTATTATTCCATTTATTATTATTATTATATTCATGGGAAACATACAGAGATTTTAGGAGACAAGAGAGCATTTTGAATATGGCTCATATATAACTTCTGCTTTCTTAAGGTATGTCATTTTATGTGTTGAAATATCCCATCTTTACAGTAATTAAGAGAAATATTAGACCTGGCCGGTTTGGCCCAGCAGTTAGAGCATCAGCCCACGGACCAGAGAGTCCTGGGTTCAGTTCCTGCTAAGGGCATGTACCTCAGTTGCAGTTTGTCTCCAACCCCGGTTGGGGTCATGTGGGTGGTAATCAGTCGATGTGTCTCTCTCATGTCAATGTTTCTCTCTCTCTCTTCCTCCCTCTCTCCCTCCCACTCTGTCTGAAGATAAATGTAAAGATGACCTTGGATGAGGATAAAAAAAAAGAAAAAAAAGAAATGTTAAAGCTACATTTTTTTCCCTCCAGATCTTTATTGTTTTTAACTAATATAAAAAACTCACTCTAAGCAATAACAATTTCTTAGAAGTAGGGCATCTATAGTGAGATATACTGTCCTGATTAGGCGTCAACACCAAGAATGACAAAAATAAAATAATGCATTCTAATGTGAATTTAAGCATGCCCTGATATTACCAATTCATCTTTATAAGTTATGATGTAACGGATTCTCTAATATTTTACTAATTTATTTTTGAGGTTCTATTATTTATACCCAGCAATGTAAGAATTCTAGGTATTCCACATTCTTTACCCCACACTTAGTATTTGAATTTTTCATTTTGGTCATTCTTGTGGGTCTATAGCAGTAACACTGTGGTCTCGAGTGCAATTTTCAGGGCTTTATTAGTAACATCTATTTAATCCCTAATAAAACTGCATGGAAAGAGAGGCACTAATAAACGTTGTTAGCATTAGAATTTGAGCTGTCAGACTGCAGAGTCTGAGCTCTTGACCTTTGTGATAGAACTGCCTCTATAAGTACCATATCAATTCTCCTCTCGGTAATCTGTAGATTATCTCGCACTAGTATGGTTGTTTTAGTGAAGAAGATTAAAATCAATTCCCCTTAGCTCAAAATATTAATCAAACTGATGTTGCATTTTCTCTCTTTAACCTATGACATTCATAAACCTGTGTTTTAAGCATTAAGAAATTAGCATCCAAGTTGAAATATCAGTTAACATGACTGATGAAACAAAGAGACATTCTAGAGCTGTCATCCAACTATAATTATATACAATTTAAATTTTTATATCGTAGTAGTATAATGAATGCCTCCCTTAACACACCTATAAATACATTTGTGGTAAAGCTCAGAGTTTAACCAGAATACTAATTTATTCTTTCTGTAGAATCAGTTACAAGGTTGTAAACAATTTTTTTAGTAGCAATGTAAAAAAATGAAGTTAATAACTACTTCCCTTGTCTTCTTGCTGATTTCTCTCTATTCATTAAATAAAATCAAAGCTTAAAAATTCAAATTTTATTATTTTGGATACATATTTTTTAACCTTTGGGTATTTTCTACTAACTTATTGCATTGTTCTGTCTTTTAAATGAATCTACCATATAAGACAGTAGCTGAAATCTAATGAGCATGTTATAATTCAAGTTTCTAGGGGGTGAAAAAATAATTTCAGATCTAATTCATAATCCAGAAACAGCAAAATATAATGGTTTATTCTGTAATTTTTATCTGAATTTTGGTTGGCAGGGTCAGGGTGAAGGGTTGGTATGAGGTGGCATTCAAGAATGAGAGTTTTTAAATATATTTAAGCAGAAGTCAGTGGAAAGAAAGGTATGAAAGTAGGGAACAACAAAAAAAAGATTAATTTAGGAAAGAAAAACATTTCCATTTAAGCTTTAAACTAATTTATCAAAAGCACTGCAGTGTTTTATCTGATCATTACTCTGAACGCATATATATTAATAGCACTTTTCTAGCATAAACTACAAACATTTGTGGAAATTTTATCTTTATTGCACAATACTGTGACTCCTTTCATGACTTGGCCATTAAAAACTATGTCCTTGTATGTGGGCTTGAATGGACATCTTCATGAGCTACTTGAAAGGATGTGATGAATAATACCATTGATGTAGCTCATTCCTCACTAGTTTTCACAAAGTGCCAAGCAATGCAAGTAGCACAGCAAACAAAATCACAGGCTAAAACCAACGTAAGTTTAATGAAGAGTGGTGTATCTGTTCTCTAAGTGCAATGAAAATGAACATTGGTGTTTTGCAGTGTTGAAACTCCAGAGAGAGACAAGAAAAGTTCAGTTTCAGTATAGAAACATTAGTCTAGAAGGGTCTACGAAGATGTGAGATCACTGTAAACAGAAGAGATTATTCCAGTCAAATTCTCAAGGCTCTATTTCACGTTTTGTTTTCTATTTCATTTTATGAGAACACCAAATGAGTCATTTAATCTCATGTTTTAACTTGTTCCACAATTACATATCTGAATAATTGGGGAGATTTTGTACACGAAAGCCTCCTATAATAATATTCCATTTCTGCTAACAATTAAACTATCAAAACTAAACTTTTATACAATGTTTGCCTGTGAATCTTTCATGAACCAATACCCAATCATTGTTATCAAGATGAAATAATCCTAATGTTAATATTTTAAACAAGATCAGAGATGTGAACCTGTGATTACATCTTCATTTTCCACGTGCAAATCAAGTTGCACATTTACTCACCAATATTTTACTTTCATTATGGTTTATATAACCTATAACATATGGTTACACATAACATAGGTTTAATGTACTCTTTTACAGGCATGAAATTAGATATGTTTCCTAAAACTTTCAAGAACATTTTCAAATTTCAAGTATATTCTCTTTACTATTAGATATACAAAATATCAGTACTTCTTTATTAATAATGATATATTAAATATCATGCCATTAGGAAGAAGTTGAGCTTATTCTTGATTAAAAAATTAGAGGATTAAAAAAATCTGTAGAGTAAAATCTTTTCTGGTATAAATCATATGAATGAATTTGATTTCTTTAAAAAAAATTTTTTTCCTTATTGATTTGAGAGAGAGAGGAAGGGCAAGGGAGAGAGAGACAGAAACATTGATGAGAGAGAACATCGATTGGCTGCCTCCTGCATGCCCCCCACTGGGCATTGGGCCCACAACCTGGGCATGCGCCCTGACTGGAAATTGAAATGGTGACCACTTGGTACATGGTCGATGCTCAACCACAGCCATACCGGACAGGCAAATCCAATATCTTATTATAAACTACTCTAGAACAGCTTTCTGACCATAAGTAAAACCAACTTGAACTAAAGCTATCTCTCATCATGTAAGGTATTATCCAGCAGTTCACTAAGCTATAATTGATCTATGTCCTTAATATAATTATAGAAGGACTCAAGGTCCATGTCATTTTTTAAAACTCTGAACTCTAAGGCAAACAGAAAATGTAAAATTTTTTATAGAATTTTTGTTTAACAGCAGGTATTTCTTTAGTAGGAAAAAAAACTTTTTTTGGATCAAATTGGGTGAATGTTTTTAAGTGACATAAAATGAAGAAAAAAAAGATTTCCCACCAGAGTCTAAATCATTTTTAAAGAAATCAATGTACATTCCCTTCTGTGTCTGGGATTTTAGCTCCTTATATAATATATCTTTCTAAAACAAATGGAACTATTTTATACCCTTGCTAATAGAAAACTAATGGTAGGTTATACCTCAGATACCACATTTATAATATTTTTATACTTATTGCTTTATATCTCTATAAAGCTTCATTTCTGTGTTTTATTGGGTAATTTCAAAGGAAAGAAAATCTGTTTCAAACTATAGTCTTGTGTATTGGAAAACATATATTCACTATGTATCACGGCAGGTTTTTAAAGCCAATTAGAATCCATCAATAAAAGTATTGCATAAGATTTGCAATGCTTGAACTAGTCTTTAATAATAATGTCTTTAAAAACATTCACATAGATCTAAGTGACATTTATAACTTTCAAGGCTGAATTTTTTCTGGAACAGAAAATAACAAGATAGAATTAGATGACTATTGTACCTTCCCCTCTAGCTTTCACACAGCCCTGCATTATTTGTATTCCGAGAGGTAGGATAAGTGCTATATTTTGTGGAGGTGGTATCTAGATAGTGATGTCAGGGAATCTAGAATCTAAGAGAATAACTGACACAAGATGAAAGTTAAAAGCACCCAAAACTTGGGTGCCCCCATGGAAGTGCAGGGGTTTCTTCCTGCTTGAGAGGAGTAGGGTCCGGCAGAACGCCAGAGAGGGCTTTTGGAGTGGACTTTGAAGGGTGAGTAGGAGAACTGTGTCAAAGGGCATCGACTTTTTCCTTCACAGAACACTTCTGACTGCCCGGTCACACCTTATGGAGCAGAGTACCATAAAGGCAGGCCTGGGAAATGTGAAGACAGTGAAGACAGAGGTCACAGTTCATGTATTTCTGTTCAATATCCCACCTGTGATTCTCCTTTCTTAATCTCCTTTGCTGGCTTCTCCTATGTGCCATTATTTCTTAAAGGTGGAAGTCCCAGGGCTCAATGGGTGGAAGGTCTTTGCTTTTTTCAATCTGTACAGAGTCCTTGGTAATCCCAAGGCATCCTCATTCTCAGGGCATTATGAGCCATTGTTGGGCAGATGAATCCCAAATTTATGCTACAAACCCAGAAATTTCATCTACACCCAGAATTGCCCATTTGACATGAATGCCTCAGTGCCTATGAGATTTCTCAAATTCATCGTATTTCCTTTTTTTTTTTTTTTTTTTTACCTTTTTAGAGAGACAGCAGAGGGGAGAGAGAGAGAAAAGAGAAAGATTGATCTGTTGCCTCCTGTACATGTTCTGACCAAGAATCAAACCCTAAACCTCGGTATGTGACCTGACGAGGAATCAAACCCACACCCTTTGGGACATGGAATAATGTTCCAATAAAATGAACCACCCAGCCAGGGATCATATTCACCATATTTCAAAGTGGACTTGGATCCTCCCCGACCTCCCTGCCCCCTCCTGTGCTACCAGTTGTCTTCAGTTTCTCATGCAAAAACCTTGCAGACATTCCTGACTCCATTCTTTCTCTCTCACTACACATGAATATCCCATTGGGTTTACCCTTAAAATTTACCCAGAATCTGACCTATTGTCATCATTTCTACTTTCATTTCTGTTGAAAATTACTTGCCTGGCTCCTACCTGATCTCTGTGCTCCTCTGCAGTATATTTTAAAGTAGAAAAGCCAGAGGATTCTTTTAGCTCATGTCTCGGATAATAATTGCTCTGATCAAAACATAACGATGGCTCCTCATTTCATCCAAGGTAAAAGGTAAAGTTTTACAAGGTCCTACATATCCTTACATGTTCTTTCTTCTCCCACCAGGCAGCTCCCAGACCTCATCTTCAATTCCCCTAGCATTAGCTATGTCCACCCTGGGCACACTAGTTTTTCTTCTCTTTCCGAGCCAAGTAAACTCCAGCCTTGGGCTTTGACGTTGGCTGTTCCCTCTGCCAAGAACAGACACCCTCAGGATAACTGTAGAGCTGTTATGTCTTTGCTCAAATGTCACATTCTCGATGAGATCTACCCAGACCACCTAATTCGAAATTACAATAGGCGTTCTCACCCACCCAGCACTGCCAGTCTTCATTATCTACTTCATTTTTTTCTATTTTCTTCCATGAAGTTTATAGAAGAAAATGAACTAAATCATTCAACATTATTTAATTATTTATTGGATTCAGTATTTATTGTGTCTCTCTAACACGTAAGCTCCACTATAGCAGGCATATTTGCCTTATGCACTAGTGTATCTCAGATAGATAGGAACTGCCAAAGTAGGGAGTTAATCTACACTTAATACATGAATAAATGCGTGCATGAATGAATGCATTCTAAATTGTCTGTGGACATATTTTTTCTCTCATTTTAACTACTAATGGAATTACATGATACTGATGTATTCATTAATTAATATGGTCATATTTAACTGTGCTTGCAATCTAGGGCAAAGCATATTTGTGGTATACTATGTATGTATTTAAATGATATTCCCTAAAATGCTTTTTGAAATTTTTATATCTATATTCACAAGTAAGACGGATATGACTTATTCTTCTGTACTATCTTTACCAGTTTGGATTCCAAAGCTATGTTGTCTCAATAAAATAGAATGAGAGCCTACCCCACCTACACCACAGACTATGCAGTGTTGGATGTGGATACAAATTATATGTGCATAGAAAGTTCAAGAGAGTTTACCAAAAAGACATTTTGTTCCCAGGGCATTCAACAGAATGTTTGATAGCTTTCTCATATTTTTCTCTAAGAGGGTATGAATAATGGTATATGTGTATATATATATATATATATATATATATATATATATATATATATATATATATGAGTGTGTGTGTGTGTGTGTGTGTGTGTGTGTGTGTGTGTATGATCTTCGGATTGTTCTGAGTAATTTGACATGGATAAAGCATATCTGGAATTAAAACAAAGGGTCAGTATTTCAATTTCTTGTTAGCCAAAATGAAAATAAAACCACCTGACAAGTGATAATCACTTTTTGTGACAGTTGAGATTTGTTTTATTTAAATTTCTGCTTGGTATTCATGCAGCACAGCAGGGGCAGTGAAATTCTTCAGCTTTTTGGTTCTATCTAAGAATTTAATGATCTTTAAATTAACATTTGATAAGGTGCTATATGGGAGAATCCTGTGATATTTTTGTGGTGTGAAGAATTTATTGTCCATGTGAATAATTTTACCTGCTAATTTGTGTTCACTAGTAGAATGCATAAGTTGTCTTAAGCACTTTGTTTAACAATGTGATGGGACACCTCCTGGGTCTGCCATGTCTATTTCTTAGAGGACACCCGATCACCTCATCTCTAGTCTCTCCCTGAGGGAGGTTTTACTCATCAACCTTCTACCCTTTGCCACTGTGGTTAGGTCTCTTTGTGTTCTCAGAGCTCTCTGTTTTTGTCCTTGAGCATATTTTTTAGCTCCTGGCTTGTACATTTGGAGTTACTTGTGTTATTATTAGTATAAAGTCAGAATATGGGCTCCATAAGTGCTTGCACTGTGTCTTATTTCTTTATTATATCTCCACTGCCAGATTCAAAATCTGAGACCTAATACACACTCAACAAATACTTTGTAAAATAAATGAGTGAAGCGATGCTGTTATTCAGCACTTATCAAACAGCACAATATAGTGCCTAATAGTGTAGGCTTTGGAGGAAGACATTTTTTATTTGAGGGTCTCTCTACCATTTGGTATAGATAAGTTTTCTCTAAGAGTTTACTTAATCTTTCTAATACTCGGCTTTCTCATTTGGAAAAGGGATATAACAAAGATCTCTATCCTCACAGAACGATTGTGATGCTGAAGTGGGATCATGTGCCTGAAGGGCTCAGCATAGTTGCAAGCACCCAGGATACAATCTGCTGTGAAAAAAGTTTAAGGTTACTGTTGAACAGGTTATCACTATAGCTTCAACCCTAACTGTCTCTTTCATTAATATAAAATGATCTTCTCTAGCTAACATTATTTGCTTCGTGTTTAAAATATCTTTCTCTAGAAAATATACAGAAAGTTGATTTCTCTTTTGTTAAATTTACCTGTTTGCTGTGAAGTAAGTCCAGTTGGTCTCCCACGATCATCAGATTCTTCAGATGGCAGGCTGGGTGTCCAGTGAAGGTAGATGGGTCTCAGTCCTGCCAGATCTGCCCTGGTGAAAAGCAAGTGGCGTAAGAGCTGTCGTTTGACCTGTTCAGATGAAGTGTGATGAAGTCTCATCTCCCTGTCCTTTGAAGCATTCTCTGACACGTTGCAAGAAGATCCACTCGAGGCAGATGTAACAATTTCCTGGTGGCAGAATCCATCCAGGTCTTAATCACAATCAAACTACAGAATCCTCTTTTTTGTGGTTTGTCTCAGGGCCAGCATGGATCTAGTTCTCTGGATACTACTACTCCAAAGGGAATGAGCACCTTAATTTTAAACCTTGTTTATGCGACGGCACTGATGCTTGATTATCTCTAGCCAATCTATAAATCTTAAACATCAGTAATTTTATCAGTGAAAATGTGATTTCTCAATGACTTTATACTGATTAATAAATTATCTAGTTCTAACCAGAAAGTAGTTGACTTGCCTGTAGCTACTATCTTTGGAGTTTTAAATGAAGACTTTAAATAAGGCCTTTCAGTTTTTTATTACACACCCACCCATGTTAACCACTCTGGGGGTGCATAGGAATCAAAACTTGAACACCCAGTGATACTATTATAATAACCCGATTATTATTTAACAGGAAAGGAGCAAAGGGGAGACTAGATAATATAGGCACGCCATGTATACAGTTTTGCCAGAAGCTGCAATTTAACATTCTCCAATTCTATTCCCTGCAAATGGATGGGGAAAGAGACTGGACAAAGGCAGTTTAGACGCATGCCTGGTAAGGTATGAGTGACATGGGATGTGCTTACCTGTCAATCACCTATTCTGCCTGCCCACACCTATTTCTGCCCACACAATTACCTGAAAACAGGTAATTGGCCAGAATGGGTGTGGGCACTTCAAGGGAGTGAAATCCGAAATACATAAGCTTCTAAACAAAGGAATTTTACTCTCTTGCTCTCTTGGAACCCCTGTTGCAGGGGGCACACTCCCTTGCATTTGCCCATGTGGCCCACACAGTGGACTAATGGACTGTGATTAGCCTGATGTTTGATGCTACACCAGACTCAACTCCACAATGGAACAGAAACTCTGGACACTGACCCTGCCTCTAGCTCTACGGAACCACAGCTGCATATTTTCCAGGACTAGTTTAAGTAAATGGGGATTTTGCAAACCAAGGGGTATAATTTCATGCAAATAAAAATCACTCATTCTCCTGAACAAGTCTTAGAAATTTTCTTTTCTCAAGATATCACAAGAACCTCACTCCCACTAGTGATAGAAAAATTCCACCCACTCAATTATCTGGCAACACCAGCATTTTGTATGCTGAAACAGTTTAAAGTAAATTAAAGCAATGGAATATGTTCGGTAGATCATTTTATATTAAAGAGTTTTCATCCTGTAAATATTAACATACCCTCTCTGTGCTTCAGTTTATGGCTATAAAACAGGATAATAATAGTAATTACTTTACAGGATTGATGTGAGTTTTAAATAAATTAATACCTCTTGAGTACTTAGAATGGCCTATAACAAATAAATTTTGGCACCTGCTGCTATTATTATATTATCATTTTATAATTGTTAATGCTTTGTAAGAATATAAGCAGATTCTTGAAAAAGTATTTGGGCTCTAGGTTACAGTTGTTTTGGACAACATTATTTTTCTCTGAGTTGTCAGGATCCCTCTTCTTTTCTCTTTCATCACTTAAATGTTTTCTGTCTGCTTTATTTGTTATTCCCATTTGCCCATTGGTGAATAAAATGAAATCTCCCTAGAGGGTATGATCATGATAATTGGATTACCCACAGCTTCTACACAAATTCATGATGGACTTCTCAGGCAAGTCCCCAAGAAACTAGAGATTCCCTAGGAAACCAAATTTCCCTTCTCAGCTTGGTGGTAACAGGGCGGGTTGGTATGTACTGCTCTTTGCCTGATTTCTGGTTCCTCTGAAGCAATGAACAAATGCCAGTTTTCCTTATAGGTGTGAGCCAGGTTTTAAGCCCCCACAACAGAAGCTCCCAGATATGACCCCTAGCTTAAATTTAGATATCTGTCACTATTGGTTATCCTACATACTGCTTCTGTTGTCGTTACTATTGTTTGCTTTGTTTTATATACTTTAAAACCAAAACCTTCTATTAAAGTCCACATTTCAGGTTTCTCTTGACATATCAGAAGTTCAGGCAAACAATGAAAAAACTAAATAGCAGCTGCCCCTTTCCATGTGCCCTCCAATTTGTCCCCACTCTTTGCCTGCTCCAGTGGCTCCTGTCATTTTCATCGGTGGCTTTGCTCTTTCTTGTCTTCTAGTATTTCCTGTACTCAACCTACCTGCATCTGTACCATCCTCTGCCTTCTTGAATGATAAAATGATAAAATTCCAGGTTTCAATCTATGCTCAACCCCCCACTTGTGTTCTGAATCCCACTTCGTTCTGCACACTGAAAGATTCTGCACTCAGTTTTCCCCTCTCAACTGGCTTGCTCTTGTCAGCATGCAAACATGGAGTAATATATTCCTCTGTAAAACGCTGCTTTGTTTTCACAATGACATCAAACTACTGCCTTATTTCTCTTTCAGAGAAAAATTCCAGCTAGTTTATACAGAAGTTGCTTATCCTTCTCTTTTTATTCCCTTTTCAGAGCCCCTTCAATATCTCTACTCCACTGAAAACACTCTCATCAAAGTCAACAATAACTTCCATGATGGTAAATTCAAAAATCAGTTTTCTGTTATTACCTTTACTAGACAGCTCATCAACATTTGAAAAGTTACTTAGGAATCTTTATTTGTAATACTTTCTTCTGTTGGTTCCCATGACACCACACTTTTATGTTTTTCCTCCTAATCCCTTCACCCTTTTCGGGCTTCTTTGAAGGGCTCTCCTCATCTTATCTACATCCTATGGCTTTATTTCCCATCTATTTTTAATGTCCTCTGTCTCATTCCTTATGTCTCTTCTCTCCTTTGACCATACTCATGACATAGGCTTTAAATATTCCTCTATATACTGTTGACTCTCAGAATTCTGTAGCCTCAAACATTACCTGAACTCTGCACTCCTATGGCCCAGACCAATCCAATGTCTCCACTTGGACACAGATTGGGTTTTCAAGCATACATATTTGAGTCCAAAATATTGAATTTATTCTTCAGAACAGACTTTGCCTTAGCTTTCCCCATCTCAGGAAAAGGAATCATGATTATTCATGGTTGCTCATTCTTGACTTTTTTCTTCACACCTGATCTATAATCTCTCAGTGGGTCTACTAACACTCCTCTCAAGACATTTCTCTGAATCTGACCACATTTCACTATAGCTCATCACTAAAACTTTAGGAAAGACTACCATCATCTTTCACTCACTACAGCAATAATAGTTACCTAACAAGTCTTGCTGCTTCTACTCTCACCTTCCTAGTCAGTTCTCTACCATAGTGACCTTTATCCTGTTATGTCCCTTGCTTAAAATCATCAGGTGGCTTTCTGTCACTAGTTTGACCAACTCATCTCAATTTTCCTGGGACTTAACCTTGATTTAACATGAAAGTCTCAAGTCCCGGGAATTCCTTCCATCCCAAGCAAACTAAGATAGCTCGTCACCTTACCTATGTACAGAAAAACATAGAATAAAATAAAATCAGATAAAATCAAAATCCCTATCATCCAGTGGGTGAAATGCATTATCTTGCATCTGCCATTCTCTTGGACATCTCCCATTACTCTTTGCTTTGCTCACCGTACTCTGGCCACACTGTCTTTTGCTGTTACTCAAACACATCAAGCTTGTTTTTGTCTTAAATATTTGTTTAATAATAGAATGAATGAGTCTCATAAAAAGTACTAAAGCAAAAGACAATCATGTTGATGACATATTTTTTAAAATGGCATGTACACATTTCATGGTGGAAAATGAGAATTATTTCTATTCATTTAATATAGAAACGTCTATATGCTCGTTATGTTACCAATCTGGTCCCAGTACCATTTGAGTTTTTAGTTCCTGCACTAAGCCATGCTAAGAAGCTCAGTCCATGGTGACTAGTTGTATTAGACATATTAATTTTAGGAAGATAGAAAGCTCAGCATCCAGTTTATAAGCAGTTAACAGATGCCCTTAATTAGATAAGGAAATAGTTAGAAAGAGAACTAGATTCTCTATGAGAAAATGGGTCCCAGTCTTGGTTTCACCATGATTTAATTATATGACCTTCATTAAGTCACTCATTCTCTGGCATTAGGATATTCAATAATTTTTCTGTTTTTTTGTTTGTTTGTTTGTTTCATTGTATATTGTTATTTAATATGTGAAACAAGCAAGTTGAGTCATATTGCTGTCTTTCGACTCTACAGCATTTAAATGATTGCTACTCTTTTGCTTTCCCCATATACTATGCACTCACATTTTCCAGATACAATGGTAATAAGAGCACAATATATGTGAACCTAATGTATTATGAATGCCACAAGTGAGAGAAAAATGATACTGGCGACATGATGTCTCTCTCACAAAGCTTAGGAAGTTTTTTGTTTTGTTTTTTTGTATGATTTTAAGAGATTACTCAGTGAGATTCAGACTAGTTAAAATTATTCATGTCATCAAGATTTTAGTACTTCCTTGGGGCTCTGTTTTCTTGTCACGGTTGAGCAAGTTTTTGGATAGTAGGATAAGTTCCCTCCTATTTATTTTTATTATTTCCTTTAGGATCGGACAGCCTTCTCCTTCCAATCTTGGTGCTTACAGTCTTCAAAGGTTCTGTGGTACTATACCATACCCTAGTAGCTTTCCAAGCTAATTTCAAACCCCTGGAGCTTCACTGAAATCTTGCTACTTACATTTTTACAGAGAGATAGAATGTAAAATCAGGTTATTAATATTTCAAATCTAGCTTTATGATGCCATATTTAAAATTCTATTTTTCTTTTAAATAAAATAAATTCCCTTGCATATTTTATTTTTAGGTGGTAAATATTCTAAGGACACTGAATAGTCATATCTCTTGCTATGTCATCTTTTACTGCAGAATGGAAAGGAATTGTCACCTAGCTAGTTCATAGTTGGATGGTTTAGAAAACCAATCCTAACTTACATTTTTCTTCATGTTTTTATTTCACATTATGCAAACTCTCCTAATTTCTCCTTAACTATAAAGCTTGCTTATTTTTTTGCTCCCTGAAATAGAAATTTTTTGCTATTTAATATTAATACATGTATTTCTCTTTCTAGATGTTTAGCTCTCCGCAGATATTTTTATTACATTTTACTTATTTTATGAACTCTTCTTATTCATTCATGAGACTTACTTTTTCCTCTTCTTCCTGTGAAGCATAGAAGATAGTTGTCTGTAATCAGAAAATCTTGTGAACTTATATCCTGACTGTTTTGCAAGAAAGTAGCAAGAAAATAATAATGCCTTCAATTAGTGCAAGTGAGCTATACTATTTTAATTACACATATGCTCTTGAATCCAAGGAAAACCTAAACATCTAGAACACAAAAATTGTGGCAACTAAATAAGTTTAAGGACAGCCATTACTTATAACTGACCTATATTTCCATATATTTCTATTCAAATGACAATTAATTCAGTCTTTCATCATCTCAATTCTAAATTCCCAGGTGAATAATCTAATTAAATTAGTTTCAGAAAAGTGCCCTCTTTTTAATTCCTGCTGCTGTTGCAGGTCCAAAAAATGGTTCTGTGTTATTTTCTTTGAATAGAATTTGAGTGAGAGCATTTTCTTTGAAAATAAAATGGCTTGGGGACATGTATGGCAGACTGACATATTTCTTAGAAGGAAGATACTGGCAGATGATGAGATTGGAAATTTAGATATGGGTGAAATATTGAACACTGTTATTCCAGTCACTATTGTTGTATAGTAAGCCTTCCTACATATAGTAGTGCAAAATAACAATTTTTTTATGCTCACATACTCTGTGAGTTAGGAATTTGGATATGGGACTGTAGGAATGGTTGTTTCTATCACATGCTGTCTGGGGTCTCAGATGGGCAGACACAGTGGCTGAGGATGACTTAATGGCTGGGGGCTAGAATCATCTGAAGACAAATTCACTCATGTGGCTTGTGGGTTGATGCATGCGGTGGGTTGGGACCTCAGCTGGGACTGCCACTTGTTATATGTATATGTGGCCTCTCCATGTGGGTACTTGTGCATTCTTACTTGCTATTTTGATAGAAAAAAAGATTTAAAGAAAATTTAAACTTAAGAAAATATTTACAACATTTAACATCTATAGAAGGGAAAAGTTATTATAAATATTTTAAAGTTATTTAAAAATTAGTGAGAAAGTGACGGACAGCAAATAGAAACAAAAATGCTTTAAGAAAAGAAAAATTACAAATACCTGCTCAGTTTATGAAAAAGTATTCAACTTCCCTAACACGTAAAGAAATGCAAGTAAAACAAAAAATAAGATAGCTTATTTTTCACCTATCAGATTGGCAGAGGTGAAAAATTGAAAGATATCTCCAGTTATCAAGAATATGAGGAAAGTAAACTCAGATTACTGTTAGTGAGAGGAAAAAATCTATATAAACTTTCTGGAGGACAGTTTGGAAAAATATATTACAATTTAAACTACACATAATCTTCAGCACAGCATCTTAAATCTAAAAATTTATCCTCGCAAATTCTCAAACAAGTACAAACATGCATATAAAGGTTATTCAGAATAGCATGGCTTATAATATTGAAAATTTACAAACAACCACCCTTCAAATAAATTAACACATTGTTAAAGTAGAATAGAGAATTGTTATATATGTAGTCATTAAGATAATTGTGTAGGTTTTTTTTGTCGACATAATAAAATGTTCAAGCCTTGATGATGGAGGGGAAAACCAACGTACAAAACGTGAGCTAATTGTTGTTAATTGCATATAGAAAGATGTAAAGTATGTTTAAATTAAAAGGCTTAAAAAAAATCTTAACCAAGACATGTATATTTGAGAAAATGCCAACGTTTAATGTTAGCTATAGAGAGTTGTTTATTCATTGATTGAACAAATACTGAGTGCTTTCTTTGTTACAGATATTTTTCTGGGTACTAGAAATATGGCAAAGGAGAAAGCAGAGAGCCAGCACTTGAGAAGCAGTGTGGGTGTGCCCATGCAGTTCCTGTCCTCTCCGACTCCACAAGGATATTAAATTTAATGAGACATGATTTTTAGCTCTTTGAATCAGAGAATGGGCAGAGGAGGGAATCGGGTGGGCTTAAGAAATCCATTTACATATTGAAGATCTAAGAGCAGAAAGAGTTGGTTACAGCACTATTAGTTCTTGGGACTCAAAAGTAGTTTTTTCATGGTTTTGACTAAGGAAGCCTATTAAAAAACAACAACTGGGGTTGATGTTGATAGAGGATGGAAGAAATAACAAAAAAAAAATTTAAAAAGGAATGTTGCTGAATTGGTTTGCCTTTTAAGATATTTAATAAATGCAAGTAAAGAATTTATATTCTTTTCAAATTAGTTTTTAAGCACTAGAATATTCAAGAACCATGGAGAGCTCAACTGAGGACCTTCAACCTAGCCTGGGAGTCAAAAGACACCTCACTGAGATTATCATGTCTAAACTCAGAGTTAAAGATGAGTACATAGAAGGCAGAGATCCAAGGGAAAAGAATTAGCATTTTAAAGCCCACAGGATAAGTCTGTAAAGTACCTCAAATCAAATCAAATAAATCTAGTCTCTGAAGCATTCAGAGATATATCAACAAGTTCTAATTGAAGAAAACCATGGTTTAGAAAGTGAGCAGGACATGATATACACCTTAAAGACATGGATTTTTTTGTTTTGTTAATCCTCACCCAAGGATATTTTTCCACTGATTTTTTAGATAGAGTGGAAGGGAGGGAGGGAGGGAGATAGACAGACACAGAGAGGAACATCAATGTGAGAGAGACACAATGATTGGATGTCTCCTGCATGACCCGACCGGGGGCTGGGGGTCAAACCTGCAACCCAAGTATGTGCCCTTGATCAGGAATTCGACCCATGACCCTTCAGTTTGTGGGTTGCTGCTCTAACCATTGAGGAAACCAGTCAGGGAAAAGACATAGATTTTAACACAGCATATGAATTAGACTTGAGGCCATAAACTCAAGCCTAGAAAGGGACTCAAAACTTGGTTTTCTAGAGGAAAAATAAAAAGAAGAAAGAAAAGCAGCCTAGAGCTAGACAAGAATGTTTTTACATTCTTTCATAGGTACTAGATGGAGAGATATTCTGTGTTCATTAATTGGAAGATTTAATATTGTCAAGATGTCAATTCTGCACAACTTAATCTATACATTAAATGTAACCACAATCAAAATTCTAGCAAGATACTTTGTAGACATAGACAAACTAATTCTAAAGTTCATATAGAAAGGCAAATACCTAGCCCTGGCCGGTTTGGCTCAGCGGTTAGAGCGTCGGCCTGCGGTCCTGAGAGACCTGGGTTCGGTTCCCGCTAAGGGCACGTACCTCGGTTGCAGTTTGTCCCTGGCCCTGGTCGGTTGTGCGGGTGGCAACCACTCGATGTGTCCCTTCACATCGATGTTTCTCTCTCTCTGTTCCTCTCTCTCTCTCCCACTCTACCTGAACAAAAATGGAAAAATGTCCTTGGGTGAGGATAAAAAAAAAATGCACAAGGGAATTAAACAGACATTTCTCCAGAGAAGATGTACATGTGGCCAATAAGCACATGAAAAGGTGCTCAACATTGCTAATCACTAACTTGGGAAATACAAATCAAAACCCACAATGAGATACTATCTCACACCCATTAAGATAGCTGATGTAAAAAACACAGAACAAGTCCTGGTCAGTGTTTCTCAGTGGTTAGAGTATTGGCCTGTGCACTGAAGTGTCATGGGGTTGATTACTGGTCAAGGGCATGTAGCTGGGTTGCAGGTTCAACTCCCAGCCCTGGTTGGGATGCATGAAGGAGGCAACCAATTGATGTGTCTCTCTCACATTGATATTTCTCTCTGCCCTCCTCCTCCCTCCTCCCCTTCCAATCTCTCTAAAAATCAGTGGAAAAAAATATCCTCCAGTGAGGATTAACAACAATAAAAAATACACCACAAAACAAGACAAAATTCAAAATCAGAAAATAATAAATGTAAGTGAGGATGTAAAGAAATTGGAACATTTGTGCACAGATGATGGGGATACAAAATGTGTAGCCTCTATAGAAAATATATGAAGGTTCCTCATAAAATTAAAAATAGAATTACCACATGACCCAGAAATTCTAATACTAAGTATATAACCAAAAGAATTGGGACTCAATGAGACATTTATACACCCCTGTTCATAACAGCATTATTCACAATAGCTATAAAATGGGAGCTACTCAAATGTTCATCACAGCTGAATAATTAAACAAAATGTGGTATACACACACACACACACACACACACACAATATTATTCAGCCTCAAAAAAGAAAAAAATTCTGACACATACTACAACATGGATCAACCTTAAAGACATTATGTTAAGTGAAATAGCCAATCACACAAGGATAAATACTTGATGGTTTCACTTATATGAGTATGTAGAGTAGTCAGATTCATGGAGATAGAAAGTAGAATGGAGCTCAGCCAGCGTGGCTCAGTGGTTGAGCATCGACTCATGTACCAAGAGGTCGGTGGTTTGATTCCCAGTCAGGGCACATGCCCAGGTTGTGGGCCTGATCCCCAGTGGGGGGCATATAGTAGGCGACCAATTGATGTTCTTCCTTGTCGATGCTTCTATCTCTCTTTCTCCCTTCCTCACTCTCTGAAATCAATAAAGAAAAAAAAAAAATACTTCTTTAAAAAAAAAAAAGTAGAATGGACATTGTTAGGGAATGGGAAAAGGGGAGAATGGGAAGTATTGTTCAATGTATACAGATTCAGTTTTGCAAGATGACAACGGTTCTGAAGATGGTTGGTGGTGATGGATGTACAACAATGTGAATGTACTTAATGTCACTGAACTGTACACTTGAAAATGAATAAAATGGCCCTGGCCAGTGTGGCTCAGTTGATTGTGTCTCATGTAGTAAAACATTCCCAGGTTCGATTCCAGTTCAGGGCACATTCTGGGGTTGACCCTCATTAGGGGGCATGAAGGAGGTAGCTGATCTATGTTTTGCTTTCACATCCATGTTTCTCTCTCTCCTTCTCCCTGCCTTTCTCTAAAATCAATTAAAAAAATATTTTTAAAATGGATAAAACGATAAATATTATGTTATATGTATTTTACCACAATTAAAAATAATTTTAAAAATTCTGTTCTTTGAAAGACATTGGTACAAGAATTAAAAGATAACCACAAACTCAGAGAAAATATTTGCAAAACACATATCTGATAAAAAAAAAATGGTAACCAAAATATACAAAGGATTCTTAAAACTCAACAATAAGAATATAAACAATTCAATTTTACAAAAGGCCAAACATATGAACAGATAACTCAACAAAGAATATATACAGATGGCAAATATGCATATAAAAAGATTCTCCATGCCTTATGTCATTAAGGAAAAGCAAATAAAACAATGAGATGCCAGTATGTACTAGTTGAAGGGCTAATATCCAAAAAACTGGAAATACCATTTATTGAGAAGGTTGCAGGGCAACAGGAACACTTTTTCCTTGCAGGTGGGAATGCAGAATGCTACATCCACTTAGGAAGATGGTTCTAGAGGTTTCTTACAAAGTTGGAGTCTCGTCATAGGATGCCCCAATCACTCCCCCAGGGTATTTACACAACTGATTTGAAAACTAAGTCCATGTGGAGACTACAAAAATCCAAACTAATTTGAAGACAGACATCATGCCTGGGCCATAGGTAGGAGGAATCATTTTCAACAAAACAGAGAGCCAAGCCTTCACATTGGATAGAAGAGATCCAAGTTCACATATCCACAAAGTGTAGACACCGTGAACAAGAAACTGGTATAAAACAGTCTCAACCAGTGAGTCAGTTGGGTCCTGATAACTTTGAAACTGCAACATACTCTTGCAAAATCCAGGGAATATCCAGGCCTTCTCGAGAAAAAAAAAAATCCCACTGGAGACAAGCTCAGGAAAAGCCATAACAAGATCATTCATACTGAAGATACACAGATCAAAGAGATTGGAAAGAGGTAAAAGAACTACGTTTAAAATACTCAGAGATCAAGGAAGCAAGAAAATCCATGAAGATGCCCTGGCCGGTTTGGCTCAGCAGTTAGAGCGTCGGCCTGCTGTCCTAAGAGACCCGGGTTTGGTTCCCGCTCAGGGCGCGTACCTCAGTTGCAGTTTGTCCCCGGCCCTGGTTGGTTGTGCGGGTGGCAGCCACTCGATGTGTCCCTTCACGTCGATGTTTCTCTCTCTCTCTCTCTCTTCCTCTCTCTCCCTCCTGCTCTATCTGAACAAAAAATGGAAAAATGTCCTCGGGTGAGGGTAAAAAAAAAAAAAAAAATCCATGAAGAATAAAGATTTTATGAGCAAAAAAAACACCTCAAATGTATTTGAAAAGAAACCAAATGGAGACTCTAGAAATAAAAGTGGTCATTGAAATTAAATAAAAATTTTAATAGAAATGTTAAACAGTGGGCTACTAAGAGGTCAAACCAGATGGAATTAAAATGCTACATGAAAGCAGCAAAACAGAAGACCACTTGCATAGGTAGTGAGAGTAGAAAGAAGTGGAGAAATGTAATAAACACTTAGAAAGAAGAATGAACACGATTTGGTAAAGAATATTAAAGTCTCCAAAAATATCACAAATTCAATTCTTTAAAGGTCTGAGCTGGCGGGAGATCACATCCATAACACAAGGCCAGTGTAGAGCAAAATGGCTTTGTTGCATGTGCCTGGGAGCAGGCGGGCTGAGCGGAAAAGGGTTCAGCATCGAATCAGGGTTGGGGTGTTGGTTATATACCCTACTTTCAGCTTCCAGCAGTTCCTGCTGATTACTCTGTCTGGCCCATTGTCCACTTTGCACTAGGACTGATCTGGTATCTCCTCCGGCATCTGCTGGGTTATCCGTTGCCTTGTGGATAATCCAGATAATCCTTATCCATACTCAACAAAAGGCTGAGCAAAGGTCATGCAAGCAACACAATTTCTACAGTTTCCACCTTTTGCAGACTTTTACCTTTACCCTTTAAACATTCTAATCCTTTCAATTCTGACTTGGAAGAGAGGCAGTGTGGCCGAGGTCCGTGCTGATGTGACGTGGCAGCATTTTCATGATGCCCAGCCCATGGGAAGCACTCAGTACACACTGTTGTTTCCTTCTGCTGTTCTTGTAATTTTAATATTATTATTATTATTAAAGTTGACCAGCAATGGCTGAAAGGTAAAGAAGAAGGTGCTGAGCCTACTGATATATTAGGGAACACGGACAACTTCTTGTTGCTTTCCATTTGTCAAGATATTTCACAGTACAGGTTGGCACTACAGAGAAGCTCTGTTTCAGTCACATTACAAAAAAAAACACCAAAAAAAAAAAAAAAAAACCCAGACTGACTGGAACATGAAGTACACTATATAGCACAGGAAATATACATCACTGTATGTAATAATGTACTAAATGGTTAAGGAAGCAACCCAGAGCAGCGTTGGATAGATAGGATTATTAAATCCCCGATGCTGGCACAGCATCGCAGCCAAGAGCAACAACACACATTATTATTTCCTCACACTGAAGACATAATTTAATAAATTCAAAAAGCAGATGGAGAAAAATTTGTAACAAAATGAAAGGGATGCGGTTTTAAATATTCTTTTTAAAATAAGCAGATGTGATTTTTGGGGAAATGTGATTTTGTGGAAAAATTCTCATCGAAATGAGAAGTCATTTTTCTGGGAATATGCAGTGCTCTGCTATGTGCGATAAAATCAGCACACTCTTGGGTTACTGATGGAAGAATAACGTGTATAGCTTTAAAACCTTGAAGCAAGTTTTAAGAGGTCTAAGAACAATTTGTACTGTTTAGTCTAATAAACTCCTCAGGATTTACTGTAAGAAAATTATAGAGCTTGGCCAGTGTGGCTCAGTGGATTGAGTGTTGTCCCATGGATTGAGAGGTCCCAGATCTATTCCTGGTCAGGGCACGTGCCTGGGTTGCGGGCTCAAACCCCAGTGTGGGGCATGCAGGAGGCAGCCGATAGAGGTATCCCACTTGAGTCAATATTTCTATCTCTCTCTTCCTTTCTCTCTTTCAAAAAATCTATAAGAACATTAAAAAGAAAGAAAATTGTAGAAATGAAGAAACATGCATTTTTGTGTTATTTATAATGGCAAAAACAGTAGATCCTGTATTTGATCAGAAGGTAGTGGTTGTAATACATAGTAGGGTTCTATTGAAATGTAATATGACCCGAAAATTCTATTCAAAGCAATTTTTTAGTCACTGGCATGCTGATTACTTTCCATGTGCTCCTCACCCTGCCAGATGCATTCTCTTCCATTCCCTTCTCTAATCTGTTCTCTGGAAGATCGACTGCTACAGACTGTATCACATATAGTACATTTTTTGCCAGTACAGTTCCCACTGAGCTCCAGAAAAACATTCTTTTGCCCCCTGGGACTTGGAGCATCCTGTCATTGCTAGCCTCTGATGCCCCACAATCCCTTGTTTGTTCTTTAATCTTAACCATTCTTCTGTATGGAGTACCTTCATGAAAGTCTCTTCATTTCCACCTTTTTAATAAACTGCCCATCCAGATTGAGAAATATGTCAATTTTTTTATGTCCTAAAACTGCGTAGTCTGCGTGATCTAACTGTGAAAATATATCAAAACACAAGTAAAGAAACAGATGAACATGTGAAGAGAAATCGCTTCTGATAAGAAAGTTCCTCTTTCCTCTGATTTCTACTTTCTAAATTTTTATACAATGAACATGTATTTGATGATAAAGTAACAGCTCTAAAAATTAGATGAACAGATTTTAAATGTACCTCTTCTTTTTAAAACTGAATTAAGTTGCCTCTGTTGTGATCTTCAGTTGATGTTCAATAGTTCAATGCTCTTTTCTAGAAATATTTCTAGTCCTATTGTCAACATCAAAATGAATACCTTGCTAGAAATTGTTCTTACTGTTCACTTCTGCCAGGGTTTATTTTTATTTCTGAAAGAAGATGTGAGGCCCAATTTTGTCCGTGCTATTTGGGGGACAGTATATCGCCACTGAAGACATTTTCAACTTATGTAATTAAGCAAGCTTCTCTCTACTTTTCATTTTCTTTGTGTTTAGAAAGCTCGTTAATGCACTTCTGGCATCTTATTGTTGCTATCAGTCTCTTTAGTCTCAAGAAGATGGAATGATTTTTCTGACTGAAAACGTAAGAAGGATAACTCGACATCCTCCACCCTCCTGTTTTCTCTTGAAGCCAGCCTCCTGCAGCACTAGGTTCGGCTTCCTTTGCTCTTCCATGCGGGGAGTTATGGGGAGCCAGCTCTGGTGAGTGTGACAAAAGGAGACATCCCCCAAGCCCGGTGTTTTCTGTAAATTGGCAAAGTCTTCCTAATTCTGGGATCCAGATAGCACATTTGGCTACTAAAGCCACAATCTGCCTCCTGGCCCCGAGCACTGATGAAGGTGATATTTTGGCTCACAGATTCACTCTTTTGTTTCATTTCTCAAATCATTTAGCAAAATGTGGAAAAGAGGGATGTTTTACATTGGTGGCATCAGAAACTCCCGCGAGGCATGGTTCCTTGACAATCATTGGTACGCATGTATGACTTTTACTTAATTGCAAGGCATTCTGGTTGAAGTTTCACTGTATGTTTTGATGATTTTGGATGCTGGAGGGCCTCACACAATTCTTAAACAGCCCAGGGTAATCTCTTAGAGAACACAGCAGGTCAAAGAACAAATAAAGCGGAGTGGAGATCATCTGGGAAGCAGGGAAGTCCACATCAGGGCTATGAATGCAGGTATTGAGCTATATGTAGGTGTTCTCTTTCCTCTTATCCTTTTAACCTGAGAGTCCCAGAAAGGTTAGCAAGATAAGTATCTGGGAACTATATTATTTTTCTTAAAACTTAACTTTTTTCATATGACTTAGTAAGGCACAATTTAAGAGTTAGGCCACCCTAATCTAATAGATATTTCTTCTACACATCAAGAGAGTAAATTAGAAGTATTGTTGCCTTTTTAGTTTCTTAAGCATTAGTCATTCATAAAATTTTGAAACCTTGTATTAGAAATTCTATTAATTTCACTTGAATAGATCATTTCATGAGTCACTGTGCACCCTTATTTTCTTCTTAAATTAAATAATTTTAATGTAATAATTTTGTCTATTTATATTTATTATTATTGTTAATGCTGTATTTTAATATTATGTTAACTATGTGACCTGTTCATATAACCTTGCTGAAAGTGCGTCATTAATCCATTTAATTTGGATTCTACCAAAGCTAATATATTCTATTGACAATTTGGCTGCAAGAAATCATTTAGCATAAGACATTATCATATCATATGGTGAAGCATGATCATTCTATTTGTCTGGGATGGATGAAAGGTTGTTCAATAATCCTACAAAAATGTATTGGGTACTTACCATGGGTGAAGTACCATGCTAGTTACTGGGCATACATGTTTCTGCCTTAATGAAGCCTAAACAGAAAGATATACAAAAGACATGCATTAATTGAGTAATCACAAAATAATTACATAATTATAAACTGTGAAAAATACTATAAATAAAAATGTATAATATGATCAACATTGGTAAGAAAATGTGGGACTATTTGGTAGATACATTAATAATCCCTTTGTTCTACAGTTTAGTTTTAAAAAAATTCCAGCCTCCAAAATGTACCTCTTGTCTCTCTAAGTTGAATCACAACAAGAATTTACAATATAATAATAAACTCTTCTTAAATTTTATCCAAGGGTCATTATATGGGGGAAACAATTTTTTTAATGTTGTAGGCACTGTGATCTAGAAATCAGGATACATAGCTTCCATCCTTGATCCTTCCCACATTCTAATGGGAGCCTTAGGAAAGTAATTTTGCCTCTGTAGTTCCCAGTTGCTTTGCTTGCAAAATGAAGTTGTTTGGCTGGGTCATCAGGACTACACCAATCTAGTCTCTGAAACTATAACTTAAGAGAAATACTTGCTATTATTACAGAGTAAGCTTGTGCCTAGAGAGTTTACATATTGTACAGAAACTATGGGAATATTGACATTATGTGAAAATACAGAACTAGATCCATCAGTCCTTCATTAAAATAATATAACTGTGTAGAACTACTACATGAGGTAAAAGCAGCAATTGCTTTTAGTTTTGAATGTAGCATCTGATTTATCTGGGATATAGTTTCCCAAAGTTGCATCTGTTCCATAACAAAATTTGTTGTGGGATACACTAAATAATGACTAGAAGCTAAATTAAATTCATCTGTATATAAAAAAGTAGCCACCCCAAAAGACTTTGCCTTTTGCCCAGAATAATGTGAGTCCACCTACTATATATATACTGTGGAAATATTTCATTTCCTCAAAACACAAAGAACATTGATAATTATCTGTTTAATAATGTCTTCTCCACTAGACAAAATCTCTCATTTATTGCTGTGTTTCTTGGTTTTTGTAGCAGTAACAAAAAATGAATTTAGAGTCTTTGAACCAAAAATCTCTTCTTCATGATTTTATGTCCACTACAATTTGGCTCAACTGGAGTTAGCTGAGCTTGGTTAAGCATAACTCCAGGGTGAGTTATGCTGTAAAGCTCAGATTGAGGTCTAGTAAGTGAATTCCTAAAGCATTCTAGAATTGCTTTCTATATGCATCAAGAAAGTAATTACTTTCTTTTGTGAAGTCTATTTAAATCTTATGCTGGTTGGAAATAGTTTTGGAAAGCAAATATACCCTACTGAGATTATATGGGCACCATGGAAATGGTCTTACAAGTCAGTAAATTTCAACTTATTCTTTGAGGATGATGATTATTATCTTAAAAGTCTGTATTTACTATCTCATGGAGGTATCTTACTTTGATGTATTAGCCTTAACTGTTCAATAAAAAATATTTCCCATGTACCTATTAGACCCAAACCTGTGTTTGTTATACAAAGTAATATAAGAAATGTTATCTCTTATCCAGGGCTTCATATCTGGTTGAGTAAATATGCTACATTGCAAAAGAGTTACAGCAACATCTGTGAGAACCAAATGAGTAAAACATAAACTATAGGAATTTGTATAAGGCTGATAACTTCCTATAAGAGCAATTAGGAAAACCCCATAGAAGAAGAAGAATTTAATTGATCTTTAGAAAATGAGTAGGATTTTCAAAAATGAATTAGTGATGAAAGATATTTCAGGAAGAATATCATAAATTAAAAAAGTAAAAGGGTCCTGCCAGTGTGGCCCAGTAGTTGAGTATGTACCATGCACCAAGAGGTGGCTGGTTCCTGGTCAGGATACATGCCCAGGTTGTGGGCCAAATCCCCAGTGGGGGGGCATGTAGGTGGTGGCCAATCGATGTTCTCTCTCATCGATGTTTCTGTCTTTGTCTCCCTCTCATTTCTTCTCTCTCTAAAATCAATAAAGAAAAAGAAATTTTTAAAGTAAAAGGCATAGTCCAATAATGACAATTTAAGAGAATGTTTTCATAATCAAGTTATGAGGAATAATATCTAAATGAAGATAGATGGCTATAGTGTGAGAAAGGAATACATAATGTGTGCAAAGAGATACATTGGGCCTAAAACAAAGAGCAAGTGTCATGGCCAAGGTTGCACTCCTGGTCCCAGAATTCAGATCAGAGGAAAATCGGGCCAGAGTACCAAAAGAATATTGAGTTGGACTAAGTCATGGAATATGAAAATGGAAAGCAAGTCAGAGGCAAGGATTAGTTACTACAGAGATTGGCATGATTTCTAAAGTCTGAACAAATTCAAGAGTCACAGTTCAGGAGCAGCACATGAGTATCATTAGTCAGAGTACAAACTGAATAGGGCATGTAGATTGTAGATTTTAGAAGACAGAGGTCATAGGTTCATTTTTTAAAGTCACCTAATATTGGACAGAATTTATTAAGTGAATAATGTTCCCTATTCTGGCCCCAGCCTAAGAGAAATTTCTCTCACTGGAGAGCGTGAACAATCAAAATGGTGTTTATAGAAGCAATGGAATGGTCAGGTTTGCTGTTGCCTTTCAGTACAGCCTGAACATAGACAAGTCATGCATGCACCTGAGCACTAGGACTAGAAGCAGAGGGAAGAAGATACTGGTGATTCAGTCCGGGAGGGTGAGGGAGAGTTACATGGTTCATGTTGAAACTGTATTCAAGGATTCCTATTAAGTGAGGGAAAACTTGCATGATATTTGACAGCCAGACGTTTAATCTCCATCAAAAAAGGCATGTTCCATATTCTACATCTTATTCAGATTATGCAGTTTTGAGTGTTTCCATTCTTACTCTAGCAATTCATTTCTGTAGTAAAATTTCTAACATGAAGAAAAAAATATGCTGATGAATTTACATGCACAGAGAAACAGAGAAAAGAGTTTGGGGATGGAAAAGAAGAGAAAGAGAGAAGAAGAGAGACAGAGGGAGCGCCTTTGTATATTAGGTTAAACTGAAATATGAAGAAAATATATCTAAGATATATTTCCTTCTCAAAATAAATATAGTTTTAAAATATTTTATTGTTTATGGATTAGGATATTACCATGTAGAATACCACCAAGTGATGAATTTTTTTCATCCATGAGTTTGTTCGTTTATTGCATGATTCATAACTCCAATATGCAGAGGGCTGTCTTCTATGTGACTGAGGGGAGATTTTAGATCAGCACTGTGCCTTTGTTCATTGAAAGCTGTCAGCAGATACTGAAAAAAATTATATATATATATATGTGTGTGTGTATATATATATATATATATATATATATATACACTCTCCTTGCTTTTAGATGCCAGGATACCAAAAAATAAAATTTTTCTTGTTTGTAAACTGAAGTGTTTCAATGTGGGAGATCTAACAACATAGGAGTTCAGTGGCAAGAGAAACCATTGATTATTAATTGATTGCACGAATACCAAAAAATCAAAATGCAACCCTGGCTGTAGTTTTCAAATACACGGGCACCTACCAGATATCATCTAAAAGAAGAGCAGTGTATCTGTGGTCCCCACCAACACAACTCTGAGTCTTTCTGAATGGAAACCCTGCCCTGCCTGCCCATTCCCTATACCTACCTAAACTCCGAAATACCTCTTGCCTGGAATCATTACTACTGTTTGGAGCTGTTCTGTCAAGTTTCTTAATCCTATAAATATTTTCCACTTTGATCTCTCATTTGGTTTCATTTTTCCAAATGCCTTAGATAGATGGAGATGTGGTGTGTATGTAAGGGCAAGTGTTAGTAAATGTACCAAATGTACCAATTTCAAGATGAGAGTGCTGCTTTCCTGCCTCTCAACCCTAATCTCAAAGCCCACCGGCAGCAGCATCATTGCTCCACAAATTGGAGTCAACAGCAAACACATGCTGAGTATGAATTGGTAAATAAAGAAGAAAAATCTAATAAACTCTGCCTTGTTGAAACCGTCATCTGAAACTGTCTAAGAAAACCATGTGATTAGAATCTCCTGGGAAACTTATTAGAAAATACAGATTTTTTAGAATCTACCCCCAACAGAGATTCTGATTAAGTAGGTCTGTTATAAAGGCCAGTAATGTAATTCTTTAATATGCTCTCCAGATGATCCTGATGTCAGGCCTACACATTGAAATTATCATTCCAGAAATTAGAGGAATAAATACCTCTCTGTCCTGATTAAACTAACAGTGTAATGTATAGCAGAATTGATGGTGATGAAGACTTGAGGAATAAAGGCCCAGGTAATTGTACCTAAGAGGAAAGCACAAGGGTAAAGTTAGACCTATTCCTTAGACATTACTTCCTCAGACTTCCTAAAGAGAAAGAGAAAAAAAATAGATTGGATAAAGGAATTAAAATAATAGCCCAGGTCCTTTTAATTGCTGCCACGTACACTAAAATACACGAGGTCCCACTCATACCCATTTTCAGTACACAAGGTCCTACTTTTCCAGTTCTTTCACTATTGTTGCCATTTACTATTTTACCATCTCTTTCAAAACCAATTCTTTGGCCACCACTTTCTCTGAGTCCATAAGCCTTTACTGGTCCCATTGTCGTCCCTAAGCTTCCAGACCCAGAGTCCTTCCTTTCACCAAGCCTATTGTCAACACCCTCAAGAACATTTTACTGTTGCCCCACACCTTGTTTTACTAAACCCATAAGCTAAGATGAACCCAACCCTGGTGTTTACCTCTCTGTTTCCACAGAACAAAACCATATAATCATATATACCGAACCTGCTGCAATATATGATCTTTCTTCTCAGCTGGATTTTTAACTCCACAGCAATTCCTTCATATATTTTTAGTTCATTTTTAAAATATTTTCTCATAGTAGCTAGTCTAAATTTTCATCAGTTTACTTGAAGGCCTTATTAATTTTCCCAATGCAAAAACAGAATCTGCCCTGGCCAGTTTGGCTCAGTGGTTGCAGCGTCGGCCTGCAGTCCAGAGAGACCCGGTTCCCACTAAGGGCATGTACCTCAGTTGTAGTTTGTCCCTGGCCCTGGTTGGGTCGTGTGGGTGGCAGCCACTTGTTGTGTCCCTTTCATGTTGTTGTTTCTCTCTCTCTCTCTCTCTCTCTCTCTCTCTCTCTCTCTCTCTTCATCTCTCTCCCTCCCACTCTACCTGAACAAAAAAAAAAAAACGGAAAAATGTCCTCAGGTGAGGATAAAAATATAAAAATCATAAAAAAAATAGAATCTATCACACATGAGCTACTTTAATTTTGCATCCCCCTACACATAAATGCCCCTGTCTGCACCTCTGGTCAAATACTTATATCTGTATCCACAGCTGTGCTCCTCCTTTTCTTATTCTATTATATCCACCCAAAATAAGTGTTTTACACAAAGCTAATATATGGTTTCCATCTTCTCAAAGACTGTTTCATTAATTTTACTTATTCTCATCTGTATCCACCTTCTTTCTTCATTATTCCTTCCCTTCAATATTTTCATGACTATTCCATAATTTTTTTTTAAGTTCTGGTCAAATTTGTATCATCTCCTAAACCAACCCTTCCTTATACCCTTAATTTTTGTTGGAAACATAAAATGAAGATTTAAGCCCATTATTTTTTACATCTTCCTTTCATTGTCTAATTTCCTATTCTGCCCTATTACCCCATCTTTTTATTCTCATCATTTGCCTGTCCAGGGAGCACTTCTTATTTCCTATCCTGCTGTCGCTCTGTGGCCTTGCTATCGGCCGCTCCAGGTGAGCTCTCCTTTGGGCTCTATGACAGTGGTCTCCTTGGCTTTCCTTCCACTTGGCTGCCTCTTTACAAGTGCGAGCATGAACGTTAGAGTCATGCTCTTCCCACCACTTATTATGTGACCTCTCTGACCCTAGTTCTCCCCTCACATAAAAAAGAGATGATAAACCCAGCCAGTGTGGCTTAGTGGACTGAGTGTTGTCCCATGGACTGAGAGGTCAAAGTTTGATTCCCAGTCAGGGCACATGCCTGGGTTTCAGGTTCGATCCCTAATAGGGGGCGTGCACGAAGCAGCTGATACATGTTTCTCCCTCACATTGATGTTTCTATATCTCTCTCTAGAAAATCAATAAAAACATGTTTTGTTTTGTTTTGTTTTTAAAAAGAGATGATAATAAATATACTTCATAAGGTGGTTGTGAGAATGTTATAAATGGTTAACAAAACAATGTCTGGCAAATGCTAAGTTGGTGCAGTAACTGGTGGACAGTATGGTATTGATCCATGTGTTGTATAGTTGTTATTGTGATTACTATTATTATCTTAACTCTTCCTTATCTCAAAATTTTTCCAAGTAAAATGTGTATGTGTGTTTGTTACAATACAGATTACTGGGCTCTGGTCAGTGTGCCTCAGTTGATTGAGCATCATCCCATGCAGTGAAAGGTTGCCAGTTTGATTCCTGGTCAGGGCACATACCTAGGTTGCAGGTTGGATCCCTGGCCAGGATGTGTAGGGGTAGCAACTGATTGATGTTTCTCTCTCTCTCCTGATTCCTCTACTTCTAAAATCAATAAAAACATATCCTTAGGTGAGGATTTAAAAAAATAAATACTTGAGTAAATTACTTCTTTCTTAGCTTTATTTTTCATATCTATAAAAATAGCTTCTACCATCAACTACATAGGTTCCTTGAGAAGATAAAATTAGATGGTATAAATAAAGGGTCTAGGACATTGCTATTCATATAGGCCACTCAATAAATATTTATCCATCTTATTTTCAACTTTAGTCAGAAGGTGAAAACAGTATGAAGGTAGTATAGAGAGCAAATCTTATCCCACTCTGTGTCCCTACCCCCAAGATGTATCTTTATAAGTCTTCTCCAAAGATACAGCTTGAGTTGCCTTAGTTACTGAGAATTCCAGTAAGTATGACAGTAAATTAAAGGCAATAGACCAAGAAAAAACTGTAAGTATGACAGTAACTTAGAACCAATAGACCAGGAAAAATGGAATGAAGTTAGAGTGTCATGTATTATAAAATAAATCTAAAGTGAACTAGGCCATCTCACCAGCTAGGTCCCATCTAAAATGAATATTGTTCATGTGTTGAATATCACCAGTGTGATCAGCATTATGCTTGCTGATATGAGAAATTCAAAAGGAGTTTCTGACTTGACCTCTGTCCTCAATGATCTAATATTTAATTGGGTTAAAAACATTAATAATTTAGATACAGATTTAAACCATATTTTTCTATTGAATTCAAATATAATCAGCACTTACCAGGTGTAAAGTCATACTATTTGCTAGAGGAGATTCAATTATTTAAATACCTTACAAACAAGCAGTCAAAAAGTATATCTGTATAGATAATATAAAGGTAACCCAAGAAGAAAGAAAAAAGGAATTTCAGAGAGTGGGTTAATATGGAAATAACCCCTCTCACATTTCTATTCTGCATTTTTAAATTCTCTGCCTGTTTTATTGTTTTATTGCATGATTAAATTGTATGATTATCATTAAGTGCATTAATTTCTCTTTTCATGAGTGAAAGAGAAGACACATTGCAGAGGTCATCATGGAGTGCTCCACTGAGATTTTGAGAACTGAGATGGGGCTTGAAGTAAGGTTTCAATTGAAAATCAGACATGATTGCACTCAGGCAAAGAGAACATCAGCAAAAGGATGAGGTAAGACTAAACAGGGCATGTCAGTGGAATACTGAGAAGGCCAGGGTGATTTTAGTAGCTTCCAAAAGTCATGTTAGAGAGAGAGATTGTGATTAGACATTGAAAGACTGGCAGGAATGTGGATTTGATTCTATAGGATTTGTTTGTTTGTTTGTTTTGTTTTATTTTTTAATGATGATCAACCAATGGATAATATTATTCTGTTAGTCATACTTATTCAATCAATGACTAACCACTGGTAGTTAACATAGTTAAAACAAAATGGTAGGCATTGTAGGAAATAAAACTGAATAAGACATAGTATTCTGCTCTCAATACCATTTAAAAATTAGGGCATAAAATAAGGACAAAAATACTATAATCACAGAATATAAATGGTACAAGACAGTCACATGATAGCACTATGAGAAGAAGTGGGAAGTTTATGAAGGGTAGTAACTACTAATATTTGGATGAGACCTTGAAAGATAGATGTTATATAGGTAAAGATAAGAAGAGAGGACTTTTGGGAGGAAAACTATGGTCCTCTGAAAACTATCATCATAGCCAGTTTATTTCAACAAATATTTTATGTATATTGTATGCCAGGTCCTGGGTTGATACTGGAGTATAGACTTATCACAGCCTCTACTTTCAATTGCTGAAGGCAGGTGAGCATAGCACTTATTTTCAGAGACATTTGGGAGTTACATTCAGCCAGTACATGTATATATAAGGAAGTAACAGAATAATTTGGAAGATAAATTGAACTAATATATTAATGAGCACCTTAAATGCCAGGTTAATTTATACTTAATTCTACTGGGAACGTGGGTCATTGAAATCTGTTGCTATAGTTTTTAGCAGGGGAGGGAAATTATAAGAATTGTGTTTGAGGCAGTCTAGACTGGGAGAAATGGATAGAATAGATTTTAAAAGAAAAGACCTTAAAACTAGGAAGTTATTATTATACTAATAAAGCATGGAGTGATAATAGCCTGAGATGCCTAGTGATAGTAAAAGCTCACACATATCAAGAACATGTTAATGCTCTAGTCATTTGCTAAGGGCTTACAGGAATCACCTCTCTTAATCCTCATAAATTCCCTGTGTTATGGGCGCTATATTTATTCCTTATTGGCAGATGAGTAAACTGAGCACAAAGACATTAAGAAGCATGCCCATGTTCCACACCTATCAAGTGATGAAGAATAAAGCATAGGCAGTTTCCAAAAAGTGTGTTTTTTACCACGTGCTACAGAGTTAAAAACAGATATGAATTTTGACCTTGCATGTCTAAGTAAAAAATAGCTCAGTTAACAAATACAAGTATGTTTAAATATTTTTCTTTACTTAAAAACTTTACTAGCTAAAAAAAGTCATATGACTCCTTCCTGAATCAGACTCACAAACAGGTTTAATGGTTTCCAAATTCTATCATAGAATTTTAAGGCAGAGTATATTTCCTCCAACCTCACAACTTTACGGAAGACAGAATGGAGACCAAGATTAAGGGAACTGTCCAAAGTGAAAAAGCTAGCTAGAAATCAAACTCAGATTAAAATCCATTCCTTCTTTTTCTGGCCTACTATATTATAGTGCCCTGATTTTATCATACAGAAAATGATATAACTCTTCTATTATGTTTTTCCTAGCAAATATCTTCAACTGTATCATAAAGGGAGAGTAGTTTTTACTTGTAAAATTCGTAAATACACGTGATTGATTGCATACCTACTCCCTTTAAAATCACAACATTAAGGGTATTAAAAATTGAGCCCATTTTTTATTTTAACAGTTTTAACAAATGAATTTATCTGCAATAGTGGATTTTAAGGCAATGATGTTGAGTAGGTCCACTTCCATATTATTACAAATTCTTAGTGAGCAAATAAATCAAAATGAATATACTATTTGTATAAATATCCAGTGATAAATATCCAGCATTTGCAGGAGAGGGGGCAGGTGTTCAAGTCTGAGATGCATTGCTGTCTCTTGTGTACATCTTTCTAGAACTTCAACCGTTTTCTTGGCTCATTACCAGCACGAGACAAGCAATGACAGTAAAAGCACAGCCAGACCAATTTGCTGTCATTGATTTTATGAGTCATTGCTGGCCTCGGAGATACAAAAACAAAAGGAAGCATATCCTTTTCATGTCTTTTTAAATTGAATGCCACTCAATTAAATATCTTCATGTAAGAGAATGCCCTACGCTAATGTAGGGCCAAAGTGCCTTGGAGAACTCTGTGGGTTCAAGGCTAATGGAATGTGCCAAGAGAGCGGCTCATCAAAAGAGGCATGGAATACATTTTAAAGAAGAGAGAAATGCAAATAAAAATTTAAAAAGTGAAAGAAGGGGAAAAGAAAGAAAAATGAAAGAATTAAGCTGACGGGAAGGAACATGTGAAATGCAGCTGTGATGCTCATTTGCTCTTCTTTTAAATGTAAATTACTTCTGATTTTGAAATCAAGGTCTTGATATTTTTCTGTGGAAATATAGTCATATACTCTCTAAAAAGTCTGTTCCCCAAAAGAGAGAAAATTAGGAAAGATAATGTAGTTTTAGTGTAAGGAATTAAAAATAGTACTAAAAACCTAAAGGCATCACAGTGTAAGTTGCCTGCAAGAGACAACAGCTTTTAAAACCTCCCAATTTCCTAGCCTGATGTAGGCACAAAGAAAGCCAGCGACTTGGTTGCCTGGCAACCACCTCTTCACAGGCAGCTAGAGTAAAAGAAACCTGCTGGTGCCAAATGCCCTTTCCCCTCTTAAAGAAAAATGAGAGTAAAAGAGTTACCTTGCCAATAGACATATGAAAAGATGCTCAGCATCACTAATCATCAGAGAAATACAAATTAAAATCACAGTGAGATATCACCTCACACCTGTCAGAATGGCTACCATCAATAAATCAACAAACAACAAGTGTTGGCAAGGATGTGGACAAAAGGGAACCTTCATGCACTGTTGGGAATGCAGATTGGTGCAGCCACTATGGAAGCAGTATGGAGTTTCAGAAGAATATACACACCCTGGTGTTCATTTTAGTGTTATTTGCAATAGCCAACATTTGGAAGCAGCCCACGTGATCATCAGTAGTTGAGTAGACAAAAAAGCTGTGGTACATTTACACAAAGGAATAGTACTCAGCCGCAAAAAAAGGAAATCTTACCTTTTGTGACAGCATGGATGGACCTGGAGAGTATTATGCGTAGTGAAATAAACCAGTCAGAGAAAGACAAGTACCATATGATTTCACTTATATGTGAAATCTAGTGAGTAAAATAAATGAACAAAAGAATAACAGACACATAAATTCAGAGAACGGAGTGACAGCTGTCAGAGGGGAGGGGAGTGGGGGACTGGGAGAAAAATATGAAGGGATTAAGCAAAGGATAAAACCTCATAGACACAGACAACAGTTTGGTGATTAGCAGAGGGAAGTGGGTGAGAGGAGGCAGAAGAGGGCAAGTGGGGATAAATGGTAATAAAAGACTTGACTCGGGGTGCTGAATACACAATATACCATTCAGATGACTTATTAAACAAGAAATTGTCTCAAAAAATTAAAATTAAAAAAACAAGAAAGAAAGGAAGAAAGAGTTACTCTGCAAGGGCCAAAGTGCCCCTTTAAAAACAGAGGCATCACCAATCCCCCTCTGGCATCACTTTGTTTGTGGAGTCACTTGAAGGGAGGGTTTTAATGCCTCAGTAATTAGAGGCACTTTTTCTCTCCCCTTCCCCTTTTCTGGGTACCACCCTGGATATAGCAGGCTACAAGCTTAGTGTTTTGACATCACGTACAAAGGAAAGGAACTCATTTGAAACGTTTTGCTGTAAATTGATAAATTCTGAAAATCAGGAAAAACGCTTGTAAATCCTTCAGTGATGACCTTCCATTAACATCTCCCCATTTTTTTCATTGGATCTGCTTTCTGATAATACTAGGACTAATAAAGTGTATTCCTGATTAAAAGGGACTTAGAAATAACTATTCAAATATTCTGTTTTTATGTAAAAGCCTGGCGATTGAATTTATTTTGGAAAATTTATATGGCTGGCTATTCTGTTGGAAATGTGAAAAGTGCCTAGAGGTGATTTAGTATGAAGAATGGTAAGTTCTTTCCAAAAGAATTTATACAGCACATTTCTAAAATGGAAAGTATTCTAATACATTTTTTCCCTGTGGACATCTTAACCTTTGCTAGAAAATACTTTTTTTTTTAAAATGGAAGCTTAATGAGTAATTCCCAATTAGTCCAGCTCTCTTATGGTCAAACAGTAAAATGTGGGGGAAATGGAGCAACCAGCTGCATAGCAACCAGAGACAAAGCGCTGAAGGATGCACCGAGAGCAGTGGATTCTGGTCCTTGCTCCTGTCACTCAACACAGCCCTGGAATTCTAACTTCAGTAGCATAGACACAAGTAACTAACGTACTTAGCTTTCACTGGAAGTTTTCCCTCAGGTAAAATTCTGAATATGAAACATATGTGTGTGTGTGTGTGTGTGTGTGTGTGTGTAGTTAAACTTTCCAGGTTATTCAAATTATATATATATATTTATTTCAGTTTTATTTACTACCAATAAGTATAATTACTTTTTATACCTTTCATAGGACTTGTTCACTCTTTTTTATTTATTTTGTTGTACTTTAATAAAATATGCTTTTTATGTTCAATATAATTCCCTCCCCACTCCACCTCCAGAGTTGAGGAGGGAATTTTTTTTCTATTCTCCAAGTCTTCTATGGTTTCGGAGGCTGTAGAATCATTCAGAAGACTTTGGTCAATGAAGGTGAAGAGATGTCAAGCAGCTAGAAAGAAAGAGAGAATAAATAGCTTATAAGCATTCCTAATACTTCTCCCAGAGGTCAAGTCAATTACTAAAGACTGGAGTGAAAGCAGAGAAGAGGAGTATAATTTTGCTGTGCACTGAAGTTACATCTGACCCGGAGTTTATGGCTTTCACCTTCTCAGGAACATTCACTGACATTATTATTCACCTAACATTATCTTAAAAGTAAAAAGTTTTGGAAAATGTATACATGGCAAAATATGGTGTATTTGGTCAACCAGTGATTCTTAAGTAATTAAATGCTTAAGCATAGTATTTTTCTCTTCCGGGACAGCTAGAATGTTTCTATAATAATCTATTATTAAATAGCTTTTTTAAAAGTCTTCCTTTAAAATATTAAAATGGAAGATGATTTTTCCCTTTATTTTAAAAAGCTGGTGCCAATTCCTTTGGGAAAGAGCAATTTATGTTAGAAGGTGGGGTCCCAAGGCCTTAGGAACACACAGGCTTTAACCTTGGCTACACGTTTGAATTACATGAAGAACATTTTTATTTCCTCACCATCAAGACTGTGATCTTGATTTTACATCTGAGTCAATACTGTATGAAATGGCATCAATATATGCTCAAGTGCCCAGCTAGTGTTGCTCAGTGGTTGAGCATCAACCCATGCACCAAGAGGTCGCCAGTTCGATTCCTAATCAGGGCACATGCCCAGGTTGTGGGCCAAATCCCCAGTGGGGGGCATGCAGGAGGTGGCCAATCGATGTTCTCTCTCATCAATGTTTCTATTGCTCTCTCTATCTAAAATTAATAAAGAAAAAATTGAAATATATATGTATATATATGCTCTTGAACTTCTAAGTTAATTTATATTTAAAATGTTAAAAACTGCCTTATTTTCTGGATCAGGGATGTTAGGACACTAGTTGCAATATTGCAGAGAAAAACTGAAGCGTTTAAGATTATTTATACCTAATTTCTTTACCCAACACCTGTGTCACATTCTTCACGTTCATGCAGCCTTCCACACCAAAGATGTATCTTAATGTCCTAAAAAAGTTAATTAATGTTAACAAAAATATTCTAAATTATGTAGATGTATAAGTAGTCAAGTAAATGTTAGCTCCTACTGTTAGCATCAAGCCAGGTTACACTCTGGTAGCAGAGGGGCATTTCAGCTATACTGCAACTGTATAACTTCAAATACACACAAGTGACTTCACAGAAAAAGTATATAAGCTATTTTTACCAGTGCTAAGCATGGAAAGTACAAGATAAGCCTGGAACCTCTTTTGTTGTGACAAAAAGCAAAGAAATAAAGGACAAGGGTGTTAGGGTTTTGTTTGGGCCAGCGACACAGGCTTGTGAAAAAATTCACAACTGAGAGAAGAGAAAAAAGGGAGGACATTTATTTTTCTTTCCCCATAGACAGGGAAAGGACCCAGGCACAGAGTGGCAGTACAGGGCCAGGCAGAAAGAGCGACTTGCTCTTTTATTGGGGTCTTTTGGGAGGGGGTCATATTTGAAATCAAACAAATGAAGTGGAGGGGTTGCCTTGAGGAGTTACTGTTTGTTTGTTATGCAGGAGACAGTCCCGCCGATGCCCCAGGGTGGGTTTCTTACCATACCTTCTTTAGCCTGTAAAGAGAAAAAGGAGTTTCGCCTGAGAGGGTTGCAAAGAATTGGAAAGAGGATGATTTGTTTGAAGTGGAAAGGTAAAAGAAAGTTTCTATTCATTAGAGCAGTGGTTCTCAACCTGTGGGTTGTGACCCCTTTGGGGGTCAAACGACCCTTTCACAGAGGTCACCTAAGACCATCGGAAAACACATATTTCCGATGGTGATTCATAACAGTAGCAAAATTACAGTTATAAAGTAGCAACGAAAATAATTTTATGGTTGGGGGTTACCACAACATGAGGTGACCGTGGCATTAGGAAGGTTGAGAACCACTGCATTAGAAGCTCTTTAGTGTGAATTATTTTTGAGATGCTGAAAGCCACTAGGGAGAGCCCAGTCCTTACCTAGTTTACTGTTTGGGTAGAAAGGCAGTTGGGAATTGCAGATACCAACAATCTCCATGTTTAATTACCAGGTGCTTCTCATACATTGTGGGGAAAAAAATCATAAAAAACAAAAACAAACACAACCTGTTTTCTGTCCTTACAAAGGGGATATGTCAAAAAACACGAATTAGTTCAAACAGAGTCCACTGGCTAAGTCTGGAACAATTAACTGCCAAAATAAATATCACTAGAAATGATTATAAACTGGTGAATAAAATAAGAATCCATGACTCCATACTGACATAAATAAATAGATGAATAAATAACTAAATGAGGGATAAAGAAAATGTACGTTATATGGAAGAATGCAGACCAATAAGTGAAGAAAGGATGATGGAGATAGAAAACCATGAGTGGACATCAAATCTAGTAGACAGAAGTCTGATGAACAGGATATTTTACATAGTCTCAAAGCATTTCTTGACAAGTTACTTATTAATTACAAAGGGAAATAAATAGATGAATAAGTGTAAAGGAAAATAGTGACTTTACCGTGGAGAAACCTGGTGGACACCACTTTACCCAAGTGATCCAATCTAATGTCACTAATATTAGAGCAGTCTGAATCATGTAATCATGGTATGATGTACTGACAAGACTAAAATATCACTTATCACTTCAGTGGAATTCCAGACAAAAAGTGCATAACCTGAAACCAATAATGATGAAATATCAGATAACTCATATTGAGAGAGAGCCTATACATTACTGATCTGTATTGTTAAAAACTTTAACACCAAGAACACTAACTATGGAAGAGGATATGTTCCAAATTAAAGGATACCAAAGAGAAATGAAAAATAAAACCAATTCATGTTTGTTGTTTGGATCTTGAATAGGGAAAAAATCAGGAACCTTATTTTGATAACTATCTTGTCAAAAGGTAGGAGAATGAACATGTTCTTAGGAAACACACAATAAAGTATTTAGGGGTAAAGATTTATAATCTCCCCCAATTTACTTTTAAAAGATTCTGCAAATAATGATAATAATAATAATTTGCAGTGGAAAGTGAAAGTGGTTTGCGGTACATGGGCATGCTAAATAGCAATCTCAGATGGTGACTATAGAAAAATTGGGTTTATGTAAAGAAAAGGGGTTGGGGAATGGGGCTATCCAAAGGGAAGGGCTACATATCACTGAGCCATGGGGTATAGGGATGATGATGGTAGCCCCAAGGAGCTGGAGTTTTGTCTTTATATGCATTCACCGGTGAAAAGCTTGTGTCAGTCAATGGATATGGGGGTCTTGGTTGGTGGCTTTTGGCAGGGGGTTGGATCTACAGGAATGCAGATGTATGATTGGGTGGTTCTTTGGTTTCTGGTCTCCAGTTGCATTTCTTGTTAGGCATATTCTCCTGTGGCAGGAAGTTTGGTCTTTATTCTCCTGGGGTGGGGAGGCTTGCAAAATGGCTATCAGGAACCCAGCTGGTGTGGCTCTTCAGTGGTTGAGTGTTGACCCATGCACCAAAAGGTTGCCGGTTCAATTCCCAGTGAGGGCACATGCCCAGGTTGTGGCCCAATCCCCAGTAGGGGGCATGCAGGAGGCGGCCAATCCATGTTCTCTCTCATCGATGTTACTATCTCTCACCCTCTCCCTTCCTCTCTCTCTAAAATCAATAAAGAAAAAAATATTTTTTTAAATGGCTATTAGGAATTATATTGCCTGTGTGAGCCCTAACATGCAGGTATATAGAGAGGAAAAAAATGGACAAATGTAAATAATTAAATCTGGGAATAGGTTAAACGGATATTACTAGCTCCTTGTACAATTCCTGAATAATTTCTGTAAGTTTGAAAGTGTATCAAAATTAAAAGTTACAAATCAGTAAATCTCAGAATTCCCCCCAAAATAAAATCTATATACTAAAGATTAGTAAATCAAAAAAGAATAGTACAAAATTCCAGTGCTTCTCACTTCAGAGTCTTTGGAAGGTAGTTTTTAATTTTTTTTTTTATCCTCACCCAAGGATATTTTTTCCATTTTTTGTTCAGATAGAGCGGGAGGGAGAGAGCGGAAGAGAGAGAGAGAGAGAAACATCAACATGAAAGGGAGACATTGAGTAGTGGCCACCCACATGTCCCAACCAGGGTCGGGGACAAACTGCAACCGAGGTACATGCCCTTAGCGGAAACCGAAACTGGGTCTCTCTGGACCTCAGGCCAACGTTCTAACCGCTGAGCCAAACCGGCCAGGGCTGGAGGGTAGTTTTTAAATACAGGATGGAAGATAGCTCCTCTCTCACCCTACCCAGAAAAGTCCCCAAAAGTAATACAGGCCTCATCTCAAGTCTGGTTCTATCACGTTTGATTGCAAGAATAGGAAGGAGTAAGAAAGCAAGAATCAGTCTGATTATTCTTTTGCCTTAGGAGGAAAAATCTTTTATTGCTGGTGGAAGATTTTTGATGCATTTTTTATGAATGATAAAGAAAACTTTTTCTAAGGTAGCTAGATATTTGTAAGCCTACAGCTATTCTGAAGACTTGAAACACACACAGCAGTTTGAGCACTGTCTATCATTAACTGTATGAGGTTTAAGCATTCTGTTTAGTGTTAAGAAATGTTTTGTGCATTTGAGAAGAGAAAACTGAATTTACTGGGAGTAAGAGCCTAGGACATTTGCATCATTTCCTTGATGAACTATTTCTTCTTCTATTTATTGATATCTTGCCATTTGTAGCCTTTATATGATACATTACAGCAGTGTTTCACTCACTAATGAATCCTGGTTAGAATTCAAACTTAAAGGTAACATTTATGACAAAGTCACATCAGAAAGGATATGCATCTTTCAGATCTGCCCTCAGTAACCTTGAAAAACTCAATAATAAAATATCTATTCCTTTCCAAATTTGTAATATTTGCTAGAAAAAATTTTCTGTAATTTACTAGATATAAAATGTTTAATACGTAAACTTTTCATAGGAACTCATGCACATAGTCTTACCATTAGCACGGACTGTACCTGGTGGCATGAAAGACACTCTCACCATGTCTATTTTCTTTTTGTTGATTAGAAATTTTTGAAGGAAAGCAATTCTCATTGGAATAAAATTGTGTTTGTATTGGATATCTTACAATTATATTACCCTTTATCTCTCTGATCCTCAGTTTCCTCATGTGTAAAATGAAAATTAAGAACGTTAAATAAAATCATATGAAAAGTGCTTAGTACAATGGCTAGTACATATTAAGTGTTCAATAAATGGCATCCATATACACAGATTATTTTCATTTAGATTAAGTTTTAAGAATACCATATTGAACGCATGTTTATCACCTTTGAGATCAAGAAACAAGTAATATTGCTCCTGGCCCATGTGGCTCAATGGTTGAGCATCAACCCATGCACCAAGAGGTCACCGGTTTGACTCCTGGTCAGGGCACATGCCCAGGTTGTGGGCCAAATCCCCAGTGGGGGGCATTCAGGAAGCAGCCAATCGATGTTCTCTCTCATCAGTGTTTCTATCCATTCCTTTCTCTCTAAAATCAATAAAGAAAGAAAGAAACAAGCAATATCAGGAAAATTTTAGCAGATAGAGCAGCAAAACATTTTGGTAGATAGATTCCCAGGCTGGTGGCATGCACAGGGGGATGTTGATTAAAAAAAAAAAAAAAAGTTGAGCTGGTTTTCATCACCAGCCTTTTCTATACCCCAGCAGAACACAGAATTTTGAAGTGTTTGATACAAAGGAGAGTAGAAAATTACAGAAGAGAAAATAGCTGTGTGCAGTGGTGTAGGTGGAGGAGGGAGATGAAAAATAGTTGAAAGTCTATGTTCAACTCTCTTAATTTTCTTCCTCCACTTTCACATACTGAATACAAGTAGTCAAAGACCCCAAACACAGGGGCTAGAAATGGGAGGCTTAATAACTGGAACATTGAATAGATGAAGATAAAATAATGAAAATATGAAGCACAAAATTGAAAATATGAGTAACCATTGACCCACTCTTTACATAACAAACTGGATCCCAAGACCTGCCCCACCCTGTATAAATTACTGAAAACCAATGGTTAGGTCCCAGATAGAAGATGAGAGAATATTTTTCTGTAAAAATCAAAAGATTCCAAAGATAGACCTCCCTGCATTGATATTTGGGGACCTATGTGACTGGCCATCATTAGAACAAGTTTCACAAGAATGAGGAGAACTCATGGTAAGCACTGAAGATCACAGAACTTTCAATCAAAATTGAGGGCCTTGTTAAAAAAGAATGTTCACCAAGAATCATGAGACATGCAGAAAGGCTTCATGATATGAAAGAGACAAAGTAAGCAAACCAAGCAAAGAAATTCAGAGGAAAGATGATGCAGGAAATGCAAAAAAAAATTGCAAAATTAAACCCAAAATGCAAGTTAATAAACCAGAGAGATAGAAGTTTTTGCACCAATAAAAATGTATGATATTAGAAGAACATTTAGTTAAAATAATATAGTTGAAACAAAAACTTCAACAGAAGTTTGGAAGTAAATAAATTGTCAAGAAGATGGAAAGTGTGAGAAAAAAAGCTGAGAACTAAGAGAATCAAACCAAGAGCTCAAATCACCAATTAACATGAGTTTCATAAGAAGAAAAGAAGAAAAGTCATGGTGCTACAAATATGTTTTTAAAGAGAACTTTCTAAAACCGAAGAGTACTCATCTCCAGATTAAAACAACTCAACAAAATACCAGCAAAATTATTTTTTAAATATCTAAACAAAGCATATTTTCATGACATTTCAGAATATTAAGATAGAGAGACAATTCTAAAACATTAATAATAATAATAATGAAAATAAGAGGTTATATCCAAAAAAGAGGATCAGAATTACAGCAAGCTTTTCAATAGCAGCACTTGATGATTCAGAGAGAAAATAATTTTCAACCTAGAATTTTTTCATTCGAGGGTAAGAGTAGAATGAAGATATATTTAAACATGTAAAGATTTTAAAAAGTGTCCTTCCTTTCGTAGGCAGCTACTGGAAAAAAGTGCAGAATAGAAAAAAAAATCTACACAGGCATTAGTATCAAAGTTTGACAAATAAAAAGTTTTTTAAGAAATATATAACTTTCCCTGGCCAGTTTGGCTCAGCAGATAGCAAGTCAGTGCATGGTCTAGAGAGACCCGGGTTCGGTTCCTGCTAAGGGCACATACTTCAGTTGCAGTGTGTCCCTGGCCCTGGTTGGGTCGTGCAGGAGGAAGCTGCTCAATGTGTCCCTTTCACATCAATGTCTCTCTCTCTCTCTCTCTCTCTCTCTCTCTCTCTCTCCCTCTCTCTTCCCCCGCTCTGTCTGAACAAAAATGGAAAAATGTCCTTGGGTGAGGATAAAAAAATAAAAAATATATAACTTAAATAATAGCTCATTTATGATACTAAGAAAGAAGGACTATATATAAATGATGAATCAAGACAAAATTTTAAGCATATTATTTAAAATTACAAAGTAACCAATATAGAATGTAAAGAGTGAAAAAATTATATTGAATAGAAAGTAAAAGGAGGATGGAATAAATAAGATAAATTGTTATCCATCAGAGAAAATGTATAGCTGTTTGAAATTGATACTAAAAATATTCTGGGGATATAAGATTTGTATATCTGCAAAACAATAAATGTGATATACCATATAAACAAATTGAAGGATAAAAACCACATAATCATATCAATATATGCAGAAAAAGCTTTTAATAAATCTAGCACCCATTTATAATAAAAACTCTTAGCAAAGTGGGAAAAGAAGGAACATAGTAATAAAGTAATAAAGGCCATATATGACAAACCCACAGCCAACATTATATTCAATGATCAAAAATGAAAAGTGTTTCCCTTAAGGTTGAGAACAGGACAAGAATGTCTGCTCTCATCATTCTTAGTCCACACAGTACTGGAAGGCCTAGCCACAGCAATCAGACAAGAAGAAGACATAAAAGATATTCAGATAGGAAAGGAAAAAGTAAAATTATCATTATTTGCAGATGACATGATACTGTATATAGAGAACACTAAAGATTCCACAAAAAAACTACCAGAGCTGATAAATGATTTCAGTAAAGTAACAAGATGCAAAATAAATATTCAGAAATCAGTTGCATTTTTATACACCAATAAGGAATTATCAGAATGAAAACAATTCCATTTATAATTGCTTTAAAAAAATAAAACTAAACCTAAGAATAAATTTATCCAAGGATATAAAAAACCTGTACACAGAAAATTATAAGAAACTGAAGAAAGAAATTGAAAAAGATACAAATAAGTGGAAGCATATACTATATTCATGGACAGGAAGAATTAACATCATTAAAATGTCCATACTACACAAAGCAACCTATAGCTTCAACACAATTCCTATTAAGATTCCTATTAATTCCTGTGGCGTATTTCACAGAACTAGAACAAATATTCCAAAAATTTATATGGAACTACAAAAGATCCCAAATAGCCACAGCAATCTTGAAAAAGAAGAACAAAGTTGGAGGAATCACACTACCTGATATCAAACTATATTACAAGGGAATAATAATCAAAACAGTATGCAACTGGCATAAAAACAGACATACAGATCAATGGAACAGAATAGAGAGCCCCCAAATAAACCCACACCTTTATATTGAATTAAAATTTGACAAAGGAGGCAAAAACACACAATGGGGTAAAGACAATCTATTCAATAAAAGGTGTTGGGAAAATTGGACAGATACATGAAAAAAAAAAATGAAACTAGACTAGCTTCTTACACTATATACAAGAATAAACTCAAAATTGATTAAACTTAAATGTTAAGCTCAAAACGATAAAAACCCTAGAAGAAAATATAGGCAGTATTACCTTGGGCAAGGGAAACAAAAATAAATAAATAGGAGTACATCAAACTAAAAAGTTTTTGCACAGCAAAAGAAACCATCAACAAAATGAAAAGGGAACCTACTGAATGGAAGAACACATTCACCAGTGAAACATCTGATAAGGACACAATATCCAAAATTTATAAGGAACTTCTAAAACTCAAAACCAAAAAATAAACAATTCAATTAAAAAATGGGCAAAAAAATTGAATACATACTTCTCCAAAGAGCACAAACAGATGGCCAATAGGCATATGAAAAGATGTTCAATGTCACTAATCATCAAAGAAATGCAAATTAAAACCATAATGAAATATCACCTCACACCTGTCAGAATGGCTACCATCTATAAATCCATAAACAACAAGTGTTGGCAAGGATGTGGACAAAAGGGAACCTTCATGCACTGTTGGTGGGAATGCAGATTGGTGCAGCCACTGTGAAAACAGTATGGAGTTTCCTCAAAAAATTAAAAGTGAAACTGCCTTATGACCCAGCAATTCTACTTCTGGGAATATAGCCAAAGGACCCAAAATACCAATTTGAAAGAACATATGCACCTCTATGTTCAATGCAGCTTTATTCACAATAGCCAAGATTTGGAAGCAGCCCAAGTACCCATCAGTAAATGAACAGATAAAAAAGTTGTGGTGCATCTACACAGTAGAACACTACTCAGCTATAAAAACCAAGGAGATCTTACCTTTTGTGACAGCATAAATGAACCTGGAGAGTATTATGCTTATGAAGTAAGCCAGTCAGGGAAAGACAAGTTCCATATGTCTTATTTGGAATCTAACACTTATTTCACTTATATGTGGAATCTAACAAACAAGATAAACTAACAAAGTGGAGACAGACTCATGGATACAGAGAACAGACTGACAGCTGTCAGAGAGCAGGAGCTTGGGGCTGGGAGAGAAGGATGAAGTGATTAAGCAAAGAAAAAAGAAAGACCCATGGACACAGACAACAGTATGGTGATTGTCAGAGGGAAGGGGGGGTGAGGGGGCAGGCAAAAGAGGGTAAAAGGGAGATTAATGGTGATGGAAGGAGATTTGACTAGGGGTAGTTAACACAATACAGTGTACAGATGATGTATTATAGAACTGTATACCTGAAACCTATATAATTTTATTAACCAAAGTCACCCCAATAAAGCCAATAAAAATACATTTAAAAAATAGTTGTGTTTTTTAGAGAGAGTAGAAGGGAAGGAAGGAAAGAGAGAGAGAGAAAGAAAAATCGAAGTGAGAGAGACACATGGATTGATTGCTGCCTGCATGTACCCCAACCTGGCTAGGGATGAGCCTGCAACCCAGGTACATGCCCTTGACTGAGAATCAAACCCATGACTCTTCAGTGCATGGGCTGATGCTCTAACCACTGAGAAACACTGGCTAGGGCTAAAAAAACAACAGTTTATAAACATATCTTCATATGTCTATAATTGAGGTTTGGATCTGTAATGACATATCTGAAGAAACTGCCCATTCCCCACCTTCCCATGGAAGCCAAATTCTGAAATGAGCTGATCAAGAGATTTTTGTCTAGTTGCAGTGAGTTTTCTGAGGGTACGTATTCAACACAAGGATTTTCATACTGGTGGCAAGTTGTGGTTCCAGAGGCAGTGGAGGCCTGCACTTGAAGTGAATCACAAGGACTCCTGGCTGCCAGTGAATGATCTCAATCAAGCAGGACATAGAAGAAAATACAGCTTTCCTGTTGGCTATAGAGATGCATGAGCAAAGCAGAACAACTACTGTAAATAGTGAGGAAAACGCTAACACTTAGAGCATATGACACTCAGTATGGTTCAGCTCCACACCATTGGTAGGCCCATTAGCAGGGAGGTATCAGCCATCTCTTTCTTTTCAGGAGACTCAAATCAGTAGCTTGAGCAAGAAAAAAGGATAGCAATTCCAATTACAGGTGTCATTTCCAACTATACTACAGCCAATTCCTTTTGGAATCTGAGAGACACCAGGAGTGGCATGTGCTGTGTGAGAGCCTAGCAGTCGATCAGAGGAAGCTGCTTGTTCAGTGGACCCAGGCACAAACTGCTAAAGAGAGTCTTCCTGAGACAACTTCCAGTTCAAAAGAACTGCAGGGAATTTTTATAGCTGAGATCTACGATTATCGCTCACAACATTCCTGAAACAGTTCTCTCAGCGGTCCCTGGTGGAATTGTAAGAAATCTCTGAACCCCAAGTTGGAGGACAACTGCAGGAGATTCTTTGCTATTATCAGCTCAGCCACAGATGTCTGCAAAAACATGCTCTTTCCTTCTCAGTGACATATCCTGCACACACCAAGCTTTGTGAGCGAGAGGCATCTCAGGGGGATGGCTACAGTAAGTGCTTTCAGATAACCCGTCAAGTGTCCTTTCCTCAGATTCTATCACACACACACACACCCCACACACATCATTCCATAACATCTGCATGAATCAGAGGGAAAGGCCATTCCATGATCAAACATGATATAGGAAACATAAGGTATGAGGTATGAGGTACACAATTTGCAATTCATAAGTCTGAGTTTTGCTTGTCCCACAACAGTATAAACAATGCAAGTTCATTAACCAAGGATTTTGTGAGGAGTTGCCATGAACATAATGACTTCTCCATCTGTGATCCCCGGCGTGTGTAGTAACCTGTGAGGAGGAGAAGGGGATCATGCAATATGCTCTACTCTGAGAGCCACACTTTTCTCTGGTTGTGCTGTGAGCAATGCTTCTGCCCTGGTTTTCAATGTTTCTGTTGCTCTCGTCTTGCTTCCAGTTTAAACGCTAACCTCTGGGAGAGATTATATTTTATGTTTCTCTCTCTCTTTTTCTCTCCCTCACTGTCCCTTCTGCTCTTCCTGATCTGTGCCTCTGACGGCTGTCTGCCTACAGAGAGGACCCCCTTCCCTTCCATGCTCCCGCCCTTCCCCTGCCCTCTGTATACTGTTCTACAGTTTGGCTCCATTCTGTATCCATTGCTGTGAAACAAATTATCCCAAACTCGGTGGCTTAAAATAACAGCAGCAATTATCTCCCAGTTTCTATGGGTCAGGATTCCAGGCATGGCTGAACTCCCAGCTCAACTATGTGGATCTCTCTGTAGAGCAGCTTACAACATTGCAGCTTGCTCCACAGGACTGAAAAGTTTTACATGGAGAGAGAGTGTCAGCAAGATGGAGTCATTGTCTTTTGTAATTAAATCACAGAAGTGATTATCCAATTAATTTTCCTGTGTTTAATTCATCAAATGCAAGTCACTAAATCTATTCAAGGAGAAGGAATTATCCAAGGGTGCGAACACCAAGAGGGGAGATTTGGGGCGGGCCATTTCAGACACTGCCTACCAAGCATGAGTCGAGCTGAGTGAGGGGAGTGTTTGTATAGGAAGGTGCAGAGGGCTGAAGTATGGGGCCATGTCAGAGCTGCCTACTCCCCTAGCTCCGTGGCTCACTCACTCCAGATCCACACGTGTCCTTTTCTTTCTACTTTGACTCAACACCCATCTCACTTTGTCTTTATCATAAGGTGCTATACTCTGAACCCTTGGTTTTAACTATTTGCCTGATTACCTAATTTTCTGTCCTGCCCAATAGCCATAACTAACATTTATATATTAATATGCATACAGATTACAAAAGCATTTTTTTATAAGGAATTGAGTTTCAGGAAAAGATATAACCAAAAGGCGGAAAATGGTGGTCAGATATTTAGGAAAAGACAGATAGTGCAGGTTCATAGCAATGAGCAGTTTTAAGCATTCAGTGGTCAGCCATTAAGAGGGTTGTGTTTCTCACTTAAAACTAAATTTCCCTGAATCACCACTGTAGATCTAGGGTATTATCTGCAAATTACAGAGTTTTATCATTTGCTTATTTTAGTAAGTTTAGTAAATTTGGTATAGTTGATGTTTGATTACTATAATAAACACAGCAAGTTGTGAGGGTTGTAAATTTAACATTAAAAAATCCCATGATTTTTAATATAACCATAGAAACTAAATGAATACCAGGCCTCTTTGCTTATTAAGGTCAGTTTCCAACAGCAGTTGCTATGGTTGTGTGGATGGTTTTCATTGACTGCATAGCAATTAGAAACATTTTCCTGAAAACTGATTTTTTTGGTAATGAGGGGCTGAAGTAAATTCAGGTCCAGCCACCTTTCGTACTTCGATCTGGCATTTCTTCCACAGACATGGTCATAGCAACATACAAAAATCAATATCCAGAAAATGCTGATTTATGTCAAATATGGATTTTCTAACAAATAGCTTATGAAAACACCTTTTGTGTGGATAATGGCTAGAAGTAAAAAGCAGATTGATTCCCAGTCATCACAGCCGGGTATTGCTATAATCGCCAGTGAGTAATGTATTGTTAATCGCCAGTGAGTAATGTATTGTTAAGAAACCTAACATGCCCAAAGCAGGTCAGAATACAAACAGCAGCTCAAATGAGGAGATAAATGGCAAAAAGAAGAAATAGTTGATTCTATCTTGTTTATTCCCCCCTCCACCAGATCCCACCGTATTGCATTTGGGCATCTTTCCATTTAGATAAGATACGTAAGTGATCGCTGATGTATTCTGGGAGCACTTTCTCATAGATCTGGATTACATACAAATGAAAAATAGCCCGTATGGCTTTTGAACAAATGAATGGCTGCAAGCCCTGAAAGATTCTAGTGGAAAGGTTGGCATGGTAAAAGGTTAATTAAAATTGGACTCAGCGGGATGGATACTTTTATTTATAGAACCTTCGGCTGATTTGCAGCAGCCATGGTTTCTTCTAATTAAAATAATATGAACAGCTAATAGCAATCAGATTAAAGAACTGAATATTTTAGAGAAGGGAATGATACCTAGGCTTTTCAATAACCATTGTACAGTAGGTGTCATCACTAAAGAGCATATAAAACATTTGTATTCAGCCATTGTCTGGTTCAAATGTCAGGAAATATTAAGTCGGAAAAAGTGAATTATTTAAAACTGTCTGAAATAAGTCACTGATATTATCATATAAATTTGATATTTCCTTTAAGGTTCTGGAATCATTCTCTGACATGGCATTACTCAGAGACACTGTTAAAGTGAACCATTAGAAGCACTATCCTAAAAAAAAAAATAGGAATTTCCTTATATATTCACATATATAACATACACTGGCAAATAACAATATTTATGAAAAGCAAATGTTTGTCATGGGAACATTATGTACATAGTCAGACCATTTAGAAATAGAGAGAGAGCAGAATAGATAGATATAATAAGAATCATTTAATCATTTTTAACTTCAGTAGGATTAAGTATCCTTTTCCCCAACTCATTGAGAATTAATAAAAACTGGATTAAAATCTGAAGTGGAAAGATGAAAAAAAAAACATGAATAAATAGCTATATGTGGAAGGTGGGTGGCAGTGGTGTCCACGTCTCCTGTGAAGTGTGTGTTTCTCTTTCTCCTGACTGCACCTAGATGCCCATGCTCTGGCCAGAAGAGTCTTCTGAGGTCTGGGCACTTGAGGATGCAGAGCCTGTAAGACTGATGGATAAAATGAAAGGAGCCTGGGTCTCTAATATTGTGGAGGACCAAACCAGTCCTGGGCTGTTCTACCTAACTTGTACCTTAAGAGAGAAAGAAATGTTAAACCCTCTGTTATGTGGTTTTGTTGTCACTTTTAAACCAAACCCCAATTCAGTACATTTTCTAAAATGTGAATTTATTCAAGAGAAATGAGAAGAGCACCATCTCCATTGTTTAAGAGAAACTACTAAACTTAAAAAACCCAAACATACAATCTCCCTGGAAAGACATGTGTGCACTAGACCAATTATTCTCAATTGTCATGTACAGAATCACTTGAGGGCTTGTTAAAACACTGGTTGCTGGACCCCAACCCAAAATATCTGAGTCAGCAGGTCAAGGTGGGGCTGAGAATTTGCATTTCTAATAACCTCCCAAGTGATGTTGATGCTGTCTGACTACAGAACATACTCCCCAGGACACATCTGCACTTCTAACACATGCATATTCTGTAAGTCCCACAGCAGGGTACAACTGCTCTTGTCCTATCATCAGGATATCCTCATTTCTAAATGCCAGGCAAGGCCACTCTTAACAACTTGGAACACCTTACTATTCACCTGACAAGCTCCATACCTTCATTATTTTAAATTGGTTACAGCTTATAAAAATAGTGAAATGAATATAATACAGAATCATGTTTTTATTTATTACTTACTTTGATAGATTTATTTCAAGTTCCACTTCAGAAATAAGGTAAAATATAAACAACCAAATTATAGAAAAGATTGTTTGTTTGTTATATATATATATAAAGGGAGTAATACAATTACCTGATCATTAGTTTCAGAATCACCTAAAGCACTTTTTTTTTCTTTATTGATTTTTAGAAAGAGGAAGGAAGGAGAGTCAGAAACATCAATAAGAGAGAACATCAATTGTCTGCCTCCTGCATGCCCCCCATTGGGGATCGGGCCCACAACCTGGGCATGTGCCCTGACTGGAAATCAAACCAATGACCTCTTGGTGCAGGGGTCGATGCTCAACCAGTGAGCCACACTGGCCGGACAACACCAAACACTTGTTTCTTTTTAATATTTTTTAATTGATTTTTTTAGAGAGAGAGGAAGGGAGAGAGAGAGAGACATTGATGTGAGAGAAATACATCGATTGGCTGCCTCCTGCATGCCCCCTACTGGGGATTGAGCCGGCAGCCCAGGCATGTGCCCTGACCAGGAATCTAACCAGGAGATTCTGGGCCCCATCCTGTACATACTGAATCAGAGTATCTGGAGGCATGGCCTAGGAATCCTATATTTAACAAGCTCCCCAGCAGATTCTTTTGAATGAAAATGTTTGCTGATCATTGATCTTGTTGTTGACGTGTCATCAGAGACACCAGCTCAGATGCAGAAGAACATTTTTCAGCATGACTGAGCATGAAACAGACAGCCAGAATGACCTACATACTGCAGACAAAAAGCTTGAAACACACTTGTAGTTACCAGGGGGTAGTTACTGGAATGAGGCAGTAAGTAATCACCAGAAGAAAATAATCTAAGTAATGGAATCCTTCTATTCAACACTGTGTTTGGAACATGTCTTTTCCCACCCAAATTCTGGTAAATATATAAAATCCACCCATGTAGTCATACAAGGCATTGTTCTATAGGAAGGAGGTCTTTCGCAGAAGGCAATAGCAGAGATGTTCATACTGAGAGGAAAGCAGAGAAAGCCAAATCCCGCCACCCCCACCTTGTTTTCCTCAGCATTATAGAGACCTAAGCAGAAGCACATAGTTAAGAAATAAGACAAACAAATAACCAGCAGACTGAAAAGTGCTCAGTATCACTAATCATCAGAGAAATGCAAATAAAAAACATAATGAGATATCACTGCACATCTCTTAGGATGTCTATTATCAAAAAGACAAAAGATAAGAAATGTTGGCAAGACTTCTGGTCAAGGTGACGACGCAGGTAAAGGCAGTATCGCCTCCTCCCACAACCACATCAAAATTACAACTAAACTACAAGGCAACCAACATTCAGAACTGCCTGACATTGAGCTGAATGGAAGTCCTACAACTACAAAATTAAAGAAGAAGCCACATAAAGACTGGTAGGAGGGGCGGAGCCAGATGGGCTGGTCCCACACCCATGTGTGGTGGAGAAAAATTAGGAGAAAACCTCGGCTGGGAAGGTCCTCCCTGAGAAGTGAGCGGTCTCTGTCCCACACCAGGTGCCCAGCTCAGGGCTCCAGTGCCAGGAAGAGAAGTCCCCATTACTTCAGGCTGGAAAAACCAGCAGGGACTGAGACAGAGGGAGGCTGCTGCTACTGGAGCCCCATGCAGTTCCTCTTAAAGGGGCCACATACAGACTTACTCGGACATGCTCCCTGTAAGCTTGGAGGGGAGGCAGCTTGAGGGGCGCCAGAGACATACAGGGAAGAACTGAGCTGTTTGGCCTCAGCATGAGGGCTGGAGAGGTGGCTTTCTCCTGGATAGACATGCTAGCAGAGACTGATGTTCCTTTGGTGAGGCCTTCCCTGAGGCAGCAGACAGCCGCCATATCTGGGACTCCAGCATCCTGACTCAAACTGTTTGCCTTGCCCTGGTGATTCCCTGAGGACCTGCCCCACCCAACTTTCAGGCCCACCCAAGCTGTTTCCAAGGGTTTACCATAGGATTGGCCTGTCTTGGATTCTGCTTCAGAGTTTCCTAAAATCTCTCAAACAAGCAGCATCTGGTCTCAGCAAACACTATACTTCTCATTAAGTGGCTCCAGGCCTGACACTAGAAGCAGCCAGTTTTGGTTCACAACTTGGCTTTTCCTGGGTACCTCCAAGCCCAACACAAGAAGCAGCCATTGGCAGATCACACTGTAGCTTAAGCCTGGTGGCCTTGGATAGAACACAGGCAGTGACTGACCTTGCCCCAGAGCCAGCACACCCAGTGGACAGCTCCAGACTACATCAAAACACCACCACCCAACCACCTCCACAAGTGATACACCCAATGAGTGGACTCAGTGAGCACCAGAGCCCTAATGAAGTAAGTCTTGCTCTGTGTGGTGGGCCCCTACACAGCTGATCCTCCAAGGTAGTCAGAGGCCAGAGGTCAGTGGGCACAGCCAGTCCTTGCAGCTTATCAGCCTGAGTAAATCTCTCCCATTGATGTGCCAACAACAATCAAAACTCAATTACAACAGAAGTACAGTCCACATTAGGGGTGCACCTCAAGGGCCCAGCTAGGGAGAACAGGGAGGCTATGCTACTGGATCCTATAGGACACCTACAGCAATAGGCTACTCTACAAAGCCTAGGAGACATAGCAACTCTACCTAATACATAGAAACAATCACAGGAAAGCAGCCAAAATGAGGAGACAAAGAAACATGTTCCAAATGAAAGAAAAGAACAAAACTCCAGGAAAAGAATTAAACAAAATGGAGATAAGCAATCAATCAGATGCAGAATTCAGAAAACAGGTTTTAAAGTTGCTAAAGGAACTTGGTGAGACATTCAAGGGACTTAGTGAGACCTACAAGGAACTTGAGGAAATCTCCAAGGAACTTGGTGAGAATATCAACAACATACAAAGGACTAGTCAGAAATGAAGGATGCACCAACTGAAATAAAGAATAATGTACAGGCAATCAATAGCAGAGTAGGTAAAACCAAGAAGCAAACCATCGATTCAAAATATAAGGAAGCAAAAGACACCCAATCAGAACAGCAAAAAAAAAAAAAAAAAGGAATCCATAAAAATGAGGATAGTGTAAGGATCCTCTGGGACAACTTCAGGCATGCCAACATTTGCATCATAGGGGTACCAGAAGGAGAAGAGAGAGAACAAGAAATTGAAACCCTCTTTGAAACAATAATGACAGAAAAAATCCCCTAATTTGGTGGAGAAAACAGACATACAAGTCCAGGAAGCACAGAAAGTCCCAAACAAGATGAACCCAAAGAGGACCAAACCAGGATATATCATCATCAAAATGACAAAGGAAAGAGAGAATCTTAAAAGCAGCAAGAGAAAAGCAGTCCGTTACCTACAAAGGAGCACCCATAAGACTATCAGCTGATTTCTCAAAAGAAACTTTGCAGGCCAGAAAGGTTTGGCATGAGATATATTCAAGGTGATGAAAAGCAATGACCTACAAGACTACTCTATCCTGTAAAGCTATCAGTTAGAATCGATGGACATATCAAAAATTTCCCAGACAAGAAAAAGCTAAAGGAGTTCATCACCACCAAATCAGTATTATATAAAATGTTGAAGGGTCTTCTTGAAGGAGAAGAACAACAAAAATAAGAACAATAAAATGTCAATTAATACATATGTATCAACAATTAAATCCACAAACAAAATGAGCAAGCAGAACAGAAACAGACTTATAGATACAGAGAACTTTTGGGTGCTTGCCAGATGGGTGGGGGATAGTGGGGGTGGGTGAAAAAGATGAAAGAATTAAGAAGTACAAATTGGTTGTTAGACTGATGAACCTCAAGAGGGGAGAGAGGACAGGATGAGACAAATCAAAGAGCTTGTATGCATATATGCATAAACAATGGACACCGACAATAGTGTGGGGAAGGCTGGAGGGGGGTGGTATTGGGGAGGAGGGGTTAATGGTGAAAAAGGGTGGACATCTGTAATACATTCACAAAAAAAGATGAGTTTTTTAAAAAAAAGAAATGTTGGCAAGAGTACTGGCTGGTGTGGCTTACTGGATTGAGTGTCGTCCCATGGGCTCAGAGGTCCCCATTTGATTCCCGGTCAGGGTACATGCCTGGATTTGGGGTTCTATTCCCAGTGGGGGTTGTGCAGGAGGCAGCTGATTGATGTTTCTGTCTCACATCCATGTTTCTATCTCTCACTCCCTTCCTCTCTCTAAAAAAATTAATAAAAATATATTTTAAAGAAAAAGAAATGTTGGCAAGAAGTAGAGAAAAGGGAACCCATGTGCATTTTTGGTGGGAATATTGATATAACCACTATGGAAAACAGTATGGAGTTGCTTCAAGTTAAAAAAGAAACTACTATATGATCTAGCAAACCCACCTCTGGGTATAAAACCAAAGGAAACACAATGATTATCTTGAAGAGATATTTGTAGTCCTGTATTCTTTGCAGTATTATTCACAGCAGCTAAGGTATAGAAACCACGTAAGTGGTGTCTGTCAACAGATGAATAGATGAAGAAAATGTGATGTGTGTATATATACACAAAATATATATTAAATATATTGTTCATTCTTTAAAAATAAGAAAATTCTGCCGTTTGCAACAACATTGTACAATGCTGGGTGAAATAAGCCTAATAGAGAAATGCAAATACTGCATGGTATCACTTATCTGAGGCATCTAAAAACAAACTAACAAACAAATCTAATGCATAGAAACAATAGAAAGTGGTTGACAGGGGCTGGGAGGCAGGGATATAAGATGAATAAGATCTGTGGATCTAGGGTATAACATGTTGACTATAGTTGATAACACTGTATTATATAATTCAAATTTGCTAAGAGAGCAGAACTTCAATGTTTTCACACACACAAGAAAAAAAGATGAAGAAGAAGAAAGTTAAATATGGGAAGTGGTAGTTGTGTGAATTAACTCATTAAGTTGATGGGAGGACTCTTTTCACAATATATGCTTATATCAATTTATTACTATGTACACTTCAAATATCTTACAGTTTTATTTGTCAATTACACCTCAGTAAAACTGAATTTTTTAATTTAAACATTAAAAAAGGAAGTAATAACTTGAGGGGTTGCAAAGCTGGTTCCACCTTTTTAATATCTCCGCTCTCCACCCATGTATGTTGAGTTCTGCTCACACGACTGTATTTTAGGTCACCATTAAGTCTCTCCAGGACTACTTCAATGGCCTCTTACATGGCTTTCCTCTCCCGTTTTACCTACCTCTAATCAAGCCTTCACCATGCTGTCAGGAAGACTTCCTAGGCATAAATCTGATCATGACATTTTTCCATTTAAAGTATTTTGCTGCCCCCACGGTCATTAGGATAAAGTCCAAATTCCCTAGTAGGGCCAAAGAGGATCTTCATGATGTCACCCCTTCTTAGTCCTCCCACTTCATCTCTCACCATCCTCCTCCTCCCACTTGCAACACATCAAATATTTGCAGTTCCATACATGTCTCCCACCTTCTCTTCTGCAGGCTTTTCCCTCTGCTTGGGCAGTCCTCTCCACACATCTCTACCCACCCACACTTTTCCTCTCTGGATAACTCCCACTCAGCTGTCAGGACTCCACCCAGGTAATACCCTTTGTGGAGCTCTCCTCTGATGCCTCCAACCTGACCTGATTTTCCATCATTAATATCTCTGAAATTTTCCCTCTCTCTCCCCACACCCCCTCCCTCCTCCTCCTTCCCTTGTGAGCTCTTAATATACATACTAATAAATAAATAAAATTACTATTTCCAAACCAAAGGTATGAACTTGCAAATCCCACCAAGGGCAACATTTCTAGATCATAATGCATCTTTGATACACTTTTCACACACTCTGTTATGTCATTCCAAGTGCTTTTGAAGAGTCCTGAGGAACACTAAGGAACATTAAGTGTGCCTTCCATTCACTCTATCCAGTTTTCAGGATCTCCTTTTTTTTTTTTGCCCTCACTCAACCAGAATGTTGTTGTTCCCACAAGACTCTAAGAGGACCTCATATTCCAGGTGTTTTCTCTTGAGCTCCACTTAATGTTCGCCCCCTTCAAACTGTGCCTATTCTAAAGCAAACTTCAAATTCTGTACTAAAACAAAACAAAACAAAACAAAACAAAACAAAAAAACAGCAGTTCATGCAGAAAGCAGATGCACTCAAAGAGCATGGCATATGGACCTTAAAAACAGAGGCATGAGCAATGAACAATGTAAACCAGGAGATAAATGCAGAAAGAATGGCCTCAGAGGCACTATTGGACTCAGTCCTATTTGTGGTCTTGGCAGTATTCTAGCATTCGAGTAGTAGTCAGCACTTTCCCCGATACACATCCAGCCAGCCTATTGTCAACAGTCCCAGGCCAGGAAGAGATGCAATTTATCTGATACACTTAGATATCTCACTGACTCTGCCTCCTGCTATATCACCTGCTTTCCAGGTTTCTGTTTTGGCAAAATCTTTAGTGCTGCCCTGCTCAGTTTTCTACTAAAAGTTTATTTCTGGCAGTCTGCCTTCCTACACATGCTTACCCTAGGACTCTATCCTACTATATAGAATATACTATATCCTACTCAATACCTGGCTTCTCTTCCCTCCCTTCATTTCCATGATTTCAGGATTTTTATGCCTCATGCCAGGATGGGTGCATCAGTAGGAGAAGGATATTCTATCTAAACCTTGAATATGCTGTTGTTTTAATTTTCATTTAACTTTTCGTGAACTCTATATACTTTATGCCATATTATGGACTCAGTATGTCTCAAAAAGTTCCAAGTTAAAGAGATCTCTTTTGGTACAACTTTTTTGGTAAAGCTGTTTGAACTGAGTAGATGAAACCCTGTGATTGAGGAACCCCATAATGACAGATACTTAAGCATTGTTTTTACTGGGTTGTTATCTCTTACACATACTGGTGGATTTCCTGATCCACCTATCACCCAGCCCACCAGGGTCTCTTAAATAGTTCTGACAATATCCATATGATGGAATTACTGTTACTCATGATTTAAATTACTTTACATGTTTGATCAATATTGACTTTGAGCTACTTTTTATTATTTGAGTATTAAATAATTTGGAATTATAAAATTAAACTTTACATTTATCACTGAGATTCATTTCACTGATCCTTGTGCAAAAAGAGTATTTTTCTCTTTCTTAATCCCACAGGGTAAAAGATAAATCTACATGATGACTGGAAATATTTCTCTCATGCTGGTCACCCTGTTAGAAACTATCATCTCTTTATAATCTATACTTGAAAAATCTCTTTGTTTTACAGTTCAAAGTGAATTCATCATAGAGGATGACAGCGTATAGCAGAGGGCAACAAATGCCTCTTAATTCAAAGACCAGAAAAAGCATTAATTATAAAAGCATGATGCAAATCTCCCTACTCTGATTCAAAACATCTTTCAGTTCTTTTCCACTGGGATACAATCTAATGTTAAGCATTCCGATTTTGGCCACTACTGTTGGAAAGAAGATGACAATAGCCAGTGATATTCCTCAGGCTAAATCTATCAAAAGTTTATTCCAGCAGAAGTGACATACGATAGAAACACATGCACCTTTAACACACACACACAGTAACTACTCAGATCTGACGAAATATTAAAAAATATATTTAAATGACCTATTCTCAAGTATAAAATTAGAGGATTGAATGTCAATGAAACTAAGTTTTCTTCTTCTTAAAAACTAAAATTTCTAAATTTGGAAACACAAATAAATGAGTTGTCAAATTCTTGTCTCAGGTCTGCTTCTGGGAGAATTCAAACATTTCTACTGGCCCCATAATACCCCATATACCTAGACTCTAAAATGCTTAAAGTCAAAGAATATGTGTTATTAAATATATTTTTACTCTTATCCCAATGCTTCACATGTCAAATATTAATAACCTGCTTTCTACAGGCAGAATTGTGTAAAGGATTGTCTCAGGAGACAATCATCGTAAGCTCCTGGAAGTCAGAGGCAGCCATGTCTTTCCTTCTTTGTACCCTCTTGACCTTGTGTGACCTTGTCGTAATTATCTACTGGGACACCCAGAGGTAAGTTGTTAGTGATACCATAGAAATCAACCCCCCTTTCTCAGAGTCCCATAGAACAAGTCATAACATATAAAAATGGGAGAAATTCTGGCTAGTGGGAGGTACTCTCCATTTGTCAATATTTATTGTAATTTCTAGTAGAGAGAAAAAAAAGCAGAACCAAATATCTGACAAACACCTCCCTGGTCTTCCCTTCTCTTCCCTTCTCTTCACATCTTAGTCTTGCGAGTTTTTTCTACCTAGGTAGCTCTGTAATGCCTTCAGTCAGATTTGGGGGGGTGTATATATATATATATTTTTTTTCTTTATTGATTTTAGAGAGAAAGGGAGAGATATATAGAAACATCGATGAGAGAGAACATTGATTGGCTACCTCCTGCATGCCCTGCTTGCAGGGGCACTGGGGATTGTGCCCACAACGTGGGCATGTACCCTGAGCAGGAATCAAACTGGCGACCTTTTGTTGCATGGGTCGATACTCAACCACTGAGCCACACCGGCCGGGCTGGGGAGTTATTTTTTATTTATTTATTTATTTATTTTTATCCTTACCCGAGGACATTTTTCCATTATTTGTTCAGATAGAGTGTGGGGGAGGGGGAGAGAGAGAGAGAGAGAAACATCGACGTGAAAGGGACACATCAAGTGGCTGCCACCCACACAACCCAACCAGGGCCAGGGACAAACTGCAACCAAGGTACGTTCCCTTAGCGGGAATGGAACCTGGGTCTCTCCGGACCGCAGGCCGACACTCTAACCCCTGAGCCAAACCAGCCAGGGCGGAAGTTATATTTTTTACCACTCTTTTGTCTTACAACTTTGTTTAGTTGTTCTTCAATTTTCCAAATAAACTAGCTCACTATTTCTGGAATCAGAACTCTTTCAAATAGAATGTTGTTAAAAGGTAATAAAAATAATTGTATTAGAACCCACCAAATAGCAGAAAGTATTTTCTAAAAAGACCTAAATATATTTAGGAAAAAACAAAAAGTTAGGAAAATCGCCTATAAGAAGAAGAGAGTTTTAAAAGATGCAAATAATGATACCTAAAAGACAAATCTGAAATATTCAATCTATACATAACAGGAATTCCAAGATAAGATGAATGGAAAAGAAGGAAGAGTTAAAAAGCTAAAAGTTAACCATGGGAAGTTTTCCTTCACTGAAGAAAAACCTGAGATGCGTCTGAACTTGGGGACTGAAAAAAAAAAAGATATGTAATAACCTTATATGTACAAAAAGAGTGAATGCAGTTCTTTGTAAATAGTATGGAAAGAATTATTATTTTATGAAGTTATTACTCATTGTTTTCTTACATAAAAGACACCAAAACTTAGGTTCATCTGCATCTTTACAATAATAAAAGCCTATAATTTTAAATTGAAATTTAAGTACACTTAAAGTTTCTGTAGATTGATAACTACTGCTTGGTATCAATTTAGTAGTGTGATCACGAAGAGCTATCATCTTCTTTGTGCCAAGTTCATTGTGAGAAGCTTAGGGATAATGCCTTCATCCGTTGCAATCTATGATGATTTCATATTGTTCTCGATTTCCTTAACATGCTTTGTACTTGCGCTCTGTTCAGGATTGTGCTTCACAGATCCAGGTTCCAAAGATAAATGTAATATTTAAACTTTTTAAAGGTAAATGAGGTCATTTAAGTAAAGTAAAGGAGGACAAGTAAATAATAAAAGGTAACATTTGAGTATATTTTTGTGAAAAGAGAACTCACTTTTGTTGGTAATGGAAGGAAGCAAAGTCACATTTCTATAAATTAACATTTAATACATATAGCACAATTCCGGCACGAATTTGAATTGCTTGAAATGATGAAACTTAGTTTGGTTGGTTGGTAATTAGTTAAAGTGGGGGAATAAATCAGTGATTTATAAAGTGATAAATTTTATGTTTTTAGAAAACCTACATGGACGCCCCCACCCCAGACTTAGTACACAGCCCTGCTCCTTATCTGACAGACTTGCAAAAACCATGGGTGGATGACATGAGCATATGTTTTTAAGTTCATGCCATACCCCGCTTTGCTTCATTTCTCATACTAACCTAATACTAAATGTTTTCTGGAGTACATAATGTACCAAATTTCCCATATACTCTTTGCATATTTTCTTTTTTTCTAGGTAATCTCTCTCCCTCTCCCTCTCCCCCCCCTCTCTCTCACACACACACACACACAGTGTACACAGAAGATACATACAAAACTAGAATTCTGCGATTCCTTTGCAAATATATATGACAACAAAGATTCAAAAATACTTTTCCAAGTCTTCAGATAAATGTCATTCCAGTAAAAGAACCCATTATTGACTGACTAAAATAAACTTAGGCAAGGAATAACCCAGGACTATGCAACCCTAGTTCAACAAATCTTGCTCTAAATATTTTTCATTAAAAAGGCTAGAAAATAAGGCAAAAAGTAAAAACTAAATGAGAAGATGATTGAAAAAGCATTGTGTAGCTTAAAAATTTAATAATTAAGAATAACAATGCTGGAATAAAACTGCTTAGGTTTGAATGTCAGTTTCGCAATAAACATTCTCTCATTTTTTAACATTGATCAGTAGAGAGAAAGAGCTTCAAATCTGGTGTATGAAGTAAAAAATAACCACTAGTACAATAAAAATAGAATGTAGACTTCCCAATGCACCAGAGGAGAAAAACAAGCCCACACACTGAATCTAAATAAGGAGGGAGAGAGAGAGAGAGAGAGAGAGAGAGAGAGAGAGAGAGAGAGACTGGCAAATCAAAAGAACTCAAAGGCCTATAAAAAGTAAAGCAAAACAGTTTTTCCTGATCTTTGTCCCACTCACCCACCTTCCCTTCTTTATTCCTGAAAATGCCAACTCCCTTCCAGGTTCCTGTTACACACCTAAGCAAGGAGAAAAACACTAGACATGTGGTATTGTAACTAAAGCTAGGGAAAGAAACCAGGATGCTTTTAGCACAACAGTGCACAGTATGCCTGAGTAACATGTCTGATTGCTTTGCAGCTTCCCCTCCCACACAATCCAAAATGCAGCCACCTCCACACGATTCCAACATGATCTAAAATAGAAACAGATGGAACTGAATAATAATTCTCCTGAGGCTGAGGAGAAACCGGGGCCAGTGGTAGCTGGAAGGTGTGAAGATAAGGCAGAGATGACAAAGGAAGAGATTTTTAATTTCCTAGTAATTGTGAGAGGAAAATAGCATAAGACACCTCAAGAGCTGGGCCTGAAGAGCTGGAAGCATGAGATGAACAGGGTAGAGAAGCCAGTCCTACCTTCCACTGGACTCTGGGTCAGAGTGTCTGACTCAAGACAGAGGTGCTGCTTTATACCTTCCAATGAATCCTGTGAGCCTCTGATTAGCTAAAAGTAGAGCATTTGTGTGTTTTTTTGTTGTTGTTTTGTTTTAATTTTATTTTTCAATGGCACTTTACAGTCAATATTTGGTATTAGTTTTAGGTGTACAGCATAATGGTTAGATAGTCTTATACTTTACCAAGTGATCCTTCCAATATTTCAAGTACCCATCTGGCACCATACATTGTTATTACGTTATTGTTGAATATAGTTAATTATATAGCCAAGAGTAGGGCATTCAATATTTAAAAGCTTCACCCCTCCTAGCTACTAGTAAAGAAAGGTACAAGAGTACCAAAAGTACACAAAGGTAAGTTTTTCCTGATAATCAGGCTGTATCTTTGTAAAAATATATTCTTTCACTTACCTATAGCCCTCCAAAGAGTTTGCCTTCTTAGTAACTATACACCCCAATAAGAACACACAGTACATTCCCTGAACACTTATTCAAATGTTCAACAATTGGTCATTCAACTCCACTGGGTAGGGAGCCTTCCAGTATCCAGGGAAACCAGCCTAGCAAGGCCAGCTCTTTGGGGTGTTAAATGGTTGGCTATCAATTTTGAGAATCTCCTTTGGTTCAGCTTGACCTGTTCTGAATTCCTGACATTTCTTTTCTGTTTTAGTGACAAATCCCTATCCATAAGAAGACACAACTGCACATGACACCAATGCCTCGATGCTTTTACTTTTCTCCACTTTTATTGGACTCCACATTGCCAAGGCAACCAATAAAAAATGTGTCCTTATGTGTAATGCTGTCCTTGGTCCTAACCATAAGGCTCTTTACAGAAGGCAATATCAGTAGTCCCTATGTATCTTAGCTTCAAAACTCATATATCTTAAACACAGCTACAGTTTGTTCTAGTGTTGTCAAATCAAATGCTTTTGGATCTATGTTATTTAGCTATTAAAAATCTTTTCATCATGACTAAATGCAATCTGAACTGGATCCTGAAATAGATAAAGGATATGAGTAAAAATGTTTGCAAAATCTGAATGAAGTCTAGAATTCAGTTAAAATGAAGTACCATTAGTCTTTTGATAAGTGTGCCATGTTTTATACAACGTGTTAACCTTAGGGGGAACTGGGTGAGGGGTGTACAGGAACTCTTTGCATCATCTTATTTTTAATTTTTCTGTAAATTTAAAATTATTTTACATTAAAAGTTTATTTTCACAATTTCTCTTTACTCATGAGGTCCAAGAAGTAGTCAGTTTAAGCCCTTAATAGCAGCTGGAGAAAAGAGCTCAAGTGAGCCACTGCCTCGTGTGCAGCAGAAGTCTTTGGAGGGAAACACCATAGCCAGTCACAGCGGCAGCTCTTCAGGCAAGCTCTTGTGAGGAAGACCAAGACTCAGCCTGCACTTAAATCTCATGTGGACACTTTAATAACTCTGTTTTATTAAATTAACCAACTTTCTTCTAGTTATCAAGTTAGTGACAAGATTTTTTTAATATATACAAATATTTTTAATGGGACAAATCAACACGGTAGTCCAGAGAGACAGAACCTGTTCACCAGATTTGGTTCATGAACATACTCTCTCGTTGCCATTTCATGTCCACTAACAGGACTCTCAGGCATGGCCAGTATCACAGAAAGAACAAATCTATTTGCAAAACAGTACACATAAATGGGTTAAGTTCTTCATTAAATAACAAAAAGGCTTAATTTGAGATCAGAAACAATAACAAACTTCATACATTTTATAAAGAAAAAAATCCACTGAATGACTTCTAGATAAAAATGGTATAATCAATTCATTGTTGAAAAATGTCTCTGCCTTAGAGATAAAGAAATGAGCAAAAAGTAATATAAAATAAGAATACCAAAGGACTTAAAAGTTAAATGTCATGATGAACTAGAAATGGACAGAAAAGGCAAATAGTCAGTGAGGACCAGATCCCTAGACTGGCTAGGCTTTGGGCCAAGAGCAGACAGTGAGGACAAAGAAAAGCCAGAGTTTCACATGAAACCAGTGCCATGTTCACTTTTTGAAGTCAGGGTCTAGGTTTTGGCTGCTCCAAGTCCTAAAATAAAGCTTAAAAAAATAATAAATAATTTAAAAAATATATCTGGTCCTGTGTGGCCTGAGATTATAGTCCAAATTAAGGAGGCAGAAGATTTATAACAATGTCTAGACTGGGATCTAAAGCCAGCTACATTTCTCTCCCTGACTAGCTAGACTCTGAACTCAGCATCTTCAACATCATTGTGAGAAACTAACATTTAAAAAAATTATAAGGCCTGGTTCTGGATTAGGGACCATTTGGGCTGAAGGGTGGCAGCAAAACCACTCCTCAGAGATGGGTAAAGAAAACAAGTAGGAGATATAACTCCCACTGAAAATGAATGCACTTCTTTCACCCAAATAATCTATAAATCATGTGATGGGCAGAATTCTAAGATGACCCTCAAGGTTCCTGTTCCTTGGTATATAGACCCAGTGCAATCCTCTCCCCTTGAACCTGTGAATATGCTGAATCGCACTCCAGAGATCATGTTACATTATATGGCAAAAAAAAAAAAAAGAGGGGAGATGTAATTAAGGTCCCTAATCAATTGATTTTGAGGTCATCAAAACTGAGTTTATCCTAGTAGGAGTAACTTAATAATTAGGTGAGCTCTATAAAAGAGATCAGAGATGTTTTCTCCTATTGGCTTCAAAGAAGCAAGCCACCATAAGTTCTATAGCTGCAAGGAAATAAATTACGCTAGCAACCACTTACCTTAAGAAAAGACTTCAAGCCTCAGATGAGGCCTCAGCCCTGGTTGAGACCTTAATTGCAGCCTGTTAGATCTTGCTCATAGGACTTGTCTAAGCTGTCCCTAGACTTGGAAAACATGAAAAGTGTGAGATAATAAGTGGATGTTGTTTTAAGCCACTAAGTTTGTGGTGATTTGTTATATACAGCAATAGAATACTAATAGAAATTTCAATGCTAAGAAAGGCAACTGGAAAATTAATAATTGGTATAGGTAATCACTCCAGATGAAATCCATCTCATTAAAAAACAATCTAACAAAAACTTTAAAATAAATGTATTTCAAAATGCCAATGAAAATAACAAAGGTATCACTTCAGTTTGAAAAATGAAAAGAAAGACAATGTAAAAAAATGTAAATTTTTAAGTTAAGATGTTGGAAATATAAACTAGAGCAATTAGAATGAGAAATGCAATGGAGCAGATAAACTGTATAATGTACACAGTCCAACTGAGAATTAATAAGTAGGAAGATAGTACTAAGAAACGCAGAGAATAATCACAGAGATTTATAAAAACATGAAAGAAACTAAGGTGAAAACTTAGCTATGAGTTGGTAACAGAGTTGACACTAAAAAAATGCTAAACAATAATAATATGGTAAGAAGTGTTTAACTGATAATTAAAGCATAACAAGATTTTGTAGTCAAGAGAAATATAAAATAATGGATAAATGTAGATGGCATTCTAACTAATATAAACATTAATCTTAAACCATAGATGAACATGTTTCTTGCAATCTGGCATACTATATAACCAGAAAAAAAAATACAAAGCAATTAAAAATGATGAATAAAATTTAAAGTATGAGTTCATTAGTGGCCTAAAGACAATGAGGATAAGATGTCATACCTGGCATCAAATAGGAGTATGAAGATTTAGGGTGATGAAATTAGACTATAACTACTATGTGCAATCTGCTTAGCCACCTCTAGCCACTTCTCTTGGCAGGGCCCAGAGGACATCTCCTTTACTAAGGTATTTACATGTACATTGGTGTGGGGAAGGCCAACATCCTCAAAAACTCTGTGGCAGCTGTTCTCTATAGGCTAGAGATGATGGTTGCAGATACCACCATAAAACTGTGCTCCTGACTTCATTTCCAGATGGATGGAGACCAGGTGGCACTCTGTAATCATTGGAGACTTGCTGTGTGCAATTACCCTAATAAGTCAATGGTGTGGAGCAGTAATCAAAGTTTTTTAACCTAAGATGATCTCTGGTGGTGGTTAATTGAGTATAAAGATGCTGAGGAATGAAAAAAATGGGCAGCTGTTAAAACACTCCTTGATGCATAAAAGTAAAAACATTTTAGGTCTCGTGGCAGGAACTTGATGTGAGTCATTGTGAGGATAAAGAGCACTTACTGGTCCCTCAACTTAAGCCAGTTGTCAATTCCATAGTCCCTTGATTAGGAGCTGGAGGAGACCCTTCACATGACCACAAATGTTTACTAAAACTCTTCCTCCCAGTATTCCCCAGAGGGACATACGGTCATTCATCAGGTTGACTATGCAGTGAAGAAAGTTAACATTCAGACATTCAGAAGTTAACAGATACTACACTGAACTGATGTTGATCCCCAAAGAGCTGAAACGCCACCATAGTCAGAATGTCAAAGGGGCTTGTGGAGGTAAGGTGATAGATGCAGTCTTGGCCCAAGTTTATGTCACAGTTGATCCACTGGGACTGCAGACCCACTTTTTGGTTATCTCCCTTCAGAACTGAAGGGGTGTCTGCACATTGGTTCTGTAACTCGTGGTGCAAGGGCCATTATATAAGAAGCTCCCTTTACTTTCTACCCTATTATTGAAAGTAATAATATATCCCTCTGAGTTGCAGAGATTAACATCATCATCAGAGACATGAAAGATGCAGAGGTGATGATTCCTAGCATATCCTCCTTTTACTCCCCTATTTAGCTGGGACAAAAGCCAGATGTATATTCAGAGATACATAGGTATTGTCATAAAAGTAATCAGGATGTAACACCAACTGCAGCTGCTGTTTCCAATGTGGTATCATCACTGGTGCAGATAACCACAGCTCTTGGCATCTTTTATGCAGTCATTGACCCAGCAAACATTTTCTTTTCTACACCAGGTAATAGAGAAAATTAGAAGTGATTAACCTCCACTCTTTTACTTCAAGGTTATGTCAGCTCTGACTCTCAGTCTTACATACTAGCGGGACCTTGATTCCCTTGATAGTCTACACAATGTCTTCTCGTTCATTACATTGATGGCAATGTGCTAATTAGACCACGTGATTAGGAAGTATTGAATGAAGTTGCTTTCTAAAAGGCAGGTGCAAGCCCTGGCCGGTTTTCTCAGTGGTTAGAGCATTGGCTTGCGGTCCGGAGAGACCTGGGTCAGTTCCCGCTAAGGGCACGTATCTCGGTTGCAGTTTGTCCCTGGCCCTGGTTGGGTCATGCAGGTGGCAACCACTCAATGTGTCCCTTTCACAATGATGTTTCTCTCTCTCTCTCTCTTCCTCCCACTCTATCTGAACAGAAAATGGAAAGAATGTCCTCAGGTGAGGAAATAAATAAATAAATAAATAAATAAATAAATAAATAAATAAATAAATGGCACGTACATACTCTGGCTGGTTTGGCTTAGCAGTTGGAGCATAGGCCCGCGGACTGGTGAGTCATGGGTTCGATTCCAGTCAAGGGCACATACCTTGGTTGCAGTTTGTCCCTGGCCCTGGTTAGGTTGTGTGGGAGGCAGCCAGTCAATGTGGCTCTATCACATTGATGTTTCTCTCTGTCTCTCCCTCTCTGTCTCCCTCCTTCCCACTCTATCTGATAATACATGGAAAAAATCCTCAGTTGAGGAATTTAAAAAAAAGAAAAAATGGCACATGCATGCCAGATGGAGGTGAGGTAAATCCCTTGAAAGTTCAGAGACCTACCACATAGATTAAGTTTCTAGAGGAGTGATAGCCTGTGGCAGGTAAAGATAGCCTCTCTAAAATGAGAAAGTCCTGGCCGGTTTGGCTCAGCAGTTAGAGCATCAGCCTGTGGTCCAGAGAGACCCGAGTTCGATTCCCGCTAAGGGCACATACCTCGGTTGCAGTTTGTCCCCGGCCCTGGTTGGGTTGTGTGGGTGGCAACCACTCGATGTGCCCCTTTCACGTCAATGTTTCTCTCTCTCTCTCTCCCTCCCACTCTATCTGAACAAAAAATGAAAAAATGTCCTCAAGTGAGGATAAATAAATAAATAAATAAATAAAATGAGACAAATTGCCTAAAGTTACCATTCCTACCATGAAGAAAGAGGCACAGTGCTTGGTAGACCTATTTTTTAGATTTTGGAGAGAATATAAACCATATTTGAATGTGCTTCTCCAACTCATTTACAAAGTAATACAAAAAGCTACCAGTTTTAAGTGGGTTGCAGAGTAAGAAAGGCCTCAATATTAGGTGCAAGATGTGGTGAGTGGCCTTGACATTTATGCTTTATGACCAAGCAGAGTCAATGATTGTTGAAGTGATTTTAGCAGACAGAAGACTCAGTAGAAAAATCACAACACAGATTTTAAGATTTGGGACTAAAAACATGCTATTATTTTCCAACTACCAGCCTTCATTTGTAAAGTATGTCTTGGCTTGGAACTAGGTCTGGCCGAGGCTCATAACACCATGTGACTGTGATCAGAGCTGTCCATCATGAATGAGGCTTTATTTGGTGTACCAAATTAAGAAGTTGGACATGTGCAACAGCATTCCACACTTAAATTAAAATGACACTCAAGATCAGGCTCCATATGGTCTATACAACATAAGTAAATCTCATGCATTGGTAAATCAGACTGCATGAGACCTATCCCTACTGTCTTGATGCCTCTCTCTCACCAACATCTATGAACTCATAAGAAATGCTTTACAACTAGTTGATAGAGGAGGAAAAATACAGGATGTTTAAAGGGATAAGCTTTCAAGGTATTATGTCATCAACCAAGAGTAGATCATTGCTTTATTACAACCCATTTAGTATGTCCCTGAAAGACAGTTGTGAAGGGAAATCTTCCCTTTCAGCACACATTTAAGCAATAATCTTCACTCCAATTTTTGTAAAAGGACAGTTTGGCACAAGTATAAATTAATTATTGGTCAATGGCTAATGAAATGCCTATCTAGTCAGGGACCTTTAGAAATGTGAATATTGACAACAATATCTAAGGGAAAGTACATGGATGGATATGGTGGCCATAAAAAGGCGTGGCTCAGCTCTTCTGCTTTAGGGAACATAGTTAACTGAGGACTCAAGCTGTTGGTTTTCTGGCTCCACCACCATATCTTTGTCCAGCCCACACTACCAATGGGAAGACAAAAAAGGAACAATAGTTACAAAGACAACTGAGTTGGCTGTGTACCGATAAATTAAATTGTTAACTACAAAAGAATAACAAGGAACTAAGTGCTACTAAAAAAGCATGAAAGTCTCAGTGTGAGAGCCATTGGCCAGTTTCATAGCTTACAAAGTAGAAGAAAAGACACAGCTGAGCAGCAAATAAAAGATCTAAAAGTTAAAGTTGCAGAGCTTCAGATGACTAAATACTCAGTTAAGGAAGGTCTGTTGTCCTAAGGTCAGAGCCCTCGGCAGAAAATCATGCTACTCTGATCTATAAGTTCCTATGCTGAAAGATGCTGCAGAGACCTTTCCCATGCCAACAAGACACCTCTGTCAGAAGCTGCTGCAATTCCTCTCCTGGTTGCCCACCTGATGACTAGGGATAAATCCCAGCATAGCCTACACGGTGCTCTGCTGGGCCCAACAAAGGAGGAACAAAACTAAACACCCAAGGAACTGCAAGAATAGCTACTTTACACCAGCAGAAGCTGGGAAAGTGCATTGGATTTGGAGGAAGCTTCATCAAAGGGACAGGAATTTATAATTTGATGAACAAGGATTTATTGACTAGGGACACTTTCTGAGGGCATGAGATCTAACAATCTGGCGGAACCTCAGGAGGTAGGTTCGTTTGTTCCCAGAGCAGCTCCTGGAAGTCTGAGGAAAGTGATGGCCCATGCTGAATGAGGTGGTGATGTTTGACTTTTCTGACAGGTAGGAAAGAGTAAAGGGGCTGAGGGAAGTGGGTGTGCTGGAATAAATGTATTAGTTAAGGCTGAAATACCTATCAGATTATGCTCCACCAGAAAAGCAGGACAGCAGCTAAGGTACCATTCAGCGCGGTCATGAGAGAGGAGCACTAGCATCACTAAGAAGTTCTGTAGCAGCCTTCTTTGCAGGCCAGGGTTGAGTATGGGAGAGGTGACCACAGAGCTGGGTTTGTTAATATCAGTGGAGATAAGAGGGCTGGTGGTGGTGCTTAGCCCAGAAGCCAAGAGCCAAATTACCTGAACAACTGGCAAGACCAGATGGGCAACCCAGGGGCTTTGACTTGCCAGGGGTTGTTAACAGATTATGATACCTCTAGAGATCAGACATGCAGCCAATGTTGGTGCTACTTAACCTCTACAACCAGGTAAAAGCTCAAGAACAGAAAAGCAGGAAGGTGAGGATGGTCACCTCAGTAAGTCACAATCTCACTCTGTCCCCAAATATAAGCCATTTTTCGGATGCAGAACACATTAACTAAAGAGATGGACTGGATCAGTTCAATTCTAATTTAAAGAAACTGAGATACAGGCAAGATAAACATCTTGCCGAAGATCACACATCTAGTGTCAAGCAATAAACTCAGGAAAATATATTTGCACTATTTGTGGCAAATGTTATTATGTAGAAGGAATCAATAAAGTAGATGAATACACATGCAAAAATGTGCAAAGGAATGGAGGAGATTAATAAATGAAAATTTTAGTAAACAAGTTAAAACAATGTGCTGTTATATTAAACTTGGTTAATAAATATTTATAAATAATAATATGTTGAGCTAAAATTCAGGAGTATATAAATTGGCACACCATGTTTGAAGGTAACTTTTACTGTATTTATAAAACAGTTATATTTGGGAAATCATTTGACCTATAAATTGTACACTTAGGAATTTATTATATACACATCATCAGACATGCAAAGAAGGGTTTATTTACAAAGGCAATAAATGAGCATAAAATATAACAGAAAATTTGAAAAAAAAAAGCCTTAATGTTTAAAAAATTGGTAAAGACCTTTATATATTTATGTAATAGAACAAAGCCATTAAAAATCATAGTACTGAATAATATTCAAATGACATAGAAATGTTCACAAAACATTGTTAGGTATAAAATTGAGGTTTCAAGAGGATTTTTATATTGGCATGCACAAGTTTTTAGCCAAAGAATAAATGAAAAGTTAATAAATATTTAAAGAATTATGGGAGCCAGAACTCAGAGGTCAATTATAGCAACACCTTCATTTTTTATGAATCTACTGAAACCCAGAAAATTTACTATTTTAAAGTAGAAACAAAAGAAATAGATGAGAGCAAATTTGAGTCCAGAAAAGTGTTTGTGTATATAAAAAAATTATCAAAGTTTATGCCAAAAATATTACTGGTACTTATCTACGTGTGGTGTAAGTACACGGAAATATTATTTCATATGTTGTTTTCCTCTGTTGCCATTACTTTCACAGTGAACATATAGGAACAAACAAGAAATATTATTTTTAAATTTTTGTTCAAAGAATTAATGTGAGATTAAAAGTTTTTGTTCAAAAATGCTTCTCAAGATCTGCTTGTATACACCTGATAGTTCTTAGGTGGGCCTTCATTAACATTCACACAAATCCTTTAAGCTCAAAATTACCTTGGTCAGGATGCAATCTAATTTTTCCCCCCTAAGATCTGAAGCAACAATCCCATTGCATGAGTATAGGACTAGATTATATGGACACTGATAAGTACTTGAGTAAAATGATATACTGGAATCAATAAAATTTAGAATAGTATTTATGTGATGTATTTAACTATAAACATAATTGCTATTTTACTGCTCAATAAATAAACCTAAGTTAAAATTAGATCACAAACCCAGTCAGTGTGGCTCAGTAGTTGAGCATCTACGCATGGACCAAAAGGCCACTGGTTTGATTCCTGATCAGGGCACATGCCCACGTGGGCTCATTCCTCAGTAGGGGGCATGCAGGAGGCAGCCAATTGTTGTTTCTCTCTCATCAATGTTTCTATCCCTCTCTCCCTAAAAAAAATCAATAAAACATATTTTAAATAAATGAATAAAAATAAAAAATAAATAAAATTATATTACAAAAGTACTGTAATCAGTATTATTTTTTTCATAGCCAAACTAAAATTTGAAATTTCCCTCCTTATGTTGTCTGTATTATGAGCACAGATTTCCAGTTTTTCCCAATGGCATTTACTATTTAGTTCTCTTCACATCATCAGTAAATTTACCCTCACTGCACTGACATGACACATTGAAAAAGCCTAGATCTGGAGTTCCAGTACCACTGACTCCCATCCCAAACCCTAGCGTTGAAATGTTGATATCCATCAGTGCACTCCCAGACTCATAACCACAGTCTGAGAAGCCTTTGAGCTAGTACCTGGACCATCCCTGATATACCCAGAAACGACATAGGACCTTAAGACCCTAGGAACTTTGGAGAAGGAGCCCAAGCTTGTCCAGAGTGTCGGTTCAACAGGTACAGACAGGTGTGAGTGGTGGGAGAAGGTAGAATGCAGAACAACTCTGCACCTCTGGCACCTGAGAATCTAAAGACCTAGAAGTCAGAAAAAAAGAGACTTGCATTAAAAAACATGAAAGACAGCGCTACCCCAGCAACCCCACTTCTAATGCAGACTCTACGGCATTCTAAAAGGTAAAAGAGGCTTTACCTTCAGGGTCAACATTAAATCCAATTTAATTCAAGGATAAAGAGGACACTTGCTAAAATGTACTTCTAACCATTCATGCCTAAAATTATTTTACAAACACAAAAAAAGCCTTTATTCCCCAATGAGAGAAACACAATGAAATACTAATACAAGGAAGAATTCATCAGAAGAATAAGTGGAAATTGTATGCAGGTTAATAGAATTCTAGGGCTGTACCTTAGAGATTAATTATAGCAACATCCTCATTTTATAATGAGCCCACTGAAACCAAGAGAACTTATATTATAAAGAGTATAAGTAGCTTGAACAATAATTTAATAAATCCCAAACCACTGGAACCAAAAGTAAGCTTGAAATTTTATAGAGATTTTTCTAAGACAAAAATAATAAATGCAAATTTTGCGCAGTAGTACATTAATTTAATTGAACCCGTAATCATGCAAATGTCTTTGAAAGACAAGGGCTTGGATAATAAACCCCCAGTAGCTTATTATGATACAGTCTAAAGACCTCTGGACAGATGTCAGAATATGTGGGCTCTCTTCCTATCCCACTGACCCACTGTGTCGTTCTCAGCAAGATAATGGACCCCTCAGAGGCTCCTCCAGTCACTGGAGTGGAAGAGGAGAGAGGAATGCATGATCTGTAAAGCCCAAATTCTACACAATACTATGAAAATCACACCTTCTAAAAGTTTCTTGAAGACTCTGTCAAGCAATACTAGACTCTCCACACCTTTGGTTTTATCCATTAAGACCTTATATGATTCCCACACACAAAAAAATAATTTAGGTAATTTAATCAATAGAACGGTGTTATTACATTTTATTAAAAGTGCCTTGATCTCCAATAGCACACCCTAAAATGATGTATGGTGCAAATATCTGACACCAACTTAATAAATACTATAGTGATAAAATTCTAATAAAAATGATAAAATGTGTCCCACAAAAAAGAGACAGCAACAAAAACACAATATCCACTTATCCCCATGAATGATACACTTACAAATTATACAACTGGCCTGATAAAGCCTGTGAAAACTTTCATAACTGAAGATTAAACATAAAAGAGTTTTTAATTCTCTCTGTAATTATAACTGATGAAAAAGTCTTCTAAATCAACACTGACTTCAAGCAAGATTCCATGTACTGGCTCTTCAAATATCCAGCCAATTAAAGCATTTCCTAAATTCACAACTTCTGCTTAAATTATATGACCATATCAAAACTTCGAAGATGATTTTTAATTATTTCATTGTCTCTTCATGTAAAAATACATTGTAAACGGTTTTCAAAGACTTGACATTGCCAAATGTTTCACCTCCCTTTTATCCTCTTTATAAGAGTCAAGCAGACCAAGAACAGTGGTTGCTGCAGTGCTTATCAGACTCCAGAAACAGGAGTGCATAGAACTTAACCTCTGACACACAGGTTAAATGTAAACCTAACAGCAAAGAAACTTTTTTCTAAGATTATTGGAAAGAAAAAGAGTCCAATCTTATACTTTTTTTCCCCCCAAGAATGAGTATTATTCATTAAAATACTCAACCATCTGGAAAAATAATAATTGAAGAAGTTCTGAGGACTATTTTTTAAAAAATTATTTCAAGTTTCAAGAAAGACAGTAAATGGGATTCTTTCTTTCTTGTTAATTTATTCAGCAATGTGAGAGACTCAAGCACATTCATTTCCATCAAACATCTAACCTCTCAGAAGGGGGCTGGTTCACTCCCAGACCTGTATCAGGAAATAACTCAGATTTTCAGCTTGCCTCATTTACATTTTCAGGGAAAGATTCTGACATTGATTTTGTGTATAACTCTGACTAACTCCAACTGAAGTCCTGCACACAGTTCGGTTGTATAAAATGATCCCCCACTTAGCAGCCCATCCTCTCCCATAGAGATATTTTATGGTTTCCATTCCCAAGTTTTTATTTTCTAAATCATTTTCTCAGATCTTCATAGCATTTTCCTTAACTCCTCTAATATCTTAAAGCATAAAGTTCAAAACTTGCATAAACTACACTTAGTTTAATCTTAATTTAATATTTAACACACAATCATCATGGCCTCAAATGCCTGCAAGGTCCAAACACTGTTATTGGCACTATCTTTCCAAAAGAAAAATTATAAATTATAATAATATTAACATTAATTTAATTTATAGCACTACTATTAATGAGTAGTTGTGTACTTTTATTTTGTTGCCACTAAGGAACATGTATGATTGTTTCTTTTCACAGGAATTTGTCATTTAAGAAAAGTTCTGCTTCAAGTAACAAAATATGTGAATTAATGTGGCTTGTACATTAAAGACATTTTAGTATCTCACTTATCAAGACTCTGGAAGTTTCAAAGTTGGTTATTAGAGTTGCTCAACTATGTCAAGGGCTCTGGATTGGCACATGCCTCATGGTGACAAATGGCTGTAGCACCTCCAAGCCTCTTGCTCTCATACCATATCTCCCAATCCATGAAAGAATATCGTGGGTTTCATATCATAATTAATTCTCTGAAGTTAGTGGGCATGAGTAAAATGTCACCTTACAGGCTCACATTTCCATCATATACATGAACAAACTCAGAGTTTTGTTTTCAATGAAGTGGGAAGAATGAATATAGGCCAGCCAGTCAGTAGTGTCTATAGCTAGAACTTCTTGCTCTAACACAACAGATGCCACATTATCAGTTAATCGGTGTGAATTCTCTTGGGTTGTATGTACAGAAAGTTCCCAACAAACATACAGAGTATATGTATAATGAGGTGGCGCTCAGGCACTCAACATACTTTTTCGCCAGTCAAAGACCCCATTTTTAAATAAAGCACCATAGTCAGAGATGTTGAGATAACTTATGAACTCAAGAACATTTAATGATCTTTTTTAATATTTATTGTTGGGAGTATTATAGATGCCCCCCATTTCCCCTTTGCCCCTCATTACCTTGTGTCCACCCAGCACCTAATTATCTTTACTGTATCATTAACCATAGCATTAGTATATATTTTATTTGACTGTACATCCATTCACATGAGCACCGAAGGTATAGACATTGGACAATGTTCAATATACATGCAGTGGGTGAATTATATGGTGTGTAAATTATAAGTTAACAAAACCACACCTTCCACTCTTTAAAAAGGTAATGCAGCTTCTGCATTGTTATTCTCTCTTTGGGATATGTGCCCTTTGAACCAGCTCTCACGTTGTGAGAAAGCCCAGGACTGATGGAGAGGCTACATACAGATGTTACAACCAAGGCCCCAGCAAGGCCCTCAGCTGACAGTCAACATCAACTGCCAGACACTAGAGTGAGCAACTTTTTGGATAATTACAGCCCCACAGAGCTTCAGAGATTATGGGTCAGAAACAAGTCATCCCTGTTGAGTCCTATCTTAATTCCTGAACCACAGAAACCCTGAGAGATAATAAGTAATAATTGTTGCTTTAAGCCACAAAGTTTGAAGTTATTTTTACATCAATAGGTAACTGACACTAATTAAATCACAACACAAATAAATGTAAAATGATGACTATGACAAGTAAAATGAAAAGGTATCTGGAGCAGTGAGAGTAAATGATTGGGGAATGAATTTATTTCTCACACTAAATTTAGAAAATTCAGGGAGTCAGGAAGGGCGTACAGCTGTGATATACCGAATGAGTGGGCACCAACTAGAGTCAATAAGTAAAATGACTTTGTTAGAGAGTATGTGAAGGCAACCATGAACATGGACTTATTAGACATATCTCCTAAGTTGGTATTCCCACTCTGCTACAATTAACTGTGACCTCGGACAAGTAACTTCTCTGAACCTGTTTCCTCATATGGAAACTGGATGTTTGGGAGAATACAATGAGATGATGAATGTTAAAAACTTAACATAGGACCAGATTCAATAAATGTTGGTTATTTTTGTTACTATCATAGAGGGCTTGGGGTGTACCAATAGCATAACCCCAAATTATCTCAACCTATAAAACTTGCTACTTAACCATGGATTTTAGAGACATGGAAATAATAACTCTTTTGAAGTCCTTCTTATGAACATATTGTTTGTGAAGTTTAAGAGTCTTTACGTTTCCTAATTCCTAATTAATTGCCCAAAGTCACTTGTGGAAATCATGGAATCAAGAATTGCAGTTGTTGCTAAACAGCTAAAGAATAGGTTTCCATTTATTTATTTTATGGAATTGGATGGTAGTAAATATAATTTCAGACGAGGCCTTCATTGCTAGAGAGGCAGTATTGCTACGTCACTATTTGCATGACTATTTTATCAGATGATACTTTCTCTACATGCTGATTATGCTATTTTAGAGAACAAAATGAAGTCAGAAGTTGAATCAAAAATGACTTAAAATACAGTGATGGGAAGAAGAAAGTTGATTCTTTTTCTTCCATTGAAGTATTTGCATGCTTTGGTCTGAGACTTTATCAGTAAGCAAGCAGGTTAATAGGAAGCTTCAAGCAATCATCGGTTTGCGGCTGATAGCCAGAGAAAACACTATGAATTGAGTTCACCTGACATGAACATCTTCTGTTGAACTCACTGAATGGCCTGAGACATGAACAAAAAATGAGGTTGACCTCATAAGAAACAAGCATGCATTTGGAGCTTTGCATTCTCACTGTATCATTCCACTACTTCAAGGATGTCAGCTAGGACTTGCTATCTGAGGACATTTATAAAATAAAGAACATCTTTCTAAGATTTGTAGAGTGTTACTGTATCTTACCTGTTTTTCTGTTCCTAGCATCTGATATGATTTCTAGATATTAAGAAGCACTCAGTAAATATTGCTGAACCCAATTTAAGTTCCACACAGAAAGTAGACTCAAAACCTTCAGAAGAATACCCTATAAAGCCTTGAGCATAAAGAAGTGATGTTTCTCCTCTAAGCACAATAAAAGTATACTGTACCTGCTGCTGGATTTATCTCACTCTCTCCAAGCCTTTCTCTGGCTAGGACTGTACAATGTAGCATAGTAGATAAGTGCAAAATCTCTGGAGCCTGAAGTGTGAGTTCAAATCCAGATCTGCCACTTTTTTAGCTCTGTTACCTTAGACTGGATCACTTACCCTCTCGTGAATTAGTACTTCATATGCAAAATGGGGAGTAGTGGTGCCTACCTGTTAGGGTTATTGTGAGGAATAAAGCCATAAGCATATGTAAAGTAAATAGATTGAAACGGGCACATCAGCAGTCAATAAAGCTTAGTTGTGATGATAGACATCCAATGTGGTATTGTCTGGTGTACACCCTAATCCCCTTTGCTAAACAGGCTAGGGAGGCACACAGTCTGCAGCAGAGAATTCTCTGCACTCACACACACTCAGAAGGATGGCTGGAGAGAAGTTTCCTTCCTCCAGCGCTCTAGAGAGCATGATGGTTGAGGAATCACACAGACGACCCTTGGAAAGCCCAGCTATGAACACAAACAATATCTATTTCGTGGGCAGTTGTTTTCCTTCCAGTATGGTGTCAATTAATGCCAAATATATCTTAAAAATTCACCAAGTCCTTGCTTTTTCTCAGCAAATTAGGGAGTCTCACAATGCTTCCCCCAAATTATCACTAGCTACATTAAAGAACACCTCTTTTTGTGTACTTTCATATGTATTATAAAGGCTTGAAATGCTGCCACCTACAGACAACTATTCTAAAAGAAAACCAAGGCAGCGGAAGATTGCTAACATAGAACTTGGACATGCATTCTACATGTCATTTTAAAATTCTGTCATGTAAACTGGTAATTTACCTGTTTTATATAAAATAAATAGGATCCAGTCAGATAGTTACTGGACTTAGTGTGTGGTGATCACTTTGTAAGCTACATAAATGTTGACTCACTATGTTGTATACCTGAAACTAAGACAATATTGTATGTCAACTGTAATTTAAAATAAATTTATAAAAATAAATAGGATCAAGTAAAAGTAATTGAAAGTATAAATAAATACCATCCTTCATAATTAATATGCTTAAGCCAGTTGTCTTACCAGCATTATACTACTTTTGTTTGTATGACTGGAATAATCCCTAACACAGAGCAGAATGGGAATATATAGGAGTTAGAACATTTTGCCTTCCCACCTACCACTCATGCCTGGGTGTCGAAGTCCCACCTGCTGTGCCCATATAAACCATATACGTTTTCGAGAGAACAGGAACCAGATGGTGTGTGCACAGGGTATTTCCTAGAGCCTCATTTACAGGCTTCCTGCATCTCTCTGCAAGCCTCTCTCTGTGTGCATACACCTTTGAGTGAACCGTTTTAGTCTGCCAGGATGGAAATTACACCGTGGAGGACAGGATCTAAGTGGCTAGTTAAGTTCTTTGGTTACAATTAGAAATTTTATGAGGGTCAGAAGAAAATAAATTGTTTTTTCAGCCCCACAAGAATGTTTTGCTAATACTATCCATTATGCAAAGGGGAAAATGCAACCATAAATATATCAAAGTTTTCCACATTCTTCATCACTATATGACCAGTACTTCTTCTCTAGCCTTCAAATCTCTCTTGCTGACATGTTGCTTTTGTAAAGTATTTCTGGTTTTGATTGTTGATAAACAAACTTTGTTTATAAAAATTATTTTCACCATTAACCTTTCCCTCTATTCTTGTCCAATTTGCATTCATCTACAAACTCCAGGAGTAGAATTACTCCACAACCACCCACAATTGTCCAGCAGATAACAAGAATGAAATAAAACAGAATCACGGAGTTAGCCGAAATATGTTTAGATCATTAAATAGAAAAATGTCACATTTAGATAAATATACGAAGAATTTTAACTCCCAATGTTCTAACTATAACCAACAGATACTGAAAGAATAAAAGCGGCAATGCCTTTTATTACACTTGGCAAGGTGGCAACCCAGTTTTCCAATTATCTTCAAGGAGCGGCATAATCACCACAACTCCGCTATTTAGTGGCTGAAATGTCAGGTGATACACAATGCATTCAGACATGAGATACACATATAGCTCCCACTGTTCACAACAGGATAGGATTTGATTTCATCTCTAAATACAACCACAATCAAATTCTAGATTTCAGTCAGGAACAGGCATCACAATAAGATAATGCTGTATCACATCTGTTCTGGAATCCAAGATCAAGGATAAAAATAAATGTATGGCCCTGGCCAGTTTTGCTCAGTGGTTAGAGCGTCGACCTGTGGTCTGGAAAGACCTGGGTTCGGTTCCTGCTAAGGGCACACACCTCGATTGCAGTTTGTCCCCAGCCCTGGTTGGGTCGTGTGGGTGGCAACCACTCGATGTGTCCCCTTCACATTGATGTTTCTCTCTCTCTCTCTCCTTCCCACTCTATCTGAACAAAATATTGAAAAATATCCTCGGGCAAGGATAAAAAAAAATATATGTATTGAATGTAAAGAGAAGTTCGGCTCATTTTTCTCTCGCTATTTTATGGTTTTGCTCTGCTGCAGTCAATCTTGGGACTATTATACTCTTTTGAAGAGAATACAAATTAGGTTCCAGTTCCTCTGCAAACTCCACACTAAAATGAGTATTTGAAGCTATTTTATAGTACATTTTATAAGCAATGCTTTTGAATGCCTTTTGTTAATATTCTACTTCTAACATGTAGACAAAATTGATGAAGAAAGGATTCTTAATCCATGTAAAATTTCCAAAAGGGAGAAAAATATGGAAGCACAGCAAAACATTCCTGAGATCAGAAACCCAGACACTCTCTCTGTCTTTCCCCTCCGGCTCACTCTCTTACTCACACCATGAATGCAAGTGAACATAATCAGAAATAGAGAGGCATGACAAAGTAAGACGTCTCTAAACCATTGAGAAATTCAGATAGAAGTCAATAAGGGATACTTGCATATTCATTCCTCATATTCTTAAGTGGAAAGCTTCTATTTCATGGAAATTAAAATTTTCTTGATGTGAACTCTCAGAACAAGAAGAGGATGAAGTAAAACTTTTTTCCTCTCTACACTCCTTAAAGGTTAATAAAGATCAATTATCCCAGAATGTATTAATGGTGAGCATGGCCTAGCCAAGTACTTGTCCATATTCTAACAAGAAGGATACTCTTGTGACAGAATTTTTTCTGATTTCTTTGAATGGTTCTTCTAAAGCTAGGTCATAAGAACAGGAAAATAATTCAAAAGTTATGCTTTGAAAATTACTGACTGTCCTGCCTACAACCGTTCCTTGAAGCATACAGTGATTCATTCATCAGGAATTCTGACCACCTACGAGGTATCTGAAGTGTACTGGATTTGTAGAATTCTGGATAACAGTAAATGATCTCCACATTCACCAAATCCTAATGACACATGTGATTCAAAACAATGTATAAATGCTAAAACTTAATTAGAATTCAATGACTTCCTAGCATTTTCATCCATATCTGGCCTAATTATGACCAAATTTCTCCTGAAATGATCTAATGTGTAGTGTCATTATGCCACCAAATTGTGGAATCCCATTCCTTCTTGTTCCCAGGACCTCTTCTGATAAATATAGCTTCCTTGATATACCAGAGTGACATAAGCAAGGCAGAGTCAAACTCGTAGGAAATTTCATTGACTATGTTGCCCACCAGCATCATGGGCACAGATGTTAGTATCACAAAAAAAACTCAGAATAATACATTTTTCTCTAAAGTTTTTTCCACATTAAACTATCTTCCCCAATTCCCTCCCAATTCAGCTCCTAACTCAATTCCCAGAATTTCTTAATAAATAAAGTTGTTAAAAGAAAAGTAGAAGAAAAGAGCTTTGGATACTTGTTTTGAAGAGTTCCACCTGATATGTTTATCTGGTGGTGTACCACATTGCCAATTATTCCTATAAAGTTTCCAGATTCATGCAGCTACCCTGGATATTTTGGTACCTGAGTTACATACATCTTTCATAGAAAATAAGTAAAGATAAAAATGTGCTTCCACTTTATCACAAAGAAGGTTGAAATAGGCCTGAAGCTAAAATGAAGTACAGAATGAAAGCCTCTATGGAGGCATTATTAATTCATTTTTATTAATAAAAAAGTAAGGTTTTATAGAAAACTTCTATCCCCAAGAACAAAAGAGAGCTAATAAAGTCATGCCACTATACAGACTTTTAAATTCTGAGTCATCTCTTCTGAGAACCCACAGCTATTCATCCAAATTTAAGTTATATGCTATTAGTAGATATAACTATATGATCACTAAAATATCACAATTAGGGTCACATAAATTTTCTTGAGCAAAAATTCACAGATACTCAATAATGTATAATGTTCTTATTGAAACAGTTTCACAATTAATAAGATTAACATTTCTTGGTCTGCTTTATAAAGGTGGACTAAAAAGTAAATATACTTATTCTTTTCTCACATATAACTGCTTTCCTCAAGTCCTTCTCTGACTATATTAAAGGCAAAATGAGAGGAATCTTCTCTCTTCCAATCCAGGGAACTCATCACAAGCATTTTAAGTTTTATAACATATTCTCACCACGCTGCTTTTCTCCTCAACCACATCGAGGGCTTCCTGATAATAGGAAATAGCCCTGCATTCACTGCCTCCCATCAGCTTGGCCCGTCGTCCTGCCTTTTCTCTCTTAGGCACTGTGCATGGCCGCGCAAACCCTCTGCTCTCGTTAGCCTTGTCAGCCCTTTGTTTTCAAGCAAAATGTCTAGGTTTACTATGGCACAGCAATGTTCCCCAATTTTCTTCACTTGGAATGAGCTCTTATCCTTTTTTCTACCAGTCTGAACCTTACCCATGATTTCAGAGTCAGGAAAGGTCTCGTGTTCTCTATGGAGTTGTTCCTAACCAGCTCATGTCACAGCTGTCTGTACTTCCTAGGGACTTGTATTGCATGTATTGTCTTTGCTAACTGATTAATACTTATCCTATTCCTTGTGTTTTTTATTAACTACTTGAATTATTATATATCTCTCTCCACTTATTTAAATTTAATAAGGATAGATAATTTTTAAATATTGTTTCTGCCTTTAATTGTCCTCCCCCTGCGCATAGCAAGTGTTCAACAAATTCTGAATTTATTCAGATAAACACTAAAAGCAACACATGCGATTCATGCTACATAAAAAAAAAAATTCTTTCCAGAGATACTTGCTAAACATTGCTCTAAGTTGCCAAGAGGAATCTTGTCCCCTGGGTGTCATTAAAAATAGATATACACTCTATTGTGCTGGATGATATAAAGGTAAGTAATAACTTGAAAAAAATAACCAAGGGTGTATTGGCCCCAGTTCTTGTTTCATTATTCTTTAGATACTTCAATGCCTTCCAGACTGTAAACATCCAAAAGGGATAATTTAGTACCTGGATAGGTGCTTTAGTCTCCAGTTGATGGGGAAAATGAAGTAAACCATTGATAACATGTCCTATTTGTGATTCTAAAGTTAAGCCTGATAAATCTGTGCAAGTTCTAGAATATACCATATAGCAATATCACATTATATCAGGTAGTTTTCACAATATACAACTTCTATTGAATAACACTCGTCAGAATCAACTATCACTACATCATCCTTTTAAATCCATCTCTACTATCATCAACTCTGCCCTTTGATTAGTCTGCTAGACCATGTACATTTAATGTGGTTATTGATATGGTTGATTTAAATACCCTAGTTTTCTACTTGGATTTTATTTGTACTGTTTTGTGTTGTTGTTTTTTTTCAGTTTCCCCCTTTTTTGCCTTTCTTTGGGGGAAGGAGGTTAATATAATAATTTTTAGAATTTTATTTTAATTCATATGTTTATTTTTGAGCTATACCTGTTTGTATTATTTTAGGTGGTCATCCTAGGGATTAACTTATCACAGTGTAGTTAGACTCAATAGTGTATTAATTCATGCAAAATTAAGAATCTTGCAAGAGTAAAATTCCATTTAACTACCTCTTACCCTTTTGCTATTTTTGTCATATATTTTACTTGTGTTGTAAATGTTCTATAAGCCTCAGGCAGTTATTTTGTAAGAAAATAAAACAAGAAAAAAGTAATCTTTTATATTTATGTAAATTTTTAGCTATTTATTATGCTCTGCTTTTTTTCAGTAGCTCCAGTTTTCAGCAGGTGTTATTTCTTTTTGGCCTAAAGAACACCCTTCAGTATTTCTTGAAAACACATATTCTTGATAACTAATATTCTCAGCTTTCATTTATCTGAAAATATCTTTATATTGCCCTTTCTTAGAATATTTTCACTGAATATGGAAAATATAGAATCCTAGACTGATGATTACTTGGGGTTTGTTTTTCAGTTCCTTGAAGATGCTTTTCTATGGTCTTCAGTTCTCCGATGGTTCTGACAAGAAGGCAACTACATTTTGTATACTGTTCCTATAACTTTCAAAATGTAAACTTACATTTTCTTTCCAAAACTTTGAATATGATGTGCCAACGGTGTGATTCTCTTTGTATTTATCTTGTTTGCAATATGCTGAGCTTCCTGGATCTGTAAATTGATATATTGCACATAATTTAGGCCGTTTCTTTAAATGTTTTTTTCTTTCCTCTTCTGTCTTCTCTTTTTCTGGAGTTTAAATTAGATATATGTTAGACCACTTGTTATTATCACATTGGCCACTGAAGCTATGTTAATTTTTTTTTCCCAGTCTTGGTTTGTCTTCTCTTCTTCAGACTAGATATTTTTTATTTGACTTGTCTTTTAGTTATCGACTCTTTTTTCTGCTTCATTTAATATGCTATTAAGTTAATTCAGTGGTTTTTATTATTTGAGACACTGTACTTTTCAATTCTAAAATTTCTTGGTTTTTCTTTTATAGATTTTCTTCCTTTATTATTGCAGGAGGTCAGGGGTGAGGACATGACTGCCAGCTAACTGACCCACGAGCTGGACCCAGGCAACTAGTGGCTCCTTACCTCCTTTCCTATTCTCAGAATATATGTTCCACCCACCACTGTGCACTAGGAGCCCTTTCAAGGATGCAGCCTTGAGAGAGTAATATGTTACTGAGACCATCTGCATTGTGTATGTGACTGAGTTCCATTAAGGCCTCCATATAAGATTCTGGCCGGTAGGTACATAGATCTATGTGTGCTGTGGCTACCCAACACTTACCAACTCATAGGCAAACTTACTTACTTATTAAAACTGCCACCTACCAATCTGAAGTAGTCTTCCTGTGTCTTTGGTTTCTCTTTGCCTTCCACATACAGGAGCCAGTTTTGAATTTCACCTAGGGAACTTGCTAGGTGGAGAATCAACATTTACTGAGATTTCTCATCTGTTTACTCTTTATAACCATTATTTCCCTTAAGTCATTTAACATATTTATAAAATTAAGTTTTAAGTCCTTATATGTTATTTTGCACATCTGATTCATCTGTTTGGTTTTTTGTTTGTTTGTTTGTTTGTTTTTTGTCTTGGTTATGGGCTACACTTGTTTTTGCATGTCTAGAAGTTTGTATTGTATATTGATATTGTGTTTTATTGTAGAAATGCTGGAACCTATTATCTTCCCCATAAAGGTGGTGATTTTTGTTCTAAAAGGAAGTTAAATCACCTACAACTTGTGGAGGCTTGGTAGTTGAGTAGAAATCCGTGGGGTTTACCAAGCTCCCCAATTTAAAAAGACTCAAACTCCAACTGCCACATCTGCCTTGAGAAGGACTCTTTGGAGTTTCCACCATGCATGATAAGAAGTCAGCCAAGGATTTAAATATAATTCATTTTCATATTTTGAGTCTTGGTTTTTCTCTCTCAATGAATCCTCCTTTACAGGGTGTCCTTTTAAATTTTCAGTCACTCTGGCATCCTTGAACTCCATCTTTTTATTTCTCAATCCAATAAGATTCTGTCTTTCTGTTTAGGTTTACATGTTTTATATCATGCAGACAGCAGAATGGCTTGTGTTAAAAAAGAAAAAAGTCATATGAAAGTGAACCTCAATCAGTGCATATGGGTGTCTTCTTTTAAGAGTTAAATTTTCTCTAAGTTCTGTCTGCTTTTGGCCATTCTGCAATGCCTTCAAATTATGTACACACAAATATATGCACACCCACACACACATATTTATTATAATTATAGTTGTGGAAGGGTCAGTTGAGTTCTCTACAATTATTCGTATTAGAATTCTATTCTTAGCATTCATTTTCAAGCCATCACTCTGAACTATAGCAAGAGCCTCTAACTAGTTCTCAAGAGCCTCTAATTCTTCTTTGACTCACAATTTTGCCCTGTTCAAATGTACTCTCCCTACCTTAGACAGGGATATTTTATTAGAAACCAAATTTTAGTCAAGTCACTCTCCTCAACACCCTGGTATGGATTCTCATTATACCTAGAATCATATTCATAATTCTAAAGATAGCATGTAATAGCTTAAATAATTTGTCTTCTGTCCATCTTTTCCACCCCATCTTACCTATTTGCCCAATGGATTTTTGGTAACACTTCTGATGCTTGAACTTAGCAAACAGTATACCTGTTTAGAGATTTCAGATATGATGTTCCCTCTACTAGACCAGTGTCTCTCCTACTCCCTATATGGATCGACTCATTTAACCTTCAGGTTTTCACATAAATGTCACTTCCACAAAGACAGTAGAGTGATTATGAGAGTGGTGAAACCGTAGTACCTTTATTTTTGGTTTAAAGAATACTGGCAATAGTTTCAATCCAACACCACACCTCAAAAGCAGGAGATCAAAGAATTACTTCTTTGGGCTGACCATACCTGGAAGAAAGACTTAAGAGATCCCTTACGACTAGTGTTCATAGTAAAACTGTGGAGTTGGACCACGCTGCAGAGAAGCCCACCGGTTGACAGTACATCTATATTCATGCAGAGAGAACTTCCAGTCTGCCTTTAGTGTCTTACTCTGCAATGTGAGCAGATGATCAGGGACCACCATTCTGAAGGACAGAGAACAACCCTGTAAATAGGCATTTGCAGGAAACAGAAATTCTAGATAAACATATATTTTTTAAGTCTATAATTAATGTCTTCATAGAACTAAGCTTCACTTCTATAACTATTTAAGATAAATTTTAACTGAGGGACAAATACACGATGAACACTAAATATTAAAATGAGTTCAGGGACAACACCCAGTAAACCTTAAACATTTCAAAGTGGTGGGGTTGAGAATTAGACAACTGTACAACCCCCACAGAGTGTATTTGTGGGTTAACAGTGGAATTAGAGAAATGATTTGGGAGGAGGATTACTCTGGGGAGAGTTGCTAGGGTGCAAAGAGGAATACAGAGGATCTTCAGTAGATGCTCTAAGAAAACCTGATCTCTACCCCAGTGTTAAATGGCCCAGTTAGATGGCCTAGTGATGGACTCCTGCCCAGAACATTGAAGGGCCAGGGCAGGCTGACAGGTTGCTCCAGTGGTGACAAAAAAAGAGACATGCTACTGCTTTAGGATTAGCTTCATAAAGATAAATATCTGCTTTCTGTGGACAGATGTGGTCACATATTTGACCAGCACAAAAATGTCACCTAAGAGGAAAAACAGGCTTCAACAGAGGAAAAGTTGGAGATGGACTTAAATGCCTAGAGGGTGACCTATTTGAGGGTATGATTGCTCAAATACAGTAGATTAGTCTAAGCTAAGAGGGAGCCGCACCAAAAAGTTTGTTCTTCAAAGAATCCACTAAACTATTGGGGATCCTGGGGAAAACAACCTTAAGTCTCTTCCAGGTCCACTTAGGACAAGACCAGTAATAAAATGAGTGCACAGTCACACAGAGAATACAAAAGTTGTTGATGGAATTAATGTTGATATGTTGATATGAGCCATTCTTCCATTTACCTAAGTTCCTCCAAAGGATGATTAAAGTTCGGAGTTACTTATTAGAAAGGATGGGAGACCCAACACTTATGTAGCACTAATTATATGCCAGGCACCTTTATGAATTTTATATTAACTCATTTGATCTTCCCAGCAACCATATTAAAACAGCAATATTATTACCATCATTTTACAGATGAAGAACCTGAAGCCCAGAAAGATAAGTATCACTAAAGTCACCTTAGTCTGACTCCAGAGTTTGTGCTCTAAATCAATATATTTTATGATTAGCTTTTTCATTCCAGGTGAGTAGATTATTCCCTGGTACATCCTTGATTATAACACATACAAATAGTAATATTCTGACATATTTTTAAATTCATTTTAAACCACATTTCAGGGAGTAGGTTTCTGTTGTTTTCAGTTGCTTTGATATTTTTTATATTTCTTCAGAAATAGAAACAAAGGAATTTACATTACTCAAGGATTATTGCTACACAGGATTAGCCACTGGGGAGCAGAAACACCAGCTTCCTTATGTTGAATTCATCCAATAAGTAGTTTGTTACTTTGATCAAAATGTTATTGATTGAGACAATGTTTAGATGATATGCATTGTAACTTAGAGTTAAGTTGGATAAGGGCTGTATTTTAAACATGTGAACACATTAAAAATAAGCCTGGCTTTAAAAGAAAAGAAAAAGCCTGGCTTAAGAAGCTAATAACAGGATATCTCTTTTCTACTTGGAGGTCATATTTTGAATATGGCCGAGTTTGGTTGCAATCTAAGTCATTGAGAGTATTCTCAGTAATAAATTTCACAGTTTAGGTCATTCAAGACAAAGCTAACAAACCTCAGAATACAAGTGTAATATTTTCTATTCCAGTTATCATTGTTAGCATCACAACTGGGATTTTTGGGTCTCTCAGGATATCACACATCTGGTTCATAGGAAAGACCTAGGTTTCCTGATTATCTTAATTAATTTTCATTCATTCATTTATTCAACAAATATTTCTTGTGCTGCTCCCATGTGGTAGCATATCCTGGGCACCGGAAATCAAAAATTAAATAAGGTCATTATGGTCTCTGCCCTCATGGAGGCTGCAGTCTAGTGGATTTCTCAGGGTTATCTAGATTTGCCTATTCCCAATACCATTTGGAAGCTGCAAAGGTACATAACAAGCTTGTGGGATGTTATATACAATGCAGTGAATAGCTTCTGAATGAGAGCCTGAGAGGATTTCTTATAAAATAAAGCACATGAGCTTAAAGCACATAAAGTTTAAACACTGAGATGTTTATTTTCTTTTCTCTAAAGATTCTCTATTTTTATTTTATACCATTATCATTTTGTAGGCAGCAGTAACATGTGTCACCTTCATAAATTAAAAACTTCCTTCAGCCATATTTTCAGTGAGCGTGTTTGTTGGTTTGGTTACCTGACAGCAGGTCCTTCTGTCCCCGAGACAGGAGCGGAAGCAGGGAGAGATGGACCGAAGCAGCATGCTCTCAAGGGATTGGCATGTAACAGCTGGGTGGCCTGGAATTAGTACCTTCCTTGGGCTTTTTAGGTTGAGTCAAAATAATGAGTTTCAGAGATTTTTGGAAACAAGTTTATCGATCTTGGAAATATTTTAGTCATGCTTAAAGTACTACTCATTTTAATTCTCACTGTCTTTCAAAACAAACATCACAATGTTAACATAACAAATGGAAAATATTGGCAACAGGGGACTTCCGGTCAAGATGGCGGTGTAGGTAAATGCGGTCCTCCCACAACCACATCAAAGTTACAACTAAACTACAGAACAACCATCATTCAAAACTGCCTGAAATCAAGCTGAATGGAAGTCCTACAACTACGGAATTAAATCAGCAGCCACATCCAGACTGGTAGGAGGGGCGGCTGCTGCGCAATGGCTGGTCCCACACCCAAGTGTGGCGGATAAAAATCAGGAGGCTCCCGTGGCTCAGAAGGTTCTTCCTGAGGACTGAGGGGTCCCCGTCCCACACCAGGTGCCCCACTCAGGGTTCCAGTGCCAGGGAGAGAAGTCCCCATAACTTCTGGCTGGAAAACCAGCGGGAACTGAGGCTCAGGGAGGCTGAGGCGGCTGGAGCCCCAGGCAGCTCCTTAAAGGGCCAGCGCACGGACTTATCAGACTCTCTCCCTCTAAGCTTGGAGGGGAGGCAGCTCGAGGGGCACCAGAGACATACAGGGAAGAACTGAGCTGTTTGGCACTGGAGCAAGGCCTGGAGAGGGGGCTTTCTCTGGGACAAACTTGCAGTCAGAGGCCTTTGTTCCTTTGGTGAGCCCTTCCCGGGGGGCGGCAGACAGAAGCCATATCTGGGACTCCAGCAACCTGGCTCACACTGGTAGCCCCGCCCCACTCGACTTTCAGGCCCACCTAAGCTGTTGCCACTTGCTTAACCATAGGATTGGCCTGTATTGGATCCTGCTTCAGGTTTTTCCTAAATTCTTTCAAACAAGCAGTATCTGGTCTCAGATAGCCCCATACCGCTCATTAAGTAATACACAGAAACAAACACAGAGAGGCAGCCAAAATGAGGAGACAAAGAAACAGGTCCCAAATGAAAGAACAGAACAAAACCCCAAGAAAAGAACTAAGTTAAAATGGAGATAAGCAACCTAACAGATGCTGAGTTCAAAATACTGCTTATAAGGATGCTCAATGAACTTAGTGAGAACCTCAGAGAACTTAGTGAAGGCCTCAAGAGCATAAAAAAGGACCAGTCTGAAATGAAGGATGCACGGTCAGAAATGAAGGAGGCATTAACTGAAATAAAGAATAATTTACGCAGATTCAATGGTAGAGTACGTAAATCCAAGAATCAAACCATCGATTTGGAATATAAGGAAGCAAAAAACGCCCAATCAGAACAGCAAAAAGAAAAAAGAATCCAAAAAAATGAGGATAGTGTAAGGAGCCTCTGGGGATAACTTCAAGCATGCCAACATTCGCGTCTTTGGGGTGACAGAAGGAGAAGAGCGAGAACAAGAAATTGAAAACCTGTTTGAAACAAAAATGGCAGGAAAGTTTCCTAACTTGGTGAAGGAAACAGACATACAAGTCCAGGAAGCACAGAGAGTCCCAAACAAGATGAACCCCAAGAGGCCCACACCAAGACACATCATCATCCAACTGCAAAAGGTTCAAGACAAAGCAGCAAGAGAAGGGCAGCTAGTTACCTACAAGGGAGTTCCCATTAGGCTGTCAGCTGATTTCTCAAAAGAAACTTTGCAGGCCAGAAGGGAGTGGCAAGAAATATTCAGAGTGATGAAAACCAAGAACCTACAACCAAAATTACTCTATCCTGCAAAGCTGTCATTTAGAATCGATAGACATATAAAAACTTTCCCAGACAAGAAAAAGTTAAAGGAGTTCATCACTACCAAACCGTTATTATATGAAATGATGAAGGGTCTTTTTGAAGAAAAAGATAAAATGTATGAACAAACAAAATGGCAATGAATACATATCTATCAACAATGGAATCTACGAACAAAATGAACAGGTAGAACAGAAACATTCTCATAGATACAGAGAACATTTTGTTGGTTGCCAGTTGGGAGGGGGGTTGGGGGAATGGGTGAAAAAGGTGAAGGGATTAAGAAGCACAAATTCATTGCTAGACTGACAAACCTCAAAGGGAAAGGGGTTGGGGGGAGGGGGAAGAAATAAACCAAAGAACTTATATGCATAACCAATGGACACAGACAATAGTGTGGGAAAAGGTGGGAGGGGGGCGGGAGGGGGGAGGAGGGGGTCAATGGGGGAAAAATGTGGAACATCTGTAATACATTTTACATCCAACAATAAAGATTTGAAAAAAAAAAAAGAAAATATTGGCAACCTGGTCGGCTGGTGTGGCTCCATGGTTGAGCGCAACCCATGTACCAAGAGGTCACCAGTTCGATTCCGGCCAGGGCACAAGCCAGGCTGTGGGCCCAATCCCCAATAAGGGGCATGCGGGGGCGTCCAATTGATGTTCTCTCACATCAATGTTTCTATCTCTCTTTCCCTCTCCTTTCCTCTCTCTCTAAATCAATAAAGAAAAAAAATTAAAAAGAAAATATTGGCAACCTATGAAATCCTTGGTACCAAAACTGAATGTAGCTACTAAGTTAAACAAGGCTCTATATTACATAATGTTTTTCATAAACTCCCAGTAAGGAGTACTAAGCAGTCAGCCAGCTCCAAAGGAGACTTGTTTGCCAGGAGCTGTAATTTGCAAAGACCGTTGATATCAGATCAATGGCTTCTCCCTTTGACTCTGGGTACTTCCTAAGTTTAACTCCCTCACCAAACCATTATTGGAGAGGCTCTTTCTTCTTACTGTCTCTGAATTTCACATTTTTAAAAAGCCACGTCTTACTTTGCTCATTTTTTTCAACTCATTTTACCTTGTATTGTTTCAGATCCCTCTCATTTCTCCTTATTTTCCCTCTTATTTCAGGATCTCCTGAACCAAAGTTTTTGTTTTGCTTTGTTTTTTGGTGTGTGTGTGTGTGTGTGTGTGTGTGTGTGTGTGTGTGTGTTTCATGTGGAACCTGCTGGGAGTGAAATCAACCAGGATCACTCATCCATGCTTAATTTTCTTCACAGCAGGTGCTGTGGTGCGGTACCTTCCTGAGGGAAATGTGGACGGCTTTTGTCGCAGCTGCCATGCTAGTTATCACAAGATCGATAAATGATTAGAACTCCTAATACAGCGAATGACTCCAGTGGCAGCATTGAAATGATGACACAGGAAACCACCTAAAGTGCATACACGCTCTTGTTCTTGGGCTGTCAAGATTTCAAACTTAACATGCATCATACTTAACCCAATGCTGCCTATATTGTTCGAAGGAGTTTTAATGTTGATTTTTGTGTTCCATGCTTTGCTATACACATTTAGAGAAACAGAAAAAAACTATTTCAATGTTTGGGCAATCAATTTAATCAGGCAAAAAGTAAAGAAGTTCAGGAAGGTTATTTGTCCAGTATTTGTCCATGTAAGGAAATTTTCTGGATAGCCAATGTTGACTGTTGCTAGCACAAAAACTTTAAAATTTATAATCATTTCAACTTCAATGAAAGCTTTCAAAATTCTTATACACAACTTCTTTCTTTCTTAAAATTTGAATATTGAATAGAATTTCATCTTTTTCTTGATGCAAGAGTCTAGTTATTCATTTGCTCTTGCTCTAAATATGCCTTAGTTTTCATTGTGACTTTTACAGTTTTTCCATCTTTCCATGGCTGACAGAAAGTGCCACCACAACCTCACAAAATAAATAAATATGGTTCAGATTCTCACGTCCACATTCAGGATCACGACACTGATCAAAAGTTCTTTTTTTTCTTGATCATCTTCCTCTCCTTTTCCATGCAGAATCTAAAGTTTTACCCGTGTCCTCAACTTCCAATTGCACTCTCTACTCTTACCTGCTTTAGTCTCCCTATTACAATAAGAAAATTGAACCGTGAATCTGTGAGGATCTTATTTCTTCTTGATTCAACATTTGAATACCAGTGCCCCTTCCTCAGGGGATAAACGAGTCCTTTCCTTTCAACTTCTGCTCTCGATCTTCTGGTATACTCCAGGCTTTCCATCAATTATATTCCCTGACTCTTCCAACTTCAATCTGTTTTACCTCTTGACCTAGAAACATACTTAAATGTATTCCATCTTGAAAATAGAAAAAATAAACAATAAAACAAAGTAAAACAAAAACTCCCATTGCTGCTGTACCACATTTTAAATTATATAGTTCATTGTTCATACTGACTCATTCATGATGGCTTGTTTCTTGAGTATTCTATAACTTTGAATTTTTAACCTAAATCTATGGAAATAATTAGGGGATCTGAGTTAAATATCAATTTTTCTAGAGTAATTTTATTTGCTTTTGCCAATGCCCATGAGCACATTATTTTAACCTCTAGAACTGGGATTACATAATTCCAAGTACCTATTCCACATGAGGCCAGGGTTATATTTAGGAATTCTTAAGAAATACATTATTTTTGCCATACCTAGGGCCAAAGACAAGGACAAACTAATGACTTTGTCATGCATCTTTACTGGTGGGAAGACTTTCTTTTCCCCTCACTCGTCTTCACTGAGAAAATAAACGACTGAAGAAACTGGTAGTAGGAATCACTTTGCACAGGACAAGGTATTATTGATCCATGAAAACACAAGTCTTCTTGTATCAGATAATACTTTCACACAGCCACAAATCTGATGTTGGCTTATCACACAAGAGTCTTGCTTTTTCTTTATTTTTGGAAAATGAGGGATTCCCTTGTGAACTTTTAAAAGTTGTTGCATTATATCCAGCACCTTCCGTTGCTGGTGATCTCGCCCTCTGCATTGCTGAAAGCCAAAATCCCCAAGTTTCTCTAGCAGTAAATTTTTGAGTTCTGTTTGTCAAGGTAATGTCAGACTGAATCATTGCAATTATAGGAGGCTTCAAAATACCTAATTTGATATACCTACAAAACAAAACATTTATATTATAACATTTTCTAATAGAAAGAAAAAACATAGTTCAAGGTTTCTCACCTTTATATTACCAGGACAGGTAAAAATAAAGATCTACCTTGTACTACTAACTATAGAAATTATATTTCCACATCAAAAAGATGGAGAAAAAAATGTAAGCAAACTGCCTCATGTCACACAACAATTAAGGATTAAGTTTAGTATGCCAACCCAGAGCCTACCTTTTTAAAAACCCATAATAAACAACAGGATTATGTCACAAGAACTTCTAATAATGTAGTTACTGAGTAAATACTATAAAACAACTATTTTTAGAATAAAAATGAAAGGAATCTAAGACATTCTAAAACAAGAAGACTCTATAGAAAAACGTGAAATGTAGGCAAATTTTTCAAAGAATAAAATAGAACTTATAAAAATGAAAAACCCAGCAATTGCTTCTGATTTTCATATCCAATAATTCTAAGCAAAGTAAATCTGATCAACCCTCATCCTAAAAGCAGATTTTTTAATCTGCTTGATTTCATTTGAGGATTAAAGAGACAAAAACAAATGAAAAGATCGAGATCTAGGGTATACATAAAAAAGAAAGAGCTCTGCATTGGGGCCACTCTGCCTTGATGGGTTTAGAACAGGATATCATACTGTATGTTTAGAGTATTTCTTATTTGTTTAAGATGGCAACATATTAAATTTCTGAAACCAACCCCCATACATAACTACTTATAATTTATCGCCTTCTTAACATCTTTTAATGTTTTTTTTTTCTTTTTTTTTCTACCAAATTATCCAAAAGAAAACTATTGCAGGTAGAAGTAAAATGCGTGACGCCTCCATATGGTTATTGTGGCTTCTCCTGGTACAGCTGTAGAGTTGAATCTCAATTCTACCTTTTGTGTTGGAATCAAGGTCTCAAGTAGAACTACTGAATCTGTTTACTGCCATATCCCCATCTATTCTAGTGCGTATCATTTGTGTGAAAGATAAATATCTCATATTGCAAGGAGAACAGATGTGCCTCTCCTTCTCAGATATAATGATGAAAAAACCAGTAAGCAATTATTTTGTGAATGGATTTTACAGAATACCAACTCATGCTGCAAACCTAATTTATCCTTCTGTGAGCAACAAACATTCACCCAAATTTCTCCCCATGTGCCAGAATAAATATGATAACAAATATAAGATTTTAGAAAAACATGTATTTACCAAGTTCTGGAGCAGTGTTCAATCATAGCAATATCATATATTTTTTTATGAGAAAAATCCATTACTTTAATATGTTGCAGTAGCTCCCAATCTAGAACTTTGTGCTGTTACAGTATTTCAAAGAAGCAATCTTGGTGTGAAAGCTGTTTTGACCTCAGAAAAAGCAATTGAAAATCTCTAATTTAACTTGTGAAACATTATGCACACCTTGAGGAGTCAGCTATTTCATTTATGACTCTTTGTTCAGTCTGATTTTTTTATTTATTTATAACTAAACACATGAAGAAGAAAAATGAGCTTTAATGTTTGTCAATGTAAAAGACTAATCATTTAAAAAAAAAAAAACAACCCTCAATGCTTTTTATTATATTTGCAGTTTGATCTAAATCCCGGGTTCTCTACCAAATACAAAATCAGAAAAGTTCTGGTGGCATCATTATTTACAAAATGAGGAGTCTCTAATTGCTTCAAATAACTACATCACCAACACCTCCAGGATAATCAGTGTATAAACATCCTTCCTTATGGACCTCATGTTTGATCTCCAAGCCTGGTCCATCTTCATTTGTTTTCTATGGCTGCTTTCACTACCAAAATTCCGTGGCTTACAGGAACAGCAATTTATTTTCTTTATGCCTCTTCCAGTGTCTGGTGGCTCCAGGCATTCCTTGGTTTGAGGCTGCATCACATTACCTTCTCCTCTTCTGTGGTCTGTCCCAAAGTTCTCTCTGCCTGTCTCTTATAAGGACACCTGTGACTGTGGTTAGGGCCCACCCCCATAATCCAAGGTAAACTTTTCCTCTCAAATGCTTTATCTTATCACATCTTTTGTTATGTAAAGGAATATTCACAGGTTCCAGGGAATTGGCATGGAGATCTATGGGTGCTATTTTCAGCCCCTCACACACCAGCTGTGATTTTTATCTCATACTTCTCTGACACTTCTGAGATCTTCTCCTTCTGATACCCATCCTTCCCCCACCCCCGCTTCCTCCTTTTCCCTCTTATCTTTTTTTTAATACTTTTAAAAAAAAAATTTCTTATTGATATTTAGAGAGAGAGGAAGAGAGAGGGAGAAAGAGATAGAAACATCGATAAGAGAGAACATCAACTGGCCACCTCCTGCATGCCCCCCTCTGGGGATCAGGCCCACAACCTGGGCATGTGCCCTGACCGGGAATCAAACCAGTGACCTCTTGGTGCATAGGGCTACGCTCAACCACTGAGCCACACCAGCTGGGCTCCCTCTAATCTTTTATTCCTCCCCTTTCAATGGTCCCTTTCTCTTATCATATATGCACACTGTGTTAGATTCCTAGAGCTGCCATAACAAAGGACCACAAATTGGGTGGTTTAAACAACAGAAATTTACTTTCTCACAATTCTGGAGGCTAAAACGTCTGAGATCAAAGAGTTGGCAGGCTTGGTTTTTTGAGGCCTCTCCCCTTGGCTTGTAGATGGCTGTCTTTTCTCTGCCCTCACATGGCCTTCGCTCTGCACATTTTTCTCCTAATATCCTTTTCTTATAAGGACACCGGCTATACTGAATTAAGTTCCACGTTAATGACCTCATTTTATCTTAATTATCTCTTTAAAGACTATCTCCAAATACAATCACATTCTGAGGTACTGGGGACTAGTACTTTCACTTATAAATTTGTGGGAAACACAATATACCCTATATACAGATCATCCTTTCCCGTTCTGAGAAAACCAAAAATTCAAAACCAAAAACCTCCATCTAAAAAACTGTTTCCTCAAAGTACCAGCTGTATCAGACATTCACTTCCCAGCAAATAGCCTATGCTCCTCCACATTCCCTGTCCCTCCTGATGTAAGGAGGGGCCTCGGGACTGATTTTCAGTAGGCAGCATTATGGTTCGAATGGCCCAGCAGGGGCTTGTACTATGAAGATGTGGATATAAAAAAAAAAGTAATTTCATTTTAGAGTCACAGTCTTAATAACATTGGCAACAAATGGATTATAATGTTTACTTCACAAAAAGTAGTTTCTGTCATATTCTCAGTTGCAATTTGTTCTCAGGTCCTCAGCTTTTATCAATGAAGACTATAAGAAACAGTTTTTTTTTTTTTAAATCCATTATGACATTTATTATAGGAAAACTATTTAGCACATCTTCAAAAATCTTTGCTTCCTCTGAAGGTCCCTTTTCATCCTTTGTCAATGACGGTCTTGTAAATAGTGTATTTGTTTGGCTTTTGCTTAAAAGCCATATTTGGGATGCCACTACACAGCTAGAATGTAAGCTCAATGAGGGTAACAACCAGGGCTGTCTTCGTCATTCTTGCATCCCCTCTGCCTAGTACAGTGCTCAATAAACATAGAATAAATGAATGAGCCAACTTTATAAGGCCATATGGCCTAAATGTCTGTATGGCATTTTGTCCCCAGATCTAAACTTTCTATTTTTACCTGTATTTCTCTGCACATATGTATTTTCTATTTATCCTTGATACAATAATTATTTCTGTATCATAGTTCTGGCATGCACTTTTAAAAAATTATGAATGTACTTATAGCAAATGTTATAAAAATATCTTTAATGAACATTTAATTGAATGAATTATCTTGTTTGATATATATTATTTCCACAAACCGGATATTTTTTGAAGGATGCAATGCTGAGGATAGTCCTAGCAAGAGACTTTCTTAATTCATTTTACATCAAGTTAGCAGTCATCCCAGAAGGGGTTAAGGAAGCCATTCTGAAAGTGTCAGTCAGGAACCTCTGCTGTTTCCAAAATCTTTCAAGGGGGACTGTGAGGGCAAAACTATTTACAAGGTAGTACTAGGACATTATTTGCCTTTCCACACTTATTTTCTCCTGGATGTATAGTGAAGGTTTCCAGAGGCTACATTATGTGTGATATCATAATAAATTGAATTAAGAAGGTAACTGTATTTTATTAAGCCTGTGAAAAAGAAACCAAAATAGAGCTCGCAATTTCAATGTACCCCTAGACCAAACACTTATAGGCACATCACCAAATTTTAAAACTGTCCTGATTTCCATGAATGTTGGCTCTGTCCTTAAACAAAACTTAAGCTTTCTTCATATTAGCATGACTTTAGGGCTTCCTCGCCAATCAAAGAAATGCATTTACAAACAAGTCAGTTAATACAGTGCTGCTGCCATAACCAATCATAATAGAAAATGAAGTACTTCCTCATTCATACTTTATAAACTAAGCTGTAACTTCTGAAAGTCAAGTTTTTTCCACTTTTAGCTTTGAAGTCTCCCTGCTCATGAATGGTTTCTTTCTGGCTCAATAAAATGTTCACATTGAGTTCTCTGAGTTTTCTTTTGGCAAGCCAAATGTTAAAAGATTTGCAAAAACATGTAACAATGCCATTGTTCTCACTAAATTTTTTGTTCTATATTAATTTTAAAAATATATATATATATTATTTCTGTTAATAGGCTTTAACTATAGTCATTTTCAATAACTATTTTAATTTATTTTAGTTTTAATTTTTAACATGGTAAGTATTGATAGATATATCCTATATACAAAAGCTCTTTGGGAGATCCTCAGTGTGTTCAAGACTACACAAGTTTCCTGAGACCACAATGTGAAAACCACAAGATTAAAAGAAGGAGTTTCCTCCTCTGTGTTGTAGGAAAACAAAATAAAAGACAAATGTTTCCCCTTTCACTACTCCTTTGGATCACCAGTTCTAGGGACTATGATGTCACAAAAAGGCAACACCTTGGAATGGGAGGACTCTGAGTGAGGGCTACACAAATAGAAAATATATAGATCTATAGCTATAGACCGAAAGTATGTTTTCAACTTTCACTTCCCCCCTTCATTTACTCCAAATTTAAACCAGAGTATCTCCTCTCAATTCCTGGTTCTTGGGAAATTAAAATCTTTATCTGATTCTCCTTGTACAATTCTCCATTCAGGAATATTTCTGACATACTCTTTTGTGACCCTTATGTTTCTGATGCCACTACCCAGAGGTCTTTTTACAAGGTTATTTCTCAGTGGTATGGCCTTTCTCTGGAATGGCAAATATATTTTATAGCAAGTGTCAACTCTGATATATTGTTAGTGGTTGGCTGAAACATTGTTAGAGAAGGATTCTGAGGCATTTCCAGGCTTAGCAAGACAAATGCCATAATTGATTAGTGGTCTACCCTTGGTGTTAGAAGAAAGAGTATTAACTTATGTGCTGTGTATTTTGCTTACCATGTGAAATCAACTGGAACTGCTATCGTCAGAAAGATGTAGAGCAAGACAATTTTCAGTCCAGGTAAAAATTCCACAGAAATATAGTTACCATTATCAGGTATCAATTATATTACCCTCGTAAACAAACACAATCTATTTAAAATATAAGCATGGATTTTAAGATTCAAAGAAACAAACTAATTTAAAAGAACTTAAGAATTGCCTTAAAGTTCTACAATAACATATCCTCTGTATTTATATAGCAGAAGATTTTTTTTTTTACCTTTCATATGAATTAGAATAGATGCCAACTACCCTACGCTTTAGCACTTTTACAAATATGGCCAGAACGCTCAGAAACAATCTCCTCAGACTGAAATTTCAGAAGGTGAATTTTAGAGATGCCAGCTGTGGCTCTTAACAAGTTCCAGATGTTGTTACTGCTGCTGCTATGGTGTGGCATCTGCTACAAGTTCTCAATTTCTTTACAATATATCATCTTGTTGGTGTAATTTATAATTAATACATGGAGAGAAAAAACTCATAGATACCGAGAACAGACTGATGATGGCTAGAGATCAGGGGTTGGTGGGGTGGGCAGAATGGATGAAGGTAGTCAAAAGGTGCAAAAAGAAAGCAAAAGAAGAAAAAGACACAAATTATTGCTGGCGATTTCAGCCAGTCTGACTTTTTCCTTGCTTGGAAGGCAACCCAGATAACTATATATTTCTTTAGAATGTGTTCCTATGACTATTAATTCTACATACCACTGCCTTAGCAGTGATATAAGCTGGTGATATATTCCTTTAAATCACATTTCATTGATAAAATAGAATTTTCCGCTTCTTTGAGAATGAGACTCAAGCACTGACAAGAACACTAACTTGTTCCTTAGTGAATTTGCCTTTTTGTCATTTTGCCTGGGGATTATACTGTGAAGAAGTATACACAGGAAAGCAAGTAATGCCTGGAGCTAATAAATATGACTCTAAATACAACATCGTGAAGAAATTGGGGGGAAAATAGCAAAACCAGAAAAGACTAATATAGAATTTGTTTCCTTAGAAACAAAAGAATACTTATTGCTTTATATATACATACGCAGCACAATTTTCCCAAAAATGTGGCTCTAAAATGAGATTCGGACAATATAATAACAAATAACATTAGTGAGAAATAAATGGGGGAACATAAACATATACAGAATTTTAGTTTACATTTATATGCATTTGACGTCATAGGTCAGACTACAAAAATTATGTGCCAAAGATAAAGTGATACAAACCAGAAGCTATGCCAGTTATTGCTTTACTGATGAAGGTGAAAGGTCACAATGAGTAGACATTTGCTCTTTTAACCCCAACAAAATCTACAAATAATATCAGAAGGGAATTTAAACCTCATTTTGGAATAAAAAGAAAAAGATATATGTGTATATAGGAGAGCAGAAAATATTCCAAATAAGATAATTAAATAGATGGATCTGTAGAATTTAGATAAAGTGGTGATTAGGAAATAGCATGAGTTCCTTAAGAGTAAGTCTTGAAAAATGTATTCCTTTGAAGAGTGATAAATTTGAATTCCATAAACAAGGTAGCATAGCATGATCTTCCCCTTAAAAAAGTTCAGAAATATGGCATTAAAGACAATCATACTCAAAGGCACAGGTTAGCTCTCTTTTATTAAGTAAATTAATCAGACTGTTAGATGTCCCTAAAGTCCTTCTAGCTCTGAAATATTTAAAATCTATGATCCTAATGGACCATTGTCATCAGCTTATCACAGGAACACATCTTCTATTCTCTCTTAATCAATTTTATTATTAACTTGAATAAAGTCTTAATCATATTTTCCAAACTTATAGATGGCTGGTAATGGCAGAAATAACATTGTTGAATGACACATTTAATTTTTGAAATAATCTCAACTGGTTAGAACAGTTTGCTCTTCTTGGTATCCTCAGGGCATACCACAAAGGCGGGCATACAGTAGACCTCAAACACTATTTGCTGAAAGGACACTGAATAAATGAATGAATGGGTCAAACTAACAAGGTGAAATTTATCAAATAAAATTAATTTGTTCAGGTACAGAATAGACTAAACCTAGTTTGATAGCAATTTAGATAAATACCAGTCAGATACAGTTCATTACCAGCTCAATTTAAGCCAAGAGTCCAATTAACAGAAGTATAATACCTAGGGAAATTAATCTCACTGTCATCTGCTCTAGTCAGACTATGTGTAAAATGCAAAATTCTTTCTGGCACAACTTTCTAAAGCTGACCTTGGCAAACTAGAGTTCAATGAGAGAGGGCAGTCAGGTTACTTAGAGGTCCAGAAATCTTGTCAGAAGATATAATTGAAGGATCTGAGATTTTAATGTGAAAAAGGAAAACAGGAGGGACATGCGTTGAATATTTGGAGAGTTGTCATGAGAAAGATGTATTATAGCCATTCTGTGGATCACCCAAGTAAAGAATATGAAAGCCCAAGGGAAACAGATCTTGCTTCAGTATAAGGAAGACATTTCTAACAGATCTGTCCAAAAACAAATTAATCTACCTTGCAAGGAAGGGAACACTTCATCATTTTAAGTGTTCGAGCAAAAAGTATAATCTACCAGGACCTTGCAGAAAAATTATTGCTGTGGATGAATATTAGCCTGAGTGATCTGAAGAGGCTTTCCTAACTTGACAGTCTGTGTGATTTGCTGCCTACCTCTTCAATGTCATCATAACATCTCTTTTAACCTACTTATCTTCATTTTATGTAATACCATATCAGGGCTCTCTTTGTTCCTTCTGTCATTATTGCCATTTGCTCATGAGGTAGTCTTATGATCTGACTTCCTTTGCAAACATAGAGGGGGGAAATTCTCTCTTAAAAGTCACAACATTGCCCTGGCCAGTTTGGCTCAGGGATTAGAGTGTCACTGGGCCTGCAGTCCAGAGAGACCCAGGTTCGGTTCCCACTAAGGGCACCACATACCTCGGTTGCAGTTTGTCCCCGGCCCTGGCTGGGTTGTGGGGAGGCAGCCACTCAATGTGTCCCTTTCACGTGTTCTCTTTCTCTGTCTCTTCCTCTCTCTTCCTCCCACTCTATCTGAACAAAAAATGGAAAAATGTCCTTGGGTCAGGATAAAAAAATAATAATTTCACATCTTTGCTCTGATAGGCAATGGGCTTGCATTTATTTTCACTCTCGTTGACTCTATAGAGGTAATGTTAACTATTCCATCCTCTATACCTTCTTGTGTTCCTTATTTCTATTTTTTCAATTTCATCATCTTCTTTATTGCCTGTTTTCCCCTTCTTCCACCCATGAATAGCTGTGGTTTCTTAAGGAATTGATGCTTTCTATGTATAGGATTTATTGCCACTTTTCTGATGGTGGGATTAAGGTATTGTTAAATCTCTTACCACAGTAAAATAATGTGAGCAATGCAACTTACATTGTCTCTGTCTTTGTAATTTCTCTATAATTATGAGTAGTAAATACAATGACAAATGGTAAAGAGTCCCCCCTTATCTGCGGTGTATATATTCCAAGACCCCCAGTGGATGCCTGAAACTATAGGTAGTACCAAACGTTATATATACTATGCTTTTTTCCCTCTATACATACATACCTATGACAAGGTTTAATTTATAAATTATGCACAGTAAGAGATTAGCAACAATAACAAATGATAAAAAGAACAATAATAACAATATGCTGTAGTAAAAGCTATGTGAGTATGATCATCCTCTAAAAATGTTTTATAGCACTGTACTCACCTTTCTTCTTGTGGTGCCTTGGTGGGACTAGTCCACAAACATGGTGGCTGTCATCCATGCTTTCTGACTATGCTGCCACAACACAGGCAAATAATTTTATTTCTGCTTTTGCGAGCACATGGGTTCTTCACTCTGTGCACTACACTTGGCTTTATTATGTGCCCTGTATCAGAGTTAATCTTTCCTTCCATGTTTTGTGGCCTGGTGCCTCCTTTGTACTTATGAATGTAGGTTCTATTGGATATCTTCTTCCAGAAAAGCCTGGTTTCATTGCAACTGAAGACTCACTTTGGGTGGTATCTTTTCTCCTTAATCAACTTCTTCAACTCTCCTGGAAACATGGCATCAGCTTCTTCATCAGCAGATGCAGTTTATCTGGTAATTTTTATATTTTTCAGTCTAAACCTATTCCTGATTCTGTGTAAGCATCCCTTACTCGCCATAAATGGTTTGGTCACTCGTTTCAGAGGATCCCTTGATGAAGTCTTCGTATGTTCTCAATGCTTTCTGGCCCAGCGTATTGCCATCAATTGGAACACATTTTCTGTTCATAATTTCCACTCACAAATACAATGCCTTTTCCATTTTAACTAAGCACTTATCATGCACTGTGGCTGTAACTTTTATAGTTTGAGGTGAGACAGCAATACTAGTGTGAATTTCTTTTTCCTTTTTCACAATTTCACAGATAAAAGATGATTTCCTACCTTAGATCTTAGCAACCTCAGAATAAATTTTTTTCCCCATACTAAGTCAAGAACTTTCCCCCTTTCACTTAAAAGAGGAACTTTATGGCTTCTCCTCGGCATATCCAAATTGCAACACTACTCTTGTGCTTTGGAGCCATTATTAAATAAAATAAGGTTACCTGAACACAAGTACTGTAATACTCCAACAGTCCATTGATAACCTAGATGGCTACTAAGTGACTCGAGCTCCATCTCCAACAGAGTGGGCAAACGAAAGATTTCATCATGCTACTTCCTAATGGCGCACAATTTAAAACTTACTGTTTATTTCTGGAATTTCCCAATTAATATTTTCAGTCTGCAATTGAACTCTGTTACTGAAACCACAGAAAGCAAAACTGCACAATAGGGGGACTACTTTATTGACTTGTTTGACAATACCCATTATACAGTTGTCTAGTTATTTAAAAAAATTTTTTTTTCTTTATTGATTTTAGAGAGAGAAAGGGAGAGGCAGAGAGATATAGAAACATCGATGAGAGAGAGAAGATCAATTGGCTGCCTCCTGCATGCCCACCACTGGGGATCAGGCCCACAACCTGGGCATATGCCTTGACTGGGAAGTGAACCGGCAACCTCTTGGTGCACGGGTTGATGCTCAACCACTGAGCCATACCAGCCAGGCTACAGTTGTTTAGTTTTAACTTTCCCCATTGAGTTGGAAAAAGTACTTAAAATGTTATTGTTTAATTTTCCTGGTAAATAAGGGAAAATGCTTCAAATTTTATTAAAAGAATGATTTATCTTAAAGGAACTTTACCATATCACATCATATAACACTGAAACTACCAATCCACATCAAAGATGTTAGAATAGTAACCTTTGAATTTAAAATGTATCTGAGGATCGTGCCACAATCATGGACCTAGTGTAGCTGAAAGGAGCATGAGTCTTTGCCGCATAATGTACATTTCAAAACTCTACTTAAATTTATAGACACAAGCTGTAGAAAATTTTCTATAAAACTGAAACTCTATTTTCCAAGTCTACCCAAAGTTTGTTCTTCAAAGAAATCTCTTAGCTCTCATTCAAAGGTCACTTGTGCTGTTTACCATTATGTTATACATATATGATACTACTTATCAGATGTTGTTCAACACTTCATCCTTCTTCATTCAAATTCGCCTGGCCGATGTGGCTCAGTGGTTGAGCATTGTCCCATGCACCAAGAGATCGCTGGTTCAATTCCCAGTCGGGGTACATACCCAGGTTGTGGGCCAAATCCCCCGTCAGGGGGCATGCTGGAGGTAACCAATTGATATTCTCTCTCATTGATGTTTCTATCTCTCTCCCCCTCTCCATTCCTCTTTCTCTAAAATTCAATTAAAAAAAAAAATTTTTTTTAATTCTTATTCCCCATTTAAAATATGGAAAACTGAAGTTGGGGTATATGGTTGCTATAGGTGGAAATAGCTCCCACAATCTCAGAATCTGAACAAATGCATGCCCTTATCAAAGAACTTTTGGTGAAAATGAAAGTAGTTTTTTATACTACTTCATAAGATAGTCGTGAGCCACATGTAGCCATTGAGCTCTTGAAAGGTGGCTATTGTGACTAAAGAAGTAACTTTTAAATTTAATTTAATTTTTTAAAATATTTTATTTTTTATAGAGTAGTTTTATGTTCACAACAAAACTGAGAGGATGTCACAGAGATTTCCCCATACTCTCTGCCTCCATACATGTATAGCCTTTCCATTAACATCCCCCACCAGAGCAGTACATTTGTTACAATTGTTGAACCTACATTAACTCATCAAAATCACCCAAAGTCAATAGTTTACATTAGGGCTCACTCTTGCTATCCACTTTGGATAACGGTCCTTTATTACACGTGTCTTTTGCAAATATTTTCTCCTAGTCTGTGGCTTGTCTTCTGTTTCTTGACATTTATTTTGCAAAGCAGTTTTTAATTTTAGTGAAGTCCCGTGTGTCAATTATTTATTTCACGTGTTATGCCTTTGGTATTATGTTTCTGAAGTCATCTAAATGTCCTCCTGTTATCTTCTGGGAGTTTTATAGTTGCATTTTATGTTTAGATCTGCAATCCATTTTCAGTTCATTTGAATAAAGTGTGTTAAGTTCTGTGTCTTGCTTTTGTTTCTTTGTCAAAGATTAGTTGACTATATCTATGTAGGTCTATTTCTGGGCTATCTATTCTATCCCATAGATCTATTTGTCTATTCTTTTACCAATAACACACTGTCATGATTACTGAAGCTTTATAGTGAGTCTTAAAGTCAGGCAATGTCAGACCTCCAACTTTGTTCCTCTTCTTCAATATTGTGTTGGCTATTCTAGATTTTTTGTCCCTCCTTATAAACTTCAGAATCAGTTTGTTGGTATCCAAAAAATAACTTGTTGGGATTTAGAAAAGAACTGACATCTTGATAATAATGAGTCTCCCTATCAATGAACATGGTATATCTCTCCATTTATTTAGTTCTTTGATTTGTTCATCGGAGTTTACAAGCTTCCTCTTATGGATTTTGTTCATATTTTGTTATATTTATACCTAAGTGTTTCATTTTTGGGGTGCTAATGTAAATAATAAAATTGTGCTTTCAATTTCCAATTCCACTTATTCATTGCTGGTACAATTTAATTTAATTTATTAGTTTTCTCTGGCTAATGGCTACCATTTTAGACAGCACAAGTTTAGTCTATAAAAAATACACTAATAAATTATTCCTTTTTAAAGGAATTTTTCCTTTTTAAAAAATAATGTAAATATTATTCCTATACCAAAGTTTAATGTTACACCAAAACAATTAAACTGACTTATTCATTTAACATTTATGGTGTATATCAGGCAATATGTACTGGTTCTCTTACTAAATGCTAAGGAGCATTTAGGAGCTTATTTAAGATCTCAGAGTATTGAGAGGTAAAATAAGTAAAAATTACAATGTATTTTTGCTTATTATTAGACATCTGAATAAAGAATTGTGGATTCAGCCCTGGCCGGTTTGGCTCAGCGGTTAGAGCATCAGCCTGCGGTCCGGAGAGACCCGGGTTCGGTTCCCGCTAAGGGCACGTACTTCGGTTGCAGTTTGTCCCCGGCCCTGGTTGGTCGTGCGGGTGGCAGCCACTCGATGTGTCCCTTCACGTTGATGTTTCTCTCTCTCTCTCCCTTTCTCTCTCTCCCTCCCTCTCTATCTGTACAAAAAATGGAAAAATATCCTCGGGTGAGGATAAAAAAAAAAAAAGAATTGTGGATTCAAAACATATAATATATATAATAATTCTGGGGATTTTAAAAGATTTCATTTAAGAGTTTTATTTAAGCCAGGACATCATGGAAGAAGTTACAAACCAAATGGGGGTGGGGTAGGTTGAGGAAAAGGATAGGCATTTCAGAAATGACATGGTGTTCTAAAAGGGCTTGGGGTGTCTAGGACTCAGCAAGTTATTCCATGTGTGGTGTGAGCAGTTGATAATGATGCTGGAAAGTAGACCCCAGGCTGATCCTGAGAATCTTACATGAAAAGCAAGAAGTTTGGATGCCAATTAGTCACACAGTATGTTATATTTCCCCTATCATTGTACATTTTATACTTTATATGAAGAACTTTATAAAAAATCTGCTTCATTAAAGTTAGAAGTTGTTTATGGCAAGATCATGTCTGCCTTATCCTTCACTGCACTCCATGGCATCTGAGAGAGAATCAGAAAGTAGGTGTTACATAAATGAACGTTTCTGCTTGTTCTGAAGCTTGATGCCCTTTGGAACCACACCACTTATCATCCAAGTTACTTCTTTGACTTGATTTCTGGTGTCGCCCCTCTTGGTTGGCAATCACATTTCCTGACAGCGTGGCTGTTTGGTGGCAGTACTTGAAGACAGGTTTTATGACTGTGTTCTCTGCATTTTAAATAAAACTGTGAACTTTACAAGGAAAGTATATTTGTGGTATTGGATTTGAGTCATCCAGAATAAGATATTGAGATGGAAAAGGACCTGAAATAACCCCCTTCATGAACTCTATAGGGCATGGGGTTAAAAAAAAATTTTTTTTTTTTTTTTTAATGAAGAGTTAGGTCTAAAAGTAAAAGAGAGTGAAAAGGTACTGTGGAGTAAGTATCAAATTCTTATTGATTTCAGTGTAGGGGAAAGCATAATAAACATGTCCCTTGCTTCCTCCATTTCATCCATAGCCATACACACTTATTACCTTATGTTTATATTTCTTCATTATTTGATGGGACTAATCAACCCCATAAGAGAAATAGGAAAGGCTCTAGAATACATGAAAGCAATTATGGTATCTGAATTATTCATCCTTGTGCAAACGAAGTAATTATCTTCAGTAGTGTTGCCCACCTGTCTCCTAAAAAGTATATTTTCTGTGAGCCCATGTAAAAATTAAATATGATTCCCTGTAGAGGGGATGCTAATTACAGGCACATCTCCTTACTGCTCCCCGAGTCCCCGCCCCCCTCCCCTCGGCCGCATCCTCCAACAAAAAAAATAGAGGGCAGCAGAAAAAGAAGTGGTTAATTCGATTATCACTGCGCGGACACTTTCGGGATAAAGCAAACAGAGACTAAGGTAACACTTGACTACCTAGGCCCCTCCGCATCCCACCCACAGCCCCGCAGAGACCTCAGGGCCTGTCTCCCCGCAAACCACGCCCCGCTGGTACCCGCAGGCCACACCTCCCGCGCGGCGTGGGCGGGGCTGCGGCTCCCGGGCCTGTCCCGTCGGTGCTGCGCGCGCGCGTTCGGTAATTGCGTCGGCCGAGTATTCTATTGTCCCTCCGCGCGGCCCGTTCCGCCTCGGCTCCGCTGCCTCTGGGCTGACGTGTCTGCTGTTTCTCGGAGGCTGGACCAGTAGCGCCGCGATGGCGGACGCCTGGGAGGAGATCAGGCGGTTGGCGGCCGACTTCCAGCGGGCGCAGTTCGCCGAGGCCACGCAGAGGTGCCCGACCCTCCCTTTCCTTTGAGGCATCCGAGATGGCCCCAGGGCGGCCTCTCCAAGATCTGAGGCCGCTGGTCCCTGGCCCCTGACCCCAGACTTTCCCAGCCTGTCAGCGGCCGCGCCTCACCCCTCCTCCCCGAGCCGAGATTGTGGTTCCGAGGACAGTTCTTGGCCCGGAGACCTGAGACCTATGCCCCTGAATCCCCCAGACGTGCTCCAGCCAGGTGCCTACGCGACCCGCCCCCACGATGGCCCGGGCGGTGACCCCGAGCTTTCAGAGTGTCCCCGTAATCCTCACCTACCTGTCCCCGAGACACTGGCATTGCCTTGTGTACAGTTCCTAACCTAGAGGGAGCGTGAAAGGAGAGGGACAGTACTTTGCAAATTCTGTGTTGACTCTTCAAACGTTTTGCCTTTTTGCTCACCGGAACAGATGTGCGAGGCCAGACCCAAGTGCCCATCTCTAATATGTAGGGACTCCTGGACACTGACATTTCCTCCCAAGCCACTAATTTGGGGACATATGTCTAGAACACCCTAACTCAGCTTTTTAACAGAACACATATAATGCTAATAGAATCCTTGTTTATCCATTGTCTGTTACTTGCCTCTGATGTTTTTGTTCCTTATGGGGCTGGAGACCTTAATCCCTGGATGCTGTATTTTGGAGCGCAGAGCAAACGAGGGCACATATGTATGGTGCTTTAGTGCTTAGGTAACTAACCGCTGCAGTTCTGGTTTTCCTAGGCCAGATCTGCCTGCAGACCAATTGTGTGGAAGTAGGCCAGGGCTTTTCCTACCTAAAGTATACGTGGTATAAGTGCATGTGAATGTACTTACTTCTCAAGTGGTGTTTTTTGTTTTTTTTTAACTCATTGAATTGTCAGCATAGTAATAAAAGAGAGAGAGATTGTAATATAGAACCTACTGACTTTTTATCCAAACATTTTACTTTTTAAAAGCTTCTCTTCATACATTATGTCACTTTTATTAAGCACCAACTGTGTCAAGTGAATTTTTAAAACTTTTCTTGTTTCCCTCAAGGTTATCAGAGCGGAACTGCATTGAGATTGTGAATAAATTGATTGCTCAGAAACAGCTAGAAGTAGTTCACACACTTGATGGGAAGGAATATGTTACTCCAGCCCAAATTAGTAAAGAAATGAAAGATGAGCTACATATCCGAGGTGGTAAGTAATTCCCTAGGGGTTTTTTTGGTGGTTGTTGGTTTTCTCTTCTGGTTCTTTGGAAGGGGGGGGGAACCTTAAGACCATGATTATGCAGTAGTTTTATGACACCCTTCTCAATTGTCAATATGTTAACAGCCTTAATATTTTTATCTGGTTCAGCTAAACATCATAAAATTTAAATGAAGTCAGATATTATCACTTTACAAAATAGCATTAATATTTGAGCTATATGTCTATGTGTGAGGTATTCAGTTGTTTCTTTTCACAATTCATGAATTTATTACATAACTCTGGAGGGTACTTAGCTGCCTATTAGAGTGGTAATTATGAAGGGAATAAGATTTTAAAGGTATATAGATTGTTGAAAACCAAAACTGTGCTAACAATGCCCCCCCCCCTTTTTATTAAACTTACCTTTAAGTAATTACAAATTAGGAAACAATTCAGAATGATGCTACACATATTATATTATAGGAAATGCTATTACAAGCACACACAAAGTTTCATTTTCCTTTGTCTTTTAAAAATTTGAACAAACTACAGAGCTAATTTGAACACTGATTAAAATAGAAACAACTCTTTATTAGCTGTTGTCAGCTATATCCTTGTTTTTTTATTTTCCTGCATAGTGATAATAAAATATTACCTATTATTTGTTATACTTAATATATTTTCTTTTTCTAATACCAATTTTAAATAATTGAAAAAAATTCATCTGAATTTAGTTGTCAATATCTCTTTGGTGACAGTAGATAATAGTGAAGGGCGATAAACAGCCTCCATAGATCTAGTCAATGAGTGTATTAGTTGATGTTCGTAATTGACCTGATGTGACAAATGATATATTGAAAGTAAATTATAAGCCATGAAGACTTATACAGCTAATGGTGTATTATTATTGTGGCTGTATGTCTTTTGTAGAAGGAGGACTTCGACTGTCCAAAATATAAATCTGTTAGAATTTACCATTTTTGACTAGTGTGTATTTAGACATAATTTAAAATAAATGAATGTCTTTTCTTTAAAGGTCGAGTAAACATTGTTGATCTGCAACAGGTAAATTTTTAAGCCATAAAACATTTTTTCCTTTGATTTGTACATTTTTTTATACTATTAATTTTTTCAAAGTCTTAAGTGTTTACTAATACAGGTATCAGATTTTGTATAATGTTTGTGAAGAAGTAATTGTTTTTCTTACTAATGCACTAAATCAATTTAATAAGTTCTTTCTCAGTTGACTAATTCTTTATTCTTTACTAAATAAATTCAAAATTGTCATTTTATGTAATTACAGGATTTATGTTATTTGGGGAGGAAAAAAATCACTAGCTTCACAAGTTCACTTGTTTTTAGTATGTGGAAGTAATAGAGAAATATAAAAAAGTAGAAGACATTTTTAGAAAATGTAAGTGCACATGTCATTACCAAGTTATACTGTATACAAAAAATTGGTGAATGGCCCTGGCCAGTTTGGCTTAGCGGTTAGAGCGTCAGCCTGTGGTCTGGAGACACTTGGGTTCAGTTCCCGCTAAGGGCACGTACCTCGGTTGCAGTTTGTCCCCAGCCCTGGTTGGGTCGTGTGGGAGGCGACCACTCCATGTGTCCCTTTCACATCGATGTTTCTCTCTCTCTTTCTCCCTCCCACTCTATCTGAACAAAATATTGAAAAATGTGGACTAAAAAAAAAAATTGGTGAATGCCCTGGCCAGTGTTGCTCAGTGGTTAGAGCCTCAGCCCTTGCACCAAAGGGTCTTGGGTTCAATTCCCTGTCAAGGGCATGTACCTGCGTTGCAGGTTCCATACCCAGTTGCTTGGGGCATGTGTGCAGGAGGCAACCTATTCATGTGTCTCTCTGACATCGCTGTCTCTCTCGCTCTATCTCTTCCCTTCCTCTCTTTTACTCTATAAAAATCAGAGGAAAAAATATCCATGGATGAGGATTAGCAACAAAAAGAAACTGGTGAATCTTCTGTGAACTAGTGCCTATTATATGAAAATGTAACTTCTTTTTTTTTTTTTTTTTTTTTTTTATTTATTTATTTTTTATTTATTTATTTATTTATTTATTTTATTTATTTTTTTGTTACAGATATTTTACCTTTTTACCCCATTGGCACCCCCACCCCACCCCCCCTCCACCCTTTCCCCGGCTTAGTTGTCCATGTCCATTGGTCATGCATACATGCATATAAGTTCTGTGGTTTATCTCTTCCCACCCCCCACCCCCCATCCCCTCTTCTGAGGGATGTCAGTCTGTGCCCTACTTCCATGTGTCTGGGTCTACTGTATTCCTCAGACTGTTATGTTCATTATATTCCACAAATAAGTGAGATCATGTGGTATTTGTCTTTTTCTGCTTGGCTTCTTTCACTTAGGATAATACTTTCCAGGTCCCTCCATGTCGTCTCAAAGGATAAGAGATCTTTCTTTCTTACTGCTGCATAGTACTCCATTGTGTATATGTACCACAGCTTTTTTATCCATTCGTCTACTGGTGGACACTTGGGCTGTTTCCAGATCTTAGCTATTGTAAATAGTGCTGCTATGAACATGGGGGTACATATATTCTTCCTCATTTTGGTGTTTCAGGCTTCTTAGGGTATACTCCCAGCAGTGGGATCACTGGGTCAAATGGAAGTTCAATTATTAATTTTTTGAGGTAGCACCATATTGTTTTCCATAGCGGCTGCACCAGTCTGCATTCCCACCAGCAGTGTATTAGAGTCCCCTTTTCTCCACACCCTCGCCAACACTTGTTGTTTGATGATTTGTTGATGGCGGCCATTCTGACAGGTGTGAGGTGATACTTCATTGTTGTTTTAATTTGCATCTCTCTGATGATTAGTGATGTTGAGCATTTTTTCATATGTCTCTTGGCCATTTGTATGTCCTGTTTGGAGAGGTGTCTATTCAGCTCCTCTGCCCATTTTTTAATTGGGTTCTTTGTCTTCCTTTTGTGGAGTTGTATGAGCACTCTATATATATTGGAAATTAACCCCTTATCTGATACATCATTGGCAATGATGTTCTCCCATACAGTGGGTTGCCTTTCCATTTTGATGATTGTTTCTTTTGCTGTGCAGAAGCTTTTGAGTTTGATGTAGTCCCATGTGTTCATTTTCTCCTTTATTTCTGTTGCCTTAGGTGATGTATCAGTGAAAATTCTGCTCCGTATGATGTCCGAAATTTTGTTGCCTACATTTTCTTCTAGAATTTTTATGGATTCACGGGTCACATTTAAGTCTTTTATCCATTTTGAGTTTATTTTTGTGTATGGTGTAAGTTGATGGTCTAGTTTCATTTTTTTGCATCTAGCTGTCCAATTTTCCCAACACCATTTATTAAAGAGGCTGTCTTTACTCCACTGTATGCTCTTGACACCTTTGTCAAATATTAATTGAGCGTATTGCCTTGGGTCCATTTCTGGGTTTTCAGTTCTGTTCCACTGGTCTATATGCCTGTTCTTGTGCCAGTATCAGGCTGTTTTGGTTACAGTCGCTTTGTAGTATAACCTGATATCTGGTATTGTGATCCCACCTACTTTGTTCTTCTTTTTCAAGATTGCTGTGGCTATTCGGGGTCTTTTTTGGTTCCATATGAACTTTTGAAGTATTTGTTCTAGTTCTATGAAATATGTCGTTGGTATTTTGATGGGGATTGCATTGAATCTATAGATTGCTTTGGGTAGTATGGACATTTTCATGATGTTAATTCTTCCAATCCATGAACAGGGTATGTGCTTCCACTTTTTTATATCTTCCTCTATTTCTTTTTTCAATGACCTGTAGTTTTCTGCAAATAGGTCCTTTACTTCTTTGGTTAAGTTTATTCCTAGGTATCGTAATTTTTTTGGAGCGATGGTAAATGGGATTGTTTTTTCAGTTTCTCTTTCTGTGAGTTCATCAGAAAATGTAACTTCTTAACACAAACTTTCCTAGCAGGTATAATTGTTCAGAAATGAAAATAAATAAGCAAGAAGCCTCTGCTTTTTTATTTGACTAAGACTTTTTACAATATTTCAAATAAATTTGAAGTCCAAATAAGACTTAAGATTTTAAAAAGGTAGTTCTAAATATATAATTGTGAACTTAAGAAACAATATGAACTTATCACTAACAGAATATGTATTTATTTTCAAGGTAATTAATGTGGATCTGACTCATATTGAAAATAGAATTGGTGACATTATTAAATCAGAAAAGCATGTTCAGCTAGTGTTGGGACAACTGATAGATGAGTAAGTACAATATTTAAGAGCACTTTATTGTATAGGTTTTTTAAAAATTAGTGTTTATATTTAAATTTAGAACAATTGTAGCCAAGTCAATATTTTGTTTAGCACTCTTATAATGCTGATTTTCAATATAAAGGTCATTGTACTTAATAGAGTACTTGGAAATAATATAAACTTTGATTTTTTCTAATCTTAAAGCAACACAAAACATAACTTTTACAATTATTCCTATATGATCTTAATTCTGAAAACAAATTTGTTCCAACAATGTTAATGAAAAATGACTGCAAAATTTCCATTGTTTAAAGAAATCCAAGTATATATCATTTGATTAACCTTACTTTAGCTACAACGATGAAAAAACAATTTTCAGAATGTGAGTAATGAATAGTGTATATCTAAACATACTCTTTTCATTCAATTTGGGGCATATCTTATTGCAATAGAAATTAAACATAAAAGAGGAAAACCATTATTCCTAATTTGTTGTTTTTGTTTGTTTGTTTTTACTATTAGAAGCTATTTGGATCAGTTAGCAGAAGAGGTAAATGATAAATTGCAAGAAAGTGGTCAGGTAACCATATCAGAACTGTGTAAAACCTATGATCTTCCTGGAAACTTTCTGACACAGGTATTTTTTTTTTTTTTCTTACTAGTAAAATGTGTCCTTTTAGAAAAACAAAAAATTTTAATGGGAGAGAAAAAACTAGATTTTCTTACCATCAACTGATTTTTTGCAAGTATTTGACTATTGCTGTTGTAGCAACACATTTTGGGTATACTTGTACATTGATGGCTCTGATGAGACCGTTTGGAAATAATTATAATCTTCCTGACCCAGAGACACACTTAAAAACAATGAATAGACCAAGGTCTACACCTGCTTTGATGCAATAGCAAGAATACCATAAGTGCATAGGTTTATTTAAGAATTCTGGTATCAGTTATACAGAAACTATAACCAGCATATCTGCAGTTCTGATTGCCCAGTTATATTTTAAGAAATAACTGATGAAGATTATATTTTAAACGGGGTGTTACTGGCATTTGTTGGGTAACAAAAGGTGAGAGATGCTGCTAAATATCCTACAATGCACAGGACATCCCCTCAAGAAAGAATTTTCTTGCCCAGAATGTCAATAGTAGCAGTATCTTTTGATGTCACTTTTTGCTCTAAACTGTCAATGTGATTGGAGGAAGAATCAAGGAATCTCTCAATGTTTCTTAAGTTTAGGTATTTGTGTGAATACTCAAATATCTTGATTTATACTGTAGTAACTGGGCTACCTGAAAATAGAGGCTGTTTTCTTTTTTTAAATCAGTCTTTATTTTTGAAAGTATTACAGATATGTAGTTTGACATTTTAGAATTACGGAAGTCCACTTAATGCAGTGCAAAGTGCTTGAGCTTTTAGACCTTTATTTGAACTCTCTCTATGCCACTGCTTAGTTATTCAGTGTTAGAAAAATTATTTCATCTCTTTTGTGCTTCAGCTGACATATCTGTGAAATGGGAATAATTGTCTTTTTCATAGACTTCAATGAGGTTATATACATGATATACCTGGTGAAATGTCTGGCACAATGGTGGCACTCAATAAATGATGGTTTTGATTTGTACTTACTGGAATAAATAAAGGAAAAGCCAAATCTCTTTATAGTTATATGTCGCTTTAAGAAAATCTACTTTATAAAAATTTACCGAAGCTTAATTGCATGAAATTAATTTATAATACCAATAGATTTACTCACCCATTTTATTAAAGTCAGTTCCCCTATAATTGTATCTAAAATACCATATAGGGTATAGATCTACTTAACATAGTATTTCAGGGGCCTAAATTCTATTTTAAATGGAAAAAATACATGTTAATCACAGAATATTAAAAAATATTTTAAAACACTTCTTAAAAGTATCAGAATAGATCTAAATGATTTTTTAAAAAAAATAAAACTGTGCTACTGGTTTTGGAAATGTATATGGTTTCTTAATATTTTTCATTCTAATTTTTTTGCTATCACAAGCATTATTATGGAAGCTTATTAAGAAGTTAATTGAAAAGCATTTTTCTATACCATAAAAGTATCAGCTAGGCTGACTTGAGTAGATTTAGCTTATCTTGGGATGTGAAATATGTCCAGACTATTTCAGATGCCCTGACTTCAATCATACTGTAGCTATGGAAAAATACTCTCTGGAGGTTACTAAGAAATCAGGTTTTCTGCCAGTGTAGATTTCTGGGCACAGATAACCTATTAATATTTGCATCAAAGAATATAACTTTTCAGGTTTTGTGTTTCCTTGGGTTGCAGAATATTGGAATAATATTTATCTCTCTCTCTTAGTGTTAGAAGCATCACAGAGGGTCTTCTCCAAAACTCATGTATATTTCTTGGCTGTCTGTATGTTTCAAATTGCTTATCTCTAGAAAAGTGATTAATTAATCTATTTTACATTAGAAATAGTCCTTATTAGCAGTTAACTAAGCCTTTTAACATAGCAGCTATTGAACTCATTCAGTTCTTGGCTCTGCCATGAGATTATGATATTTCCTAGATCCTAAATCTAGATTTCGACATGCATATCTTATTTATGCTTATTGGAATTTCTCAATTATAAGATTAATACAGCATCATTCAGCATGACTTTAGTAAGACCATAAAAATGTATGTGTGTAATTTTTTTCTTTAAAATTTATAAAAATTTGCATTTTTACCCCCAGGCACTAACTCAGCGACTAGGTAGAATTATTAATGGACACATTGATCTTGATAACAGAGGAGTAATATTTACTGAAGCTTTTGTAGCTCGACATAAAGCACGCATCCGTGGACTCTTCAGTGCTATTACCAGGTAAGCATGTTTTAAAGTCTGTATATTTCCTTGATCATGGTTTGCATCATTTATTTTCTAGAAGCTTTTATTTTAAGCACAGTCTCATTCAGGACCCTAGTTTATTAAACGGATAGCAGGGGAACTTCTGTGAAATGGGAGTGGGGATTTTAGAACCCTAGAATGTAGCTGACCCTACGCTCTCTAACCCACAACTCCTCCTCCTCCTTCTCCTCCCTACTTTCACCACCCTCATGGCCCCAGATGCACTCTGCAGACTCCCCAGATCTGTATGTGAAGTCACTCTGGGATCATGGAGCTCTATCCTTGGGTCAGAGCTCTATCACACAGTAACCACATAACCTTGAGCAGATAAGTCAGTCACCTAACTTCTTTGGGCCTTAGATCGGGCTAGAGGATTTTAGACCTCTTTTTATTAAATAACATTCTACAATTCTGATGAATAACAATGTTAACTTTTAAAATCACTTTTAGCCCTGGCCGGTTTGGCTCAGCAGTTAGAGCGTCAGCCTACGGTCCAGACAGACCCGGGTCCTATTCCCGATGGGGGTGCATGCCTCGGTTGCGGTTTTTCCCTGGCCCTGGTTGGGTTGTGTGGGTGGCAGCCACTCAATGTGTCCCTTTCACGTCATGTTTCTCTTCCTCCCACTCTATCTGAACAAAAAAAAAACCAAATGGAAAAAATGTCCTCGGGTGAGGATTAAAAAAAAATTTTTTTTTAAATAACTTTTAGGTTGTCAATGTGAAAATTTCTGATATGTTTTGGGCCTATGTGACAAACTTCAGTATGGAGTAAAGAAAACCTACGTTTCTAACTATCTTCTTTCTCCTATGTCATTAACTTTATCTTATGGTTTTTGAGTCCCACCAGTATTTAAATAAGTCCAGATTGTTCCAATTTGAAAACAATCAAACCTCCCTCAACCCCATATTTCCCTACATCTACTATCTTGTTTTCTTCTTCTTCTTCTCTTTTTAAATATGTGTTTTATTGACGTTTAAGAGAAAGAAGAAGGGAGAGAGAGATGGAAACACCCATGTGAGAAGAAACATTGATCAGCTGCCTCCTGCACACCCCCTACTAGGAATAGAATGTGGACATGTGCTCTGACCGAGAATCGAACCAGGACCTCTGGACAGGCCCTTGTTTGTTTCTTTTTTCTTTTCTTTTTTTTTCAATTCTTTTTTTCTTTATTGATTTAAGAGAGAGAGGAAGGAAGAGGGAGAGAGAGAGAAAAACATCGATGAGAGAGAACATCGATTGGCCACCTCCTGCATGCCCCCCACTGGGGATCAGGCCCACAACCTGGGCATGTACCCTGACCAGGAATCTTACTGGCAACCTCTTGGTGCATGGGTCGATGCTCAACCACTGAGCCACACTGGCTGAGCTCTTGTTTGTTTCTTAAAGTGAACCTTCTCAAGAGTTGATGTCTATACTTACTGTTTCAGTTTTTTACCTTCTCTCACTTCTCAACTCACCCATCTTGCTTCTGCCACTTATGTATCAGTGGTGTCAGTATCACTGAATCTAATGGGTACTTTCCGTCCTTGTTTTACTTGACTTTGCAGCAGCATTTAATTCCAGTTACATCTTACTTCTTGAAATGTTTTTATCCCTCCACCCCCTTTTTTTAAACACCACACTTTGCTTAGGTTTCTTCTTACCACTTTTGGCTGTACCTTCTAAGTCACCTTTTCTGACTCTTCCTCCTTTCCCTAGCTTTTAAAGTTTAGTTTCAGGCCATCTTTTCAGTCCTGTACTGTTTCCTAGGTGATTTTACCTTTGTTTTAAATTTCAGACTCATACTATGTGCATAGCATCTCTATTGAAATGTTTTACAAGTTCCTCAAATTCAGTATATTTTTAAAAACTTACTATTCCTGACTATCCCACTCCCCGCCCCACCTGAATTAGTTCTTCCACTTGTGTTTTCATTACCAGTGTATGTTATTATCTGGTTGGTTTTGTCAGAAACCTAGGAGTCATTCTTTATAACATCCACTGTCTCACTCCCCTTTCCAGAACACACAGTCTTTTGAATTCTGTATTTTAAATATTTATGTAATCTTACTTCTCTGACATCACCATTCCAAACACTTCAGTCCATTTTTTTACCTGGATTATTTTAGTAGTTTTCTAACCATTCCCCCTTCTGTGTTTCTTACCTTCTGGAAATTTTTTACATAGCAGCCACAGTAGCTTCTTTTTGTCAGTCAACAAATCAAAAGCATTTATTAAACACCTAATACATGTAAGGCACTGTGGTATAAAAGGCTGGGAGGTTAGAGGGGGGATCTTGCAATCTAATGCAACAATTTTCTTTTCTTTTTTTTATTAATCTCCTACTTACAGAAAAGTTGCAGGAGAACCTTTGTTTTTCTGCCCCATTTGAGAGGAAGTTGCTGTTATTATGTCCCATAACAACAAGAACTTTAGTCTGTATGTCCTACAAACAAGGGTGTTGTCCTGTATAATTATAATACAAACATCAAAATAAGAAAATTGACATCGATACATTACTATCCTCCAGTCCTTGGATCCTGTTCATGTTTTACCAGTTGTTCTAGTAATGTCCTTTATAGAAAAAGGATCACATATTGCATTTAATGGAATGTCTCCTTAGTCACCTTCAACCTGCAACACTTACTTTGTCTCTCCTTGACTTCCATGACCATGACACTTTTGAAGATCGCAGCCTAGTTATTTTGTAGAATATTCAATTTTGCTTATCTGCTATATTTTTCATGCTGATATTCAGGTTATGCATCTTTTGCAGGAATAACACAGAAATGATTCTGTGTTTTTGTCATTCAGTCCCATCAGGTGATATACCATGTCAATTTTTTTCCAGTTACTGATGCTGTGCCTTGTAACTTCTTAATAAAGAGATACCTGCTGGGCTTCTCTTAATGATACTTGTTTTTCCTTTATAATTAAGTGTTCATGGGGAGGGCAGTTTGAGATCATGTAAGTTATCCTGTGTTTCATCAGACTTTCAGTTTATTCATTTATTAAAATCACTGTGGACTCATGGTTCCCCATTTTACTCATTGGGTTATAATCTATTATCATTGGTATTTAGATTTTCAAAGTGGCTCTGGTTGAGCTAGTGGCAGGCCCCTCAGTCTGACTTCTGTCATGGCCCCATCATTCTTGGAGTACGTCTTCTCTTTCTTATACAACAAAATGTTTCAGGCCCAGTAAATACATTGCCTAGTCCATCCCTGAATTCATTTCCCAAGGAGCCTTGGTTCCCTTTAGTGGAGTATGGCATTTAGAAACCAAAATCTGAACACTAGATTGCTTATTGCTGTTGGATTGTCACTGCTTCCAAGCCCTTTCAGCAGACAAACTAAGGGATACACATACAGAAATGTATTAACCCCCCACCCTCACTTTGTATGTATACTTCTGTATCTGTATTTATGTGTATCAAAAACCATGGGTTCACACCAATGCTTCTGATTTCCTTGCAACACTAAGTTTTCCATATTTGTAACTCCCTTCTCTGTGAGAAAACTAGCTTCCATTTTCTTTAATATATTTACTTACTGGATTAATTCCCTTTTCTGTGACTGATCTCCCTTGCTGCTACAGTTCTCTTCCCTGTGAGGATGCCCTCCTTACTCCACATAGGCTCTCATAATTTGCACCGGATCACTGCCTAACACAAGAAACTAGTAATGGTAGTTGTTTTGGGAGAGGAACTTAGTACTTGAGTGAGAGGAGTGGAGAGGGATTTAATTTTGTAACTTTTCTGTACCCTATACATTTATTTTAGTAAAAAAAAAAAAAAAAAAATTCTTATTGACAATTTTTTTACTATTGTGGTGAGCTTAGTTATCAGATGAGCAAATAATGCAGGGGCAGGTAAAAGTATGTTTACAGTTGTGAGTATACAAAACACAGAGTTAATAAAGCTATTGTAATAATCATAGCCTGCATCTCTTTTTCCGTACCAACAACCGTAACCCGACTTTTGCCCACCCTGTATTTTCATGACTTATAATAGCCTCGAGTTTCTCTGTGTGGAGGTATTATTAAATTTTGAAGACAAAACAAATTCTGAGCCTCAGAAGATGTGGCCCAACTATATGACTTTAAGAGAGTTCTATTTAATGCATCATGTCATCATATTTGCCTCTTAAATATAAGGAACCACTCCACTTTTCTTGTCTATCTTCAGGGAAGTTTATATTTATTGTTATTATTGGTAGCCAGAAAGGAGAGCAGAGAGTAATTAGTGATAAGAGTGAGATATGTAGGTATACTAAACTATATTGTATTCCAAATTAAAATTAAAATTGAGCATTTTCATTGTACAAAAAAAGCTAGAAGTTTTGTGCAATTCAGTTAAACATTTATGAACACTCAATAAATAATGCAGCTGGAATTTTTAAGATAAAGTCCTTCCAGGAGCTCTCTACATTTTTGTAGGAATGTTTTCAGATAGAAGGGAACAGAAAACCACACAATAAAACAAAACATGAGACAGCTGTAATCTTTATAAGAGGAACAGAAGAGAGTAGAGTACTTAATTGGATCTAATTGGTTTGGGGGCTCTAGATAATTTAGCTGAAAAATTTCAGCCCTGGCCAGTTTGGCTCAGCGGTTAGAGCGTCGGCCTGCGGTCCGGAGAGACCCGGGTTCGGTTCCCGCTGGGGGCACGTACTTCGGTTGCAGTTTGTCCCCGGCCCTGGTTGGTCGTGTGGGTGGCAGCCACTCGATGTGTCCCTTCACGTCAATGTTTCTCTCTCTCTCTCCCTTCCTCTCTCTCCCTCCCATTCTATCTGTACAAAAAAATGGAAAAATATCCTCCGGTGAGGATTAAAAAAAAAAAAAAATTCAGTAGACATTTAATGCAAAACAAATAGATCCATACAAGAACTTGGTAAAAATAATAATTTAGTCAAAAATCTCCAAACACAGGCATTTTTAAATACCAATTTATACCCAGATAACTGTTTCTGCTCTCCCAAGATTATCATAGAGAAAATGTATAACATCTTAAATAATCAACAACAGAGGATCAAGTAGTTGGAATGACTTCAAAGTCTCTTAAGTATATACATAAAAATAAAAACAAACTAAACCTAAACCAGAGAATAGGCATAATTGGCTTAAAATTAATAGGGGGACAAATTATACATCCTTTTTTTATAGTTTTCTTACTTAAAAATGTATAATTATTATAAAAGAAAGGTACTCACAGGATCCACCCCAAATAAGTAGAAATGTGTGCACACAAAGACATGAACACAAGTGTTTATAGAAGCATTATTTATGATATTCCCAGACTGGAAGCAACCCAAATGTCTATCAAGTGATGTATGGATAAGCAAAAGGTGTGGTATGTCCATACACGAGTGCTATTCAGTGAGGAGAAGAAGAATGAATACTGTTTCAAACTTCATCCTGTGTGAACCTCAAAAGCATGCTAAGTGAAAGAAAGAAGACTCAAAAGATCACATGTTGATTTCATTTATATGAAACCTTTAGAAAGGCAAATTTATAGAAGCAGAAATCAATTCGGTGGTTTTCTAGCTGTAAGGGTGGCAGCAGAAATTAACTGCAGACATCAATGAAGGGGCTCTTTGGGTGATGTACATGTACCAAAACTGGATTGTAGTGATGGTTGCTCAACTCTGAATTTATTACAATGTTTGAATTGTATATTTGCAATTGGTTGGATTTCTGATATATAAATTACACCTCATTAAAGCTTTTTTAAAAAATGCAGTCATTACAGAAAATACTGGTGAGCACAAAAAGCATTTTTAGTGGATCCCTGTCAGTCATCTCCTGAATCTGGGAGTACATCATTTCAGATTTGTTTCAGTACATCTGTGATCTCATTTTTCTTCAGAAATAAACTCATATAACATTCACTTAACTATACCCAGGTAGGGAAAGAACCTCCCAGACAGAAAGAATAACATGAAGAAAAACAAACACACAGTAAAGGACAAGGCAGATAGTCAGGTATCACTAAATCTGAGGTAAAAATTTTGGTAGGAAAGCAAATATTCCTGGATTGGGAAGACACATCCATTCCCCTGGTATTTCAGTAGCATAATTTTCATTAAGGATGTATAACTTGATGCAGTTTTTCCTTCATTTATTTATTTTAAATTAATTGGTATTTTTTAATAAACTAATTATCCTAGTTGTCTTTTAATTCATAAATATGTGTAACTGTATAACAAGTAAGAATCTTTTGTTTTGTTTTCTTTCTATAAAGGCCTACAGCAGTGAATTCTTTGATATCAAAATATGGATTTCAGGAGCAGCTTCTTTACTGTGAGTTTGGTTTAAATTTTATGTCAATTAGCTGCTAAATAGACTTAATATAAAACATATTAATTATAATGCTTTTTTACCTCTTCTAATCTTAAAACTTATGTAACTAAAATATTTCTGGTTTAAAATTTTCTCTCACAATTTTCATGTATTATCTGTTATACCTACAAAACATTTATTCTTGGCTACCACCAGGGGAGTGGAATGAAAAAAAAAGTGTGTGTGTGTGTGTATAAATACTCTGTTATGCATATACATGTGTAGATTAAAATTGTAGTATTAAAAATAAATATTACTTTGTTTCTTACAGATTTTTACTACATTTTCTAATACAGAAGTAAATATTGTTTGTCTAGAAATTTTTACAAAGATTTTATAGCAATAAAATATATATATTTAGCATTCAAACAGAATAGGAATATCTCTAAAATCATCTTGGTCCATTACCTATTTTGTGTGTATTTGTGAAGCTTTTTTGAGGGTTTGAGGGGTGTTTTTTTTTAAGCTTTGCTGGAATAATTTTCAAAAGCAGTAACTTCATCTTTTGACTCAGCTATCTGTGCAAATATAAGAATTAAAATGAAGAATGGAAAAAAAAAGTATAGAATCAAAAGTTAATTTTTATTCTCTATAATTTTCAGAATATGGAGTTAAATTTAAATTTTGAAACATGTATTTAAAATTAAAATTACATACTTTGGAATCTATATAAATGGGGGTTGGTAGGATTTCACTATAATATAAAATTCTTCAAGTAATTATTGGTAACTTTATAACTTTGGTTTGAATTTAGCATTTAAAATTATGTGTTGCAGTCTATTGAAAAATCTAGATTTTTCTGATGAATTCTAATTTATTCAGTATTGAAATTCTGAATTAATATGTAAACTGATTTTTATTTCTGTTAAAGGCTAATTTTCATAAACTTTCTTTGTGCCGGGCATCTTTTGAATGTGCTTGCCGATTCATTTAGAAATAATTCATTCCTATACGCATTGTCTTTTTTTTAGGTGATTTTGATATTTAATTCAGTTACATATTATTTTTAAGTAAAAACTATAAATTTGGTGTTAGTCATAGCACTATCCAGTTCTCAGACTGGCATCAGTTTTTTGATGCCGATGATTGTGGTGGTGGTGGTGATAATGATACACAGTTAACATTTATTGAGTGCCTATGATATACTAGGTATGGTTCCAAGCATTTTACTTGAATACAGCCACCCTATGAAATAGGTATTATTATTCCCATTTTGCAGATGAGTAAATGGAGACATAGTAAAATCACTTGCCCGCTGTTTGTCTGCTTAAGTAGGTAGCAGAGTTGAGATTCGGACTTAGGCTTTCTGCATCCAGTCCATCCTCTTAGTCATGGCATTGCACTTCTTTTTATAGGTAGGGTTAAAATGTATCACTCCAATTTAAACAGTGGAAATGTGTAATAACATATAAAAATTATTTTTAGAGAGAGAGGGAAAAAAAAATTGATGTGATAGCAAAACACCCATCAGCTGCCTCCTGCATGCCTCCCAGTGGGGATCAAGCCTGTAACCCAGGCACTCACCCCGACTGGGTATCCAACTGGCAGCCCCTTGGCGCACAGGACACCACCACCCAGCCAACTGAGCCACACCGGCCAGGCCACTTAAAAAAATTTTATGGCTTAATTTCACACTGTAGATTCTAATATGTTATAGGTATCCTAATTTTTCTAAATGTGAGAAAATTGAATTTGGTAATATCTATTCTCAAAGTATTTAGTCATCTCCTTTTTAAGAAATCATGATATTAAATAATGGCATGTTTTTTTTCCCCAGAATTACTCAAACTAAAAACTTAGTGTTATTTAGTACTTTTTTTCCCTTTATTGTTTAGAGAGAGATGAAGGGAGAGGGAGAGAGAGACAGAAACATCGATGAGAGAGAACATTGATTGGCCACCTCCTGCATGCCCCCCACTAGGGATTGGGCCCACAACCTCATCATGTGCCCTGACTAGGAATCCAACTGGTGACCCTTTGGTGTATGGGTCGATGCTCAACCACTGAGGCACACCGCCCCGACTATTAACTAATTTTTATAAGTTCTGCATCTTTAGCTAGTTGACAAATTTTCTGAATTTATGACTGAGTATTCTCATAAATGGCATGAAAGTTTTGTCTAAAATATGTCTTAATTTATTCAATTTAAACTTGAACTTGCATTTTTAAAGGGTAAGAATAACTAAATTGTAAAATAGTAAAGTCTTGGGGTTTTATTGAGATTTTTACCTGCTCTGATTTATTTCTATTTGTTTTGTTTTAAGCTGTCCTTGAGGAACTTGTTAATAGTGGACGCTTACGAGGCACTGTGGTTGGTGGGAGGCAAGATAAGGCCATGTTTCTACCTGACATTTACTCCAGAACACAGAGTACTTGGGTGGATTCCTTTTTCAGGCAGAATGGCTATCTAGGTAACTATTTTGTTTTCTTTGAAACTAAAACTTCTTTCTAATACTAACCACATTCTTAGGAATTTGTATATTACCCTGGGAGCACACATATACTGTACTGTAGCCCAGCAAATAATAATGGTTCTCTTTGAGTGTAAAAGTAGTCACACTGCGAGTTTGTGTGGGTCTTGGAAACTGAGTTTAATTCCGTAGTTATTGAACTGTTATAGAAAGACCAAAAGCTGGCATTACTTGTTACCATCCTTCCAGTGATATTACAACTTCAAGTATTTTGTAATACATAAAAGGGAATTATATTTATTATATTTATTATATTTTATATGAAGTTGCCTGCTTTTGCAGATTATTATACCTGAAAGTATTGTAAATATTTTTATTAGCTATCAACTTTATAAAGTTCATTAGTTATCTAATACTTCAGAAACATTAAAGTTATTCTAAATTTGGTTTCTGAGGTTCTGTCATTTTGATATGGTAGGTTGATTGAATTTAGTCATTAAAGCAGTTAGGAAATAAATATATATATATATCGCTCAATTTAATTTTATAACCCAGGTCAAGCCACATAAGAGATCATTTGCTTTCTCAATAATAAGCCTGTATGTAAGTCATTAGTGTTCAAACACTTTAAATGCATGCTAGAATATGGGGTTTGGCTTATGTTTTCTTGACTTTCTGTAATATACTTCCCATTTTCTTCAACCATGGACTTGGTTCAGAACTTTGTTGTACTTAATTTTCTTAAACATGATTATTTGGGGATGGAGAGGACAGTAGATACCTTCAATAACTCTACTGGTTATAAATTTAAGTTTTCATTTTTTACTTTTGTTTTATATGCTAACTCTCCTACTGGTTTAAATTACACTAGAGAAGTACTTTGTTCTAAGGTGTCTAATGAATCATTTGAAAAATAAAAATTCCATTTTTTTATTTAACTATAATATGCAAAGTAAATTCCAGTGTTTGTTTCTTTACTTAAACTTTATTTCTCTGTAGTTCTCATGTTTCCCTGTGACCCTTCAATTGGAAAGGGATTAAAGCAACGGGAATTGAGGAAGTACTTGAACCCATTGCTCTACAAATATATTTAGTAATAAAAATTTGGGAATGTAACATAAGCAGGCTGTGGTACATTTCCGTGCTTTATTCTTTGAAAAACAAAGATATTAGAATACAGTGCATTCACAAAGAATAAGGTTTGGTAGAGCTTAACTTTTTGTAACATTTCTAAGAAGTGTAAAGATTGACAGTTCTATTCCAACTTTGGGATATATTTCTAGAATTTGATGCTTTGTCCAGACTTGGAATCCCAGATGCTGTGAGCTACATAAAGAAAAGGTATAAGACTGCACAGCTCTTGTTTCTGAAAGCAGCTTGTGTTGGTCAAGGACTTGTGGATCAGGTGGAAGCATCGGTAGAGGAAGCCATCAGCTCTGGAACATGGGTGGATATCGCAGTATGTTTTTTTCTTAATTTTTCTTTAAATGAAATGACAACTAGTATTTGGCCATTTTAAGAATTAGGATACATAAAGGTCTTGGCTTTAGAGCCAAATTCTAACAGTCATTGTTTCAACAAAATTAATCTTAATTATTTTATGCTTAAAGATTTTCTGGGTTTTGAAGTTAGGTGACATTTTGTATATAGAGAGTCAACATCCAGAATTTTGTAACTATCAAACAGGCAAACAATATAACACACTAGTATAAGTCTTGCCATTTGGAAACTAATGAGACTTCCCATGCTCTTATCCAAGCATTTACAACCTCACTGGCAGTAGGCATCATGTCCCATTTGTTTACCCCTTATCCGTTGATCTCTGCTAATATGTTAATACAAGCTGCTTTAGCACTGATAGTCTTTTACTTCAGTTTTAGCATTAACCTTCCTTTGTTATGCCAAGAAGATGAGTGTAGGTGAAGAGAATGAAACAAAAGGCCAATCCATTACACAGCAGAAAAGTCCTTGTTTTGCATACATGAATTCTCAGAGATTCCAGATATAAGTGTTTATTTATTCATTGAACAAATTTTATTCAGTGCCTTCTGTGTGCCAGACATCATTTTACTTGCTGGGAATATGGTATCCAGATAAGTTTCCTGCTCTCAGGGAGGAGTACTTTTATTGGGGGTAAATGGTTAATGAAAATGATCATTTCAGATACTAGAAAGAGCTAAAAAGAAATATATTTTAGAGGCAAAGTTATCAAGACTTGATGGTGGATTGTTTTTAGATTTATGAGAGTAACTGAGTGTGACTTGTAGGTTCGGGACCTGGTCAACTGAGTGGAGAATGCTACCATTAATTGAGATAGGGGAAATAGTGGGGAAGAGCACATGGGTGCTGGGAGGATCGGGGCAGGCGGCTGCAAATCAGTGTTGTTTGGACAGGTTAAATTAGGCACAGGGGTAGGAAAGTTAGGGAAGCAGTAGGATTTATGATTCTAAAACTCAAAGGAATGATGAAATGTAATTTGGGAGGTTATAAGCATACAGATGATTCCAAAAGCCATTGGACTTAATGAGATCATCTAGGGAGAGCACATACTATATAACAAATGGTTTATCAGTATTGTAGTACATTTATACATTGTTCATTTTGTCTTTAATTCTAGCCTCTGCTACCCAGTTCTTTATCAGTTGAAGATGCTGCAATGTTACTTCAACAAGTGATGAGAGCATTCAGCAAACAGCCTTCAGCTGTAGTCTTTAGTGACACTGTTGTAGTCAGTGAAAAATTTATAAATGACTGTACAGAACTCTTCAGTGAGCTTATGCACCAAAAAGCTGAAAAGGTATGCCAGATTTCTTTTTACCTAGCAATCTTAACAGTATCTTCACATTAGAATCATATTGTGTCCTTTTAAAAGTTGGGGTAAGCTCTATTCCCCCAAATTAACACAATCTTTTATACATCATTTTCCTTTACTGCGTCATTCCATTTTATTTCCTCTCCTGGATTTCTTTTTCTTTTTTATTCCCATGAAGACATAGAAGTTAAAACTTAGGGAGCTGATTTTATGAATTGAAATCATATAAATAAAATTATACACTTCACAATTAAGTTACATAAGGGTATTGGTCTAACATTAGAATCCATAAGTATACTGTATATTTATCTATCATTACATAATATATTTACTAAACCTATCAGAGCCTCATTAATTTTACCTATTTGGGGTACACAAACCGGATAACTTACTGAGAAAAGAAAGTGTTTGTTGTTATCAAAATTGATTAGCTTCTCAGAGCAACTACTGTCAAAGTGTTTAGAAGTAGAGGTCCTGCCAAGTCTGTTTTAAGGCCTGGTCAATACATGTTTCTAGTTAGCAACACCATCTACTTATAAAACCCACTCACAAATAGGTAGAATAAGCCCATTTATCTTAGACTGTTAATAAATTCTTGAGAGCTTATTAAATATATAAACAATTTGTATTTATATTCCTTTTAAGCTCTTTAATAGTCTTTAAAAATGAATACTTTTTTACATTTGGCCTGCTAAGCATCAAAGAGGAGTAAAAGTTTACAGGATTGATATTAGTAAACCTGAGTTCTGTTCTCAACTGTTTACTCTCTGTTTGACTTTAGACAAATAGACCTCTAGTTTCCTCAGTTTCAAAAAAGGATACCTACTCTCAAAAGGATAAATGTAAATAGCCTGACCAGGTGGCTGAATCAGGTGGAGCATCATCCCGTGCACCAGAAGGTTGCGAGTTCAATTCCCAGTCAGAGTGCATACCTAGGTTTCACATTCAGTCCTGGTCAGGGGGCATACCAGAGGCAACTGATCAGTGTTTTTCTCTCACATCAATGTTTCTGACTCTCTCTCTCAAATTAATAAAAACATATTCTCAGGTGAGAATTAAAAAAAAAAAAATGTAAATGCATATAAAATGTCTGCTACATGTTAGCTCACAGTTACTAAATGCCTATTTTAAAAATTTTAATGCTATTATTTTTACTTGTGTCCTTTTGCTAAAATAAGAACTTAATGTGGTCACCATTGTGTTTCTTCATTGTGTTCCTGCCTCCAAACCCAAAAATAAATTCAGAAAAAAAGGTGATTCTGTCATTTGAACTGTCAACATTCTAGATATTTTTCTTTGGAAAACCAAAAGGGAAATAATTTTAACATGAAAATGGACTTTTGTCACTACAGATTTAGAATTCTTTTCCATAATAAAGACCAGTTTCTCAACTGGGGAATAGTTCATTGTTCTTAACACACATTTTTTAAAAGCAGAAATCAAGAATGAGTTGGGGGTGGGGAGGTTGTATGCTAAGGTACAATTCATATATGCTCATGGTGGTGGACAGGGATGTGGAGGTGTTTTCAATCTCTTTAATAATCTCAGGTCTCCAGGTATGGCACTGGACTTGGGAGCCTCAAAAAGAAAGGAGGTAAGGGTCATCTGTTAAGCCAGTAACAGCTGAAGAGGATTACATTTGATGCTGTGTGATTAGTTGTTAAGTGACCAGATAGGATTTCTCATTAGCTGATAATAGATACAAAACTCCAAGAATAGCAAAGAAAGAGGCTGATTTTTGGCAAAAAGAAACAGTCTCAATTGCAACTGTGAGACAAATCTCTGTAGTTAGCAGCGAAACCAAACAAGAATAATTAGGATGTGAGTATATAAACAACTTTTATTTTATACTTTTTGCAATGCTGTATATTTTCCCTACCAAAAAAAGCATGTTTTATTTTAGGAAATGAAAAATAATCCTGTTCATTTAATCACTGAAGAAGATCTGAAACAAGTTTCCATTTTAGAAAACACTAATACAGGTAAAAAGGATAAAAAAGATGAACGAAGAAGGAAAGCAACAGGTAAAAATTATTAACAAAGATGAGTTTTTAATTTGTTCCAGTGAACTCTAAATTTGTTAGGCCCTTTGAAATGCTTTTATTTGGTCAGTTCACCTTTGACTGCTAATATTAACCAAATCTTTTGCTAATGGATTAAATATTGATTATAAAAATGGAAATATTGGTGATTACGTATTTTATTTGTGAGAGCTAAGTTAAGTTTATGCTTGGCCCATCACCTGTTGTTCTTCTCTCACCCTTTATGTTCCAGCACAGTAGCCTTTTTTTTTTAATTCTCAGAGTTGGCAAGTGCCTCAAGGCCTTTCCTCTAGCTATTCCTTCTACCTGGACTATTCTCTCCTGAACTTCAGGTTCCTTTTTGTCATTTACAGATCAACTTTAAATTTCAGTTCCTCAGAGAGAGCTCCGTAATTGCCCAGAATAGTAGTGGACACATTCTCCATTATAGTATCTTGCCAGTTTTTTTCCACCACTTTGATCACTGTGATGTGTTTTATTGTTTGGGAACTTTGTCCATCTCATTTTTTTGCTATTTCCCTAATACTTAGAACCCTCCTGGACATATTTTAGGAGCTCTATAACTATTTATTAAATGAATGAATTTTCCAGACACACTACTTTTTAAATTTCTTTTTTTAGTTTAGAAATTATTTTAGGTAGCACAGGCATACCAGTAACTTGCATTCAGAAACTGACATATTTTCTATATTTTTATAGTAGGAACAATTTTTATTTGCTGTGCAAATTCACTCCTATTTCTTTGAAATTATTTTCTTTCTTCTTCAAAAGCCTTTTTCTGCAGTCTTTCAATAATGATATTTTGAAATTTTTCTCCCTTTTTCTAGGAAAAATATATAGTAAATTACTCCAATAAATCATAGTAGTATTCACAGCCATGGATATTTTATTTTATTATTTAAAGAAATAATTATACATTCAGCTTAATTAATTGGTTGCACTTATGTCAGTATAAGTAGTCTACTTTATTTCCTTCTAAAAATTCAGGTCATTTGGTGCTTTGTCTCAGTGACAGTACTATTATATTATAAAAATTGAGTTATAATGCATAGAATAATCTTCCTCATAAGAAATTATTACTAAATGCAATAAAAACACATTCACTTTAAAATTTGTGCTTTAAAAATTGTTTCTTTCATAAAAATAAGGAAAAATAAATTAGGACTTAGAATTATATAACATGACATTTAAGGTAATTTTACTTAGAATTTTTAAAAAGTCTTTATATAAATTATTTTATTTAATTGAAAACTTAATTTTTATGAACATATTTTTAACAGTTGTAATGCAAATAAATAATATAATAATAAATAATAATACAAGAAAAAACTCTGCATTTTGCATATTCACAACTGTAAATCTACTTTTATCAACCCCTGTATTTATTAAACACTTGTTATGTATCAAATGTTGCTTTAATCCCAAGATACAAATATTAGTGGGAGATGTTTCAAGTTTATTATCTTGTTGAGTGGTGGAAGAATCCAAATGTCTCCTATAAACAAGGGCAATACTTTTTTAACCAAGAAAACAAAACCAAGTATAATTAAATGTGTGAAGTACTGAATAGGGGATATTCATGAGGCTGTGGTAACAGAAGGGCAGATGAGGGCACATTTTCTTCTGGAAAGATAAAAAAGGAGGTAAATGAATGGATTTGGCCAAGAAAAAGTCAGACAAAGCTACAGAAAAGAGATGTCATTAGAGAAGGAGGAAGAAACTGCATTTAAAGCAAATAGGCTATCTAAGTGAGTTGCTCAAATTCAAGAGAGTTTATATTTTGTTTTTTATTTATTGAATTTACAAAATTTTGGTTTGATAAAGAAACTTTGACATTAAAAAGGTGGCAAAAAGTTTAATTATTTGGCTTTTATTTTTCTGCTGTAAAGTTAAATATGACAATATAGTATTATTTTCTAAAAATGCTAATTAAGTTAGGTAATACTAACTAATGTCATTTTCCACCAGAGGGCAGTGGAAGTGTGAGAGGAGGAAGTGGTAGCAATGCCAGAGAGTACAAAATTAAAAAAGTCAAGAAGAAAGGAAGAAAAGATGATGATAGTGATGATGAGTCATCTCACACTGGTTTGTAGCATTATTTTACTCTTCCTTTGTATATGCATGACTTTTTAAAAACATTTTCTTAAGATGCATACAGTTAGGTATATATGCTTATACAGGAAGTCCTGGCTTTGCAGTTTCAATGGGCATACATTTCAGTTATCACAGTTTAGTAAAATGACATTAGCCCCCCAACAACGTGGTTCATATTTCAGTGGCCAAGGTATATTAACTGTGAGCAATTGCATAAAGTAATAACATCACTGCTAGCTCCTGAGCCCACAAATCAGCACATAAATAGCAGATGTGCATCATGATCTATGAATCACATCACTTATTTCAGTGTGTCAGTAATTGATCATTGTGCATCTCTTTTTCACTTTATGCACAAAGTATATAGTTGTGTTGCCTCATTGTTTCCCAGTGATAAATCCATGTAACATTTTACAAAAATGGATAATCAAAAGAGAATTGGCCATCAAAGATGAAAGTGTAGGAAATAAATGAAAAGCTTAACACTGGAAATAAAATACGAATCAAGAATAAATGGAGTTTTAGAAAAAGTAGCTGTGGGAATTTTGACATTGCCACTCTTCAGGGGCACTCCAGCCGTGTAGCCAGAGGAGCTTGATAAGGGTGCACTTATTTTATTTTATTTTATTTTTTAAGGGTGCACTTATTGATGTAAATGAGAAAAGTGGTTGTGATAAAAAGGATGAAAATGTCTTAGAGGATGTGAGGTTAGCAAAAACTCCACATTAGAGGAATTCTCAGATATGTTTCGCAACGTTGAAAGGGCAAAGGATCAAGTGTAGAGTTAAAAGTGGGGTAGGATAACTTGCCAAGGCACATAAAAAAGATGTTTGTTCTGTGTTGTAAATCACAAGGTGAGAAGCAGGCAAGCATTGTTCAAATTATTCTTGATTCGTTTTTTACAAAGAAATAAAACTTTCATTCTCAGTGTTTGTGATGAGTTAATTATAATTAATTATAAATATTAGTTTTATTTTTCACTTCCCTATACATTTGTAACCACCAGTAAAAGCTTTTAATGTTTTTACAAAGATTTTTAAAAGGTCACAGAGCAGGCCTGGCCAGTTTGGCTCAGTGGTTAGCAGTGGTTCTCAACCTTCCTAAAATGCCACGGTCACCTCATGTTGTGGTGACCCCCAACCATAAAATTATTTTCATTGCTACTTCATAACTGTAATTTTGCTACTGTTATGAATGACCATCAGAAATATGTGTTTTCTGATGGTCTTAGGCGACCCCTGTGAAAGAGTCCTTTCCACCCCCAAAGGAGTGGCGACCCACAGGTTGAGAACTGCTGCGTTATAGCATTGGCCCACAGACCAAATGGCCAAGCGTTAAATTTGATCAAGGACCTACCTAGGTTGTAGATTCAGCCAGGGCTGTCTCCCTCCCTCCCTTCCACATTCTCTAAAATTCAATGGAAAAATATCCTGAGGTGAGGATTAACAACAAAAAAAGTCACAGAACATTTGAAAACTTTTTCATTGTTTATTAAGAATACTTTGCATAGTTTCAGTTTGTATAATGATTTTTATGGTCTCCCAGTGCTTTGCAAAACAAACTATAATATTTTATGAAAAGAGTATTTCTGCAAATTTAAGTAGGAAACATTTATTTTATACACATTTAGTTTTCATGGTAACATCTAATTGGTTAGTTGCTTCTATCTTAGGGGGAGAATTAAGTATATGCATCTTTCTTTTCCTACACTTGTTAGTGTTTGGTGTGGTTAAGTTAGCGAGAGACATCTTACTTTATTTTTCTAAATGAAATTATGATACTTTTTGTCTATTTTTTTTTAAATAAACTATGATACTTCACACCTCCTTTTTTCCAGCAAAAAGAGAAAAAAAAAATGAAGTGATGATAATTTGAGATTTTTATTTTATTCTTCCACCAAGTTCATTATGTATGGGCTAGAGCTGTGAGATGTAGATACCAAGTGACCTGGCCTCAGCTATTGATGTGCTACTACTGTAACAGAGTTGCGTAAGATCTGTCTTTAAAGTATTCAGAGATAGGTTAAAATAGCTACTGTTCTTGTCATGCATAAAACAGTATTAATTAAAGGAAAAGAATCTTCATAGAAACTACTAGCTCTACCCTTATTTTAAATAGTATTAAGACGGTCCTATGTGGATTTTAAGTTTTCATTGATAAATAGATTTCCTTCTTCCCCAGATGCAGAAGGTGTAGGAGTGAAAGTGCATTTAAGAAAAACCTTCTCTAACATCTGTGGCCTTAAGTAATTATTAAATGGGGCATGTTATACTCTTTTTACAAATAGATTATAAAGAGGGGCTATAAAAGTATAATTAAAACTTTCTACCTAAAAGAATGTAATTTCATTGCTTTTGAAAAAGGGTTGTGTTGTAATCTCTGAAATCAGGATGTGATTAGGTTCTCAGCTCAAATATAGGGTCAACTCAGTGTGAAAGATTACTAGGAGTAAATAAAATTTAATGACTTGAATGAAATGCCTGCAGGACACAAACAAACAAATCAGAAACTATTTGGTGTGAAAGAAGAATAGCTCATCTATTCTAAAGCTGTGATTTCAACTACTTATATCTTGATTCATGTGAACATTGATTTTTGAGCTGCTTTATTTTTATTTCTAAGGTTTCCTTTTTAGAGTCAGTACCTCATCTAGTTGAAAATAATCACTTTTATACTTTTTTAATTAATAAGGGAAACATTGTCAGCTCTCTTTGTCTGCAATCTATATTTTTCCAAGTTAAGTGAGTAGGCATGACATTTTCACAATTAACAATTATTTCCATTACAGTAGCTACATACAAATTTTTCTTGGTATAGAATTATTTATGATAGCAAAAATAAATTATGGGTGTAAAATTATGAGGTTTCTTTTTAATCTATACCTTTGCAAAAAGACCATTTTTAGCTTAATTCTACTTCTGTAGTGCTTTACATGATTGTAAAGAGTTTTCCTTAAGATCTTAGGTAAGTTATAATGATGATTTGACTTTTAGTAAGTATTCATTTTTCTAAAGAAGGAAGTTCTGCTCAGTATCCATTGTTCAACAAAGAGAATTTATCCTTTCCTAAAAGATTTTCATCTACTTGATTGTTTAAATTTCTATTTGTTACATCAGGGGAAAAGTATCTTTTATTTTTTGATTGACTTGTAGAAAACAGTCATTAAATGAAGTTAGGAAAATATAACTCAAAAGAAATGCCATTATGTATGCTATTCTAAAAATTATTTTTGAAAATTATTGTTATTAATCATTGGCAATTTTGGTGACAAAAATTAATATTAGCGTTTTTGTGGTAGGCAGTGAATGAATTACTACCTTATTAAATACGTTAATGGAAAACCGTTTCCTTTATGTTGCTCATTTGTTTGTTTTGTTGTTGTTTTTCTCATTGCTCATTTCTTTATAGGAAAGAAGAAGCCAGAGATCACTTTTATGTTCCAGGATGAGATTGAAGATTTTTTAAGAAAACGCATACAAGATGCCCCTGAGGAGTTTATTTCTGAACTTGCTGAGTACTTAATAAAGCAAGTCTAAAAACATATTTTTTTATTTGATGATAGAAATTATTATATTAAATTTTCACCAACCTGATAGAAAACATATATTTTAGGTGGAGTTTTTTAAAAGCTTGGAATTTAATTCTAGACATGTTTGCCTGCAGAGGCAGTTCAACAAACACTGCAATACGTGGGCAAGGCAGTGTGGGCGATAAAAGGCCAGGAGTGTGGAGGTGTCCTTGTTCACTGATCTTACAGTCCTGTTTGGGAGAAAACCACCAGCACTGATCGCTGGCTGGTCTCCTCTAGAGCATGAAAAGTAACATTTAAAAGGAAGAAAGGAAAGGATCATTTCCTATCTAGATTTGACAGAAAGTACACAGTGCACAAGAAAATCAAGTAACAAACTGCCTTCAAAGAGAATAAATTTAGCCCTGGCCAGTGTGGCTCAGTTGGCTTGAGTGGCATCCATGCACCAAAGGGTCAAGCAGCCAATCAGTGTTTCTCTCTCACATCAAAGTTGTTTCTCTCCCTTTCCCTTCCTCTCTCTCTCTAACATCAATAAAACCATTTTTTAAAAAAAGAATAAATATAGATAGTACTATCAGCCTAAATTTGTTTTTTTACAAAAGTCAAAGAAATTGTGTTGTACTTGACCACTACTAACTAATGCAGTCTTTGCTCAAATTAGTAGTCCGTGTGTAAGTTTGTATAAATATAATCCAGGAGCCCAGTGCATCTTATTTATTGAATTTAGAAATTTAGCTTTTCTAGTGAGTTCTTTTAAATTTAACTATATTTTTGTTTATGACTCCATTAATTATATTTTTTATATGTGAAAAGCTGAAATAGTTACTAATTATTTGCCATTATTTAAATAATCTTTTCTGAGTTAAACATGAAAAGGTTTTTTTTTAAATACACTATGTTTTATAGTACTTTATAAATGGAGATAGGGAACAGATTTAGAGTCTACTATTCTCCCAATTAACTTTCAAGAGTTGCTCTGAATTTAATTTGAATGGAAGCTTTTGTTGTTTTTGTTGTCTTTAACACAATGGCTTTGAATACCTTAAAAATTGAGAATATAATCCATTTAAATTATAATTTCTGGTATGGATAACAGATTCTTTTAAACTGTTCTCCAAATTAATCTTACTTGTTTAAAAACTAAAGATGTTTTCATTAACCTTATTTCCATAGAATCAAAAATTTTATTTATGTAAACCCAGTACATTTTAATAAATGAAATATATTTATCTTGTTCACAGGCCTCTTAATAAAATTTACCTCGAGGTGGTACGTTCTGTGTTCATGTCTTCGACTTCTGCCTCTGGAACTGGCAGAAAGCGCACAATCAAGGACTTGCAAGAAGAGGTTTCAAACCTCTACAATAATATTCGATTATTTGAAAAAGGGATGAAGTTCTTTACAGGTATACTTAATACTATTTTTTTCCAGTCATTGATTCTCATAATTTTTCTTGTACATTCATTTTAATAGAGCACCTTTATTTTTCAGATGATACACAGACTGCTCTTACCAGGCACTTGCTAAAGACAGTCTGTACTGATGTCACTAATCTCATTTTCAACTTCTTAGCTTCGGATTTAATGATGGCAGTCGACGATCCTGCAGCCATTACGAGTGAAGTATGTTAGTGATTTTCTTGACACTCTGATGTGTTTTGTTTTGAAACCTGGGCATATTTTATATGAAATAGTCTAAAAAGAAAAGAAAATACAGGAAAAATATTTTAGGAAAAAAATCGGAAATTTTTTATGTCAAGTATAGTACATTATATATATCTATATATATATAGATACATAGAGATATATAGAGATATATAGATATAGATAGATGATAGATAGATAGATAGATAGATAGATAGATAGATAGATAGATAGATAGATAGTTGCTAGCAGCTTTAGGAGTATAACCAGTCTATTAAAAGTAATGGTGCTTGCCCTGGCCGGTTTGGCTCAGCGGTTGGAGTGTCGGCCTGCGGTACAGAGAGACCCGGGTTTGGTTCCCGCTAAGGGCACGTACCTCGGTTGCAGTTTGTCCCCGGCCCTGGTTGGTTGTGCGGGTGGCAGCCCCTCGATGTGTCCCTTCACATCGATGTTTCTCTCTCTCTCTCTTCCTCTCTCTCCCTCTCGCTCTATCTGAACAAAAAATGGAAAAATGTCCTCGGGTGAGGATTAAAAGGAAAAAAAAAAAAGTAATGGTGCTTAATTACTTGCATACCAACATTTTATTTTTTTCTAGTTATTGTTATGTCACATCTCTCTTTCCTGCTGAGTTATAAGTCTCTTAATAATGTTTATGCCAAATTCCATAACTTTGCAGTCATTTTTCTTGTGACACCACTCATTTCAATACTTAACACTAATTCTGAAGAGAATATTGGTCTCTAAAGAGAGTGTGTGTGCTCGCCTCTCCTCTCCCAATCTCTCTCTCTCCCTCCTCTTTCTCATCTTCGTCTTACACTAATGGCAGGAGTAGGGACTAGGGTTGCATCTGTCTTCTTTGGCTGACTGGCTTTTGGCTAGCTCTCTGATTTGAGGATGTTTTAGCATATTATTATCCCAAGTTTGAGATATAAAATTTAAGAACAAAGATAAATTCCATTCAACATTCTGTTATAGTAATAAATATACATTTTCTGTTTCATTTTGTTTGATCTTATATCCATCACCTGTCAAAAACACAATGCTTATAGACTTTTCCCCCCATAGGTAAGAAAAAAAATTTTAAGTAAATTATCAGAAGAAACTAAAGTAGCCCTCACAAAACTCCATAGCTCCCTGAATGAAAAGGTAAGTAAAGTTTGATTCTATTTATATACATATACATATACATATACATATACATATACAGCTAGCATTTGTGATATTTGAGTAGACTTTTATCAGAATAATTGTAAACTGAGTCTAAAACTACTATTCTGCACTCAGATACTGTTTTGGGAAGTGAAGGGGAGACCAATCTAGGGGCATTTTACCCTTTTTAAAGTACTAAATAACAATTTCAATTTAAAGACAAAATAACCTTTTTTAAAAATTATATTTAGGATATAAAATTATAAAACAGTATTAAATGGCTGTATTTTCTTTAGGCATCCTGTTTATAAAAGTTAATTGTGGCATTGAATACCTTTTCAGAGCATAGAAGACTTTCTTTCTTGTCTGGATTCTGCAGCAGAAACTTGTGATATTATGGTAAAAAGGGGAGACAAAAAAAGGGAAAGGTAACACAATCTACATTATTGATGAATTCTTAGATGTGATCTATCTGAAATTGGAATTTGACTATCTGAATCCTGCATAGAAAACTCTCGTGGTTGTACACTCTCAAGACTATCCGGTTCTAATATACTTCGGTGTCCCTCTCTGACTCATTTTGATGAGGTAGCAGAGTTCCTTAATCTCCTAGTTGATCAAGCCTGGAAACTTTTTATTAGCTTTGAGACCTTCTTTACAGGGAACCTATTTAAATCAGTGCTCTTCTGTTGGATCCCCTACAACTCAAAAAGCATACTTTGAATATCCCTGCTACATTGTTGTCGTTTTTTTTTCTGTCATTTTCTAGCATATTAGTATATCCATGCCATTTAGGGTTATGGGTGTCTGTACCTCATATTTAAAAGATCCTTTAAAGTGTTTATGGAACTAGATAATTAAACTAGAAAAGTAAAAATGAATACAGAAGAGAAGAACTGAAATTGATGGGAATTTGTGTGTTTATATTTTTGTTTAGGCAGATCCTGTTCCAGCATCGACAAGCACTTGCTGAACAGCTAAAAGTCACAGAAGACCCTGCTCTTATCCTGCACCTCACATCAGTCCTGTTGTTTCAGTCCTCAACCCACAGCATGCTCCATGCTCCTGGAAGATGTGTGCCACAGATCATTGCTTTTCTTCATAGTAAAATTCCAGAGGTAGTACATTTTCAGTGCACTTGAAACTTTTAATGCTTTTAGATCACAAATATTTTAAATGGATAGATGTGAATCATTGTGAACACCAAGACACATTAACATCATCTTCCTGTTTCCACAAAAGCAAAGAGTGAATGAGAATCATTTAAGATCCTATGATATCCATGGTAAATAATATTCTGAATTGGAAATTAAGCTTTTAGAAAAGATATAATAATGTCCAGTCTTTCATTTCAGCTTATTCAGGTTTAACCTGTCCTTGAAGCGCCCCTCACAAAGTCTCATTCTACCTAAATTTTTCTGAGAAACTCAATTAAAAGTAATTTTGGCTTTTTTGAACTTCCGTATTACTTTGACTGTATCATCAGTGATAGAACCTAGCTAAATCAACTATTAAAATAATCTATGTTCATGTTTTCTCTCTCCTAAAATGTAAACTCCTCGAGAGCAAGGACCTTGTTACATTATTTTCTACTTACATGGCCACTGATTTGTAAAAATGAAGACCTTCAATGTGTCTTGGTTGAACAAATTCTACTTTGTTCCACAAATCACTAAATCATGTTTGCTAGCTTTTCCTTTCTCTTTTCACAGGATCAGCATACACTTTTGGTAAAGTTTCAAGGATTGGTTGTAAAGCATTTAGTTAATCAAAATAAGAAGATTGGGCAGGGAGAGGATCCCTTGATTAATGAACGAGACAATGAAGAAGATAACACCAGTACTACTCGCAAAGAGCTTCAGGAACTTTCTTCATCTATTAAAGACCTTGTTCTCAAATCCAGAAAATCATCTGTGACAGAAGACTAACAATCTTAATTTACTTTTTTCATATAGTAAATATTTTTCCCCAAAGCTATTGGTGAGTTATAAAAATATTTACTTCACATCCCCAAACCCCCAATGGCCCCTCCCATTTATACAATTTAGTTAAAACAGTAGTGTTGTATTCAATGTAAATCTTATAAAAATGTGAATTTTTGTAAATTGAGTTCTCCATGGAAGAGTTCTTTTAGACATTATATAATTCTAAAAATTATACATTTATTTTCTTTCCATATACTGAATGAAGAATAAATTTTCTTATATTTTTTATTTCTAGGAAAGAGCTCATTTGTTGTGTTATTATATTTCAAGTGTCATTATTATATTTTTACTTATTAGGCAGAAACTTAAAATGTGGTCATGTTTATAAAAAAAGAAAAATATACCAACTCTGTTAAAAATGAAAATTGTGTATTTTACTTTAAAATTAAAGCAAATGCTTCAAACCTAACATACAGAAATTTGCAAAATATGGCAACATCAATGTGAGAGAGACACATTGATTGGTTGCCTCCTGTACAACCCTGACCGGGACTGGGGATTGAACCTGCAACCCAGGTACGTGCCCTTAACTGGGAATCAATCCCAGACCCTTTGGTCAAACATCCAAGGGCCAATTTCTAACTGCTGAGCCAAACCGGCCAGGGCTGCAAAATATTTTTTTTATTGCTATCCCTTTTATTTCTGGCAGATCTGAGGGCCTTCTGTCTTCCCACAGGAGTGAACGTTTACGTTGTTGAGATCTTTAGGGATGCCTTTACAGGTGCAGAACAACACCTGAGGGGCCCATGTATTGCTGTGCTCTAGAGGGAAAAAAAAAAAATTACTGCTAATAGGTATGTCACTTGTTACCAGTGGAATAAGTAAAAAATTTATGCAAATATTTTTCTTTAATCCAGCTTGTATTTCTAAATGTCATTTATTTAATCAGTAGTCATTTAAGCACCTAATACTTTGTTGTGGGAATTTATAAGGGCACTTAAATCATTGCAACCTCTTTTTTGTTGTTGTTTTAAAAAATAAAAACCTCTTATTAAAAAATAGGTATTCTTGTTTTCTAAAGATTAGTAGTAGTTAAAATTAATTAAGTTATTAAACTAATTAAAACTAAAATAGTTCCTTGGGGTAATCATTTCAATCTAATGAGTTTTAAGCAACAATTTATTATATATCAAAAGGAATTTATTTTTAATATAATAGTAAAGTAAATCTCAAATATTAAAAAACTATTCTTTTGTCCTGGCGGGTGGGCTCAGTGGTTAGAGCATTGGCCTGCAAACCAAAGGTTCTCACGTTCTATTTCCAGTCAGGGTATGTACCTGGGTTGGGTACGTGCGGGAGGTAATCAGTCCATGTGCCTCTCTCACATGGATGTTTCTCTCTCTCTTTCTCCCTCCCTGTCTTTCTCTCTCTCCCTCCTCCCTCTCTCCCTCCCTCCACTCTCTCTAAAAATCAATGGAAAAAATATCCTCGGGTGAGGATTAACAACAACAGCAAAATACTCTTTTATATAATTCCTTATGTAGCATTTAAAACTCTGTGTTAAAAATGTTTGAATAAAAAGATCAGTCTACCTTACCTCTAATTCTAGACAAAGTATTAATACTGGGTGAAAGGAATTATGTAATTACAGACTAATTATTATTATTAAAGTTACTAGGAATGTAACATACATTTAAAAATGTTTTTCCATTGGCAGTTTTTTATTAATGTATTTTTATATGGGCAAAGGAAGAAAAATGACAAATCCTCTGTGACCACAAACTTCAATTAGTTGTGTGTGCTTGGTCAGCCTTCAAAATACTGAACACCCAACATAATTTTTTATTTAATCTTTACTTAAGAACTTTATCATTTATGTTTTAGCAGATACCAAAGTAATCTTTGTTTTTGTCAAACTACACTGTAGTTTTTGAAAATAAAAATAAAAGATCTTAATTTGTGAAAATAAAAAATAAGAGATGAAGAAAATAAAAAGAAAACCTTTCTTATTTGTTTGCATTAAATATTTTTCACTTATTAAAATAGTTCTTACTTTTTAATAGTAAATAAGAACAGTTTTTATTATTTTTGTAAATAAATTATATGGCTGATTTTTTATGCAAAAATCTAATTTAATGACGTAAAAATTGTTAAATGTTTACTATGATCTTCATGGACAAATTTAAGAATATTATTTCAAATAAAGTTGCCTTTTTTTCCTATTAAATATGGTAGTTTGAAACTTTCATTATTTTAATTATTACTAGATTAATTAATGCATGTATTATTTGTATTTACAGTTTTAACTCTTATTCTAAACACTTTTTAAAGTATTTTACTATATATTTCTTACACAAAAATAATTTCATAGTCCCCAGTGTCCTTCATTCCTTGAAAGTTTGCCATTCATGAGCCATTTTACCTTAGTAAACCTCATTTAGCTAGATTTCAGCAAATGTGCATTTGTACTCTTATCTGCTACGTTCCTCTATTTCAGTACAGTAGAAACCTTTGCATACCATGCTCAGGCCTTCACGTTCATGCGTTCCATCTCTAGACCATGTGTTTTTGAGGAATCGAGGAAAACTCACTTTTGGCCATCAGAAAGATTGAGAAAAAAGAGTGGCCTAGCTTATGAAAATCAGTGTATTTTTAGAAAAGATCTTAATGCTAAATTAGAACAATAAATGTAGAAGTTGCTAAACATGAACCATCTTGAACCTTTTAGAGGATGTACTTGATTCAGACCATAAAGCACCAAGGTAAAGTCAAAACCACGATGATTCGAAGTCTAGTGCAGCCTGGAGGTAGAGAACTTGGTGTGAGTTGGGTGGGAGCGGAACGATGGCAGGCTTGCTTGCTTTGACTAATACCTATGACACCTTCACCCCAGTGTACATGGAGATGAAATAAAAACAGTAGCTAAACTCTGGCATGTACATTTCCAAAGAAATTGGAACACTATTAAAATGGCCTAAGATTGACATAAATTGCTCTACCTTGAAGGTCACCCTAAGCACACAGAGTAAATAGAAGCCAGGAGAGACTTCTCCCAAACCATCTAAGAAAGAAACCCTGAAGTTCTGGCTTCAGAGGCACAGTGTTTTTCATTTACATCATAAAAAAGGAATGACTAACGTATTACATTTTTGTAAGTTCCTGTGTTGTATTTTACCAGGGTTGCCTCTATTTGACCTGTATTTCTCTTCAGTGATTAGTAGTAAACTTACCCAGATGTGTATTTGAAGAGCAGGAAATGAAGGTATTATGTTGTAGTGTGATGGAAGGAAGGGAAGACCAGATGGATTTAAAACCTTGGTTTAGCCCTGGCAGGTTTGGCTCAGCGGTTGGAGCGTCGGCCTGCGGTTCAGAGAGACCCAGGTTCGGTTCCCGCTAAGGGCATGTACCTTGGTTGCGGTTTGTCCCCGGCCCTGGTTGGGTTGTGCGGGTGGCAGCCACTCGATGTGTTCCTTTCACGTCGATGTTTCTCTCTCTCTCTCTCTTCCTTCCACTCTATCTGACAAAAAATAAAATAAAAAAAAATGTCCTCGGGTGAGGATAAAAAATAAATAAATAAATAAAAATAAAACCTTGGTTTAATAATCTGAATTCTGTATGACAGCTAAGTACCAGGAATACCAACGTAAATCTCAAAAATTTGCCCTGCTTTCAAGGGTATGGCAAGATTCAACAATTACAGTTCAATATGTATTATTTTTTTAAATGTTTTTTAATTGTTTTTTTTTTGTAGAGAGAGGGGAAGGGAGAGAAAGAAACATCAATGTAGGAGAGAAACATCCATCAGCTGCCTCCTGCACGCCCCCTACTGGGGATCGAGCCTACAACCCGGGCATGTGCCCTAACCAGGAATTGAACCAGGACCTCTCAGTTCATGGGACAATGCTCAAATCACTGAGCCACCCTGGCCGGGCCAATATGTAGTATTTTGAGATAAGTAATCAGGAGGCGAGGGGAGAAGAAATGAAAGTTAAACCGTCTTGCATAGCAGGGAAGGGAATTGAACAGACGGAAGATGACCTGAGTCCTGAAGGAAAAGCAGGACTAGCCTGACGAAATAGGGGAAAGGACAGCAGGCATTTCTGGGCAGAGAAAAGGAAATTCAGAAGTACCAGGACATCAATTAATATGAAATGAGACATTCAGGAAACCCTAAAGGATGAGAAGTAAATGGTCTGAGGAAGTGGGGTAAGATAAAGCCAGAGAGACCAGAGGAAGATCATAAAATGCTGAATACACCAAGCTAAAAAGTTTAACCATTATCCTGAAAACAAGGGAGCCTTATTAACTAGGAAAATAAGCTGATTGGATTTGTCTTTTAGAAAGATTGCCCATTCTGGAAGGCAGTTGGCCAGTTAACCAAAATCTTTAAAAATGTATATATTATTTGTTAAATCAATGTCTCTTCTTTCTGATAATTAAATGAGTTAAAAATCTGTACAGATCTTTCCTCAGCCTTTAGTAGAAGAGAAACGTGGACAATGTGTCCTGCACAGGAAGGAGGCTCTGAAATAATTTTGTTTACTCAGACACTAGTCTACCAAGAAAAACCCTCTGATTAGTCACACTAAGACAAAGGTCCCCAAATTTTTCTCTTACGTTTCTTGTTACTCGATGTAAAAAAGAAAAATCACTTTATCAAATTGTTTTCTTACCGAGCTTGTCTTCATTCACTTAGAGGTTGGATAATTGCTTGAAGGCAGAATATATAGTTGTTTAAATAGTATCTAATAAATGTCAATGAACTTAAAGTATGTGTTTTATATATTTTTTCCTTTCCCACCTAAATCTAAGTCCTTGTGATTCATACATTATAAATGCTTAGAGTAACTTTTGGTGTTGAAAACAATTAAATCTCGGGGGTGCAGTGCATTATTCCATAATGTATTTCATTTTATTGCAGCCATTATTCACAACCACCTGAAAAATATTTAAGATTTGGAAAATTATTCACGGTATATTAAGTAAAAAATATCATTTACAGAGTTATATATATTGTTGTCTGGGTTTTCTAATTAAATATATAACTATGAAATTTGCATAGAAACATTTACATAAAATGTTCTTGAATAGTTATATGCATGCATACATAATATTCTAAAGAGATGTTAAATTTTTTTCAATTCTTATTCCAGATTTTCTGCAAGAAGCATGTATCTGTAATTTGATAAACTGATATTTTAAAGTAAATATTGTTTTATAGTGATAGAAATGATAGAAGAGGACCAGACTGAGGCAGATGCCAACTGTTTTATGATTTATACAACAATCCAAGTAAGAAATGTGAGGACCTGAACACAGGTTGCTGACAACTTTGAGTGGAACCAACAGAAGTTGGGATGAATGATGTGGAAGGTGGAGAGGAGGAAAGGGAGGAGTCTAAGATGACGGGTTAGATGATTGTACCATGCCCCAAGATGGGAAATACAGCAGACTAACAGGTTAGGAGTGGGCTATCAGGTGAAGAGGTTTATTCAGGACTGAGTTAGAGATGCCTGGGACTCTCTAGACAAAGATGTCCAATAGACAACAGAATATACAGGCCTAGAAGAGTTGGGGACAGAGGGGAATACCTGTTTGGGAGACATAATATGTAACTATTCATTGTTGTCACACTCCATGGAGAGTGTACGGAGAAGCATTCTGAACTGAGCACGAACCTCTGGGGAGAGGCTGAGGAGCTAAGGTCAGGGAGGAAATCAAGAGGATAACTTAGCAGAACTAAAGGAAGAGAATTTCAAAAAGAAAGAAACATAGCCAGAGATGAGAAATTTCTGCTAAGATGAAAAACAGTGCTCTTTGGGGTGCTAATTAAGATCTTTTATGAGCTTAATGAAGCATTTTTGGGTGAAGTGGTTCAAGTGGAAGATAGATTGCAATAGCTTGAAGAGGAGCATGAGGATCAGAAGTTGAATGCGTGAATGTAGATTACCCTCTCAGGAAGCATAGGGCGAACAAAGAGGTTAATGGCCCCATAACTAGATGGTGACTTAGGCAATTTGTATCTCCAAGACTCCACTTCCTGACTTATGAGAGGGAAAAAATAATGTCTAACAGTATCATGAGGATTAAAATCTATTACTAATTGAATGCTCTGTGTCTTTTCACTGAATCAATTTGTTACTGCTAATCACCATGTTTTCATTTTCATAATATTTTGAGCATCCAAGTCGGGTGAATGATGAAACTTAGAGTTGACTTGCTTTGCCTTACCCTAGCTCAAGTTTGTTTCTTATTGTACATACCTGAGTTTGACCTCATATTACCATAACATTCCTTTAGCACTGAGAACAAGGACAGTCTAAGTTTGGCCTGGGAATAAATGGAGTGTGGGCAGACCACTTCTTTTCTGACTCCATTTTACAAACCAAAGAAGCGGCCTCCAGTAGAGATTCTAGAAGCAAATACTGCTTGCTTTGTGGGTCAGTCTGACCCACTGAGAACTCCTGCTGCGGATTAGTTCAGTATACAGATGTTTCTTTGGCTTCGACTCCTGACATCTCTAGGCACTTCATGTTTTGAACTGAAGGTTTCAAAAAGCCAGATGAGTCTGTGCTGAAATGAAACCCCCAAGTATGGATGTGACCTAACAATCACTGCCAGCTCACAGGGACACAGGCAGGGGCAGGGAGAGCTCAGTCCACACTGCAGGTGAAGGAAGCAGGTAACAACCTTGAGTTATTCTATCAAATCCAAGGCTCGAAGTTCCCAGACTGCCCAAGGAGACAGTGATAGAGGCCACAAAGGAGGGGCTCGGCTCAAACCATCAACAGCTCTGCAGGTAAGGACAGGAAAGCTCTGGTTCACCCATTTCTCACCTCAAAGAAGGATTCTGATAGTCCCCAGAAAACAAAACAAAACAAACAAACATTAATCAAAGAAACAGAGAATACATTCTTTAAGAAATTTTTGAAATTTAGAGGTGCCTGTAAAATGGCCTAGGCAATAGGAATTTCTGGAGTGGGTACATGCAGTTTGTATTTTAAACTTTTTGGAGCTTATCCAGATACTACTTTAAATACTGATCCTGGCAGGACTGCCCTTTAAGGATGTCCTGCAGAGAACTTGTCACTCGTAATTTTAAGTAAAAATTGACAAGGAATGCTTTTTCAGCCCAGTAGGAGTCAGCTATGTGCACGTCACAAGATTCGGAGGAAACCCATTTACCCTCCTATTTGCTTCTACAAAGTTGAAAAAGCTGCAAGTGGGAGGGACCCCCTGGAGGCTCATTCTGTTCCTTTTAGATTTGACCTATGAATGTGTTGGAGGCAAAAAACAATCATCATATAGTCTCCTTTCATACTGTTTAAATCACAGGAAGCAGCAGCTTCAAGAAAAAGTAAGTTTTGTTTTCTTTTCCTTAATATTTTCTGTGTGTGTGTTTTTTATGGGGTGTTTTGGCTTCTTAAGTACAAGGAATTCTTATAAACTTTCTAGTGACTGCATAAGAGAAAAATTATACTTGGTAAATAAGTATAGATCTTGAACTTCCTTAGAATCTTTTAAAAGCCACTTGAGCCTACAGTTATCAGATTCTATATGCTTAGCTTTTCAGACTTCTCATTTTGATGATATGCATGTGAGAGAAACAGAGGGTCCGGGTACCTCTGGAGCTGCCTCCTGCACCCTGAGAATGGTCTTTATTCCGGGGGGCAGAGCTCCATTGCCACAAAGGGGAGGCGGAATTCCGGCGTTTCATTTGACTTAATTTATTTGCATGACTAACTTTATCACGGAGGGTATTTTATGGCTGGATTTATATATCCAGTGCACAGTTTGAAGACATTTACATATTTTAAGTGAGATTCCTGCTATTTTTAAGAAAAGTCTGCTTACTTTCCAGAAGCAGGCATAGAGACAATTCCTAATCTTAGGTGTTCTAAGATTAAACTAAAACGTCTCTGTGTCTGGCTCACACAGATATATAATCTGAGGCGTTGCTTCTTGACAGTGAGATAGTGTTACTAAGCAAAAGCAGGCTTCCCATATGTTCATGCTTCCTCCTTCGCGTTTTAGTCAGACCCTCTTTGCCATCTATCATCCGTTTGAAAACCAAACGCAACTTCTTAGCTGTCAATTTGTGTTTCAGGATTGTGAAACTAATATAAATTTATATATATAAAATAAATATATAATAAAATGTGTAATTCTTACAAAGAAACCCTTCAAATAACTTTAGTCTTCATTTCGCATCCATAATATGTACTGTCATTTAGAAATGTTAGCATTTTTATTAGCAAAGTACATGAATTAAAATATAACACAAATATTGCAAACATATGTATCATACAAGAGGGTTCTCAACATATTTGCTATAATATATGCCTAAAGCCATGATCCAAATTGCTTGATGGGGAAGATAAACTCCGCTGTCTGTTTTCTACACTTGTTCTATTTATTCCCACATGTTATCATTAGTTGCCAGTCCTGGGACTGTTCTACCTAAACAAGAGCAACAGACATGTGTTTTAATGTAACATCACCTCACTGACAAGTTTACCTCTCATTTTTATTATACTTGCCAACAACATGTTGAGTAAAGCTAGATTAATTTGGGTTCCTTAGACAAGCTTAGTAACTTTCTACTATAATATTGAAAATAAATTGTTCTCTAGGACATGTTGGAGAAACTTTGATTTGTTTTCCACGTTTTCAATCTAGGAAACATGATCTCTTTAGAATTGAAAACCAAATACTTGGGTTCACATGAGAGGCTCTGAGTCAGATGTCAGTTAAACAATCTTGCATTTCCGTATTGTTGTAATTGTCCTTTTCCTGTCTGATTATCGTCATTTTTTTTGGTTACCTTTTGGTCCCCTGGAAGGGGACATGAGGAAGAGGTGGGGAAGGAAGATGAGAACCCCTTCCTGTCATAACATCTTGAATCCCTCCAAATTGATCAGTTGAGCATTTTATCTCTCTCCACATCTTTTGGATTATAGATCCCCTGAATCTAATAGAATCTTTGGACTCTCTTCTAAAAAAAAAAAAAAAAAAAAAACAGTCCATTGCAAATAGATATTTCAATGACATTTCTGGGGTTGATAGACTCCTGAAACCTATTTCTGAGTATTCTCTGGGGTCCTCCTCATGAACCACTATTTTCCATGAAGCCATACACCTCAACTTCAGATATCCTGGGGCGTGGATTCACCAATTTGTCAAAAGACTTGGAGGAATAACTAAAATGTTTCTCTAAACTTTCATCAGCTGAGGACAGGTAAGGTTTAGGCAAGGATTTTAGCTGAAGATGAAGTTTAAGGGTTAATTTTCAAAGCAGGTGCTTAATTCATGATCACCCATGTTCTGGGCAGAGTGTCATGGAAAGAACAGTGGAAGATTCAAGTAGCGGAACAGTTCCTTTTGTGGAAGCAAGGCTTAGAATGGAAGGGTAAGAGGGTTAAGCCCCCAAACACCCCAGAATGTGGGAAGGATGGCTGCAGGGGAGACCTTTCTCCGGCCATTCTCCTGCATCCCTGTGCCAACCTATTCGTAGATTAGAAGACAAAAGGGAAGATCTAGACTAATGCCCGTTATCTTATACTCTACACTTAGGGTTCACGGTCTCTCATCTTTCCTTCTTTATTGGCTTCTTCCATCAGCATTTAAACATGCTCAAATTTCCCATCTTGAAGAGCTTCTCCGTTTTTGAGCCCCTCCAGTTACCCTCATTCCTCAGCTTCCCAATCTCTTGAAAGAACTGTCTATACTCTAGGTAGAGTCTCCACCTCCTCAGCCCGCATTTCTCAATCTGTGACACGCTGGCTTTAGTGCCATGAGTTTTCCTCGTGCTCACTGAGGTCATCAATTACAAGTGCATTGCTAAATCCACAGACATTTCTCATTCTCTGCTTGGTGTCTTAAAAGCATTTCACCCTATTCTACACTTTTCCCACCTTGAAACACTCTTTATCCAGGATTTTCATGATATCAGACTCCTGGTTTTCCTCTGCCTCCAAGACCGCTGTTCTCAGCCTGTGTTCCAGAGTCCCATTGTTTTCCCCTATATCAGGACTGCCTCTCTCTTTCTCGGCAATGTCATTGCTTCACTTATCATCTGTTCTGTATGCTTAAGAATCCAAAACCTTTATCTCTAACTAAGATATCTTTCCTAAACTACAGATCTGTACATCTGCCTGCCTGCTGAGGACAGACTGCCCGGAGCAGGCTTAGATTCCAGTGAATACAATGGGGATGAGGGGAGGAACATCATAGACTTGATAGGTAAGAATTTTGACACAGAATTACCCATAGAACCCCTTCAAAAATGCCCAAGTAGTTTTTATGGTTTCTCTGCCTCAGCTCTTTAACCCCAGCTGAATAGCTCTACTTGGCTGTCCCACAGTCCTCTCAAATTTTATCATTTTTTATTTAAAAGTAAGTTCCTTAGTTTCCTCTCCTATTCCTCACCCTACTTCCCTCAAGTACACCCGTGTACAGTAAAAGACACCCTTCCTTCTATCCACGGTATTTACTGAGAGCTCAGCATATGCTGATGACACGCTAGACACCTGCAGTCTGGTGGTAACAGCATCTGCCCCGCTGGAAGCTGCCCGTTGAGCAGGAAAGACGTTTAGGGCTCATTGTAGTATGTGTGCTCAGGTGTCAAGGGCCACAAGAACGTACAGCCAGGGTCCTCATCTGGTGGAAGAGTGATGGGGTGAAGAAACCATTTTTGAGTCTGTCCCCCACACCAGCATGGAAGCTTTTCATGGGTAGAGAACTGGTCTTACCTGCCAAGCTCCGTGGTTGGCTCGAAGCTGGTGTTCACAAGCTCTTTGTGAAACCTACAGAACTAAGGTACACAGTGTGAGAGAGCTAGCTGTGTGATGCTATTGGGTTTAAAAACAACGAAAGAGCCAGACCAAGGCTGATGCCAGATTGTGAAAGGTCTGAAATGCTATGCTAAAAAGCTTGGAGTATGAGGGTCACAAAGTAGTTTGATTCAAAGACAAGTCATTTGAAGACTGGTTTGGCTTCTGTTTATAGAATGGGAAGGAAGTGACTGCTTGGCTCTAAACCTTTAATGTTCTATCACCAAGTATCTGACTTTATTCTTCCTGCATTCATCCAATAGATATTTGTGCCAGGCTCTGTTTCAGGTGCCAGGGGCACAGCCCTGAACCAGGCAGGAAAGGTCTCTGCTCCTGTTTGTGTGACATATTCGTATGCCTTAAAAATTTGCACACTGGGAGATGCTTAGAGTGAAAATGAAAATAACACTAAAACATAACCAATATTTGTCAGCTTACACTGTGAACATTTGTTTTCCAAGAAAATGATAACAGATTTTCCCCTTTCCGTTTTTTTATACACCAAACTAGCATAAACAACCCGAGAGCAACACATTTGTGTTTTTCAAGCTATAAACCTGCACCTGCTGAGTGAAGCCTATGAGTTCTCTGGCTATAGTCATTTTCTTTGATGGATGCTGAGAACCAACTTTGTCTAAGTCTCTGAGACTGGAAACAGATAAAAATTAAATTAAGGCTGCTTTTCAATATCACCATGTGACGGTTTAAATGGTCACTCTCTCATTACCAACAAATTTTAAACTATCAAGAAAATAGCTTGTAATGATTGATAAGTGTTATCACCAAAGTACAGGATATAGTTTTGCCTTGAATCTTTTTAAATCACATTCTGGTAAGAAAATGATTATTTTGCTTGAGGCGTAAATACTGGGAAAACTAGTTAACATCAAGTTCTATCCACTTTCAACCCCAACCCCAACCGCCCCTACACACACACACATATACCACGAGGCACACATACTTACATATACAGGAACACACATAGCACACATGCACACACATCATGACCTCATTTTTTAGGTGAGGATACAGAAAATAAAGCCAAATGTGCTTTTGGGCTTTTCTTCCCCAACCCACAGTAAACCAAGAATAATAATAATAAACAAAAACCAGTAGAAATTGAATGGCCTTGAATGTCACAGGGGGACATGTTCTTGCTTTTGAGGATAATGGGTTCATTTTTCACAGTTAGTGGCAGCCTGGCTTCAGGCATGGAAGGAGCCTCTCTGTATATGCATGTGAGGCTGTTACCTGCTCAGCAATTAAAACCCAGAGGGCCTGCCCTGGCCAGTTTGGCTCAGTAGTTAGAGTGTTGGCCTGCAGACCAAAGGGTCTTGAGCATGTACCTGGTTGCAGGTTTGATCCCTGGGAGGCAACCAGTCGATGTCTCTCTCTGACATCAATGTCTCTCTCTCTCTCCCCACCCTACCCTCTTCCACTCTGTCTAAAAATCAGTGGAAAAATATCCTGGGGTAAGGATTAACAAACAAACAATAAAAAAAAACCCGAGTGCCAGATACAAATACAGAAAGGGTTTTCACCTTTTCCTTCTTTTTGAAAAATCACAGCCAGAACCTACCCTGTCATCCCATATGAGCTCTTCGCCCATTTATACGTGAAAACATCAACAAGAAGCCTAGAATTCTGGTTGAAGCTTTTTCACTAACCACTTCACCAGCTGAAACAATAAGAACCAAACTCAATTTGCCTTTCTAAACTTCAGTTCCTCTCACCTGTTAGAGGAGAGAAACAAACCAGAGAGTCACAAAAGCTCCTCCCAGCTCCTAGACCTGGTGATTCTGCGAGGGGCCTGGATCAGATGCTTTCACAGCAGAGGGAGAAGAATATCAAAAGGATGGCGGAACCAGTGGGCTTTCTCTCTAATATCTCCCTGTATTCATTGGAGGTTTCTTTTCCTAATTTTCCCTACAAGTCTCTTCTGTACTTCCCTCTCCTACCTCCTTCCTCTCGTCTTCCTTACCTAATGGGTGAGATTTAATTTTTTCAGTAACCAACACAGAAAAGGCTGGCTGTGCCATTAATATTGAAGAGTAGAATTCAATTCTTCCTACTTGAGAAAATGAGGTCACACAGAACAAAGCTGAGACACAAATTATTCAGAATTATGATAAATATAAGATTCTTTAAGTGATCACCAAACTGACATCCAATTCTGGCAATCTTAAAGAAAATCTCACTTTTATCTAACAATCTGGTCCTAAATAGGTCACTCATTACAAACTAGAAATCCACTCTTAAAAGAACCTTGTTAACATTTATTTTGATTAGCAATATGGGTATTTTCTGTTAAGCATTTACAAAATGTATTTAGAAGATAGATATATTCCACTTTTCTGAATGTTTTAGGAAAGAAATACTAGCTGATTAATACCTTCTGGGGAATTTAGTTTCAATCTCTGTAAAATAAAAAGTTGAAACCTTGCAAGGCAGAATATAAATATCATAGTTCTGTTTTTGTTTTGTACAATATATGTATTTAGATGCCAAAATGCCTAATGGGATGCTGATAATGCAGTGGTTTGATAAAATGTTACTTTATAAAAAGCATGAAAATGATCAACTGAGATTAATAATGTGGATACTGATTAGAAACTTCATGCATATGACAAGGGGCACATATGCATATGACCAGTCCTTAGTGACAAGCTGATGGGCGTCACAGAAGTGCCTGGATTGCCCCCCATCCAGGTCTGCTCCTTCTAGCAAAGGTCTAGCCCTCCCCTCCTCAGCCCTCTACAGGCTCAGTGGGTGTCTAAAGGCTGCAACGACCACTGTTTTTGAAAACAGAACAGAGAGGTCCAAAGACGTAGATAGCAAGTACCTACTTCACACCTGCATCCATCTGCACACGGCTGGTAAACTTGCAAAGAGAAAGAATACTTGTTATCCTTTGACTTAGCCTGCCAACTCAGAGGAAAAGAAAGAGGATCCGGAGCATCCTCTCTAGAGCTCGAGGAGAGAATGCTTATCTAGGAGGGCATCTAGTCACTTAGGGAACCGTAAGGATGCCTCCCAAGGAAATTCCAAGACCTGAGGTGCTTCCATTTCCATTCCTGGTCTTGAGCCATTATCACTTTTAGTGAAATAGAAATCCTTAGAAAATTACCATCAGTTTTATCTGAGACATTTTTCAAGATCACCCAGTAAGTGTTGGGCACTTTTGGGCCTCAATTGGAGTACAGAAATAAGTAAGAAAATGTTGCTTTCAATGGGCTTACATTATGATTATCAGGAATACCACAAACCCCTAAACCATTTATAATATAAGGTAGACTATAAAAATATCTAAGAGAAACTAAAGGGATTTCATTAAACACAGCATAAGACAACATAATACAACTTATAAATGTGCCCTCAGATACCTTGAAATTCAAAAATGTTTGTAGCTCTAAGTCAGAGGCGAAGTAAAACTTGTTGACAGACTTGCCTAATTTCAGAAAGCCCAGAAACAAGCTCTTCTTTCATTGTGTTTTATGAATTTGTAGAAGATCATAGACCAACAGAGTCTATAATATCCTTTAATGCCAGAACACACGAAAGCCAATATATTACATGGTTAGACTTGGCTTATTCTCAGGAAAGGATTATGTGATTGATTGTGGAATCTCATTTATTGCTTTTAGTTGAATGCTCGAAAGGTTTTCCAAACTAACTTGTTTAACTGGAGTTGTCATTAGATAAGTCATAGATTTAGAAAACTACTATCTGTGTTCCATTAGATGAAGAGTATATCTATCATTTATATTGGCCACCTTCCAAATAAAGAACACTCTTTGTTTTATTGGACAATTTCTAAAGTAATCCATGTATTTTCAGAATAGAAATGAGTTGTTTCTTACATTTAAGAACAGATTTGTTTAAAAGAAAGTTATAGAAAGTAATTTTTGCTTGATTCTCCTATATTATGAAGAACATGTGCTTTTAGTTTTTCAGGATTATATAGGGTTAAGACAAATCGACTGTACCATGGTGATTGAAGCACAGCTTCTCTAAATTCTTGGATTCATGGTTATTAGTCTAACCTACTCTCAAGACACTGTTCGATATGTTTGTTATCCTTTTAAAGTAAATTAATTAAAGACTGAGTTTTCTCATTACTTACTATGGAAGGAAACTGGACAATAAAATATGGTTATATGGTGATCAATTTATAATCTCCTCATATCACAGGATATTGAACTCAAAAGTTAAAAAAAAAAAAAGTTACGAAAGACATTATCTTTCCTCTCTGATGAATTGTATTCCCCCAGAACATTCCCTCAGACAGCCTATTTTTCATGTGATCTTGTGCACTCAAATACCTGGCCCAGTGGGGGTTTCAGCTGATTGGCATGTGTTACAGATGTGGTCCACGTGACAGAACTAGTTCTTCCTCAGCAGACTTAGTTTTTATGATGGCAGATCATGCTTTTTGCTAAATAAGCTTGCATTTATGATTAGATGCAAGGGAAAGCAGGTAGAAGCAGCAGAGTTGGATCCACGGAGCTCCCTGCCACTGTTAAGAAAAAACTACGAGGGTTCAGTTACTGGTAGTAAGGAGCATGATCAATAAGATGATCTTCAAATAGAAAGGAAGACCAAAAACAAACAAATAAATTACACAATTACTACCCTTGAGGAATTCCAAAGAACACTTGAATTTTCCAAGAATCCAGAGGCAGGGGAAATGCTTTGATACTTATATTAGATGTGAAGTGACCTCATAGATTCCATCTCTAGGAAATGGGGGATTTGATTTGGGGGCTTCATATACAAGAAACACTTAACTTATCCCCACCATGAGCTCACCCTATGCTTAATAGTTTTACATAAGTTATCTCTTTTAGTTCAGTCTTTGTATGTACCAAACCCTGGCACTAAATCAGAACCTCAAACATGAGGAGACCCTGAGGCAACCTCGGAACTAGATTTGCTCTTCCAGAACAGCAAATGACAGCGAGTTTTCAAGCAGTAGAAGGGAAGCCCCAACTGATACTTGCTGAAGTGATTGTGGTTCCTTTGGGATCAGAATCGTAGAGGCAAGCCTAAAGATGGGTTTAAAAGCAGAGAGTTGAGATCTGGATAGACGGAGAGCTGAATAATCCAGTTTCATCTTAAAAGGCAATACTCTTTTTCTCTTGTAAATTTTCTTATATACCAGTGAAGAAGAAGAAAAAAATCAAGGATGGTATTAAACCTACCTATATTTTGAGAGTCCTGCTTTTTAAAAAATTTATAAAGAATGCCATGTTTGAAAACATATAGTTATGCTTACACATTACCATGAACTATATCTATTTCAGAACTAGCTGCCGACATTACATGATTCTGAATGTAATCTCTCCAAGGAAATCATACAAAGCACTTTTTTTCTTTGCTAGCATCTACAGAACAAATTAACCACATGGAAAGCCCTAGTCAGCTGTTTTTGTTTCATGGGAGAATAGTTCATCTGCTCTCAGGAGAATTCATATTTGACCTCTCCACACAAGACTTTTCAGCTTCCAACAAACAGGGCTTATGAATATGTCCCTAGGGACTAATACCAAACATTCCTCCACAATTCTATAGTGCTTGTTTTAGGTTATTTTTGATTGATGGCCTGGAGTTAAGGCTTTAGTTATTTTTAACATTGTTTGTTGAGTTTTTAAAATGTCCTGTCTGAGGGGGGAAGAAGATTGCCTCCTTTAAAATGGAAACTACACTTATAATTGCGCATGTCCGACGAAGTCAAGTACACCAACTGCCGACTTACCCGTTACTTTTCCGTTCTTGCATTTCACTTGATCCTAGAGTCCGATCCAAGCAACTGATATTGTTCTCACTTCACAGTTAAGAAAAGCAAGGCCAAAAAGGTTAAATGATTTCCATAATAGTGGAAATGTTAGACACCAGTGCTAAAGCAACCAGCGCAACAAGCTACAGCTTCTGCCTTCTAACCCAGGTTAGAGTATATACAGTCTGCTCAGCTCCACCCCCAGAACCAGGAACCAGGAAAGGCTATGAAAGAAAAGAGTACAAGCAGAACTTCTGTACCAGTTATTCTAATTTCTTTATATTTTTAAAATATGTGAATTTTAAATGTTTCTGCTATAGAACATATATTTATCCCTTCTGGCCTAGTTCACACAGACTTGAAAAATGTATTTCCTTATATATCTTAACTCCCCTAAATTTTATCAAATTCAGTCAATCAAACAACATTTCAGTGTAACAACTTTTCAGCTGATGTCATGGATCTCAGAAGACAAAGACCTTGCAATCCTGGTAAAGACATGGTTTGTCTCAAAATGTCATGTGCGCAGACCTAGAAAAGCTGCTGTAGCATCCAACAGAGAACTGAAGTATGTGATCAAACAGTTGGAAAACTTAGTGAAAGCTTCTCGGTGCCACTAATTTAGAGAAAATGCCTTTAATAACGTCAACAGATTAAGCACCTGTTTCTTTGACATCTTCCTTGTTGGCATTCGAAGACACCCTAGCTTCAGCTGTCCTCACAGGGAAAGTAAAAGAATTCTCCTAGCCATGGACAGGCCCTTAGGGCTTCACCCTCTGTCTCTAACTTTTATTCTTAGTCTTTTGACATATCTGCCACAGATATAATAGATACAAATTAATTCGCTACATAAGTAAACATATAGCATACAAATTCTTAACTCTCTTATATTTGAGCCTTCATCCTTTATTCTGTTGATCGAATCCTCTTTGCATGTGTTTTCATCAGTACTTGTGTTGGACTCCAAGCCTTTAGAGAACAGGAAGTTTTCCATTTCTTTAGTCATAAAGCATGTTCTGAGTCCAGAAACACAAAGATGAAATAAGCAACATCCTTACTCTCGAGGAGCAGACAAATGAGTGAGGCATACGGAGGGAAAAACAACTGATATAAAACATGGCGCAAGAAAAATAGACATCTTTATGAGCTAATGAGAGCAGCTACTGTGTCCCGAGAGATACCAGAAAGTTACCGAGAGAAGGATTTTGAACTGGACTTTGATTAATGAGGAGAATCGTCAGGTGGACAAAGTCAGTGGAGGACAAGGCAAAGGGCATTGGAGATAAAAGAAAAGTCATGCGTGAAGGCTCAACAGCTTAAAAGGACATAATGTATTTGAAGAATAAGAAGTCACGGGACGTAGTTAAAGCACAGGTGGGGTATGTGAGTGTGTCGCACAGTGCAGGGCTGGGACAGGGATAAAGAATTCTTAAGAAAAGCAGAGAAGCAAGTACAAAGTTTTGATGCTGAGCAATGGAGTTTAGACTATTTCACAATCAAAGAAGAGCTGTTGGGAGATTTTCTACCAGGGAAGGGAGATGATCAAATGAGCCTGAGAAAGATTTTTCTTGAGCTTTGTGGAGGATGTCCTGGAACTCCCTGGGGATTTTGAGCTTATCATCAGAGAACAAAAGTCATGTTGTAGAAATGTGCTTAGTTCCACTCGACAGAGTAAGAAATCTTTAATAATATCTTCAGTTTGATGTAAGCCACTGTGGTTCATCAGAGATATGAGGAGAGCTTAAATTAAGATTTAAGGGATGCTTCTGAAGTGGAATCAATAGGATGTGTGGTACCCAATAAACGTGTAGGGGGTGCAGGCAGGGAAGGAGGAGAAGAGAATGATTGAAACCATTGCCTTAGGAGAGTAGGTGGCTTGTGTAAACTATGCACCGTAGATGGTTTCTGTAATTCTTTATAAAGCATAGAGCAACATACCTTGTTCAAAATGCTTTGGACTGGCCAACAGCCCCCTGTCTACCCTCAGAGCATCAGTCCAAATTAAAATCCTAAATGGGAAAATGACCACAGGTAAATTCAGTTAAGTATAATTTAAATTAAAATTCTGCATCCAGTTCTGTCTCCATCCAAGTTTGGTATCTCAGTCAGATATGTTTCAAAGATGTCAACATTTGTAGTAACATTTTCCTAAAAGTATTTTCATATTCCTCATGTCATTTAGATTTAAATTCTTTCAAGGTCTTCCCCAAAGAAAAGAAGAATCAAATGTACTTTACAGAATCCATGAAAGACATGAATGGGCAATTGAAATAGTCGTGCAGCACCTTCAGACGAGCATAGCTGCATTGAGCAGGTAGAGTGAAGCTACTTCGAACCCCTTGATGAAAATTAAGCCAGAAAGCAAACTGTAAAGAACAGTGCACTTTGACATATGTGCAAAAGTAGTAGCTATAGCATCACTTGCATCTATTTAGTAAAACTAACAGATCATGTATTAGAGATAAAAGTCATCTTAGATACCATTTATTGTATATCCTCTATTTTAAGACACATAACAATATGTTGATTTTATACAATATTAGTTGCTTCCATGGGGGAAAAAATTGTAATCAAATCAAGGTAGTTATTTATAGTTGTTATTTACAATAAGGATATAAGGTGATTCAATTCCCTCAAGTAAATAAAATTCCTCAAAACCACATCCACATAGACACATTGGAAACCAGAATGCCCACATTACGATCTAGTACATTCCAACTCCATCATAAGGAGGAAGAGCCCTCTCCTTATTGAAACTTGTAATCTACAGCAGGAAAGTAATAGGACATATACAGGTTGTCCTTAATTTGCACCATGTTCATGCATGAAGCTCGTGTATATTGGAACCATGTCCTTCCTTTGCACATTTCCATGGTAACAGTATTGAGAGACAGAGAGGGAGAACTTCATTGTCTCCCTCTCCCCTCTTTTGCTTCTCAAAGGGTCCCCCTCAGCAGTGGAGCCTTTGCATCAGCCCACGGAATCTCAGATCTTCCCTGTTTGGACAACTTCAATGACCACCAGCAGCACAAAAAACCTTCTCTGGGTGCGCTCCACCTATCTGGACTATTTCTCTGTGGAAAGAACATATTACTTCTACTTATTCATCATCCACTTATTTTTTAAAAACCTTAGACAGGTTTTTTGTTATATGTAGAAAAGAATATCTCTAATATATATACAAAGTTTAAGAAACAATAATTGGACTTAAGAAAGTAAACATTTCCTATATATTTGAAACCCTCTACCAACTTTGTAATCCTTTCTGTTGTTTTTCCTTTCATCTTATAATAGCCTTACAAAATGGAAGTAGCCTGGGAGTTCCCAAGTCCTGAGAGGCTGTGCTTCATGCTGCTAGTATACACATCTAAGAGTAAATAGATATTCATGATAAAAATGGCATTTTCCATATTAAGTGATAAAAGTTATCCCCTATTTCACTATTAAGTGATAAACGCTTGATCCCTGTAAGTGAAAATAAGACTTGCATTTTAAAATCTGTCAAGGGAATCAGACCTCTGTTTCCTTCCCCCTGTTTCCAGTCTCAGTAACACACTGAGTGTGCTCACCAGGAAAGGGCATTCCTGTGAAATCAATGAATTACGGAATTCAATGTTCCTTGCAGGTAATTTTGGGATGCTCCACTGAGAGTTTTCGAGTCTGAATTTTCATATTTCCTAGGGAAAAACTCACGTGTTCCAAATCCTCATTCTTTTTTCTATTATTGAATAACAATATAGCAAAACTGCTATACACAGAATCAATGACAACGTGTATTCAGCAAGATACTCTGCTGGAAACGTGATCATTAAAATAAAGAGGGCAAAATGCGTGGGAATACAATCCAAATGTAGCAAAATAAAAAGTAACATTTACAATTCTGTAAAAAGCATGATAATTCATTGACTTTCTAATTTTTCTAAAGTTAAAAAAAAATTCTGAGATAAAAAATTAGAAAATATTCATAGCTCCTAATATTTCCAGTAAATCTAAAAATGACAAATCTCACTTTTGAAGAAAATCAGTGCTACTGCTTTTGATGGCAAACAAAGACTTATGTTCCATGCCTGATTAAACCTTTTGAAATCTTTAGGGTTTGTTCTTGAACGGTTTTCCTAAATTTACAAAATAACTAGAATTCTTATCCTGGCCTTGGCTTTACATTTCATATCAGTTTTTCATTCTGTAAGATGTTGCCACTATAATTTGTTCTATATACATGTTAGTTTAGCCCTGAAGCCTGAAGGAGGCTATAGCTCTTTCTACCACTGATGGTTTTATCTGCTCTTCTACATCTGGGCAACTGCTCAGTTGTGGGGCTTGGACTGCCTCCTACCAGCTGAAGAGTTTTATTTGGCCAGCTTGGTGTGGGACATTTGAGAGGAGATGCCCAGGAAGCAAGTCACAAATAGGCTAAAGCTAGAGATTTTGAGTCAACAGAATATTTGAAGCCACGGGCAGGGAACATGTCCCAAGGGAGAGTGCGTGATACCTGCAGACCTTAGGACGAATGTGTCCAAAACATGAGGTATCCAATAAAGATTTAAGAACTGTAAGAATGGCTTAGAAAGTACACTGTACTTGATTAATAGTTTCTAGTTCAGTTAGAGGGAAAAGACTGTTTCTATTTCACGGAATTCCACTTGCAGGATTCCCCAGCAGGACACCACGTGATGACAGGTAGTGAAAGCACCATCAACCGTTTATATTTACATCCCTGAGGCGAAGCCGCCCTGATTCAACCCCTATCACATCCTCATTGACTTCCACATTTAGTGAACGATGAATGCAAGAGGTTTTTCTCAATCTGGCTGCTGGCTTGACGCATTTTGTTAGCAAAGCACACAGGAACTGCCAAGATGGGAGAGGGATCTTTCCTAAATCACTCTGCGTGTCACCATGGCTACAGCATGTTTTCCGAAACGGTGAATTTTCTCCGAAGAAAATATAAATGCATTCCAGTGCTTGACACATTGTATTGAGGCTTTGTAATTTCTCTTATCAACCACATTTGCTTTTATATATGTGAATCATTTTCTTATTCACAGGATTGAACCAAAATGACAGCTTCTCAGTTTGACTGTCAATATTGCAGAGCATCACTTATTGGGAAGAAGTTTATGCTAAAGGATGGCAATCCATATTGCATTAAATGTTATGATCGCATCTTTTGTAATTACTGTGAGGAGTGCAAGGAAGTAATTGGATCAAATTCCAAGGTAGGTCTTACCTTAGTTCACAGAATTACTGCATTTGCGCAGACAAATGCTTTGTAATGCCTCTTTCCCTTCATTTAACTGTTGATACTCTATTGCTTGCTATGGGGCATAAGGATCTTCAAAGTTAACATCAGTCAAGTTTCAGGCACTGTGCTTAGCATTAGGACATATACCATACACTTTAATCCTCACAATGATTTCAGGAGATAATTTAGGAACCTAAATATTAAAGAGGTTAAATTATTTGCCCAAAGTTACACAGAAAAAATGTTGAGTTATTTCTGAAATCACAAGAGTATAAATGAATAAACACATAGGTAATTGGGTGTGTAAAGATTCCAAAATCTATATTTTCTGACTTTGATTCAGCCTCATCAAACCCATGTGCCCTGAAGCCCTTCACACGTATAGCTCATTCCTCATACAAAGCACATTACTGTGTCTTTTTCTTCATTTTTATTATTTTTGCCTTTGTTTTATTTAGGTGGTGTTGAGCTTTTGTTTAGTTAAATTTCAAATCATAATAAAGTAGGACACTCTAAAAGTAAAGATTGCACCATGAAAAACCTCTCTTGTTTGTCAAAGGACAGCAAAGGAAATTTGAAGAAATGGGAGAGGATCCATTTATTTGCCATCTGTCTTTAGTGACCAACCAAGGAAGCCCCAGGTTCTAACACTTAATGCCCCAATCTCCGGTCTATGAGTAACAGTACCAATAAAAACTTTCCCTCTAGCTACCAGCACAACCTCCTGGCACAGGAGTCCCAGGAGTGTTTTAGTTTTGTCTTATAAAATGGCCTGTTTTGTTGCAAACACATTTAATTAACTTTTATTCACTGTCTCGGAGGATCTTTGTTACAAAAGCCGGCACTGGCACGAAAGATGCTTCAATTGTGCCAAATGCAATCACTCTTTGGTGGAAAAGCCTTTTGCTGCCAAGGATGAGCGCCTGCTGTGCTCGGAGTGCTATTCGAATGAGTGCTCCTCCAAGTGCTTCCACTGCAAGAAGACCATCATGCCTGGTAAGATCAAGGGGGAGCTCTGGTCGCTAACGGAAGTTGCAATGCTTTGAATTAAGCCCAAGCAGAGGGAGAGTATAGTAGCTAACAACAAAACCCTGCTTCTGGGAAAAACACCATTCTTGCTATCTCTCGATCTCATTTAGTGGACTGTAGAAATTAGTCATCATTTCTGTCTTGCATGGGTAAATTAGGGTGTTCTGCGTGTTTCCATAAAACGGAGTCATAAAAATATTTTGAACTAGAATGAGAGCCATAGATTACAGATAAAAATCTATACCCTTAAAATGATAACAATTGCAATACACACCCTGTCCTAGATATAACCAATGGCAGTTTTTGTTCCCGCTTAGGGAAGACAAGGGTCTGTGTAAATCATTACATTTTTAGGCAAACACTCATTCTCTATGTTGTGATCCTTTCTCAATCCATACTGACAGCAGCATAAAAACATGATTCTTTCTTATTTTCTTATTATGGATTCAAGGATCTTCTAGAAGATCATAACTGCACAACATCAATCAAACTTGGCATTCTTAATATTCCTGAAAGGATGATTATGGCCCAATTTATCTAAACCACATGAAGTTTTTCAGAGTCCCTGCTTATAATACTCTCACATCTCAAAATCGTAGTTTACAGAACACAAGAGTTTTCAGTAAAAACAGTGCTTAACTGTCACTATGGCTAAACTCTATTTACTTTTTTCTCCCCCCAGATAGATGTTTTGGGAACCATCAAAACATTGTTTTATAAGGACAGTTTGTTTATCATCTTAACTTTAAAATATATATTTTAAGTAATTTGATATATCTTTGCTTAGAAGAAAATAGTTATGCTTGATTTGTACTAACAGGCTCTTACTTTTGGGGTGCAGGCTCCCGCAAAATGGAATTTAAGGGGAACTACTGGCACGAAACCTGCTTTGTGTGTGAGCATTGCCGACAGCCAATAGGAACAAAACCTTTGATTTCCAAAGAGAGTGGCAATTATTGTGTGCGGTGTTTTCAGAAGGAGTTTGCTCACTACTGCAGCTTTTGTAAGAAGGTAATTATCTAAAGAGGATGAAGCTTGTGGAACCTTCCAGACCACTGTTTTTCAGCTGCACTATATATGTATTTGAAGTGAACTGATACTACCATGTTCTATCTGTCTTTAGTGTGAATGCCAACATTTCCAAAAGCATGGCCTGTCACATGAGGATAGCCATCTATTTTTATCACCATAAAATTCCACCCAGCACATGAATTTAATATTCCAAAATCTCACTGCTTTACACTAGATTCTGTATATTCTAGTAGAGAACACACAACTGTCTTTGAACAAAATATTGCAGAGAAAATAATTTTTGATCCATTTAGTTTTAGAGAAATATGGATTGCCTCACAGAATGATAAAGCAGACCAATTTAAACAAGGTGCTTAACTCCTCACACGGTGTCTCAGTAATACATGTCTTCTTGGCTTGAAGCTTTTATGCTTCCAAAGAGTTGATGGTAGGAGCTAAAAGTGATAAGATCATTAGGGAACTTCAGTAGACATAAGGACAGAAAGAAGACTCAGAGCTTTGAGTGGTTTCCTTCACTTCTAGTGCCAGAGTGTCGTGTAGGGCCCTTTGACTCGGATACCCATTCCAAACATATTTTCCAATAAGAAAAAAAAAGTCATTTTTTCAAGTAAACTTTGTCCAATTCTTTTTTATCCTCTAAGCCTTTTTGGTGAAAAAGTCATTCATCTCTGTCACCTTTATAAAACCTGTCTGTAGTCCATAAAATATATATTGATGTTCTCGAAGAAATCCTTGACCTCTGAGGCATCATAAGCTTAAAATAGCACTATAAATTGTGATGAGAAAGCTGAATCATGAAAATACACTGGATTTTAGTACAGTGATTTCTAAACACTTTTGATTTATGTGCTACTTGGGCAGATCCCTTAAGATCTTTTGTATTCTTGCATCTGGACAGCGAGAAGTCTCATTACCACTTTCTACAAATGCATAAACAAGCATGCATGCTCACCAACATAATTTTCTAGGTATATTTAAAATACTACTTCTGTATTTGAAGAGGCAGCAATAAACCCCTAAGTTATATTTCTTAAAATATACTATAATGATGGCTGAAAACCACAAACGATAGTAATATGACATCTTACACCAGAGACTGCCATTACACTTCCGGAAACACTGACTTGGAATATTACTTCAAAAGCAACAGTCAGACCCTGTGACCCTGTGACTTGTGAAGCTCCAAGGAACTACCAGGGTTGATGACACACATTTAGAAACAGATGCTGGAAATGAAAATGGATAGATTTATCTCACTATGTTGAGGAACCACCAAGTTGGCCATTTTTAGGCTGTTTCTTAAAGATTTACTCTAAAATATTAATGAGACGTATGGGAGTTACCTTAAAGTCATTTGTTGGGTACACAAAAGAAAGTTTCTTTTGATACTGAAAAGATTCAAGAAGGAAATTTCTCTAGTAAGTACATCAGCTGCTGAGCACTGCCTGGGGCCAAAGCACAGTCATTTCCCAGGTGATAGGAGCCTGTCCTATATTTAGGACATCACTTGAAGTCACCCAAAATTTATGATATGTTTATATTGGGTAGTAGACAGATCGTGACATGCCAAATTATTTTCTATTTAATTTTATAAGCCACAAGTCCTTTAAGGAAAGCTGGATATAAATGTTTCTCATGAAAATTATCCAAGCAGAAGAAAAACTTTTAGTTTCAACCTAACCAAAGATCAAATATGTTTTTTAAAAAAGGCAAAAACGATTTGACAATCAGGCTTTTTGAACTTTTTTCATAGATTTTATTTTGTGAACTAAAATGTATTTCCTACCCAACAGCAAGTAACTTCAAACTACAAGTGCTTTGAATTCAAACATTTCAAGTTTCAACTAGAGTCTTCTGCAATTTATCGGCTGTCATCTACTGAATGTAAAAACATTATTGCCTCCACTTTGTTAGAGAAGAAACTTGATCTAAATTTCGGGATCAATCAGTGGCAAAAACTAAGCTTAGATATTAGACTCCATCATAATTCACCTGCCTCTTCAAAAGGAACATAATTACAAGCAAACTATGTTTAATGTCCCAGAGTGTCTTCTCCCTAATTAAACAGCCTTCTCTGTACATACCAAGTTGTACTTTGCTGCGAATACATTTTTCAAGTTCGACTCTTTTAAGCATAGCCTGCTAATTATTTGACCAAACAAATCAAAGGAATCTTGAATTCCTCTGTGCCTGCTCTGAGGCATTTGAAGTCAGTAGGGAGTATTTTAAATTGCCTGTGTTCACACACACCATTATGTTAGAAGAGTGTATTTTCTTTTCTCTTTTAGGAAAAATAACTTTTCTTCCTAATACCTTTAGTTTTTAAGATATTTGTTGTTAGGTTTTAAAATATCTTTAGAATAATCATTTGAAACCCTCATAGACAAATAACATTTTTAAATTTGTCAACAATATGATGGCTTATCAAGTTAATCTAAATGCAAAGATTACAAGATACATCTCGGATACAATATTGCTTTAGTAATTATAAGACATTTATGTGAACACATCCCAAGTTTCAGCTACTCAGGTCAATAGCCGTGGTTCCGAAAGATGCTATGACTTAAAAAGTGTTGCACGGCCCTGGCCAGTTTGGCTCAGCGGTTAGAGCGTCGGCCTGCGGTCCGGAGGAAAAAGTGTTGCACAAGAAGAGTTGTCCAGTATTTGCCCATCTGATTCTAAAGAAAGATGTCTCTGTCTTTTTTTTAAAAAGTAGAATTCATGGATTAAACTGATTTAGAAAAAAATATTATATCATGGAGGACCAATAACCATCTCTGATAAAACTCTAGCACATCACACATTAAGGCTCTATGTAAAACCAATGCTCACTACTTAAGAGTCCTAAGCTCAAAACTCACACAGTTGCCCACAATACTCCATTTGTGCTAGCTACAATGCTAGAATTGCTTTCCAAACACTTTTCCTCTTGGTGTTTATTCATTCATTCAACAAGGACTTATCAACTGTTAACCACTGCAAAGTGATCTTGCCTCATGCTATATTAATGTGTAAGCACATGGCTCTGGGGTCAGGTTGTGCAGGTTTGAATGTTAGCGCTGTGTGACCCTGGCAGGTGAAAACCATCTAACCCCAAGTACTTGCTCACTTCTTAAGGGAGAAGGATAATAGTCCCTACTGTGTAGGCATGTTGAGAACAGTAAGAAGAGTTCTTCCTTAGCACTGGGCTGAGGACTGAAAAAACACTTAAGAAGTTTTCATCATTATTAGCAGAGGATGGTGCTTATCCATTTATTCTATTCAGGGTTGTTATTGCTGGATGTTCTTGAACCTGGAGTAAAGCCTTCAGGAGAAAAAGGATTATTCCCCCCAGCATCCTTAAAAAGTAAACATGGAAATAAGAAGAGAGTATAGAAAATATCTTAGCTCTAATGACAGAACTTTGAAACCAACAATGAAGTCATAGATGAACAAAGGAACCAACAGCCAACTTCTTTTTCTTCTTTCTGGATCCGTTATGGCCCTGCTTCTTTTCTGTTCCATTATGGGAGAAAAACTAGAATATTTATCACCAGTTCAGTTCAATGCCTATAGCCTTTTGCTTCTCGTATCAATTCAAAAAAATCAGGAAAAAGACAGCCCGACACACGGTGATCAGGTAGCCCAAAGAACCACCTGTGGACAGGGAAGAAAATTACAAAAGGTCTGAATTATAATGGCTCCCACAGTCACTACCATTTTTGCAACCCTTTGGCAGGTGATAACTTCAGGTTGGATAACATTTCGTGACCAGCCGTGGCATAAAGAGTGTTTCCTGTGTAGTGGCTGCAGGAAGGAGCTCTGTGAAGAAGAGTTTATGTCCAGAGATGATTATCCATTCTGCTTGGACTGCTACAACCATCTTTATGCCAAAAAGTGTGTAGCCTGCAACAAACCCATTACTGGTGAGTTCTTTAGTTTAATACAGTCCTACCATGAGCTATTTATTGCTATGTAAGTGCTATATAGTTCATTCCAAAAATGCAGGATAATCTTTTCCTTAGGTTTCTTTTCTAGATAATCACAAAATATATAAATATAAATATTATATAGTCCCTTCAAGGCAAGTATAGAGTAGAATTAAGGTAGTTATGCTCTATAGAGGGAAATTAATGCTAAACCTAATAGTATCTGAATAAAGTAGTAGTTTAGGAAAAGAGGAGAACAGAATGGGCTGAGACGTCAGAGACCTTCAGGAGGAGGCCTGATCTCAGTCAGAACTTTAAAGATTTGAGTGGGAGGAAGAAATACTTGAAAATCAAAATCCTTGCCCTGGCCGGTTTGGCTCAGCGGTTGGAGCGTTGGCCTGCGGTCCAGAGAGACCCAGGTTCGGTTCCCGCTAAGGGCACGTACCTCGGTTGCAGTTTGTCCCCGGCCCTGGTTGGTCATGAGGGTGGCAGCCACTCGATGTGTCCCTTCACGTCGATGTTTCTCTCTTTCTCTCTTCCTCTCTCTCCCTCCCGCTCTATCTGAACAAAAAATGGAAAAATGTCCTCGGGTGAGGATAAAAAAAAAAACAAATAAATAAATAAATAAAAAGAAAATCAAAATCCTGTTTAATTCCAAACAAGGATGAAGGGATCTTAAAATAGAAAAAGTTTTAATTAAATGTAAGTATTGTACCAAAATCCAAAGCTGTACTAATTAGGGTGGCATAGGTTAGGAATTAATTAAACTTCATTTTAAGATGCTTCTACAAAATGTATTATTCTCTTTCCCGTCTATTCCCTTGCAATAAGTTTTAATTATGAATAGATAAAATAAAACAAGATAGCATTCTGCTGAAGAAACAAAGTACACGTGGCATGAGTTGAAAGTAACGTAAATGGTAAATCAATCTGTGTTGAATAGATTTTCAAGGCAAAAAAACAAACAAAAAACACATTATCTTTTCCTCAGGGACCCTTTTTCAATGCCGTTCCTATAGTAAAAGGAATGAAAGCTAGCACGGCACCTAAGAAACCCAGCAGTCATTCTTTTGGGCAATTTATAATTACTGAATAATGTGGAAGAACGCCCCATTCCTAGTATTCTTAGATCATATTTCATTTTTAGTTCAGTTTATGTAATACTGAATTAAAGATGATTGTATCCCTCTCTTTCTCCTCCATCTTCAAATATATCACAAAATAAAAGTTGAATCTTCATGAATCTTTTTCTTTTAAATCCTTGTCCAAGGATATTTTTACATTTATCTTCAGCTACAGTAGTGGGGAGAGAGAGAGAGAGAAACATCAACTTGAGAGAGACACATCGACTGGCTGCCTCCTGCAAGAGCCAACCAGGGCCGGGGACGAACCGCCACCGAGGTACATGCCCTTGGCCAGAATCAAACCCGGACTCTTGGGGTCCACAGGCTGATGCTCCAACCGCAGAGCCAAACAGGCAAGGGCTGTTCATGGATCTTTAATGAAAGAAAACAGGTTTGCTGCAAACCTGGCGTTTCAGGCTTTCGCTGACGTGCGAGTGGAGAGACTTACCTGGGACACAGAGCACAGTCCTGGTTTGTCTATCAGGGGCACCGTGTTGTTCAGAATCTCACACTGATCCTCAGCTAGTTCTGGCCAGCAGCCATGTTTTGTCTGGACTGCACATGTTTGAAAACCATGCAATGCAATGCAATGTAGTGTAATACAATGCAATGTAATGTAAAACCCTTCCCAGTGAGCAGACTGCCCTTACATTCCAGAGCCAGGTCACTGTCATGGAATTTAAGCGGCTGCTCCATGGTTTGGGCCTCCCTCTCTGTTCCTCAACCTTGTTTTCGTCACTCAGATACATCACCTTTCTGCCCTTTCAAGGACTTGCTTTGGCAATCCCATACAATCAGGCTCCAAATCTTGGCCTCTTAACCACTCTACTTTCCTGCTCTTCACACATCTGGCAACTCCTGCAGTCAAGAGAATAAGCTATTATCTTCACTGATTTTATCTAAAAAATGGGTCTACAGAGATGCAATAGTACCTGGAGCTCCAAAATCTCCTTAGCAGAGTCTGCAATCACAACCCAGCAGATTCAATTGACTTATTCTAGAATACTTTTCTTGAATTAGTCAGAACAAAAAGGGGGGCTTCCTTGAGGAAATGAGAAAATTACGTGATTCAAAATGGATTTGAAAACTTTTAGGGGCCCAAATGGCTAATAAGAGTTTGCAAAGAGCCTACTCGAGCCCTAAACTTGATGAGTTTCAGTTCTGATCTATATATAACAAACTCATGTGTCTAAGACATTTTTTTTTCTGATGAGCTGTTGCAGGTCAATCACTGAGCCCAGCTTTTTAATAAGGTTCATACAGCAAAACCACATTGTTGCTTGTAACATAAGAATAATCAGGAACCAGAGATTTGACCCAAAAGTAATCCAAATGCAGGATGAGGTATTTAATTTAGTCTGAACAGTCTTTTGATAATTATCTTACTCTTTTGGCTCTGTGAGTGAGAGATACAAGAGACCAAAATGCCAGCATATACTTCAACTGGAATTTAATATTTTTTATCTAATTCTTAAACATATATAAATCTTACAGGAGTGTTCTTTACAATTATTATATTGTCATATAAAGTTGCATATTCATGCAAACAATATTTCACCCAAGGAATTACGTTAAAATGTTTTCAAAATACTATTTTATATTACCTAAATCTGGAAATCACCAAGTATAATGTTTAATTTCATCACAATGAATTTGAGTCATCTGAACAAATCCAAGATAAAACTATATATATTTTTTCTCCTCCTCTAAGATAGGACTAACTTCTCTAACCTTCTGGGATACACACAAAGCAGTTTGATGTAGTGAGAAGTACTCTGGACTAGAGAGAAATTGCCTTGGTCTTGCCCCTGCCCCTGACTATTGTGTGACTGTGGGTAAATAATTCACCTCTGAGGTCCTTATTGGCTTTATTTTCAAAATAAGGAGTTGAATAGGATTACATTTTAGCTTTCTTTCATTTCTGTTTATTTTAACTAAAGGGGGTTTCAAATATTATGATTTCTTTAGAAAGGGATGCTAATGTTTTGGGTTTAACAAAAGATAAATTCAGGCTTAATTTGGTGGATTTAAGATAACAGGGTGTGAAACCAGATGGCCTAGGATTAAATCCAGATCTGCCACTTAACAGCTGGGTGGTTTGGGCCAGCGGCTGTACGGTTAGTGATAATGTCTACCCTGTGAGGTGAGGAGAGAGTTATATGAATTAACACATGTAAAGAACTTAGAATATTGATGGGTTTATCTTCAAGAGCTCCACCAATGTTAACTCTTATTCTACTGAATGTTCAGGAGTAAATGAAGCCAGATTAAAAACAGGTGTTGGAGACCTGTTTCCTGGATGACTTTCTTACTGCAAATGATCCTTATGTCCTGAGGGAGTAAGCATATCTAAAATTGAAAAAATTTGCCCGGCTGGTGTGGCTCAGTGGTTGAGTGTCGACCCATGCACCAAGAGGTCATCTGTTCGATTCCCAGTCAGGGCACATGCCCAGGTTGTGGGCCCAATCCCCAGTTGGGGCATGTAGGAGGTGGCCAATCGATGTTCTCTCGAATTAATGTTTCTATCTCTCTCTCCCTCTCCCTTCCTTTCTCTCTAAAATAAATGGAAAAAAAAAAACTTAAAAAAATAAAATAAAATTGAAAAAATTCATAAACATTGCATGTTCAGTCAGGCCTTTTTAAAATTCCTGCTACCAGATGGTTCTATTTCTTTCCTTCTTTGTAAAATTCTAGAATTGTTTTTACACTTGCCACTGTACAGGCTTATTAATAAACTCAAGAAAAACCCACGAGCATCAAAATGTTAGATGTATATATAATATTAGTTTTATAAACAAGGATGATTTTCATATATAGAGAACATTATTCTTGTAGTCAGCTTATTAATGTTTTGAATAACATTAAAATAATAATTGGTTTGTTATTGATTTACTCTTATTAGAAAGTGATAATGGCATCATAAATAGCAAGCTATAAATTTAATCATGGAAAGTAGAGAAATTTGGTATAAATGTATCTATGAACTAGTAAATTATATGTAAAGACATCAAATAACATTTCTAGAATGGAAATAAAAGTTCATTATAATCTTTAAGGAGAGTTTATCTGAAATAGAATGCTTAGTCACTCTTTCTACTTCCCCATCCCAAATGGAATATTTGGAAATTGTATATGTGAAATTATATGTGAATCAGTACATGAATTTTAGCCTCACTCTATGGGTGATAAGGAAATCAAAGGAAGTTCATAGTTCTAAGGTCACTTGGAAAAAACTTGGCAAATAAATAAAGACCCAAGCTTAGGGCACCCCAATCCCTTCCCAATTCCTAGAACTTTCTCCTCAAAATCAATTCCTTGAACTGCACTCTGGGTTCATATTAGGGATATAGAGATAGTGTCCACTGAAGACTCAAATTCTACCTTTCTTAAAACATTATGGCCCAAGTGAGGCCCAAGTGGTGGAGGCTGACAAGGCACTTCTTAGAAACGAATCATTGGAAAGCCTGGTGTCAAAGTGATCAGGTCTTTGTCACAAGTCCAGGCTGAAGTTGTCTCTGGACAAGGTAATAATAAAGTCACCATGTTAGGCTAGTTACATGAAATTCTCTATTTGAGGCTTTTGGAAGTTTTATCCCAAACCACAATATGACCATGAGACTTTATCCTAAATAAAATTTAAACATGGAAACAGAGGAAAGAGATGAGAACTAAAGGTCATCAAAATATCAGATATCAGGCTACAAAGTACACATTCATTTTATTATATCTTAACGTTGGCTCGAGGAAAACAGGGGCACAAAGAGAGAAAGAAGAAAGAGACCTGTGTTTATATATCTATTCCCAGTGCTCTACACTGCATTTCCTTATCTGTCTTAGCCATCCTTGTCTGTTTCCAAAAATATGTGCTTTTTATATCCAAAATCCACCTACTTCTGTAGATTATGAAAAGCTGGGAATCAGAGTGGATCTCACCAGAGGAACTTGCCTGTGGGTGATATTCCCAGATAGATACTGAACCACGGGGGCAGCATTCTTTTTGAGGTCACTTGCCACAATATAGTCTTGCTGTATCTCCAGTTCCTAGAAGAGTCCATGATAAAATGCTCAATCTATTCATTGAAACAACATAATTTTCTCCAACCCCTTTACAGGCCTCCGAGGTGCCAAGTTTATCTGCTTTCAAGATCGCCAGTGGCACAGTGAATGCTTTAACTGTGGGAAGTGCTCCGTCTCCTTGGTGGGGGAAGGCTTCCTGACTCAGAACAAGGAAATCTTCTGCCGCAAATGTGGCTCCGGGGTGGAGACTGACATCTAGAAGGAGACGGTCCTTCCGTACCTGAAATCCACCTTGCTTTTGTTCTCACTAAATCCAGCACTTGGTTGAAGTCGTATTTCTGACTTAAGTTTTAGAAAATATTAATGTAGCATTCATAGCAGAAGGGTTTTTGCACACATTCTGATTGAACTGTATTGTCAGAGCTCAACAAAAGCACAGTCTAACAGAAATGAATATATACTAAATCACAAAGGCACCTCTTCTTGAAAAATACTGCACTCTGCGGTTAGAAACATAGGAAAATGTCTCTTCATTGTAATCAAGTATATGACCTGTATACATAAAAGTCATGGGTGTTATTACTGCAGACAGATGTTCAAAACCAGAGTAAAACGGAAATTAAGAGATCAAGTTAAAAGGCAAATGTAAGACTAATATGTGAATTCCTAGCAAGCTAGTTATATATAACATGATACGAATAGAACAATAGTATCGGGGAAAACTGGTCAGCAATCATCACATTTAAGAATTCCATCATTATAACATTCTTCTATTACTCACACAAACTGACTTTGAAAAACAAAACTGCAGTTTGCCCTCATCCATACTGCTTCCACAGCTAGTGGTTCCCATGTTTAATACCTGGGGGCAATCAAAACATAGGTGTCAACACGTTTTGTATTAAATGTCTTTTCAAAGCCCATATAATTTTTCTAAAGACTTACAGATTTCATGAAAGAAAATGTCTATTCTTTCAAATGAGCTAACCAGGAAAATCATTGTTCCCAAAGGCAAACCTTTAAAATAAATAGATCATTAAATCATCACTTGTGGAAATGAGTTCTAGGGAAAGGATTGAGTGTTGGGACATGACTTTCATCTAGATATCTAAAGGCGTAATAGAATGCACAATTAGCTCGGAGCCTCATGCATTCTGACTTCTAAAATTACATAGATGATAAATGGAAAGACATAAAAGTGGGCTTTAAAGAACTCTAGTAATAACAAAAACTGAACAAGAATAATCCACTGCTGGTAATTCAGGACCTGGGAAGTAGTGGAGTGCAGCAATGGGGGCTATAGCTAAGCCCTCCTCCCTCGCTACCACCTCTCCCATGCCAACCGTGCCCCAGAGCTTTAATCTCCTGCATGACCCAGAGGTGCGCTCTCAACCCTAAGCAGCCATTCTACAAACAAGTCCATTCTTATTGGTCATAAGAGAAATAACAGCCTTAGTAAAAAGTCTAGCTGCTTCTGGACAATATTTCCTACCTTGTGTGAGACAAACGGAAAGCAACCTCTGCTCTCGACGGTCAATTATCACCCTTTTAAGTGCACTTGAGTAAGATAGGGGGAAGTCAGGAGAAGAAACCCACATAGATAAAACATTTTTATGTATTTACTCTCAGATTATTACAGAGTATTAAAGTTTCTGATTGAAACCTAATTATATGCTGTGGCTGATTACCATGATTAAAATAACATCACAGGAGATTCAATTAAAATTGTTATGGAAACACAATTTTTGAAAAGTTTAAAATGCAAAGACATTTGGAGATGCTAACAATTTAGAGAGACTAATGAAAGGTCAGGCTGCATAGGCTATTTGAAAGTAATAATTGTCTTCTTCTGTATTAACAATGCCAAGATATTGTCTTACATTCACTTTATAAAATGTAGGGTAAACTATCAATTCCTTTTTTCCTCATTTGTTTGAAATGTTACATAACAGATAGGGAACTAAATATGTCAATTGTTCTATGATCTAGAAAATAATAGTGCATTACATACTTTGAAAATCAAGCCATTCCAAGTCTGGATAGATATACAACATGTAACATTGTCTCAGCTAACCAATTATATATAAACATACAAAGTGCAATGTTTTCTTAGCTAAACTATTGGTACTCTTCAGGCATTTTGTGTGCATGGGGTGTGAGAGCGGGTGATCCGGCTTGCATTCCATCTGTACAATTAAAATTCTCAGAATCATTGCTGAGGTAGAGATGTTATTCTTTATACATATACTTAAGTATATATAAACTTCTGCATATAAATAATTCCATATTTAGAACGTAGCTTGCTCATCAAACATGTTTTAATCATGTCTGTGCACAAAGTTAGAGTTTGAGCTGCTGTGGTTCTGGGATGAGGGGAGGAGAGGTCTCGTTATGAAAATGTGGGAATGACAGATATAAAGCTCCTTCTCTACAGCTTATAAAAAGTGTCACTGTAGACACAACACACATATGCAAAACAATTCAGGAAGAAGACCTCGTTAGATTGATGTAGATACAACAAAAAAAGTAAAAAAGGTATACTAGGACTGCTTTCGGGTCAGTAAAGATGGAGTTGGCTGCCTCGGGAGCAGTGGGCTCCCAGTGATTCAGAGTGACATCTGCACAGGCAGGAAGCAGTTAGAAGCAAATCCCATGCTAACAACAACCAGATGGCTTGGAAGTAACAGAGAAACTGCACCAAAGAGCACGAAGAAGTGAGATTGCTAAATGAGAAATGGTCAAATGAAAGGAGAATATTAACTCGTGGGATAAAAGGTTTATATTTGATATAACACGCAATAGAGAGTTACTAGCTATTCTCAAATAGAGGAGAAAAAGTATCACCACAGTGTCTGAGAAAGATCGTGCTAACCATTCTGTGTGGCCTGGAACCGGAGGATGAGGTCCAAAGGCGAGGCCGCTTAGTACAGTAATACATGTTAGTGGCAATAGACGTTAAAAGAGAAGATCAATAAGTAATGTGGGCCAAGAGCTACATCTGTATAAATAAATATTCAAGACAACACATCAAAATATTTTATTGTCATGTTGAGTTTAAAGATGACAAAAGTTGCAGAAAAGAATCTCCACTTCCATGATAACAGGTAGGGTGCCTGAGGGTTCAGTTTTCACTTAACCAGTGGACATTGGAACAATCAAGGTCCATTGGTTAAATGAAGTGTGATGGTGCTCCCATCATGAGTTGAAAACTTACAATAGTCACTATAACTGAAAAAAAAAAAAGACCTCTGTTGTACATTCGAGTAAAATTTGTGGTGACTTTTAATCACATTTGTGATGGGCTTGGTTAAAAATCACCATGAAATTTAGTACCATGAATGAAAAATCAACCTAAAAATATGTCTGATGTTAGTGATATCATTTTTTAATCTAAAGAAAAAATACTTTTTTAGTCTACCTGGCATAATGATAATAATCCATATTTTAAGTAAGAAAATGATTGTTACAGTGTGTTTTAGATATATTTAATTGAGCATGTAAATTATTCTCAAATACATTTATAAATAGATGTTTTTATTGCAATAATACAGTTTTTACTTATTTTACAAATTGTAGTTTTCAGACATTTTTATGCTAAATAAATTTGCATAGTACATATTTCTCAAATTGGTTTAGATCTTTATTTTATTACATTAACAGTGTAGTAAACAGAATAGGTATGGAATAACTCCATAGTGTTTTTCTTTCTGTTACATAAGGGAGCACGATGACTTTTTTTTAATACTCTCCCAAGGACATTTTGCATTTATCTTCAGATAGAGCAGGAGGGAGAAAGGTAGGAAGAGGGAGAGAAACATTGACGTGAGAGAGACACATTGAATGGTTGCCACCCACACGACCCCAACAGGGGCTGGGGACAAACTGCAACCAAGGTACACGTCCTTAGCAGAAACTGAACCCAGGACTCTCTGGTCCGTGGGCCGATGTTCTAGACGCTGAACCAAACCGGCCAGGGCATGACTTTTATCTTCTTGTTTCATCTGTTCAGATACATTTCAAGGCATTAATTTTAAAAATGACATAAGTTCTGTCTGACCCAAACAGTAACAATGCCTGTCCTGTGAACCATATTTGAGACCATTCTTACAGTGATCGACTTTTTAAATATTCTAAACTAAGAAGAATTATTTTATTTCTAGTGATCATTTCTATGATCCTAAATATATTACATCACAAGTAGCTCCCTTCAATTGAATTTTCCTGTTTTGACTGGAATAGTCTTTGCTAATTTCTTATTATTTCTACTTTGGAAGAATTGTTAAGACTTCTATTTATTTTATCTAAAGTAAAATTTATGGCCCTGGCCAGTTTGACTCAGCAGTTAGAGCATCGGCCTGTGGACAAGAGAGTCCTGAGTTCGGTTCCTGCAAAGGGCACATACCTCAATTGCAGTTTGTTCCCGGCCCTGGTTGGGGTCGTGTGGGTGGCGACCACTCAATGTGTCTCTCTCACATTGATGTTTCTCTCTCTCTCTCTCTTCATCCCTCTCTCCCTCTCACTATATCTGAAGATAAGTGCAAAAATTAAAAAATAAAGTAAAATTTACGTCTGTAACACAAGTCTTCATGAAACTGGAGCTAATCCACACTCGTTAGGTTCGCTTCAGAGTTGCAAGAGATTATGAATTCACTGAATGTCAGAACATGTTTCACGAAAAAATATTTGGAAGAACACATCTTACCAAACATTTCTAGTTCATTTTAAACATCACATGGCTTTGATGTATAATGAAATTCTAATGGGTACTCAAAAGGTAAACTTTTTGTCTTGGAATTATGTTTCTTCAATGAAAGAGTCAGAAAAATCAATAGAAATTATACTTGCTAAGAGATTACTTTTATCCTGGACCTCTTCCTTCAGAAGCATCAGACCTTTAGATCATTATTCTACCAGAAACATTTCAAGAGTCACTTGGAATAACTGTTAGAAAATATTTGAGGAACTTGGATATCCTCTGTCCAGGAAGAGATAAAGATCTATCGAGCCTTGGGGAAAATGTCGTAAAATAGATTGACCCTACAACTTCTCCAAAGTTAATTGGATTTTGTTATCCCAATATAGTAAAGGACACCAAAAAGAAAAAAACTCCAAGATCCTTCATTTAAACCATCAAATTCAAGAGAACTTAAAAAATGAGCCCATCCACTCAGTCACCCATGTGGCTTCCTACTTGTTCTTAAAATTGCATCATCCCAAGAGAATTAGAGAAGTTCTTTTTCAGAACTCTGAACAGTCTGAATTTTCCCAGATGACTAGCTTTAGGACCAGATATCTTGTTAAAATGGGGCTGGGGAAATATTTCTCAAGCGGGCAATGGAAAAGAAGGAGAAAGAAACAGAAGAGATTCATGCTCAAGTCTGAGTCTATAAAAGAAATAATAGGATTTATGTGTATTTGGAAGGAGTGGATTATATATCACTGTGGTTGAGAAAGGAACAGCTCACTGTGATAGAATTATGATCCATGTCACAGAGGAGCAGGGAGTATTTGGGTCAAATATTTTCCCACGAATGGTAATAAACTTATGAAGTAGATGTCCATAAAGGGTTCTCTGAATGAGAAACAATGATGAGCTCAACAGACATCCATTTAATGACTCAAGCAGTGACATTGAAGGCTTATTCCCACCACACCCCAAAACAAGATCAGTTTAATATTTATGGAAGTCCACACACTGAATCCCAAAGGCTCATTGTTTATACAAAGGACAGCCTACCCTTGATTGGTCTCTGAAGCATCATTTATGAAGCTGTTTATCTAAGAATTCTAACCCAAGCTTTTAAACAGGAAATAAACTGAAGAAGGATAGATAAAGAAAAAAATGGATGACAAAAGAGTAGTGATAAGCCCTGGCTGGATAGCTCAGTTGGTTACAGCATCATCCCAAAATGCCAAAGTTGCTGGTTTGGTTCCTGGTCAGAGCACATTCATGAATCAACCAAAGAATGCATAAAGAGGTGGAACAACAGTTGATGTTTCTCTCTCTCTCCCCCTTCCTCTTTCTCTAAAATCAATATATATTTTTTTTAATTAGAAAAAGGAGTGATGGTAAAAAAAAAAAAAAAAGTTCACATTTCTGAAAAAATAGAAACAAATTTATTTATTTATTTATTTATTTTGGTACGTGCCCCTAGTGGGAACCAAACCTGGGACTCTCTGGTCCACAGGCCAGCGCTCCAACCGCTGAGCCAAACTGGCCAGGGCAACAAATTAATTTTTAAAAACATTTTTTTTTGTATAATATTTTTTTCCCCAAAACTACAAGGTTATTCAAAGAAAGCAAAATAAAAAACTGAAGAAAACAATTTGGTAAAATTCTGGATTTAGGAACTATAATTTGGTATCTGTCACCCCCCCCCCCCCCCCAGGGAAATTCCTTTTTCAGATGCCACCAATGGATATGTAGTCACCAAAGTCAGTACTCTTCAACTTTCCATGCTGCAGTGAGGTATTTTGCTATGGTTGGCCTTCCCTTGTTCGTTCAAAATCTGACTGTAGTAATCATTTCACTATGGATACCTATAGCAAAAGATCATGTTGTGTACCTTAAATATATACAATTTTTACTTTTAAAAATAAAATATTTTAAAAATGAAAAGTAACAAAACACAGGCAGTTGTCATCAGGTGGTGTTCAGAACAATCTTAGAAACAGATTCTCTCAAATAGTAATGATGTTCAATATTTTCCTTATGTTTACAAAAAATTTTTATGTTCAATACATTTCGCTCATATTTTCATACACTGCTAGGTAAAATATTTCTGGAAGGCAATTTGAGAGCCTTAATTTTTTTTCATACACTTTGACCAAGAAAATATAATTTCTGAGAATTTATACTGGGAAAATCATTGATGAGCCATACAAATATTTCAGTACTGGAATGTTTACTGCTGTATTGCCTCTTTTTTTTTTTTTAAGCCCCAAACAAGAGATTAACTTTAAGGTCCAAAATAAAAGAGTAAATTAATTCTAGTACCTACTTACAATAAAATACTTTAAAAGCAGCTATTAAAAAATTTTAAGACTACTTAATGATATGAAAAAAGGTAAATGATATAAGGTTAAGTGGAAATACAATTTTATAAAACAATATATATGATATTATCCAGTGTGGTTAAATTTATTACAATAATTTCTGTGAAGAAAATCTCTACAAAATAATACAATATAACATTGGCTAAACAAAAAATGTTTCTCCCAGTGGCATCCTAACACCAGTCTCTGATGTCTCCTACAGCTCACTGGTATACCATTCTTGACCTATTTCTTTGAAACAGATATTCCTAAGTATTCTCTCCTCAAGTTTCTTGCTTTATATTTTCTCTGCCAGAAACTTCATCTAGGTTCATGATTTTAGCTGCCTTGTCTATGAGGCTGAGCCCAAATCTCTGTGTTTCTCCCTTAATTTCTTTTCTGAGCTCCAGACTCAAGTTTCTCTCTGCCCTCTGGACAATTGCAATTCAGTATGATGAGGACAGCTCACAACAACTTTATTATTTTTCCTACGGATTCCACTTACCTTCTCACGTTCCTCATCTTAGTTAATGTATTATCTGAACAGAGCCTTTAGAATTTATGTCCCAGGCACATAAAAAGATGCTCAACACCATTAGTTGTTAGGAAAATGCAAATTAAAACCACAACAAGATAGAATTTCACACCAACTGGAATGGCTATAATATGCAAGGCAAGCAATAACGGGTGCTGTTAGAGGAACAGTGACCCTCGTAAATTGCTGGTATGGGGTTAAAAAACAGTTTGGCAGTTTCTCAAAAACTTAAATATTTTGTTGTTAGCATTTCTACTCCTAGGTATCTACCCAAGCAAAATGAAAAATGTATGTCCACATAAATATTCATGTCAACATTATTCATAATCGCCAAAAAGTGAGCAACCCAAATATTTAATTGATGAATAGCTAAAACATAGTATAGCCATCCAATGGAATATGATTTGATCATACAAGAGAACAAAGTACTTCTTTGTGTCACAACATGAATGAACTTTAAAAGCATGCTAAGTGAGAAAAGCCAGACAAAAAAAAGGCCACATCCTGTATATAAACATTTATATGAAATGCTGATGAGAGACAAATTTATAGACGTAGAAAGACTTGTGGCTTCCTGCGGCTGGGAGTGGAAATGGGGATTCACAGTAAATGGGCATGAGGACTCTTTATAGAGGGGGATGAAAATATCCTAAAACTGATTGATGGGGATAGTTGCACGACCACGTGAAATTACTAAAAATCATTGAATTGTGAATTTGAAATTAGTGAGTTACATGATATGTAAAGTGCATCTTAAAGTTCTGTTTTATTTATTTTATTTATTTTAATATTTTTTCTTTATTGATTCTAGAGAGAGAGAAAGGGAGAAGGAGAAGGAGAGAGATAGAAACATCAATGAGAGAACATCGATTGGCCGCCTTCCTCATGCACCCAACTGGGGATTTGGCCCACAACCTGGGCATGTGCCCTGACCGGGAATCAGACCCACAACCTCCTGGTGCATGGGTCAATGGTCAACCAGTGAGCAACACCGGCCAGGCTAAAGTTGTTTTTTAAATAAAATCTGTCTTGGCTCCTCCTTCTCCCCAACCCGTTATATCTAAATCCTATTCTAAATACCATAATTTAAAAATTTTGCCTTGTAAGTTTTTGTTTCCCAAAAATACCATTCCTTTTTACTCTTCTGTAACTAGGATTCTCCTCTTACCTGCCTGCTTAACTTTTAATCAACCCCTAAAGCCCAGATCAAAGTTACCTTCTGTAAAATCTTCACTAATATCCCTAAAAAAAAAAAAAAAAACACAAGTTGATCATTGTCTTCAAGTTCTTTTACAATTCTATGAGCAGTTTAAATAACTTGATTTAGATTACAGTTAGGAATGAGAGGCGATCTAATGAAAAGATGACAGTATTTGGAGCCAGAAAGTCTGGGTTCATTTCCAAGGTGTGCCCCTTCCTTGGTAGTATGACATTTGGTAGTGACTAAACCATCTGAGCCTCAGTTTTCCAAACTTTAACTGTAGTCTATAATATAAATTTCCAAAAGCTGCTGTGAATAGTAAATGAAATAAAAACCATTTGCCTCACATCTACTTAGAACATAGCTAATCTATTTAAAATTTATTAAATGTCAATTACCTTCACCTTTCTTCCCTCCCCTGCTCAACTCCTAGATCGCGTACCTATTCATCTTTTATAAATCCAACTCCTACCAAAATGTCTGGCATTTGGTAGACAACCAATAAATACTTGCTTAATTAAATTCTAGTTGTGAAAGTATTATTACTATAATAATATTCTCCCTGTGTGGTTTGTCAGTAACCATGGTAAATAAGTAAATCCCTCTGCTACTCACCTTGATCATGTATGTAACACAGAATTGCCCGTGGAAGAAGCAGCTAGACTGTAACTAAACACCTGCAACTTCAAGCATCTGCTTCACATTTTTTAATTTAATATCACTGTTTCCTCTATCCATAGACTACTAATCCGTAGAGTGTGTTTCTCTCAACCAGCACTTACATGGGTGTCTGGAGACATTTAATTTTCAGGTTCTCCGGGGAATAACTGCCTAAATGGAAGTCTCTCCTCCTGGGTCACCAAAGCAGATGTTTGTATGCACTCATAGCTCTTAGGTTAAATCAGACCATCTCAAATACGCTTGCCAAATTTGGAGTCAATCTGTCCTACAAATGTTGTATTCTGTACTCACAGACAGTTAGAAATGTAATTGTAACTTACTTTGCTTAAACTGCAAAATGCATCCCCCCTGTCTCTCAGAAATGCAGACACTTTTCCTTTAACCTATTGCTGAGTGTGTGAGTAGCTCTTGGCATTTTGAATTCTCTTATCATACCCAAACAGCATGCAGGGCCGCCTCTGTCCTCCCAGGGTACAGCGTTCTCCTTCCTTCTTATCAAGCTTCCCCTTTTCTTCACAATTTCACCTCTCCTATTTCAATGTTCTCTTTCTCTTAATTTGCATTAATACCCTCTGGACATAAATCCAAACTATTCTCATAATTACTTGAGATGGAATTCCAGAAAGTAAACATTTAGGCACATTTTAAAAAAAAATCTATATTGCCTGGTCCTTAACCAGCACCCTCAATTCTGCTGCCTGATGCCTCTGTATGAACTCTGTGAGGCTTCTCAGGATAGGGTGATAAAAGCCTACAGCTGGCATATGTTCAGAGGCAGGTCCTGAGATTGGGGGAAAGTAAAAGGCCCTGGGTATTGAAACTTTAGTCTAATCCACATTTTAGGTTTTCCACGGAATCTCTCTTTATCCCTCATAAGAGGTACGTTTCTAACTGCTGAAATGAAGCCTTTGCAAGTTGATGAGAATAAAAGCAAAACATACAATTATTTTGATTCCTAAATGCAAAATGTGGACCTTTGATTTGTGGTGTCTTTTCTTTTTCTTTAATTGTTAAAACATTTTCAAATTTTAGTTTTCAATTACATTTGGCATCCAATATTATATCAGTATCAGATGTACAACATAGTGATTAGACATGTATATACCTTACAAAGTGATCATTTCTGCCACCATACATAGTTATTACCCATCTGCCACCATACATAGTGATTATAATATTATTGACAATATTCCATATGCTGTACTTTACATTCCCATGACTATTGGTTCATTTTCTAATGTGAAACAATTGTTGAAAAATTCTCAGCTAATGATCTTATTTGTGAATAACTGCCAAACTTAAGGAGGGAGCAACCTCTCCTCTTAATACATCTGACTCTAAATGCAGGTAGTGTGGGTGACTCTGTTCTATTCTTCACATTCCCTAGCAGCAGCCTCGCCTGGTCAGTGTGGCTCAGAGGTTAGACCGTTGGCTCTTGCACCAAAGGGTCCTGGGTTCGATTCCCAGTCTAGTTTCCATCCCCAGCCCTGATCAGGCTGGGTACAGGAGGCAACCAACGGATGTGTCTCTCAAACATCGATGTCTCTCTCTCTCTCCCCTCCCTCCCTCCCTCCTACTCTCTCTAAAAATCAATTGAAAAATATCCTTGGATGAGGATGAACAAAAAACAAAACAAAATAAAATGTAAAATACTCAGCCTCCAGGATTGAGAGCTCACCATGTCCCCAGTAATGTAAGAACTAGTATTTGTCCTTGTTTTCCACACCAATCTAATAAAGTGGTATGTTTAATTATCCCATTATGGTAAGGAGGAAATTGAGATTTAAAGAGCTAACATGATTGCTTTGAGTCATCACCACACATCGCTCTGGGTCTGACCCTGGAGTCTGTGCTGCTGGTTCTGCTACTACGCTGGGTGCACTGTGCTTCCTGTCGGCGCAGCGAGCCCAGCTCACATGCCCCCATGCCCACTGCCTGCTGGGACCAAACCTCTGGCCGTGTGGATGCTTTAGGTCTGTTTTCTCCTTCTCACTCTCACAGTGTAAGGCTTCATTCTCTCTCACCTGGACTCTTCAGCTTGCCTTCTTTGAAATATGTTTCTATGCCTCCAAGGCCTCTTGATTAGTAAGGATAAAAAAATAAATAAATAAAAAATAAGTCAGTAAATCAACAAAAATGAAAGAGTACATTGGAGACATAGTTTGTCATCTTAATAACACAAAAACTTTTCCTGTCAGGAGCAGGAAGGCTTAGAAGTTGGTTCTCTAAAAATAAAGACATGGTTTATTCTTCGAATTCTCCACTAGATGGCAGAAAATTGTTGCTGTCCAAAGGAACCTTGCAGGATTAGCCCAGGTTCTTCTCTAAGCTTCAGATTTATGCAAATTGCTTTCACCTCAACCCCTAGCAATGTTGGCCTTTTCACACATGGCATTTTGAAGCGAATGACTATTTTTAAGCTGGGAAAGAAAAAGCAGAGGTTTTCACAGGAATAAATATTAGGTATGAGCATGCTAATTATGTGTTTGTGTTGCTTTGGCATAGTAGGAACAGATGTACCGACATGTAGGGAGGAGGGTTGAGAGGAAAGAATGTTCCATCCAGATATCAAATAGTATAGAACAGAGTTTGGTAACTTTCAGGTCACAGTTCTCATTCCTGGCTGCACATTAGACTCACTGGGGGCCTCCCCCAAACCCCAGTTCTCTAATGGTAGAGCCTGGACATCAGTATTTCTTCAGACCTACTCTACTGTACACTAAAAGGATTAGACTAGGCCTTCTAGTCCTTTGCCCAGCACCAGCATTCTAGGATTGAACTCTAACCGCTGATCTATTACCATAGCCACATGAGTGAAAGATCCTTTATGAGTATTAGTTAATCCAAAACACCATGACAAAACTGAGGGAAAGTGTGACACAGAAAGGTTTCCCAACTTGCCCAAGGCCACACAGTAAGAGGGAAAGTTGACACAACCCACCAGGCTGGCTCCAGAGACTGAACATATATCATTATGCCATCATTCCCTCATTGACAGTTGATTAATGAAAGAACTACATCCATCTCCCTGTCTAATTTTCTACCTACATCTAAAAATTTTCCTGCACTAACACTAATGATTTCTACATTGTTATTTGAGTCATTGCTACCAGCCGGGTTGGAAAATCAGCATAGCATATTCTGGGAACTGAGCTATGGCAAAGGCCAATATTTAAAAAAAAAAAAAAAAAAAGTCAGTACATTTGGGAGTGCTGCTGTTTTTCTGGGTAAAATTGTAATTGAATTCAGTAATTTTGCAAAGGACAAGCATTTGAAATGCACTTACTGGAGTTTTCAGGACAACTCTAATTGAGTAAACCGATTATAAACATCAATTGACATGGGCTTGACTCCAGGGCTCACAGAGACTAATAAAAACCGCATTCTGTCCACACTCTGTCCTCTCTTTTTAGAACTTCATTTATTTTTTTCTGGCATCTGAACATGTAGGCCTCCTAACCCAGCAGGGAGGGCTTCCTTAGAAACCCAGGCGGATGTGGTCTAGAGTCTTCCACACACAGCAGATCCAGCTGAATTCCCCGGGGCTTCTCTTTGAAAAGTGATTAATACTTTTTATCAGCATGCTTGCTAAGTAAAGACCTGGAAGACAGAGCACAGGGCTGAGCAGGAAGGACAGCTGAGATGAACTTCTGGAGGATTTGTCTCTGAGGAGAGTAATCATGTTCACAAGAAAGTGCTGCCTCTCAGAGTGATCATTACATATATTTTTAAACTTTTTATGATGGGAAACATATGCAAAAGTAGAGTATCATAAACACTCATTACCCAAATTCAACAATTATTAATTCCTGGCCAACCTTTTAGCTATGCATCTACCTATCCCTTCCCCTCACACATGGATTATTTTGAAACAAATCCCAGATGCCATTCATCTTTAAATATGTAGTATGAATCCCTAAAAGGGGGAGGAGTCTTTTTAAAGAAAATCTGACCATTATATAATATTTAAAGTACTAGTTACATTTTTAGAGCCCATTTTACCTAGATCCCACTCATCATTGAATGCCCTGGCCCTGAGAAGAGTGATTGGTTAGTATTGAGGAATTAAATTTTTATTTCCAGGAAGTAGTTTATCAGGCACCTTTTAAACAAGAAAAATATTGCCCTGGCCAGTTTGGCTCAGCGGTTGGAGCGTCGGCCTGCAGACCAGAGAGTCCCGGGTTCGGTCCCCGCTAGGGGCACGTACCAAATAAATAAATACATAAATAAATAAATAAATAAACAAACAAACAAGGAAAATATTAAGGGCCTCAGTACTGCACCAAAGTTTACCTGTTTTTCCTCTAGCACTTTGTCCAGACATTAGATTATGTTTGGTTCTTGTCAAATAGTTGTAATCTCTTAAGTAATCATTTACTTTAGAAAAAATTGTTTCTTTTTTTAATTTAATTTTTTTCCATCACCATTTATCCCCCATACGCTCTTCCACTCCCACTCCCGCAATCACCACACTGTTGTCCGTGTCCATGAATCATCTCTCTCTTTTTTATTTTTTTGTGAATCCCTCCACTCCTACCCAACACCCCCACACACCAGAGCTGTCTGCCTGCTCTCTATGAATCTGTCTCTATTTTGCTTATTAGTTCAGTTTGTTCATTGAATCCCACGTATGAGTGAAATCATAAGGTACTTTTCTTTCTCTGACCAGCTAATTTCACTTAGCATAATGCTCTCCAGGTCCATCCATGCTGTTGTAAAGGGTAAAATTTTCTTTCTTTTTGTGGGTAAGTAGTATTCCACTGTGCAAATGTACCACAGTTGATTTTATACACTTATTCACTGATGAAAACGGGCTGTTTCCCAATCTTGGTTATGGTAAATGAAGTTTCAATGAACATAAGGGTGCATATATTCTTTCAAGTTAGTGTTTCAGGTTTCTTCGGATAAATTTCCAGAAATGGAATCACTGGGTTATAACTTAGCTCCATTTTTAATTTTTTGAGGTGAGTTCATGCAGCCACTGTGGAAAGTAGTATGAAGTTACCTAGAAAAAACTTTCTTTGTTTTGTCAGTAGTATAAGTTGTGTGAAATACTGGAATATGGTGATTTAACAAACCACAAAAGTCTACTCTGCGTCTCAAAACTGAGGATTGGGTGATCATTTTTAAGCGGTGGAGAGACTTCTACTGTGACCAGACAGTTCAGTGAAGTGGGGCTGACTTTGTAAGAAGGTCTCTCAACAAGGGATGATTTTGACAACAGCCCTTTGGACTCAGACTTTCTCCCTTGAAGACAACTGGATTAACATGTTTATCCATTGTTTTGCCCAGATTTTTGGGTGAAAAAAACTATGTCATGTTATTTTAATTTGCCTTTTTTTAATTTTAAAAGAAATTTAGCATTAATTTTTTTTTTTTCAGCACCATTTGTACTTTTTTTGTGAAGTGATTACTCATATCCTTTAAAGAACATTGTATCAGTTATCTGGGCTTTACACTAATTTCTTTATAAGTTAGAGGCAAGGTATGATTTAAAAACATTAAAAATTCATCTTTTTTTTTTTTTTTCCTTTATTGATTTTAGAGAGAGGAAGGGAGAAGGAAAGAGATAGAAACATCAATGAGAGAAACATCAATTGGCCGCCTCCTACATGTCCCCAACTGGGGAACCAGGCCCACAACCTGGGCATGTGTCCTGACTGGGAATCAAACTGGCGACCTCTTGGTGCATCGGTTGATGGTCAACCACTGAGCCAAACCAGCTGGGCAAAAAAAATTTATCTGTTTTGAAATGTACCTTGATGTGTTTTGACAAATGCATTCACTCATATAGCCACCAGCACAATCAACATATAGGACATTTCCATCACCCAAAAAGCTCGCTTGGGCCTCCCTCAAGCATTCCCCAATAGCATCTACTCAACAAAAACCTTACTTAGAATGACTAGAGAGGTATTGTTTACTCACAGCCTACCTGTCACTTCCCTTTGGGTCCCGTGGGTATATAAGGCAGAAGGGGGAATAGCATAACTGTCTGTAGGCTTCGAGTATGAGCTGTTTGATGACAGGAAGCCTGGCTTTCCTGTTTTATATCTCATTTAGCATTTGCAAGTGTTTAACAGCTATTATCATCAATCAACACTTTCTTCTACCTTGAAAGTAGTCATCAGCTGGTCATACAAATGAGGAAATAATTGACTCACAGTCCATAATATAAGAACAATCCCTTACTTACCTGAAACTTTGTTCCTGACTAAAAAATTGTGAATAAACACTTAGATTCTGGTAAAGAAAAAAGGATGACGCAGTGGCACGGAGGCAAAGGCCCTCTGGTTGAAACTAGGGGGAGCAATGTGCCGTTGCACTGGGCGTGTTTATCATCCTCATACTGGAGCCGAAGCTGCAGAGCTGATGTGAAATCACTGGTCCGCGGCCAGCTTTGCAGGCAGAACAGGAAAGCCCTTATGCACCCACAGCCCAGAGTGGCAGCTTTCGCTTACTGCAACTTGACTTATTTTTTAGGTTGTCTGTATCAGTGTGGGAAGAATAGAAGCGTAGCATCTGGAGATAGATAGAGGTCATCTGAACTCATTTTCTATACACTACTGTAGGCAGCGTACATATACCGAACCTTTTGTACCAGTCATTCTGGCAAATAAATGGGAACCTGCCACATAGTGCTGTTTCCAGCACCAGCATCATTTCAAATAGATTCCTCTAAAATGGAAAGCAAACAAACAAAAAATGTTTTTCCATTAGAAGGATCTAAATATGATTAAAACTAGGTGCCCCTTGCAACCATATTTAAGGTGAAGTTCTATAGCGGTGTGGCGTTCACCACCTGAAGTAACAGCTTGCATAGTCAAGTACACCTCCCTCGTACAGAGAGTCAAGACTATTTTCTAAAATTATCACAGAACAAAACAAGGACTTAGAGTTTCCAGAGAAAATACTTCTCCAAGCAACAGAATCTCCTATTTGGGCTAGGCACAAAACTAACACGAGTCCTAAATGACCTGCTGAACTGATAACTGGTCCTATTTCAATGCCTTTCACCCCATAGGTTCCCTTCTTCACTCCCATCTATTTTCCTAAATTCAAGAAAGGCCTCATCAAAAAGGTACTACATATATGTTTTCTGTACTTCTGCTCTAAATTTGAAGTCCTTCTAAGCTCTAATTTTCCTCCAGGTAACTTTACTCTAGAAAAGTTTCACAATCAGTAGATTCCTTGTTCATTAGTCTCTGAACAAGCGCACACAGTTTTCTGGGTGCACTACCAATAAACCTTTCCCTGCCTCTCTTGGTCAGTGACAGTATGCGAAGCAATGGTAATCAGTAGGTTCACACTTTCGTGTATGCCCACAGTTCTAACTTGGGGCTTAGGTTTGTCGATTTCTGCACAGGAAGTAAGATCTAATTTTGAAAATACTACAATGTAGGATTTCCAAAAAGAGACTCACCAGAAGATATTCCAAGCAAAACAAACCTATTAAGAGTCCAAATAGCCCTGGCCAGTTTGGCTCAGGGTTTAGAGCATCGACCTGCGGTCCAGAGAGCCCGGGGTTCAGTTCCCGCTAAGGGTGCGTACCTCGGTTGCAGTTTGTCCCTGGCCCTGGTTGGGTTGTGCGGGTAGCAGCCACTTGATGTGTCCCTTTCACGTCGATGTTTCTCTCTCTCTCTCTCTCTCTCTGTCTCTGTCTCTGTCTCTCTCTCTCCCTCCCACTCTATCTGAACAAAAAATAGAAAAATGTCCTCAGGTGAGGATAAAAAAAAAAGAGTCCAAATAAGCCCTGGCTGGTGTCTCAGTGGTTAGAGCATCAGCACTGGCTCTGAAGGGTTGAAGGTTGGATTCCTGGTCAAGGACATAGGGTTAGGAACCTGGGTTGCAGGTTCGATCCCCAGCCCTGCTTGGTGTGCGTGCAGGAGGCAACCAATCGATGTCTCTCTCTCACATTGATGTTTCTCTTTCTATATATACATACTTCTCTCCCTCCCTTCCACTCTCTCTAAAAATCAATGGAAAAAATATCCTCAGGTGAGGATTAACAACAATAACAACAGAGAATTCAAATAAGTAATACTCAATGGACTAAACTATACAAAGGAAATGAGTCAATAGTTAATAATTAGGAGCAACTATTTACTACCATCACATATTTTAAGCCAGCCCTGTCCTCTCATTCTGTTCTACTTTGCGGTTAAGAGGGTACCTGAACAGAGAAAACAGGGAAGTCTTACAAAAGGTGAGACTAATGTGAATGTATCAGAACCTAAAATCTAAAAGAGAAAATCTTCTTACTAGACTAGCTTTAAAAGTATATATTGGGCCCTGGCCGGTTTGGCTCAGCGGTTAGAGCGTCGGCCTGCGGTCCTGAGAGACCCGGGTTCGGTTCCCGCTAAGGGCGTGTACCTCGGTTGCAGTTTGTCCCCGGCCCTGGTCGGTTGTGCGGGTGGCAGCCACTCGATGTGTCCCTTTCACATTGATGTTTCTCTCTCTCTCTGTTCCTCTCTCTCCCTCCCACTCTACCTGAACAAAAAAAAAAAAGTATATATTGGTAGACTGATATTAGTAGATTGTTTGAGAAGGTGTACACTAATTACAACAAAACTACCACTCTTCAAAGTCATTGATTAGTCATAATTGATTTTGTATATATTGTATAATCAAATTTCATGTCTTGAGAACGCATTTTTATTTTATTTTATTGAAGTATCATTGACAAATAAACTGTAAGATTTTTAAGTGCATATAATGCTTTGATACACACATACATTGTAAAGAGGCTCCTCCCCATAAAGTTATTTAACACATCCATCAGCTCATATAATAAAAATGAAATACTGAAACCTACTACATAAAAAAAATGAGTCTACCTGATATAAATAAATAAGTAAATAAATACATAATGGGGGTGAAAGAGTTATTTGCTGTAAAAGGAAAGAGAAAATCACCATTTCGTAACATCATAGTAATACTAATTAATTCAGGCAATAATTGTCAATGAATGCCCCACAAACAATTAATTACAGAGAGAAAAATAGGAAATTTACAGAGGAATACTTGGTAGATACCACCTTAACTGATGGCAAAAACTGTGATCATTAGTAATTCACTTAGTGATGGGACTAAGTAAACCTTTTTTTTTTTTTTTAATCATCCTCACCCGAGGACATTTTTCCATTTTTTGTTCAGATAGAGCGGGAGGGAGAGAGAGGAAGAGAGAGAGAGAGAAACATCGATGTGAAAGCGACACATCTAGTGGCTGCCACCCGCACAACCAACCAGGGCCGGGGACAAACTGCAACCGAGGTATGTGCCCTTAGCGGGAACCGAACCCGGGTCCCTCCAGACCGCAGGCCGATGCTCTAACCGCTGAGCCAAACCGGCCAGGGCAAGACTAAGTAAACCTTTTGCTACCTGCTATGACGCACCGAAAAAGATACACCATCATGTCTTTAGTATTCTTGCTAACAACATATGACCAATGATGAGTTAATATCAAACACATTCAAACTGCAGAACTTTCTGCCAAATAACTAGCCTGTGCTTTTTTAAACTGTGGAAATCAGGAACAGCAAAGGAGGATGGAGGAACAGTCCTGGGCTAGGGGCATGGTAACTAAATGCAATGCATGATCCTGGGTTGCACGTGCCTTGAACCCCGCAGGTCCGCATTTGTGCAGTTACTTACATACAAGTTTGCTTGAACCTGTAATAATATAATAAAAATATATGTATTATACTCACTTATACTCCTTGATTATAGAGCAATTTACCCAGTGTTTACAACAGGGCCCTTTCAAATAGACATTTAGCCAAATACATATATATATACACAACTTTTTTTTTAAGTCCTCAACCAAGGATATTTTTCCATTGATTTTTAGATAGAGTGGAAGGAGGAGGGGAGAGAGGGAGAAACATCAACGTGAGAAAGACATACCAATTGATTGCCTCTCAGGGCCGGGGATTGAATTTGTAATTTAGGTATATGCCCTTGACTGTGAATTGAACCCATGACCCTTCAGTCCACAGGCTGATGCTCAAACTGGCCAGGGCTATATCCACAACTTTTGAAGAATATATCAATTTCATAAAATGATAGATTCTGTAATGTAATGATTGATATCAGTCATATAACATTTATAAACATATGACTGAAAATACCAATCAGAATAACAGTACTTTGCTGAGTTTCTCAAATAAGATGAAAATTTCTTAGCCATAAGCAGTCTCCATAATTGATGATTTTTTTTCATATCTTAGTTGCCCCAAATTATCACACAAATTTCAAATTACTAGGAAGACGAGTCTCCCCACTCATAGCTTTAAACCCTATGCACCAAATTTCAAAATGGAGAATAGTCATTTAGTTGAGACTCAAATTCCTTCTCTTCCAAATGGAGTGAAACTAGTGTCTATGGCATGGGATTATACTTATTTAAACTTTTTAATGCTTTTGAAGTATGTAGCACAACGCCTGAGCGATATTCAGAATTCACATGAGGAACACAAATCGCAGTGTTTTTGCCTAGACGGCCATGTGCTTGCTAGTCATGAAGGCCAGTTTTTATTGAGCTTACTTCAGCTTTCTCAAAATGATGAAACAACACTTTCCTTACATGTCAAGCAACATATGCATTAAAAATGTATTCAAAATAATGTTAAAATAATCACCTAGTTCTGATCCTCGGCTTTAATAGCAGTTCCTTTCCTGGGGTGACTCAAACGCTGATGCAGAAAAGCATACTGGTTGGCCTAAGCGCGCAGTCCTATTTGTGGTTGGGCTATGAAGCAGGACCCTGGGAGCAGAGCCCAGCGTAGGAGCCGAGTTCCAGGGGCTGCAGGCATTTACTGCTTGTTACGGGAAATGCCTGGGTCACATCCTGAGATCAAATACCACATCTTAGTCGATTGTGATTGTTTTTACTGAACATTTTACAAGCATATCTTTAATTATATGAGTCTTATTTCAACTCCCAAGACTGTTTAAATACAGAGAGGGAGGGAGGGAAGGAGGGAGAGAGAGAGAGAGAGAGAGAGAGAGAGAGAGAGAGAGAGAACTGCTTTTACAGACAGATGAAATCACTCAATTATCTTCTTTTTGGAGACATTAAAGTAGAAAACAGTGTTCTGACTGTGAGGCACAGCACTTTCCTGTTCTTCCTAGAGGTGGCATGTTAATAGAAAACGCTATCAAAAAGAGCTATTTCTGTTTGGGCACAGAGAATAATCCCTAGACATGTGATGTCATTTCAGACTGATTTCTCTCTGTGTTTCTTTGCATATATTATTATTTATTTTAATAAAACATACAGCAAATGCATATATAGCAGGACAAAATGCATTCTCCCATGAAGGCTTGAAAACAGATCTTATGTAAGAAAGTGCCAAGAATAATAATTCATCTTTTTGGATTTACAGTCCTACTTAACTGAGAAGTCAAAATAGAAAAATCAGAGGTGAACAGATCCTCAGAGACCTGCTCTCTCATTTGTATTCTTTCTCCTATAGTATATATCTCTTACTTTCCGAAATCTTATTTATTTGTATGTGTAAACATTTCTAATCCTCTCCCGTTCGCTCATTCCCAAACAAGCTTCTAGAAACAGTGGTCCACACCCAGGGGTGCTTCCTCATGTGGCAGCCCCTCTGCTTTTTTCCCTTGGGCTCCTGTGCTTCTTGGACCACCAAGGTCGTCAGCAATCCCCTTCGGTGCTAAAGCCAGTGGACATGTCTAATGGCCTGTCGCTCCCTGAAATGGATACTCCCATATGTTCCCCACTAGTTTTCCTCCCCAATCTATGATTTGCATTCTTAATTTTTAAAAGCCACCCTTTTTCACAAATATTGGTGCTCTTGCTTTTTTTCCTTTCTCTGGACTCAATACACTAATCTTAGATGTAGAACCAATTCATGCCCATAACTTCAAATTCCACTTGGATACTAATGGCTCCCAGCCTCTCTCCTGAACACTCTTTTATTGCTCAAATCACCTGGATACTCGGGAGCTCAACCTCCACATTGCAGAACATTCTGTAAGATCTTCCCGCCCCCCCTCCAAGATGTCTCCTGTGCTTCCTCCCCTCTGTGAATGTATCAACCTAGAGTGACCATCCTAGCCACCAATCCTTCAGTACTAGGAAGATTGTTGATTTTCCACCAAAACTCTAAGAAGGAGGTACTATCATTACACCCGTTTTATAAAAAGGGAAGGGAAGCTGAGCATCACGGCAGAAGCTCCAGAGACAGGGTCACCAGCATGGCCCTGCCTCTTCTGGTCTCCCTTCTCTCCTTGTGTATGTAGGCCCTGCCCCTATGGAGCTTACTTACCCTGTCAGAGGCAGAAGTGTAACAAGCAATGACAACAACATGAGATAAGTACTTTGAAGGCAGTGAGAAGGCAGAAATAAGGTTCATTTGAGGTTCCAGTCAAACAATCATTTTGCCGGTAACAGATGTCCTTATCTAGGCTACAGATAGCATCATCACTCATATCTCTGGAGGCTACCAGGAAACTTTCATTTCTGTGTGATTATTTGGGCTGGGTGGAGAAAATTATTTGCAGAATAAATGGGGTATGATCTTATTTTTCACTGGTAAGAATAAGGGATGCTTTGAATGACAAATATTGAAATGGAAAGTCTCTACACAAAGCTTTCACTCATTTATGTTCTCAAGAGCTCTATACTTTCACTCTCAAAATGGAACCAGAGATGCTCAGTAGTATTCGCCTCCAGGCTGTCCAGTCAAACAGGTCCTGAACACCCTTCAAACTGAGCATAGAAAGACAATTTACACATGCCACCCATTCTGCCAAACATAATATAAAGTGGGAGAATGATCCAAACTCCTCACTTCCTCAATTTAATGAACACTGTGATGACATAATCCCTAACTAGCTTTTCTTTAAAAAAAAAAAAGTTTTTCTTTATTGATTTTAGAGAGAGAGGAAGTGAGAGGGAGAGAGAGATAGAAACATCGATGAGAAAGAACATCCATTAGCTGCCTCCTGCAAGCCCCCCACTGGGGATCAGGCCCACAACCTGGGCATGTGCCCTGACTGGGAATTGAACCAGCGACCTCTTGGTGCATGGATCCATGCTCAACCACTGAGCCACACCTGCCGGACTCTAACTAGCTTTTCGTTATTAGATACATTTTAATGTATTTCTACATATGTTACTAATATTATTTAATTGCAGAAAACCTAATTCTTTTACAGATTGTGATCATATTTAAAAATGGAGTCTCTTTTTCTCCTCTTCACACAACACACACACACACACACACACACATCCTGATTCCAACATTTTAAAAGAAGAAAAGAAAGATGAGTAGATATCAGAAATGGAAATTAAATTAGTAAGTGCAGTAACTTTGCTGTGAGGCCTTATTATTGTGAATTTCTGAAGAGATTACCTTAGAAGTCACCAACACCTAGTTTCTGTGTTATCATCTTTTCATCATCACATTAAATTTTTTGTTTGTTTGTTTTTACAAGAATGGTAGAAAATAACCTAACAAAAACTTAAGTCCGTGGTCAAAGGGTAACAGCTGGTTCTCCAGTGATCTCAGATTTATTGCTTTCGGAACAGTCAAATGCAGGATCTAAACAATCTCTGAGAAACACATCTCTAATATAGTTGAATATATTTTTTCATTCTGAAATAACCAAATAATTTAATATAGTGAATTAAATACTCTATACCCCAATTGCTATAAGGATTTTATACATTTTTCTCCCCAAATTTCAGACATTTCTGACCACTAAAATCTTTTCATGCTGACATGTGAACATTAATAGACATTTTATTCCAATTTCTCCTTTTCTCAGCCTTCCCACCATGGCAAATCTTTTGTTGCACATTTCTGAGTCCTAAAGATGAGAGATTCACTGTTTGTCGGGGTGTTAACAAGATCATCTAAAATAAACACAGGTCCCACTTACGGAGAAAATAAGCATCATGAATATGGATGTACAAACAGTCAAGTTTGAAACCTTAGAATTTCACAAGTGCTACAGTTAAATCTTAAGCCTGAAAAAAGAAATTTAGTATTTTGCTGCTTCTGTCTTTTAAGGAGCTAAATACCCTCTACTTCTGTTATAGTAACATTTCTCATACATTTAAAAACGGCAGCTGAAAATTCCCAACACATGATAAACCCACCAACACCGGTGCATGTGTACAGTCTCATTCTCGGAGTCCAAAGCCTGTGACGGATCATTTAATGAATAATTTTTCTCCTCCTCTTTACCACCTAACTGGTAATCAGGCTCCTGGAAATGTGGTTCTGACTCATCATTGTTATAGATGCCTCCTCTAATCCCAGTGGAAGGTAAGGCCATCCTCCGAGACGCTTCTATAGGTGTGGAGTTGAAGGTACCAGACTGCAAACATTTCATTTTACAGATAAAGGAACCAAGAGCCAAAGAAATCAATATACTTGCCCAATAAAAGAAAACAGGTGGCTGAACATTAACAAAAACTGACCTGATTTAATTAACCTCTCATTAGGTCCTTATTCCACTCTCATGTGGGCATATTATCTTAAAGCAACAAATTGTTTTGGCTTGAATGCAAGGGACTAATATCATCAATACTCTGTATTCCAGACATGCCAAAGACAAGAAGATGGAGTAGAAAACTAAAATACATTTTCCATTTCTAAAATTCCATTGAGTGCTGATCTGTATGGGTTGCTACTTTAAGGGTACAATTTTTATACTAAGGAAAATGATTATAAAATGAGTGGTTAAATCATGATTTTTTTTTATCTCTTTCCACACAAATGTTCAAGCTCTTCTTATGAATCACAGAGCAATCTATGCTTTTTTCAGTGAGAAATGGATTTACTTATTTCAATTTCAAGCTGCTTATCTGTGCCCACAATAGGTTTGCCTTATAAGCCCTTATCTTGTTGCCTCTCACAGCCCAGCCCACCTGTCTCTCCCCTACTTTACAATGCTGCATCTGAACTCTGCAAAACACTTTTCTTCTTTGCCAGCTAACTTCATGTTAGGCTCTGCCAATAGCAGGTGTTAGAGGGAGGAGAAGAGACTAGAGGAGAAGATGACTTCTTTCCCTGGCAATATCTGCCACATAACTTCAAAAATTAAAGATTCACGCCCAGCCAGTGTGGCTCAGTGGTTGAGCGTCAACTCATGCAGCAAGAGGTTGCCGGTTCGATTCCCAGTCAGGGCACATGCCCAGGTTGTGGGCCAGATTCCCAGTGAGGGGCATGTAGGGGGCCGCCAATTGATGTTCTCTCATCGATGTTTCTCTCTCTCTCTCTCTCTCTCTCTCTCTAATATCAATAAAGAAAAAAAATTTTTTTTTAATGTTTTTAAAAAAAGATTGTTTTAGGAATGCTATGAAACTCTTTGGCCCTCAGACTGTGACTTGAGTTGAGTTTGTCATTTTCTTTATGCAAAACTTCAAATGGGCTCAGTAGAATCTTTCACACACCTCAGTCATCATGACCACCAATCATGTCCTTCTACCTGACATTCACTTTCAGTCAATGTTCTATCAAACGGTTTTGCAATTTATGTTCTATATTAGTCAGAATCTAGTCAGGAGACAGAGATCACACCAGTAATCATTGAACTGGGCAATTTTAATTTAAACAACTAACTAAAATTAAATATAAAATGTAATCTGTGGGTTGCAAAATTACAAGGACAGTGGAATTTGAAACCTTGCCAACTTTCTCATATAAAATTTAGGACACTGTTTGGTGAGAAATAGGACCTTGAACCTGTTCATGGGACTATCTAGTTCAATTCAGATAAAACTGAAAACCTTTAAACCTTGAGTCAATCATCCTATCTTATTAGGAGAATGACTTGCTCTTCTATGTAAGGAGAACATCCTTCCTTTACTTATAAACCGTAGAATAACCTTACCTGAGACAGATGTCTTACTAGGGATGCCATTCTGTTCAAGATGCACCCAAACCATTCCTTTGCCATAAGATCCTAGGAAATATAAACGTACAGACTCCAGGGAGTCAAATATATGTATGGCCGAAGAGAAAGTGGTTTTACACCAAAAGAATTGCAATATTTTGCTAGTGTATATTGGAGAATGTGTCTGTGTATAATTTTTAGGTTGTTATACCAAGGAAGACAGATTATAATACTGTGTTGGGCTGAAGTGAAAGTGCACTTACTAGAGATATTGGATTTAATATGCTAGCTTTTACAACTAGAATGTACTGTAAATGTTTATTTGGTTAACTGAAACTTGATCTCAGTGATGGCCCATGTTTAATAAAGTTAGATGCCAGTGTTTTCTCAGCACAATATAAAGAAAGGAATATAAAGATAAGAATACAAGAATGTTGAAATGGATTTATCCTGTATAAATTTCATACCCAAACATACCAACTATATCCTGTGAGAAGGCCCAGAAGATACGCCTTTCATCAAGATTAAGAAAGATAGTAGTGAAGATATCATTAAAATATATGTGTTTGCTCTCATTTCTAGGCCAGTAATGACTTTGGTATAAAGCCACTGAGATGGGCGCCCTCCTTATATGGGAGACTCCAAAACAGCAGAGATCAAATGGTAGCATTTCACTGCCAATGACAAGATAGACAATATACATTTCAAAAGCCCAGTCACCTAGTGGTGGTCAGAATATCTTGACCCATTAGGGATGTTTGGTGATGGCTAGTAGATCAGTGTGTGCCTGATAATAAAATATGTTGGCAGCCTGCCAGAATATTGCTTGATCTATAGAGAGATCCTAATGTTTGTAGTCAAGAGTCTGCCACAGTGATCAACACCTTTCATCCAGTATCAATATAACAAAGGGCCTGGATATAAAAAGTGATAAAAAAAAAATTTTGAGTAATAGTGTCATATACCACAAGAACCTTAGCTGTATGATGGTGGTGGGGGGGGTGATAGGGAAGGGTCACATGACCAATTCACTCTTACAGGTATCTGATGTCAATAATCCATTAAACTCAAGTTCATTAATAAACAACTTTTCAGAGACCATTGATTAAAATAAAAACACAACAATAATTTGATCTGGTACATAAGTTGGTTATAATGTTACTGAATCTACGCCATAGATTTTCAAATATTTGGTAATTAAAAACATTATAATATTGGAATGTTTCTCATTAATGATAGCTACACTTGTAAACAGTTACTTGGAGTTTTTATGAAAAACTCCATGATTATATCTTTTTTTTTAATCCTCACCCAAGGACATTTTTTGCATTCATCTTCAGATAGAGCGAGAGTGCGAGAGGGAGGAAGAGAAAGAGAGAAACATCATGTGAGAGAGACACATGGAGTGGTTGCCACCCACACCACCCCAACTGGGGCCGGGGACAAACTACAACGGAGGTAATTGCCCTTAGTGGGAACTGAACCCTGATCTCTCAGGACCACAGGCTGACGCTCTAACTGCTGATACAAACCAGCCAGGGCCAATATTATATCTTTAATATTCATCATAAAGTTCATAAATTCTATTAATATTCAATATTTCCTTTGGGATAAAAAACAATTTGGACAGTTGATTTTGTAGGCCAACAGTGGTACCAGTCCCCAGTGAATGACATGTGTATTTACCATCTTTTCTTTTTTTTTTAATTGATTAATTTTTGTTACAGATGATTCTCCTTTTTTCCCCCACTGATTCCCCCCTCCCCCTCCCCTCCCTGCCCCTTCCCCAGATTGTTGTCCATGTCCACTGTTCATGCATACATGCGTGTACTTACCATCTTAAAGTCTCAAGAAACAGTAGTTGTTTTTGAAAGACAAGCTACCATACTCAAAAGAGAAAAAAAAAAATGTATAGATTAGAACATCGCCTCATATTTTGAGCAGCATTCCAATTTCTAGCAAGATAGCCTGACTGAGACATTTCCCACGACTTCAAGGATAGATCTCTGATTTCTCTCAGCCATGATTGGATAGTCTCACGAGGCCCTGCCCCCTCATTCCAGCAGCTAATGGTTGCTGCTGACAACATTCAACATTGCAGAGTTTATCCTAATCCAGCAGCTCCGCCTCCCCTGCTGTGAGCAGGAGGCGGCCAATCAATGCCCTTTCTTATGGATGTTTCCATCTGTGTGTGTGTGTGTGTGTGTGTGTGTGTGTGTGTGTGTCCCTTCCTCTCTCTCTAAAATCAATAAAGAAAAAATTTTTAAAGACTGTGAAGAGCAGCTGGTGTAAAATTTAAGAGTACTTGTTTGCAAGTTAATAAACTGAAGTGATTTGCATGCAGTTTAAGGACAGAAAGGGGCCTAAGCACAACCTGGTGAAGAGTATTTTGGCATCTGTGCCCAGCGCCAGTTCTAACCGGGAGCGGCGGGTGTAGGAAGCTCCGCAAGATGACCCACGTGGTTCAGGAAGCGTGCGGGGCGCCTCCGCAGCTGCGCGGGATGCAGAGGAAAGATGAGCAGTCGGAGCAGAGCCGTTTTTCACAAATAGTTGTGTGTCTATAACATGCTGGGCTTTCAATAGAATGTTGGGCTAAAATAACAATAACCATGCCTCTGCACTGACAAAGCTTAAAAGATAAGTAGCATGAGAAAAGACTTCCCTGGGAAACTCATTTTTCTGAAGGATAAGTTGGAGTTAACTGAACAGGTTGGAGGCAGTAAGAACGTGTGCGAAAAACATTCATTTTCATCAGACGAAGTCTGTACATTTTTGGCTACATGACTATCATTTGTGTACCACTACTTATATAAGGCCTCATCAGTCACTCATTCAGCAAATATTTATTGAATGGTGCACTCTGTACGGGTCAGAGTTCCAGGTGCGTGGGATACAGTGATACAAATCTTAATATATGGTGGAGGAGATAGAAAAGTAAGTTGACCATTTCAACACATTGTAAGAAGTTCTGGGTAATCCCAGGGAAAAGATGGCATTAATAGTAGTAACAGAATCTCCAAATATAAAATAACTATTATTACCAAGTTCTTGCGAATCATCTTCTTGAGAATCAAAAACCTGTTGCAAATTGCATTAAACATCTATCTTATAGGGAGGAGAAAGTGCAGTCGCAGGGATGCAAAGAATGGTCAGGACAGACTGCTCCTTCCTCGCCAGGCACCACCCTCTCAGACAGAAAGAGGCCCAGGTGAGGTGAGAAGGGCCGTCTCTTTGTTTCAGCTTTGTGACTCCTGCTGCTTTCATTTCAAATACAGAATAAAATCACATCATAAGAAACCTTTTCATAAACAGCAGGAGAAAATGTGCAGGGGGGACTAGAAAACGAATGTAAAGCCACTGCTACGCAAGGCACTAAATGTAAGCTGCTTATCCTCTGAGAGAAACGGTTGTTTTGCCAGCAATAACCCTTATCGTGGTGAGTGGACACGCTGGGTGACCGCGGGCTTCCGAAGAGCGAATGATCAGAGACAGCAGGGAGGAGCCTGTTTCCCGAGCGCATCCTCCTGCGTCTCTGCAGACACAAAGAGCTCAGAGTGGGAATTTTTGCATATTTACAAAGATTATTTGGGTATCTTCCATCACCGAAATTGGATATATGATGTCTCACATTTCACTTATTTAGCAGTAACACATGCAAGGTGCCAACTTCAAACTTCTCAGGAAACTGAGGTGCTCAGAGTTCTGCCAACAGTAAGGTTTTAAAGGGCTTGGCTGAGAAAAGGAGTCAGGGAGAAGAATGCCTAATCCAGTGTGAAAGGTCACACCAGTCAGTCTGTTGCCAAAATGCTGCTATTGAGGATTAATTAATATCAGTTGAACAACCAAGAACGTCCGGCGTTTTACCAAGACTGCGTTTCTCAGACCCCCCCCCCCCCCAAAAAAAAACGATTATAGAGATGACAGCTAGCAGGGCCAACGGTGGTCAGTCACCTCTCTGGCCATAATAAAATGAAAAAGGGCTGATGTGATCACAAGGGTAAGCTCCTCTCCTTTCAGGGAGACAAAAGATCAATGTTGTAGTCATGTATTCAGGACCATTTCTCTTTTTTTACTCACAGAGAAATAAACAAAATAACTAAAAATTATTGCGTTCTAAGTAGATGTCAGACCCTGAGTTGGGCCCATTTTTTATGTTTAATCCTTTAGTCTTCACAATAACTCTGAAAAGTATTATTATCCTCATTTTACAGAGAAGGGCACTGATAATTGAAGTATTGTCCCAAGACACGTGCCACCCAGGAATTCTCCACCGGCAAGGCCAACGCCCCACCCCCCACCATGCTGCAGGTGTATTGTTGAACCAATGAAATTTGTTATTTGCTGTGAAAAACTTTGCACGATGACCAGCATATTGTTTATCACTGGAGGCTACTCTGATCCTGTTGACTAGTTCAGAGTAGGCCACATCTCTTTGGCACATTTAATGGTTAGGAATCATTAGCGTGGCGTCTTGGTTTAACAGCTTACCTAGAACCAGATTAATCCTTGCCGGCAGCAGTAACCCTAGAGCATAAATGGAGCATAAACCACACCTGGGTATTACACTGAGGTTCACTGGAGGCAGGGCTTAGTTTTTGAGTGGGCAACAAAACTGGAAGTGCCTCTTTTTGTCTGCATTGTTCGTGCTCTAAGATTGGCCATTTAATGTGACACATCTGTAGGACATGAAGCATTGTCTGTTTTGTCTTTCTGCTTCTGCAAAGGCACAAATTCAAAGCCCCAAATTATGATTATGTAGACATTTTGGAGGGTACAATAGATATTCTGTGAGATGTACTAAATTTCTTGCATATAAATTTTTAAATGACGAATCAGTATATGTAACATTTCGAAGAAGCATGAAATGTCAAAAAGGAAAGAGTAGCTGAGATGTTGATTACAATGGGACCATGAATATGTCATGATATTAGTGTAAGTCTATATCGTCAGATTCTAACTTCTGGTTACTTATCACTGTGTCAGTCTATCCCAAGGACTCTGTTCTATTTGTTTTTATTTTTTGCCATTTAAAAAAAGTTTTCTTTCTGCTTTCCTCAAGCACACAGACCAATGCTTTGGATTGTAGAGTCTGGGCATTCAACAAAACACACATATATTAAACTGCTTTTCCTCCTTTTTTGCAGCCAATCTCTACATGGCTAGTAAATGGGTTGGGAGAACGGCGTTTGCTGGGATTTGAACCTGGGTAATACAGCTTCAGAGTATGGGTTCTTCACCACTATGCCCTATTGCTTCTCCTGCTTTATAGGTAAGGACACTGCAACCCATGCAGGTTAGATGGTCTGCTCAAGGCTACACATACAGAGAGGCAGAATCAGGATCTTTACACCTCCCAAGTCATTGTATTTCTGCGATGTTCCATGATCTCCCTTTATCTGCCCCCCTTATAACCCCTGCCTCCTCTGGACTTCCTAATTCTGTTAGTGACTTTACTGTACTCTCAGTTGCCCTGGCTGAAACGCCTGCCATCCTGTTCCAACGCTTTCCTTAGCGAACTAGTTGTCCAGTCACATAGATTCAATTTTACGACTCCCTCGTCTGGTCCTAAATCTTTCTTTGCCACTCCCGCCCCAGCTCACATTCTCATGTAATTTTAGGCTCCCTCCCACTTCCTTTTCCTGGCCCCCCAGGGCCAACTATTTTCAGTTCTAAATAATTCTTTTGGCATATGTACATCCTTACTTTTAAATAACATGCATATATCACTCCTGCTTGAGGTTTCAATGTCGGGCACTGACTACTGATTTCTTACAATAGATGATGAAGATTGAGCTCGTTTTCCCTTGCTTTCACCACACACTTTGCAATCTCCATCCTTCAAATATAAATATATTGGAATTTTAATTGGATCAGTGGTTACATTGTTATGACTAAGTAACTGCTTTTGTTGATTTATGCAGCATATTATGATGTCTTTCCCTCCTCTGCTGAACCTGTGTTTCCTTGGGAGTTTCATTGGCTTGATTTTCTGTCATGAATTCAACCACAAATTCTCCCCTATTGTGCCAGTATCTTCTCCATGCATTCAGAGAGCTCAGTGGTCCTTTCAGCTTTAACTGAGTGACATCTCACTGGAACGTTAGCCGTGTTCCACGAAGACTGTGGAACCACCTCCCAGCCCTGCCCCCGCCAGCTGCCTGCAGCCTTATTTAGACTCCCTTTTCCATCATTCCGGCCAATTCCTTCTTCCCACCCTTGGCTTGGTTCTCTGTTTTCTGGACCCCATGTCTTCTTTCCAGGTATAACTTCTCATTTGGCTGGCACAGCATCCTGAGGAAAGGTGCATAAGAGGTAAATTTTTTGAACCTTTTAAAATTCTACCCTCACATTTGATGGAGATGAGTATGTATGAGTGTAGACTTCTGGGATAAAAAAAAAAATCTTCTAATCTCCACTGTTATTATTGCCTGTAACAGTTTTATTCTTGACCCTTTTTATGAATTTCCTCTGCCTCCTCTTCTTCTTATTTACTTTTCTATCTCTCTGGAAGCTTGCAGGATGTTTCCTTTGTCACCAGTACTCAAAAATTTCACAATGATGTACTTTAGCGTGGATCTAGTTCCATCCGTCTTTCTGAGCACTCAACTCAGAGAGCACTTTGCATGCAGTAAGTCTTTTACTGGCGGGATTCATATATATATATATATGTATATACACACACACACGTATACTATGTATTATATACACATACTATAGATTATATATAATATATGTGTATATATTATACAGATTATAAACTATATGATATATACACTATAAGTAGAATATATATATGTATATATAATTGAAAATTATTCCCCTTCATGTTCCCTCGTTTCTCTTTCTGAATTTCCTAATATTTGGATGTTGAACTGCCTGGAATGTTCCTCTTTTCCTCTGTATCTAGGAGATTTTAGCTTTTACTTATTCTTAGAGGTCTCTCTCTTTTTTTCATTTCTTCTATCACATTTTAAATTTTCAATAGTTTTTTTGTTGTTGTTGTTATTCTCTGTTCCATTTCATATCACTGATCCTGTTTCATGGACATGACCTCTTTCGTCTCACAGAACGTAGTAATGATTGATTACTTTGAGGTTTTTCTTCTCCCTGCATAGTCTGTTTCTCTATGTTTTTGTTTTAGTCTTTGTCTTCCATACGAGAAATTTTATTCAAATTCATGCTGGTCCTGAGGTGTCAGCTAATATTTCAGAACGGCTCACTGAGCAGACTGTTTGGGACCTGAAGAGGTGGACCTGTCAATGAGGAGCCTGACCAAAGGGCGATCTCAAAGGGCCAGGCTGGACTGGGGGAGATACATCTGACATCAATTTTTCTAAAATTTTTCTTCTTGGCTGATCAGCTTCCCCAGGGAAAAACTTCCAATTTCTGCATGGATGGTGTTAGCTTAGCTACCAGCCTTCTGGCAAATGAGAGGAAAAAGAAGGCTGAGTCTCAGAGTCAGGCTGCATTTTCATTTCATGCCCCTGGTTTCATGCATTAATCACCTTCAAATCTGATTGCTGTTGCCCAGTCCAAAGACTCTCTATTGCACAATCCTCAGAGGACAAACCTCTGGTCTCCTGCCAAAGAGAGAGCTTGTCTTGGTTTTATGTGATAGAAGGAAAAAAAGAGGGGATAAAGGAGACCAGAGTACATTACCCCCAAATATGCCTCTTTGACGTATAAACTGTTTTGATTTGAAGGCAATTAAGCAGCAGCAAACCCAGAAAATGCTCCTCCTTTTCTGCCATAAGGCAGAATATAAATTATTTTACTGGAGATCAACTCTTATCTGCCCAGAGAGGGCAGCAGGAGGATCTGCAAACTTCACTCCAGTTTCCTCTTGTTGGCTGTTCTTGAAAGCTTAAAACTACCTTTCCTTGTCCAGTCATTTCTCTACAATATTGTTCTTTGTTGAAAATGCCCTATAGGCTGGAATTCTACGCTGCCATTTGAATGACTTTTGGGTTATGTTTTCCCTGTGTGATGTGCACAGCCCAGGCTAATAAACTGTGGTTTTTCTCCTTTCAGTCTGCCTTTTTGTTAGAGTCCCTGCTGAAAACCAAAGATGGGTAGAGGTAAAAATGCTGCCTCCCCTTCAAAACTATCTTCTCCTTAAATAAACGTTCAACTGATTCTTCGTTTTGTAGTCCCCAGTTCACTTACGTTCCCAGAGTAGCGGATGCCACCCATTTCTCAGCCATTGAGAATTCTGTAGTGCAACTTGGTTGTTTTTCACCTCTTCATAGTTCTCAGATCTACAAATTCAGTTTTTGTTCATCCATCTACTTTGACAGCTTCAAAATGTTTGCCATTGGTTCCTCTCCACATCCTTTGTCATTTTAGTTTTAAAAGCTAAAATCTCTTTACTGTCACTTCAGTGTAGCTTGGAAGAGAGGACAGAGGTTCGATTCATGTGTTCAGCTTTCGTGTGTAATGAGATACATGCCTTCATTTCCTCGTCTCCTAAGTTACTGGAGCCTCCTTACTCCCTGGTCATGTCGATTCTTGGCTGAGAAACCATCAGCTTTTCTGCTGATTAAAGCAACTATTTTCAGAGACGAGAGCAGTTGTTCCCAACTTGTTTATTGTCTATACCACTATTCAGACAAACAATTTTTCCACCAGGATTACCTCTCAATTGAATGATTCATTTGTTTACAACTCCTGAAGTTATGATGCTTCATGTATGGCACTTAGCTACCATTATCACTTACTACATATGTTTGCCGATACCCCTTGTTCTAGCCAAGACTGGCTATTTTTTATTCCTTAATCTTTCTTCTCTCTGTGACTTTGCTTATGCTTTTTTCTGATTAGTGGGATGCACATTTCTAGAATACAAATTCTTCTGAACCTCCAAAGCTCAAGTCAAATGCACCCATGTACTTTGTACATCTCATTTCTTCTTAACAAAAGTATTCATTGTATCACTTTCATTCCTTTATATAAGCTCCTCAAAAGTTGTAATTAGATTTTATTCTTATATCTTAACCAATGCAACAAACACAAAATGCAAAAAAATGGCTCATTTAACCACATTAAGCCTTTCTAAACTATAATATACAAGAATATATAATAATTTCTAAAACCTTAAAACATTTTCCTAACGCCTATATCTTATTTAGGTATTTGTTTGAAAAAGCAACAAGATTTTAAGAAAAGAAAGCAAAGAAGCAACAAAGAACGAAAAATCCCCACTCATCTCTTCACCTCTGCTAGTTCAAGTGATTCGCAGCAATTGTGTAATTCTAACCATGACTGCAAATGTGATTGCAAATTGTGTAGCTGTGAGGAAAAAAAATTAATTATCCAAAATGTAATTTTCCCCATAAAATATATCGATCAAAACTTCTGTGCAACTTACTGCTGAGAAGTTGCACACGGTTCCCTAAAGCAATTTCTTCAGACCAAAGAACATGCTGGCTCGAGGGGTGCCTGGGTATTATTGTAGTAACTTCAGGAAGAGAGCTAAGCATCCTTCCCTGAACCATTGCTAAAATCTACTTCAGCGTGTAAACTATTGTGTCAGGAGGAGGAAAGGTGACATTGGTATATAGCACAGTAGAAGTATCTATACAGATGTTGTCAAAATAAATTCAGTTTTAGACTCAACACGCCCCTTTGCCCCCGCCCAATTCTTATTTTCAGGGCCATGTTTTAATAACACTTTTATTACTATTTGTCATTTTATATTATTCTATTTGACATAAATAACTCCTCCTCATCGAGCATTTATTTTGTGTTAAGCACTTTATATACTTTTTTTTATTTAATGATTATAAAATTGCATTGGGTGCTATTATGTCCATTTTCACACATAATGTAGACTGAGGTTTAAAAGGAAGCTGAGTAAATTGTCTGGGGTCAAACAGCCAGTGAACAGTTCTCCTTCTCTTACTAAATGGTTTTTACTTTGAGATTATTTTTAGATGCTAGTTATCAGTCAAATTTATATAACTTTGCTACCAGGTGTTTACACTTTGGCTTTTATCCAAGAATCAGTGGAAAAGGAATTATGCATAAAGGTATCTGGAGTGAACAGTTAAAACAAAAATTATTGACGTAGACAGTCTCTAAAGTGAATATCGTTTGCATGATATGTATGTGGTTAGCTCTACTTTTCATCTCTGTGTACCCTAGAGAGGTGGAAACTACTCTTCAGGGTTGTCTGACTTCCTTTTGCACTTGTTGATCAGGGCCTTTGTGCCTCATGCTGCCTCTACATCCAGTAGCATAGTCTCATTATCCACAGAAGTTTCAGTCAACTCATCACAGTCTATCAAAGCTTTCTGCTTTCTATCAGATGCTTTTTAGGAACATAAGTTATACTGGAAATCATATTTTTCCTTGACTAGGCTAAAGGAACACAAACTTTGTTTTTCACTGATTATGCACCCAGCACTGTGCTACATAGATAGAAAGGATGTCTTGTTTCATATTAACCACAGTCCTCTACCTACCAAGTATGAGCCCCTTCTCATTACTGTAAACAATAATATAAACAGAGCAAATGTACAATGGAACTGGTGCTGCTGTGCCAGAGGAACTGCCTCACACGTCTTATGTCCCAAGTCTTTGGAATGTTAAAACAGGGCAAAGTTACCTTTGGACTGGGCCTATGACAGCATTGTGTCCCAAGATAACCACTTGCAAAGGTAACAAGAAGGCAATGATTATGAATACTGGACTGATGACTATTGGACTGACAATGTAAAGCACTGTTCAGAATTAACATCACCATGGTATGTTATCTGCGCCAATAGAAATGCCTTTCTTCTATGGATATAATTGTTCCCCTTCCCTTTCTTATAAATATCCAGGGCCCTTGTTTCCTAGTTGGAACATTATTCGGGCTTCTGCCTGAACTGAGGATCCCAAATTGCTATTCTTACTGATCTCAAAAAATGCTTTGTTGCCTCTCACTTTGAAAGACCTTTTTCTATTAGGTTAATGATGCCACACAATATTTCCAGCAACATAATTGAGGTTACATTCATGATCAACCACTCAGCATCAAATACATGACAAACATAGCAAAGAGCATGCATTCACTAAATTACTGAACACCTAATATTCACAACTGGGTAAGTACTAAACTACACATCAATGAATAAAATGAGTATTAATGTATTGAATATATGCAGAGAATCCCGATAGTCCCTAAATTATATACAGCACATGCAATCCATCAGCTATCTCCTAAATTTGACCTGAAATAAATATAATAGGTTTTAGTGAACTGCAGACTTCATTCCACTCTCTCCATCCTCAGTTCCTAGTACATTTCTTTCCAGGAATCAGAGGAATCAAAATTGTGATAACTATAATTATGTGTTAAAGTTAAGAGTACTCATTTCAAAAATATCCACGGCAGAATCTAAATGCTCGAAGTTGCAGATGCCAGAATATGATGAGGAAGGCATCTTGAATTTTTCTATTTTCGTCAAACTCTCTTGCTCTTTCCCTGCCACATACCTCCCTCTAACCTTCCTCCATGGTCACACCTTGCTGTAAACTGAGTGTGTGTTCCCCCAAATCCATGCGTTGAAAACTAATCCCCAGTGTGATGTGAAGCCTTTGGGAGGTGATTAAGTCATGAGGGCCTCTGTGAATGGGATTAGTATCCTTTTAAAAGTGACTTCAGGGACCACTCTGGTTCTTTTTCAGTCATGTGAGGACACAGCAAGAAGCCAGCTGTCTATGAATCAGGAAGTACAAGCTCACAAGACACTAAACCTGCCTTGTTTTTGAACTTCCCAGACTCCAGAAATGTGCGAAATAAATTTTGGTTTTTTATAAACACCCTTCTATAGTATTTTGTTATAGCCACTAAGACACACATTCAAAGGAAACATCGATCAAGAAAAAATATGTTCATTACAAGTAATCGGAGAGAGAAAGAGGGTAGTTTTATTCCTTTACCTTAGCAATGGTTCTCAACCATTTGCTAGAGCCCAACAAAATTGCCGGTCCAGTCTCTCAAAATGTAGTTCCAGATCTCCATTCCAGGACTTTGTGGACTTTAGGTTGTCTCCAGAAACAGGTGTTGGTTATGATGAGGATGTGAGCCGGGGAAAGACTGGAAGAATAATTCACAAGCTTGGTTGGAGAATGGGTGTCTAGGGCTGCTGGGCTGCTGCAGGCTCTGCAAGTTTTCACTCCAAGTGCTATTAATCCACTAAATTCTTCTTTCCAAATACTTCCAGTGACTGGTATCTATATTTATAGCTTCTGTAGAGGAGGCCAGAACGAAAGAACAATCATGCTCTATAGAACAGCTCAAGACATCTTAAATGTAAAGCCCACCATAGCTGCCTCAACCCACGTCTAAATTTCACATCTTGCCTTTAATCTGGAGGTTCATTTACTGGATCTGTGTCCCTAGTTTACATGTAGCTGTGGCTTTGCAGATTTCACTAGGGAATGGCACAAAGAATAAAAATAGAAATGCCTGAGTTGCCTAAATGTGAGCTTGGATCTCACAGGACATTATATTAGGTGCCAAAAGACTCCTCTGCGGATCGGCTTGCCACAGTCCACATCCTCTCACTCTGCAGGACTTGCGTCTGTCCTCTCCTCCCTGCGTGGTGGCTGTGCGCCAGGACACAACCAGGTAAGCAGCACCTGATTTACAGGAGAAAAATGTGTCAGACAAAGGTAAAGAAAGGAGATCTTTCATTTTGATTGGCTTTTCAAATATATCCTTGGAAGTATGAAGTTTGGGGAGGTCTGGGGTAAGGGCTTGCACAAAGAAAAATGGATTAAAGCTTACTTGCAAGGCTGTTTTAGAGAAATAGTCAAGTCAGCGTTTTCCTGTTCTGCTTTCGCAAAGTGCCCATGTGCAGTGAGTCACTTATAGGAAAGCTTGGAATGAATCCGCTGAGGCCATTACTGCCCCAATGTGCTTCTGCGAGTGCTGGATTCCGATTGCAGTCTTTAGTGGAACACAGTCAGAGCTTATTCCCTTCCTTATGTTTTGAGAGTTCAACCCCAAGACTTCAACCGTGGTCCACTGACCCCAAAGCTGTGCATCTCCTCGTGCGCAATGCGCCTCTGCACCCAGGCTTCACAGACGCTCCACCTTTACCTGGTCTTTGCCCAGCCCCACCCCCCCCACCCCCCACCCCACCCCCGCTCCAGGCCCGGGGGAGGGGCACTCCCGCTGGTGAGTGCGCAGTACGCTTGCACATTCCACTCTCCTCCAGCCCAGTTTTCATCTCACTTCTACACCTGCTGAAATTTTTTAAAATCTGTGTCGATTATGTTCTTCTAAAACCCTTTCATAAATCCCCAGCTGGTTCCCCTCCTTCTGTACCCCTAGGGCACCTAGCTTGAACAACTGTGCTTGGCCTGTGTGTATGTCCATGACTCTCCCAGTAAAGTACAGATGTGGGCTCTTTTTGTTCTTGTTCTTTTCCAGTAATGTTATCATACCTGACACCATCCATGTACAGAATAACAACATAATACATTTTTTTGAATAAGCATGTGCTAAGAACATATTTTCAAAATATTTTTCGTTTAAAGGCCATGAATTTTATTAAAGTGTTTTCATAGTTTTTTATTATACAAGTAATATATATCATTGTAATAAAAGTTTTAAAATACAGATAACATTAAAGTAAGTCATAATATACTGTGATTATACCAGTGATAACTACTATGAATATTAGGGTATGTCTTTCTGGAAAGTGTTTTATGCCTATATGTATATGCTAGATTAATATTTTAAATGTGCTTTATCAGCCAAATTATAGAAAAGGATGGTTCTGTCGACCAAAACTAAGTCTCATCTCCTCTGCATGTTCTTTTTCAATCTACCTTCCAACAGCAATAACCGGTCTGTGGACAACTCAGACCACAGCCCACGAGTAGCACGTGGGACTGCCAACAGTGCTTGGCTGTTTATAATCGCTTCTTTGATCATCGTGAAGTCACTATCTAGTCTGGCCCGTGTGGCTCAGTGGTTGAGCATCGACCCATGCACCAAGAGGTCAGTGGTTGGATTCCTGGTAAGTGCCCCTGCCCCGGTTGTGGGCCCGATCACCAGTTGGGGGCATGTAGGAGGTGGCGGCCAATCGATGTTCTCTCTCATGAATGTTTCTGTCTTTCCCGCTCCCTTCCTCTCTCTCTAAAAAAATCAATAAAGAAACAAAAAAATTTTTTAAAGAAATCACTATCTATAGGAGGCTACGTTAGAGGAATCCTAAAGGGTAAACAGTCCTATATTTATTGGTTTATTTATTCATCCATGGTTCACTTTTCTAGGAAATTGCTTCTATAGTAAATGGTAAGGGAATCCTGATAATATTCTGATAGTGGGCAATGTACTGGTCTGTTTCAGTGAAGTGGTGTAGCACTGCCAAGCTGCTGATGCTCTTCAGTCAAGCCCTGAGATGAGTGCTCGGGCCACTGTTTGGGTACATCCCGTTTCCTTGCTGTCACCGAGCCTGACTTCTCTGCACTGGACAGTCTCTTCTCTGGTGGCAGTCGTTCTAACGTGATGTCCTAGAAAAAAGTCTGATTAATTTTTAAAACTCAACATTATTATAAATAATGTATTATATTGACAAATATGCAGGTGGCATGTTTGTGAATTGTATTTTTAGGTCACAGAACTTCTCGCTTCAGTGAGCCCTCTCTCCCTCGCCTAAGTGCCCCTTAGTCATTTTCAGTAGGCCCTGCGGAACTCTTAGCTAAGAATCTGTTTATTCAGTAACAGGCTATTTTTCTAGATTGGGAAGGAAACCATCCAGTGCATCATGAAAGTTATTTTCTTTCTTTGAATGACCGAGAATTCCCATCGGGAATGAGGATGTGTGGGGTGGGATGGGGGGGTTGGGGAGGAGGGAGACACAGTTCAAGAGTTGGTCCACAGATTTCATTTATAACACTGAAAACCCAATCATTTTTACTAAAGCAAAATATTTTGAAAAAATATATAAAGTAGGATGAGAACACAACATGCAACTGTCAGTTGTAACGATGACTTGAAGTATCTGGTGCTCCTGAAAGAAATTTTTTATGATCTAAATTTCTTTCCAGTCAATGAGCTTTTTAAATCATTTATATTTATCTGCCTTGTATGGCATTATTTCTGACAGCAAATTGCTGTGATTAATTTGTTTTAATTAGGGAGAATAATGGGCTGTTATTTATTTTGCTTTTCAAAAATCATTCTCAAATCATTCTTTACTGACAGTGTTTTGGGGGGTTCTCAAAGCTGATCCCAATTATGAGACAAAGGACAGATCTATTTTTAGACCACAGTTGAGTGGCCTGTTGAGGTAACTGTAATAAGGGGCACAAGATACTAAAAGAGTTCATTATTGGCCTTGGCCAGTTTGGCTCAGCAGTTAGAGTGTTGGCCTGCAGTCCAGAGAGACCTGGGTTCGGTTCCCGCTAAGGGCACGTACCTTGGTTGCAGTTTGTCCCCGGCCCTGGTTGGCCGTGTGGGTGGCAGCCACTCGATGTGTCCCTTTCACGTTGATGTTTCTCTCTCTCTCCCTCCCTCCCACTCTATCTGAACAAAAAATGGAAAAATGTCCTTGGGTGAGGATAAAAAAAAAAAAAAGTTCATTATTGTTGCATTGTGTTGTTTTAATCCATAAATGTTACTTGCCAAATTTGAAGACTAATTTCGTTTTAATTGTGCGGTAGGTGTGTGCTTCTTCAGCTTCAGAAGTTGTTGCTGTATCCAGTTCTGTCTAAAACAATGTCCACAATCTACCTAAATAAGAACATTTAAAATAATGCAAGTTGGTCTTCTAATTAGGTAACAGCATCATGTCTTAACTCACATAGAAAATAAAATACAATTGGTTCACAGTGAACCAAAACATTGTCATTAAAGATCAGTAAGGTCAAGATGCCACCCGAGATACCGAGCAAAGCTGGCCTCGTAGTGTAACTCTGCTTATAAGAAGAGGTATTCATATAAAAGCAAGAAAGAGCTTTCCTGGTATTCTATGTGGTGAGGAAGGAAGAACATGAAATCTGGATTCAGATATCCTGGAGTTGACCTCTGATGAACTTAGGGGGCCACACAGTTAATACGGAGATAAACAGACTGCCGTATGGAAAGTTCCCCAGATCACACGTGCTGTTATTCAAGTCCCTTCTTGGACTACAACACGGGTGAACAGCGGTGTCGAGGATGTGGAGCAGCAGGGTGAAGGCGTGGACTCGGGATCTGATTGCTCCGAATCGAACCCTGCCTTATCCATTCGCCGCTGTCAGAACTGGGGTAGCTGGATCTCTCCCCATAGTCATATTATCGACTATAAAATGAGAATAATAAAATAGTACTTTCTTATGGAGATATTAGGAGGATTTAATGAGTTAATGCATGCAAGGCTCTGAGGGCAGCATGTGGGAGGCACTGAGAAGGAAATGAACACTCACTATGAGTAGAATGATACTGATGTCCGAACGGTACCAGTTAGTGCTGGACGGTCCTCAGTTCACTTCAGTGCTGCTCTGGTCTGCGGGTTGCTGCTCCTCCAAAGCCTCCATTTCTTGTGCTTCTTCCGGTATGGAGTTCAAATGATGACTGTGAGCTAGTCTGTGTTAAAATTCATGATTTATTTAAAATGTTCCTATTGTAAAAGAGCAGTATATACTTGTTGCAGAAAATTAGAAAATCTATAAAAGATAAAGAGAAAAATAAAAATTACACAAGCTATAGTTTACTGTTTTATATGTTTCTTCCAACTATATTTTTTAAGGCATATACATATTCAACACAATTTGCATTATTTTATACATGCATATAGATTTTTCTTTATTTTTTTCACTTAAACTTTAACTATGAGCATTTCTCCGAGTTTTAAAAGTCTATTCAAAATTAATGTTAATAGCTACATAATATTCCACCACACCTAATTAATTCATCAATCTCCCACAGCTGAGTATTGAGGTTATTTTTTTTTTTATTTTATTAATTAATTTTTGTTACAGATGTTTCTCCTTTTTCCCCCACTGATTGAGGTTATTATTCCATTTTTGGTTTGTATAAATTATACAGTAAGAACCATATTTGTGTTCTTATTTGTCCACATTACTATTATTTACTTAGGCTATATTTTGAAAACTAACATTGATTGCATCAAAACACATTAAGCCCTTGACCGAAATGCTTTTTGAAAATTCTGTAATTTTTTTTTTTTTACCTCTCTGGTGGAACAGTATCTCATTATTTATACTTTGAATTATTTGACTATGAGTGGATTGGACCATTTTAAAGCTATTTATTTATATTTTGGATTACTTCTATTAATTGTCTGTCTTTGGGCTAATATGCTATACGAAATTTTCTATTTTCTGTTGTTATTTGTCTAATCAGCATATTGTTAGTGTTTTCCTTATTGACCTGTAAGTGGAGGAATGAACCGCTCACTCTTGTCCCTCTGTGTTAGTCCACTCGGACTGCCTTGACCAAGTACCAAGCACTGGGTGGCATATAAACCACACTCTGGAGGCTGGAAGTCCAGGATTAGGGTGCCAGCAGGGTTGAAGGAGGGCCCTCTTTCAGGTCTCAGGGTTTTCCTAGCACCCACGCTCACCTGGCAGAGGGGGCTCACATGCCACGGGGTCTCTTCCATAAGGGCACTGATTTCAGTCACGAGGTCCCCACCCTCGTGTCCTTAGCCTCTCCCAAAGCCCCTATTTCCCGATACCAGCGCCTTGAACGTTAGCATTTCAGCCTATGAATGCCAGCGAATGCAGACCACAGTAACACCCTCTGTGAACAGAGCTCCACTGCCTATCAGTCCTGGTCCCTCAACATGTCCACACCCGCACACACTCCCTCGACCCCTAGGAAGGGCGGATGACTAATTGGTTAGTTTAGGTAAGAAGCAAGGCCGGCGCGGCGTCCCTCTCCGCTGGCGTCCTGTCCTCCATGCAGAGACAGCGGGAAGCGCTTCCTTCATCCGCTCCTCTTCGCTGTACATTTAAAAGGCCAGCTCAACGTGGCAGCCTGGGTTTCCCAGCAACAACAGTGATGGCAAAACACAGAACAGGAAGGGGTTGGGGAGACCCGGACAAGGAGTGGGGTAAGGGTTGCGATTTTAAGTAGTTAGTGTGTCTGGGGAAGACCTCACTGCTCTGTGCAGTTCTCGTCACTACATTCCACTTAATCATGTATACCTTGTGGATTAACAACTTTACCTATGGAAATGAATCACATCATATGAGAAGTTTTTGTTCAATTTTAGATGACAAAAATTCCTTGATACATGATCCTCTTAGCAGATAAATAATTCATCACCATCTGACAGTTTGTGCCCAAACTGAGATGGCAGCGGGCAGGACTGGAGGGAGGGTGAGTGTGTGAGAGAGTGAGTGAGTGTGTGAGAGAGTGAGTGAGTGTGTGAGAGAGGGAGTGGACATGAGCGTGGACAACCAAACCCGAGCAGTGCAGAGACGTGGAGCAGAAGGTTCCTGTGCTGTGGACGGGAGCAGCCAGCTACCTTGGTAAGCAGCCCTACAGGGTGCTTCTCTCTGCACCACGGGGAGGTCCCACCGTTTTGGAAGATCCTGGGTCTTCCCTGGGAGGAGGCAGTGGGAGCGGCTAGGGCTCAGCAACCTGAGCCCACCAGCGCACCTGGCACCATCAGTCCAGTGGACACTCTGTGTCAACACAGACCAGTGCACAGTAGTGGAGCTGCCAAGGTGCCAGTTGCAGAAGCTGAGGACAGCAGGGAGCCCAGCACCATCCCCAATAGTAGCAGCCCAAACAGAGTGGAGATATACCCCCAGCAACCGAGGCCGGGGAGCAGATATCTATCCCCAGGCAACAGAAGCACAGACCAGCAGCTGAGACCCATCCCCAAAAACTACAGCAAAAGCTGAGCAGGAGTTAAGCCCCATGGGGCAGCAGTACTCCCTAGTCACCAGAGGCAGGACCTGGGGTTCCACAGAGGCCTGTTCGGTTCAGCAGCTCACAAGAGCAGTGGAAGCCAGAGCCCTAGAGACTGGTGCAATCCAGCTGCCCACCCCCAGGAACTGCAGGGGGCGGGGGCACCAGAGAGGCCTGCGCAACCCAGCAGGGACTGAGCCATCCAGTTACCCATGGGACCTGCTGGGTTCTGAAGTACCAGAAAGGCCTGTGTGACCCAGCAGCCCATAACATAGGCATAGAGCCTGGTCCCCAAAGGGATTGTGCGATCCAGTTACCCGTGGGACCTGCAGGGTGCGCGGGCACCAGAGAGGCCTGTGCAACCCAACTGTGCACAAGGTAAGAGTAGAGGATGTGAAAATGGAGGTGGAGTGAATAGAAGCTATACAGATGATCTCCCAGGACCAAACAAAAATTACAACTAAAATAAAGACAAACCCTCAGAAAAAAGCAACAGAAAAGCAGCATGACAGGGCCATATAACCAGGGACACTGGTAAGATCTGCAGAGGCGCGAGAGGGTGGCGGGCTGGGAGCACAGGGACAGCAGCAGTCTTCCCTGTGAGCAGTGCCCTTGGGGAATAAAGACCAAGACGGCTTCACAGCACACAGAGCTGGGACAGAGTGCTAAAATAGCCACAGCCACTCACCTGGGGGCTATGGCAGACGGAGGGCAGACTGGGCTGGAACTCTGTGGGGACACCCAGGATTTGGAGGGCACTCAGAGTTTTTGCTGAGTTGCAGCCACAAAGGACAGTGGCCAGAGTGCTCCTTCCCAGAACTGTGGGGAAAAGCAGCAGCCCCCCCCCCCCCGAGATTCAGTCTTTCCCAGGTAGGCAAAGCAATGCAAATTGAGGCTCATTAACAACCAGAATCTATCCCATCCTCTGGAAATCCTCTTATGCAGAACACCAGGGCTACATTCCAAGGCCCTGAGTAACTGAGACTACTAGCATTCAGGAAAAAGCTAGAGGATAACAGAACCTTTCTTAGGCTTGCAAATCTACCCAGGAAAGTAAAACTTGACAGTGGTGTTTAATGTGGGCCCACCCAGGCTCATCCAAACCCAGTAGAGGGAGCCACAAACAGCAGAACACCAACACCCAAATGAAAATTTGGCAGGCTCCAAAACCCACGGAGATAACCAAAATGGTAAAACAAAGAAACAAATCCCAAATGAAAGAACAAGAGAACTCTATCGAAGATGAGATCAATGAAATGCAGTTAAACAAATTATCAGAGGTAGAGTTCAGAGCCATGATCTTGAGGAAACTCAACAGCATGAGTAACGACATCAGCACCATGAGCAAAGATATAGAAACATTGAAAACCAGCCAAGTGAAAATGAAGAATGACATAGCAGAAATTAAGAACACATTGGAAGGACTAAAGAGCAGAGTAGAGGAAGTTGAGGACCGAATCAGTGAATTAGAAGACAGGGTAGAAAAAAATCAACCATTTAGAAAACCAAAAAGAAAAAACAATTCAAAAACAGGAAGATAGCTTAAGAGAACTGTGGGACAACTGGAAACGTAATAACATTTGCATAATAGGAGTCCCCGAAGAGGAAGAAAATGGGCAAGGGTTAGAGAATATATTTGAAGAAATAGTGACAGAAAACTTTCCTAACTTGGTGAAGGAAGAAGGCATTCAAGTTCAAGAAGCACAGAGAGCCCCAAGTAAGAACCCAAACAGGTCCACACCAAGACATCTAGTAATTAAAATGCCAAAAATTAAAGACAAAGAGAGAATCCTAAAGGCAGCAAGAGATAAGCAACAGGTTACCTACAAAGGAACCCCCATAATGTTCTCAGCTGACTTCTCAACAGAAACACTACAGGCCAGAAGGGAGTGGCATGAAGTAATCAAGGTCATGAAAATCAAGGATCTGAATCCAAGACTACTCTATCCAGCAAGGCTATCATTCAAAATAGAAGGTCAAATAAAGAGCTTTCCAGACCAAAAAAAAAAAAAAAAAAAAAGGCTAGGGAATATATTAACACTAAACCAGCACTGTAAGATATGCTAAAAGGAGTGCTCTAATTAGTATAAGAAATAGGAAGAAAAATAGAACCACACTAAACAAAAATGGCAATAAATAAGTACATATCAATTATCACCTTAAATGTGAATGGACTGAATGCTCTGATAAAAAGACACAGAGTAGCTAACTGGATAAGAAAGCATGACTCACATATATGTTATTTACAAGAGACCCACCTCACAACTAAAGACTCACATGTGTTGAAAGTGAAGGGATGGAAAAAATCTGTCAAGTAAATGGAAAGCAAAAAAAAAAAGCTGGGGTAGCAATACTCATATCTGATCAAGTAGATTTCAAAATGAAGACTATAACTAGAGGCAAAGAAGGCCACTACATAATATTGAAAGGATCTATCCAACAGGAAGATATAACCTTGGTAAACATATATGTACCCAATATAGGAGCACAAATATATATTAAAAATCTTCTTGAGGACCTCAAAGGAGAAATCAGCAGCAATACAATCATGGCAGGGGACTTCAACACCCCACTGATATCACTGGATAGATCCTCTAGACAAAAAATTTAACAAAGAAACACAGATTCTAAATGAAGCACTAGATCAAATGGATTTCATAGATATCTACAGAGAATTACACCCCAAAATTGCAGAATTCACCTTCTTCTCAAGTGCACATGGCACATTCTTAAAAACAGACCACATGTTAGGGCACAAACTAAGTCTCTACAAGTTTAAGAAGATTGAAATCATATCAAGCATCTTCTCAGATCACAATGGCATGGAACTAGAAATCAATTGCAACAAGAACAGGCAAAGACATTTGAAAACATGGAGGCTAAATAGCATGTTATTAAACAATAAATGGGTTACCATGGAGATCAAGGAAGAAATTAAAAACTTTCTGGAAACCAATGAAAATAAACACACAACAACAACAAATCTATGGGATGCAGCAAACGCAGTTCTGAGAGGGAAGTTCATAGCACTACAGGCCTACCTCAAAAAACAAGAAAAATTTCTAATAGACTATCTAATCTCACAATTTAAAGAACTAGAAAGCAAACAAAAAGAAAACCCAGAGCAAGTAGAAGGAAGAAAATAGTAAGATCAGAGCAGAAACAAATGACATGGAAACCGAAAAACAATTCAAAGGATCAATGAAACAAAGAGCTTGTTCTTTGAAAAGATAAACAAGATTGATGGACCATTAGCTAGACTCACCAAGAAACAAAGAGAGAGAACCCAAATACACAAAATCAGAAATGAAAAAGGAGAAATAATAACTGACACCACAGAAATACAAAGGATCATTAACAAATATTCTGAACAATTATACGGCAACAAATCCGACAATCTAAACAAAATGGACAAATTTCTAGAAACACACAGCCTCCCAAAACTGAACCGGGAAGAGATAGAAAACTTGAATAGACCAATAACGACAGAAGAAATTGAAGATATAATCAAGACTCTCCCAACAAACAAAAGCCCAGGCCTGGATAGGGTAATTTTACCAAACATTCAAAGAAGAACTAATACCCATTCTCCTCAAACTATTTCAAAAAATTCAAGAAAAATAAAAACTTCCAAACTCATTTTATGAGGCAAGCATAATTCTAATTCCAAAACCAGAAAAAGACACTACAAAGAAAGAAAACTACAAACCAATATCCCTGATGAACATAGATGCCAAAACCCTGAACAAAATACTAGCAAATCGAATCCAGCAATACATCAAAAAAAATTGTTTACCATAACCAAGAGGGATTCATCCCAGGGATGCAAGGTTGGTACAATATTCGCAAATCAATACATGTGATACACCACATAAACAAAATGAAGAAAAAAATCATATGATCATATCAATAGATGCTGAAAAAGCATTCGACAAAATCCAGCACCCATTTCGAATAAAAATGCTCAGCAATCTGGGAATAAAGGGATTATATCTTGACATAATAAAGGCCATATATGAAAGACCTACAGCCAACATCCTACTCAATGGGCAAAAACTAAAACATTTTCCTGAAGAACAGGAACAAGAAAAGGATGCTCACTTTTGCCATTCTTATTTAACATAGTACTGGAAGTCTTAGCCACAGCAATCAGACAGGAAGAAAAAATAAAAGGGATCCAAAATGGAAAGGAGAAAGTGAAACTGTCATTATTCACAGATGACATGATACTATACGTAGAAAAGCCTTTCAAAGACTCCATCAAAAATTTACTAGACTTAATAAATGAATTTGGCAAAATAGCAGGATAAAAAATAACCGTCAAGAAATCGATGGCATTCTTAGACACCAATAATGAACTCACAGAAAGAGAAACTAAAAAAATAATCCCATTTACCATCACAGCAAAAAAATTAAGGTACCTAGGAATAAACTTAACCAAAGAAATAAAGGACCTATTCACAGAAAACTACAGATCATTGAAAAAAGAAATAGAGGAAAATATACAAAAGTGAAAGCACATACCTTGCTCATGGATTGGAAGAATTAACATCATTAAAATGTCCATACTACCCAAGCAATCTATAGATTCAATGCAATCCCCATCAAAATACCAACAACATACTTCACAGAACTAGAAAAAATACTTCAAAAGTTTATATGAAACCAAAAAAGACCCTGAATAGCCACACCAATCTTGAAAAAGAAGAACAAAGTAGGAGGGATCACATGAACAGATTTCAGGTTATACTACAAAACCACTTTAATCAAAACAGCCTGGTACTGGCACAAGAACAAGCACATAGATCAATGGAACAGAATAGAGAACCCAGCAATGGACCCAACACAATATGCTCAATTAATATTTGACAAAGGTGGCAAGAGCATACAGTGGAGTAAAGACAGCCTTTTTAATAAATTGTGTTGGGAAAATTGGACAGCTACATGCAAAAAAAAAATGAAACTAGACCATCAACTTACACCATACACAAGAATAAACTCAAAATGCATAAAAGACTTAAATGTGACTCATGAATCCATAAAAATCCTAGAAGAAACTGTAGGCAACAAAATTTCAGACATCATACGCAGCAGAATTTTCACTGATAACATCACCTAAGGCAACAGAAACAAAGGAGAAAATGAACACATGGGACTACATCAAACCCAAAAGCTTCTGCACAGCAAAGGAAACAACCACCAAAATGGAAAGGCAACCCACTGTATGGGAGAGCATAATTGCCAATGATATATCAGATAAGGGGTTAATTTCCAATATATATAGAATGCTCATACAACTCAACAAAATGAAGACAAATAACCCAATTAAAAAATGGGCAGTGGAACTAAATGGACACCTCTCCAAACAGGACATGCAAGTAGCCAAGAGACATATGAAGAAATGCTCAACATCACTAATCATCAGAGAGATGCAAATTAAAACAACAATGAGGTATCACCTCACACCTGTCAGAATGGCCGCCATCAACAAATCATCAAACAACAAGTGTTGGTGAGGGTGTGGAGAAAAGGGGACTCTAGTACACTGCTGGTGGGAATGCAGACTGGTGCAGCCACTATGGAAAACAATATGGTTTTACCTCAAAAAATTAAAAATTGAACTTCCATTTGACCCAGTGATCCCACTTCTAGGAATATACCCTAAGTAGCCTGAAACCATTCAGAAAGAATATATGTACCCCTATGTTTGTAGCAGCACTATTCACAATAGCTAAGATCTGGAAACAGCCCAAATGTCCATCAGTAGATGAATGGATAAAAAAGGAGTGGTCCATATACACAATGGAGTACTATGCAGCTGTAAGAAAGAAAGATCTCTTTTCCTTTGAGACGACATGGAGGGACCTGGAAAGTATTATCCTAAGTGAAAGAAGCCAAGCAGAGAAAGACAAGTATTATATGATCTCACTTATTTGTGGAATATAATGAACATAACAGTCTGAGGAATGGGGTAGTCCCAGAGACTTGGAAGTGGGGTACAGACTGACAATCCCCACAAGACGGGTTGGGGGGGAGATAAACCACAGAACTTATATGCATGTATGCATGAACAATGGACATGGACAACAAAGCTGGGGACAGGGCGGGGAGGGTGCGGGAGGAGAAACATCTGTAACAAAAATAAATGAATTAATTAAATACAAAAAATGTATTTAATTAATGTATTTAAGATGGTTACTAGAAGATTCTTGTTAGTGACACAATTTCTCTGATGCCTTGAAAGTTAAACACAATCTCCCCCTCCCACCCAAGTTCTATTTCAAGTGTCAGTCAAATGACCAAAAAAGAAAGAAAGAAAGAAATCTAGTATGTACTAACCTTGTCTACCTGGTTATTTAGTCTCAAAAGCAATACATAAATACATAATAGTCATTATTTACTGAAGATATGGTGAAATGTCAGACAAAGCAGCAAATTAAATACATAATCTTTCTATATTTTTTCAGTTATTTTACAACCTTTCAAACTTACCTCTTTCTCCCTTAATTTTACAAAGATTTCACTCAATAGGGCATTTAATAAAGCAATTAACGCATTCAATTTATTTTCCCCAAAGCCACAACTCTATCTTTGCATTCACATTTCATTGATTTTACATATCATTTAATTATACAACTACAATAACAAACAGAACTGATGTAAACCTATTTGGTAGCAACAATCAAACCTGACATTTCACAAGCAAATAAAAAAAGTAGGACTGAGAATTTTTTAAAAGAAAGATGATGCTTACCTCAAAGGACGATGTGTCTCTATCATACAATAAAACTGAAACTTAAAAGCACTCACTAAAACTGATGGTTACAAATTATCAAAGAAAACTTCAACTCTTTTTCCTCCCATCTGGCCATGATTCAGGTGGAAAGATTTTCCCCATAAACTAGCATTCTGTTCTTTCCTGTCATGTTGAACTGTGGGCAGGGAGAAGTCATGGTTCATCTCAGGACAACAGCGAGATGCCAGGATCCACGAGTTGGCTAACTCATCCCATGCACCAGGAGGGTTGTAAATGTAAACCCAGCCAGGGAAAGCGAGCAGATCCAACTGATATAAACAATGATCAGGCTTAGGGACTACTTCTAGAAGACTAGACAGAAACTCAGAAGAGGTATAAAATCAAGAAAGACAAAGACAGGAATAAATGGAAAAGTACATGAAGTTAGTTTCTTGAAGGTGAAGGCAGCTGGATAACACCATTCAATGCATTACTGTCTATGTAGGGGAGGCCAGTCCCTACAGAGCAAACACAAGGAAGCAGTAGATCAGCTCTGCAGCTGAGCTGGTAAAGGGAAGGAGTCACACTTTATTTCTGAGATTTCCCGGGTTAGACCAACATAGTGGTCCCCTTTCCTCCAGGGGATTTATAACACTGTATCAAGGCTATGTCCCACTCCATAGGCAGAACTGCCTCATCTTGGTGAGGATACTCGTCACCGAACACAAAGGAATGTTTAATGCTACTTCATAGATATTTGCTAAAGCTCAGACACAGAAAGAAAGTCACAGGAAAAACTTAAATGGACTGTCTCAGGAACCCAAAATGTAAGGGTATTTGGGGTTGGGGTGGGTCAAAGGAGTAAAATTAATATCCACACACTTGGTCTTCAGAAACTGGGAAACAATGTATCAATAATTTGTTGGATTTTAGCTTCCATCTGCATCTAAATCCTCCTGTGGCCATTTAGACATATGGCCACAAATTCTCTCATCCTTCTCCCATCAATAGGCCATGGTCCATTTCCCCTCCCCTTGAATCTGGTAGGTTGAGGATGCTTTGACAAATGGAGCATGTAGAAAGGTACACAATAAGACTTTAGGACAAATCATGAAAAGCCAAGCCACTTTTGCCTGGTTTGCTCACACCTCACCTGAGAGCCTTAACCTGCCAGGTGAGAAGTCCAGCTACCCTGAGGCCGCCACAGACAGACAACAGGTAGGGGCTGAGGTCAACAGACCCAGCAGCTGAGCTGTCCAGGGGAGACACCAGACATTGGAGTCACCCCAGCTGAGGCCCCAAACATCATTGGGCAGAGACAGAGACAATGCCCTGTTTGAATTCCTCTCCCATAGAAAGTATGAGCAATGGTGGTTGTTTTATCCCACTAAATTGGGGCAGGGGTGATTTGTTGTACAAAAGAAATAACTGGAATAATTCCCAATACTCTTGTGTAATAAAACACACTTACGTGGCCCCCCACCCCAATCCTTTCCTTTAGATCTTCTTTGAGCTGCACACAAACTCAGGCACACATACACACATGTATTGTCTGCCTTATTCTTCTGAAGAGAAGAGAAAATAAAATATTATTTTGCTGAGCTTCCTCTACACCATTTTTGTGTCTGTTGTTATGAGAAACTACTCAGGGGCTTTATAAGCAATCATACATATATTAGGACAATATATAACTAATTCTTGAAGAATCTATTTTATTCAAAATGGACATGTTTTGGGCTGGCTATAGCACCTAAAGTTTACATTAAAGGATCATGTCATTTAAACCACTGAAAGCTGGGACAGGGTACCTCCACTCTCTGTCGCCTTTGCCATGCTCTTCTCTGCCCCTCAGTAGCCTTGGTCCAAGCCCACCTGCCACTCCTAGTTCTGCAAGAGACCAGAGGCTGCCTGTCTGCTGCCTGGATTTGGAGCTGCAGATCCTTCTTACTATGAACCCAGCAGATGGTAGACACAAATCCAAAAACTAGATGGGAAATAGCTTTTATGTAGAAAGGCTATGTTTGAATCATCCTATATGCCATTCTCCTGTGGGTCACTTTCTTAGAAACATTCTCACCAACATCTCCATAGATGAATTTTTAAGAGAAAGCTGAAAACATCTTTTCTTTTTAAATCTAAGCCCAAAGTGGGTGATCTAAAACCCATATGACTATATGGCTTTCCCTTTCCATTTTATATTTCTTAAAGAAATAATAATTTAAAAGTAAAACAAAGATCTTTTGGCTAATAAAACATTTATATATGAGGATAAATATTCCCAAGGTTTACTTAGAACTACCAGGTGTCAAAAAGTTTGCACTCTAAATTAAAATGTGTTGATTACTTTCCTTTTTTTAATATTAGGTATATTATAAAAGAAATTACATAAAACTAATCCATGTTTCATAAAAGAGTTTATCAATATCTCTGCACTATGTAAAAAGGAAAGTAAATGTAGGAATTCAAATAGTCATAAATAAGAAATAAAGCTACTTTACTGGCTTTTTATTTACTAGCAAAAATATAGTGTTAATTTTTTTTCTAAGTAGCAGCTTAACTGAACTGAATTACTTTGTCAACATGTAATGGCTTTGAAAATGCACTTTAACTGAGGTCAGCTCTCTGCCACGCATTCAAGGCAGGGCACGCACATGCAGTGTGGCCTTTGCTTGTTGCGGACAGGCACCTTGGAAGCAGAGGTGAAGAGACAGAGAGGAGAATGACATCCACAGCCCCTGCCTTGACTCACTGGACAAAGAAAAAAGTGATGAGTTCCTGTGAACATATTCTGATGCATGTACCAACATCACTTCCTGAGCCTGAGTCAACAAAAGGTGAGATTTCCTTGACTTTTAAAGTTCTCCATCCATATCAAGCAGGATGATCCCTGAAACAAACAACACCTACATTGCAGCAGCTTAACCCAGTATTTCCTGTTCATGTAATAGTACAATGAGGGTGGGTGGTGAGCTCTGCTTCATGCAATGATCTCAGGACTGCAGATCCTTCCATCTAGTGAGGCCCCCATCTTTCGTTAGATCCTCTTCATCCACACAGCTGACAAGTGATAAGAGAAAGAAGGGCACACCTGGTTGGACTGTCTCAGCACTTATAATTTCTCATATCCCACTGGCCTAGAACTAGTCTCATAGTCCCACTGAGTTGCAGGCTCTGCTACATACATACATTATAAAAAATAAAAAATAAAAAATAAAGCTTTCTATTTTCCTCAATTCTGTGACCTTTTTTTATTTCTTTCCCACTTTCTAAGTGGCTACTTCTCTAAAAACTAGTAGGAAAAGTACTAATGAAAAATCTTGCACATCCCTTTAAGATGTAGCCTGGTGTAGTAGAAATATACTAACATTTGTTATAGATATCATTGACATCTCAATAACTTGTCCCCATGATCTGTGAGAAAATGCAGAATTTTGGCTGAACAATTACAATATGGCATTTAATTCTTTTCATCTACCCACTTCCAGTCTTAGAAATCATATTTAAGGTAAAACTCCCAACATGATATGTTATTCTTAGCTCAGATAGAAAGTGATGCTGGTTATAACAGCGTAACTATGGTGTTGCCATGGTTTTCTACCTATTAATGATTAAACTTGCTTCCTTATGCTCATTAGAATGTATATTTTGAAAATCGAAAGAGGTTTCAGTTTATAGCAGATTGTAAGGCCAAGTTCTCAAACAAAAGTTTGGATATAAGAAACCATGTCAGGCTCTGATGTTTAACAGATTCTTCTCTTGTGTCCATGGAATGTATTGTTTGTTTGCTTGTTTGAATTTGTTTGTTTTTTCCCTCATACAGAAATCAGTCCTCAAAGGGATAAGCATTTCATGCATCACAGAATCATTATACCTTCTCGGGAAGAAAGAAAGTTTTTGAGAGACAGTATGAATTATGCAAAAATATAAATTTTCTAAAAAAACAAAAAACACCAGCACATTGAATCTGTTTATTCATTTCAATTGTTTAATAGAGTTCTGAGTTCATACAGAAAATATCGCCATAAATTACAAAGGCAATCAAAATTTCAGAGTTATAGGAATAAGATTAATAGGTGATAGTTTTTCACAGAAGTGACTTTGAGACCTATAATGCATAATACTTTTCATTATTGTATTTTTAAAAGCACTCAAATGTTTGTAGGTGTTTCTAGATTCCAGCACAGCAGACGATTTACCTCCATGCTTTTATGGTCCTCGCTGCAGGCTCTTTGGAAAAGACTTAAACCTTGGGAACTGTGTACAAGATACCTACAGTTTCAGATATTTTATTCTGCATGAGAGAGAAAAACAAAAAGGAATTATGTGGTGATATTTATCTTCCTGTGCTTCTCTGTTTATTCAACAGACATTTCCTGAATGCTTAATATGTACCAAGCCCTGCCCTGATACTAGGGGCTACAAAAATGAACTAAATGACATAGTTCCCATCTTTACAGAACTTTCAAGCATAGGTACGAAATGATGAAAGCCTATACAAAGGCTTGTAAATGAATCACTTTTAAAAACACGATGAACCCTTAGCCTGGCCTTCAAATTCTTCAGCCTGTGTTTTAAGCCTTCTTTGCAGTAATCTATCATGCTTACCCCAAACTGATTGTCTGTATACATCATTAGAGACCAAATTCCTATGGCCAGCATCCTGTTTTCTATCTCCAATATGCAAATTATATGCAGATTTCAAGGCCTAAATCAATCAATCCCACATTCTTGATTAAGTCTTCTATGACTGGATGTTCTCATTCAGTCTTCTGAACCCCCACAGACTTTTTTCATGTCAAAAATCATGTAGGAAAGGTTACTAGGTTTACGTTATGAACCAGGTACTTTATAAACTATAATTTAGTTGCATCTGAAACAATTTATAATGAAAATATCTCCATTTTAAAAATGAGAAGACTTGAATTTCAGCGCGTGCCCTGCCTTGAATGCATGGCATAGATAGAGCTGACCTTGGTTGCAGTGTGTTTTCAAAACCATTGCACGTTGACAAAGTAATTAAGTTCAGTTAAACAGCTACTTTAAAAAGACATTAGCACTGTAGTTTTGCTAGTAAATAAAAGGCCAATAAAACAGCTTTATTTCTTATTTATGACTGAATTCCTGCATTTACTTTCCTTTTTACATGGTGCAGAGATATTGATAAATTCCTTTATGAAACAAGGATTATTTTCATGAATCAAAAATTTATTTTCTTTCAAATCTATCATATTGACCTAATAATCATTTTTTAAATTTCTTATTAGATTAAGAATTCTGTTAAGTCAGGAATCATCCTTACATATGTGTATTTCCCTTAACTTCTAAAATTAATGTTTTTCCCATAAAAAACTGATTAAAAATTTTTTCATGACAATTATAATAATAATACAAGTTAAAATACAGTAAATACCTTCCCCCTCATACGATATATAAAATAACAATTAGAATAGGTCACAAGGAAGAAAATCACAGTAGGCTGGTGTGGTAAGGAAAGGAAGCTGAAAGCTAAAAGGTTAAGAGAATTTAAGTTGCTGGTGTCCATAGATAAAAGCAATCCAAATATGGGGAAAGTCAAGAGCAAAAACGTCGAGATGAGAATGTACCAGGTCCACTTAGGAGGCAGCAATTCGAAGAGTCCACCAACAGCAGAGATTGGTACAGTGGAAGATGGCCTGGAATAGTTACGGGGTGCAATAGACAATAATGGCCTCCCACAGACTTCCATGTCCTGTCCCCAAATCTTCTGAATGTTATCTCATATGGCAAAGGGGGCTTTGCAGATATGATTAAATTAAAGGTGTTGAAAGGAGATTATCCGGGTTTATCCAGGTGGGCATCATGTAACCACAAGGGTCCTTATAAAAGGATGTCAGATCTGAATAAGTAACAGGAAAAAAGCTGTTACATAGTAGCAACAGGTTGGAATGATATCAAAAAGAGGCCATGAGCCAAAGAATGCAGGTGGTCTCTATGGGTTGAAAAGACAAGGAAACAGATTACCCCTGGAAGAAACACAGCCCTGCCAACACCTTGATGTTAGACTCTGACCTCGAGAACTGTAAGAGATTAAATTTGTGTTGTCTTAAACCACATGCACTGTGGTAATTTGTTACCTTCATAAGTTATCATGTACCAGGAAACTTAAGGGTCATGCTAAATAATTAGGAATCGTCCATAATGCATTGAACATTTTTAGACTTGAAATAAAAATAAATTCATGTTATAAGGATGAATCATATTGTTACGTTTATTCAATGATAGTTCAGAAAGGAACCAAGGGAAAATGCTTGGAGACTATCTCTGAGAAACTCAAAAAAAGGAAAGAACATTCAAAGGGGATACCTAAAGTATGAGTACGTGAGGTATAACTGAGAGCACAGAGAATTTAGGTGGAGTGCTAAGTGCTAAGTGAGGAGTTAAGTGCTGCATGCGATGAGTGTAGCATACTGAGGTCATACCCATTCGTCAGTGGAAGGTACACAACTATAGAGAGAAAGGTGGCTTGGAAATATTGCCAAGTAATTGTGAATTGCATGAAAGTAGGAATATAGGCCTTTCCTCATTACCCAAGGATCCAAACACAGCCCACTGTTGATGGGGAAAATATATGATCTTGCCAATGCAGTGTATTATAGACACATGATTTTAAAGCAGCCTCTTTGGGACAAGTATTTAGTTGTACAGATTTCTCTCTCTCTCTCTCTCTCTCTCTCTCTCTCTCTGATCTCCCCTCTTCTTTTTTTCCAATTTTGCAAATGTATTCAAGAAAGCACATATATCCCTGTGATTTTGATGGGGAAGATTGTGCAGTTTTTATACTATCCTCTGGGTCTTGCTGTGTCTGCTGAACTGTGCCTTGACCCACTGGGTCCCTGGGTGTCCTAAAAGTGATATTTCCTGAATTAGAACCATCCAGTGTGGCCACTTGAGCATCACTCTGGCACTGTTGAAGGTGCCATGGCCTCCAACTGCTAGGTGGTGCAGCCACCTCATCCCTTCTTACATTCCTCCCAGCACCCCTATGTCTCCCACCTCTTAGAGAGCTTGGATGTCTCTGTTGTTTCCCAGAATAATTCTGTGTGCTAAATCCAAGGAAATTGTCATTAAGCCCAACTGCCTGGGTCACCTGCCTTCATCTTTGTTACTCAACCACTCCTACATCATGACGGACTCAGTGATTTTCAGCATGGACTTCTCTGTGAGGCGGGCAGGCTCTCACAGGCTATATCTTTAGAAGCCCCAGACTCCCCAAATTTGCCTAAGCATTTAAAAACAACCTTTTTCCCCGAATAGCCACAGCAATCTTGAAAAAGAAAGACAAAGTAGGTGGGATCACAATACCAGATATCAGGTTATACTACAAAGCGACTGTAACCAAAACAGCCTGGTACTGGCACAAGAACAGGCATATAGACCAGTGGAACAGAACTGAAAACCCAGAAATGGACCCAAGGCAATACGCTCAATTAATATTTGACAAAGGTGGCAAGAGGATACAGTGGAGTAAAGACAGCCTCTTTAATAAATGGTGTTGGGAAAATTGGACAGCTACATGCAAAAAAAATGAAACTAGACCATCAACTTACACCATACACAAAAATAAACTCAAAATGGATAAAAGACTTAAATGTGACCCATGAATCCATAAAAATTCTAGAAGAAAATGTAGGCAACAAAATTTCGGACATCATACGGAGCAGAATTTTCACTGATACATCACCTAAGGCAACAGAAACAAAGGAAAAAATGAACACATGGGACTACATCAAACCCAAAAGCTTCTGCACAGCAAAAGAAACAATCATCAAAATGGAAAGGCAACCCACTCTATGGGAGAACATCATTGCCAATGATGTATCAGATAAGGGGTTAATTTCCAATATATATAGAATGCTCATACAACTCCACAAAAGGAAGACAAAGAACCCAATTAAAAAATGGGCAGAGGAGCTGAATAGACACCTGTCCAAACAGGACATACAAATGGCCAAGAGACATATGAAGAAATGCTCAACATCACTAATCATCAGAGAGATGCAAATTAGAACAACAATGAGGTATCACCTCACACCTGTCAGAATGGCCGCCATCAACAAATCATCAAACAACAAGTGTTGGCGAGGGTGTGCAGAAAAGGGGACTCTAATACACTGCTGGTGGGAATGCAGACTGGTGCAGCCACTATGGAAAACAATATGGTGTTACCTCAGAAAATTAAAAATTTAACTGCCATTTGACTCAGTGATCCCACTTCTAGGAATATACCCTAAGAAGCCCGAAACACCAATCAGGAAGAATATATGTACCCCCATGTTCATAGCAGCACTATTTACAATAGCTAAGATCTGGAAACAGCCTAAGTGTCCATCAGTAGACGAATGGATAAAAAAGCTGTGGTCCATATACACAATGGAGTACTATGCAGCAGTAAGAAAGAAAGATCTCTTATCCTTTGAGACGACATGGAGGGACCTGGAAAGTATTATCCTAAGTGAAATAAGCCAAGCAGAAAAAGACAAATACCACATGATCTCACTTATTTGTGGAATATAATGAACATAACAGTCTGAGGAATACGGTAGACCCAGAAACATGGAAGTAGGGCACAGACTGACATCCCTCAGAAGAGGGGGTTGGGGGGTGGGAAGAGATAAACCACAGAACTTATATGCATGTATGCATGACCAATGGACATGGACAACTAACCCGGGGACGGGGTGGGGGTGGGGTGGGGAGGGGGGTGCCAATGGGGTAAAAAAGGTGAAATATCTGTAACAAAAAAATAAATAAATAATTAAAAAAATAATAAATAGAAGTTGTTACCGGCAAAAAAATAAAATAAAATAAATAAAAAAATAAAAATAAACCTCTTTGCTTTTAAACCTATTGTCTCTCTGTGAAATTTTAAATGTCAGATTTGAAATCCAAAGCAGAGCAATGAGTTATTGGTTGTAGACAGTATCTCTTTTTTCCTTCCTTAGAGCAATACACCTTGTTCTCATAACCTAGCCTTAATGGGACCAGACTGAAGAGAAGGAAAAAGATTTCAGAAGGGAAAATCCATTGGAAATCATTTCAAAAGAATGATTTGCCTATAGAGGCAGACGAGACAGTTAAAGTCAAGTACATGAATGAAATGGAGTGAGAAGAAGAAAGAATAAACGGTTAAGGACTGAGTTAGGGAACAGCTATAAAGGACCAGGAAGGAATGAGGAAACAGAGCGACTGAAAAAAGTGATCAAGACAGGAGAAGAACCACATCCAAGAGGAAGAGAACATTTCCCAGGAAGAGATGAACAGAGAGCAAAAATGTAAGAGATTGAGGGGAATGGATACCCAAGTAGGACTCCAGGGTCTGATAAGTGCACAGTAACTGTTAACATTTAACAGGTGTGGATTAGGGGTAGGATTTGGATTAACTGATCATCCAGCTAAGGACTTCATAGTAGAATATTATTTTCTTAATCTATTTTTATGCTCAAAATCTTAACAAAACAGAATGGATATTTGTTATTTCTATATAAATATATATTACTCATTATTAAATTTACGTTTATCCCTAATATTCAAACTGGTATATGGCCACCCTCCTAAAGTATGTCTTTTCATATGTGTAAAATTCATACTCATTGTTTTCTGTGCATGTTATTTACATAATTCTTCATGTAAAACACAACAAAATTACTGTGGTTTCAGAAAATGATCATCTTAGTCATTACTATAAAATTCCAAGACTGGAAGAATTTCTTATTGTTTTAATAAGAAATAAACCCTGGTCAATATAAGAAACAACGTTTTTGTTGTCTCAAAATTTGCTAAGTTTTAAATAAGGAGTAGATGTCCCTTTGGAGTTCAAATAAAGACCTATGCTGTAAAAACAAACAAACAAACAAACAAACAAAAAAAAAACAACCATTGTGTCAATCCCAGAGTGAACTAATGAGAAAGCAAATTATTTACCACATGTATCTAAAACCCATTTTAGTAGATACTCAAGGAATTGGATTTTACACAAGTTATTTTATTGGTCACTATAAAATTTACTAATAATTATCTTTTTTCAGTTAAGTATTTCATCATAAAAATATATTCAACAAGACAGGCGTATTATACTCTTCTATGTGTGATAGGTGTGAAAACTATCTCCATGGGGCTTTTTAAAATATATATATATACACCTATTAAAATGGCTCAGATTAGAAAAGTAACTGAAAGGCAGAGATTGATTAACCGAGCAAACACTTAACTAAAAAGACTTGATTTCTAGATGAAGTAATTACAGAAAAGATATTTAAACATTCTGAACCTCAGTTTCTCAGTCTGTAAAATACATATGAATACTATCACGACCTAGGATAATGACGGGCTAATACATATGCTACAGCAAGATACAGTGCATAAACCTTAAGTAGTAGTGTGCTGCTCTTTCATTATTGGTTCTACAAAAATGTGAGATGTAGCTAAGTCATGGGATAGAAAATAAGCAAACAATTCCTAGATTCCTTCGGAGTAACTGTCTTCTACACATTGTGATCACGTCAGCATGTCTTCCGCTGACGTATGCTCTGGGTATACAGATTATCAATGAAGTCCCGGTGTCAGGTTTACATAAACGAAAATGGAATCTGTGTGACCCATTCTTTAATTATTTCTTTAATTTTTCAATAAAAGCCCATTTTCCTGATCAGCAGGATAGCTAGAATCGTCAACCTCACTTTTTTTTTTTTTAACCAACACTAAATAAAGCCCACCTGAGAATTCACAGTAACAAACAAAAACTAGATTTAGAATAGAAAATGTATTTGAGGGTACGAGGAACTCATCCAAAGCTTGACACATTCTTGAGAGACAGGCCAAAGCAGAGGAAGACCTTGTTACCAAATCAGGCAGACAAACAAACAAACTACATAATATTTGCAGATGATACCGTCTAGTTCACTGACCTGGTTATGAAGGAGGACTAACATTTCTGAGATTGAAGAAGATTAAAAAGAGAATAAAAAGCTTGTGTGCCCATGACAGCAGGTGAGAGTCTGAGTCAATGTCTTTGCATAGGGACACACACAGCCTGCACAACTACATCTCATATAGAAGCCAGCAAGCGAAGGCAGTTTTTATCTTACATTAGGATTCTTAAAAAGAAAAATAGCCCTGGGCAGTTTTGCTCAGCAGTTAGAGCATTGGCCTGCAGACCTGGGAGTCCCAGGTTTGGTTCCCACTAAGGGTGCGTACCTCGGTTGTAGTTTGTCCCTGGTCGGGGTTGGGGTCATGTGGGTAGCAACCAGTCGATGCGTCCCTCTCACATCGATGTTTCTCTTTCTCTTCCCCCCTCTCTCCCTCATGCTCTATCTGAAGATAAATGCAAAAATATCCCCGGGTGAGGATAAAAAAAGAAAGAAAATAGAAATATATTTTTATTGCCTTCTCATTGGTCTTCTAGGAATTTAGGTAGATAAACATTAGTGGGTGATAATAAATAAAAATGGTTTTCTTTTCATCATGTGTCCAGGGAAGAAACCAGCAACAGATTTATTAGAAAAAATAGCAGGCAGCTAACTTTCTCCTTTTCCAAAATATAACAGGTAGGTGGGAAAAACATAATAAAGCGTGTATTAATAATGTAAAAGCTAGGTTTTAAAAAGACTCCAATTTCCATCAGACAGCAAATTATTAATGATTTCCTTCTACACTATCAGAGAAAACTCTGGGAAAGAATTCAGATGCATATTTTCTATCCCTCAAATCATATTCATGTGTCTATTTTGCTTATCTATCAGAGCGTGACCACATTCTGCATGGAGGCAGCTAACTAATATTTCCCAGGATTGTTTTCCTGTTTTCTTCAGTTATTCTCTCCAAATAAGAACATTCTATTCTCCCAAAGCTCTGCAATCCTCCAGATGGGTCCAGTGATGCTTCTGTGTGAAATTATGTTTCATCCTGGAGAGGAACAGCGTCCAACAATTGGTTTTGTCAATTTGTTTGTTTGTTGTTGGTTTGTTTTCATAACACGTGGAAGTAATTCTTTGTACCAAAGCCACCTAGATCTCCCTTTTCTTCTGACCTCTGCTTCCTGTCCCTACAACTCTGTATCATGTCTCTATGTGTACAGTTGAAGTGTCATTAATACTATTTATATTAGGTGTGAGAATGGGCTATAAACTTCCAAGATACTTTCCAACAATAACATCCTAAGGAAGTTTAAACTTTTCTTCCTAAACACTACTGCGCTTGAAATAGTTTTCACTGTTCTCTTGATATTTTATTCTGCATTATAAATGAGAACTTCTGCGGTGGAAGCTTCTGCCGTTCGAGCCCGTAACTCATGTCAGACACACAGCGTCAGAGCTGGATGGCAGCCTCATCCATGCTGGGTCCTCAGCCCCGGCTCAGCATCCCAGCCGCTGGCCTGAGCTTTACACCACTGCTGACGGGCCTGTCCCCACCAGATATCTCTCAAAGCTCCTCAGATCATTTCAATGTGCAGCCAGGGCTGAGCTGCTGATCTAGCCACCAGTCATTAGCAGCCAAACTGAAGCTCAGATAGGTTCAGTCACTAACCCAACTGCATAAAGTGAAAAGCAGCGAAGAAAGGGTTAGAGACCCACAGAATCCTTTCAGCTACAAGGACCAGAGGATTGCCAAAGGTTTCCGGAGGACCATAGCCTAGGGTCTGAATTTCTTTCAGTTTAGCTCATGTCATGTAATTTTCAGGACTCTGTGCAAAATAAAAATGGAGAGCCTCTTTTATTTTTTTGGTATGTGCCCCTAGCGGAAACCAAACCCAGGACTCTCTGGTCCACAGGCCGATGCTCCAACCGCTGAGCCAAACCGGCCAGGGCTTGAAGCCTCCTTTTCATAAATTACTAAGAACTTCGAAAAGTTCACATCAGCGATTTAAATCAAGTGCAGGGCACTTCTGAGTATAGGGCCTGATGTTATTGCACAGAACACACACCATGAAGCTGACCTTGGCCTGGAATTTGAAGATACTCTGTGTTCAGGGACAATATGTTAGTACAAAACATTTTCAGAAGGACTTCACAGAGATGAATTGGGAGACAATGCTGACAAGTCTCTGGTTTTGTTTTTCATGTGCTTGTATATTTATTTACATATATATATATATATATATATATATATATATATATATAATTTTGTTCTTTATTGATTTTAGAGAGGGAGGAAGGGAGAGGGAGAGATTGAAACATCACTGACACAGAACATCGATTGGCTGCCTCTTGCATGCCCCCCCCACCCCGCGCCCCACTGGGGATTTGGCCCATAACCTGGGCATGTGCCCTGATCGGGAATTGAACCGGCGACCTCTTGGTGCATGGATCAGTGCTCAACCACTGAGCCACACCAGCTGGGCTTTATTTGCTTTTTTAAATTCAGGCACTCGAGAGAGACTTTAGTAAGCTAACGTTCATTGTAACTGCTTTTGCCTTCTTGTCCCTCCATCAAAAGCAGACTCTGTAGACAAGGGCTTTGCTTTTGGGAAGTGATTCCAGAGAACCTGAGACGGGGATGGCAACAGTAACACAGGAAAGGAAGAAATCAGTACAAGGGTGTGTTGCCAGGCTGGCCACTGAGGAGAACCTGGGGTAGATCTCCCTCCCGGGCAGCCTCTGATGAGCTGCACAGTGCACGCCCCACCTGAGAGGTGAAGAGGGGAGCCTTTGTCCTCTGGGTCCTGAGGCCTGATGGCCCTGTGCGGCCCTGTGAGGGACTAAGCCCCTGGCGTTTCCGATTGCACGTGGAAGTGTCAGGACAGAGTTGGTGCCGTTAGGACGATGCCTGTGCAGAGCTGGCTGCAGCAGTGAAGACTGGACAGGCAAAGAGGCCCTCACAGCATGGCCCTCCAGGCTGGGACTCAGCCCACGGCATGGCCACACTGATAGAGTTGAACTCAAACTCCTTCCTTCCCAGAATACCTACTGACATCTTTCTGGACACGTGCACAGTTTGGAACAAACTAGAGAAATTATTGTTAGAGTTAGATATTCCTTTTAAAGAAATCACACACCGGGAAAGTCAGGGTAGGTGTCGAAAGACCCAAGGAAAGATTGGCGCGTAGCAAATGAGAACTGAAGGTCACAGATCGTTTTCCATGTCCTCCTACAGAGAGAAGCACAAGGGTGTGGCCCCGCTGACCGCTCTGTAGCAGCTCTGAAGTCGTTTAATGTATATCCAGAGCGATTTGAGAAGGCTTCCATTTTAATGCCATAATAAGTCAGACGATTTTCAAATGCATGCTAGATGAAATGGAAAATAGCACTTTCTGCCTGCAAACTGAAAGGTTTTAAGTGAACTTGGCTACAGCGAACATTTGCCCACAGAGAAACCATTTCCTTGTTTAGTCACTTCTGAAGACATGCACCCTTGGTTACTGAGTCTGCTGGCAGCCGTGTGCGCAGACATATTGTGAATAAATGTCTTCTTACTATAATTGCTTAGCTGTGACGGCACACTCAGAGCTATCTTAGAATTGAGAGGAACAACTCCCTAAACGTGTTGGTGTAGGTGTTCCCACAGACATAATACAGTTAACAGCAAAACAAAAAACATCTTTACATAACTATGTTATGAATTCTACCTTTATTTAGGAACTCTGTATGTTGATTTCTTGGTCAATAAGTTGCTATTTTAAAAATGCCTTTCAAACTTCCTACATCGCCTCTCTTATTCCTTGCCAGTCAGGTAATACTTACTGCTTTTTGATGATGTCCAGAGCCTTGAACTTGATGTGTGTGTTAGGAAGGTGTTTATATTTTTAGAAAAGCACAAAGAACTGTCTCTCAGGGAAGCTATAATTGAAATACCAAAATGACAAAATTTCCTGTATTGTAGAACATTTTTTTTCATAGGGTTTTCAAAAACCAGATTTATCTGAGGAGCAATTCAAATCCTTAGAATGCTTTTATCATAATTTTCCAAATGTAATTGTCTTATTCTTAAATATGTATTTACCACTGGAAAACATGACTTTGAATATTTAGTTTTCCATCTGTTTTAAAATACGACCACCCATAAAAAGCTGTATATTGCCAATTTTCCCTACATTCCTTTGTATTGCCACACTTTTTCCTGCATATAAACCTCAAAACATCACACAAAATCAACTCAATAGCATGGACCTATGAGGTTAGGTAACTTTAAAACCAGTGCAAAAGTGTATGAGAAACATTACAAAAGTTATTCTTTTTCCAGTGTTGCATTGCATTTGACTTTATTCTTAGATACAGAGTTTAAATAAATCACCTTATATCAGTAGGGGCATTGTTTTCAGGCCTCACATGAACAGAAGTTTCCTTTAGTATAAAAGCTAAACATGATGAAAAAATTCAAACTTATATCCCTGGAGTTCAGTGTTCTTTATACTCATATTATTTATCATTTTATTTCTGCACTTCCTATTTTCTCTTTGCCACATCCCTATTTGCCATTCAAGAGCATCCTAGAATTCTCTCTGAGTCTGGGTTACTCTTAACCCAGCAAATCATAAAGTTTCTGCATTTCAGTTACCTGATCTGTAAACTTAGGAGGTTGTATCAAATATCCATTATTCTCTTTAAATATTATGATTAGATGTTGTCGCTGTGGTTTTGATTAGGGCTTCTTGTGGAAGAGATGGCCTGAGTACTTCCAGAGGTTCCACATTAGGACAGCAGACCGAACGCTTACATCTTACCTTGCTCCTCCCACAAACTCTGTAGGAACTGCATACTCAAAAAAAGAGGGCTAAAGAGTTAAGACAGAGAAAAGAGCACTAAATACAGGCAGAAGAAGTAACTTGGAACCTCCTGAAGGTTGACTGCATAACCTACCTTTCCTGTGACCCCAGTGAGCTCACAAAGACTCCTGCAGCCTGGTATCCACTGTCCAAGCAGAGAATCTGACCTTTTCCAAAAGAAAGGCCTAAGAGGTAAGAGGTTCCCCAGCAAATCACTCACTCAGGGTCAAATTTGAGGTTCAAATATGAAACTCCACCCATGCATTCAGGACCACTAGCTACCTTTTTATTCCTTCACCCTAAATCATGAATAGAAAATCAAGGATTACCAAATATCAGAGTAAAATGTCTAATATGGGTGGAAGAAATATAAACAAACACCTTTAAAATAAAAACTTTTTAAATTAAAAACTTTTTATTGAATTTATTGGAGTGGCATCGGTTAATAAAATTATATAGGTTTCAGGTGTACAATTCTATAACATCATCTATATATTGTATTGTATTGTATTGTATTGTATTGTATTGTATTGTATTGTGTGTTTACCACCCAAACTCAAGTCTCCTTCTGTCACCATTCATCCCCCCTTTACCCTCTTTTATTTCCCCCACCCCTGTTTCCCTTCTGGTAATCATCATACTGCTCTCTGTGTTTATACATTTTTTTTTTTTTTTTGCTTAATCCCTTCACCTATTTCACCCAGCCCTCCAAACCCCTCCCCTCTGACACCTGTCAATCTGTTCTCTGTATCTGTATCTATGAATCTGTTTCTACTTTGTTTGTTTGTTAATTCTGTTACTAGATTCCACATATAAGTGAAATCATATAGTACTTGTCTTTCTCCGACTGGCTTATTTCACTTAGCATAATGCTCTCTAGGGCCATCCATGCTCTCGTAAAAGGTAAGATGTCCTTTTTTATAGCTGAGTAGTATTTCATTGTGTAGATGCACTACAGCTTTTTTTTTTTTTTTTTAATCTTCTAATCTATTGATGGGCACTTCCAAATCTTGGCTACTATAAATGCTGCATTAAATATAGGGGTGCATATATTCTTTCGAATTGGTGTTTTGGGATTCTTCAGATATATTCCCAGAAGTGGAATCGCTGGGTCATAAGGCAGTTTCATATTTAATTTTTTGTATTGTATTTTAATTTTTTGTACTGCTTTTCACATTGGCTGCACCGATCTGCATTCCCACTAACAGTGCCTGACAGACAAGAACTAAGAGGAAACACAGTCTAGGCAACGAACATGGATATCCTCAGACAGATAAGAGAAGATGTTTCATCCATGAAACAAGAACAGGAAAGCATTTAAAAAGAAAAGAAAAAAAAAGACTTCAGAACTTAAAAATATCCAAGCAGAATATTTTTATGCAAAAAGAATGAAAAACAAGAAAGAACAAGATAAGAAAATGAAGATACTAGTCTTTCCATCAAGAAAAAGGATGAGAAAATGGCAGGCTATAGTTTATTTTCTCATAATTAAAGAATATAACTTATCACATTAGAAGGACCACCAAGATGTGGAAATAGAGCCAGACTAAGAAATATCAATGGAAATTTTCTGAATTTTGAATGACGACAAAGAAAATTCTATACACTTTCAGGGACAAAGAAGAGGAATAAAACATTGCGTACAAAAGATGAGGAATCAAGTGGCATTGACGTTTCCACAGCAAACCAGGAGCAACAGATCAGCACATTCAAAATTTTTAAGGCAAATAATTTCCAACCTAGAATGTTGTATCAAATGAAGCTCTCAATCAAGTATGAGGGCAGAATAAAACCATTTTCAGTACGTGTTTGATATAAAAATATTTCTCACCCATGACCCTATCTGAAGAAGTCTCTTAAGAATGTCCTTTAGCACAATGAGAGAGGAAAGCCAGGAGAGAAGAAGATATGGGATTCATAAGATAGGAGCTATACTACAGGAGACAGTGACAGGAATCAACGGGAAGATAGCAAAGGAAGACTCTAGTACTTCAGCTGTGACCAGTGGCCACAGTGTGACTCAAGAGAAACAAGAGCTGAAATCACTGAGATACTCACTACTGAATCTTGTTAATCAGAGACAGAATGTACAGGTGAGCCTGGCCCTGATTTTTATCTCATTTGGCCCGAGCATGTGCTGATGACGTTCTCATCTCCCTTGCCTGCCCACAACCAGGTCTTGCTGCAGGGATTAGCTATGGCACCTAATTCCCACTACTTACGTGCTCTTCTTCGACCTACTCCTGAAAGCTAGAGACAGGCCACGGTGAATTTAGAAACATAAAGGATGATAGAACAGCTCTCTCCTGTTGACCATATTCCTGTTGGACACTTGGTACCTGCCTGCCAGGTGCCTTGACTGTGTGAATGTGCAAGCCCTGCTGACAGAATTATTCTAGAATATATGACCCTTAGAGTTCATTTTACAACTCAGCGAATGAGAATTATTGGTTATATATCACTCTTCCAGGCTTTGTTACCACACGCTCAACCCTGAAAACCTGACCTATTCTAGGGTCACTTACAAAACAGGTTCTAATCCCTCCAGGATGAGGGCCACTTTTTGATAAGTTCAGCAAAGAAATACTCATGAGAAGAAACTTGTAACAGCATTCAGACCATCAGCTTCTCTTGGTGTTTTTTGAGGGTCCCATGTCTTTTCATTTGAAACCTCATCTAATACTTACTCCATTTTTCTTCCTCATATGCATCAAAAACATCAAACCAGCCAAACAAAAACCCTCAATGAGATTAGGGAGAGAGAATGGTGTAGCTCTTACTGAGACAGCCATAAGAAATCTCTTCATTAAACTTAAAAGTGAAAAAATGCATCATATGGGCACTAATCGATGGGAAGTAAAACAAATTTCTGTAAAGACTTCTTGAGACCACCAGTGCCCCCTCAAACCACTGAGAATCAGTGTTATGAATACTTCCTGCTCCTTACATCAGTTAACTTTCATAGCAGAGAACCTATCCTTCAAGGAGCTGAACTTAAATGAATGAGAGACAAAGCAAAAATAGCAATGAGGCTTTTGTTTGTGATTATTTGTTTTGCTGTTTTTGTTTTATTTTATGAATAAGAAAAGGGAGCTGAATTATTAGAAGAGGTGTTATTTATATTAAAAAACATGGAGATGGGAGAAGGCAAGTAAAGGTGAATAAAAATGGAACAAAGGTATTTTAGGAGAGTGGGATAATCAGGAGGTTCTAGAAACCAACTTGAATATAATGAGGAATCTGGGACCAAGAAGAAATGTTCAGCCCCTTGCTGATGGTTAAAATAGAAAAATTCTGATGACCTGCCTAGAAAAACACTATTTCCAACAACTATTATTTTTATTACTATTATTATTATTTATTAATTATATTCCGCCCTTTATACAGTTGCAAAGTATTTTACTCATTCAGCTTTATTATTCAGAAATGCAGGAGCTAGGTGTCTTTGATTTTAAATAATAGTCATTGGCGTTAGATGGTAATGATTAAACAAGGCTTATAATTTAAATAAGGCTAGTAGACATTCCAATTTTCCTTGACATCTTCTTCACTATATAAACAAAGTTGTGCTCAGAAGTAAAAGCACCTGTCAAGAAAGAGGTGACTAAAGCTACGCAGCTTTCTAGGAACCCGTGCTCTTGGTTGCCCGGCTGCATTTCCTGCTGCTCACAACTGTGCACAGTATCAGCAGGCCCAGAAATGAGCTCCTCAGAAGATTCTGTGAACAACATGATAAAGAGCCATTCCGATAACACTAATTTGAAGACAACTACAGCACCCTCCTTTTATAACAGAATATGTTCGAATACTATGATTCTTGTCAGTAAGCCCCAATGGAGTCCATCTTTAGTTCCAATCTCAGTGAAAACAATGGAAAATGGCTGTAAAACAGATCTGCAAAACTATTATTGGCAACAATCCAACTTAGTTTAAAATGATAGTGGTTCTATTATTCAAGGCCCTGGAGGGGCAGAAAGAGAGAAATCACAAATACATTCCCCTTATAACTCTCATCTACGAGACCAGACTTTGTTTTTAGTTTTGCCTTCTATTCCCCCAACCCTCCCCATTTGTCTAAAAAGGCCCTTCTCTGAGTAAGGAATATGGATGAAATACTCTGAGATCATTGGAGTTCTATTGGCCATCACCTTAGTACATTCTGAACCTTACAGCAGGAGCACAGTTCTTTTTAGGACCAAATTCTCACATTCCCTTAGTGGTTACTTGCTGTTCTAGTAACTATTATTCACTTGGAACCTTAGAGTGTTTGGCGGCAATAATAATAAAGGTGTTTTAGAGCCCACTTATACATAAGATGTCTCAGGTTACGCAGGTCCTCACATGAGAACAATTGGTTAGGGACAAGGCTTCCATCATCCAAAAGAGGAAAATCCAATCTCTTTCAACAGCCATTCAAGGCCAAACATGATTAGGAATTGAAATAACATCAAACAGGAAAGAGCTTACCAGACTCTGGTGTACTCTCATTCTGTGCTGTGAATGAATAAGACTTAGTGTCTTCCTGCTGATCTTGGAAAGCTACTGAAGCCGTTTTAAGATCGTTGACTCTCAATGAGGAAAGGGAAAAGATGTTCAGTGAATCTCTGACTTACTCAGATAGTTCTTCTTCCTTTGCACCTTTTACCAGATATCAGCATCAGCTTCCCTGTATGTTAGACAGCTTGGGAAAAGCACGGAAAACATGAGCTATGCTTAGACAAAATTGTCTTTCTTCTAAAAACAAATAAAAAATCTTCTAGAAAAAGGTTGCTGCTTCTTCTGACCACTACAACTTACTGGGGAAGATAATTATTTAGACATCAACATTAATTAGCATTATCATCACACAAATCCTGCTCCTCCTGCAACAAACTCAGTTTCTCAATAATATATCTTGAATTGGCGAAGGAGTGTTAAATGATATAATTGTGGTAGTTAACGCCTATTATATTTTTAATAGTCAACTACTTATAAAATAATATTTGAATTTCATTCCCAAAGAGAACACCATGCTGAGTACTATTTAGTCTCCACTGGATGCATTAAAAGCAAGACAACATATCCAAAATGGAGTCACTTACATTAAGCTCATGTGACCAAATCCAGACTTAATTATACTTTTGGCCTCTCCTAGATATGGAATCTTAAGCCAGTAAATCAGGAGTTAACTGACCAGTACCACTGATAGAATCTGCCTGATAGTCCCCTACCATACTTTTATGGTAATCTTGCCATAACCAATTCACTTCTTGCTAGTTAAATCTCCTTTTCTGCTTATAAAAGTCTTTCATTTAGTATAGTGCCTTGAAGCCCCTTTTTATATGCTAGGTGGAATGCTACCCTATTCATGAATCATTGAATAATGCCAATAAAATCTTAAAAACTTAGTCAATTTGTGTTTTTTTTAACAGATGTAAACAAGCCAAGATCCATTTCTAACCCTGCAACTGATATAACTTCTACGCAGTAAAGAGCCATTTAAATTCTCACTATTGCCACTGTCCTACTTCTCAAAATTCCATTTGAATTCACACATCTACAACATCTCTGGAGTAAATAAAACCACTGATTTTTTAAAAAAAGGGTTTCAATAATATAAGAATTCTCTATCACCGTGTGGTCTTGAGATATTAGCAGTGACACAATTACTTTACAGAATAAGACAGTTTATTAGAAAGCAGATGACCCTGATGTCCAAACCATATAGAAATGAGCAGTGAGGATATTTAGAAGGTCAAATATAGTTGGCAATTACAAAAATACAAAAAATAAAAAAAAATATTTACTCAGGGTCTATCATATGTGGGTTACTAGGTTATATTTGAGACTGTTGGGGAAACACAATAAAAACCAAATCTTCCAACCCAGAAACCCTCTCCACAAAGGTAGTAGAGAGAGAAAACACTAGCTGGAAAAGAAACAAACTTCTCATATCTTTATTTCAGGAGGCAATTTTGCAATTTGAAGCAAGGTGCCCCGTGAGGTTGGGCTCCTGCCCTCTCCCAGAGATGGGGGAGGGGCATCTCCCTTGATTTTGAAGAGAGATGGCTTTAGAGCCTTGGCGAACTCATTCTTGGGTCATCGCTGAAAAGAGGCCTATCCGGCTTCAAGGGATGTACATGCCCTAGTTTATTGTACAATTACACTTTTCTAAAGTAAATACCCTAAGAAAAAGTAGGAAGAAGAGGTTTCTTTCCCTATTTTCAATAGAATTATGCTTATTGGTTTTCATTTTATTTGTCCTTAAAAGAGTAATTCTCAACACAAACTCCAATTTCCTCTAGTTGTCTCACTGTCGTATAAATCTAAATTTGTTCTCAAGGTCACATGTCTTCATCACTTCCCATTCAAACCTTTGCAATGCTCATTGCCTTCGGGTCTCTATGCTGCCTGGCAAAACTCAGCAGTTGGCAGCTGCCAACAGGAAGGAGGATAATATACTCATTTACTCAGAGACTGGGCAAAGGATTGGTTGTTGGAGTGTCTCACATGCAGTTGGAACCAGAAGCCATAGAGTGCTCCAAGTGTTGGGGAAACATAATTAAAAACAAAACCTCTTCCCAACCCAGGAAACTTCTCCACAAAATAGAAGAGAAAGAAAATAATTTTATTAGTGAATTAGCTTTAACCTACATATGATACTCATCACAGGCAATCCACTAAAGAGATTGCAGAGATGGAAAACAAGCTTAGTCTTTTACATAGGTAAATGAATGCCACCCATGACCTTTAAGGTAAAATTGCTAACTTTCTTCTATCTTTATGATTGAAAGTAGAATTGCAAGTTGGAGTCAGGTATCTGCTGGAGTTAAACTCATCATCTCCCAGGAGACGAAGAGATACAATGTAATCTTCCTTGATGATTACATTTCAGAAGATGGCTTTAAAGGAACATTCCTAAACTGTGAGACTGGCAAGAGGCTTATCTATCATTTCACCATCCACAGGAAGGTAAAGAAACTGGGGAGAAGGAGCCTGTATTGTACATCTAGGGATGCTGGTCCTGAGATTTACAAAGACCCCACAGCCAAGCTTGGCAAAGAAGCAGTGGACTCTCATGTCTTTGAAAGATTTGAGGAGCTTGGAAAATGTGGGTATCAAAGGTGGCCAGTGAACACTGGAGACTGTGGTACTCCTTACTATCATTGCATAACTGTAGATAAAGGGAAGAAATTCTTCATTCATAACTCAGAGTAAATTTCTTGTGAGCCAGGAATGGAAAGAAACTCAAAGCAGAGTTCTCTTATTTTTTAAAATGGTGAAGCATGATAGTCTTACACTACGTGGTACTATTCAGACCTGCCACATTTGCTTACTGCCTACTATACACTGGTCACTGTTCCATGTAACCAAGACCATGACAATCGCTACTGACTTGGAAATTACACTGTATTAAGAAAAGTCACACAAGAAAGCAAATTATTATAATCAAGGATAAGTTATAAAATTAGAAGTACAGAATTGTATAGATGTTGCCTGAGACCCACATGTGGGATGTAAAGAAAGATTTCCAGATGTAGAGAAGTCAAAATTGAGACTCAACAGAACAGGAATTATTACCTGTAGATTCAATAGCCTAAAGGTACAATGCAATAATTGATTTTAAATGGCAATCTTTATGTCAAAACACTTTTAATTCTCCAAAATTATTTCTACTAAAGTAAGGAAGTATTAACTAGATCTTAGATTTCCATCGAAATAGTTAGGCTTGGAAGAGAAAAGCTTCTGTTATCTGTACAATGCTTTTATTCACGATATCTCATTTCCTTAATGATGTCAGACAAATGAATCTGTTTTTTGAACTTCAGATTTGACTACGAATCCTTCAGGAAAAGTTCAAGGAATTACTTAGCAGAAAGAGAAAACTCAAGTTACTGATTATAATTTTCCATGTTCTTTCATTCTTTACCCAACCAACTTTTCATGTTTGCTTGCCATGTGTGGTTCTCTGCTAGGTCCTGGGAATGGCAAGATAAAGAAAGGCCAGTCCTTCCTTTCAAGGTGCTCACAGTCTGAGTAACAGGTAAAAATGAAGTAATTATGGGACCTGCGATGACTGATGGTTGATGCTTCCAAAAGTCACACTATGATGTAATTACCTGATGGCTCTGACATCTTTCTACCACCAACAGACTGGGTACAAAAGCTTTAACAATTGACCCTACACCTTAAGGTTGCTGCCTGCACAGGACACATTATCTGTAACTGCTGTACTACTAGTGATTGATTGATCCATTACTACTATTTCTGATCACACCCAGGCATAGGTAGATTGCAACATATTCTTAGAACGTATTGTCTGCTGTCCACCTCATCCAAAGAAAAAAACAGATAACATAATGACAGTCTCAAAAAAAAAAAAAAAAATCCCTATGTGTGGATACATTGCTCTACCGATAACCTTTTATTTTTAATCAGCAATATTTTAGCTGTTTTTAATTAAAGATGAGTGGAAATATGAATAGGTAACTGCATTTTGATACCATACAAACTTCTTTAGTAGCTTTTTTCCTAATAGCTTCGCTTGGGGAAATAAATGGTTTATTTCATCACTTCACTGAATACAATAGACATTTCCAGTAGAAGAAACTCAGTGGAAGGAGAATGATTTATTTTTCCACTGAAAATAATGTTAAATTAAACTCAATTGTATTTAGTTATCAACTAGAAATAATGTAAAATAAGTATACTTACATTTCAGGCTGCTGTAAATACATGCTAAATGGCAAGCAATGGTGCACAGGCAATTCTTCATTTGAGCTTTTTAAAGTTAAATATTGGTAGGTGCTGATGTTACACATTACATGAAAATTAATCCTCCAGTTGGAAATTTGGCTGTAATTGCAACTAATCATTTTAATTCTGTAATTGCCTCATCTAAATGGGCTGTTATAGTTGTGTTGTCAATAGCTTTGTAATTAGACATACATGTTGAAGAACAAAACAATCCACCAACTCCATGTTATCCACCAACAGAACTAACCATTAAACAATGAAATCAGAAAGAATCAAAGTCTATGCAAATATACTAAAATAACAGTTCATAGATTGTAATGGTTCTTGGAAATCCCTAGATTGACTACTAAGATTATTATCTCTTTCAAAATAAAAATAGCTTTATCTCTTTTCAGGTTATAAAATAGTAAATGTTCAGTTTTAAAGTATCCATACAATACAGAAATTTGTAAAGAATAAAGTTACCCTTAATGTCTCCACCTAGAAGTAATCACTAATGTTTTACTTTATATATTTTAGACTTTATATTAAATATACAAATTGTTTTTATAAGAACTGAATAACTTTTAAACAATGTCTATCATCTTATTTATTTATTATACTACTAATTACACAGGGTGGGGCAAATGTAGGTTCACTGTTATTTGTATGAAAAATAATACAATAATTAATGAATAATAATACAAAAATAAACTGTTTCATATGCTCACCCCTATAAACCTGCTTTTGTCCCACTCTGTACTTTGATGTCTACATATACATATTTTTCTTATTTAACCAATCCATATTTTAATTACACTTAATTTACACATTTCTTTTTTGCTGTTATAAGAAATACATGTGTATTTTTTAATCTTCACCTGAGGATATTTTTCCATATATCTTGAGATATTGTGGGAAGAAGAGAGAGCGACAAAACATCGATGTGAGAGAGATACATTGATTGGCTGCCTCCTACACAACCCCGAGCACGGCCAGGGACTGAACCACAACTGAGGTACGTGCCCTTGACTGGAATTGAACCTACGACTCTTTGATTCACAGACCGATTCTCTAACCACTGAGCCAAACTGGCCAGGGCAAGAAATATTTTAATAAGCATTCTTACTATACTTTTATGCACTTTATTAATAAAGTCCTACATTGTAAAATTGCTGAGTCAAAGGGATGTAAAGACTTTTATTAAATATTTTTAGATTTTTTCCAAAATAGTTATATAAATTCAGAGTGGCATTAATAGTATATGAAGTGGCCTGTTTCCTGACACTCTCACCAACAAAAATTTTTTATCAGTATTTTTAATTTTTGCCATACTGGTTTGGTTTGGTTTTAAAGAGTGTGGGGAGGGGACCTGGCCAGTGTGGCTTGGTGGTTAAGTGTCAACTCATGCACCAAGAGGTCACGGGTTCAATTCCCCAGTCAGGGCACATGCACAGGTATTGGGCCCAATCCCCAGTGGGGGGCATTCAGGAGGCGGCCAATCAATGTTCTATCTCTTCAGTGTTTCTGTCTCTCTCTCTCCTTGTCCCTTCCTCTCTCTCTAAAAAAAAATCAATAAAGGATAAACAGAGTTTGTGGAGGAATTGTGAAGAGGAGACTTTTGGGATAATGAGTATGTCATGTTTATTTTATTTTTTTCCTTTGTTGAGTTCTAGTAATTTTCTTGATTATCATGTTGTCTCATAGGTATATACATATGTGGAAACTCATCACTTATATACTTCAAGTATATTGTTAATTATATGTCACTTATACCCAATAAGGCTGGAAAAGAAAAAAAGAACCCAAAACAAAGGCAAGTAAAAAAATTATTTGCTTTTAATTGTTGGCTTATTAGAGAAGTCAAATACACTGTAAGTGCTCATTGGCCATTAGGTAATTGTACGTTCTCTTCATAGAGCAATAACGTTACCTCTTTGTAAATAGCTTTGCCAAGCTTACTTAGTTTGATTCGCTGCATTTGGTCACCAGAGGCTTCAAATATTTTTGTGACTAAATCTACCAATCTTTTCCTTGACGATCAGGACAGGGTCCTCTAGCAATGTTTCTGAAGGCAAAGCATGTTCTAGTATTCAATGTCAAGTCTCTTTGAAGGAGGTCTTCCACTGTCCCCTGCCTGCTTGGGGAGTTTAGGTTGGAACCAAAGTAGATTTCAGAGGACACGGAAGCCACTCTCAACTTTCTTCCAACCTTTCTTTTTCTAGACAGCAAATGTTCTCACATCTCCACGAGTCATGTATTTGTCTTTACAAATCAGCATTTATATCGAATCATAAAATTAAAGTTATTTGACAATTTTTGACCTATAAAAATGGAAATTTCCCATAGTTTCCCATAGGCAGACTCCAGTACATATATGAGATCTGGGAGGCTGGATCCTTCAGTAAGATCCACCTACAAAAGGGGTTGGATTTCTTGAAGGTAAAACCCCATGTGGAGAGACTACAGCTCTTACACTGAGAGATTTTGATCTGTATGTAAACGTCATCTGGTGGCAGGGATAGAGCCTGCAAGAACAGCTGCAGACCTGGTGGGCGTCCATCTGTTTCCAGGGCAGGACAAGCCTAACTCAGCCCAAGCAGAGTCTGGTGCACAAGGTGTTAGACTACCGAGACCCAGCATTGGTTTCTCCATGATCTGGTCTCTCACCTATAGTCCAGAGGAAAGGGGATGGCACAAAATACCATCAAAGTAAGGAAGCTTATCCAAAACCAAGGGAATTCTAAATACAAGGAAAGGCCAGGTTTGGGGGTGTCGTGGCACACAACAAAGGGCATATTGGCCTGCATTGGGTCCCTAAGCATGATGGTTCAGGTGACAGTTAACTCCAGTTAAAAATATGTTCATAAATAGAAATTGGATACATATGTGGAAACGAAAGAAACAAGAGGGTAAGCTGTCCAGGAAAGCAAGGGCTAAAGACCTAAAGAACTCCAGAGCAAAAGTGGAGACAGCATGGTGTGATGAGAGTCCTGGGTTCCTACTTAGCTTGAGGAAACTCCACTAGAGCTGTGGGGAAGGGAACCTTGAACTCTGGAGAGCTGCTATGGCCATTACCATGGGAGTGGGGGGTGCCTGTTCATTGGAAAGAGTAGTAGCTGCATTCCTGAGTAGTGGACCTCAATTTAGCACTGACTTCAGAATACAGACATTGAAAAAAGATTCTGAACAAAATTTAATAGATTTTTTAAAATCAGAAATAATATTTTTGAGAAGAAGGGAGACTGAAATTTCCCAAGTTCTAATAAAAGATAAGTGTTTTAGATGATATTCTCCAAAAAGCAGTTTACATGAGGGTGAATGTTCCTGCAAAGGTTCACAATTGACCTCCTCATTTGTGATTTCTACCAGATGACTTTGAAATTTACAAGGAATAAAGCAAAATGGACTTGGGGGCAACATAGTAAAGCTGAACCCGAAGACAGTTTCTCTCTCTTTCATCTTTTTTTCCTAACAGTGTCTTCCCCACCCCATCCCCCAAACTGAATCTCTGCCATATTACTTTTTTCTCCATTTTAAAATATAAGACACTTTTACTTGCCATTATCAGATGCATATCACACAGACAATGCAATCCTACAATTTGCCATACTCACTCAGCTCAAGGCAGAAAACAGTGGTGCTTTTGGACAAGGCCCTTACTCTTCTTGATGTCCGTTTATGACAGGTGTGACTTCATAGAGCTCTGTGACTAATCAAGGAATCTCAGGTAGAACCTACAGGTGGAAACCCTGCTTCTCAGGGATGTATCCTTTCAAGTAAATCTAACACCAATTCCCCTTCCACCTTTGTAAACACTTATCTCTAGAATCCACTGAAACTGACATATATGAAGTCCCCTCAAAGAAACACTGTAGTACTACATAAAACCTCCCAAAGAAATAAAGCCTGAAATTAACAAACAGACAAAATGCACACTCATTTTTTTTACACCTTAACAAAACAGGGGCATTTGATGTGTAGCTGCCCCTTGTTCAGCCATCACTGTTCTCTGTAGGCCTCTTTTCCAGTTACACACTTACTGTATCCAAGATAAGGACTTAAAATAGATCATATCATTTCATCTTCACCACAACCATATAAGGTAGGCATGACTATCTTCCTTTTAAAGGGTGAAGATGCTGAGATTCAGAGAAATTAAAATATGTTGCCATGGCTAATAAGTGCTCTGTCTGAATGAAAATTCCATACCATGCGAGTCATCGATTAAATTGAACAAATATTTACGGAGGGCCTGGGCACTGGGGACATACAGCAGTAAACAAGCTAAAGTTCTTGCTCCCCTGGAGAGTATATCTGGTGGAGTGCTACCTTAACTATGCTCTTATATTGTATCCCTGCTGGTCCCTACCACTTGGCAATAGCTGCTGGTCTGAATTTTCACAGGAGGCATCAAGAACTGGGTAGTTTAGCTGCATGAGCACTAGACCTTGATGGACCAATTTAGGTTTGTTTGGGTCCTGAATATTTCCCAAGTTTGTGATTACCTTACCTTAGTTTGGATCAAAGGGTAAAATTGATATCAGCCTGACTTATAAGGCTTCTTCCTTGATAAAAAATTATTATTTTTCCTTCCCTTTGAAAAATAGAAGTCCAGACTATACTAATATTCATGGTTCATAATACACTTTGGCTCAGAATGTATCATAAGTCAGAGCTAATTTTTAAACTATTCAAATTTCCTGGCAAAGAAATGTTTTGAGTTTGACTATTGCTAAATGTATCTCTAAGTTAGATTGACACAGTAGAGCTAAACATCATTGAACCCTCCTTCCTCCAACTGGATGTGGAGGAAGAAATAAATCAATAAAGAGTAATCACTCAGTCCTCATATATTGTCATATAAATGCTCAGGGGACATTCGCTCCGTGGAGTGATGTGCAGGATGGCAGGACTTTGAAACTCAATTTATGACTGCCCTAGGAGTAAACTGATTAACTGAAAATGGGGTCCCAAAAAGCAAGTGGTGCTCTGCAGGAATCATCAATGTCCTGCCCACCTCCAGCACCATCCACCCAGGGTAAGTCCAGATCAGAAAGTCTCCAGAATGAGAAGCCTGCAGGCGGGGCCTCTTTTTCTCTCTTCTGGGATCTGGTGTTCAAAGACCATAATTAGTTGAAACATATACTTGGATAAATGTAATAGGCTGTCTGTAAATTAAACTAGCCCAGAGCCATTGTGCAATATCTCACAAATGTGAACACCCCTCCCGTTTAACTCACAAGTGTGTTGTAAAAATTTAATGAAATAATTTAGTTTGAAATGTCTGACACAGAATATGTTACATAATATAAATTCTCATTAAATGTTCTGAGAAAATTTCAGTTACATTTATTTAATATTCTAAACGGGAATACTGAGCATACATAGCATGGTTGACACATGTAGACACTGCTTGACCATCACTTAAATGCTACCAGTCAAAGGGGTAAAAGCAATAAAAAGATCCCTAATCCACAGTGGATATCCAATTTCTCAATTATAAAGATTAGCTAAACTTGGAAAAACTGAATGAGAGGAATTGCCTTTTATTTACTTATTTAATCTTTATTGTTGAGACTATTGCAGATGTCCCCCTGGAAAAGAGGAGGAGGAACTGACTTTCATACAGGTAAAAATACCACTTCTTGATAAAGTAACCACAACCTCATTTCCTGTGTATCAATTAATTAACCACCACAATCTTTAACACTAGTGCGATTATTTCTCAAAGAATACAAGAGCAAGAATAAAATTACAGTGATTACCTTCATAATACAATCACACTAGTAATTATGCTCAATTTATTTGGGAATATGGAAAGCAATTTTCAAAGAAAATATTTTCAAACATCTCAAATTCACTTCTGAAAATGAGTCAAATGTTTTAGAAGGCATCTAATTGAGCAAGAGGGATCAAATGCACTCCAACACAATAGTTTTCTTTAAAGCTATTTTTAACTACCCAAGGATTTGTTCCTTATTGTTTCATTTAATCCTATCCATGATCTAAATAACTGCTTCTGCTCTTCACCTGGTTTATTGCCACATCAATAAGACACACTCCTCTCATTTTTACATGATACAATTATTATTTCTTGAGAGAGAGAGAGAACGAAGCATGGGTTAGTTGCCTCCCGCACACGCCCCAACCAGGAATCAAACCTGCAACCTGGGTGTATGCCCTGACTGGGAATCAAACCCTTCACATTTTGGTGCACAGGATGATGCTCCAACCAGCCACAATCGCCAGGGCTACATCATATATTTTTAATTTATCTAATAAAGTTACTTCTAATGATTTAATTATGATAAAATCTGCATTATTTGAGGGCATTTTAGAGAGAGGGTTTAATAATACAAATTAAAAAAAAAAAGCAAGGACACTAAAATTAAAATTGCCAGTCAATGAGCAAACCTTGAAATAGCTTTTAGATGATGTTTAAAATGTAACAAAGCACTACACTTCGTTTGGATAAATTATGAGATTACAATTCTTTTCATGAGTCCTAAATATCCCCCTTTTCAGCTTGAGCACCCTGAATGCTTAAGCAACTGCTCTATGATTGTAAAGGTACATACACACTTAAGTTCACTCCCAGGTTTCTTGAGGAAGCTTATTCACATAGAACATCAACCTTTGGTGTAGGTCAAAGATTGTTACAGATATTTCTTCAAAAATTGCATTGTTCTGTTATACGCATTCTCAACCCTGATCACTTTTACTTTGAAGTATTAAATAGATGGATATTAAAAAACTCCAAGGTCATAACCATTCACTCTTATTCACATGGCTTCTGGGAAATTTTCAACAGACTTCTGAGAAGAGTTTAAGTAAATTCAGGGTACATAGTCAGTAGGTTTTTGGGCTGTGGATTTTTCAGCTCCAGCTAAATACTTAGCCTATTAATTTCTGAAAATGTCCATGCTTACCTAAGCTTTCCAAACATCCTGTCTTTAAAAAAAAAAACAAAAAAAAAACCTGGACTTGAGGTACAACCACACAGAGAAGCTGGAGAAGATATCCATGTAAATCAATTTTTTTTAAAAAAGTTTTAGTCTCAAGAGAGCAGACAGAACAATGTTAGCCTCTTACATATTTTAATTTCATCAAATTCTAGACTACATACCATTTGACAAATTTCCTAGTTTTTTCCCCCTATTCCATGGCTTTTATATGTTCATGCAATAGGAAATCCACAAGACCGAAATCATTCTTCAGTTACAACTAACAGATCATACCAATATAAATCTCGTTAACTTGTACCAGGAGTTCCCAAAATACAATTTCAATGTACTGGGGAAGATCAAAACACATTTGGCAACTGTACTGCAGTAAGAAGTCAGTTGTGGGCGAAGGGCCACCAGTCTCAGAGCTTCATTCTTTATTTTGTAAGTTTATGAGCTAATTTTGAAAGGCTTAAAAAGTGAGTTTTCTAGACAAGAAAACAGAGAACCAGTCAATTCCTAGACTGTCCCACTGGAAAAGTATGTGAGTCCTTGCTTCTGCCAGACCCCATAGCTTAATGAGCCCACAAATCTATATCTCACCAAATACAGAGAGGCTTTGCAGAGAGTAAAATTAGAACATTTTTAAAGATATACTGTAAGAGCCAAAATCTAAGTGTTCTCCTTGATTTCTTTCTCTTTCACAAACTGCATATCCAATCCACCAAGTCCTGTCAGCTCTTTACATTAAAAAATTGTCCAGGTGGCCCCCTTCCCCTCCAGATTCAAGGTGGCTGGGCCCTGTGCACAAATCCTAAAACAAGCCATGACCTCAGGGCCATCATCACCACTCAGTAATGTGGGGCTCTCACATTCTACTTTGACAAACTAACTTCCCACCTGAATTCCGTGAAAATTTCTTCCCAGGATCTTATAATATTTGGCAGTGATGGATTCTGAGGGGCTGAGATAACAAACCAGGTCTACTAGCTAAGCAATGAGTAGCTGTGTTTTCTTGACAGTAATACTGTCCTTTCCCCAGCACCTGACCCCTGAACTCCAATAAGCAGACCTCCGACCTCCTATAAAGGAGGGTGGCAAGTAAACCCTGGGGCTGCTAGAGACTCACATGAGTGAGGACTTGGACATTCCTAGTGAGTAAATAGGACTCACTAGCTAGCACCCCATTGGCTGAACCCACTGTACTTCAACAAGTAATTTCCAAAGTCTCCTTTCTCTCACTCCCACTACCAACCATTGGTTCTTTTCCTGCATCCACCAAACCAGTTCTAGATCTTCAAGGAGTTGTAACTCCCTGGTCATGTCATATTAGAATATGGCCTGACAGATGCTAAAAATTTGCAAAAGGATAGCCTAATAAAGAGACTCTATGGAAAGATAAAGGTTATCAGAAGGAAAAACAGAAGGCTCAAGCTAAAAACATTTTTGTCTACTTGCCCCAAAGTACCTATGTGTTGGATGAGTTTAAGTGCAAAATATCCAATGAGAAATGTCTCTCCACATGCTACACATTTTTTAGAGTATATTAGTCTGGATGACTAGTCCTTTTAGTGTACTGAATCTAGCACACCCAGCACTCACCCAGACCATCATGAGTTCCAACCCAATCACTGGGATGCTGGACAGTGGCTGAAAAACATGAACACTCCCTTGCCAATGTCTACCTCTTTGGAATTAACTTTATTTTTGGACTCTGGGCTAGAAAAGAAAATCTAAATACACATGTAATTAGTTAGGAGATTCAATCAGTAATCAAAAGCCTGATGCTTCACTGGTAGATTCTAGCAAACATATAAAGATCTAATACCAATCCTTCTCAAACTTTTCCACAAAATTGAAAAGGAGGGCATACTTCCTCATTCTATGAAGTAAGCATTACCCCAAAGCCCCCAAAGCCCTCAAACACAATAAGATACCAAAGCCCCCAAATACAATAAGAAAATGAGAGAACAATATCCCATATGCACATTAATGGAAAAATCTTGAACAAAATACTAACAAACTGATTTCAGCCACATACTAAAAATATTATACACTGTGACCAAATGGGACTTATTTCTGAAATGCAAGGATGGTTCCACAAATAAAAATTGATCAGTATAATACACCACATGAAAAGAATGAAGAAAGAAAACCCACATTATCATCTATTGATACAAAAAAAGCAGTTGTCAAAATTCAACATCCTTTCATGATAAAAAAAAAAAAAAAAAAAAAAAAAATTCAACACATTAGGAATAGAAGGAACAAATCTCAAAAACAAACATGATCATTTGATCTAGCACAATCCCACTTCTCATAAGCCATGGGTAGGTGCCTACACATGAAATTCTATACAGCCTGTGGAGGGCAGAGTAGTCAGAATTCTTCCATCAGCAACTTTCTGTTCAACTTGTCCAACTAATCCTTTGGCCTATTTCCAATCTAGCCTAGACCCAAAGGTTTACAGCTTTCCCCATCTATACACCACTGTACACAAAATGTCATGTGAAGTAAAAAGCCCAAACTGTCGAAAGAAGGGCCTTCTTTGACAAACAAACTATATATAGTTGTTAAATAATTTCCTTAATAATCAATATTATTTAAAAAATTTTATTTTTGTGGTCCACTGTCTATCCCTAGGTAACTCAGCAACCAAATTATCCACATATGCATTCACACCCTCTTTTTGGCCTCCTCAAAAATATAACTATCATTTTTTCTCCCAAACAAATAAATCCTAGAATAAAAAATGCAGTATACTTTCAATTTCACAAGTGAGAAAGCACGACTTTGCTCTACCAGTATTGACTTTGAAAAGCTGGCAATAAAGCCCTTCTTTTGGTCAAGGCTGCAGGTATCATTTAAAAACCACTGGGAATATATAAACGCACATTTTATAATAGTGTTTTTAAAAAACACACAAAAGCAACTGTGTTTAGATCACTCATTTTTTTCAGCTTTAAACTTGACTGTGAAAATTACATTATGCCTACTGAAAAAAGTTATTCATTCCACATGTACAATAAGATATTCATCTCCATTATGAGATATTTTAAGTCAGCAGAAGGTTTCACTTTAAAAAAAAAAGCATCATAGTATTCATTCTTTCAAAAATAATTTCTATAAGAAAGTTAATCCTTTCTGTCATACTTCAGTAATTAAAAGAGAAAAAAAAACAACACTCCTAATGAGCATGATTTTGACAATAACTAAATGCCACTTGGACACAATAAGAACAAAAATGTGTTAAAGTTACTGCTCTTTTGTGATAAGAAATAATAATATGAAACAAATTTGTGAACAAGTATCTAGATAATCTGTATGCTTTCTACCTATTCAATAGTCTTAGCAGTGGTGAAGGTGACATTATTCCGAGGATAGAAAATCCTCATCGAACAGGCATAGCCTTAAAATGCTTATTGTCAAGAGATGTTGCGTTGGATTTACAGAGTGCTTCAGGAACAGTGAATATGACTGTTCAAAATTTCAGACTTCCACCCTGATTACAAAGCAGTATCATTCAGAATCTATAGCTTCTGTTAAAGGAGAAAGAGGAGTGTTCATGGGTAAGCTTTCAAATCTTAAAATTTTTAATTTTCTTCAGAATCTTTCTGTTACTAATTTAAGCTAATCTTCTCCCTGTCCTCTCCCATTATCACCATTGATCTCTATTGAGTGCCACTACTCCTGAAAAGGATATTCCAAGAACATGCTAAAACTGTAAGTGCAAAAAAAACAAACAAACAAAAAAAACCCTCCCTGAACACAATTCAGAAAGGCTACACTTACCCAATCCCATAGGAAGTCAGCAACTCATAAAACCAAATTACTTGTTTGCTATTGTTCATAGTCAGTTTGGGTTTTATCCTGTTTGTTTTGATGGAAAATGATACAAATTCTCTTATAGAATTTAGGAACTGAGAAAGTAAATGCCAAAATTAATTTCCAACCTAAATCTCCAGCTTTGATATTGTGGCAAACCAAAACTAAGCCTTCCCATCCCCACATACTCATCCCCCACTCAGGACTCCTCTACCCTCTACTCTCTACCTAGGAACAAAATTTAGGAATAAGTAAAAGAGCCAAAAGGAATATCCTTTAAGTCAATGAATATCAATTGTAGTGTTATTAGAGGCAAGGAATGTCCAAGTATAAAAATACCAAAGGTTATCCCTTTACAAGAAATAATGTCAATATTTTGTTAATAATAGGAGCCACATGAATCTCTCAAGCAACCCAAAGGCTCTCGTAAGAAAGACATCAAACCTAAGATTTTAGGAATAATATTTGATTCCAAATAGTAGGAGGATCCCAGCTGTCCCCAGGTTGAAAATACTACTTTTGTTTTTAAAAAGAAGAGTTTAAAGTTTAATTTATATAAATTCTAATTTAATTGTTACCAACTCAGACTGATTATAAATAAAGTAAAATATACTGAGAGGAAGATTTGTGGCACTTTATACTTTTACAGAATATTTATTTTAAACTAAATGTTCTTGGGCCCTAGAGAAGGAGACATGAACTATATAATAGAGGGCTTACTACTTACTTCACAGGTAATATTCACATATAATGTTTTATAAATAGATAATATTTACAAAATTAAAAAACCAAATCAATATATTTTTAAAATAACAAAATCTACTACCTATACATGATAAAAACTCCTTGAACTTAATAAAAAAAATCTATTAAAAAAAAAACTAGAGCTAACATCACAGTTAATGGTTAGAAACTAGAACCTGTCCCACTAAGTTCAGGAACAAGATTAGTATGTCCCTTCTGAATACTGCTTTTCAACATTACATTAGAAGCCATATCTAATGCAATAAGACAAGAAAAAAAGTGATATACAAATTGGGAAGGAACACATAAAACAGCGTTTATTCACCAATGACATGATCACCTCAATAGAAATTCAAAAGAATTGACCCCCCCCCCAAAAAAAACAAAGCTCATGAAACCAATAACTAAGTATATAGCAAGGTTACAGGATACAACCTTACAGATTAACATACAAAAGTCAATCACTTTGCCTATATATCAGCAATGAACAAGTGGAATTTGAAATTAAAACCAAAATACAATTACCACCCCCCAAAATTAAATACTTGGGTATACATCTAATAAAATATGTAAACTATTTATGAGAAAAACTACAAAACTCTGATGAATGAAATCAAAGAACTAAATAGAGAAATAATCCGTGTTGATTGATAGGAACACTCAATATTGACAAAATATCAGTTCTTCTCATCTTGATCGACAGGTTTAATGCAATCCCAATAAAAATCTCAGCAATGTATTTTGTGGATATCAACAAACAGACTCTAAAGTTTATATGAAGAGCCAACAGACCCCAAATAGCCAACACAATATGGAAGGAGAAGGACAAAATTGAATGAAAGATTGACACTGCCAGACTTTAAGACTTACTATGAAGCTACCGTAATAAAGACAATGTGGTATTAGTAAAATAATAATAATAATAATAATTCATAAAAAGATCAACGGCACAGACTAGAAAGCCCATAAATGGACCCACATAAATGTAGTCAACTAATTTTTGACAAGGAACAAAGGCAATACAATGGAGAAAAGAAAGTCTTTTCAACAAATGGTGCTAGAACAACTAAACATCTGCTTGCAACAAAATTAAGACACAGACTCTAAACAAAACCTCAACTCAAATAGATCACATACCTAAATGTAAAACACAAAGTTATAAACTCCTAGAAGAGCACAGCTGGTGTGGCTTACTGGTTGAGCGTCGACCCATGTACCAAGAGGTTACCAGTTCAATTCTCGGTCAGGGCACATGCCCAGGCTGTGGGTCTGATCCCCAGTGAGGGGCATGCAGGAGGCGGCTAATCGATGTTCTCACTCATGGATGTCTCTATCTCTCTCCCTGTCTCTTCTTCTCTCTCTAAAATCAATAAAGAAAAATTATTAATAAAATAATTAAATAAATAAATAAAACTCCTAGAAGATAACATAGGAGAAAATTTAGATGGCCTTGCATCTGGCAATAACTTTTTAGATACAACACTAAAGGTACAATCCATGAAAGAATTGATATACCAGTCTTCATTAAAATTAAAAATATTTGCTCTGTGAAAGATATCAAGAGAATGAAAACACAATCCACAGACTGAGAGAAAATATTTGCCCAAGACATATCTGATAAACAACTGCTATCCAAAATATATGAATAACGCTTAAAACTCAACAAAAGGAAAACAAACAACCAGATTGAAAAATGGGCCGAAGACCTTAACACTGACAACATCCATAACACTGACAACATCAAATTCTGCAAAGAATGTAGAGCATTCATTGCTGGTGGGAATGCAAAATGCTACAGTCACTTTGGAAAACAGTTTAGTGATTCCTTACAAAATAAAACTTACTTTTATCATATGATCTAGCAATTCCACTCCTTACTCAAAGGAGCTAAAAACTTATGTCCACACAAAAATCTGTACAAAACCCTGGGCAGTGTGGCTCAGTTGGTTGGAGCATCATCTTGTATACTCAAAGGTTATGGTTTCAGTCCCCTGCCTGGGCAAGTACAGAAGGCAACCAATCGATGTTTTCTCTAACATCTATGTTTCTCTCTCTTTCTTTCTCTCTGTATGTTTCTCACTCTCTCTCTCCCTTCCCTTCTCTCTAAAAATCAATAAGCATATCCTCGGGTGCAGATTTTAAAAAGTCTGCACACAGATATTTACAGCAGTTTTATTCATAATTGCCAAAACTTGGAAAGAACCAATATGTTCTTCAGTAAGTAAATGGTTAACTAAACTGTAGTGCATCCAGACACTGGAATATTATTCAGCGCTAAAAAGAAAGAAGCTCTTAAGCCATGAAAAGACATGGAGGAATTTTAAATGCATATTACTAAGTGAAAGACTCCAATCTGAAAAGACTACATGCAGTATGATTCCAACTATATGACATTCTGGAAAAGGTAAAATTATGGAAACAGTGAAAAGATCAGTGGTTGCCAATGATTAGGGGTGAAGAAGGAAGGAACAGGCAGAGCACAGAGGATTTTAAGGGCAGTGAAAACAATCTTCCCTAGAGACATGTCATCATAGATTTGTCAAAACCCACTGAATGTACAACACAAAGAGTGAAATGTAAACTATGGACTTTGGGGGATGATGTTGCAATGTAAGTTCATCATTTGTAACAAATGTATCACTTTGGTGGGGGGATGTTGATAATGGGCAAGGCTATGCATGTATGCAGACAATGGGAAATCTTTGTACCTTCTGCTCTACACATTTGCTGAGATCTGAAACTGCTCAAAAAAGTAGAGTATATTAAATAATTTTTAAAAAATTTTCAAGTGTACATTGAGAAATCATAGTTCCATCCCAATCCTGTCTATTTGGACTCCTTACCCATTTCAAGCAGCCATTTTTAGTAGTTTCTTAATTACCATCTCAAAATGTTTTTGTTCAAATGAAAACAGATACATATTTTTATTTTTCATCTTTGTTAGATCAAAACAATCAGTATATGGAAAATCATTGTTCCTTGCTTTTTCAGTTAAAAGTAATATATTCTGGAAATCTTATCGCACTAGTATAATATACACGTCCTCATTCTTTTAACAACTGCATAGAACTTCATTGTGTGGTGAACCCAGGCCCTACTGGTGGGCACTTGTGATGTTTCCAGTCTTTCGCTGTTGGAGACCAAATGAGTAAGTTTACACATACACCATTTTGTAATTGTGAACATATAACTGTAGAATAAATTTCCAGAAGTGAGATTTCTGGGCAAGGAGTAAAAGGTATCTGTAATTTTGGTACTTATTAATAGATAATCTTCCACAGGTGTTGTAGCATTTTGCCACATTTGCTACCATCAGCAGTGTGTGACTTACTGATAGAGTATGTTGTCAAACTTTTAGATTTCTGCCAATCTGATAGGTGAAAATGGTATCTCAAGTATTCCATTTTTATTTCTTATACTATAAGTGAAATTGAGCATCATTTCCTACACTTAGGGACATTTCTTTTCTTCTTCTGCAATCTCTCTTCTCCTACCTTATAACGATTTTTTTGTGGGGTTGTTGGTCTTCACAATTTTAGTTCTTTATATATTAGGGAAGTGGCACCTGTGTCTGTGATATGAGTGGCAGATACTTTTTCCTAGTCTGTCAATTGTCTTTTGACTTTATCTAAAGAATGTTTTTGTAATTCAGTTTATGGTCATATCGTCCTTTTCAAATTTCACACAATGCTAGATGGTAACACAATTACCCCCATTTTGGAAAAGACGACACTGAGTAATAGAAATATTAAGTAAATTGTCCAAGAACACACAGATCTATATGACTTTGAAGATAGTATAATACACTTGCCATGAAGATAAAAAATTTAAAAAGCAATAATCTCTAACACTTTAACTATATTTTTTTCCTCTCACCTCTATGAAGTTGATATTATTCTCCCCATTTACAGGTGAGAATTTGAGACTTAGAAGGGTAAATCAATTTCCCCAGAAAACATTAAACATTTCATTGAGGATCAAGTCCCCACAATCCGAGTCCAGCACTGGAGTGCTTCATCTCCAAGCGCCATAGTCCTTGACCTCACAGAGCTTGCAGAGCCTCAAAGTAGAGACAGAAAGGCAACCGGCTGCAATAACAAAAGTCAGTTTTAAAATAAAATAGGGCTGTGTGCAGGTACAGTTGCTATCACTCCATTTATTTCAAATATTAAGCTGTGTCTCATTTGATTTAGAGATCATGATAAACTATCAGCCCATGCCTGAGCAGCTGGGCAGTTTCACCAGAAGCTGTCACTACACCCAGAAACAGTGACACCCAACAACAGTGACAGTCCCGGCTCCTCGCTATGCATTTAATGAAACACAAATGGCCACAGCCCAGCTTCTAGGCAGGGAATAATACCATCAATTCACAACATTCAGAAGCTCTGTGGAGAGGAGCACTCCTTGCAGACAGCTTTCCGAGGGGCCAGCACTCTATCTAAATTCCCCTAATTCCACTCAATAAGATACAGCCCCAGAATAAGCCAGACTGACTGTCCTGCTTTATATAGTTCTCCCTCCTGGGCAATGTTCTCACTGAAATTTGAACTTATGTGATGCTCTCGACATATAATGAGAAGGCTTTAGAAATTCAAGACAACTATGTTTTCTGTCAAGATGACATGAAGGAAGCCATTCAATATGATCCCCAGTGTCCTCTCTTTGAAAGAAAACTGAAAGTGATTGCTGGCCTCAGTGCCAGAAATAGCTGTATTCCTACTGAGACTGAATTTTGCTTACCTTGTAGAGTCTGAGACTCTCATAAACGACTGCATTTCCCTCTTTGAATCGGCTGTGCGGAAGGTCAGATTGGAATCTGTGGATCACACTGGCAATGTGTGTGCTCACTTTGCTCTCAACTCTATTTGACTACCTTTACCTTTACCGTCTCCTTGTACTTCCTTACATTTATCTGATTGAATTGTGTGTATTGCATGGTCACCTAACTTAATATTAAATAAGACAGGGTGTAAATATAAACTCACACTAAGTATTTTATCCTTTTTTTATGACATCTTTCAAACATTATTAAGACACCACGATTAGAATTCTACTGAATCTAAGTTATGACCCAAGTTAAATGAGTAAGTGAAAAAATATTTCTCCGTCTGCATCAAAATTTCACTCAGTTCTTCTCACTCTGTGTTGACTTATTAAACTTCACTGGACACTTTGATCATCTGTATCTCTGGTTGGTCAAGACACATCAGAATTACTTCCAGGTTATGGCAGTTGTCTGACAGGCTAATTGCTACCGGATTGAATCAAACTTAAGGTATTGAAAAAGAATTTTCTGCTGATAACTGCTTTGAAGCTAACAGATACAGAGCCTTTAAATTAAAGTAGAAATTGGTGCTTATAATATAATCTTATTAGAAATAGATAGACCCCCTATATGCTACAATAAAATTACCCAAAGAGTGAACTAAAATTACCTAGAACATCTTTTATAAATAGTACTTGTTACAGAACAAAAATATATGAGATTATATAAAAAATAATCCAAATATAACTTAGAGTACATGCTTAGTGTCGTGTTTCAATTTATCTTCAGAGAATTACAAATACAATGGAGAGAATTTCCCTCAGTTCTCAAGCTTCTTTCTATCACTCCACCCACAGAAGGCTACCAGCTTATTCCACCAGAAACACACACACACACACACACACACACAAACACACACACACAAACACACACACAAACTAAACAAACAAACAAAAAAAACTGTTATTTCAAACATAAAACCTTAACTCATCGTGATAAAAAATCAAAACTAAGAAACCCCAAATATGTTTATATCTATTCAAAAAATAAAGGTAAAAGGTTTTCTTTGTCTATTTATTCATTTGGCTTTGTTTCTGTTTTCATTTTCAATGACCTCATGAACAACTCAAGGTTTACTGTCCCTAAGTCATGGATTATTTTATACTTACATAAGCTGATTCTAGTTGTCTCAGAAATAATCATGCTTTTGAATTCTGCAATATTTATAACCTCAGAAAATTACCAGTTCCTGGAATCTAAAATGACTATACCCAGAGGAGCTAATTTTCATCTGGGCTTTGAACTTATACAGAAATCACAACTGCTTTGTCTATCTGGCTTATAGGTAAATTTACTACAGGGTATTCTGTTTGGTTCTCTTTGGTGTTATTTAGCTGATAAATACTGCTTGGAAATATTGTAACTACCTGTGTCTGACCTTATTATATTGTCAGATTTGGTTTATGTCATCCTCTCTCTCTCTCTGTCTCTGTCTCTCTCTCTCTTTCTGAAATTACATTTTATTGTTGTCAAGAATAAATTGTTCCTTAGGGAAACCAGGAAAAATACTGATTGTATGTCACCTTGAGGATAAGTGTGACAGGTAATTTTAGATTTCCCTCAATTTAAAAATCACTGTTTTCTCTTCTTTCGTATCTTTGAAGGGAGGTGCGCAGACTTGACCATTATAAAGTCCTTTACTACTCACTTTTAACTACAGCATATCTACTAACAAGATATTAAAGTCCCACCCAGCAAGGATTATTATTTAATAGTGCTATTGAAAAATAAAAGGCATGCCTCCTACGGATAACAAATAAATTAATATGCCTAAGAGTTAAATTTCCATATCAAAGGAAGAACACAAGTCATTATTTGCTGAATTAGGATTAAAATCTTAGATCTTCCTGGTTTTCATTTAACTTCTGGATCCTTCATAAGACTGTTACTTCATTATTTGCAGCCGAGAAGTCTCCCTAGGGCTGTTCCCCAGGTGTGGTTTCTTGCAAAGGGCACAGAGAAAGAATTTCCAGTTATTATAGTAAGGAAAATAAAGAACAATATGCTTTTTAAAATATAAAAAATAAATTTCAAAATGGTAAACTGAACACTTTAATGCTTGTTTATATATTTCCACATTACCTAAGTCACTCCATCATCCACTGTTTTCTTCTAATGCTCCAAATTTGGAGAGATAATTAAAATAGAACAGTCAAAGAGGAAATAGTTAAAGGCTCAGACTTACACTCAAAGACAAGAATTGGAATAAAACTCTATGAGAAACATTAAGCAGAACAAAGATACAATCGTGGTGTGCAGTTACAAGGAAGATTGAGTTATATCTATGTAGACTGATCTATAAAAACAGCTACGCTCTACTAAGAGAACAAATACATTGCACGATGATGTGTACAGAATAACCCCATTTTTGTAAAATGAATACATAAGCAAACAAAACTTAACACAATAGAAGGTTATAATATTATAGAGGAAAATGCATAAGTACACATAGCCAATAGTGAAGATTGGTTACCTCTGGAAGGCGTAATTGGAAAGAAGAAAGTAGTCTTCTACTTGTATCTTGGGACAGAAACCATGTGCTTCCTGCAGTCTCCTCACTAAAAGACTTGCAAGGAGTCAGAAATTCAGAGAGTATTCTTTATTGTGACCTTCTGTAAAGTCCCACAAAGAAAATATTCCTTTAGGTGGAAATTGACCCATCTGAAAGCAGAAAGGAATAGATGTTACGCATTTGCTAATGAAGACCATTTCTGCCTGTGGCCTGCAATCTGAGATGGCTAAAAATACAATGAAATAAAACCAAAGATTGGAAAATGGAATGTTTCGCTGTCTGTTAAGGTTCATGCCAGCACAGGCAGGGAGGAGCTGTTCTAGGAGACAAAATTGGAATATTTTCCCACTCAACAATCTGCTGTTATGCACTCTAGGAGTAACTGACAAAGGAAACGGCTAACCTAATTGCAAAAAAAGAAGCTGAGATGGAGCCTAGAAGTGAGAGGCAAATACCAAAGCAGAGACCAAAAAGGACGCCATTTCATTTAGTCAAGTACACGAGCTCATGTTTGAGAGTAAGGCAAGGCCAGCAGCTGAGAGACTGAAATCCTCGTGACTAGTTTCACAATTCCAAAATTACATGACGTCCGACTTTGGGTTATTAGCCAGTGGAATCCAGGGAATGAAAAGTGGGGCGGGAGTCGTGATGAAAAGCCTCATAAAATGTTAAGGAAGTTGCCTTGTTTAAGCTAAATCAACTTCCAGAATCCTGAAATTTTACTAACCCCAATTACAGTGCTCCAAGGCAATACTATCAGATAGTTAGATAGCTCATTCTCCCCAATGCCCATCTGAGTTGTAGCCACGAAATGTAGTGAACAAGAGAGAACCTCCTGGAAAGCAGAATGGGGATCAAACTATTTATAAAACATTCTGATTCAGTAGGTTTTGGTTGGGGCTCTGTACTTTTTTTTTTTATCTTCACCCGAGGACATTCTTCCATTTATCCTCAGATAGAGCGGGCGGGAGAAAGAGAGGGGGGAAGAGAGAGAGAGAAACATCCATGCGAGAGAAACACACCGAGTGGTCACCACCCAGACCACCCCAACTGGGGCAGGGACAAACTGCAACCAAGTTACACACCCCCAGCGGGAACCGAACCTGAGACTCTCTGGTCCACAGGCTGATGCTCTAACCGCTGAGCCAAACTGGCCAGGGCAGGGCTCTGTACTTTTAATAAACCAAATGGGCTTATTGCACACACACACACACACACACACACACACACACACACACTCAGAACAGAGTATTTTAGAGGTAAAGGAATCTGAGCCATAGGTATTGTCAAGCATTGAACTTCATTATGGGTTCGTTCCGTCTGTTTCAATGGTCTCTTCTCACCAGCTCCAGTTCCTGGGGCCCAGGAAGCCCTGGGAGAGCTGCAGATGAAGGTCTAAGTGAACCACAGGAATATGGGGAAATTTTTTGACCAGGTGAAATGTTTTCCTAAGAAAGCTTGCTGTCAAGATTCCACAGGCATAATTTGAATCATAATCAATGAAATACAACAGAAATTTATAGGCAAGCATCAGATCCTAAGAGTAAAGTGAATTTATAAATGGAAGAATTGAAAAATGAGGTCAGAAGGCAGGAGAATCTTATTCATGAGTCATCACAAATGCTAAGGCCATGAAACACATAAGGGCCCACTTTTAAATGGAATGTCTGTGTGTCCCTTGGTTGACCTCCAGCATCAGTCATCCCATTTCTTCCATCCAGACATCCAATTGTCCCACCATCAGTGGTAACCAGTGGTAATTACTTATATTTGAACAAATTTGTACAGCTACCATCCTGTGGGTTTGTGCCCAACCACCTCAGTCCCATGAGCACTGAGGTCCAATGGTTTACTGAAACTAAATAAAAGAGGGAAGAGAGAAAAAGGAACCACAGGAAGAGAAGAGAAAAACCTACAGTGTACTTACTAGAGCTGGCATCACACTTCCCTGGGTACAGGGCACCTTGAATAAATGGAGGGGAATATTTATAGAAGTAGCTGGCTTCCTGAGATATACCTGTGAATGTACCTACTGACTGCATGTCCATATGGCAGTAACATGTTCCCTCCACTCACACAGCTCATCCCGTCCTCGGCTACTGAAATGATATTTTTGGCTTGCCAGCTGACCTCCTATGTGCAGACAACTCATTTTGTGGTCTAGACTAATAAATTATGTAAGCCTCCACAAAGCCTTCCTGGTGTCAGACACTTCGGTTCTCATTGTTCCTGAATAAAACCTGTGCTAGCAACCAGAACTCCAGGACACAGCAACACACTGACTTCACCCCAGTAGAGGAGGCAGATGGTGGTGGAAGCACTTGCTGCCAGGCAGGATGACCTGACCATGGCCTGACACACTCCCAGAAATCCTGCAAGGTGCTCCAGGAGGAATCTGACTGCTCAGGAGTATGGGATTATTCATCTGTTTGTCTCCCTTCCTTGCCAGGATATCAAGATTGTCACTCATTCTGCCTTCCCATACATTTCACAGCCTGGGGTACCCGGTTCATCAGTGACATAGGAAATGGAGGCGCTAGACTGTTTAAGGGGAAATCTTGCTGCTAAGCGGGGTACCTCCTGGGCCACTCTCAGCAAGAGGAGCTCACCATCTCAGGTGGTTTTCTTTCTTTGGGACACTAGTCAGAGACAAAGGGTCATTGCCAGCTCTACTGTAGCAGAAAACCCTATGTTTTCACCAAGCTCATTTCTTCACACAAAACTAGACCACGTTTCTCAGTCTCCATTGTAGGAAAGTGTATCCATGTGGCTAAATTCTGTCCAGTGGAATATGAGGGAGAAATGATGAGTCATTTCCAGGCTTGGACCATAAAAATCTCCGAGGTGTCTGGGCACAGTACCTCTTTTATCCAGTCTACTGGCTGAACACTGGAATTCCATCATCCTGGATTCCTGAATAATTACTTGGGAGCCAACTGGAAACATCTACCTGAATTGGATTGTTATATGAAAGAAAAATGAATGATTCTTGTATTGAGTCACTCATTTGAGGGGTTTGTTGTCATAAAAGTTAGGTCTACTTTAATGAATACACAGATTGATGTTCATGTCACATTTGTGGGGCCAGGGTAAGAACTCTCCCGAGTTACGGTTGGACCAGAGATGATCACCCAGAGTTGCCTGAAGAAGCATGGCAGGAGAATTTTAATTGTAGTGTAAGAAAAAAGCAAAAACAAACTGCTAGAAAAGCATCCCAAAACTCAGGGTGAAGGGAGGAAGCCCTTCAGAAGAGAGTAAGTAATGAGAATCCAGCCAGGAGGCCAGTGAGCAAGTTGGGAGGCAGATCATGGAGATAATCACAGTACATGGTGTAGAAAAGGTCCATTTTCCTCAGCTGCCAACAGAGGGAGATCTAAAATATGTGAGCAAATCTAAACAACAGTCAGTCGGCATCCGCATCTGTGATAGCCAGTTCTGCATCTCATTAGCTTCCAGAAGCCTTTACCCACTGGCCTCATTCCTGCAAATCTCATTCCTCAGGGTTTGTTCATTTTCCACTTTCTTTTTTTATTTTTTTTAATATGTTTTTATTGCCTTTTTAGAGAGAGAGGAATGAAGGGAGAGAGAGAAACATCCTTGTGAGAGAGAAACATCGATCGGCTGCCTCTGGCGCGCCCCCTACTGGGGATCAAGCCCACAACCCAGGCATGTGCCCTGACCAGGAATCCAACCAGGACCTCTCAGTCCATGGGAGGAGGCTCAATCCACAGAGCCACACCTGCCAGGCAATGTTATGTGTTTTTATATGATTATCCATCTTTATTTTACATTGCCGGTATTTTAAAGATTTGTTACTAAATATAAGTTTTATTCATTTCTATACAATAGTACACTGATTTGGCTGCCTTTTTTGTTCTCCTGAGTTTTATTTTGTTTTTTTTTTGAATCAATTCTTTGTTCTGGTACCATGGTAATACACCTTTTAGTCTATTTATATATGTGACATCTTGAATTGACCTTTCATTTCAAGTTTCTTCCTGGTAAAGACAATGAACACAGTGAACATACTTAATAAATGTTACATAATAATAATTATTAAATGTTCTTTCAACATCTCAAGGAGCTTTTTATCTTTAGCTTCTACTTTGAGATAATTATATACTTCCCCAAGGCTATTTATAGGTCCCCTCAGGAAGACGAGTTAAAAAAAAAAAAAAATGTGTTCCCAGTCCTGCCAACACCATGGTAAAAGTAATTTAAACTCTGAATTTCTCTTGCAAGTGTTCAGAGGACGTTCAACATATGGATGTCTAATTCCAGTAACAGAAAACTTTTTTATCCAATTCCTCCCTGATAGTCGTAGTTATTGAATACACCTTGTCCATATCACCGTCCTCCTTCTTTTATCAACAAACTGAGATGACCCAAAATAGTTTCAGAAACACATCTTTTATTTGCTGTCCATCTGGATCTATGTTCCTGGGCTGCACCACGAAGCATCCCCTCCCTTTATCCCTTGAAGCTTGAACCCCAGCATATTTGGTCAAGACCACAGATGTCATCACAGATCAACCTCACAAAAGGAACAGAGGACCTGTTTAGATTTTTCCATAGTGTGATTTGCACATTATAGGGTCAAAAAATTATATACATAAGTGTACTACTCTTAGGTTCGCCAGACTTAGCAAGTAAAAATTTAGCAGCTCTATCCACTCTCCACACTCATCCCCTAAACTAACCTACATGCAGTGTTAGAAAATCCCCAGATGACCATCTCCTCTGAGTCAAAGAAGCACGTATGTATAGGGGGCTGGTCACTGGACTTAGAGACTAAAGACCTGGGGGCTAGTCTCAGATCTCGCCTCCTAGAACCTACTTGGTTTAGATAAGCCCATTAGGATTTTTACCACCAAGATTCTATCATCAAAAGGTCCATCTCCAGTCTTTTGGGAACCACCGCATTCTGTGAGGCACCGTGCTAGCTGCTGGGAAATAATGAACCAGCACAGTGCCCTGTCACCAGGGGGCATAGTATCTAGCTGGACAGAAAGCTGTGAACTAAAGGGAGGAAGGTGGGGCTAGGCATCAAGACCTAGCTGATGTTTTTTTGTTGTTTTTTTTTTTATTTTGGGCAGCTGTCATCATATCTCATCAGGTTGCATTGCTGTATTCCCCTGCATTGTGCATCTTGTTTTACTATGTATCTGTTTTCATGAGAAACCTTTTGCCCTTGAGAGAGATCAAAATGGTGCTTGGTGAGAGTGGCCTTCACACAGATGAATGCAAGATATCCTGATGTCTCTCAATGTAAGTTAGTCATAGCTTCAGAGACTATACATACCTTTGGGGAAGTCGTACAAGAGAACTCTTTCTTCTTGTCAGAGAGAAAATCTTCTGTACTACTTGCAGTCACCTTGCTCGTTAGATGAGTCCTGGAAGAGGAGGTGTGAGCAGAAAGACGTGCCCTGGCTTCTGCACCTTCCCAAGGTTTCCCCAGCGTCCGTGAAGGAACGTTCTTCTAGCAAGTCCAGAGGGCAAAAGGGATAGCAGTACTCACCAGAGCAAGTGGAAGGTGCAGACCCTGCTCGGGTCCCCTCAGAGGTCTAAGTCCAGACTGAGGAGAGCCCACTGCTGGCCCAGACACAGGGCCAGCAACCCCTGGCCTTGTCACATTGATCGGTCACCTTCCTTTGTCCGTGAGCTCAGCTTTTTAGTGGTTGACCTTGGGTGATACACTAAAAAAAATAATTATTATTTCCTTAAAAGTATAAACATTCTATTATTCTACTTTCTAATAAAAATGCACCTCTTATATTAAGATACTTCCCGGGAACATTTGTGGTCTCTGCTTCCTTGATTACTGGTTTTTCCAAACCTTGAAGCCTCACTATCTGCCCTTTATCCAAAGTTGGGAGCTGGCAAGCTGTTTGCATCCCAGCTCTACCTCCTAATTGCTGTGAGAATCTGGGAAAATCATTTACTTGCTCTAAAACTGTTTCTTCATCTGCTTACTAGGGCATCATGTACTGAAAACCTCTGACAGGTACTGCCACAGAACAGATGTCAGTAAGATACAGCGACACAAACATTTTTTGTTACTTTCCAAAATGTATAATAAACTACATTCACAGAGTTTTGGGCACAGTTTTGGTTTTGTTTGGTGCAGATGATTCAATTAAGAAATTATAATTACTACACTGATCATGAGTTGATGGGTGTCTTAAAAACATGGCCATTCTGTCCCACTGAGTTCTCTGACACAGCCAGGAGTCAACACTGGCACAGGACCCTAGGGCTTCGGACTTCGTCACCTCCTCCTCTTCTCCCAAGTAGATAAGCTGCAGTACTTCCGACAAATCAGTATGTAGTTAAAACCCAATGGTGCATCAGGGTGACGGCTTTTCCAAAGGGGGTTCTGGAATTCATGCAATTAAAAGCCAGTGTCTGGGCGTTGAGGTGACCTCACACCTCAGCCGCAGTCAGCAAGTTCCATGAAAGTTCTGTGACATTGGAGATGGTGTCCCAAGGCTCTCGGGGGCCCGGTCAGCTTGAGTCTCTTTCCTGACTTAGCCAAATGCAGTTGACGACTTAAAACCAAGAACCAACCAACCTAGGTTTTGTGTTAATACCCACAACTTTGTGAACAGGTATTGCTGTTAGGATTTTTATTATATAACATGTGGAGAGCAAAAATCACCCAGCCCGATGCTTAGTAGGCTCGTTGCACTAGGGACTCAGCTCTGTGATCAGAAAATAGGAGCTAGGCAGCCTAGGAAAACATGAACTTTGGCATTAGGCCTAGGTTCAAATACAAGCTATACCTAACAAGTTAATCTCTTGGGAACATGATTTCCTCAGTTGGAAAAAGGAGAACATACTGTGAATTAAAATAAATAAAGTCTATTTTGACTACAATAAGTGGCCTCCAAAACAGCACCCATCATTATTATTACAATTTGATACGTTTATGCTGAGAGTTAACAATGTTATAACTTTAAATGCTTGCAAAATCTTTAAAAGAAAGGCATTATCCTTGGCAAGACAAATAATAAAAGCTCACATAGAAAGAAAGTTGGTTTACAAAACCATCTTATTACGCCCTTTAAAGAAGTTTCAAAACAGGTACAGTGAAAATCAGAGGTAAATACTGTGCCGTGACTGAATGAACCTGAATATCATGCACTCAGAATGTGTATCCCATCCTCTGGAACAAGCTTGTTTTGGTCATTTTACTAACCTCAACACTGAGATTTACATGCTTAATTTTTTAGACTACCACCACAGCATCATAGGAGAATTTTATAACTTTGGATATCATCATTTTGATGATCATTTGATGTGCCTGTAGAGACTATATACCCATCATTCCATCAAACACTAATCTCGGTGTGACCATGAAGGTAGAATCCGCAATCAGTCCACACTGAGAGAGATTATCGTGTATAATCTGGTGGGCCTGATTCAATGAGTTGAAAGGTCTTGAAAACGTAACTGAGACCTGAGGAAGATGAAACTCCACCTGTGCAAAGCAGCTGCAGCTGGTGCCTGTGCTCTCCAGCCAGCTCTGCCGGATGGCCTGCCCTTCAGATTTCAGATTTGCCTAGCCAGCCCCACGACCACACAGGCCAAGCCTTGCAATACATTTCTTAATAAACATCATCTACTTGTTCAGCTCCTCTGGTTGAAGGCTGACACAGGTAGGACATTTTTTTTTTTTCTTTTTGCACTGAATCTCACTGCACCTTGATACTTAAGGTAGAAATTGCTCCTAAAGGTTCTCTTTATTATGAATGAGTCAAGTGGGGTTCATTATTTTCATGGTAGATATAAAAATGCTTTTAGTTTAACATGTTCCTCTATTTGGCTATATTTTTCTTACCTTTCCGTTCCAGAAGAGATTGTCAAATGTAGATTAATGACAACCTTCTTTTGTAAATCAACCTTTGTTTGTAACTTAAAAGAAATATATTTAGCGATTGCATATGAGTGAAAAAAATAAAATCCCATGTCTGACTGGAAAAAAATTAAAACTCTTATAATACAAATAAATGTTATTTCCTATGAATTTAAAAGTGGATTCTAGCCCTGGCCAGTTTGGCTCAGCAGTTAGAGCGTTGTTGGCCTGTGGTCCAGAGAGACCCGGGTTTGGTTCCCGCTAAGGGCATGTACCTCGGTTGCAGTTTGTCCCCGGCCCTGGTTGGTCATGTGGGTGGCAGCCCCTCAATGTGTCCCTTTCACATCGATGTTTTTCTCTCCCTCTCTCCATCCCACTCTATATGAACAGAAAATGGAGAAATGTCCTCAGGTGAGGATTAAAAAAAAAAAGTGGATTCTAGATAGGCCTTAGAATTTCGAGATGGAAGTGCAGTGTGAAATCATTTTGTCAAAATAGGAGGAGATACTGCCATTGATTTGCCAAGTGACAATCTAATTTTAAATGATTCAGCAGTAAAATTTTCATAACTCTTCCAGACAGAATTTATTAAAACTGTTTCTTAATACTAATAGTCTCTTGCCAAGTTTAATTTCATCCTTAACTACCCTGAGAACTTTAAAAAGTAGAGTATATGCCCTGGCCAGTTTGGTTCAGCGGTTAGAGTGTCGGCCCGTGGACCAGAGAGTCCCGGGTTTGGTTCCTGCTAGGGCACGGACCTCGGTTGCAGTTTGTCCCTGGCGCTGGTTGGGGTTGTGTGGGTGGCAGCCAGTCGATGTGTCTCTCTCATGTCGATGTTTCTCTCTCTCTTTCTTCCCTCTCTCCCTCCCACTCTATCTGAAGATAAATACAAAAAATGTCCTGGGTGAGGATAAAATAAGAGTAGAGTACAGTCACACACACACCAGTTTTGAGATCAAATTTAAAATAAGAACCCAAGGAAAGCAGGATTTAAAATTAAACTTAAATTTTAATTTAACAGAAAATATTATTCATGACAAGTTTTCTAAGATAGGATGATGTAGTCCTTAAAAAACAACAAAACTCCACTTTTAGAAATATTAAACATTTATTAATATTCTTATTGGGAGCACTTTTCCTGGTTGTAATAAGAATATGCACAAATAACCATACTTTTTGATTTCTGAATATTAACAGTCCAAAATTCAAAGTGCCCCCCCATACAGACCAGGTACTATTTTAAAATAAATTATTTTTAATTACAAAGTCCTAGTACCAATATATATCTAAGAAATGTATTACCATTTACTTGTAATAACAAACATGTCTTTTGATATTTTTATTATAAAAACTGAGTCTCCAATGAAGGCAGTACAGAAGAACCATGGTCGAGAAAATAAATTTGAATGAAGGGGTCCTTTAAACCTAAACTAAAAATCATCGCAGAACACAACGTCAAGCAAATGGGAATTCTTCTGTGATATATACATAAATATTTTCATGTAAACAAAAGCAAAGATCAAGAAAAAATTAAATATCTTTGTTAGCAACCAAAATACATAAAGTTAAGAAGGTTCTTTTCTTCATGCTTCCATTGACCAGGACCGGCACAAGAGAGCAGTAGGAATTAGATTAATCTTGACATCCCCCTCGTTCTCTTCAGGGGGTTACATAGAGTAAAGACACCTCTCTGGGAGAAAAGAAGATATTAGAGGAATTAGACTCCAGAAGGCATGACTTTCAAATAAGTCCCTCTTTTGCTCTACTGTGAGGGTTTATGCGAATTCCGCCAGGTGAACGGAGACGCTAGCACTGGTGAGACCCAGCACTCGCACACGTGGCCGCAAGTGAGGCACGGGACAGTGGATTTCCCTCTGGGTGCGGATTACCCGTGCACTAGAACAGAGTGGCTCCCAACACAAACCAAACCTTTTTGAATAAAACACAACATTGCAACGGGTATATTTTCAGCAGAAGTGTTTCTTGAAGTGTGCCCCAGGGACCCCCTGCATCAGCATCAGGCAGAGTGCTCAACAAAATAAAAGTGTGCGTTCCTGGGCCCAATCCCACACCCTCTGGGGGTCCTGGGCATCCGTTTCTGCTTCCCCTGGAAATAGTTAGACACATATTCATATTGAAGTTTGAATTCACTACTCCAGACTATTGGGGATTTCTTTGGACCACGCATATTTCACTATGACTTTCATGCTTCTTATTTAGTAGCCAGAAGAAAAAGAAAAATACATTTCTGATTATGTTAGCGGTGATAGTGGTATTTATTTTCCCCTCAAGAAAATATAGGGGAATAGGCAACATATGAGTATGCACCTACATTTTTCAAAGGTACTCCACAGTACTTTTTTTTTTAAAAAAAGCTTTTAAATTGTATACATAATAAAAACGTTCAAAATGATTTGTAAACTGTCATCTGATCAAGATTATCCAGTGTAAAAGCTGCTGATCAGTGCTGCTGAATTCTCACAAAGGCCCCTTTCTTCTTTCCTTCACCAACACGGAGCATCTCAGCAGGTAGTCCAGAGCTGCCTACTGGCGCACTGCCTGCTGGCAGCACACAAGTACCCAAGGGTTGCTCATAAAAAAGGACAAGGAAAACAAAAGCTCAGTTTCAACCCCAACCAAAAAGGAGTCTCAAGACCTACTGCCAGTATATATTGTACGACGAATACAGAGCATGCTGACTTTCCTTAGAGAAAGTCTAATTTCAACTATACTTATTAATATCTGCTTGAATCCAGTTTATATTGGAAACGGAAAGCATGATACACTTCAGTGTGCTACTAGTATCTACGATAGTGTTTATGTTCTGTAAGATCCCTATGGGTGCAACAGTTTTACCTGTGAGTAATATAAGTAGAACCAAAGAGGTAGGTGACTATCATCCTCAGATGATCCCAAAACAACATGTTAAAGAATATGCTTGCGTCCAAAAAAGGTTCTTTAACTGGAAAATGAGTTCCAACACCATTACAATCGCAAGAGCAGGGTTTCCAGGGTCTTTTGTGATGCCATCAATCCACAGTCCTAACTCCCAATGCTGGGCCACGTGCTCTCCAGACAGTCAAAGTTAAGAAATAGCTAATGAAATAAAGTGTAAAAAGTAATACTGGAGACCAAAGAGTGAGGCTGACGTCAACTGGGCTCTTCAAAAATCCCCTCTCTCACTTGGAGGAGAGCACATGATCGTTGGGCTAGACCTCAGATTCATCTCATCTAACTCTCTGGTTGTACAAATGAAGAAACAGAGGCTCACTTTCCCCACTGGTTACCAAGCACTAAAATTCCTAAAAAAGATGCTATAAATCCACAAAGTGTCCATGGTTAACTTACCTTTTGATAAAGCCCATGATGTAGCCACGAGGCTACACTTGCAGCCCTTCTGGTCTTCGTCTGCAGCCCCATCCCTGTGAGCTACTTTATAAAGTGTATCAGTGGCTCCAGAGAGAAGGGGACCAAAGGGTCTGGATGCATCTAGGGGTCAAATCATCAGCAAGAGAAAAATAATTTTCTCCCCAGATCTGCCCTATTATAACCTGCTTCTTTGTAGGAGACTCACCTCCGAGCACATTCACAAACTCCAGCCCGGCCATGGGCAAGCACGGACAACAGGGCTGTCCTAGAGGCCCTAAAACATTCAGAAACCGTTCAACAACTGGAAACTCCAAATCCACAAGGCCAAGGCTCACACACAGCTGTACTGAACATCTCCGTAACTGTCAGTCACTTGTTTTGTAAACCAAAAAACAATGACCTTATTTCCTGATAGCATTTGTTTATCTAAGATTTTAAAGTTCCACTGTGAAAGGTTGTGAGTGATTTCACTTTATTTTTATATTTCTCAGACTTTCTGCAAGTTTCACATTTCTTTTTGTAATAAAAAAAAAAGTTATTTTTTAAAAGGTTTTATACTCTTAAAAATTAAAAGGATATGCAAAGTTCCCTTCTGGCTGTGAAACACCTGAACCTGAATGTGTGTCTGCGTGGCACAGTGACACAGCATGGCCTCAGGGACCCGGCAGGTGTTCTGGATCCCAGCTCTGCCACTCACCTTGGGCAGGACTTTAATCTCTGAGGCTTGTTTTGTTCACTTATAAAAAGGAAGAAATAACACCTACCTCACAGGATGCTGTGAGGATAAAATGCACAGTGCCTGGCACATGTTAAGTGCCCACTAAGTGGGAGGTCCTTCTCCCTGCTGGACCCAGTGAGAATCCTTGAGTGAAAGGAATCGCCGCAGCCCACACCAGCCACCCCTCACTGGTGCTCTGTCTCCTGGACTTTGCCCTATTGCTCTAAAGAATCGCTGTTGTGCTTAGAAAATTTCTACATTTCTATGTTCTCTCCTTGAAAACTATACATGCAGATAAAACATTTTTTTAAAAACTATCTTCCTAGAAATGATGTTTCCTACAGCACAGCATGTCATGTATAAAAACAATTCTGAAAGACATGACTGAATTAGTTTGTACATTGTTTCTTAAAGTGCACCAAAGTAAATATTAATGACCTTCAAAATGTCACTAACCCCCTTGGGTTATTTTTTAAATAAAAGTAAATATTTATCTACTGAGATGTATGTGGTTTTTGGCTCCAATTCGATGGCAAAAAGCAGCAGAGTCATCCAGAAGAAAAAGTATAAACTCAACTAATCACACCTGAGCAGCATACCAAACACCTACCATTCAGTGTAACTGTAGGCTCAATAAAGCACAATTCTGATTCCTACTTCCCAAACAAAATCAACGAAAGAAACAAAAAACCATCTTCCCGCCCTAAATCAAGGGTTTCTCTTGAACCCTGGAGGTAACATCTGTGATCACTTCCCTATTGTGTATCCTTGGTAACAGAATTATAACCAGTCATCATTCTTTCTTTATACTGCAAACACACACACTTACACACAAACCTACAGAAAACAGTAAAGTGGAAGTGGAAAAGCCATGTGAAAGAATATTCAGAGTTAGATAAAGAACAACCATCCCCCAAACGTCAGGCAGTTCCCACATTCACACCACTGTCCGATGTTCCCCACACACGTAGACAGCACTGGGGCGTATCCGTCGCCTTGTGTGACCAGGGAGCCGTGGCAAAAACTTGAAGGACTTGGGCATCATGTCCAGGCAGGCATCATGGAATTTCTTAATCCTCCAGTAGTAAATCAGCGGGTTCAATGCAGATTTGAGGTAGCAGAGCCAAAGTAGCCAGGTGCTAATCTCAAAAAAGTTGTGCTTATAGTAAAAGTGCTTATTGAACGTTGCCACAAGGCTGTACGTGGTGAACGGGGCCCAGCAGACAATGAAGACAGCAAAGAGGATCAAGATGGTGGTGAAGGCACGTGTTTTAAAGCCCATGTCAATGCTCATCTGGAAGGGTCTCTGCAGACTCATGAGACCCAGCTTGCTGGCCTGGCTGAGGCATATACCCTCAGGGTAGCTATGAATCCTCAAAGCATTGTGTCGAAGAGTGTTGAGTATGCCCATAAACGAATACAGTATCACCAGGAAGGGTATGAAGAAAGAAATAAGAGAAATCAAAATCACATAAGCCTGGTAACCTGGGTTGGTTGTGTACCCAAACACGCACTGGGGGGCTCGGGAAGGTATCTGCAGGTCAGGGTTTCCTACAGCCAAAGGGAAAGCTATACAAAAGGAAGTCGCCCAAGAAACTGCAATCAGAACCTTAGCCCTATACGGATTTAGCTTATCCTGCCTCTGGACTATAATAAGGAACCTATCAATGCTAATGATGAGCAGGATGGCTACTCCTTCAATTACAAACAACCAGAAAAACATAGCAGATACCCTACAGAAGAACTTCCCAAAAATCCATCTGGTAGTAAAAATAGTTATCAAGGCAAAGGGCATGTTCAGCACGGCAAGTAACATGTCTGCAAACGCCAGGCTGGCGAGGAGGATGTTAATGGCAGAGCGCATGGCAGCTTTTTGGTAAACCATGAGGCAAACCACCAAGTTCCCGAGAAAAGACACAAACAGAATAAATATCATGATAGCAGAAAGGATGATTTGGAGAGGCAAGTTTAGGCTCTTATAAACTGCTGGTGTTGCGGGCACAGCTGTGCTATTCACGGTCAGGGAACTCATCGCCGTGGGAGCCATGATCTCAAAACTGTACCTCAGCAGCGGACCCACGCCAGGATGCTGGAGTGGTGGCGGGACCGTGATGTTCACGTACGTGTTTTCATAGACGACGAACGCCGTGTTGGTTGCCCCAGTGTGGGACGCAGCCAACACCGCGGAGAAGACCATGGTTCCACTAGGATGGAAGGCGACAGCGGAGAAGCAGGTGTTCTGCAAGCATCTCAACACCGAGCAGCCGTGTCATGTTTCGCTGATGGGCTTGGAAACACATTCTGAAAAACAGAGTTCCATCTTCCGCAGGAGTCCTTCTGCCTGAAGAGAAGCCCAAAACATGAAAGGCAAATGAGAAATGAGCTACATAAACAACATTTCACGTCTTACCTTCCATCGTAAAGGATCAGCTTGGCTTTTTTTAACCCTTCAAAAATATTTATGGCTCTCGCACAGGCAACTCTAAGATACTGCTGTTCTGTTGTTTTATTTCTAGTCAACCGTGAAGGAAATTTCATGACATTCATTTATGAAGTGAAAGTGGAAAGAACTAAATGTATTACCACTTCAAAGTTAAAAGTCAGAACCTCATTGTTAATTTTTCTTCTAAATTTCCAGTGGTAGCATAGCCTTTCCAAAAAAACTGAACTTGGTTTTCTATTTATCACTTTTACTCTAACACCTACGAGGTTATTTTTCTATAAAGGTCTGAAACAGTTCTCTGTCTTTCTATTTCTCTGTGTGCGTGTGCGTGTGCGTGTGCGTGTGTGTGTGTGTGTGTTGTGTGTTTTTTTTTCCAGAAATACCACCATCACCATCCTGGAAAAGTTATTCAAAAGGACAAGAAAAATTATATGTAAAAAGTCCTGATCATATTTTTAAGACGTCTTGTCTTCTCCCAAAGCTTTCTTTGATTCTCATAGTCTCTCATCTTTCCCATGACCATCAATTTCCATCCTTTATTTTGTGATACAAATACTTCTATCTGAGAAAATAGATGAAATTGAGAAATTTCTTCTCTCTGAAACCGACTTTATTGTGTGTTAGCAACTTGATAGAAGGTGCCAACCAAGTAATAAAGGGATTTCTAAAGGAGATGACCATTAAAATATTCAGCAGCAGAGAATCTATTCCAGAAAATATACATATACTTGGTTATCTTACTCTGAAAAGTTTCCTATCACTTTTCTCTTATCCTTACCCTCATCTTCCGCAACTCTAAGGTTTTCCACAGGCGACTTTATTAGTCTATCATCTATCATTAGTCTATCAACCCATTTTTGTGACGTGGGTTTTTCCTTCTCTATTTCAGAGATAACCTCTTTAGAAAGAATTCTCTTTGGATTTCTGGCTAGATTCCTAAACCCTAAAGATTGGGAAAATAATAAATGCAAGGAAGCTTAAAATAACACTGTAACTTGTACATTATTTGGACTTAGACATTGATTTTAGGGGTAAATGCCAAAAGGTCATTTATTCATTTCTTGGTGTATGGAGGGTGGAGGCACCCCATTTGACAGACCCAAGATCCAGCAATGTAACCAAATCATTAGCTCCCTATAATATGTGTCTCTTTCTACAATCCCCTCTGTGGCCAGGGCTGCCTTTATAAATAAAAGAATAATAATCTGCTCATTCAAAGTATTAATTTTACTACTACTCTCACGTTTACAGCTTAATTTTGTTGTCCCTACTAGATGTTATCCACCTTCACATTTCCACTTTGAAATGAAAAATAACTCGGGATAAGATGCCACACTAAACCAATGAGTCTCAAATTTTATTAACCACGAAGGGCTAATGATTAGGGAGCAGCAGCAGTTGGAAAGCTCTACACCATGGGCGCCATAATCTCTCTCTTTAGAACTACCTAAACATACTTTTAAAGAAGAATAAAGACTGTGCTTGCTACATAAATCAGCCTCAATACAAGTTTATCTATAGAAAAATATTATAAACAGGCAAATGTGTATCTTAAGCCTAATCAAACAGCTATAATTGTGCTTGACCAAGTAAACAAACATTTACTCATCCTGAAGTAGTACATGCTTTATTTTTCATCATTTTTTATTAAAATATAACTGGCATACATAAATTTTATTCCAGGTATATAACATAAGTTGATATCTGTACACATTGTAAAATGATCACAATAAGTCTAGTTAACATCTGTCATCATACACATTTAAAATTATTTTTGTGATGAAAACTTCTAAGATCTACTATTTTGGTAACTTTCAAATATGCAACACAATATTATTAACTATAGCCACCATGCTGTATACTACATCCCCATGACTTACTTATTTTATAACTGGAAGTCTGTACCTTTTGACCCCCTTGACCCATTTCAACCACTCCCTATCCCCCACCTCTGGAAACCACCAATCTATTCTCTGTATCTATGAGCTTGGGTTTTTTGTTTTGTTTCATTTAGATTCCACACATAAGTGAGATTATACTATACTTGTCTTTCTCTGTCTCACTTATTTCCCTTAACATAATGCCCTTAAGATCTATCCATAATGTTGCAAATAGCAAAATTTTATTCTTTTAAATGGCTGGATAATATTCCATTGTGTGTGTGTGTGTGCGTGTGTGTGTGTGTGTGTGTGTATGCATATGCCACATTTTCTTTATCCATTCATCCATTGATGAACACTTAGGTTGTTTCCATATCTTGGCTATTGTACATAATACTGCAATGAACATGGGGGCAGATATCTTTTCAAGTTATATTGCCATTTACTTTGGATAAATATCTAGAAGTGGAATTGGTGGGTCATATTTAATTCTCTATTTAATTTTTGGAAGAACCTCCATACTGTTTTCCATAGTGACTGTACCCATTTACATTCCCACCAACATTGCACAAGGGTTCTCTTTTCTCTACCTCCTCACCAACACTCACTTCCTGCCTTTTTGATCATCATCATTCGAACAGGGATGAGGCAATATCTCAATGTGGTTTTGGTTTGCATTTCCCTGCTGATTTGTGATGCTGAGCATCTTTTCATGTGCCTGCTGGCCATCTGTATGTCTTCTTTGGGAAAATGTCTATTCAGATCTTCTTCCTATTTTTTATTGGGTTGTTTGAGGGGGTTTGCTATCGAGTTCTGTGAGTTCTTTATATCTTTTGACTATTAGCCCCTTATCAGATACATGATTAGCAAATATCGTCTCCCATTTGGTACACTGCCTTTTCGTTTTATTGATGGACATACTGTAAAACACTTAATTTCCTAGACCTGGTTGAAAAACAAAAACAAAAACTGGAATGAAGCCAAAGCAAAACCACATTTAAAGATACTTTTTAGGTTGTTATATGTACATATATAACCCCATTACTATAAAACTTCTAACTCAATTGATTCAATTACTCATTCATCGAATATTTATTTAAGAACCTAGTATGTGCCAAGTACTAAGAGACAGCAATGAACAAATGGTTTCTGGATTTCTGGTTAAACAGGGCAGACTGACCATAGACCCTGCATCTCAAAATCACAATGAAATGACAGTAGAGAAATTTTTTAAAACAAAATGCACAACTCAAAAGGACAAGAGGTATGAATGAAAGACACATCAATAGATAGGGATTTTTAAAAAGCAAAAAACAGATGGTGTGTGGTAACTGACTGAACAGTCCAGAACAGAGAACTCCTTTTCCTCAATACTTCCAGGGAAAGATGCCTAAAAGAAGCCGACGTACCCTATAAGTCCCCAGAGAAGCTCTGGATTGAGAAGTACCAATTAAATAAGAAGGTATTGCACACAAATTCATATTCTTTGCCCATAATAGGCCTTTACTACATGTCTAGAGATTCTAATTAGAAAAGGAGAATGGTGCCCGGCCAGTGTGGCTCAGTGGTTGAGCGTCGACCCATGCACCAAGAGGCTGCTGGTTCGATTCCTGGTCAGGGCACATGCCCAGGTTGTGGGCCAAATCCCCAGTGGGGGGCATGCAGGAGGTGGCCAATCGATGTTCTCCCTCATCGATGTTTCCATCTCTCTCTCTCCCTCTCCCTTTCTCTCTCTCTCTAATTAATAAAGAAAAAAAGTTTAAAAAAAGAAAAAAAAGAAAAGGGGAATGGTAAACAAAGAACACGCCAGTTGGAGGCAAGTTTACTCCTATTCTCTTCTGAGATGGGTAGAACCAGAAATAAAGAGCCAGGCATTTCACCTCAAAAGTAACCCAAATTTCAACTTTAATTAATTAAAAACAAAACAAAAAGCAATCACTTTCAGGGGGCAACCAGCTTTAAAATTAAGATGAATAGTCTACAAATAAATTTATATCACAATAGCAATGTCCACTTTTTGGAAACTGAATTCTATTATTTTTTTGGTTTATCTGTAGGTAGAGTAAATAGAGCTTTGAACAAACTTACCAAAAGAAAATATGTAACAGTTAAATGCATTGCATGGGGTAGGGGAGGGCTTAAAGTTATTTGTATATAGAGAATACCATCATTGCACTAAAATTTTACTCTTTTTCAAGGCATATCTAACTTAAACCCTATATGCAATAAAACTAAAGGGAAAAATGCTATGTGCACATTTTAAGTATGAACCATAAGCAGTGTTCTATTTATACCACTGTTCCATTTCTGATATATTTCTAATTCCAACCAGAATGTTCACCACACATACAAAAATAATTTTTAAGGAACATTTAGTTCTTCCATGGACATTTTTAAAATTAGATTATTAAGCAGGAGGATTTATTTGCATTCATATTACTTTTCCCCACAAATACTGAGGAGAAATTAAACTAAATGTCAGCAAGGGCTTTGTTTCAAGGAGAATATTCTAAATGACTTCTGTTCACAATCAAAACCGAAACACAAGTGGCAAGAAAGGTCAGCATTAAATAGAAAGGTATATTACTTATAATTAAAAACTAAAAAAAAAGAAATTATTTTTTTAAGTGGCTAATAGAAGATTAACCTACTGGAACCTTTGTAAAAATACAAAAAAAGAAATAAATGAATAAATAAAATGATGAGCCTTATGGGTGACAGGTTTTATTAATATTCCTTTTGTCTCCTATTTCTATTTTTATTCTTGGGTTCACATTCATTAGTCATTGTTCTGTTGAGAATCTTTACCTGCCATGAAACTATTACTGGGAAAAATACTGGCCAATTTAATTTCATCAGCCTTTTTGAATAGTTCACAGATATATTACTTACCAGCCATGAATGTTTCTCACAATGAAATTTGACTGTAAATTCATCTGGAGTGAAATATCAAGTCTTGTTAGATAATGAACCTAGAATCTTAAATCATAAGCCTGCCCAGACGTATAACTGCTATGTTAAAACTTGAATATCTCCTGTTACCACTTATAAACTATTTGCATAGGACAAGGGTGGCAAGTTTTGTTTTTTACACCTAAAGGAGTACATGGGCACTCAGACTGAAATCCACATGCTAATTAAAACCAGTCATAATTTAGTCTGATTTTAGAAACACACATAAAAAAACTTCTTTAAGGTTTAAAAGCATTGCCCTTTTTCCTCTCATGCCATAAGCAACGTCCTCCTGCCCACTCCTTCAATTACCTGCTTACAGATACCTGACGAGTGTGTTTTAATGGCCCAAAGGTCACTTCTGAGTTCCAGCCTCACGTACCCAATTGCTCATTTACTATCTCCACCAGGATATCTCAAAAGCATCTCAAACTCTGTGTCCCCTCTCTAAGCCACCCCACACCAATGTTCCCGTGCTCAGAGAATGGGTCATGACCCACCTGGTTATACCAGCCAGAAACCTAACGGCCACCTTTACATCTTCCCCCCTCAGCTATAATCTGTCCTATCCCCCAAGAACTGTACATTTTCAATATTGTTCCCTTCAGGCCACTTCTCTACATCATCCTGTCCAAACTACCAAGAGCTCTCAAAAGGCCGCAGTTTTTGACTGGAGTGTTCACAACTGAATTCCCAACACCTGCAACTGTGCCTGCCACACAGGGGGTGTTCAGCAAACATTTGTTAAATGAATAAGCCGCCTCCTGCTGCTATCCACCCATCCGTGCTCCCTGTTCACTCAGTGCATCCTCACTCTTCCCTGGTCCCAGACAAGCCAACCCCCACCCCTGTTCTACTGTCTCCTGTTAACATGTACTTCTCTGTTATAATACTCCATCCACAATCCTTTTACAGTATCCGTGGCACCCCTTGGCTCATGCTGTGTCCATGTCCACCCCACTCTGCCTCTGCCCCAACTGGACAGCAAACTCCAGGAAGGCACCGATGTGAAAATATACATATATATATTTTTTTTGCTCAGCACTGTATCCTGAAACCCAGTTAATAGCCTGGCACATAGTATATATTCAAAAGCTACTGAATCACTAACAAAAAATTCTGTTATCATATTCACAACCTAATGCCTCCTTTTATTCCCTATTTATGAAACCCTTAAAAAAGTTCATTCTACAGTATTACCTTTATAGTTCTTTACTGAAACATTTAGTGTATTTTGTTTATTTGGGAAGCAAGCCGCAGAGATCAGCAGAGTAATATACACAGGAACAGATAAACAAGTACCTGGTGAGATATGACCATCAGGGCAGGTTTCTGTCTAAGTAATGAGTCACAGAGTTGCTTTTGTCTGAATATCTGTGTCCCCTCAAAATTCATATGTTGAAAACCTAATGGCCTGATGTGATGGCATTCGGAGATGGGCATTTGGGAAACGATTTTGCCATGAGAGCAGAGCACTCATTGATGGAATCAGTGCCCCTATAAGAAGCTCCCTAGCCCCTTCTGCCACGAGAGGATACAGTGAGAAGTCTGCAACCTGGAAGTGAGCACCCTGCTCTCAGACTTCCAGCCTCCAGAACTGTGAGAAACAAATGTCTGTTGTGTATAAGACAGCACCCAGTCTGTGGTACCTTGTTACAGCAGCCCAAACAGGCTAAATAAATAAATAGGACATAATTATATTAAACCTACCGTCTATCAGTTATGTGAATGGAGGCATCAGGTTCACAGAAACTAGGGAAATATAAAACTAAGATTAAAACCTGAGAAGTATTAAAAATAAAACAGTATAATAAAAGTCAGAGCATTATAAAAAAACTCTTACAGACTATGAAAGGGCAACTAGGAAATGAGAACAAGGTAGAGAAAAGTTAGAAAAGCATCTGAGACCCTGTTTACATGCCTCTCTATAGTCACACAGCTCCACCTGCCACCTGGGTGTCCCTAAACCCCCTGGACCTCAGCTGATTGCCCAAATCTGACCTACACAACCCACCAAGGTTCCAGCTCCTCCAAATGCTTCTCAACTCATATTACATGCCACATTGTGGGGCATGAGATCTGCTTTCCACTGGCCACCCAGAGTCGCTCCTCATCCCAGTCCAAGAGTGAAGGTCTAACAACACTCCATGGCACGCATTTCAACCATGGAGATGCAGGAGACAGAAAGGATGCCTCTTCCTTACAACCCTGTCTGACCACCAGGCCTATGGAGAGTTCTCTAAGTCTGTCTGGAAGATAAGTCACCTGGTGAAGTTGTGGCCAGATCGGTAACACATTGCCTCGCATTGGCTTTTCCTTCCTCCTTGCTTCACTTACTAGCCCCCTCACTCTTGCTGCCCAGAGATTGCACTTTCCGATATAGTCTTCCAGTAAATTAGCTTTGCCTCAGGCGATTGTGTCTAGGAAACGCCAGCTAAGAAACACCAAAGCACTAAAAAGATACTAATCTAAAACAGAATTACTACTACTTTTCTTCTGTACCCTAATTGCAGTTAATGACCTTGCCATGTATTTACTCTAACCCAAAGCCTGTGAGTCAAACACCATTTCTTGTCCTTCTACCAGCACACCAAACCACTCTAGCCTGCCAATTCTACCTCCGAAGTAGTTCCTTAACTGTTTCCCTCCTCTTACCCCTAAGACCAAGTCTCTAGTCCAGGTGGGAGCCTCCTAAATGGTGTCTCTTCCTCAGTCTTGCTCTCCCCCTTTAAATTCACCCATCAAACTGCACCCACATGAATTTTTTTTTAAACCACAATCCTAACCATTTAAACATCTGATGGATCCCCATCAACTACTGCAATGGTAATCAATCTTTTTTCTCCTCAAACCTCAGGGATCCAACATACTCATAACTGATAGGAATCCAGGGGCCAAGGGTATACGAAAGGACAGTCAGCAAAAATACATGTATCACAATGTCTAAAGGAAATTCTGCTCTCCTAGATTATAATATATCTACCTACTTTTTTTTTTTTCTGACTCTTGCCCCTCCTCTCATCATCTGGTAAGAACAGGGTCACTGGGCCAGGGAGGCCGTCACGTGACTGCCAAGCACTCCATCACCACGCAGTGGTCATTCTGGGAATGGGCCCATGACACCTGCTGGTCCCTCTACCTAGAGGACTTTCCACATTTCTGTCAGGTCCCTCTCACACCTGCTTACTTCCTTTAAGATATCATTCTCTCCAGGAATCCTTCTCAAGGGTACACATTGGACTAAGCACCTCCCCTCTGTGCTCCAAGCATACTCTGTGCACACCTCCAGGGTAGCAATGTGTTACAGACATTATCTCCCCAGGAGCATGGCACCTGTTAAGTTTTAAGTTTTGTTAGGTCTTTAACTAAGGCCAGGTGGTGAGGAATGACTGATTTTAAAAAGCAATCTGGAATTCCTCTGGATTGAATACATTCTGTAAATATAACTATACCCACAAAGTAAAATAGCCATCTCTGTGAATCCCTTTAATAAAATAACAGAACTTTAAAATTTAGAGATGATTTTAAACTTAGAGGGAAAAAAAAGTATCAAAAGAAAGAACATTTCCTTTTCCTAATCATCTACTTCTACTTCCAGTTTCCCCACATATATTCCAAATACTGGTTACACTTTAAAGGTTTTTTAACCTAAATGATCAATATTTAGGAGTCTAGTTAACTCAGTAAGACATGATTCTGACACTTTAAGTGTAATTTATGAAGACTGTAGAAACATGGAGAAATGGTTATAATGTAAAGTCTTTAAAAATGGGATAGAATATTGCATATAAAGTATAATTGTTTTACACACACACACACACACACACACACACACACACAATGTTCAAAGGAAATAATCACCCAATGCTAAAAGTAATGTTAATGGTGGTAGAAATATGGGCTGTCTCTTTTCTTTCTACATTTCAATGTGCTTTTATTATTTTTGTAATATAAGTAATTAACTTGAATCCTAAAAAATATTTTTAATGTATCTGAAAGGAAGCATAAAGCCATGCCTCATTAAAATTCTAATAGAGTAAAACCTCATTCTATAAGGACTGCTCATTATAGCTGAATGACCCAGGTAACATTAAGGTGAGTGAACTTCGCCCCCTTTCTGACAGACATGTTTGGACAAGCACTATTCACTCTCCTAACCTCTTTAGTTATGCTGTGATGTCCTTACAGATGCAGATCAGACATACAGGATTCAGGGCTGAAGGACTCCGCTTCCTAACTGCTCTGCCACTGTACACCCGAGCGCTCCCAAAAGACTGCAGAAAGACAGATTCTGAATGGTGTGCTTTTCTTAATGGGACATTTCCAAGAGGTTCCCAATGCCTGTGCTTTTAGCTAAAGCCATGAAGAGCAGTGGCTATTCGGCCCCAGCCTCCACCACTCAGCAGAGCTATTTCAACCTCAGCTTCCACTGCTCCTCTTGCCCGAGGTGTCCTCAGCCTCCACCCCCTCCAAGTGCTTCGACTTCCTGCAGGGCAGGCTGCTGATGTTCTCTGGAAGGACTTGTCCTTGGCACTGGCTGTCTGCTCCCCTTCCCCCCACCCCCCACACTTTTTTTTTTTGGTACATGCCCCTAGCAGGAACCGCACCCAGGACTCTCTGGTCTGCAGGCCGATGCTCCAACTGCTGAGCCAAACCAGCCAGGGCTCCTCCTTCTTTTCCCGTGTCTTCTATCTCCTATCATTTCATTCATACTCTGATTTGAATGAAAGGATAAGCCTTTAATATGAAGCCAGTTGCTGTCTTGTTCCTTGTGTTTGGAATGACAAATGAAAAAGTCGCAAATCTGCAATATTACCTAGGAACTTGCTACTCAAAGAGTGGTCTGTGGACCAGCAGTAGCTGCAGTACCTGGAATTTTGTTAGAAATGCAGAATGTCAGACTCCAGAGCCACTCAATCAGAACCTACATTTCAGAGAGATCCTGAGGTGACTACATGGCACATTAAAGAGAAGCACTGATTTAGGTGTCTCTGGCTCGGTTGTTTTCAGTTGCCAAACCTCTACAGCTCTACTTACACGTTTGATGCTGTTCTAATCCAAGGAAAATAGAGAGACTATGCCCGCCCTTCACCTGACCAGTACATCAGGAGCACGCTCATCGCTCACTCAGAGTCCAGCAGTAAGAATAAAGCTGTGAGGCTATGCAGACTGTTTAGATCTGTGCTTGAAGGGCAGGACCTTCTCCAGGGCTGCTGAGGTTTCAAGCGAGGTGAAATCAGCTAAACTCCGCACTGGCCCAGACTTGTGGATCCTAGGTGCTTCAACATGTTTTCTGAATTCCATAAAAATTACATTCTGTATTATGTTCTATCCTGTATTTCAAACGTGTTTAGTATGTAAATCAAGTGTTCAGAAACTGGAGAGGTTTAGGGGAAGCCCAGTCAGAAAAAAAAATACTCTTGCTGATTCTTTCTTCCCTTCACTGGTTCGTAGGTGAATTAAACCCTGAGGCAACACAAATAGCCCCTAATTCATGAATTGAGTACTCACAGATTATCAAAAATTTATGGGCAAATGTATTAAATTCGTTTTAAAAATCAATAATGGAATTATTTTGCTCCAATTTAAATAGATTCTCTCCAGTATTTAGAATAATATCTATATTTTATATCAGAATCTCAAACAGACACCAAACCAAGTAACATGTACTTTTAAACTTTCTGTTGAGATCACTATAGAGTCACAAGAAGTTTTCAGAAATAATACATAGATCCAATTATCCAGTTTCCTTGAGTTTCTTGCAAAACTATAGCATATATCACAAATGAGACATTGAAAACAACAGTCAACATACAGAATAGTTCCATCAGCACAAGAATCTCTCCTTCTGCCCTTTGATGGTCACAGTCGCCTGACTCTGGGCCACCATTAAACCATTCTCCATGTTTCAAGGATGTTCTATGAATGGGATCATACAGTATGTCACCTGGGGGACTGACTTTTTTCACTCAGCGTAATTTTCTGCAGAGTCATCTAAGTTGTTTCATATATCAATAGTTGGCTCCTATTTCTTGCTGAGTAATAGCCCATCAACCTACAACAGTTTGTTTAACCATTCACCACTGTGGGATAGGTGGGCTGGTTCCAGTTTTTGTATATTATATAGAAAGCTACAATGGCCCTGGCCAGTCTGGCTCAGCCGTTAGAGAGTCGGCCCATGGACCAATCAGTTTTGCGTTCGATTCCATTCAAGGGCACGTACCTCAGTTGCAGTTCATCCCTGGCCCTGTTCGGGTCACACAGGAGGCAACCAGTTGATGGGTCTCTTTCACATCAATGCTTTTTTCTCTCTCTCTCCCACTATATCTGAAGATAAATAGAAAAATAGCCTCGGGTGAGAATTTTTTTTAAAAAAAGCTACTATGAACATTCATTTCCAGGTGGTTGTGTGAATATAAGTTTTCATTTCTCTAGCATAAATGCCCAAGAGCATAATCACTGGGTCATATGGTAGTTGCGTGTTTAATTTTATAAGAAACTGACAGTTTTCCAGAATGGCTGTACCATTATATATTCCCACAAGCAAGACATAAGTAATTTCGTTTCTCCACATCCTCACAAGCATTTAGCATTGTTACTATTTTTTTATTTTAACCATTCTAGCAAATGTGTAGTGCTAGCTCATTATCGTGTTAGTTTGTATTTCCCTAACAGCTAACGATGTGGAGTCCTATTTGCCATCTGCATATCATCTTCAGTAAAATGTCTCCTCATATCTTTTGCCTATTTTTCTAATTGAATTGTTTTATTTTTTATTGTTGAGAATTATTTATATAGCTACATACTGTCTTGTTAGATATGTGGTTTGCTATTTTCGCCTAGTTTTGTGATTAGCTTGTCTTAACAGTCATGCAAAGCAGAAATTTTTCATTTTGATATGGTCCATTTATCAGTTTTTCCTTTTATGAATGCTGCGTTTGGTATCAAGTTTAAGAAATCTTTTCCTAGCTCTAGATCCTGAAGATTTCCTTCTTTTTTCCTTTCCTTTTAGGTTTATTGTTTTATACTTTACATCAAGTCCTTAGTCCATTTGAGTTCATTTTTACATAACATATGAGGTTTAGGTGGAGATTCACTTTTGTACCTCTGTATGTCCTACTGCTCTGGCACCATTTGTTGAAAGGCTCGTCTTCCCTCCATTGAACTGCTTTTGCAACTTTGTCAAAAACCAGCTGAGCCTAGTTTGTGGGTATATTTCTGGGTCCTATATGGTTCCACTATTCCACAAATATCACACTAGCTTGATAATGCAGCTAAGTAGTACTGGGTACAGAGATTCCTCCCGCTTCCTTTTCAAGATTGTTTTAACTAGTTTAGGGCCTGTGCTTTTCCATCTAGATTTTAGAATAAGCTTGGCTATATCTACAAAAATACAGAAAACACGAGGAGGAGGGGCTGACAAAAAGGGCTCCTGTTGTGCAGTCACCCTTTTCCCCAAGCTTTGGCTCGGGGGGGGGGGGGGGGGCTTCTTTTGGTCTGTGCCCAGGTTGCAGCATTGTCCTCAGTCCAGTGGCCCTAGGCAGCCTGCCTTCTTTCCAGCTTTCTTATTCTTGTTTGTTGTGTTATGTCCAAGAGGAGGATGTGGGTAGAATGTGGCCAATTCCCCCTTGATGGAAGCAGATGTTCCCTTGTGAATTTTTAATGTTATTTGTGGTTCAAGGAGAAGGAAGAAGAAAACAGTCACAGAAATATGCAGAAATAAACTTCCAGAAACCTTCCACTATTTATAAAATGCTACCTTATGGTCATTTAATGACCTCAGAGGAACAAACAGAAGCAAATAAATAAATGAATAAATAAATAAGTAAATAAGTAAAACAAAACCCTGTTTCCCCAGGTCCTACCCATCCCAGGGAGAGGACACAGCACAGTGAGTGCTCAATGAATATGTGCTAATTTACTTAATATTCTCTTCATTTAAGAAACCTGAAATGTCCCAGGCTCTCTTTGTAAATGAACTCCATATTCCTAGAACATAAGAGGGAGCTAAAATAAAGAAACAAGGGTTTTGCTCAAAAAAGAATGTGACTTTGCCCTGCAGCTTAACCTTGTGTCTCCCATTAAGAAAAGTAACTAAATAATAGACAGTTCAGCAACACACCCATATATATATCATCATCGGATTTACAACAAATGTGTCACTGCAACTCAGTGGGGAAATGTTTCAATAAATGGTGCTGAATCAATTAGATATCTATAAGGAAAAAAAATGAGCTTTGACTCTTAACTCGCCGGGTGTAAAAATCAATTTTAAGTGGAATGTTAGACCTAAACAGGAAAAGTCTAGAAGATAATGTTGGAGAATAATATCAGGACCTTAGGTAAGCAAAATATATTATCTAGACACACAAAAAATATACACTCAAGGAAAATACAGCTAAATAATATTTCATTAAAATTAACAACCTCTGGAACATCAAAACTCATCACTGAGAGTGAAAAGGCAAGCCACAGAGAGAATATAATTACAAAGGACTCACAGAGAATTCACAGAGAACTTCTACAGATCAGTAATAAAAACAGACAAACCAGGTATTTTTTAAATGAGCAAAATATTTCATAAACTTTTCATAAAGTAGGATATACAAATATATAATTAGCATATGAAAAAAATGATTGATATAATTAGAAATTAGGGAAATGCAAGTAAAAAGTACAATAAAATAATACCCCACACACATCAGAACAGCTAAATTAAAGAGAAAATGACAATCCAAGTGCTACTGAGGATATGGAATAGCTAGAACCCTCCTAAAGTACTAGTGGGAGTATAACTTGGTGGAACCACTTTTGCTGGTTGTACTACTAAAGCTGAGCAGATTTCTGGTCAAGATGGCAGCGTAGGTAAACATGGTATCGCATCTTCCCACAACCATATCAAAGTTTCAACTAAACTACAGAACCATCATTCTAAGCCACTTGAAATCAAGCTGAATAGAAGTCCTACAACTATGGAATTAAAGCAGCAGCCGCATCAACACTGGTAGGAAGGGCAGAGGTGCAACGGCTGGTCCCACACCCACGTGTGGTGGAGAAAAATTAGGAGGATACCTCAGCTGGGAGGGTCCTCCCTGAGGCCTGAAGGATTCCCATCCCATACCAGGCGCCCCCACTCAGGGTTCCAGTGCTAGGAAGAGAAGTCGCCATAACTTCTGGCTGGAAAAACCAGTGGGAACTGAGGCTCAGGGAGGCTGAGGCGGCTGGAGCCCCAGGCAGCTCCTCTTAAAGGGCCTGTGTATGAACTTACTCGGACTTGCTCCCTCTAAGCTCAGAGGGGAAGCAGCTTGAGGGGCACTGTTTGGCACTGGAGCAAGAGCTGGAGAGGGGGCTTTCTCCGGGACAAACATGCTGTCAGAGGCCTTTGTTTCTTTTGTGAGCCCTTCCCTGGGGCAGCAGATGCCATCATATCTGGGACTTCAGCAACCTGGCTCACACTGTTTGCCCCACCCTGGTGATTCCCTGAGGCCCCGCCCCACCCAACTATCCGGCCCACCCAAGCTGTTGCTAGTTGGTTAACTATAGGATTGGCCTGTCTTGGATCCTGCTTCAGGTTTTCCTAAATTCTTTCACACAAGCAGCATCTGGTCTCAGCTAGCCCAATACAGTACCTCTCTTTAAGTAATTCATAGAAACAAACACAGGGAGGCAGCCAAAGTGAGGAGACAAAGAAACAGGTCCCAAATGAAAGAATAGAACAAAATTCCAGGAAAAGAACTAAGCGAAATGGAGATAAGCAACCTAACAGATGCTGAGTTCAAAACACTGCTTATAAGGATGCTCAATGAACTTAGTGAGAACCTCAGTGAACTTAGGGAGGGCCTCAAGAGTATAAAAAAATCACCAGTCATAAATGAGGGGTGCACAGTCAGAAATGAAGGAGGCACTAACTGAAATAATAATTTACACGGATTCAGTAGTAGAGTAGGTAAAGCCAAGAAGCAAACCATCAATTTGGAATATAAGGAAGTAAAAGACACCCAATCAGAACAGCAAAAAGAAAAAAGAATCCAAAAAAGTGAGGGTAGTGTAAGGAGCCTCTGGGACAATTTCAACATGCCAACATTCACATCTTGGGGGTTCCAGAAGGAGAAGAGAGAGAACAAGAAATCGAAAACCTATTTGAAACAATAATGGCAGAAAACTTCCCTAACTTGGTGAAGAAAACAGACATACAAGTCCAGGAAGCAAAGAGAGTCCCAAACAAGATGAACCCCAAGAGGCCCACACCAAGCCATATCATCATCAAAACGCAACAGATTCAAGACAAAGAGAATCTTAAAAATAGCAAGAGAAAAGCAGTTAGTCACCTACAAGGGAGCCACCATAAGACTGTCAGCTGATTTCTCAAAAGAAACTTTACAGGCCAGAAGGAAGCGGCAAGAAATATTGAGTGATGAAAAAAGCAAGTTCCGCCCTGGCCAGTTTGGTTCAGCAGTTAGAACATCGGCCTGCAGTCCAGAGAGACCCGGGTTCAGTTCCTGCTAAGGGCACGTACCTCTGTTGCAGTTTGTCCCCGGCCCTGGTCGGGTTGTGCGGGTGGCAGCCACTCGATGTGTCCCTTTCATGTCAATGTCTCTCTCTCTCTTCCTCTCTCTCCCTCCCACTCTATCTGAACAACAAAAAAAAAGGAAAGCAAGAACCTACAACCAAGATTACTCTATCCTGCAAAGCTGTCATTTAGAATTGATGGCCATATAAAGAATTTCCCACACAAGGAAAAGCTAAAGGAGTTCATCACCAACAAACCATTATTATATGAAATGTTGAAGGGTCTTCTTGAAGAAAAAGATAAAAAAATATGAACAAACAAAATGGCAATGAATACATATCTATCAACAATTGAATCTACAAACAAATGAACAAGCAGAACAGAAACATTCTCATAGATACAGAGAACATTTTTGTTGGTTGTCAGATGAGGGGGGGATAGGTAAAAAAGGTGAAGGGATTAAGAAGTACAAATTGGTTGCTAGACTGACAAACCTCAAACAGAAGGGGGTTGGGGGGTGGGAAGAAATAAACCAAAGAACTTATATGCATATATGCATAAGCAATAGACACAGACAATAGTGCGGGGAAAGGTAGGAGGAGGCGGGAGTGGGGAGGAGGGGATCAATGGGGGAAAAATGAGGAACATCTGTAATACATTCAACAATAAAGATAAGTTAAAAAAAACTGAACACATAACTTTATATATATGTATATATTTGTATCGATATCAAAATACATATACAAGATGGTTCCTAGAACCAGACCAAAACCAACCCAAATGTGCACTAACAATAGAAGATTAAATAAGTTTGGTATATCCATACTACAAATGTATGCACAAATAACAAAAATAAAAATTATTATTACATACAACAACAAAAACATTATGTTGAACAGTAGGAGTAACCAGATATACTGAATGGTTCCATTTCATATGAAGTTCCACAGCAGGGAAAACCAACCGACAGTGATCAAGGTCAGAATAGTGGCTATCTTTGTTTCGGGAGGAGGTACGAATGAGGAGGCTCAAGAAAAGTTTCTGGGAACAGGTAATATCCTCTTTATCTTTTGGTGGTTACCTGAGTACAACTTAAAATTTCATTGAGGTAGACACTTAAATTTGTGAACTTTATTGTATAAGAACGTTTCACATCAATAAGAAAGTTTATAAAAGGAGTATCTACATAAACAAAAAGAAAAAAAAAATGGGTAGAAGACAGAGACAGTTCACAGAAGGAACAGAAATGGCCCTTATACATTTGCAGAGATGCTCAACTTTACTCTGGATAAAAAAAAAGCAAATATACTCTCAGAGATACTATTACTCACCTATAAGACTGGTGAAGAATTTAACATACTCGATATCGATATCTCTACTAGCCAACTCTATATATTACTGGTGGGAGTACAAAATGATAACACCTGTTTGAAGGGAAATTTGGCAATGTCTAACAAAACCTCATACACATTTACCCTTTGACCCAGTAATCAGAGTTCCAAGAATTTACCCTATAGAAATTACCTCCACAAATACAAAACAATATACGCACAAGATTACTCACTGCAATATTGACTGTAATGACGAAAAACTAAAAACAACATAACTGCTCATCTAGGAGAATGGGTGAATACATTTTACACAACCACACGACAGAATACCATGAAGCTGTCAAAAAGATGGTGATTTCAGTAAGCAGACAGTGATTTCATAAAGTGATAAAAGCAAAGTGCAAAAGAGTATATATAATAAGCTATCTTTGAAAAATTAAGAATATGAGTATGTGTATATATTTGATTATTTTTGCAAAAAGAATAGGTAAAAAATGGGGAGTGGGGAAGTATTGAAACGAAAAAGAAAGAGATGTTAGAAAGGCTTCTCTGAACATATTTTTACATCATTTGAACCATTTAAATGTTTTACATATTCAAAACTTAACATTAAAAGGATAAAAATGTTGCCCTGGCCAGTTGTTCAGTGGTTAGAGCACCCGCTCACAGACAGAAGGGTGGCAGGTTTGATTCCCAGTTAAGGACAAATGCCTGGGTTGTAGGTTTGACCCACAGTCAGGGTTGTGCGGGAGGCAATCTATCGATGGTCTCTCTCACATCCATGTTTTACTTTCTCCCCCTCCCTCCCTTCTACTCTATCTAAAAATCAATGAAAAAATATCCTCAGATGAGTGTCAACAACAAAAAATTTTTTTTTAAGTTTTAAAGAATAAAACTGTAAACACTCAAAAAATTTTAATTGATTTTAGAGGGAGAGAAAAATAGATGTGAGAGAGAAACATCACTTGGTTGCTTCTTGCACGTGCCCTGACCTGGATCAAACCCACAATCTGGGTATGTGGCCTGAAGGGGTATTGAACCCGTCACCTTTTGGTGTATGGGACGACACTCCAACCAACTGAGCCACACCAGCCAGGGCAAACCCTCAAAATATAATACACACAAAAAGTAATGAACCTAAGTCTATATATCAAATTCATAACCATACTGAAGAAAGATTTTATCTTCTGAACATAGTACTCTGATTATGCGCCCTTAGAATGACCCACACTCTAAGGACAAAAAAACAAAAACAAAAAATCGTGCAAAGAAACTCTGAACTTTATTTAGCATATTTGTTGTTAGTAGCGATATTGGTATTTGGTAAAACTATTTTGTATGCATCATGGGATAAAGCTTTTATACACTTATGTCTCCTTCCAACCTAGCTCTGTGTATTGAAAGGGTCTAGGACCATAATCCAGATACAATGAGCATCCAAGTCTTGGTTTCTAAACACACACACACACACACAAAAATCAAGGCTCCTTAGAAAAACGGCTGGCTCCAGGTCTGGGATAGGAGAAGTGTGAGATGAGGCTGAAGTACGTTTGTACCAGAAAGCAAAGAGCGCTCATGGACTAATGGGAACTTGACAATCTGTTTTCTCTCTAGAAGCTTTTAGGAATTTCACAGTGAATGTTCTTACATTTTATAAGAATTCACTGAATTTTAAGTTGCCTTCATCCATTTTGCTGGGCTCTCAGAATTCATCAGTCTGAAGACTTAGATTTCCCAGAGCATAAGAGGAGCTTCTAGTATTTTTATATTTTCAACTTTTTTTGCTCTGTTGTATCTCCTGGAATTGCAAGTATTTAAATATCAGACCAACTTGACAGAGCCTGTCTTTCTGCCCTTCTTTCAAGTTTTCTGCCTCCCTTTTACACTGTTCTAGGAAGTTCCTTTCTAGTCATCTTTCACATTTTTTCACTGAATTATTTTATGTCTGAAAGCAAATGTCTAATTTTCAAAAGTTCTTCCTTATTCTTTGTTCCTATTTTACTACGTCCTGTTATTTTCCAGATTTCATCTTCCTAAAACTCCCCTAAAGTTTTCTTTTACATTCTCTTCTATTCCTTAATTATCCGTGTCTTGCAAAGGCATCTGTTCCATTTGTTTTATCCCTCTTTTGTGCTACTGTGTGTGTCTTGTCATATATCTTGTGTGTATTTCTGAATAAAGGACAGGGTGGCTTTTTCCTTTATGGCTGCTATTGATTTCTTCTGCTTTTCTGATAGTCTCGCCTACAATAAGGCAGCTGCCAGGGAGTTCTGTGCACAGAGATACTGGACTTCCCAAGACACAGGCTTTATTTTAGGTTGAGCAGGGGTGGGCCTTCAAATACCAAGACAAGGGCTTCACTTGGGGCATATGCACTCCCCTCATCATCTCCAATTACCTCCCAGGCAGTTTCTTTGATTTCTTGAGAAAAGAAATCTCCCATTTTCATCTCAGGGATAAAATACTAGACTGCTTTCTTCTACGGTGGAGGGCTGGATAAAGAGGAAAACAGTGCTTGTGTGGGCCATAGCTTAGCTACTCCTTCTGCCTCCTTCATTCACCGCACTTACATACCACTGCGAATCTTCTCTTAGCTTGAAATACCTACTATGTCTAATAGGAGTCTGCAGAAAACAAGGCATGGTGAACTTTTCAAAAATCCTCAATCATTAAAGTGTCCATCAGTAGATGAGTGGATAAAAAAGCTATGGTACATGTATACAGTGGAAAACTATGCAGCTGTAAGAAAGAAAGATCTCTTATCCTGAGACGACATGGAGGGACCTAGAGAGTATTATGCTGAGCAAAATGAGCCAATCAGAGAAAGACAAATATCACATGATCTCACTTATTTGTGGAATATCATGAACAAAATAAGCTGATTAAAAAAACAGATCCAGAGACATGAAAGTGGGGAACAGCTGACAAACCTCAGAGGGAAGGGGGGTTGGGTTCTGGAAGAGATGAACCAAAGAACTTATATTCATATATGCACAACCAATGAACACAGACAACAGTGCAGGGAAGGTAGGGGTTGGGGAGAGTGGGGAGGAAGGTGTCAATGGGAGAAAAAGGAAGGACATCTGTAAGAAAAAAATTAATATAATAATAAATAAAAATTTAAAGAAAGGATTCCCAATGTTCATGCTAAGAAATTACTGAACCCATCTGTTTTTCTTCTTTCTCTTTTTAAAAACTTCTGTAATATTTGAGATGAAAAAAACATCACTCATCCATAAAAGCATATCAGTTCTCATTTTATAGGCATGTACACATTTTGAGTCTCCTCTACAAGTCTTTTTTACCTTTAAGATGCCTCTATTCTAATTCATCTCTGAGCAGTAGCTATAGTTTTTTAACACAAGGCTGGGCCATTAAGGATGGCAACATATGAGCATCTGCTTGAATCTACCAGATATTCAATTTGTATTAAGACAAAGCCTTATGTGAAGATTGGCACTACCTGAAATATAGGCGATAATAGAAAATTATTATAAAAATCCAACAAAAGAGAAGTTAACTCCAGTATTATTTATGCTAATGCAAACCAAATGAAAAAATAAAACATTTTATACACAATGGCATTCAACGGTATTCAGAAAATAATCCATAGACTGGTTCAACCTGCAATTTTATATCTGAAACATATTTGTGTGTGTGTGCGCATGCATGTGTATCAACCAAAGGAGAAAATGCATGGTATTGTCGAGTGCCATGCCAGTCGCGTGCTGCATGGAAGTATTTTTTGCCCAGGTCAGGTTCCTTTCCCTTTCACTCACTTTCCTGACATTGAAGAACACAGCGGAAACAATTCGTAGGAGAATATTTCTTTCCCTACAGGTTTTCCTAAGAGTGAACTAAAAGTATCTCCACCACTCTGATCGTTCTATTGATCAAAAGCAGCCATTTAAATTTGTGTCAGCTTCAGAGTTGCCAATTTTAATCTCACTACACTGTGTGCCTGTTTCTCTTATCTGTGAGCCACTATTGATCATGCAACAATGCTGCCTCTAGCCCCACCTCTAATCCTATTAACTTTATTAATAACAATAACCAGTTACTGTTGGCTTTGAGTGTTTACTTTTATATACCAAATACTTAGTGCTTACATATTGCCATACACTATTCTGGTCCTTTACAAATATTAATATTTGTAACAACTTTAGAAGGTAGGTATCATAACCAAACTCACATATAGGAGGAAACTGAGCTACAAAGAAACTAGGTAACTTGCCCAAGGTCACACAGCTAATAAACAGCAGTGCTAGATTGAAGATGTGCAATTATAGTTACCATTTCTTTTTTTTAAATTATCTTTATTGTTGAAAGTATTACAGATGGCCCCCTCTTCCCCCCCACTGACCCCTCCTGCCTGCTCCTGCCCGCTCTTTGGGTAACCTTTTTCCCGCCCCCCTCCTTCCCTCTGAGATTCATCAGTCTGTTCCCTGCTTCCATGTCTCTGGATCTATTTTGTTCATCAGTTTATTTTGTTCATTAGATTCCACATATAAGTAAGATCATATGATACTTCTCTTCCTCTGACTGGTTTATTTCACTTAGCATAATACTCATCGGGTATCATTTCTTTTTCTTTTTCTTTTTTTTTTATCCTCACCCGAGGACATTTTTCCATTTTTTAAACACCTCCCATGTATCAGACCTTCACATATATTATTGCTAATTCTGGAAAAACCACCTCAAAGACAGAGGTTATTTTTCTCATTTGGAAAATAAGTAAACTGAGGCTGAGAGTGTGAGTGCCTGCAATCCCACAGCTGGTGGGGAAGCTGAAGTTGGAACCCAGAAGAGTCTGGCTCCAAAGTCCCTGTTCTTGCCAAAATGTTGTGCTGCCGCCCTCATCACCTGAGGAAGAGAAAGGGACTTTTTCTGCATTTAATATAGCAATCTGCAATGTGGAAAATGCTGTCCTAGATATGGCCACATCCCTGGTCCAGTACCTCGAGGATTTTATTTTTAGATCAGCCTTCTCCAAAGGTTTCATTTTTTCTTCAGAACACCAGTCCCTGAGGACTAGAGGCAGCATGAAAGTAGACATTCTTTTTTATGCAGAGTTGATATAATGACCCAAAAAAGGTAGAGCAGGGACTGAAACAAGCACATTTCTGGGAGTAAAATTATTCTTCTACCACTAAAAAAGCCAAAATATGCCTAACATGAGAAGGAAAATTCTAATATCCCTCATCCTCAGACACTGTTTTCATAATGTTCACTAAAAATTAAACTGTTTGGATAATTTCTGGAAATCCAAACAGTTGGTTAGAGTTGGATCAACTATGAATGGAGAATGCATTAGATTTTTAAAAATTTTTTTATGTGCATGCTTTAGAACACTGAAGTCAGACTGAAACTGTCATGCACTTAAAATCCTTTAAAGAAAAACTGATAAGGCTGCTATTCAGCATTTATATGACCCTTCTAGGAATGACATTAATTTAACTTCGTGTGAGGAAGGTAAGATATGCAAGTCCCCTTTTACATTTATGGAGACTCTTCAAACAGACACTTATCCCCTATAAATGTGGTACACCACCAAGACAAATTTGATCCTGTATTAGTGATTTGGATAGATGTGAGAAAGAAGATGATGACTCAAATCTGGGATGCCTCATAGAATTGAGACCATGCTCCTAAATGAAATGATATAAATCAATAACTAAAGAAATGTTCACAGTGATTAATCACTGAACACAGCATGACAAAGGAAATGATCTTCATGAGTGTATTGCTCCCGCCTCGGCATTATTTTTAATGCAATCTGCTTCATGTTAACATGAGCTATACCATGCACCGGATGCCAAGAAAGAATACAAAAGAAAAGGACATATAACCCTTGCCTTCAAACGTTTTCAAACATTATAAACATCAATGGGAAAGCTACTGGTTTAAATCCATTAAGGCAATAATCCTTTATCTTTGGATGAATCAGTTCTTACTCATTATTGTAGGCAATGTTACACAGTTCTTAAAAATCAATGAAATAATGAAGAATTATAGGTAAATCATAAAGAGAAGATGCCAACCATCATTTGAAATAGTATTCAGCCTCACTAGAATAAAATTAAAAGAAAATAACAATGGCCCTGGCTGGTTTGGCTCAGCAGTTGGAGCATCAGTCGGCAGACCAATGAGTCTCGGATTTGATTCTTGTAAAGGGCATGTATGTACCCCAGTTCCGGTCCATCTCCAGCCCTGGTCAGGTTGTGCAGGAGGCAACCAGTCAATGTATCTCTCTCACATCAATGTTTTTGGCTCTCCCTCCCTCCCACTCATGGAAAAAGTATCCTCAGGTGAGGATTTAGAAAGAAAAAGAAAATAACAATGTTATTTTTTGCCTTGCAAATTTTCAAAGGTTTAAAAAAGATGAAAATAATTCTGGCAAACTGGTACTCCACTAATAGAAATCCAACTTCACAGTAATTCAATAAGCTTTATCAACAGCCTTAAAAAACATTCCTAGAGAATTCCTTCTCTGGCAAAATAAATAAATAAACAACTTGTGGCCGACCAATGCTCCCACCAAGAACAACCAAAGCAGCTGGATACTTATTCAAAAGCCTCTTTGAAGGCATCTAAGAGCTACCAAACCAGTGAGAACCTGAGAGGTCATGATCTCAGAGAGAAGGAAGTGTGGAAAAGTGAGGTAGCTCTGCATTTGATGATACTTCCCCACCAGCAGGGCCCTCCAGCCTTCCAGCCAACCCCCCTCCCTCCACCCCCACCGACCCCCGCCAGAAGCAGGAGCCAATTCTAAAATGCCAGCTTAGAAGTTATCTCAAGGCAACTGAGAAGCTGAAAGCCGAAAAAGTAGCAGCTGAAAGAAAGGCTTTAAACAGCTGAGAAGCTCAAAGTTAAGTAAGAAAGGCAGCCGGGTGGCTGAGCAGCTGAGCAGAGCAGTCTATCAGTCTCAAGGGGCTGGAAGCTAGTGTCCAGGGTTTGTTGGTGGGTGGGGGATAGACTTCACTCTTGGAGTAGGCATGAGCAGAAAACTGAAGAGCCCTCATAACAACCACACACCAGCCTCTAATTGGCTCAAATGTGAGTTTCCTAATCTTACTTCAGTTTCCAAATCGTTATCTTTAAGACACAAATAAATCATCGAATATATTAGCTATGTAAAGGAAAGATTAATAAGTTGACCAAATGCATCACTGTGAGAATGAGAAGGCATGACAAATGGATACACTTGTAAATGCATAATTGACAACAGACTAATACTCTGAATAGATATAGATATTTTAATGCCAATCAATGTATAAGAAAAACACAAGCAGAGCCAGTGAAAGATGAGCAAAGAAACGGAACTAAAACTTCACAAAGGAAGATACCCAAATAGCCGCACATTCGCACACACATGAAGGTGCTCTCCCTCATTACTTCTCAGGGAAATGCAAATTAAAACCACAGTAAAACACAAATCTAATAGAAGGGCTAAAATTAAAAAGACAGAAAACAATAAGTGTTGGTCAGTATCTGGTGCAAATAAAACTTTCATATATTTCTGTCGGGAGTAGAAATTGGTAACTTATCTGTGGAAAACAGTTTCTGCCGCTTACGGTAAATTTGTAGTTATGCCTTATCTATAATCCAGCAAACCCACAAACATCCCCTCGGGATCCATGCAATTTTTTGTTTGTTTGTTTACAAAAAGAAAAAAACTGCATTATTTTTCTATTCAGCAACAGTTTTTTGTTTTGTTTTGCTTTGTTTGATCCAGTTTTAGAGTCATCTAAATTTCTGGGTACAGCCCACTCACCACTTTTAAGCCTGTTCCCTTCAGCAACTCTCTAGCCCATCTGATCCCATGTGCCTATCTCCATGAGCATTAGAATTTTACTTTTCATTAATAGTCATAAAGTTAGCACAATGAAAGTTTCCAAGGCCTTAAAATAAGTTTATCTAATAAAACCTAAAGATTTGCCCTGGCCGGTTTGGCTCAGCTGTTGGAGCGTCGGCCTGTGGTACAGAGACACCGGGTTCGGTTCCTGCTGAGGGCACGTACCTCGGTTGCAGTTTGTCCCCGGCCCTGGTTGGTCGTGCGGGTGGCAGCCACTCGATGTGTCCCTTCACATCGATGTTTCTCTCTCTCTCTCTTCCTCTCTCTCCCTCCCACTCTATCTGAACAGAAAATGGAAAAATGTCCTCGGTTGAGGATTAAAAAAAAAAACCTAAAGATTTCTGCCCTCAGTATGGTATTTCTTCTAAAAATGCAAGTACTCTCTTTCCACACTACCACTTAACAAAGATGATTTCGGCACGGCCTTTGGAGGAAGTAAGAGGTCAGTCAGGGCCATAACACACTTCCTACCGAGCACTGCCGTGCTCTTCCCCCAGATGCCCACTGTGTCCACCTGAGCAGTGGTCAGAGCACCTGCTTGCCATTTACAAACCGTGTGTCATTGGGCAGGTTATTTAATCTCTTGGTTCCTCATCAGAAAAATGGAAGTGATCATAGTGTGCCTTAGTCTAAGGGTTAAATGAGTCGGCAATGTGAACTCCTCACACACAGCCAGTGCTCAGTAAACATGAGCCAGCAGTTCTATGCTGGAACAGGAAACCACGTCCTCCACAACACAGCACTTCAGGGACATGGAGGACACACCGGCACCCTATGGTAAACACCTGTTCTCCATCTCAGTCCAAGTAGAACTGGAACCTGTTCCTCACTTCAAGCTTCCACACTGCGATTTTGACATACTTTATTTCTCTTCCTCTGACCTTCTCCACTCCAGCCAAGTTAACTCGACTACCCTGAGAGCTCCAACCAAGTTAACTCGACAAAACTGGCTAGGATGTCAACATGGGTCAGGCACTGTACTATTTGATGGAGAGTCATATGACATGCCATCTACTAAAATCAAATGGGGGATATATATGTTTACACCATGGTCTCCTCTTTCTTCCCACACATCTGGGCAATGTCACTGCCTAACATGGTTCAAGCATCATCTCTTGGCAAAAGACAGTGTGTAAGACTCACAACCCCACAACCTTACCACCTGACCAGACACATCTTCTCCTACGGTATAATAGAAATTTCATAGAATGTGAAATCAGAAGACCTTATGAGATTACCAGAGACCTCAAATAACCTGTGTATACAATAGTCAACCATATATATATATATATATATATATATATATAGACACACACACACACACACTATATATATATATATATATATATATATATATATATATATATATATATAAAGGCCCTGGCTGGGTAGCTAAGTTGGTTAGAGCATCATCTTGATACACCAAGATTGTGGTTTTGATCCCCAGTCAGGGCACATACAAGACTCAACCAATAAAGGCATAATAAGTGGAACAACAAATTGATGTCTGTCTCTCTAAAATCAATAAAAGTTAAAAATTTTTAAATAAATAGATGCTAAAATCCTTGGTCCTGTCACAAATGTAATTCATTACCATAGCAAATTCCAATAAACATAAGAGATATATGGAATTACAATAATCCCCTCTTATCCACGGTTTAGCTTTCTGTAGTTTCAATTACACACAATCAACTGTGGTCCAAAAATATTAAATGAAAAATTCCAGATATAAACAATTCATACGTTTTACACTGCACGCTGTTCCGACTAGTGTGATGAAATCTCTCACCCTCCCTCTCCATCCTGCCCGGGACTTGAATCATCCCTTTGTTCTGCTTATCCTTGCTGTACTTGCCCATTAGTTACTTAGTAGCCATCTAGGTTGTCAACTCAACTGTGGTGCTCTCTCCATGTCTGTGTTCAGGTAATCCTTATTTTACCTAATAATGGCCACAAGCACATAAATAGTGATACTGGCAATGCCAAAGAGAAGCCATTAAGTGTTTCATTTAAGTGAAAAGGTGAGTTAGTCCAGTAAGGTATTTTGAGAGGGAGAGAGAATAGATAACATTCATATAACTTTTATTACAGTATATTGTTATAATTGTTCTATTATTAGTTATTGTTGTTAATATTTTACTGTACCTAATTTACCATTAAAGTTAATCATAGGTATGTATGTTTAGAAAAAAAGATAGTTTACATAGGGTTCTGACCTATCTGTGGATTCAGGCATTCACTGAGGGTCTTGGAACACATCCCCTGAGGATAAGGGGGAACTACTGGACCAAATGTTCTCATGAGTGGAGAGCTAAAAATGTAAGTGAAGCAGAAAAGAATTAAAGATCCTTCTGTTCTTACTATACAATTTCAAAATATGATTCCTGAAGAGCAGCACTGACTCATCTTCAGAAATAACAGCAAATCTGTTTTGACCTTGATTCACTGCCATGATCAAAATAATTCTGGTTACCTTTGAAAGATTCTTAAAAATCTAAAGGTCACACTTAAACTACTTACAGTCCAAAAATCTATGAACTAAGACTTTAGTTTTGGTATTCAAAACAGCCACCAGATGAAGACAGAGAAAATGTCAGTACTCATCAGGTGCCAACTAATGGCACTTGCATATCTCACTGTGATCCTCAGTCTCCAATCATACTATCCATGTACATTATCTAAATCTTTGACATATACTTTTCAACTTGACTTATACACTCCTTTAAATGTATTTATTTTCTTCCTTTAATAGTTATTAGGCACCTACTCTAAGTCAGCAAGGCATAAAATGAAGAACAAAACAGATATATCTTCTGATCTTATGTAACTCAGAAGTCTAATGGAGATACTCATTGTGATGGTTCATTTCCCATGGTAACGTGACTAGAATACAGGACACTTGGATTAAACATTATTTCTGGGTGTGCTGTGTGGTGTTTCTGGATAAGACTGGCATTTGAATCAGTAGACTGAGTCAAGCTGACTGCCCCCCCACCCCCAATGTGGATGGGCATCATCCAATTCTTTGAAGTCCTGGATAAAACAAAAATATGGAGGAAAGGAGAATTCACACTCTGCCTGACTTTTTGAGCTGGAACAAACCCAGCTACCCTTAACCTGTACTTACACCATCAGCCCTCCAGTTTAGTGAACTGCACCATAAGCTTTCCTTGGTCTCCAGCTTGGAGATGGCAAATCATGGGACTTCTCATCCTCCATAATCATGTGAGCCAATTACTTCTAAAAACTCATGTATATCTCCTACTGGTTCTATTTCTCCGAAAAACCCCAACACATAGCAAACATACATAAACATACATACAAACACAAAATAACCTTTAGATTACATCGTGTTATGTGTGCTGTGAGGAAGAACTCAGGATGCCCCAAAAGTAGAAAACAGAGAAAGCATAATTTCTCATATATAAGTGTTCATATTTTCTTGCAACATTCTCTAAATCTCATGTTCTATTACTATATATTATTCACTCCACTAAATATTAAAGTACTAAGCTGAAAACTAGTATATTTTGATTCTGAAGTTATAATTTATATTATTATTGTGGGGGGGAAGAGGTAGTAGTAGGTCATAGGGAGTCAAGAAAAGAGGTAAAATAAAATAAATTCATAATGATTAGAAGCAGAAATCTCTCATTGCAAGAATAAGTAAAATTTTACAAAATGTATGTGGTCCTGAAGAAAAGTCTTCTAAAATGATATTGACACAATTTTAAGTTCAAGAAAATGTTTCTTAAAAACTCACTAGCTATAGGACTCTACTAATTCCTGCCATGCAAAAGAGTTCATGCATAAAATGATTGACTCCTATAACCCAACTTTATTTCTATTATTTCTAAATTTTACTTTTCAATCAACTTTGCAGTGCATTCAACAATGGGGAAGACTCCTTCTAGTAAAAAGGGTTACATAACTGTCATTAAAAGTATTGCATATATCACCTCCTAAAAACCACCTTGCCGCCCCACACACAAAATCATGCCTTAGCAAGAAAATGTTTTAAAGAAAATCTACAATATTCACTTTGAACCTTTAGAAATGAAAAATATATATACATATATGTATATGTGTGTGTGTGTGTGTGTGTGTGTGTGTGTACATCAAGGTGAAAAATGGCTGTATTTTAAATACCAAAGAACAATTTCACATCATGCATCACAAAACCACAATGGAGAAAGGATTTGGGGTGAGGGTGTGCTGTTTGTTCATAATTGGGTTCCCCATTGATAGTGTCCCAATGATGCTGCCATTCAGTAAAGTACCTGCGGCTAGTCCACTGGTCCTCTGCTCAGAGATCAAAGCATCAGTATAAGCTTTGCAAGTTTACAAAAAATGCTGATGCAACTGACATATAGCTGGTAAGACCAAACCCCCATAGGGACTTCACTGGTCCAATGTCAATTATACACACAATAGTCAGAATTGCAATTTCTGGATTTCCTCTTACACTACAAAAGGGGAAAGAAGAGCACTAATGCTCATAAACACCACTGCTTATACTTAAGTGAAATGTTTCCAGTGTTATTATACTTCATGTATAACCACTTCTCATTTGATACCTTCCAGCAGATATGGCCGATGAGAGATACCAGAAAGTGCTGTGTATGTGTGCATGTGTGGGTGTCAATACTCAATATATATTCAATAATGGCAAGAATCATTGCATTAGAATGGCCCAAACGTAAAGTTTGACTAATGGTTGATGAAACAAATGTGAAAATTCTTCTTATATATTGAATTATGTTGGAATTAAGCAGAATTTAACACAGATTCTGGGAGGGGCAGTATTTAGTAAAGTGATCATTTCAAGTCTCAAGTTTTTATTGGATAAACAGAAAATTCCCTTTCTACAAGGGCCACAGACAAAACTGATGCTTAATGTAATGTGGCTTTTCACGAGTCTTTCGTGTCTATCTACTAAAAAAATAATTACCAGAAGGATCTTTCCCTGGAACTTTATTCCAACTTAGAATCTAGGCATGAACAAAGACCTTACCAGAATGAGATTCCAGTATGTGAGCTGCAGAGATCACGTCTATTCTGGTGCCTTTCTTTCAATGCAAGGTGTGGAAAAATAGTAGTACAAAATGACAGACTTCAAAACTCACAATGCAAAAGAAAAACTATGTCATAAAGAGAGCACAGAAATAGTAAAAGCTTAATTTTATGACACGGACAATTATCACCTGATAAATAAAATAATTAGTTTTTTAGGTGGAATCATTTTACCATTGTATCTAAGTGCTCAAAACTAGTCCACAGCAACCAAGTACTGAGAGATATAAAAGCTGAGATTATTGAAATCCTTCTGCTTTAACTGTTCGTCACAACCCAGGCTATCCCACATATCTATAGCATGTAGGGTGAACAGGAAATAGCTGAGTATGTTATAATAGCAAAAGAAAAAAATTAAACATTTCTTAAAATGTTTACCAATATGTAACCATTTGAAAAAAGCACAGAATTACTCCTTTTCCAAAGCAAACCTACCCAGAAGAACCCTGCAGTTTGCCATCTTTAACTTGCCTTTGAGAGTATAAATCAGGGCAATGAAACCCAGGTGTGTTTTTGTTTTTTACTTTCCCTACTATTATTTTATTTTATATTTTATTTTTTGTTAATCCTCACCCAAGGATACTTTTCCATTGATTTTTACAGATAGTGGAAAGGAGGGAGGGAGACACATTGATCGGTTGCCTCCTGCATAACCCCGACAGAGGCTGGGGGATTGAACTTGCAAGCCAGGTACATGCCCTTGACCAGGAATTGAACCTGCAACACCCCCTTCAGTCTGAAGGCCAATGCTCTAACAGCTGAGCCAAACCAGCCAGGACTTCCTTACTATCATTTTAAAGGCAAAGCCCAGAAAAATATGAAGGAAAAGAAAACTAAATGTGATCAGTGCTGTCTTTCAAGCTGGAGAATGTAACCAGATGTAACCGAAAAATTTAAAATAAGATGCTGCACTAACTTCCTAAAGAACAAAATATAAATCAAACACTGAATGATTGCAAACAAGATGATGTTTAGGGTTTAGGAAGAGAAAGTGCTGATACCAATAATCCTACCCAGAAATTTCAAATTTATCATCAGAGGAAAATGATAAATTATAAAACTGGAGTTAAAAGGAGAAAAGAAAAGTAAGCATTTGCTATCATATCGTAACACCGTCATGTCTGCTTATTCTTTTCAAAAGCAAACACCCTACAGTGGTTAGTTAAGGTATGCACATTAACCCCAATAACAAAAGTATGTTATTTTATACATCTGTAATATCAGAAACAAAGTAGTTTCTTTAGTATAGTTAAATTTAAATCATTTGTGTTACGATTACAGAATTATATTTGTCAAAAGACCCCAAGAATAAATAGGACTTTAAAGGTCCACATTTGTTATATTAAAGGTGAACAAGAAATACATTTCTTTTTGTGAAAGGAGAAATAATTTTCCTCCCAAAATTTGTAATCATAAAGTAGCCCTGAGATTTCAAAACAAACAAAAACAAAATCAAGCACAAACGTTTATTTAAATGTGCCCAGGTCAGTAGAGCACCCAAGCAAGTAGCAGAAGCAAACTATTTTCCCCTCTGGAGGAAAGTGCCTTCACTCCAGGCCTGAAAAGTTACCATAAAGTTGAGGAAAGTGAGCAGTTTATAATCAAATATCACAAAACCTCTAAATGATTCAATCAACATGAATGGTTAAGAGCAGGGGTAAAAAAAGACAAAGAGACCCACCAAAAGACTTCAACTATAGAAGTTATTAGACAAATAGCATAAAATAAAAGAATAAATAGTTGAAACTGTGAGCAAGAGACAAGCAGATATGAAAAGGAATCAATGTTCTTGAAATAAGAAATACAATAACTAATACTAAAAACTAAATCATCAAAGTAGAATATTAGACATACCTGAATTAAATTAGTAAACTGCAAGTTGGAACATAGAAATTCTTTCCCAAATATAGTCAAGAAAAATCAATAAAAGATAGACAAAAAAAGATAAATGTAGATATCTAACAAACATACAATTGGAGTCCCAGAAGGCGAATATAAAATTAATGGAGGAAATATTTTAAAAGATAATAAATGGAACTTTTCTGAATTCCTGAAAGATGTCAGTCCTCAAATGTAGCCTATCTAATGCCAATCAAGATTTTTTTTTTAAATCACATTCAGAAACATCAGAATGAGAATTTAGACCAAAAAAGGGAGGAAGAGAGGCAGGAAGATGGAGAGGAAAAGGATGGTAGAGTAGAGTTAAAGAAAGAGAGAGAAACAGAAAGAATCTTTAAGGAAAGGGAAATTATCTGAATATCTTTAATCGAGAGAAGAAATCGATTATCTCCCACACAAACAAAAAGAAAAAATTAGATTAACTGCTTCATTCACACTGGCATACTGAACAATAATATTCAGAAAACAAGAAAAGAATGATATTTTTTGATGTTCTGAAAGAAAATAACTAAAAATAGAATTCAATACCCAGGTAAATCTCTTTCAAGAAAAAAAGTAAAATAAAAGAATTGTCACACACAAACAAAAATCTCTGTTTCTGTCTCTGTCTCTCTCTTACACACACACACACACACACACACACACACTCAATAAAGGAAAGGTGAAGGATGTACTTCAGGCAGAAAAAAAGAATGAACCCAGACAGAAGGTCTGATATACAAAAGGAATAACTAGAAAAAAATATTGATAAATACATGGTTAAATATAACAGGAACTGTATAGCACAATAACAGTAATGTCTAACATATTAAGAAAAAAATTGGGCTAGAACTATAATATTCAGCAGCAATGACACATAAGTTGGAAGTGGGTATCATAAGAGTTAAAACATTCTCAGGAATTTGCATTTTTTTAAAAGAAGAATATATTAGTCTGTCCGGACTACCCTAACAAAACACTAGACTGGTGGCTGAAACAACAGAAACTTATTTTCTCACAGTTCCAGAGCTAGAAGTTCAAGATCAAAGTGTAGGCTGGTGGGTTTCTTGGGAGACCTCTCTCCCTGGCTTACAGCTGCCTTCTCACTGTGTCCTCACATGGCCTTTCCTTTATGCATACGCAGGAGGAGAATTAGACGTCTATTGTCTCTTCCTCTGCTTTAAAGACACCAGTCTTACTGTATTAGGGCCTCGTTCTTATGACTTTATTTAACCTTAATTACGTCCAGATCCTGTCTCCAAATACAGTCACATAGGAGGTTAGGGCTTCAACATATAAATTGGGGTGGGAGGGGTGGACACAATTCAGTTCACAACAGAAGGCAAAGATACCAACTTTAGAATGCATGAAGATGCATATGCAGAGTAAAATTGTCTGGGTATCTTCTAAAATAGACATAAAGCTTATAGCCAGCTCCATAACCCAAAAATAAAAATAGTAAAAAAGGAAGAAAATCAATCTATCATCTCCCCCAAAAAAGCAAGAAGGGAGAACAGAAAGACATAAGAAGAGTTAAAAAAGTATATATAACATTCTAAATATATATATATAACATTCTAAAAATATATGTATATATAACATTCTAAATAGTATAATGAGACTAAACTCTCCAGTTAAAAGCAAAGATGCAACTAAATGCTATTTATAAGAGATATCTAAAAACATAAGAACATTGGTCCATCCTCAAAGTCAGAGTAGAGAAAGATCTATCAAGGCAATCCTAGTCTATAGAGAACCCTGTATTACTGTATTAATACCAAAGAAAAAAGACATTAGGTCAAACAGCACCTGCTAAAACAGAGGTAAGTGCCAAGGTACTAAGGGAACGGAGAACCTCAGTGTTAGAGAAAGGAGGAAAGGAGATGTTCACAGTGGAGAAGACAAAATCTGAAAAAAAATTCTGGCTCAGAAAATCTTTGCATATGTGAGTGTTTCTCTTTCCTTTTACAGCCAGTACCAAATTCTAAACATGAAAAATGCACATGAAAATACAAATGTGACCTTGCATTCAATAGGGTCATGTTTGATGGCTACAGATAACTTTAGTTATAAAAACGAAGGGGAAAATTTCTCTCTACATTTAACGATCAGCCCTTTAGGTTACACACATACCCTTTGCCTAGTTTTTCCCCATTTTATATCACTAGTGTTATTCTTAGAACTGATCATGTTTTTGTGGTAACCAGAATGGTACCTATCTGGTTTCAAAAGGTAATTTTTGGTTAAAATAAAGTTTTGTATTTTTGACAGAAAGGAAGAAAGATATAGATAAATATAGATATGTAGATATTAAATATGCACAAGTGTGTGCGCACACGGCGCAAAGGTAAATCCTATACATTTAAACCTTCTAATGTTTTTTAGTGTTAAGAGTCCAGGAGTTGGCAGCAAAGGGCAGAAAAGAGAATATTTTTAAATCTTAGATATGACTACACAAGAAACAATATTTATTCACTCAACCATGCAGCAATTATGTATGCATCAGTGTCAGCATATGTGGCCAGGAGGTCAGACAGTAATACAGTCAGGAGATTGAAAGTGAAAAAGAGAGAACATTCTCAGGGCACGCGATCAACTGCTGCACCTGTTTCGGAGGAACTAGCATTCACAGCTGTGAGTGAGCACGAATGCATTGTTGGTGCCGAGGTAGGCCCTGACAGCTGAGTCTTTGGAAATATTTTGGGTTACTTCATTTGGATGAAGCCCTAGTCAGACAGGTATGGGTTCAAATTCTAACTAACTAGAATCTTTCATGTTACACTGATCCAAAAAACTGCAAAAGGTAATCAGGAAGACTATGGTTACGTCTACAGATTTTATATTGAGCATAATGAAATGCCCTGAAATTAATGAAAAACATCAATGGTTTTTATCACTACTCAAAAATTCTACTTTAAGGGCTTTACTCAAAAAGAATAGTCAGCGATGTGTACAAAAACTGAGCCTGTAAGATACTCACTGCTATATAAAGAGAAATAAAAAAAAATGAAAACCTGTCTGATATTATGGTGGCATAGTCCCAATAAATTATGGTATATCCATAGAATAAAATGCTCTTCAGTATTTAAATACTCTTCAGTATTTAAAATGTTACAGAAGATCACTCCATGATATGAAATATGGCTCCCCTTTTCTAAAAATAAGAAAGAAATATATATAATAAAGTATCATTTTTAGAAATTAATATAATATAGTATTTTTCTGTATGTATTTAAAAATAAATACCAAAATGTTAGCAATAGTTTTCTCTGGGTATAATTCTCCTTTTCTTCCTCTTTATTTTTTTGTTTGTTTGTTTGTTTGTTTTTGGTTGTTTTGCTTGTCTGAGTTTTCCAAATTTTCTATAATGAACATATGTTACTTCCATTATAAGAAAAAATATCTACTATAGCAAAGGAATAAAGATTTGAAACCTTTCAATAGCAACAATACATGAAATATGGAAACAAAAAGGACAAGTTCCCAACATCATTATACCTTTAAGTAGGAGCAAATTTACCCAAAGCCTATCATGGAAAATGAGGGAAAAAAATTAAAAACTCATAGTATATCTTAAAGAAATCCATAGTTCAAAAGAATGAAAAATGAAGAAGAAAAAGGTGGGAATGAGCTGAAAGAACTAAAGAACAGATTTTCTGCTAGTGCTGGATAGTGTGAAACTTTAGAAGGCATCACAGTTGGGCAAGGTTAATCAGAACCCAGCAAGCAGGAAAACAGACTACTTCATATACACCCTGGAGGAAATGGGGAAGATAAGCCAAAATGATAAAAAGAATAAATTTTATTAGAAGTAATTTTATTAAGCAAACATTTTCCCCTCTGGAAGGCAATGGATGCTTTGGCTGAAATAGCCTCTTTCCACATCAACTCTGAATCTACATCTTCCCAAGACTAACTTAGATCAAAAACCCTGCAGCAGACACCTGCAGCCATATACTATACCAACACCTGGCATAGATATTAACTGATTCCTGCATAACTTCCAACCGAGACCCTTATTCTGACCTAAACTTCAAGAATCTTTAAAGGCCTGCAAATGTTCTTTCTCTAAAATTACCCATACATTTATTTTTGTTTTAAAAAACATAGGAAGAGGTAACAGCACCTCCCTTTGGAAGATTGTAGCTAGAAAAAACATCATGTCCTTTTTGTACCACCTCCCCAAGGCAGATCCTTAGAAGTTCTCACATTTAAAAAAAAAAAAAAAAAAAAAGCCACCCTGGCCATGTGGCTCAGTTAGTTGGAGCATCATCCCATACACCAAAAGACTGAAGATTCAATTCTCAGTCAAGGTACATACCTAGTTTGCAGGTTCAATGGGGCAGGTACGGGAAGTGACCAATCACTGTTTCTCTCTCTCTCTTTCTCTCCCTTCTCTCGCTAAAATCAATAAAAACATAGAGATATAGATTTGGCTAAGCCAACTGAGAGAAAAATAGTTAACTAGGAAGCTTCGGTCAGAAACCGCAAAAAGTACGTTAAGCTTACGCCTATAATGACGCGTAATGGTTTGAACTAAAAATTATCTAAGAATCAATTAACATGTATGCCAGCTGATTGTTACAGTATCTGGCTGGGGATGTTTTTTAATCTAAATTGTGCCTGGGAGGATATAATTTCTTTAGCATTATCATTTGAAGGAAATACTGAAAATAGCAGTATTATTAATTTCAACAGGTGATCTCTAGATTATCCTCCTAACTGTGAGTATACATACACTCTTACCCAAGACCTTAAAACTTTGATAAAATTCAACCTTCACACTCTTCGCTACATTTTTAATGAATATGAACTTTCCAGAATATTAATCTAGCGTTTCATGCTTGAGTTTTTGGAATCTTCTGCCATACAAATGGAAATGGAAACAAATTACTTTTACCAATTCTGTTTATATTTACTGGCACAGAAACTAAAAGGCACTTTTATCCTGTGTGTCAAGCTCAAAGACAGAAACAGCTTGCTGTCTGTCAGCTTCAGAAACCATTTTTTACAAGTATGGCACTCTGCCTCAAGGCAACTAAACGCTAAAACATGGTGGGCTGCCCACACTGCAAATTATTTGGAATGTTCTCCATGTTCTGTGGTTGCAAAAGTACCTATTTTGTGGATTATCCAGTTCAAACTAGGGCCACATCTGACCTTAAACAGAAAATTCCCAGGAAACTTGAAACTATAATTGACCAAGATCCCATCAGTTCTGAAAGGCTGTGATTTCAGGCTCATAGTTAACACATTTCAAATGTTATTTTTTGAGAACCCAAGAGACATAACATAAACTCTTGGAAACACGTTACTGTCTGTTTCAAATAAACAACTAGGAAGTCACCCTAAATATACACTTGTCACAGCTTCCCAAAAAATTGCCACATGCAATAGGTAAAGGACATTTATAGCAAATATAAACACATTTCTGATAAATACCTAGCATGTTAAAAAAAAAAATCAATCTAAAAAAATTATTTTGTTTCTAGTTTTCATATATATGCTGAAATGTAGCAGCTTCAGCTGTGGAATATAGTAAGAAATATCTCAAAGCTTTGCCTGTAGTGATAAGAGCACTGCATTATAGGTTCATGTGTTTTATTTTGTTTTTTTCTCATCCACTGAACAGTTTATTGTTGAAATTGCACATATATAATAGGATTATGCAATTAGTTTTTTAATGAGGTTTAAACCTCTTTCAGGAGGGAACAGATTTGATATTGAACATCTTTATATGCCCACCCTTTAACAGAGTGCCTGGTACATAGTAAGTACTCAAAAACTTTTCTAGCTCTTTATTGCTACATAATAAACCTCTCCTAACTTAGTGGAGTACAGTAACATTTATTATTATCACTTCATAATTCTAAGGGATGAAAAGATTCACTAACTGGTTCTTAACTCAGTAAGAGATGGCTGAGTCACCTTGCAGGCTTCCTCATTCAGATGTGTTGCAGCTGATGCTGGTTGTTAGTTGAGATCTCAGTAGGAATACCTACCCGCATCCTCTCCATGTGGGATGGGCTTCCTCATAGCATGGTAACTGGGTTTCAATAGCTAAATCTCAGAAGAGAGAGCCAGAAAAAAGCTATTTCTTGTTTTCTAAAGGTATCATGTAAATGACACAGCATCCCTTCTACTACATTCTATTTCTTAGAAGTAAATCACTAAGGTCAGCCCCTACAAAAAAGGAAGAGAATTAGTCTCCACCTCTTCATGGGGCAGTAGCAAAGAAATTGTGGACATTTTAAAATTACCACAATGTATATTTGAGATATGAGTTCTTTTGTCCCTCCTTTATCTTCAATCTGTCTACCTCTACTCTAACTGCTCTTTTACTTACAAACATACTCCTCTCTCCACCCTGTATTTACAGGTAACACTAAATTTATCCTTCTGTGTTCATCCAAACTTCTTACATTTTTAATATAAGTATTCTTTTTCCAAGCATTCGTAGGTACATCTTTCAAATCAAATATTTAGGACATCATTCACAAATTGAAATACCAAAATGTTCCCAAGGTTTGCCTCCCCATGCCTTTGAGGTCTACTCTCTAAAAGGCCAGACCAATGGGAATGCCCTCAAAGTCATTTTTGCAGTGTTGAAAGACACTACCTTGACAAACTACATTTTATCGGAGATTCCTCTACTGAAGGTTAAGAAGTACCTGATTCAGTCATTCACTGATGAGATAATTCAGTCCATTTCAATAAATATGTGATTAGGATTGCTGGCACATGGCTCCCTGGTCCAAGCGTTATACAGGAATAAGAACATATTGGACAGGATAATGTAACTGACACTGACAAATATGTTGAAGAGATGACAAGTTCTAACAGTAATTATTTCTAGCTTTTGATCTTTCAGACCTGCTGTGTATTGTCAAGTCCCTGAATAGTTTTCCCTGTTATATATATTCTTATTATAATATATTATTATATGTTATATATAATATATAATTATGTTACATATAATAAATATTATGTATTATTTCCCTGTTATATGTATTAGATGATATTGAAACATATGGACTTAATGCTATATATTGTGATATATATATACATTTAGTTTCAAAAAGAATCATTCACAGAGCAGTCATATCAAATAAACCATATACAAAATCTCAAGGCACTCCTATTAATCAATACAATTCTAGGAACTAAGTCACATCTACCTTAGAAATCCAAATTCTTAAATACAGTACTTACTTGCCTGGAGTCCAGCAAACTTAAGGTAAAGTGGTAACTGCAGTTAGGGTTTTAAGTATGTGACTTTTTCTAAGTAACTTTTTTTTTCTAAAAATGTTCAGTTTGCTGCAAATTATCAAAAAAATGCTTAAGATTGTGAGTTCTTTTCATAAAGTTTCAGTTCTGGTATATTTGACAGAAGAGTGACAAAACTGTGCTCTGAAACCAAAATCTATATCCCAAATAAATGCTAAAACATTAATGATTATTCTGGAATAATTTCCTTTCACAACTTCCCCACTACAAACAAGACATTATGTACACTATTCCCTGTCTATTCTGGTAGTGTATTTTTCACACACAAAACTATATGTGATGCATATACTTGATTAAATACTTCATGATATTCTTTTCTTTAAACAAGCTCCCACATTCTATTTTTATTTTTCAAAATAATCTGGATTATGTGATCAATTATGTCACTAAAATCTGGGCTATCCAACATTTCACAAAATATAGGGACTTTTCATCAGCAACTTTTGATTTGCAGCTGACATCAGACATACACAATGTAAGTGGAGAAGACAGAAACAGTAACAGGCAGACACCTAGAGGTGTGACAAAATGTGTTTCGGACAGCCACAGGACACATGAAAAAGGAAAACTTACCCATTGCATAATAAATGTACTTCTATATTAGGTGTCACCAAATAATTACATGTATTACATACCTCATCCACGGGTAAAACTGTCAGAAGCAATGTCAGATTATGCAAGACACATCAAATTTTATTTATGATTCTTAGAAATAGTACTCCGAAAATAAGTTGCAGCCTTTTAATCTAAGACAATGAAAATCAACGAATAAAGAGAAAATCCTATTTTAAAAAGATATGGTTGAAAACTCATTTTACCTCACTAAAAACAAACCTGCATTCCTTTTCCAGGGCTACCAGTATTTCCTAAGTGCAGAGACCAAGTCTAAACACTCAATCAGGGACTAAACGACCACTTTGAAAATGTGGGTCAACCTTGGGGGTAAATTTCATAAAGATATATTGTTGGGTGTCTTCTTTCTTTTCTTCTTCTTCTTCTTTTTTAAAGCACCCTGAACCTCCAGGATATTTTTTCTTAAAAAAAAAAAAAAAAAATGAATTCCCAAAGCAAAAGGGGGAGGGGAGGGAGGACGAAAATCAGGGCGACGCTGAAAACCGACCGAGGCAGAAAAGACACACAGCGCCGCAAGCTTACCCACACGCAAGTGGCAAGCCCTCCGAACTGGGGGAGCCCGCAAGGCGCCTGCCCACTGGGGCAAACGGGGAGACTTGCGCCCCGGAGGAGCGACGAGGCCACGGTGTAAAAGTTCACGAGGCTCCCATCCCCTTCCTCACGCCCTGCACTCAGCCTCCCCGGAGCAGCCCCGCGGTGAGAATCGGGCGCTGGGAGCCGACCCGCAGCCCCCGCTTTTCTGGGAGGCCTAGTGCTCGGGCGGCAGGGGATGGGGACGGGGCCGTCGGGGGCGCGCAGGCCGGGCGGCGCCCGGGGAAACCGAGTCCCGGCCCGGCCCCACCGTGTGGCGCTGGCCGCTGAAATCACTCAAGTCCAGCCGCAAAAATCTCCCCGAAACCCGGGGCTTCTCCCGCACAACTTCGGGCTAACCAGCCTTTCTCCGCCAGCCGCTCGGCGACCCCCACGCCGCGGACCGCAGGCTCCCGCCGCGCTACCTGTCCCGGGCGGGGACCCCGCTCACCTCGTACAAAGGGCTGCGCGCGGGCGCCCGCAGAGCGCGGGGAGCATGGCCCCAGCCGGCGCCTCCCGGAACTTTCCTGACATAGCACTTCTCCTCCGCCGCAGAAAACAGCGCTCCAGGCAGGGGCGGAGGCGGGGGCGGACGAGCTAGTGGCTTTCCAGGCGGCGGCGGCGGGAGCTGGAGCCGAAAGTGCGGAGCGTCGCGGCCGGGAGCCGCCGCCTCGCGATCTGCCGGGGGTTCCCACCCCCGGGGTAACCAAAGCTGGCTCTTAAAGGCGCCCGCCGCGATTTCCACGGGAGGCGAGGGGGTGGAGAGACAGGGTGGGAGGAGGCAAGTTGGAGCAGGCAAGTTGGAGCGTGGGCAGCAGACAGATTCCGGAGGCCGTCGTCAGGCTGCTCCCGGGCTGCTGCGCTCGCCCTCGGCCGGCTGCTCCCCCGGCTCCCCGCCCGGGCGGCTGGCCCCTCGGCCTGGGCAAAGGCAGAGGAAGTGCTCGGACCCGGCACGGGGACCACCCTTGCCCATGGCTTGTGCTCCAACGAGGGTCCTTAAACCTCACCCCAATCCTAACGGCCTTCTCTTCTTTAGGGTCTTTTCTTCTACTCCCCACCTCCACCATACACACAAACACACACACACACCCCACACGCACATCCCTGCCCCGACGACGCTGCCCTGGCCGGCGCTCCCAACGCCAGTAGAATTGTGTTTCCTGTCTTTTTTTCTGCTTCTCCTTTCTCTGTCTCCAACACAGTGATGAGGTTCTCCCCCAGGAGCGCAGGAGACTGAGTGACTAAAGACCAGCCCCTAGACTGGCCCCTGAAGGTGTCACTGGTGTGTAGCATGGGAGCCTTTCCAAATACCCTGCTTTTACCCTGTGCTCTGTGCTCTGCCAATGGCCAGTTAATGGCCAGGTGGCCGCCAGCTGGATTTCTTGAACCATTGACTTTCATCAATAAAGTTTGGTCACAGAGATCTCAAAACTGAACTCAGGAAGACGCTCCAGAAACCCTACCGCCTTGTAAATGATACTGGGACAAATGGGATGATGTTGTTTATCCAGCTATCAACATTTATAATGGCTGCTGAGACTACTGTGGGGTATACCCAGTGTGGGGATGCCCCGGAGACACACAGCATCAGCGGCTATCAACACCCCAGGAACAGACCACAGTAACACTGGGTGTGTGTAGCAAGGGGCTTGTTTTTCATGGCTCCAACTCTTGCTTCTTGGTACGGTAGGGCCTCAGCACAGTGTTGTGTCCTTTGTACCCTGCACAGTGTCCTGGTGGAAATAGAGGTAGGCAGGCAGTTGAGTTGAAGATCCAGCCTGGCCGCTAAAGGGGTAGGGGTGAGGTTCAGGGGGAGGGTTATTTTCTAATTTGCACAAAGACACTTGCATCAGTAGCCTGAGACTGGACATCAGGTCTTCCTCTCCTGCCACCTGCGACTGTGAAATAAGCACATGGGGACTAGAGGAGGAAGAGGGCAGGGAAGCAATATGCAAAAAGGTGGTAGCAATTTCTGTTACAAGATGGGGAGAAAATAAGCCTTGGGTTCTAAAAAAACCAGGAGGCAAGATCCTGCCTGGGCTAAACATTAAGATGAGGGAGGAGGTTAGCAGTGAGCAAGAGTGAAAATACCTTGGATAGTTGGATATACAGGCACCCAACTCAAACTGACAAGGCAGCCTCCAGTGTAACCCTGACTGGTTTGGCTCAGAGGTAGAGCATCAGCCTGTGGACCAAAGAACCAAAGAGTCACAGATTCAGTTTCCATCAGGGACACTACTTCCATTGCGGTTAGTCCCCGGCCCTGGTTGGGGTCATGGACCGGGGGATAGCCAATCAATGTGTCTCTCTCACATAGATGTTTCTCTCTCCCCCCCCCCCCCCACTCTGTCTGGAGATAAATGGAAAAATATCCTCAGGTGAAGATTTAAAAAAAACCTCCAGTGCAGGAGATTGGAATGTATTGGCTCATATGCTTATAAATCCCAAGAGTAGAACTGGATGGGGGGGGGGGCACACATTATTTTTAGAGGGTTTTTTCTTTTTTTAATCTTTTTTTCCTCCAAATACTCTGAGAGTGTCAGGATTCGGTTACTCCTCTCCATAAGCTATGCTTTCAGTGCACTAGTTCCATGCGCTCTCGTCTAGACCTAGACCTGCAGGCCCAGGCTCACCTCCTCCTCCAACATCCTTAGCACTTGATTCCATCAGCCAGAGAGCAGACCAAGAAACGAGTCTCAATGAACTCACTTGGAATCTGTGCCACCTATAACCATGATTATAACCATTATAACTATGGGTTGGAACACACACAACCAGGTTGGGGTCATTTACCTATGTCTGGAAAAGGTCAGAGGGGGACATCTTTAGTGCCCGCTTTCCCCCCAGTACATACCCAAACCACATGGACTGAGTGGGAGAAAGCTCCCCCGAGGGAAAATTGGTCTTGTTAACAAAGAGGAAATGAATATAAAGACTATAGATGACCCATCTATAGGCACAGCTTCTCATTCCCCAAACACACATGTACATACACACCACCAAAGGGACTGACTCCCTCCCGGTCCTCTGCCAGTAGCCTCAGAATGAGAAGAATGCTGATGGTCACGGGAACTGAACCAGCCAGCACATCCTTTGGCTTCAGAAGCCACTGGGAAGGTCCTCAGTAATGTTTAACAAACCACTTGTCAACAAACAATATCTAAAACGTAATTGTATTCAATAACTTTTTTCCTAAATCGTGATATATCTGCCTCCATGTGCCTCCAAGCCCAAATTCATTGTTAAGCCTTGTGTTATTCTGTAATCAATTCAACTCAGGAAGAGTCCATGGACATTTCTTGTTGCATATATATCCATTCATATATTCTTGAGAAAGAAATATATGAATAATCATATTTCAGTCTCCAAGTGACACAAGGGCCCACCTTCATTTTCAAACTCCAAGAAGTTGTTCATAATCTTTTCAGAGATAGCACGGAGTTTATATTTTGTGTACTAAAAATGCCAAACTACATCAGCCTTTTTCTTCCCACACAAGAGCTTTTCTGACAGTTGTTCATAAAAACATTTCATATATTCTGTTTGCATTCTATATTTTATGGCAGGATTTCTTAGATATCATTGAAAAATAGACTTAAGAAATCTAGAAGAGACGTAAGAATTAACCTGAAAGAGCCCCTTTTATTTTCGGGATGAAGAAATGAAAGCTCGGGGAGCAGGGGGATGAAGAAGGTGAGGGAGGTCAGTGTGTGGTGACAGGAGACTAGATGCTGAATGATGAGCACACAGTGGAGTGTAAAGATGACGTATTATAAAGTTGTACACCTGAAACTTATATGTTATTAACCAATGTTGCCTCAATAAATTTAATTTTTTAAAAAAGAAATAAGAGCTCAGAGATTGACCTGTCTAGGGTCACACAGCTATTTTTAGCAAGTGTGATGTGCTTTATAAACATTTTGAAAAGTACAGTCCAGCCAGTGTGGCTCAGTGGTTAAGTATTGACCCATGCACCAAGAGGTCGCCAGTTCAATTCCTGGCCAGAACACATGCCCAGGTTGTGGGCCTGGTTCCCCGGTTGGGGGCATGCAGGAGGTGGCCAATTGATGTTCTCTCTCATCGATGTTTCTGTCTCTCTCTCCCTCTCACTTCCTCTATCTCTAAAATCAATAAAGGAAAAAAGATTAATAAAAAAGAAAAGTACAGAAGCAAAAACATACAACATGGTCACTGTCCTCAAAGAGGTTAAATTTAATCAAGGAGACATAATCATATAAGATCTAAGACAATTACAGAGCATTACAATACATCATATAATTTAGTGTTTTAAAAAGTGTGATGAGTTCTCTGTGTTAATTACAGGCATTGAAACACAATACACTATGAACTGGGGTAGACTGGGAAATGGTTTTAGCCAGGAATCAACATGATGGCCTTTAAAAAACGAGGGGAAAAGGTGTGGGGGCTCTTCAGATGAGAAAACAAACAAAATGAAAAGGCATTGATGGGGAAAGTTCTGGCCATGTGTTTGGAACAGAAATGAAATCTATACTGTCATGGTTTAGAAGAGTGTTTCAAGCAGCAAGTCATGAAATCATATTAGTGGGTTTGGATCAGTATTTTGTTAATTAAATAAAATGAAATACCAAAGTGTATCATATTTAATAAGATTAAGTATTATCTGTTAAACTTGGTTTTCATTATCTTATGTGCTCTAAGTTATGATGTAAATTTCATGTCAGACTTTGGGTCATTTTAAAAATAAGTTCAAAGCCCCTAGTTCTGAAGCCATACAGACTAGGTGCGAAATTTTGTTTTGCAGCAAGACATTGAGCAAATACAATCTCTCCAAGTACCAGTCTCCTTATGTGGAAGAGATTTCCTGCACAGTAAGACCTATAATGGGTACCTCTTATTTGCTGGCTAGATCGTTAATTTTTAGTCCTGATTGCACCTGAGAATCATCAGAGGAACTTTTTCAAAATTCCAATGCCTGTATCCCATCCTCAGAGATCTAGACACAGTTCTGGGGTGGAATCTGGGCATCGGTGACTTTAAAAGCCCTCTGGTGAAGTCATGGTGCAGACACCTGGGCTGGACCCATAGCAGAACACATCTAGCACTGGAGGAGTATGGTGATACACTGTCTCTTTTTTCACTGGCACATAAACCCTCATGATTTATGTTTCTGTTTCTTTACCAAGCAATGGTTAACATGCTAGGTAATCAGCAGAATTCTAACTACTTTCTGCAGTGAAAACCTTCAACCATGTTGCAAACTGCTCATGATTAATCTCAATCAGTAGCACAGCATGGATCCTGAGTCATAATTTCTTCTGTGCTCTCCTCATGTACAATTTATGGTCAGTTATAAGCAAATAGTAGTTTCTGGAGGTGTTAAAAAGCAGTTAAATACCACCTAAAATTCCCTAAGGAGGAGGAAAGAGCTAGAAGCAATGGCACTGGAAATCCATAAGGTAATTAATGAATGAGTATAATTTCATCTTGACTTTTAATACTGTAGCTTATAAATATGGTAATTAGTGATGTGCTTTTTGTAATTTTACATCCAATAATCCCTAAACGTTCATATTTTACACATTTTCTCTCTATGCAATTGATCCCTTTGTCTATGAACCAGGAGAAGCTTCTTCAAACACAAATTGCCTAAGAAACTCAGAACCACTGCTATTCTGCCTAGTCATTTTGTCTATGTAAATTTCAACTTTTGTTTTTCATTTGATTTGGCAAAGATAATAAACGTAACATAATTCTGAATCTTGCCAAAGAGACAGAGCAACTATGATAAGAAAGAAAAAGGAAAAAAAAAAAACCCTAAAACCTGAACATCCAACAACCAGACATATATGTGTATCACAATATGACAATGTCAGAATTACCCAGGATCAATATGAGGTCTTCTTGCCTAAGAAACTGAATCTGAATCTAATCAAGCCTCTAGACCTAATAGGAAATATAGAGACAGAGGATCAAATTTTAAAAACCACCCCAAGGAAACAATCAGTCAAATCCAGAATGTCGAACATTCAGTAAGAAAAATGACCTGGTTCCTCTACCAAATCAATGGCATGAAAAAACAGGGAGCAGCTTGTGAAACAGTAAAAGAGATTTAAGAATCATAATCATAAAATGCAATGTGTGGACTTTGTCCTGTTTGGAACAAACCACCTGTGAAAAGTACCCTTGAGACAATCAGGAATATCAAATCTAAACTAAGTATTAGATACTAGAAATGAATTATTGTTCATTTTGCTACGCGTGATAGTGGCATGCCAGTTATATATGAATTAATAATGTCTTCAGGGGTACATACTGAAGAATTTTATAATCCCACAAAAATAATGGAAGGAGGCAAATTCAGAGCCATGTGGATAGGTCTCCGACTGCAAGCTCTGAAAGGGAATGAAGGATATGATGGGAAGGAGGGACAGGAGAGAGAGGGATAAATGCATGTGCCCTAGAAATACTGAAGACAGACTGGGCCAAAAATAAATTACTTACTGATAAGCATGCCATTTTTTTTGCATTGTATTTGTTGGCTCCCTGATGCGGAGGTAATGTAGGAGCTGTTTGTATGTTTGGGCGTTGGAGACTGGATGAATCTAATACGAGGCTATGCTGACTTTTCGTTCAACAAATACTTTTTTGCAAGGCTCTTTGAAACAATGCAGGAATTAAGAAGAAAATAGTTTGCAAGAATGATTACATTTCTAAGAAAGATTGCTTTTTTTCCCCTTTTTGTTTACTTTGTCCAGATCCTCCCACCACAAAGACTCAGCTCAAGGAATTACTTTTTGGAGATGGCAGAAAAGGATTTCTGGGTCTAGGAAGATGACTCAAAATACACAGGGGAGGAATAAAATTGAAAGGTATTTTTTTTTAAAACATTTTTCTGATTAATGTGATCAAGAATTCAAGTGATGTATATAATAAGTGATAAACCTACGTGACATTTTACCAAAAAAATGGGTAATCAAAAGAGGATCAACAAAGATGTTAGCAGGAAAGAAACAAAAAGTGAGAACACTGGAAGTGAAAATGGATAGTCAGATTTGAAAATGGTGATAGCAAAGCAGAGACGAGATGAGACTTAGGCCTACATGAACCTGAAGTACAAACCTTATTTTAAAAGCCTGATGAATACAAAAAGCAAGGTGAAGTTGCTTCAGCATCATTTAAGGTTGCACTAGGAACAGAAAGCCACTTATGGTAGAAATGGAGCATTTACTTCTACTTTAGATTGAGGACTGTAATCAAAAACACATCCCAATCAGTTTTGCTAACATTCGGGCCCAAGTGTCAAAGTGCTGCATTCAAGGAAATGGTTATTATAACGAGACAAAAAGAACATTTTACTGCCAGTGAAGGCTGGTTTCATTGTTTCAGAAGTCTGCATGAATTCGTTAACTTTGAACTACCTAGTGAAACTGCAAGCTCAGGGAAGGATGCTACTGTGAAATTTGCACCCAGATTCCAAGATTTATAGGCAGTCCTGAATTTGGACAGTAGCACAAAATGTAAATGGAACGAATGTAAGTGGAGTTATAGAAGATGTGGATGACCATGGGACCTTGACACTGCTTCTATTCAAGAAGTAGTTCTGGATATGCAGGCAGAGGAACTTAGTGAAGGCAAACACAGAGTTATAAGTGAGGAAGGTGGTTGTGTCATAAAGGATGAATGCGTCTCAGAGGAAGTGATGCAGATGAAAAACTTCCCGTTAAGGGAACTCTCAGATTTTTCCACCATTGAAAGCACAAAGGATAAAATTTCGGAAGCTGATTCAAATTTAGAAAGGAGTATGACGATTTGCCAAGGCATAGAAAACATGCTCATAAAGAAATAAGACACGATAATTTTCAATGTTAAGAAATCTTTCTATTTGATGTTTAGCTAATGTTTTATTAAAATCGTTCTCTTGGTTTTACTAATAGGACAGCGATAAATAGATGTGATCTGGGCCTGGTTGCACCTAGAGTCGCTTTCTAAACAAGGCTTTAGGCCCAAAAGTCTTTTATCGTAATTTTTTTGGCCAATATTTAGTAGTCACATTCAAGGCATCTTTCAACTTACTGCACACCAAGGAGAAAGCTCTAATTCCAGCCCTTTGTTGAGGAACCCTCCCTGGCATAGGATTGGACCAGAAGAGTGATCAGCAAGGTTCTCTGTGGGAAGAGTACACAGCCACCCCACACCTAGCTCTGTATCACAGGTGCCCACTCTAAGTAACTCTGGGCCCCAGTGACTATCTCCAATGACTAGCTATGGCTGCCTCCACTTTAAAGTGTCCATGGTAAAGTCTGTAGGTGAGTCTGTAAGGACTAACTGGCTGGATGCTTCTATTCTTTTTGTAAACCCCGGTGTAGACATGATATCTTGGCCTTTTCCCTTTCTCAACCCTACCCATCACAGCCCAGAGCAGTTTGGTACACACTGGCACATACACACATGTACACACACACACACACACACACACACACACCCCAAATAAACATTGCAGTGGTAAGATCAATAAAAAGAGATGGAGAGCAGCCATTCAGCCTGCTTTTAGTATATGTCTGAGTCTGGTCTTTCTCCAGCACTGGTATCTGGATCACTATTGGCACAATTGAATTTTAGAAGAGAGTAACCTTTCATATGGCTATTTACTTTATTATGAATTAAAAAATATAACTAGCAGATCAATCTCATGGATATTCCTTCTTATAATGAGGTTAAGATTTTTTTTTTTTTTTTTTTTTTATCCTCACCCGAGGACATTTTTGCATTTTTTGTTCAGACAGAGCGGGAGGGAGAGAGAGGAAGAGAGAGAGAGAGAAACATCGACGTGAAGGGACACATCGAGTGGTTGCCACCCACACGACCAACCAGGGCCGGGGACAAACTGCAACCGAGGTACGTGCCCTTAGCGGGAACCGAACCCGGGTCTCTCTGTACCGCAGGCCGACGTTCTAACCGCTGAGCCAAACCGGCCAGGGCAGGTTAAGATTTTTTTAATGCATCAATTAAAATATAGCAGGGGAATAAAAGTTCAGATATTTTGAGGATATGACAAAAATTCACAATGGTGTTTTATATAAGACTAAAAGTTTTGAAACTCTGCCTCTCTAAGGCTATTACAGCATTTGTTTCTGAATAGTTAAGAAATTCACAAAATAACAGAAACCAATACTGTTTCTGAAGAATGACCTGTTGTAAGACAGCAGTTAACTCCATGACTATTCTTGAAGTACACAGTGCTAGCCCATGGCTCCTTCACTGACAACTGGTTATATATTTACTAAGAATATGCTATTGCCAACCATCTGGGGAATTCACACTCCCATAGGGAACTGCACTCTTCAGCTGGTTTCAAGTGTACACAGTTTATAAGAAAAGCACCAATTAATATAGACTTAAGTAGAAAATATTACAGCTATTAACAACCTGTCACTTGTGTGACTTTCTTGTGTGTCTCAACCCCCAAACCAAGAATATGGAATTATACATGTGTTGTGTGTGTGTGTGTGTGTGTGTGTGTGTGTGTGTAACATCAAGGCTCTTTGTATTGACTGTCTCCCAACCAGTCTTTACATTTTTCTGATATAAATCCTTATCCTCTAATAAAATTATGTTTAAATAAAAATGGAGATTTAAGTTTTCACCCACCAGTATATCCTTCATAGAAATTTGTATAGGTTCATGAAGTGGACATGGCACGTAAGAGGATGTTGATCATTGTTTTGGTAGCAGAGAGTTGAAAACAACCTGGATGCCTATCATTTGGAGAATGAATGTTAAATATAGTAGACACAATAAAATCCCATGCAGTGGTGAGAAATATATGAAAACATACTATTAAGTGAAAAATGTAAAGAACGGTGCAAGACAATACTGCTTATGTAAATTAAAAGCACATATACACAGGCAACACTGCATACCTCTCAAAGTCATATATCTATTCAAAGATACACTAAAAACATTAGAAATAAACGTCAAACAGCCATGGCTGAATCAGCTGGAGTTCGTTGGGCATCATTCTCTATTTCTCCACATAGTCTTTCCAGCGTGGTGACATCAGATGGCTGGCCTCCCTACACGGTGTGCTTTCAGAGCTGTAGAGCATGGTTCTTGAACTTTGGCATGAGACTCTAAGGAAGGTTTTTTAAAATACAGATTTCTGGGATTCCAGCAGTATAAACAAAAGAAACCCACACCTAGCCACAAGATCATAGAGCTTCAGAACACCCAAAACAAAAAGAAGAGCTCAAAAACAAACAAATAAAAGACTGTTCATTCACAAAGGAACAGCAATTAGAATGAAACAGACTTCTCAATAGCAGCAGTGGATTCTGAAGACAGTGGAATAATATCACCACATTATTTAGAGAAAGTAATCACCAACCTAGAAATGAGTACCTAGAAAAACTATTTTTTAAGAAAGGAAGTGAAATAAAGTCATTTGCAAATAAGCAAAATCTGAGAGTTTTCTACCCAGAAATTATTACTAAAGGAGCTCTTAGAAGATTTAATTTTGAAAGAAGGAAAATGATCCCAGAAGGATGGTCTAAGATGCTGGAAAGAATGGTAAACATAAAATCATAAACATAAATATAAATCCAAGCAAAAAGCTTCTATACAAAATAAAATGATGGTTGTTTCTAATTTAAAATGCTTTAAACTAGCCCGGCTGGGGTGGCTCAGTGGTTGAGTGTCAACCCATGCACCATGAGGTCCCCTGTTTGATTCCCCATCAAGGCACATGCCCAGGTTGTGGGCCAAATCCCCAGTGGGGGGTGTGCAGGAGGTACCCAATTGATGTTCTCTCTCATCAGTGTTTCCATCTCTCTCCCTTTCCCTTCCTCTCTCTGTAAAATCAATAAAGAAAAAAAATTAAATAAAATGCTTTAAAATAAAGTTTTTGATGAAACAGAACTAAAATGTTGGAGTATAATAGCATACCAGATTGGAAGTGTGGGTGGTAATTGGAGTTATTGTTTTAAAGTCTTTTTATGTCCAGGAGGGAGGCACAGATTGTTTATCTTTAGACTTGTTAAGCTAATTGTAAATGGTAATTTTCAAAGGCAAACATTAAATAAATAAAAGTAGAGTGTATAAATTCAGAATATGTGGAGGGGGAAATGGAATAAGGAAAAAGCAAAAATAATGAACATTAACAACTAAACTCAGTCTCTCTGAAACAAACAAATACAAAACAAGAAGCACAGAAAATTGTAACAAAAGTAGATGTCACAAAGTTGAGTGTAAAAGTAAATCCAAATCTATCGATAATCATAACCAAAAGTATAAATGGATTAAACTCATTAGTTAAAAGATCTCTCTGTGTGCATTTTGTATTACTATAGATTTATGGATTTTATTTATTCAATATATTTTAATTAATTATAGCATTATCCTTTTTGGTGCTCAAATTATCCCAGATTTGGCTTATGGGGCTTTCTTCTGGCTGACTTCTGTATCTCTTTGACATTATCCAATTAGTCTTTGGGTGTTTACTTGCTTTCTGTAACAAGAAAAAGGGAAAAATAAAAAGAAAGTACTTTACAGAAGAATAAAAGCTAATAAATGCAAGCAGTACTATAGAATTGGAATAATCATTATTTTTCAATCCACAAAGTATTTTTTCAGGGTAAAATTCTTTTACAACATTACATAAAAGACTGTCAAGGAACAATATATTTTCAGAGTGCAAAATTTCATTCCACAGGTCATCTAACAGCAAAGGGGAAAATGTGGGTTTATTATGGAGATTTCTAGGACATATCAGCTTAACCAAGTGATGCAACTTATCATTTATTAGTTGTTCCTAGTGTGTTCTAGTTGAGAAGTATACACTATCACATATGAAATATCCTTATCAACAATGTTTAACCTAAATCTAATCAAGCCTTAAGACTCAGTCACCCCCATCATCTGCAGAGGTAGATTGCTTCTGCAAATCAGCTCTCACCCACCTATGCCCTGCAGCAACCTTGAGCCACTTGTGGAGACCACATCCTCTGCACTGGAGGGTTGCTTCTAACAGCTAGCTCTGCCACACCATTGGGACCTTTTAAAGAGGTCTTCTCCTCTTCAAGGAGGCCTGAATCTCGGCCTTGGAAGTGGGAGAGTGTGGGGCTTTGCACCTGTGATTCTATACCTCTTCGGTTCATCTTTCACCCCTTCTACTAATTAATAATTATTTACTTACATTTGCCTTGTTCAAGTAATTACTGTGGTTTCTTTCCCTGGCAGAACCCAGACTGATTATACCATACAACAAACATAAGATCAGTGTTTATAATACATAAATGACTCCAATAAATCAATATGAAAAAGACAATCTAACAGAGAAATCAATATGTTATAATTAGGCTTTTCATAGAAGAAATTTAATGGCCAATAAACACATAAAACACACAAAAAATTCAACCTCATTAGCATACCATCTCTCAGTGATTGTGGAGAGCTGTTGATCAATGGAAGCATCACACTGGCAAGAGGGAAAAGCACTTTGGCATTGTCTCTAAAAGTGAACATTGTTATAGTCTATGACCCGTGGTCTCACTCTTGGCTATGCACCCAAGAGAGACTCAATGTTCATAACAGGAGGGGGAAAAGGAACAAAACACATGTCCATAGAGACAGCAGTAGAATGAACACATTGTGGTATATTTGCATTAATGTATTAATGTATACTAGAATACCATAAAGATGTTAAAATGAACTCAGAAAAATGCAACACAATTGAATACTCTACTCTGCCACCATAAGCTGTGTTACCTTGGTAAGTAATTATACTTTCGGATCAGCCTCCATAGCTGTAACACGGAAGGCCTTGTCTAAATCATCATTAAAGTGCATTCTAATTCTAAAATTCAACTTTTCTACTATTATTCCAGTGCAGCATTGAACTTTTGGTCATAATATTATCATCTCTTAGTGAGCACTGACATGGACCCAATATCCCTTCGCCACCATCTCTGTTAGACTCTCCCCGCCTGGCAGCCCTGGAACATTACTGAGAAAAAGTTCTTTACATTGAGATCTTCCCAAAGTAATGGGAGACAGCTCCCTTTGAATTCCTTGCTATATAACCCTTGGTCAAAAACAAAACAAACAAACAAAAACTGTTCAGGGGAGAGGGAGTGGAGACAGGCAGGAAGAGGGTTGGAGAGACAGAGTGCTGTATGTAACTCTACTTCCCTTCCGTCTCTGGCTCACTGTTAGAGCTCCTTTATCATATCGGCAGACTATTAATTTACCTGTTCCAGACCTCTTCTGCTTCACACCTAGATTGTACACTTTGACTTCAAAACTTAAAAATATGGCACATCCACCCTGACCGCTTTGACTCAGCGGTTGGAGCGACGGCCTGCGGACCAGAGAGTCCCGGATTCGGTTCCTGCTAGGGGCACGAACCAAAAAAAAAAGGCACTTTCTACCACCTGAAGGGTTTCCTTCTTTTTTTTTTCTTTTTTTTTTTTAATCCTCACCCAAGGACATTTTTCCGTTCAGGTAGAGTGGGAGGGAGAGAAAGAGAGATCGACATGAAAGGGACACATCGGACACATCGAGTGGTGCCACTGGCAGGACCAACCAGGGCCGGGGACAAACTGCAACTGAGGTCCAAGCCCTTAGCGGGAACCAAACCCGGTCTCTCTGGACCGCAGGCCGACACTCTAACCGCCCGAGCCAAACCGGCCAGGGCAGGGTTTCCTTCTTTTTTGGCTTCCAAGTTCTAGAGGATCTGCTCACTCTACAATCATTTTCCCCACAAGAGCAATGGTTGCAGCCTCAGGTGATAGATTCTGTCAGCCTGAAGGGGTGAGCACACCCAGACTCCGGGTGAATCCTCATCCACGCTGAGAGGAAGGGACAGGGCACAGGTGCCCTGCTATGCACTGGCACCTTCCCATTCCTCCACTTGCTGCCCATCTTTAAGACCTATCTTCATATGAATTTTCCTTTAAAACACACACACACACACACACACACACACACACACACACACACAAATGAACAATTCTTACTTTTCAAAGAAAATGGAGGGCTTTAGTTCACAATTGAGTAGTCCAAACCTTTTGCATCTGTATTCCCGGGGAATAGCCTGCCACTGCACCGTGTGCTGTCCTATTTATTGGTTATGTCTATCACTCTATTCTGTTTCCTTAAAGGCCCTAGGCACCAATAAAACAAAATTATACCGTTCAGAATCACTCCTGGCAATTTTAACTCAGTACTCTTGGACGTTTTATTGTTCTGACTGTTGTTTTCATATTTCTAATCCCATTATAAGTTGTGATTAAGTGTGCCTGTCTAGCTTCTAGTTCTCTTCTTTATAACTGTGTCACTTAGAATGTTTTTTCTGATGTATTTTTTCCTAGTGAAATGTAATTATATGGACTCAAGGTTATAGTTTCGAAAAAGCTCATATGAGTGACTAACTTCAACCCAACTACTATGGAGTCACAAATCCCTACAGCCTGTGCTTGAGTTATGAGGAAAAAATTCAGGGTGAGTTTTTTTTTTTTTTAATTCATCCAAATTGTTTCTGATTTTGCCAAGTCTACTGCACATGCAATTGCAAAATGATAAGGATCTTTCATCTTTGAAAGTTAAGCTAATAATGGCTTTGATTTCTCTTCATTTAACACAGCAAACATTTACTGGGCACTGTTTGGTGCAAAGCACTGTGAGTACTGCGAGGAGCGTCATGGCGAGGACATCAGGATGGCCACTTTCCAAAGAGGAGAGCTTTCTTGTGAAGCAGATGGAAACAAGGGCTACAGGGTATTGAAACCGAATGTGGTGGTGGTGTGGAAGGGGAGACGCTTCATTTCACCTCGGGGCTCTAGGAAGGAAATAAGATTTGGTTTGGTCCTTGAAGAATTGATAAAAACTTCAGAGGATGATATGTGTATGAGACAAAACTACATTTCAGCAAAGACAAAGTTAATAGTCTTAGTATAGAAGCACATATGTCCGTGTAATTCATAAGGTATATCACGAATATAACAGAGGATTACTGTCCTCGATATATATAGCAATATATGTGTTAAGAAAAACACTAAAACCCTCAATAGAAAAGCAAGTCCAAGGCATATCTACAGAAGACAAAAATGTAACTAATACTCATAATCAAGGAAATGCAAACTCGAACAATTGCAATTTTTTAAGCATTTCAAATTACAAAGTGTTTTAGAAGATACTATTAAGGATCTTCAAGATATAATATAATGGACATTCTTGCATAAACTGCCACAACCTTTCTAAAAAACAATTTGATAATATAAATTAAGAGCCATAGAAAAGTTCTTATTTTTTTATCCCCGTCACCCCCACCCGCCAAGTGATTCCACATCTAAAAATCTGTCATGAGGAAAATAATTGAAGTATGTCTAAGGTTTATTTGTAGTGATTTTCACCATAAAAATACACCTTAAAAAGCAGAATGATGGAATAAGTTTTCCTATACACTTCTGAGGGAATATCAATCATTCAAAATACAATTTAGAAAAAGTTTTTAGCCTTGGCCAGTGTGGCTCAGCAGTTAGAGCATTGGCCTGCTGACCAAAGGGTCACGGATTTGAGTCTCAGTAAAGGGCATGTACCTGGGTTGCAGGTTTGATCCCAGGCCCTGGTCAGGGTTGTGTGGGAGGCAACCAAATGATGTGTCTTTCTCACACTGATGTTTCTCCCGCTCTCTCCCTCCCTCCCTTCCACTCTCTAAAAATAAATGGAAAAGTATCCTTGGGTGAGGATTAACCCCCCCCCCCAAAAAGAATTTTTAAAGACATGGAAAAAGGCTAGTGATTCACTATTGAGTAAATAAAACAGTTTCTGCAGTATATTTCCAGGATATATATATATATATATATATATATATATATATATATATATATAAAGAATGTGGAGAAATGCACCAAAATATTTTAAAATATTTATGGTAGTTATTTCTGGATGAAACTAGATTTGCCTTCTCTATATGTTATTTTCCACATTTTGCTCACTTGAGCATATAATAGTTTTATCATTAGAAAAAGATAACTCTTTAGACAAATTTGGCATCTTTCCATCCTTCCCCCTTCACAACTAAGCCCGACCAAGTTCACAGCAGGACCACAGGTCTGTGCCAGTGCCCACCTCCACCTCGAAATGCACATTTCCTTCACAAAGCTTTCAGCTCTGTAGCACTCGCCCAAATCAAATCCAAATCTGCCCTCTACTGCCCTACTTCACAGAAATTTCTCCCAAGGCAAGACCCCTGTGTTATCATCACAGATTTAAGACTGTGCTACTCCACACCCTCGGCCTTTTATCTGAGAATTAAAACACACAAAAAAAGAGAATACGAGGCTTTGATATCACACTAGGAATTAATTCTACCAAATTTTTTGCCTCTAAATTCCAGGCTTCTTTTAAGCAAAACAGACTAGTTGTTTTCATATCTCTCAGTTTCACATATTTATTCTACTTAGAAGGAGAGATACCTGAAATCTGTGACCAAATATGCTGAAGCCCTGACCCTGTCAAATAAACCCTCATCACATATATTAACATCTAATTTTGTTGTTGTTGTTAACCTTCACCCGAGGGTATTTTTCCATTGATTTTTAGATAAAGTGGAAGGGAGGGAGGAAATGCGAGAGACAGAAAAACAGCGATGTGAGAGAGACACATGGATTGGCTGCCTCCCGCGGGACCCGGACCCGGGCTGGGGATCACACCTGCAACCCAGGTATGTGCCCTTGACTGGGAATCAAACCTGAGACCCTTTGGTCCTTGGGTCAATGCTCTAACCACAGAGCCAAACTGGCCAGGAAAACACTCAATTTTTTAAACAAGGATTTTTTTTAAATGATGGGTAGGGAGCACGTCCATATATTTGGAGAATCCTATAAATCCAGGACAAGAGCAGGTGCATTCTTAGAGTTGGACAGAGGCCAATAGGGGGTAAAACTATATAGCTGGTGGGAACTCCAAGAAGAGAGATTCATTTGATGTGAACTTAACTGCTAAGATGGACTCCCAGTGATCAACTGAGAAATTTATCTGAAGAAATGAACTCTCCATGGTCAACCGAGAGCCCAAATTTTGTAAATAATAAGTTGAGCAGCCACCTGCTGACATGGGCTTCTCTTGTACTCAGTATACTGGGAAGAACCTCAGACTGTACTCTTGGCTTCCCACAGTATGCCTTGCTGTGTTATGCCGTCTGCATCAACTATTTCAAGGGAGTGCTTGATTTCATCTTTGGAAGCAATGGACTAAGACCTACCCCATGCAATCAGAACTGCAAAATTATATCCTTATTTGCATCTAAACTGACCAATCAGAACTGCTCCATATAAGCTCATTGGGACACATAATGCCGACCTATCAGGACACTGAGATTTGAGCCAATCAAAACCATACAAATTTGGATACTAACTGAGAACATGGGTGGGAACTTTCTCTATAAATGGTTCCACTTTGTCTAGTCAGAGTACACTTTTGGTTTCTGCTGAAGGCTGCATTTCCCATAGTGCAAATTGTTATCTGAATCAAGTCTCCCCTTCCTACCTCAGGCCTTTTGGATTTGTCAGCACTGGTAAGACACTGAGTGGCTGTCCCGAGCCCCTTCCCCTCTCTACTCCCAGGGGACTCCTACTGCAGGCTGAGGAAGTCCCACCTTGTCTCAGCTTCTCCCAGACACTCTGCTTCTTGCCACAGCCCTGTTTCCCCTGTTCTTCTACAATGAGCTCAGAAGGCCCCTTATACCCAGCACCTAAATCTTAAAACTAGTTTCTCTTTTCTGGAAGGAAGAATTGACTCTTCACTCTCCTAGATGGTGAGGAAATATTTCAATTTGTTGTTGTTGTTGTTTTTGTTTTTTTAGAGCTTCAAAAAGCTCACAAAACAAAAATGAAATGTCTAAATTGAACAGATATGAACATTCACATCCTGCCCTTTCCATATTTATTTTCATAAGTTATATACTCTCACAGTCACACCGGTTCCACACTGCTTGGTCCACGGACTCCCTCCTGTTCTCGAACCATCTCCGGGCCCCTGCGGCACACACACTTTCATATCCCTTCTCTGCTTGCCAGTCGAAGCAACTTCAAGAAGGGGTGTTCTTTGATATTTTCCATGTCAATCTTACATAATTTCATTTAAAGTTAGTCTAAATTCTTGATTTTTTTCTCCTTCCATTCTCTACTTCTGGTTTCTTTTGTTATTTTTGTTTTTTGTTTTGAATTTTTTTGTTTTTGTTTTTTCTAATTTAATTTAATTTTTCCCATCACCATTTACCCCTTCTATGTCCTCCCCCACCTTCCATCCTCTCCTGCCCACACCCTCACCACACTGTTGTCCATGTCCATGAGTTCTCTCTCTTTTTCTCTTGTTTGCTCAGTCCCTACACACACACACACACACACACACACACACACACACACAGCCAATGCCCCACCGCTACCACCAGCCCACCACTACCACCAGAGCTGTCTACCTGTTCTCTATCTATGAGTCTGGTTTCTGTTGAACATCTTACGGAATTAGGAAGTGCTGTCAAGATCAGAGTAACAATGACATCTCCCTGTCAGTATCTTGTCCCACATGTCCTTCCCAAAATGCCTGTCTTGTGTTGTACACAAGGGATCAACAACCTGAGTCAAAGTAACAATGGGTAAACAATGTACTTTCTCTTACCCTGACAGGATTTTGCCTCCCTGCAGTAACTCTGTGACCACTTCTTACTTTAGATTACTTTCCTTCCCCTTGAACAGGCAGGTCTCACCTGAGAAATCCTGTACTGGGATCTCTTCAACCCCATGAGGACATTCACTGTCCAACCCAGAGAGGCAAACAAACCTCAGCAATCAAGTGTTTCTAATACACTCCTTTCTGTGAAAAGTATGTAAAATAAAAACTTTAAAAAGAAAGAAAAAAGAAAATGAAACCCTTAAATGCAGCAACAATAGGTTTGGATTGCTTCTTCAGCCCATACTGATATAAAGCAAACAACAGTGGATTGCTCAGGCCAACTCCACAGTGCTTAAATGGAGATGACTTATTTCACCATTATTAAAGGGCATAAAGAAATGAAATGATCCGCCCTGGCCGGTTTGGCTCAGCGGTTAGAGCGTCGGCCTACGGTCTGGAGAGACCCAGGTTCGGTTCCCGCTGGGGGCATGTACCTTGGTTGCAGTTTGTCCCCAGCCCTGGTTGGGTCGTGTGGGTGGCAACCACTCGATGTGTCGCTTTCACGTCGATGTTTCTCTCTCTCTCTCTCTCACTCTATCTGAACAAAATATCGAAAAATGTTCTTGGGTGAGGATTAAAAAAAAAAAAAAAAAAAGAAATGAAATGATCCTGCCCTGGCCGGTTTGGCTCAGCAGTTAGAGCATCGGCCTGCGGTCCGGAGAGACCCGGGTTCGGTTCCTGCTAAGGGCATGTACCTTGGTTGCGGTTTGTCCCCAGCCCTGGTTGGGTCATGTGGGTGGCAGCCACTCGATGTGTAGCTTTCACGTCGATGTTTCTCTCTCTCTCTGTCTCTCCCTCTCACTCTATCTGAACAAAATATCGAAAAATGTCCTCGGGTGAGGATAAAAAAAAAAAAAAGAAATGAAATGATCCTAACTTGATAGGATGGGTGGTACCTCTGATTAGCTCAATACAACTGAATCAAAGGAAAGCCAGGTCTCCAAGTAAAGCAAGTCTCCTCCCTCCCAGCTGTAGCCAAGTGAGGAGAAGGAAGATGCGTGGATCATGAGGGAGCAGCCTCGGGGATTCTGGGCAAAATCCTGGAAAGGATGATTTTCCTTCACCTTCAACTACTGTGTTCCCCACCTTTGCGTTTCTTTGACATAATCACCTCCCAAACTGGAATTTAAATTTACTCTAAATATCCTCATGAGCTCTTCTTGGACTGAGCTCCAGCCAGCCTGCTGAAGCATAAGTGTTGATGTTCAGCACAATAATCAAAATGTGCATTATCTTAAGATCATTAATTGGAGGAGAACTCAAGGTAAGATGCTTTTTGTTGAAAATGCGGAGCGGGTAAAAGAGTTTAGATGGTGCTATTGAGTGAAGAGATCAAGGACATGATCTATAACTTGAGGTTAAAATGCAGCCTGCAAGGGCTTCCGCCCAAACTCTGGAAGGCGTCCCCATTTCCACGGAAGCATCGCCTCCCAGCAGTCCCTTTGCACCCTATGCCAGGTTACAAGATAGGATGACTTGCTATATTTGATAAAGAATTTGAAACTCAAATACTTTCTTGCAAACATTTGAAATTATGCGAATGAAATGTTTCTGTCGATGCCAGTGTCCTATCCATGCAGCCATGGTTTCCATAACACGTATTTACAGATTTCTCAACTGGCAAATGAGTCTCGCTCTGTGCACATTGGGAGGCTGCTACTACTGGGGGTTAGGCCTGTGGGCTCTGGAATCAGACCACCTGACTCACCCTGCTGGCTCCTCCACTTAAACAGGGCAAGTTACTTAAACTTTCTGCGTACTAGTCATGTCATTGCAAACGTGGGGACAAGAACACAGTATCAATTTAGCCTCACTCACAGGAGGATCAAAGTAATTAAACAAAAAATCCATAGACATGTACCTGCAAACCTTTGCTCATCTTAGATATTGCTGTGACTTATCTCTTAATAATGGGATTTTGATATACATGAGGAAATTTTTGTCTAGATAATGTAGAAAAATTATACATCTTGATTTTAAAACTAAGAATACGCTTTCACAAGTTACTCTGTGGCACAAATCTGGTTAAGAGCTAATACTTGCATTACATTCAGGGCCATTATAAATGAAACAGTAACCATTGCCCTGTTTTCAAGGTCATTATATTATAGAGAAATAAATATCTTGGCTTCAGGCCTTCCTGTGGCCAATTTCTTACAGAAAGGAAAGATGGGATGAAGCTCTCCCTTCACCAGGTCATCCTGAGTCACTGGCTTCATTAACCCAGGTCTACAGATAAGACATGTACCAGGCATAACCTGCTACTTTTTCCCTTTTCTTCTTTCTTTCTTTTTTTTCCCCTTTCTGCGTACTAGTCATGTCATTGCAAACGTGGGGACAAGAACACAGTATCAATTTGGCCTCACTCACAGGAGGATTAAAGTAATTAAACAAAAAATCCATAGACATGTACCTGCAAACCTTTTCTTTTAATCCTCACCTGAGGATATGTTTGTTTGTTTTTATTGACTTTAGAAAGAGGAAGGGAGAGAGAAAAAAAACATAAACGAGTTGCCTCTCTTATGTGCTCTGAGGGGGATCGAACCCACAACCTAGATACGTAACCTGACTGGGAATCAAACCTGCAGCCTTTTGGTGTATAGGACAGTGCTCCCGCCAATTGAGCCACCTGGCCAGGGTTTCCTCTTACTCTTAACAAAGATAGATTTGCTATGCTTACAAAATTGTGATTTTGCCCAGTAAAAAATACTATAGGCTTATGGGTATAAATAGCATCTTTTAAAAACAGAAATTCAATAAAAAAACAAGTTATAGTATCAAAAAATAGGAAGTTCCAATCACCCTTGTTTATCCAAAAAACTGACAGATTCAGAATTTGAGAGCTGTCTTGCCTTCTACTTTATGGAATGAAGGAGAGAATGACTTCAAAAGTGATGAGGCCATGTGACGTATCAATTCAGTGAGAATTCAGAAAAGGAGTTTGAAGAGTATAGGAAAAATAAAACCAACCCCCCCCCGAAAAACAAACAAACAAACAAAACCCTGATATTTATAAAGATGTGCAATAAATAAAATGGTGAAACAAAATGTGATTCATAATATAATAAAAATAAGCATTGCTTTTCTATGTTATAGGACAATTTTATAATTTCTGTTATGCATGGATAAGAACTTAAAGACAATAGATAAAAATGAAAACAGATGAAGATGTTGGGGGATTTATTTTTATTTTATGTGATTTGGGCCATAATTTTTTTAAATGTAGTATAAACATTATAGGAGAATATTATTTGAATATTGCCTAAGGTATTTTATTATAACAAATTAAGTATAACTAATATCTTAATGATGATCATTAAAAGTCTTTCTAATTGAAAATAGAATTGAGAACTTAAAATTATGATTAAGAATTCAAAAAGTACCCCCTTATGAGTTAAATTTAGCCCTGGCCAGGCAGCTCAGTTGGTTAGAGCATGGTCCCAATATGCCAAGGTTCAGGGTTTGATCTCCAGTCAGGGCACATCCAAAAGCAACCAACAAAGGCATAAATAAGTGGCATGACAAACAGATGTTTCTGTCTTTCTCCCTTTCTCTTCTCTCTCTCTCTCTTCCAAATCAATCAATAAAAAAAATTTCTTTAAGAGTTAAATTCAATCTATAATTTCGGCATCTTTTTAGGCTGTAAGTGCATTCACGAGTCTATTCATTCAAGAGAAAAAATGGACTGTCAAATGAAGTACATCTTAATTGCTTCAGAAATAAAAATAACTTTATAAAGTAAACATCTTTGGATCCCAACTATTAACACTGCAACATCTATTTTAAATGCCCTAAATTTCCTTGTCATTGGTTAAAGCCGATCTTGTCAGTAAATAGACGTTGAGAATAAATACATTGAGACTTAAGAAATACCAATCCACTGAAAAATGTGGGAAACATTTGAGAATAAATTATACATCAGCTAAGGAAAGTAGCTGTACCTGTCCCTCTCAAATCAAAATAAATCTTTCAGCCCTGAATTTCTCAGCCACAGACTCATGTTCTTTTCCAGAGTCTCCAGCGATCTCTCTCTCCTTGGACAGCCATTTGCCTGCCAAGGACGAATAAGAAGATTAGTGGAAGTATTTGCTTACTAAATAAATTAGAATGAATGTCGCCTATTGAATATTGTCAGCATGATATCATCATGATTGCAATAGATGGGATCCCTCTACAAAGATAGTGACCAACTCCACCTGGGGCCTCAGGGAGGACCTTATAGCTGAGATGGAAAATAACTTTCCTCTCAAATACCAATACCTGCAGATGATGACTGCTGAGGAGTCTGTTGAGAGGGATTGCGAGGTCACCTCCACAATTAATTAGCGATATCTGCACAGGCACAAGGTGGTTGTGTGTTTGTGTGTAGTAGATGGATATATAATTGTGGCTTAAGGGCACATTTATTCTACTTCTGCAACATCTCCTTCAAGCCATGCTTAATTACCTTTAGTTTCTCCAATGTGCCCTGTTCTCTCTAATCCCTGTGCCTTGGCTTGGGCTGCTTCCCCTACCTGATGCACCCTCCTGGGTCTGATTTCACTGCTGTGTGTCTCTGTGAGTTCCAAGTAAAGATGGAAGCATGAGTAGAGACAGGCAACTCTTCTCTTTCTGATTCAGTCAAAAATAATTAAGGAAATGTAAAAATAGAGAAGAAGCATACATCAGCCCTAGAAATGAACCATTGAAATACCAGAAATTTCAAGATATATCAGTCGGATACAGGGCAGACGGGCCCGAATTGAAGAACAGCACAGAGTCAGGCTATGCAATTCATCACACGAAGGCAGGAAGCTGATCTCTCAAAAAAGTAGGTGGGAAAAAAATCTCAGAAACAGCTCCTTGTTTTCAAGGGCAACAGCAGGCTGTGAGAGAGATGGGAGGGTTGGGGAAACCGTTCAGTCTGGCTTGCTCACAGTGTTGGGAGAGGGGGGCTGAGGGCGAGGGCAGCTTCACTGAACAAAGAACCAGCGGTGGAATGGATATGCACAAACCACCCGAAACACAACTAGACTTTGGGCCAAGCTATGTTGACGGGTCAGGAGCTAAAAAGAGCAGGCCCATACCAAATTGTGACGCTTGTTTATTTCTTCTCAAAGGAAACCTTAAAAATGTTTTTAAATTTTAAAATAATTTGTTAATTAAAAAAATAATAATGAAAGTTATATTAAAGTTAAGGAAAATCAGAAGTACAAAACTACTTCTAATTTCTTGTCCAACATCTACATGTACCCACCCAATAATCTTGCAAAAGATTACTTCTTATGATCTGGTCGATATTATTCTAAACATGTTTTATGTATCTATAAACCTATACTCATATATTTAATAAATGGGTTCATACCATTTTTCAATCTGATATTTTTCTCAAACCATGTTTTGAAAATTTTCTACTGACAACACATTTGGGTCCTTTAGTTTCTTAACTAATAAAATGAGGATAATAATGCCCATCTTACTTTGACAGGATTAAAATAAGATCATTTTCTTGAAAATGATAACTAAACCATAAAGTTCCTGCCAAAGTGTCAGATTCCCTAATTGAAATTAATGCTGACACTTTCCCAAAAGCTCTAAATCAATGTTAAAATGCAGACCAAATTCATTGGGTTTTTTTGCATAGAAGGCCAACCAGAGGCACAGTAAATGGTTTGCTCTGCCCGTAGGCTGCCTGAAAAGCTGGCAAACATGGAAACTCTGAGAACTTACAGACCCGACATGGAAGAGATTTGCAGAGGGTGTGACTTTTCTCTCAAGAGCTCTCCAAAGCCCCTTTTCTTTATATTTCCAACCTACCCCTTTTAAGAGTATTCACCTTTTCCATAGAAACTTTCCTGACCACCCAAGTCTTGAATTATTTTTCCTTTTCTTACATTCTTCTATACACCTGAACACTCAGTCTCCCAAAGCTTTGCAGGTAGTGTAATGAGTTTTGCATATATGTCAGCTTTAAATCAGGCAGATTCAGTCCAGATCTCTGTCATACCTGGGTCCCATTTGACCTATATGACCTTAGGCTAGTTACTTAACTTCTCTGGCCTCCAATTTCTTCACTTGAAATATGAGGATTGGATTTATCTTTGAAGATTATAAATTAAAGTATCTTGCACAGAGGCTGCCACAAAATAAGAATGCAATAAATGCAAACATTGTTATTATTGATATTATTTCTACTATTATACTTAAAGGCAGTAGGTAAGTCTTATTCTCACAAGATTAAGTATACAATACTTATTTTAAATAAATTTATCTAGATTTATATACCTTTTATAAACTTGGCTCAGTATTATTTTCTTCAGCTGATAACTTTTTATATAGGTCCATACTCAAAACACAATATTAAAGACATAAAACATGAAAAGTCACAAAAGGAAAGGCAAATACTTCTTTGGAGATAGAAAGTGGAAGGTGGAAAGTTGGAGTAGGAGGAAGCATGTGGAAGGAATACATGTGCTTCTCCAAAAATCCTGCCCCAGACCTGAGACATTATTAACCAGGTCAAAAAAAATCTTCTCAGCAGAATATAAAACATTGTGAGCTGAAACATATGAGTATGTCAGCCCAAGTCGAACCCTTTGGCATTTATATCACATTATGGGCAGTTCCCAGATACTGTACTTCCCTCTTAATCAACTGAGCAAGTGTCATTCAGAGCTTAGGTCTGAACAAAATGTCTGAGCTAACATTTGACTTAATGAAGTCAGAGAGTCTCAAAGCAGTTTGCATTGAGTGAAGCAAAACAACGCCTCCAGTCTCTAGAGTGCTCATATTCAGAGGAGAGGTACTGAAGCATACAGTAAAATTTGCAGAGATGATTCTCAAGGTTAGAATGATCTAAACAACCTTGAAGTCATCCATAGTTTCAGATAGCCCTACTCACATGTTTTGAGCCCAATCGTGGGAGAAACAAGTTGTCTGTTTTTAAATAATATCCCTTTTTTGTGACTGGTAACAAGCTGCTTCTGGGCACGGCTGCTAATTGGCAATTTTACAGACACGAGGGGCCAACAAGGTCTCCTGAGCAGTGATCAACAGACCTGGTGTCTCATGAGAAAGAAATCATTGGGAATTAATAGCAGAATGTGTCTATTTTATTATGTTTTTAAAGCAATGCATTTAAAAGAGTAAACCACATAAAGAGTCCATATTTTTGCTTGCAAAAAGCACAAACTATATCTTAACATCTTATACTTAATATGAAATAAGTTGCAATATAGATGGTTTGAAATGATTTTAACCCCTCTAAGTGATTTGATATGGAACTGCTCAAGGAACTTAAATTCATTAACCTTATTTAATTTTTTGTTTTTCTTAGACTCGGCTATATTGATATTTCAGATGTAAGAAGAACTAGATTTACAGCAGCTTTGATAGCAGGATTTCAGCACCACATTGAGTACTGGTACTGATAAAATATTTGCCTATTTATTAACCAATAATCAATTGCAAAAAATACAATTGATGCTTTCTGATTATACTCAGAAGCTTAATTCTTCCTATTAAGGAGTGAAACCCTTAGAAAAAGAATAGGGGCAGAGAAAGGAAAAACAGAATCCTTTGCCCTGTAAGGGTCACTAGGATATAGAGTTTGTCTTTCTTATCTCACAGTGTATCTGGGGTCAGTGGCTCAGCAGCATTGCTGCTAAGAATATTCCACAGCCTGGACATCATAACATCTAGAAAGTTTGTAGAATAGGAACAGTTTGAAGGTACATTTTACACAAAGCCTTTATTAATGCTAAAATGTGTAAAGGAAAATATACTCTAATCTGAGATCACTGTTTATATATTATACTTATCTATTTCCTTTGGGTTTATTTCTCTATAAGTGAGAAATTATAAAATCACATTTAACTTTTATATTTTAAAACTATATGCCACATTAATTTGCAGGGCTACAACTTTGTATATTTAAGATTTTATACAATAAACCTCTTTGTAAATTCAGCATACTGCTTTCTGCTGTCATTTTCTTCTTACCACCTAAATGTGGAATATAATATGTGTTTTAAGGTTAGAAAAGTCAGAGTTGAAACTGAGCTATTTTAAACATAACTAAATACTAATTAAATGTAGCCATAAATAATGTTGGAGCAGATTGCATTTGATAAAATATTTCAGCAGTCTCCATCTTGAAAAAACTTCAAGAGAATTCAGGGCTGTCTTAGAGTTCAGCAATTCATTTGCCTGGATGCATAGACTCGAATGAGAAGGATCCCTTTGAGCTCCTGACTCTGTACAAAGTCAGAATTAGAAGCAAACCATGAATTTCTCTCTTCTACTTGGAATCACAGAGCAGCCTATCACCGAGCAGACTCCGGCCTCCTCCTCATAATGGGGACATCTCTGTTAAAGCCAGAAGCTCTCTAAATGCCTGTTAATAAATCAACACCTGATGAGCAAGTGCTAAACACACAGGCATAGTGTTAGGTGCTGGAGGGCAGGAAGATGGACACAGTTCTCATCCTGAAAGCACAGGTAGTGAGAAAGGATCAATGAATACCTATTTTCAGGTTTGCTACATGAAGCCTAAAAAAAAAAAAAACTGGCCCTGGCCGGTGTGGCTCAGCGGTTAGAGCTTCAGCCTGCGGTCCAGAGACTCAGGTTTGGTTCCCACTAAGGGCAGGTACCTCGGTTGCAGTTTGTCCCTGGCCCTGGTTGGTCGTGCGGGTGGCAGCCACTCGATGTGTCCCTTTCACATCGATGTTTCTCTCTCTCTTCCTCTCTCTCCCTCCCACTCTATCTGAACAAAAAATGGAAAAACGTCCTCAGGTGAGGATAAAAAAAAAAAAAACTGTACAAAAGATACCAGAGACATACAACCACCAAATTTCTTTTTATACAAATATAGATTTTATACAAATGCACAGTCCTCTAATCTACCTAGAAGAAAGTTAAGTGGGACTGCAAAAATAAACATATAGACACACAGACCACGTGTGTGTGTGTGTGTGTGTGTGTGTGTGTACACAGAGGCATGTGAACAAAACCCAGAAAGAAGGCCAAATATTCAGAGTGGGGATCTGAATTTGATCAAATTAAAATAGTCTTTCTCTTTACATTGCTATATTTTGAAAATATTCAAAAATGAGTGGCTTTATTTACAATTTGAAAAATAGTTATTAGAATATAAAGTAAACTTAAATCTAGACTTTAATTTTTTCATGCTCATTTACCTTCAAGAAATGTAAAAGCACATTTCTAGTCTAGAAATCAAATGGAAAATGTAACTAGTGGAATAAATCCTTCATTTTGGACATCATGTCTAATCTACCTTATTAACATGATGAAAGAAGAACAGAAAGTAATGTTACAATTTGTATTCTAGTCTAAAATCTTTCTGGGCTTCCAGACACTGATGATGAGTGCTTTAAATGCACAAATGAAACAAAATTTAATGTAAAATCACAAGTGCTTCTATCACAAATAAAACCAGCTGTGTTTAGAATTTATGTCATGATATTTTCAAAAACCAACAAATTTAAATGCACCATAGAAGCTAATTACTTTCAAAACTTGTTTCCTGTGGCCAGTAACAGAGAAAAAAAGTGCAAATAAAGGCAGTGTTATTTACACTATTGTCTTATTCAACCAACCTTTTAAAATGTTTGTTAATTATCAATCACTATGTGGAATATTGGGAATTCAAAAAGTGACATGATTAATTAATAAGAAAAGACAGGAAATACGATTTTTAAAACATGCAAAACACTTGAAGAGACACTTTACAAAAGATTTCCAAATGGCCAATAAGGAAATGAATAGGTGTTCAACATCATTACTCATCAGAGAAATATAAATTAAAACTGCATTACATATCCATCCACATGACTACAATTAGACGGCTGGCCATACCAAGTCTTAGTGAGCGTGTGAAGCAACTGCAAGGCTCATTCATGGTAGGAGAGTAAAATGCTAACCTACTTTGGAAAACTATTAGGCAGTTTCTAATAAAGCAAAACCTATGACCCAGCAATTCCACCCCTAGGTACATACCCAAGAAGAAGGAGCGCATGTGTCCCCAAAAAGAAGAATGTTAGAATCAGCTTTATTCATAATAGATCAAACCTGGAACCAATTCAAATATGCATCAACAGGAAAATAATATATTCATATAATGAAATACTAAATAACAGTAAGAACAATCAACTGATAAAGTGACACAAATGAACCTCAAAAATACTCTGTTGAGCAGAAAGGGTACACACTGAATGATTCCATTTATATGAAGTTCAAGAACTGGCAAAACTAGTCTATACAATAGAAGTCAGGATGATGGTGGTTACCTAGAGCAGAAGCAGAGGCAGTTATTGACTACTGACTGAGAAAGAGCAAAGAGAACTTTCTGAGATGATCAAAATATTCTATGTCTTGATCTAGGTAGTGGCTGCATGAGTGTATGCATAAGTAGAAAGTAACTGAGCTGTACATTTGCAGGTGTGTATATCTTAGCACATGACAATTACACCTCAATTTAAAAAACATTAACACGATTAGGTCTCTACCTTCAAGAAGTTATAAGACGAGGGAACTTACAGTAATACAATGTGATAAAAACAGCAACATACTTAGTGAACAGAGTGTCCATGAAGCTTAGAGGAAGAATCAAATAATCCTTTCTGGGGAAAACTCAAGGGCACCATAAGCAAATATGTAACTGGTATTTGACTTTTAACCCAGGGAAGTCTCTCTCAGGGATATCACAATTTTCCTTTTTACTGGTATATTAGAATCATTTTAAAAAAATATAATTGAATATTCTTTCCAAACAGCCCACCATAGGGATTGCAGGTATCACTGCTTTGTATTTGAGTTGCTATATCCTGTCACGCAGTTCAGTCCACTCTAACATATCTGTTGGATCCTAGAGTCCCTCACGTTGGGATGCTGAAGCAAGCACAGAAATCAGTGAAAGAAAACCCCAACATTCAAAGAGTTTAAAATTTTTCTAAACATCTCTCCTATTCATCTTTTTTCCATGTCTACTGATACCGTCTAAGACCAGTTCTCTTTCCTGCAAAATCTGGACAAGTTACAATAGAATCCTGCCTAGTGTCCCTGCTCGCCAGCCCCAATTGTCCTATACACAACAGTTCTCATTAAGCTCCTTTGAAGTTCTGAGTCCTTCAGTGGCTCCCCAGGGCTAAGGCATCAAATGTGAGGTTTGTCATGGTTTATAAAGCCCTTCACAATCATTACTCCAGAAGTAACATCCACCAAGTGGTAGTGGTACCATGAAGACACATGAGAGAACAACTCTTAGCTTACATTTACTTCAAAATGTCTTCGTTTTGTTTTTAAGGAGAAAGTTGAGTTGATTTTTTTAAAAATGTGTTACATCAGTTCTAGGTATGATACTTGCTGGTGTCTGTCTATATAAAAATCTGCTCTAGTCTGAATGTGTTCATTCATTCACTCAAAAATCATTTATTGATCATTTTCTCTGTTCCATATGTGAGAAAATGCTGAAATTTAAAAGACTACTCTACTTTCAAAGAAGGAAAGACCAACATCTATGTTCCTATACATACTTTTTCTTTTCTTTTTTTGTTAACTTAATAAAATCCTTCTCCCCTACAGGGGCAAGCACAAAATTTCATGTCAGATTTTATAATCATCATGTCCTCAAATAAAAATCAAATCATTTTCAGGAGCTCTACATCATTATTTAAAAATAAGAATTTAACATCGTAAGCAAAAACAACTTCTTATGCAAATGCCAGTATCTTTGAAAATACTGTAATCTGATTTTTCTTTTGCTAGGACCATCACATAGAGTCTTTTATTAGCATTGAAAGTGGGTGATGTCTCCTAGAGAAGCAAAAATACAGTTACCAGGTCTGCTTTTCTGTTCATTTCTTTTTTAAATCATCTGGCTGATCATTTTTACACATTCACCATTCATTATTTTGCATCTTTTTTCTACTCTACATTCCAGGCACAGCCTTCTGGCAATATGATGTTTTCAAGCACGAATCTGATATGCATACGCCATCAGTTTTTCCGGTGATTCATAATCTATAATTTTAGAAAGATTCAGTTCTTTATCCCTTGTCTCACTTTAATAAAAGATCTTTGCTAGTATTTTCTAAAGTGCTTTTGGAAACAAAATCCTCTCAAAGATTTCCAGTCTATGAAAGTGACAAACTCATTTAAATAATCAGTTCAGAACAACATTGCTGTTTATGGTAAGAATGCTTCTCTGATGTTTAAAGTGGCTTAAAGAAATTCAGCCAGGGAATACAAAGTTAAGCACACTTGTCTCTTCTGGGAGTGCATGGGAGCCGCGGTGGAACTGGCAGTTCAGAAGGTGGGTGGTGCCTTGCTCCCAGCAGTGATGCTGAATGTGAGAAGCCTTTGCACTTTGCAGCCCGTGCTTACTAACCGGATTCTCCAACTTTCCTTTTCCCTCCTCGTTGTAGCCCACTTAAGGATCATTCTGAGGCTCCTTGATCGTCCCCAAAATTCCACTCCAAGTCAAATATACAATTGCATACTAAGAAGGACATTTTCTGGCACCAAGGCCAGAGCTTTGAAAGCATGGAAAACTCAAAAGCTAAACATGTACAAGTTGACTCATTTTGGCTGACACGTTGAATGTTCACTTAACCACTGTACTTGAGGAAAATGCACGCGGTGGTGTAAGAGGGTAAAGGGGATCTGTGGGAGACTCGGGCAGGCTATCCCCAGGCAATTTTTCAGGCAGTAGAGGTTGGATACAGGGGAGGGTTCCTTAACACACCTGGGGAAGTTCTGAATTTACTGGTGCTCTCCAAGAAGTCTCTGCCCCAAATATTCTGATTTGCCAGGAGGGCACCAAAGCCAGGGCCTCAGGTTAGAGAGGAGGCTGACCCAGGTAGCTTTGACATCAGAACTGCCCTCCTTCCACAGACTGTCCTCCTTCCAGACCAAAACTCCCATCTCAAGGAATGCAGGGCAGTGATGAGTCCTGTGGAGTCAGCTTCCAGGGTGGAAATGTAAGGCCCTGCTCTTGGGGATCCCACATCATCTCCATGGAGGGTTTCCTTGCTGCAGAACAGGTCTGCACAGCAGCAAGGACAGCAGCCTTTCCTGCTTCTTCCACAGGGTAAGGCATTAGAGTCACAGCAATCTTTTTCCGCTGTTCCTCCACATTTTGAAAACCACAGCCATCTTTTTGCTTCACCCACATTTGTCGAAAAACTTGAATGGGTGACCAGCATAGATGTAAATGACTCTGTCTCTAATTCTACATTCTTCATCAAATCCAACAATGACTCATTATGGGTTGAAATGTTTATTCAGAGCTGGTGAAAAATTACAGCTGGTTGGACAGCCGGGGGCTTTTTCATGATAATAAGAAATAAACATTGAATTCTGACCGGAAGAAGCCAGGGACCTTCTTGAAACAGGCACTGTCTGCGTCTGAGTTCTAGAGAATCTGATGCCCTAATTCAGGTTAAGGTGAACCAGAAATGTAACAGCTCAGGGCTGTGTGCAATTTTAGATTGAGTGCCCTCATTATAGGGTAAAAATAGAATTACCTACATAATATTATGTTGCTCTGAGGTAAAGTGGAGAATAAGTCTGGGTGACTTCAGCTTCTTCTGGAACCCTTCTGAGAACAAGATGTTTATGAAGTCCTAAATATACAGCATGATGAATGAAGATAGATGATATGTTAAATTGTGCACTGTGTTTAAAAAATAAACATGGCTTTGGGATTTTGCAAAAAAAAAAAGGAAGGAAAGAAAGAAAAGAAAAGACACAGACGTCTGGGAAATAAAGGGGTTTGAGTCCTAGAGGAGGAAAAGAGCTTAATCGCTTTCTCTAGGTCCTCTGACAGAACAAAGAAAGTAAACCAAGGCTGCTGCCAGTAGCTGCATCTTCCAGAGGTTTCATAGCTGCACGCTCATGTCTAGCTTACTGGTAACCTCTTCAAAGATGATAATTTTCCTCTTTACCTTCTACAGATGCAAAAACCATTCTTGAAAATTCCACTAAAAACACAATTGAAATCATCTTCTTTGAATTCTGGCCAACTCTTCCTGTTTTCTTTTTTAAAAAGAGATCTGACTTCTCTCCTAATTGACAATGGGGAAGGAACATTTCCAAGAGATAAAGGAAAAATTAGCTTGCTGTTCCACCTTCAGAAATGTTTCTAATAGTGTGGTGTCCAATTGCTTTGTCTCATTCTTTGATTTTTCAAGTAGGCCAGAACAAAATAGGCCAACCCCACCTCCCAAATCTTAAACTAATATAGCAGACAGTGTAAAGGGAGGCTGTTCTCCATATTTCAGACCCGTAATTGTTTGGAGGACACTATACAGCCTCCCAGGTCAGACTGATAGGGCATCTGTTTAAAAAGACATTCTATCCCCATCAGGTGGGGAAAAGCCCAGGAAATGTCCATAATGATGTCTGACCAATCAAAGGCTTCTTCAGTCCAAGTTGTTAGATATGGGAAAAGAGGAGGCACATTTGCTGGAGTCTTAGGTCTCTGAGATTTAACCAATAGGATTCATTAATTCTACCTCAAGTAGAAGTCAGTAGCTGAACCTTGAAGAATGGTAAGGGTCAACTATTGACTTAATTGTGTTTTAATTATAATTTTAAAAATCAGATACATAAGTGATACAAGTAGAGAAATACTTTGAAAACTTCAAATGCTGTTAACAAAGAATGGAATGGGAATAATGTACCAATATTGCTTTCAGGGCATGATCATAAATATAAGAGGTTTAAGTGCTGACAAAGGCTAGTCAGATGAAAAAAAATAAACAAACATAAATATCACAATCCTTTTCTTTCTTTTCGGGGATCCTTCTATGTATTTATTTTGTATGGAAAACATACCAGCATCACGGATATAGGTGACATGAGAGCCAAGATCATTTGATGAGTGAAATTTGGCAAAAGAGACTAGAGCCTACAACCCTTTCCTCAAAGCAAAACCGTTCACCACCCCTTCCTTGCTCCCTTACTGTTGTGGCAGAAATTCAATTGTCGGGAAGAGACAGACTGCACGCACTAGGAGAATTAGAAAATGACTATTTAATGCACACCAGTGCTGGCCCAGCGGAGTCACCTCCAAAGGCTGAGCACTATGCCCAGGGTTCCAGCCGCCTTTTATACATGATAAGCTTCTGGGTACTTGGGGGCCTTCTAGTTCCACTGTAGTTTAGGCGGTTGGTGGATGTAAGGGGATTATAAAAGCCAGGGGTGGAGGCCACTGCACTGCCTAAGGGAAGTGGGGGGGTTGTCTGCAAAAGGCTTGCCTTCTCATAGCTATTACCAGAACAACCAACTAACATGGCATAATAAACATAAGAAGATATTGTCCAAAGAAGAGAAAGCATTTGGTGCTTGTCTTTGGGAGTCTCATTTAGGGAGCTGAACTTTCTTCTCTAAGCCCTTGAAATGCCTGAAGTATGAAGGTCTAATTAATTAGCATCTGAAAGCCTCTATCAGCCTCCCTTCACCAAGGATACTGTGCAAAACCATGTGTTCACCTCACAGATTGATTCATCAAAGATGAGGCAAACAGCAAGACTGCACAGAGTTTCAAGATAGAATGTGATGCTAAGACAGGCTCTAGCAATACAAGATAGTCTTTGTCCCCGAAACCTGTGAAAATAAAGAAACCGAAGGCATGATCCTTAGTAGGGTGCCGAGGGATGTGGGATAAAAGAATGCAAGGCGCCCTGGCCGGTTTGGCTCAGCGGTTAGAACGTCGGCCTGCGGTCCTGAGAGACCCGGGTTCGGTTCCCGCTAAGGGCATGTACCTCGGTTGCAGTTTGTCCCCGGCCCTGGTCGGTTGTGTGGGTGGCAGCAACTCGATGTGTTCCTTTCACATCGATGTTTCTCTCTCTCTCTCTTCCTCTCTCTCCCTCCCACTCTACCTGAACAAAAAAAAATGGAAAAATGTCCTCTGGTGAGGATAAAAAAAAAAAAAAAAAGAATGCAAGGCAAACTATGAACCCAAATCTAAGCAAAACAACTGACCATTCCCACTCCTCTCTCACCTTCGAGCCTTCACACATGTTCCTTCTCTATACTAAACTTTCCTCCATGGTAAATTCTTCTCTTTCCTTTTATGTCCAGCCCAGAAACTACTTCTCCTATTAGATTCATTGTGGTATGGGGTTTTGCAAAAAAACTGTATTGCTGATGTAAAATTACAAGGGGTTCCCCTCCAGCTCTTTCTGTCCTACCATGAAAAAAGTTCAATCTTATGTTCAGCAGGGCCAGAATTAAGGCCACTGCCCAGAATTTCTGCTCCATATCAAAGTCCAGTCCAATCCAGCATCCAGCTAGCTTAGCTTGTGTTCCCAGCTGCAGTCCATTGCATGTGGGGTCTGCAGAGGCATCTGCTTAAGGTCACGTGACTATGGAGGCACGTGAACGAGCAAGTGCAGGTTACAGAGCAAGAGAGTGAACAAGGAAGCAAGAGGGAAATCTTTGTCTGGGATTTTAATTTTTCAAGATTTCACGTGTTCTGGTGGGGGAATCCACCCTCTAGCCAATCCACTGTTCCCTAGACTAGACTGACAGGCAAGCACCTTCCCTAAGGCACCCTGACTTGACTGTGCATGTGCTCATTACCTGGTTTGTTTATAACTTCCCCCCAGTGATCTGCAGGGAGTGGGCCGGCAGCTTCCTGGGGAGTGTGAAGCTGCAGCTTCCTGGTGAAGCTGCACAGGAGACCATGCTTATCGTGTCTGGCCTCCCTTTGCTTTCTTCCTATTATTAATATTATCTAGCTAGTTATGACAATAACAATATTTGTTTCTAGCCTCAAAGAGTCTTGCTTGCTTGGCACTGAGTCTTACAAGTAGACCACAGATGTGATGATGGTGAGTAGCCCACCAGCACTGTGGGCAGACCTAGGCTTTGGAGAAAAAATGTCCCTGGGATAGCCCCTCCCTCACAGACTTGTAACATGACAGGTCAAACAAACACTTAGCACTTATGTTTCCAGCTTTCTCACTTGTGAATTGGAGATAATAAAAGAAGTTACCATATAAGTGAGGATATATGCGAGGATAAAATAAAATTAGGAATGTAAAGTACTTGCCACTATACTTGGTAAATAATAAACACTATAAGTTTATACCACGACAAAAAACATCATTATTATCACCATTATTATAAACTCAGTGGTTCACATCATTACAGTACTGTACAAAGAAATAAAGTTTTACTTTGGGGTTTCCCACAGATTATTTATTTCATAAAAACTTACCATTGTTGGAGTTAGCTTGAAATCTCCCAAATCAAGCTAACAAAAGTGGAAACTGCTCTAATGACAATCATTTTAAAAAGAGTGAAGTTTTATTAGTAAAGTCACAGGATAAGCAAACGTGTAAACTTATACACGTCTTTTTAAATGGAAGTCCAGTTGGGGAAAGAATAGGTGATCACGCATTTATAATTAGTATAATCTGCTCAAATACATGGCAATAAATATTTGAAGTAATTTGGGGGTTTAAAAGCAACTTATTCTCCAGAACAAGTTAAATGTGTTCCCAGAACTTGCCTCTAAACAATACTCTGCTTAGCAAACTATTATTTACTTTTTTCTTATAGATTACTTTTATTTAAACGGTCTTCTATCTAGTACTATCAAGTAATAAAGTCCCAAATGATGAAATTTGACTATTTTGCACTGTGTATCAAGTTAAATAATTAAGAATTAATCTTCTCTCCAATATTTTATGTCTCATACTATCTCTCATCAATCAAGTTTGAGACTGCTCTTAAATTAATACTTTTATAAAATTATCTTTCCTTTATATTGGTTAAAGTCTCAGTAAAATTATTTTATACTCATAAACTATACTTCAAATTCTGAAAAAAATTCAGCCCGACTGGTGTGGCTCAGTGGTTGAGCATCGACCTTTATTCCAGGAGGACACTGGTTCAATTCCAGGTCATGGCACATGCCAAGGTTGTGGGCCAAATCCCCAGTGAGGGGTATGCAGGAGGCGGCCAATCAGTGTTTTCTAGCATCAATGTTTCTATGTCTCTCTCCCTCTCCCTTCCTCTCTCTCCAAAAATCAATAAAGAAAAAAAATTTTTTAATAAATAAATAAATTCTGAAAACAATTCAAAATTAATAATAAAAGTTTATAAATATGGCAGTACAGCTGAAGTCAACAGGATTTATATTTACAAAGCCATAACAAAAATTTAAAAAGAATTTTCATTAGACCCAGAAACCATTTTTTTTTTTATCCTCGCCCGAGGACATTTTTCCATTCTTTACTCAGATAGAGCGAGAAGGAGAGAGAGGAAGAGAGAGAAACAGCGATCCCACAGGGCCGGGGACAAACTGCAGCCAAGGTACATGCCCTTAGCGGGAACCGAACCCGGGTCTCTGTGGACCGCAGGCTGACGCTCTAACTGCTGAGCCAAACCGGCCAGGGGCCAGAAACCATTTTTTAAATCATTATCACAGATACGTTAGAAAAAGGTATAAAAATCGTACATTGCTATGATGTGGTTTTGGGTTTTATTATGAAGATCATACATTTATTTCTTGTTATTTTTATATACTCTCACTGCTAAATAAATAGTGGGGGTACTTTCTTGGTGGAGAAATGAAATTGAGAATGTTTAAGTAACTTCCCAACAGGTGGAGGAAGCTGATATTTAAATGCAGGTATGCCTTGCTTATATGCTCTGTATCTTCCAATTCACTTAGGAAAGTTATCATAGTTATTACATATGGGTTGCAAATATTTTCAGAGCACGAGAATACAACTAGAAACCTTAAACCTAAAACTAGACCTACTATTAATTTTATTTTTGGTGACAAAATAGAGACTAAAATTTTGCAGCGTTTCCTGGTCATCTTTAGCAAATTAAGTGGTATTATAAGGTAGATGTAACATTGCACAATGAATCAGAAATCAGGACCTGGAGTTCTAGACTGTACTTCTAATTATTTGACTACAGTTACCATAACTGAACCTGCAAAATGGAGTTTGACCTGATCCTGACTAAGATACCGTTCAATGCTACAGAATGCTTTAATGGGAAAAGGTCACAATTATTATTAATAGAAATGTTCAGGTCTAAGCTGCAGCAAACGCCCACTTGAACTTTATGCAATGCAAAGAGCACCAAGATCAACTTATGTCCTTAAAAATAATTATACATAGCTAAAATATGACATAGGTTGGTATTATGGATTGAACTGTGTTCCTTCAAAATTTGTAAGTTCTAACCCCCAGTACCTCAGAATGTGACAGCATTTGGAGATAGAGCCTTTAAAGAGGTGATTAGGTTAAATGAGATCATTAGGGTGGGCCCTAATCCAATATAACTTGTGTCCTTATATGAAGAGATGATTAGGACACAGATAGGCACAGAGGAAAACCTTGTGAAGACACAGAGAGAAGACAGGCATCTTCAAGCCAAGGAGAAAAGCCTCAGAAGAAATAGCCCTGTCGACACCTTGATCTCAGACTTCTAGAACCCAGAACTGTGAGAAAATAAATTTCTGTGTTTAAGCCACCAAGTCTGTATTATTTTGTTATGGCAACCTTAGCAAACTAATATAGCAGCTATATAATAAAAAAATTCTATTTATAAATATAAATATTAGGTGTAAAAGGGACATTTAGTAGCTAATAAAATACGAAGATCTGCGACTTGGCCGGAGATCACAGCTTCTCCATAAGCATTAAAGAGAGCTCCCTCGGGACAGCACACTGCACACAAGCCCCCTAGTGAGTGTGACAGTGAGAGTCTCAGCCTGTGCTGCACCGCACAGCAGTGCTCTGCAGAGAAAATAGAAGTGGATACAGTGTCTACCAACATGAGCAAATCAAAGCCACACAAAGGCAAGAACTTTCAACAGCCTCTGAGGAAATGTGGAAGTGTGGTCACAGGGAGTGGAAACACCAACCACACAAAGGAAGTGGACTCTTCTGGAACCTTAATTCTTTGATAAACTAATTTTATATGATTTCCCCGTAAAAATGGCAGCTTCCTTCTCCTTAGGACAGCAGCATTAATTAAGGCAAATAAAGCCTTCTCAGGAGGGCTCTCATTTTTCCCTCCTTTGAATTCCCATTGCATTGTTCATATTTCTATGGCACTAAAATTCCACCCTGCAATGGGGTAATTGGTACATTTCTCTTATCCCAACAGGAAGTAAGAATTATGTTTATTCTTTATCATAACTCTTACCTCTGGACCTAGCTCAGACACTTGCACTCAATAAATACTCAGCAAAATTCATTAAACAGAATTAAACTAAATTGCCATTCAATAAACCACAGCTTTCTCTCTCTCTCTCTTCATTTTAGGTCATAGGTAAATACGTACCTCAGTTAGGAAGGCTAGAGTTCACATTGAGAAAGTCATAAGAGATAAGTTTGGACAGATTAAGTAGGCATGGAACTTGGATATTATTGTAGGGGTGATGAGATTAATTTAAATAGGGGGCAACAGTTTCATGTTGGCATTTTTCTTTTTTTTAGAAAAATTAGTCTGGGTGAGAGTTGAAAAATGATTTATAGAGAGTCATGACTGAGGCCAGAAGCGGAGGGTGGGGTGAATTAGAGAGCAGGGAGTAGTGTCTGAGTTTTGTGGTCTATGTAATGGGGTGACTGCTGGAATCATTGTCAAACCAACCACCCAAAGTACAAGGGAAGGTATGAAGGTGAAGATGGCAACTTGGATTTTTTTACTTTTTTTATTATTAAAAATTTTGTTTTTTAATTACAGTTTACATTCAATATTATTTTGTATTAGTTTCAGGTGTACAACATAGTTTTTAGACATATACTTTACCATGTTTTCCCTGATATTTCCAGTACATATCTGGCATCATACATAGTTATTACAATATTATTGACTATATTCTGTATGCTGTACTTCAACTTTACATCTCAGTGACTATTTTGTAACTACCAATTTATACTTCTTAATCCCTTTACCTTTTTCACCCAGCTCTCCCCCAACCCCTGGCAACCATGTTTGTTATCTGTGCCTATGAGTCTGTTTCTGTTTCTGTTTTGTTTGTTCATTTATACCTTATTTCGATTCCACATACACATGAAATCATAGGGTATTTGTCTTTCTCTGACAGACTTATTTCAACTAACATAATGCTCTCTAGGTCCATCCATGATGGGTAAATTGGATTTTTTTAAAATATATTTTATTGTGGTATTAGGCATAATATACTAAAGCATATAAAGCATATTATTTTGAAGTAAATATCTTGATGTATTTGCACCTATGTGTATGCTAATACAATGTCCACCCAGATCAAGGCAGAACACTTCTAGTACTTCTTACGCCCCTTCCTAATCAATAACATATTACTTATAAGCAAAAAAAAAAAAATGCAGTTTTACAGAGAAAATATGGCAGATGCCACTTTAACCAAGCCATCAAATTAACATCATCAAAATGAGACAAACTGACATCATGCATTTCCTGATATGATGCACTGCAAAGGGAGAAGACGGAAACACATTGACACTTTTCCCATAGGGAGGTGTGGCCTATGTCCCCAACCCTTGAATCAAGGTACGCTCTGTGACTGCTCTGACAAATGGAATAAAGAAGTGATGCTCTGACAATTTCTGACAATTCTACTTTATTTGTCCTGCAACATCTGCTTTTGGAACACAGCCAGACACCACGCTTCAAGAAACCCATGTCACATGAGAAACTTGCGTACAGATGCACTGGTCCAGTCTTTTTTTTTTATTTTATTTTTTTATCCTCACCTGAGGACAGTTTTGCATTTATCTTCAGATAGAGCAAGATAGAGCGGGAAGGGGAGAGGGAGGAAGAGAGAGAGAAACATCGATGTGAGAGAGACACATTGATTGGCTGCCACCCACAAACCCCATGAGGTTGGGGACAAACTGCAACTGAGGATTCTGCCCTTAGTGGGAACTGAACCTGGGATTCTGGTCCACGGGCCGTTGCTCTAACTGCTGAGCCAAATCTGCCAGGTCTGTTCTAGCCTTAGCTGAACTCTCAGTGGACAACCAGCATCAGCTGCCTGCCACATGTGTGGGCCTTCTTGGATGTACAACCCAGTTTAGCCTTCAGATGACACCAATACCAGTCACAACTACATGAGAGAACCCAAAGGAAAACCACCCAGTTGGGCTCCAACAATCTGAAAAATCATGAGAGATAATAATAAATTGTTGTTTTAAGGTGCCAGGTTTGAGATGGGTTGTTATGGAGCAAAATATAACTGAAATGGCAGCTAACACTGTACAACTGTAAGCTCCATGAGACTTTATCTTCCTTGCTGTATCTCCAGCTTCTGGAACAGTGCCTGGAACACAGTAAATAGATCAGTGAAAAATTGTGGTGAATGAATGAGTAAATAAGTACTTAGCAATATTATCAATTTGAGGACATGACTTGAAAAGCCACTTCTTTTAAAAACTATTAAGCAAAGTTTAATTGTTTGCATTCTTTTTGCTTAATAAATTACTTGGGTAAGCATAGAAAGTTTTACAAAATCATGCTATTAATCTTACTATCTACATTTGGAAGTGGGTCACACGTTCGACCTACCTAAAAGTGGGTCTCTTAAAAAATAGAATGTGGCAACCTAAATATTTAAAGGTCTTGTTAAAGATGTCATTCTGAAGCTTCAGAATCTCTTAATTCTGGACCTTTTGAAATCTTTATCTTACCTTTTGTTATTCCTCCAGAAGCACCAGGGCCAGCAACAAAAGGAAAAAGAATAAGCTAAGAGGAGGAAAAATGCTCATTCTCTTTGGTGATGTTGTGGTATTTCTGGGGTGTTTGTAAAGTAAAAAATTATTTCTTTTCTTCCTCCCTCCCTCCCACTCTTTCTCTGTCTCTATCTATCTCTGCCTCTCTCTCATTCTCTCTCACTGTTTCCTTCTACAAGACAAATTTTAAGTGGTTTTTCCAAGCTTCTTATCTGAACCAATAACATTAGTTGTGGACCAGAAGAAGCAGGAAGACTGATATAGAAATTATTGAATAATGAAAGGATAATGGCCCAAGGAGCAACAGATGGAGTTAATAAGGAACTGCACACTCTATGCAAAGGTTTCCCTACACTAATAGTAATCTAAATAATAAATAGGAGCCAATTTTTATTGTTTTGTATTGTGGTAATTAAAAAGCAGTATCTGTTTATATACTCACCAACTCATATAAACGTGTAAAATCATAATGCCATATATATTTTTTAAAGTAAACTAAAAATGAACTTTCAATGTTATACAGAAACAAACTTGTGTAATAAGCATCACTGAAAAATGAAAGAAAATTACAAATAACTCTAAAATAAAGGTAATAACTTCCATTATATAGTTGCTACATTATGGGATGATTTATATTATGTGTACCTTGAAAGCAAGAAGACATTTTTTAAAAATCTGGCTATGGTATTTCCCATACATAAGTGCTACAAAGCACACTAAAATAGCAAAATTGCTCAAAATCACTCTCTTTAAATGAAATTGTTGCTACCAAATATATATGCATTACATTTAATCAATAATTTTCCTTCTGAAATAAAAAAAGGCTTAGCCTTTATTTCAGAAATGAATAGTTTATATTTTTCCTCAGTGGCCCCCTGTATTTCCCGATGTGAATGTCACTAATCAGCCCCACACATAAATCCTTTTATTATTTTACTTGCTTTGGAACCACAAACAGAGTTCAATGTCAGTGAGCTGGCAATGTTGTGGCTTTCCTCTTTCAAAATTAGACAACCTTCCCAAGGGTTATAGTCTCTCATGTAACCAAGAAATTTTCCTGCTCATCAAGACTGTACACTGTTACCTACTTCCTTTCATCTCAGGGATTACTTCTTAACTCCCAAGTACTACTTAACCTATTTTGACTAAATTCTTGTCCCCAAATTATTCATCTTTATAATGACCAACTTGTTGCTTTTTTCCTCATGGGAAACAATTTGGGTGTTACCTTAACAACATCATTATACTAAAAATTAAAGAACTTCGTCTCTGCTCAGGATCCTGTTCTTCTAACTGGTGAGTCTCTCTCCTACAATTCTAATATGTGCTCCTAAGATATAGTTCTTTTTGTTAGAGCAGTGACAATGGCAAACAAAGAAAGGCCATGGAATTAGTGACCCAAAAGCTCTGAATGTAAAGCTTTGGTTTTTATACAGGGATTTAGATCTAAGTGCTTCTGATATTTCATCATTTCTCCTAACAATGCAATCCTGTTATTCCTAAAGCAGAAGAAATGGAGTATCAAAATAAACAAAGGGCCAGACAGTCTTTCTCTCAAACTACTTAATGGATTGGTCTTTGTCAAACAAGTAAGGGCAGCTATTAAGCAATAAGTGATATCTACTTCAGAGGCATCAAACCATTTTAATCCTCCCTACATGCTCACTTCTTTTATATTTTCAACTTATAAACAAGCAGCTGTCTTTAAACATAGTCCCAATTCAGGATGCTTTGAGCCACTTCAGTTCAAACCCTCAGGTATGGGTACAGAAACTTTCTCATCATATCACCCATTGTCCAGGGCCCCACCCTCCTTTTTTTTTTTTTGGTGTTTAAGAGCATGAAAAAATATGAAGGGGATGTCGGTGCACAAGTGTTAGTTGGGGCCAAGCAAAGCCCTCTGGGACAAACAGGAATCATTTCTGAGTGTTCATTGTTGAAGTTGAGGTAAGAGAGCTGCACCCAAATGGCCTTCATCTTTTGAGGTTAGAATGACCATACATACTGCCTAGTTTGTCCAAGGCATTTCAGTTTATGCCTATTGTCCCAATATTATTGGTACCATTATCATTTTCAAGTGTCCTAGTTTGGGCAACATATTACATGGTAGCCCTCTTTACGGTAGAACTTTGCCAAATCCATCCACTTGGGCATCCTTTATCAGCTCTCTGGATCCATGTTCTCCTGCCTACCTTGAGATTAACCTCCCTTCCTACTTTCCTGACTCTGATACCCCCAAACCTTTTTATCTCCAGAAATTATTTTCTTCTCTTCAGGTTGCAGAAAGCTTCTCTCCCTCAGAGCCACCCTTCTATCTCTTGCTCTTTCCTTCTTCTGCAGTAAACTCAGACTCAGACAATACTGATAAGCAACCTGCACGGATGGTCGGCACACAATGAGCAGTCTGGTGCCATAGTAGTGAAATATTTTAAAACCATCCCTGACTCAGAGCCCATCAACAGAGGAGTCTCTGACTTACTAAACTAGTCTATCATAGCAGATGGGGCACAAATATGTTTTTCCAGAGCTCCACAGGTGATTCTCACAGAGGTCACTGGCAGTCCTGGCTTCATACATACCAAGCACCTCACATGCCATCTCACTTAATCGTTATAATCCTGGAGAGGCAAAATAGTGTAGTAGTTAGGAGCACAAGGTTTTAAAAATAACCTACTAGGGCAAATTTTCAACCTGTGTGCTGCAAGAATGTTTAAAATATGCAGTACCTGACTATTTGGTCAGGGGCACTGACCTCTTTTCTCTTAGATTGTCAAATAAAAATGTGACAACAGCCAAGACAATAGCCATCTGGTGTGAATGCCCTGACTTGAACTGTAAATTTATAGGTCATATAATAGAGTTGCATCTTATTGGTCACATCACATGAGGTTGCATCTGATCAATTAATCCTTATATACAAATACAGGCACCTGATTTTTTAAAAAATGTTTTTATTGATTTTTTTTTTTTGGAGAGGAGAAATAGAAACATCCATTGGCTGCCTCCTGCATGCCCCCTACTGGGGATCAAGCCCACAACCCAAGCATGTGCCCTGACCAGGAATCAAAATGGGACCTCTCAGTACATGGGATGATGCTCAATCTGAGCCACATCAGCTGGGTTAGGCACCAGATTTTTTAAAAAGTTACTTTGGCCCTGGCCAGTTTGGCTCAGTGGTAGAGCGATTGCCCATGGACCAGAGAGTCCTGGGTTCGGTTCCCACTAAGGGCACATACCTGAGTTGCAATTTGTCCCTGGCCCTGGTTGGGGTTGTGTGGGTGGCAACCACTCGATGTGTCTCTCTCATGTCAATGTTTCTTTCTCTCTTCCTATCTGAAGATAAATGCAAAAATGTCCTAAAACACACACACACACACACACACACACATTACTTTGGAGCAAAAAGGGTAGGTAATTACCATTATTATTTTTCATAAAGCAATCAAAATTATGCCTACTTGTCAGATTAGGAAAAATGTATTTTTTGGTGTGCTGCAGAATTTTAATAACTAGTTTATGTGTGCCATGCGATGAAAAGGGTTAAAAATGTCTGTACTAGGGTTTAAATTCAGGTTCCAACACTTACTAGGATATCTCTGAAATATTACCTTAAATCCCTGTATCAATTTTCCCTGCAAAATGTGGTTAACAGCACTTATCCTCAGACCTGTGGTAAATATTAAGCAAGCTAATACATGTAAAGTACCTAGTAATTGCTTTTCAGATGTTAGCAACTAGTGCCTGTTTTACAGTTAAGGACATTTCCAAGATCAGATGGCTAGTGGTGATGCTATCGACAGGCAGGTTTTGAGTCTAACTCAAGGCTTTCTGTGACACCACTACCCAAGTGCTCTCCTATATATAATAAAAAACAGTAACAGGCCAATGAATGATATGAAAAGTACTTTATTTTATCACGTGATACCGTATTAACAGCCATATTTACAGCTGCCTAACCACAGTATAGATTTAAATAGGGAAAATGGCTCAGAAATAGCAGTATTAGTGATTCAAGTATTGATCTTTATTTGATAAAGATAGCAGTTTTGATGATTTATCAGTTTTAAAATGCAATTTCATACTTTGTTCCTATGGTTTTAAAAAGAATTGTTTTGAACTAAATACATACAAACTAGATATATTCATATAACGAAACTACATTTGAAAACAAGCTTAAAAATTTCCCATCTCAATTTTTCTCTTCTAAGTATTAAAAATGCCTAATTCCATCACCGCATTGAATGCCTCGGCATCTTTTATTTGATTTCCAAGGGACTTCCTGTAAAGTAACAAATGTCAATCTTCCATCATAAAAACAGTGATAACCTGGAATTTTTTTTACCACATTCCCCAATATTCTTTCAATTCACACATTCTGCTCTTTTGAGATATGTTTCTATGTTAACACAGCAGAAAAAACACAACACTAGGATTTTGAAAACCTAAATTCTAAGTTGTCACAAACTACAGAATAATCTTAAATAGGTCATGAACCTTCCTCAGGCCTATGTTCTCAAATGCAAAAAAAAAAAAAAAAAAAGAGACATATTTGTTGTCCTTTATTTTATCTTCACAGTAGCACTTCAAGTTAAGTAAGGCAGCATTATAATCACTTACAGAGGAATTTCAATCTCAAAGAGGTTACACAGTCCATCTAAGATCTCACAGGTAGTGACATGGCAGAGTTAAACTTACAGAATTTTGCTCATGACCCTAATACTGGTATATATTCTGCTGATAAATTTGTTAAATGAAGCAACAATTTCCCGGATCCCTTCCAATGATCACATCTGATGCTTCTACTTGCTATTTTTTTTTCTCTTCTTTCAACCGACAAATAAATTAGAAAATATATATATATTCGGTCACCAAATTTCATTTATCCTGGTTCTTTGATTTAACCACTCTTTAAAGTTTTCTTGTATTTCTACATTAAATCCAGAGAAAAGTTATTTTTTCAGATAGTTTCCACCACTGTCTGTCTCTCTGAAAGCTACTGGACTTACCTGTCTGTCAAAGTAGAGATTTGCTAAAATTTTATAAACATTAATTCTTTTCTTAAGTTATTTCAAAACAAACAAACAATTAATGGCCTTACTAATTAGTCCCTGGAGTAGCAGTTAAAATGTATTTTCTAATGATTGTGTATCCAGTGTCCTGTCTGGCTTTAGTCGGGAAATACTCTTATTCTACCTGACGAGCCTCCCTTTCCCTAACGAGAAAATGCCAGTCATAAGAGTCAGGAAACTCTTACTTTCACTATTCCATAGGAAGAATAGACTACCTGAATTGGAAGGTGAAACTTTAAATGTTATATGAGGGACTCAGGACATTTCCTAAGAGGCCATATGACTAATTTAAAAGTTGATGATATGTGCTTAAAATAATACATTATTTTATTTGTAATAAATGTATGCATGTGCTATTTAGTCATGCTGATATCATATATAAATACATGCCTAAACTAAATTAAAGTTGGAAAAAAAAACATTTATTTTATCAGCAGTCCTGAAAATTCAGCAGAGCTCAATAAATAGGATGCTCTCACAAGGAGGGAGCTTTAAACTTTCGGCAATTTATATAATTTAATATGCTAACATAGAGATAATAAACAGGGCTCGGGAACTGGGAGTACACATGGGAAAAGCAACTCCAAGAGTTCCTTTATTTCGATTGTATTGCTTTCTTGTCATCCAGAGGGAAGATTTTGACTTCGAAAGTTTCAAAATATCTGAGAAGAGAATTTACATCTTTCTGTTCTAGATAGTATTCTTCTGCTATTTTCTGAGCAGTCCATGTATCTGGATTAAGTTTATGATTATTGAGAAGTGTCAGTGCCTCTACAATGGAAATTTTGCCTATGGGAATGTTCTCAATATTTATGTTAAAGTGATGGCCTTTTGGCAACCTGGATTCCTTTGGCTCTTGAGGTGTTCCAGTATCTTTGACCTAGTAACAAAAGACAAAAAAACAAATAAAAAGGCTTTCAAGATGAAAGAAAAGATTTGAGATGCTTCTCTACAGTCATGCTTCTCAAATCTCCACTATTCTTTTTCAAATAAATACTGCACATGCTTCTCGAAACTACATTTCCTCATTATAATGAGCCACAGTTCAATGGCATTTTGACCACATCATCATTTGGTAACTATAGCTCAATCATCATAAAGAAATTCAGGTAATTCTACAAAATAATAGTCAAAGGTATACCATCTACTCACATTATTTAATTTACATTATTAAGAAAACAATAAACTGATTCGATCAAGACTGCTTCAGAAGGGCAGGACTCTGATGTTGCCCTAAATTTACTTGTCAATCTTCATTCTGCTTCCTAGTTTTTTATTTCATATTCAGTGCCTCCAAATACTGTGAATGAATTTAAATGTTGCTAGAGATTTTGCCTTGAGAAATAAGCTCCTACTACTTCAATAAATATAAAATAAAACATTTTATGCACACCTATCTTTCCATTTGTCTGTACCATCCAAACTTAATCCTTGAATTTGTGCTCTGTGTTTCACTGCTGTTACCTAGTTATGCCAATCATTTATTCCCTTTTTCTTTTCCTTCACCTGCTGCTGTCAGGTCAAAAATATAAAAATGCTGTCGTAACCTTTTAAAAACACTCACAAACCCCAAAACCACACGTCCTTTATGACCAGTTTCCTTCTTTTTAATTAAGCTTTAAAAGATAATGGTTTAGCTCTGGCCATTTTGGCTCAGCGGTTAGAGCGTTGGCCCATGGATGAGAGAGTCCCAGGTTCAGTTCCTGCTAAGGGCACGTACCTAGGTTGCAGTTTGTCTCCGGCCCTGGTTGGGGTCATGTGGGTGGCAACCACTTGATGTGTCTCTCTCATGTCGATGTTTCTCTTTCTTCCTCTCTCCCTACTTCACACTCTATCTGAAGATAAATGCAAAAATGTCCTCCGGTGAGGATAAAAAAAATAATAATAATGGTTTATGTTGATATCTAATCTAGAAGACTTTTCCGGCTTTCTTTGAACTCAGTGCAGCATCTGACGCGTGGTTTCAATGCCATCATTCTCCTAGTTTCCCACCTATCTATCTAGTGCTTCCTTCTTTGTTTTCTGTGGACTCCCTCCCTTCAGCTGCTCCTTAAATGTTAGTGTCCCCAAGTTCTGGCGTAGGCCCTCTTTTCAGCCTATACTATTACTCTTCCTAAGTAATCCCACATGTCACATGCAGTTTCATGACTATCTACATGTCTACTTTCAAATGTGATCTCAAACCTAGACCTTTCTCCTTACTTCCAGACACAAATTTCCAAATGCATAATGGGCATCTCTACTTAGATCATCTATAAGCGCCTCAAAATCAACATATCTAAAATCGAACTTATCCCTTCCCTCTAAAAACCCAAGTATATCCCCAATGATTAACACCATCTACCTCCATATCTCATTCCAAAACTTAAAGCTCCTCTTAAGTCATGTTACACCAGACTCCTCCGTCTCTCTCACTCAAAATTTCCAATCAGTGATCAAATCCTGTTGATAACGTCCCCTAAGTCTCTCTCAAAGCCATTCACTTCTCTCCCATTATTAAATCACCTTAGTCAAGCCAATGTCTCTTGAAGGAACTACTGTAAAAGCCTCTTAACTGGTCTCCTCTAACTGGGTAAAATGCATTATGTTCTCTCCCAGTCCATTCTCAAAACTATGCCTATTAAGCCCTGGCTGGTGTAACTCGATTGGAGCATCGCCCTGTACACCTAAAAGTGGTCGGTTTGATTACTGGCCAGGGAACGTACCCCGATTGTGGGTTTGATCCCTGTTAAGGGGTGTGCAAGAGGCAGCCTATTGATGTTCCCCTCTCTCTAAAAATCAATACAAATAAAATTTTAAAAATAATTATTTGATATGATAGGCATAGTATCCTTGATGTCTAGAGACATCACAAATGAACTGCCAAAATGTAAAAAAGGGGCAAAGAACATAAATAGGTACCTCAACCTTTTTTATCATCACTCCCCCATGAACACTTTTAGACTTTCCTAATAATCGCTTTAAAATGTAATAACACTATATGTCTCTTTATGTATTGCATCTAAATATCTGTGCTTTATACATAAAAAGCACTTTATATTTTTGTTTCCCAAGAGCCAATTTTCAAATGCATGATTTAGTGTAACATGAGAGAAACAACACTTGGAATTATTATTCAACACCTGCCTAAAAATAACAAAGGACATGAACATCAACTTCTATTATCTTTTTTTTATGTGAGCATCTGGTCATAAATGAACCCAGCAACTGCTATTACATGTAATACTTTACAAACTTTATTTTATATATGAGTTTTAACTTCTCTTCTCTATTGAAAATTATACTAAAAACTATATCTGTGCCAGTCTACTGCCTAGCCACAGAGACAGACAAGAGAATTGTAGAATGAAAAAAAAAATCTGCAAGTTGTCACTGGCACTTGCCTCTCCTTTAATCAAACTCTTTCCCCTTCCTTAGAACCTTCCTGCCTCCACAAGCTCTTGTGTTTAACTTCCACTGATCCTTGAGGTCTGAACTTAAAAGTCACTTCCTCAGAAACCATCACTGATCCTCCAATCTCAAACAGGTCCTCCTGATACACTCACAGTGCCTGTATTTCTCCTTCACAGACAGATCAGTAACTACATACTACGGTTGCACATATGTTTAATACCTGTGTCCCTCACAATACTATAAGCACTGTGAGAACAAGGACTAGATCTATTTTGTTCATCACTATATACAGAGTACTTATGCCTGGTATTTACATATGGATTTACATATAGGTTCCCATTCTCAATGTATTCTTTAACGTATCCTATCTGAACATATCTTTAAAAAACAAACAAACAAAATACCACCAATACAACACTAAAGGAATCCCTGAGATTAGAATATATCTCAATACACTGAAGAGGAAGAAGATAGTATTAAAGCTCTCCTTTGGTCATTCAAATGACAACCACTAGAAGTACCTTACCAAATCTTACAAATTCTGAAATAATATAAAATAATTCACACAGTTGCATTCAATTAATACTTTCACAAGTCTTCTAGAATTTCAGTAAATATCCACTGAACCAAGGCCTGGGTGTCTTGCTTAGACTTTGCCAGTGCACTTATTCTGGTCACAACTACATTGACATGTTCCACCTGCAGAGCATCTTACTCTCTTTTACTAGTTGGCCACACTTTTCCGATAATTTTTCTGGAGTCAAAAAAGGTTAAATTATTTACTTAATTAAAACACATTACCTGCACAGAAGACACAGGATCTTTGGAATCAACATACACATTTCTCAGTAATGACAGCAGTTTGTCATCTTTTCTAAAAATGTCTCCCTTAACATCTGGATGGCCTAAAGAAAGAAAAAGAATGTCACAATAGTCAAAGAGTTCCCTCTGAGATCCTAAGCATTTAACACACGACAATGACCTTTTTAAAAGAAACAAACACTTTGACAGTACGAAAAGTAAAAGTAAACCCAAACGCTAGGTTAGGCTCGCGTCCACTGTTCTGTGAAGACATCTAGAGAGAACTCCCGCTGCACAGGACGCCTTCTGATTCGGACTCCCGGAACCAAGCGGCCGGCCGGGCCACCCCTGGTCGCCACCACCGGCTGCGAAGAAAGCGGAGCGGCCGGCTCCACACCCTAAGGGGACTGGCTCAATGTCACGGGCCTGGAGGCTCCACCTTCCCGCGCTGGGTGGCCGAGCTCTGCAGCAACTCTGGGCCCCGGCCACTGGACCTACGTCCGCCCGCGCAGCACCGCCCACCAGCCCGCACACGGAGCCCACGAGCCGGCCCCCCGCGCCCCGGCACCACTTACCGCTTATCTGCTCTCGCAGGAGGCTCTTGGTGGACGGGTGCCGGGGGGCCGGAGAGGGCTTCATCTTGCTGATTTCCCGCTCCGCCCGGTTCTCGAGGTTGAAGTTCCTGATCGCGCGAATCACCGCGGCCCCCATGTCTTCACAACATGATGCCCTCAGGTTCACACCGCACGTGGGAAAAGCCGGCGAGCGCGACCTCCGGGACGCACCGAGCATGCGCAAGTCTGCGGTCGACCCGGTCGCGCGCCGGAAAACGGGCGCTGAAGGCGCACGGTTTGCCCCCTAGCGTTCGGGAGGGCACACGCCGCGTCTCGCCCGCCGGCAACCACAGGGAGAGCGCCTCTCCGGAGCGGGGCGGACGTGCTCCCACCTGCGGGTGCTGGAGCGGAGGGGGCGGGGCTCAGGCTCAGACCCACGCTGGTTCCCAACACTGGAGACTCCTGGGGACACCCGGGAGGTTAAGGCAGTTCCACGCGGTGCAAACTTTCTGACTTACTTCCTCCGGAGTAAGGCCGGGCATTGGCTTAAGCTTCCCACGTGATTCAAAATTGCAGGCTGAGTTGAGAAAGTCGTAAGGACATTGACCTTGGAGTCCTTTCGCAGGTCCGCGCAGCGAAAGAGGAGCTGGTAAAAATGGACCTCGTTGCACCCCATAAAGGAGGGTTCGAAAAACGCCCCTTCCAATTTTTGTGAAAGGAACGGAAAGAAAGTGTATTCGTTTTGAATGAATATTTGTTCTCTATCACTCTTATTTAAATGGCCCTTATTTTCCTGTCACCCTTGCCTGAAGCATTTCTGAGCCACGTGTTCTCGTTTTTTTACATCCCGCTCTCATTTTTTAACTAATTTTATCTATTTTACTTATGTTGCCCTTTTTCACCCTGTATTCTTGATACTAATTTGTGTTATTTGTCCATACTTTTAAGTGCTGAGTCACGGCGTCGTTCCCGTTTTCCCTGACTCATTTCTTGTTAAGCCAGGGAACCCGCTCATTGAAAGGGACAGCCAACGAGACAGAAAAAAACGGGTGTTAGTTCTCTCTCTCTCTCTCTCTCTCTCTCTCTCTCTCTCTCTCTCACACACACACACACACACACACACATCTCAGAATGGATTGTTGTTGCTAATTTTATTTAAAGTCTTTAGAAATATTGCCATTAGTCCATAATAAAAGAACCTACCAGGAAGTAGCTGGGTTTACAAAGCTACAATATTTTTCACAGACTGTGGCTGCAAAGATCTGTTTTTCGTGTTCCCAGATCTGCTCAACAAAATGAAGGTGATTGTTTTTTTGTTTTGTTTTTAAATCAGTTAAAAACAAGAAAATAGTCCATGCAAAGATAATCTAAATGAAGTAATAAAACTTTTTTTTTTAAAAAAAAGAATCGAAGTAAAGAAGGGGCGGTTTTATTTAAAGAAAACTAATGGGATTATTAAATATATTTAATCATAGCAAAAGTACTACAAGAACCCTAGCTTCCTCCACTGGGATTGGTATAGAGTTATTTGGTAAATTATCCTGAAGGTGGCAGGCTACTACAAGATTTCCATCTCTGAGACTTAAACATGTTCCTAACTCCATGATTTTTAGCCCAGGTATTCATATTTCTACAGGTGCTGAGAAATGTTCATCTGCCCCTTTATGTCCATGTTCAGAAATTATGGTAGCAATTCCCCTCATTGCCTGTTAAAATATTTTAAAGGTGAAAAACTAATTTCATGGAAATTCTACCACATTTTTTGGCAGCATGAAAAAGTAATGTTAAACAGAAGTTATAAGAGGTATATAGATTGTTGTGGGGATTACCTCATGAAAGAATTCCTTGAACTTCCACATTTACACAGAGTTTGGATTCAACATTTATGGAACATCCAGCCCATGCCAGCTGCTTTGCCTAGTCTTGCCTGGTGCTGCTAAAGAACAGAAGAAAAAGAAGGCAGAAGTACTCCACCAGAAATGCACAATTGCCTATCACTCCTTGAGAATCATCATGGAATTAAAACTTGAACCACAAATGCATAATTCCAGCTCTTCTTGTCAAAACATTGGAATTAACAGGAAGTCTGAATTCAGAACTCCCTCCTGGGCTTATGTTAAGGGTCAAAGTCAGGTCCCCAACTAGCATGCTGCTCAGAATTAAATATCTGTCTGAGTGGAGTGTTATGATGGGTTCATTTTGCTGAATACCTTGGGACCCAAATAAAATAAACCCAAGGACTTGTCAACATGCTGGCATGTAAACTCTATGAGAAAAGGGATTGTTGTTCATTTTGTTTACTGCTGTATCCATCACATTGAACAGTGCCTGGTACACAACTGGAACTAAATAAATGTCAATTAAATCTCAAATGAACCCAAAGACAAGTAAGGCACCTGAGCTGGAGTCCAGACCCTAGACAGGTTCTCTCTGACTGAACACCAGCCCCTTTGCCAAAAGTGAGTCCTTGTGAGAGTCACTAAGTCTGGTTGAACCTACATTCTTCACCTTAAAATTGGGGTGATGGTAATTTCTGATGGGTTTTGCACAGTTTAAAATTTTTAAGTGTGTAGTATGGCCCTGGCCAGGTAGCTCAGTTGGTTAGAGCATCGTACCTATACGCCCAGGTTGCAGGTTCGGTCTCCAGTCAGAGCACATAGAAGAATCAACCAGTGAATGCATAGATAAGAGGAACAATAAATTTATGTTTCTCTCTCTTCCTACCCCCTCTCTCTAAAATAAATTTTTAGCTCAGAATATGATGTTCAATATTTGCAATACTTTCATTTCCCAGAGGAGCAGGGATAAGTTTGAAAAAGAACCAAACATTCTGAAGTCCTGGCCGATAGGTGAACAAAAGGTATAAAGTAACTATCTGAAAGTAAAGTAAGAGCTATATTCTTCAAAAATTTAATTTTAAAAGTTGGCATGCTAAATTTGATCTTTATTTACTGATTTGTGTGCCCTGCACATATGATGGCATTGCATTGCTGGGCTCACTAAGGTTTGAATTTGGGTGGCAATCATTAGCTCAGAAGCACAAAATGTGACCTGTCTTTGCCTGGCATTGGCAGCAGAAATAGTCTCTAGACAGTCCCCTCCTTGCTTCCCTTACCCCTCCTCAATCTTTATCTCTCTGCCTAGACCCCCTCCTTTGAATATAATTTCAACAGCATTCTGTGTTCTCCAAAGAATTGCTGTCACTAAACCCAGGTGTCTGGTGACTCAAGGAGCCCAGGACAGCCCTCAGAGATTTTACTGACCAAACTCGAACTGCTAATGGGCAGCACAGCAGACATGCAGAATGACTCATCCTGGCAGACAGAACCTTCCTGGGCCTGGACTCCAGTTCAGGAGCCAGGGTATTAGTGAGAGACCAACCAAGGTCATTTACAAAGTTCCCAAGCTGGGCCAGTTCCATAGTGACGTACGGTGACACAGTGTTGTAGGTTATTGAACCTTGAATATTTTGGGGAAAACACCCAAAACTCAAAACAAAAACACACTAGGTTTTGAGCAGATCTAGTGTTCATATTGAGAAGCACTGGGTCTCATAGATTAAAATTATCAACCAGCAGTTACACCCAGATGCCTGCTCTGTGGCTATTGTTATTGTTTGAGTTTCCTATTAGTGATAACAAATTACTACAAACTAGTGCCTTAAAACAGAACAAAATTATCATTTTACGTTTCTGAAGGTCAAATGTCCAAAATGGGTCTTAGGAAGCTAAAATCAAAATATCAGCAGAGTTGTCTTCCTCCTGGAAACTCTAGGACAAAATTCCTTGTTTTGTTTTGTTGTTGTTGTTTAGTTTTTTGGCTTCTAGAGGCTTCCAACATTTCTTGGCAGCCAGTAATTGCGTAATTTCATTGTCATCTTCTCCGACTATGATTCTTCTATCTCCCTCTTTCCCTTATAATATTCTTGTGATTCCATGGATCTAGCATGAATAAATCTAGAATAATCTCTCCATCTCAAGATCCTTAATTTAATCACATCTGCAAAGTATCTTTTGCAAATTCTGAAGATTAAGAGGTAAACATCTCTGGGGTGGGGGGGGCATTGTTCTGCCCACCACAGTCATCATCTTCAGAATGTTCATATCTACCAATGTAGCTATAATCATGTAGTAAAAGTCAAAGATAGAATGATGGAGAAAATGCCCATTATTCTTCATTGAGCTCCACTGAGCTTATATTCCAGTGAAACTACCTAACTGTAAAAGCATAAAACCATTCTGTTTGGGTAGGAGTCTTTCTCTCAGGTTTGCCTCAGGGCCATAATAGCTCACTAGTGAATTTGACACTGATGTGGCAGGTCAGCACTGCTCAGGAGGTAATCCTTCTAATATCCCAACCTCTCCTCTCTGGAGCGCCTGTATCTGAGAAGCCTCAGTGAGCAAGAGTATGAAATTTCCTGTAAATTATGCAACATTACCAGTAGCTTCTCTGCTGCAGCTTCTTCTCTTGCCATTCTTGTACACACTATTTAGAAATGAACATTAAAACAAATAATCATCAAAACCTGTGGAATGAGTCAAAGTAGTATTGGAAGAAAATGTGTGTGTTTCTATTAAATATATTTGTTAGAGCACCAGAAAGATTAAAGGTAAATAAATGTGGCCCAGCCAGTGTGGCTCACTAGTTGAGCATCGACCCATGCACCAAGAGGTCGCCAGTTCAATTCCTGGCCAGAGCACATGCCCAGGTTGTGGGCCCGATCCCCAGTGGGGGGCATGCAGGAGGTGGCCAATTGATGTTCTCTCTCATCAGTGTTTCTCTCTCTTCCCCTCCCTTCCTCTCTCTCTAAAATCAAGAAAGAAAAACAAAATAAAAGTAAATAAATATGAAATAAGCATTTAAGTCAAAACACAAGAAAAACTATATAAAAATAAATTTAAAAAATATTTTAAAGGACTGAAGATAAATCACAAATTAATTATATAGAAAAAAACCCAGTTCTTTTAAAATATTCAATCTGAAAAATTAAAGTAAAAATAAAGACACAAATAAAACTCCTTAGACATTGTTTGGAAAGAATATGATCAGAAATATAAAGACTTTTTTTAATTGAGAAAAATGATATGTACAGGTTTGTATACAACTTTAATACATATCTCCTCTCCTTGAGTGACTTATTTCTAACCAATAGAGTGTGGCAGATGTGAAAAGAATTTAGAACAGAATAGACTAGGGATAGCTATAACAGAATGGAATATGGATGGATATGGTCACTCATGATTAGCTTATGCGAGGGAAGACTCCATCTGAGGAGACAGAAGTAAGAGAGTCTCCTGTTGGTCTTGATGAAGCAACCTGTGGAATGAGTTGCCATGTCATTACACGGTTTGCCAGAGAGGCCACGTGGCAAGGAATTTTAGGGGCCTGTAGGAGAAGGAAGCAACCCCCAAGTGACAGCCAGAAAGAAACAGGTAGTATCTCAATCTCACAACCACAAGCGACTAAATTTTGCCAACAACCACATGAGCCTGGAAGAGGTCCCCAAGCTCCAGAAACCAACACAGCCTGGTTGATACTGTATAATCATTTCAGTTTATTCACTAAATATATTTGCTCAAATTCAGCACCCGTGACTAATAAGTGTAACCAGCTAAAAATAGAAGAAAACTTTATTTACTTGATAAAGAGTACACATTAACACATTACAGAAAATATCATATTAAATGGTGAAATGTTACAAGCAATCCTAGTAAAGTACCCTCTACTGTTGGCTCTATTCAAAAAGATAATAAAGAACAAGATAATAAAGAGCAAGATAATAAAGAACAAGAAAATGAAGAATGATTTGTTATTTTGCAAAATGAGTGCCTAGAAAATTCAAGAGAATCGTTCAAAGAACTATTAGATCTTAAAAAATAATTCAATAAGCTAGCTACCCTACATGTTAGAGAACATATGGCCAAAAAAATCCCATAGATGATGGCCACAAAAAATACTATGGCTCTTGAAATAAACTTACCAAACTGTGCAAAACCCAAAAATTAAGTAAACCACAAAACTTATGAAGATACAAAAAGGAATGCATGGCTAGATATACCAGGTTTCTTGAGGAGGGTCCAAAAAATTTAAAAATGTCAATTCTTCCACAAATTAATCTTTAAATTGATATGCTTTCTACTGAAATTGTGAAGCGAAACATGAAAACTGATACTAAAGTTCATCTGGAAGAGAAAGTAAAAACACAGGTGATTCATGTTTGAAAAACAGCAATAATAGAGGACATAAGATAACAGAACACAATATAAAACCTTACTGTGTAATATTGACACAAGAATAGGTAAATAAATCAGTAACTATAATAGTGACAAGACAGCCCTGGCCGGTTTGGCTCAGCAGTTAGAGCGTCGGCCTGCGGTCCGGAGAGACCCGGGTTCGGTTCCCGCTAAGGGTGCATACTTCGGTTGCAGTTTGTCCCCGGTCCTGGGTGCGGGTGGCAACCACTCGATGTGTCCCTTCATGTCGATGTTTCTCTCTCTCTCTCCCTTCCTCTCGCTCCTTCCCACTCTATCTGTACAAAAAATGGAAAAATATCCTCTGGTGAGGATAAAAAAAAAAAATAGTGACAAGACAGATCTAATTATGTATAGAGTGACATTTAAAATCAGTCCGTGATGCAGGGAGCTAACTTTACCCCCCAAACAGCCACTTTTCCCACCACATTTATTTATCAGTCTGCATGTCCCCTTACTCTCCATTCCCATTTGTCACTCATTCCCGTCTCCCTTCTCTCCACGCCTCCCTGCACCACACAGCTTTCATGATGCGTCTGCCCTTCCATACCCCACAGTCTTGCTTTCTATGGCTTTGATTTGATTCCAATGAGGTAATTTTGTTTTGTCCTTAGCAATTTAATCAGTACAATAATTCTTTATCTTGGCCCTAGCTGCGGAAGGTACTCCTGACAGTTTGCCAGGGAAACAATGTGAAAAGTCGTGAAGGACAAGCAAATATTCAAGAACTCATTTTCATTTCAAAAGTTAGGAAAACAGGGAATATGAAACAGCATTTTGGAAAGACGTCAGAAAAGCTGTGTAGAGCAGTTACCTTAGCTAGTGAGCCCAGTCCAATAACTCTGGAGCTAACGTCCATGCGTGTTCTCTCAGTCTGTCTGTCCATCTTCAGGTCCGGCCCTTTCTCCCTGATTGTAACTGTCTCTCTGGCTGTTTCCTTAACAGCCATAGTATCGCAGAGTGACTACAGACAGGCTGGGCACCAGACCTGCACTGCCTCGTAGTTTGATCTTTCTGACTGCATGATTTTTGGTTAAGTCCCTTAGATTCTCTGGTACTTAGTTTCCTCATCTGTAAAAGGGGAATAACAATACCAGCTTCCTGGTGGGGTTGCTGTGAGACATAATCCACACGAAGGCGTGGGACTTGGCATATAGGGAACATATAAAACTATTAGCTATTTTCTTAAACTTAACAAAATAGCAGTATAATATGAACTATTTTGATTGTGATAACTGTAGGTTTCGTTAACACTTTGTAGTTTACAAATTAGTATTTTCAGATGTTTTATTTTATTAATACATTATTGTAATACTCTTTAGTATTTTATTCATATGATAGATACTTCAGAAGATTCCTTTAGCTGCCTGGTGTTGTGTTAAAATGGTGGATACTCTAGGAAGGATATGAAGCACCCTTGCCCACGGACCTTCGGAACAGTTTCTTATTGTCAGTCTCTGCCCTTGTAGGCACAGCTGCGCCTTTTTATCCCAATAGTCTCCCCTTTTGCTAGCTTCTCCCTTCATCTCCAGGAACTGCAGTCCTCGCCCTATACTTCAGTACACATAACCCCCTGCTGATAACCTTCAGTACACATAACCTCATTTCTGTTGGATGTGACACTGTTAGCCAAGTCAGGGAGGCAGCTGTGGTAGGCAGAACTCTGTGGCCTTCTGCGACCCTAAGCAGAGAACCCAGACAAGCCCGCCTGGATTCCCAGCCTACAGAAGTATGAGATAATAAGTGGATATTGTTTCAAACCTCAAAAGTTTGCAATGACCTGTTATGCAGCAATAGAAAATGAATAGAGCAAGTGGTCTGAGAGTAGGGCTGAGGATGAAGGGGTTGCAGGCAATCATAAAGCCTGAGGAAAGCATGCCCCTGACACTTGAACCCACAAACCAAGGAGAGCCCAAGGATCGCATCCTCCCTTCACATCTCGCGCAACACATCAAGTACATGACAACAAGCAAAAGCACTGTATGGAGCACTAGGAACAAAGACAAGGTCAAATCCTGTGACCAGGAGTGATAATACTGCAATGCAGTGTTATCACATGGGACTATTAACAGAAAGAATATCCCAGGAACAAAAAACACGAGAGTAGGGGCAAGCATGCATGAAGTGACACAAAGATTATGCCATTAGAAGGGGAAAATCATGACTCATACAAATATAACACCATGCTGGTGATTTTGTTTAACATAAAACAAATAAATAAATGAGGCAACCAGTAAGATTTTCAACCATTAAAAAGAATTAAAAAAAAACATGACATAGGAATTTTTGAGAGAGGGAAACAGAGAAGGATATGGTTAAGAAGAAAGAGGCAGGGAGAATGAGATGACACTATTGTTGAAGTCGTCTGAGGTCAGCTGGCGGAGGTCTTTAAATGATGAAATATAGAGTTTGCTCATTATTTGCTATGTGAGAAGTTCTCTTGAATAGAAATTAGAGAGTCAGAAGCCTGTTTTAGAAAAATAATTGACATCTACATGACGGATGCTTTGGAAGAGAAAGAGAGAACATTTAAGATGCCATTATTGTTGTCCATGTGAGAGGTAAGCTTTTTTGTCCAATTTTCTTAGGGGTATCTATTTAATGAGATATCCCTTTGGAGGGACACTCTTTAGATACAGCTTCCACTTAGGCGGGATGAATAAATAACAACCCAGACAGTGGGATTTGGGATTCAGAGACAGAAGCATGAAATGTAGTCATCTATTTTAATATTCTCATATGACTCAGTGTAGTTAATCTATTTTAGAGCTTTCTCCGTGATTTTTTTCAGAGATGTTTCAGTGTGAACTGGTGGACTTGCAGGTTCCTAACCCATGGCCACGAGCTCAGTAGTACTTATACTTCCAGAGAAAGCTAAAAATATCAATTCTGTCTACGGACCTCAGCAGTGTGATTTAGTGAACCAGTATAGGCAGTTTCTATTTTTGTTAAAAAATAAATAATTTGTACACCTAGCTAGCTTGATTTTGATGAGGAGTTTGAATATGTTTTCTGTAAGAAATTGTAGATGTTGCTCTGGCTGTTTTTGCTTAGTGGTTAGAGCGTCAGCCCATGGTCCAGAGAGATCTGTGTTCGGTTCCCGCTAATATACCTCAGTTGCAGTTTGTCCCAGGCCTCGGGTGGGGTCATGTGGGTGGCGGCCAGTCGATGTGTCTCTCTCACATCCATATTTCTCTCTCTTTCTTCCTCCCTTTCTCCCTCCCACTCTATCTGAAGATGAATGCAAGAATGCCCTCAGGTGAGGATAAAAAAAAGAAAGAAAGAAAATTGTAAATGTTTATGCAAGTAAGAGAGAATTTTTACTTTAGCATTGTAGCTTTGTTAGAAACTAGTGGTAGCTCTTTTTAAAATAACTTTTGAGCTCACCCAGTATGGTTTAGTGGTCGACCAATGCACCAAGAGGTCGCTGGTTTGATTCCTGGTCAGGGCACACGCATAGATTGTGGGCCAAATCTCCAATGGGGGGCGTGCTGGAGGTGGCCAATTGATGTTCTCTCTCATCAACGTTTCCATCTCTCTCTCCCTCTCCTTTCTTCTTGCTCTAAAAATCAATTTAAAAAAAGAAAAAAAATTTAAATAACTTTTTTTCTTTTTAAATTTATCTTTATTGTTGAATGTATTACAGATGCCCCTCCTTTTTCACCCCCTTGATCCCCTCCTCTCCACTCCCACCTCCCTCCTGCCTTCCCCACACTATTGTTTGTGTCCATTGTTTATGCATATACGCATATTACATTCTTCAGTTTCTCTTCCTACCCCATTTCCCTGCTTCTCTTTGAGGTTCTTCAGTCTGACAACCAATTTGTACTTCGTAATCCCTTCATCTTTTTTACCCAACCCCCCTCCCATCTGGCAACCAACAAAATTAAAATAACTTTTGATTGTGAAAATTTCAAACATTTAAATATACAGAGTTTAGTATAATGAATCACCATGTACCCTTCCCTCAGTATCAATAATTATCAACTCATGGACAATCTAATTTTTTTTAATATACTGTACCTTCCTATTTTCCCATCTCCTATAGTTATTTTGAAGTAAATCTTATACATCTTACCATTCTCGGGGCATCTTACCAAATACAGGACTGTTCTTTAAAATAGAACCTTATAATAATGGTATTTATTATAAAAGAGCTGTGAATAAGAAAAGTTATGGACTTTTGGATAGGTTTACATTTGGTGATTTGTTATAATTTGCTTTCAGTGAACTTGAGCGATAAAGACATGATAGGGCAATTAAACACTCCATGCACAAGAAGCCCTTGAAATGATGTGCATCCCTCTCTGCACACTTCACTGCCCACAGGCTTCCCTTTCACTGGCTCTCCTCCTTCTAACAGGCTGGAGAGTTTGCTGTTCATCAGAAGGATGACTCTGTAATCTCAAGATGCCAAAACTGAACTCACTCAGCTCATTTCTGTATCAATTCCTGCTACAAGGCCATTTTTGTCTTTAACTGGTTGGTTGAGCCAGATGACAAGTGAAAAATGATTCATGTGAATAATAACATCCCATTCCTGCTCCCTTGCTGACCCCCCAAATTTACCCCCTCAAATCAAGGGTTCTGGTTACTGCCCAGGATGTACAACTAATAGCTCTGCTTTGCATGCAAGTGACTAATTTTTTATTTTTCAACTCAGAATCAATAGAACGGAAAGAAGATTCATATACTCATGAATAGAGGATTATGCAGCAAAATTCTTAAATGTAACACATAAGACAACTTAGATCTAAAGAAGTGGTAGACTGAATAATGGCCCCAAAGACATCCAGGTCTGTGGAAGTACCTTATATGGCAAAAGAAACCGCAGGTGTGAATAAGTTAAAGCTCTTGAGATGAGATTATTCTGATGGGCCCTAAATGCATCTGCAAGTTTCCTCATGAGGGAGGCAGAGGAAGGAAGTTTCGACACAGAAAAAGGCGGTACTATCACTGAAGTAACATGCTACCTTGTCTGCTTTAAAGATGAAGAGAGAGGCCCTGGCCAGGCTTTAAAGATGAAGAGAGAGGCCCTGGCCAGTGTTACTCAGTGGTTAGAGAATAGGCCCACAAACCCAAGGGTTTGGGGTTCAATCCCCAGTCAAGGGCACATACCTGGGCTCCGGGTTTGTTCCTGGGCCTCAGTCAGGGCACAGTCAGGAGGCAACGAATCGCTATATCTCACTCAAATTGTTGTTTCTCTCTCTATCCCTCCTCTTCCTCCTCCTCCCTCCCTCCCTTCCACTCTAAGAAAAATCAATGGAAAAAATATCCTTGGCTGTGAATTAACAACAACAACAACAAAAAGATAGAGGAAGAGACCATGAGGGAAGAAATGCTGGAAAAGGCAAAGGAACCGATTCTCCTCTAGAGACTTCTGATGGGACAAGGCCCTGAAGACACCTTCATTTTGACCTAGTTAAATTGATTTCAGACTTTCGACCTCCAGAGCTGTAGGAAAATAGATCTGTGTGGTTGTAAGCCAGCCAGTTTGTTGTAATTTGGTATGACAACCATAGGAAACTACTGCAGGAGGTCTTCCCTGGCCTGCCCAAGACAGCATGGACAAGTTGAGGTCTAGCTGCACTAGATCCCATGTCTTTTGACTTCTGGTTTTAAGAAAAAAGGTCTCTACTTCACTGTTCTAATGCTTTCTAGGCAACCTCAAGTCTTGCTTGTGAAAAGCAGGATGAGAAATACAGAGTTTTCACAAAAGACACACAAATAAGGAAAGATAATTACACATTAATAAACAGGGCATGCACAACAGCCTGTGTTTATGGCCTGTGACCCAGAATTTATGTTCAAACTTCTTCCCACCCCTTCCAGCTCCTGGGAACAAGATTCAGACTGGATAGTGATGGTTACAGGCTGATTCTGAACTAGAATCCAGGTATACCGATTCTCCATCCAGTGTTCTTTCTTACTGCTTGGAATTATTTTCAGTCCAGCATTTAGGAATTAACCAGAAAAGGGAAATAGAGGCATTGCCAGGACATCAGCACATTCAGAAGGGACTGAAAGTACTGTGCCTTTTGGATGCAGGACTGAGATTGTGATTTGGATACATTAGAAGTTAGAAATAGAATGTGAACAGTGTTGTCCTGTTTGACTGTATAATTAGGAAAATGGATGCACTTTTCCATACACGTGACAGGTGGGAAAGGAGAAGGGGCAGGAGCGGGACTAGAGGGATGTGCCGGGAGTTCAGAGACAGGGCACCTGTAGCCAGTTTTGGAGGGGAGCCAGGTTACCGTTCATTACAACTCTATTATGAGATTGCACTTTCCCTGGACCCAGTGACGACAGCTTCTCACTTTGGGAGCGAAGAGCTCCACCAGATTCCGGCATCCACAAGCCACCTTTCCACTGCCCACCCACCACACCTCCCTTCTATAGAGTCTCCCTTCTTTGGAACCAGGGCATCTGAAGAGTCCCGAGCCTAGGGCTTCCCCGTTTTTAATAGGCCTGGTCCTAGGTGGAAAGAAAGAGAAACATTCCAATAGAAGATAATGCAAAAAATAAACAAAATTTTCCTCTTTCCATGTGTGAATTAGAAAGTCTCCAAGGATGTAATTATATGTATTTATAAATACAAGGATGTATTTATATGATGGAGTGAAGATTGGCTCCTTTGTTTATGAGAGAAAATGTCAACCGTACTGTGTATAAGCAACAGTGTCTACAGCATTTGGTGTGAATATGCTAACTTGTGTTGTTCATTGTTTTGACTTTTGCTCTGGCTTTCCCAACTCTATGGTAAGCCCCCCAGGGCAGTATTGTGATTACTTGCCTCCATATACCTACAGCACTTTATATGGTGACTTACAAACAGTTCATGTTTAATAAATGTTTGTTGCTGACAATAAAAAGCAAGTTTGCAATTTTTGTTTATTTTAAAAATCAATTGTATCTTAATGGAAGTTACTGATTTATTCCTTAGTCTTTGCTGCATTTCCACATGTAATCCTTTAAGCCTTTTAGGTAAATCCTCAATATTAATAGGAATGTGATGTTAATCTGGATTACCATGCAGCAATTAGATTTGGCATATTTTTTATAAAATTGGAGACATAGAGCTAGAAAAGACTCAAACCTTGATTCTCAAGCAGATGCTATCCTAGATAAAAATTGCTTATTTTACTTAGAATACTACTATTTACTAAAATTACAGTTATTTATGCATTATCTATGGCCAATTCTATGTGAACATGTATTGCAAAGTGAATATGGTTAATTCTATAAATAGAAAATAAGACAACTGTATTTTACGTATTTTTTAAAAACTGGGTATACAGTGCTACGACATTCTGGATTAATTTGCTAGGGCTGCCATCACAAAGAGCCACAAACTGGCTTAAGCCACACAAATGTATTGTCTTACAGTTCTGGAGGCTAGGAGTCTGAGGTCAAGGTATCGGCAGGGCTGCTTCCTTCTCAGTCTTCAGGAAAGCACCACTCGCCTACTTTCTGCTGGCAATTTTGGGTGTTCCTTGGCTCGTAGAAGCACCCCATGTCTGCCTTCATCTTCACATGGGTTCGTCCTGTGTGCATGTCTATGTCCAAACCCCCCCTTTTGATAAGACTAGCAGTCATGTTGGGTTAGAAGCTTACCCTACTACAGTGTGGCCTCATACTAATGAATTACATATGCAACGATCTTATTTCCAAACAAGATTGCATTCCGAGGTACTGGGAGCTAGAAAGTCAACATATGAATTTGAGAGGGGGACACCATTCACACATTACTATAGTTAAGAAGATTTTGTGTATGTCTAACTAAATGATTTATTTGTTCAAATCAGGTCCCATTTCCCTTCATTTTTATGGCAAAAGTGGGCCTGATTCTGTTCGTTACCTATGGCAGAGAAAATGAAATTCTTTTCCACCCCATTTTTAGCTCTCGCCCAAAGCAGGAAGAATGACTGATGTAATCTGATAGACATTCTTTAGGCACATTCTTTTGGGTGAAGTTATTAGGCCTTAAAGGCAGGATCCAGGCCTGGACTGTCTCTTTCCCTTTTACTTCCAGCTGCCATCCTGAAAACAGACCTGCCAAGGGTCCTGGTCTTTCTCCTGGAGCAGGCAGGCTTGGGCGGCTACCCTGCTTAGTCAGGTCTAGCCCCTTAGCAAAGACCGCTGGCTAATTCCCCGCCATCATGCATTCATTCACACGACAGTGTTAGCTATGGATTCAAAAGCTCCTTGAAGGCACTGCAGCTTCTGGCCTAAGCCTCACGCTTACCAGTCACACTGCCCTGGGAAGACGAGGAGGTAGCAGGTGTATCAGCATCTCTCCTGACATTAATGATCCCAGCTCAGCCGAGTGTGCTTTAGTGTGGGCTTTCTTTCAGCTAGTGGTGAGATCTTGCACTGAAGGCTTGGGAGTCAAATAGGTAGATTCAGGGGGGGAGACATAGGATTGGATGCCTCAGTTTAGCCTTAAGTCTGAGCCCTGTGCTCAAACTCATTGCCCTGCACTGATGTTCCTTGGGCACCTGATCAAATGTTAGGAAAGCTGGTATGTTGTTTCCCTGCAGCTCTTGTTTTTCTTGTCTGAACCTCTGCTATAAAAATCTCAGTGATATGTCAAGCCTGTTGGCACCATCCCCTTTTCTTCTCCCATACGTCATTCTCCACCAAGAATAGCACTACTCGCCAGTATTCAGCCACTTATTCATCGGAGCCATTGCTGCCTGCTCTCATCAGCCGTTTTTCAAATACTTGACCTTCATTGCTGGCTTTTGATAACTGTTTCTCCTCTGAATTTGTGATTCTCTGGGACACTTTCCATGATTCACTGACTTAGGTTCCCCCTTAACGCCCAGCTCTGAACATTCCTCCATCTTTGGTTTGCTGTGAAGCTTGGGAAAGCCCCAACTCTAACAGCCTCAGCTATTGGGCCAGCCCCTCTGCTCAGTAAGGCAGGTCAGAGACATATGGAGCCTCTATACTGGGTCCCCTTTGCACCAGGAAGAAATGGGTGATGGAGAAGCTGTGCCTGCACCCTATAGAATGAGTGTCCAGCTTCCAGCACTTATGGGTTAGCTGGCAGAGGGCAGGTGGAACCACCGACACCACACTCACAAATGACCATCAATCAGCGCCCTTCCACACCATTGTTGCTCCACCATCCTGAGAGATGACGCCAACTGGTTCCAACACCTTTCAACAATATTATACCCACCTTAGTGGAGACTGCAGTGTAGCAATGGCTGGCACCAGGTTTCTTTTTATTCTGAATTTCTTTATAGTGTTGTGATATAAAATCTGATTCCATTACCTTTCCTCTGACTGCAAAAAATTATCTACTCCCGCAGTGCTCTTTAAAGACAAGCTAACTTGCTCGTGACCCCGATCAACAACAGAACAAATACACCCTGTTTACCACGTCTTTCACAATCCAGCCTGGGGTTTTCTCCACAGCATCCATATTTTATCACCTTTCATTAGAATCTTTAGTCAAATAACCTTTTTTTCCCTGGGACTCACTGTGATTTTCATATGCTGTTCCCTTTACTGGAGTACTCTTCTCTCCATTATCCCTTGTAATGGCTAACACCTGGCCTCCCAGCTCTACCTCTCACTGAGAGACCATGGGCACGTTTATGGAACTTAGCCGTGCTTCAGTTTTTTTCATCTGTAAAATGGGGATAATAATTATACCTACATCATGGGTGTCAGAACAAAATATGAAATAAAATATGTTTAAATGCTTGTGACATATTAGCTATTATTAGTATTACATGTTGGACTCAGTTGATATTTTTCTTCATCCAGGATTTCTTGCCTGATTCAGGAAATCTCAGTGAGGTGACCTCCTAAGGACCTACACAGTCACCCTGCATTGGAACTACCTGTTCATTTATCTGTTTTCTCTTTTTTCTACTACCTGCGCGCGCATGCGCGCGCGCACACACACACACACACACACACACACACACACACCTTCCACCAAGGTAGCTTGTGAGCCCTGTGGTAGCAGAAACCACACCGTCATTTTTATTGTGGTATTTTGTATTCTTAGAAGAAACTCAAAATGTTCTGTTCACTGAAAGAATAGGCGTGCAGCATAATCTCAGTATGTCACTGCTATCTGCTTCTGCTAATTCTCCACTTCCTGGACCAGCTCTGCAGCGCTAGAGGCCTCATCAAGCATGAATTTGTGGCTATCTGTTATCTTGCTAAGATTAGGAAGTATTAATGAAGTGTGGACTTCTTGACATGTCTGCACCATTTAGATACATCATAATTCCGATTAGCCTTGGCAATACCCCAGCAACTAATAAACGGATTCTTGCATATCCTACTGGAGAGCAGAGGCTAATTAGACAACATTGTGATCTATTTGGTCTTGGCGTTTGTCTGGGAGGCTCAGACTAATTACAGTAGCTAGTCACTGTCTTTGAAATGTAATGTGGGCCGCAGCCTGGCTGCTGCTAGCAGTTACTTTTAAATTTATACATACCCAGTGATATAGCAAATGTATAATACCTGCATCTCCTGGGGGTGGGAGGAGGGGCTCTAATTTTTGTTCACTCCCAAGGTGTAAATAGTTCTACCTCGGTTGACTTAAACCTGGTGTTGCAGACTTCCTGAAAATGTAAAAATAACTTTTTGCAAGTAGTGAAAGCTGGTTCCAGCACAGCACATTCCGAATGGGTGGGTATGGGGACTTATGTGAGCTTTATTTTCACGAGCAATTGTTCACCTGAAGGATATGAGTTAACTGTTCATGACTGGAAGAATTTCTGAGAGACCGTGGTGGTTCTGAGAGTGGCCGGGCTCAGATGACCTTGGCTTCCCTTGGTGTCTGTGCACTTCAGCATCCGGGGCTCTTACGCAGGCCAGGCCCAAGCCTGCCCCCTGGGGAAAGGGTGTGGTAGGCAGGATAAAGGCCCCTAAAGGGGTCCAAGTCCTAATCTCTGCAATCTCTGTCACTTTACATGGCAAAGGGGAATTAAGGGTGCAGATGGAATTAAGGGTGATAATCAACTGACTTTATAAAATAAGGAGAATAGCCTGCATTATCCGGGGTTGCGGGGTAGGGGGATGGTGTTCAATTTAATTACAAGGATTTTAAAAGTAGGAAAAAGAGAGACAGAGAGTATAAACCAGAGAGATGGCAGCATGAGAAGAATTTGTACTAATGTTCCTAGATTCGAAGATACTGGAAGGGCCCAGGAGCAAAGGAATGTGAGCTGCATCTAGAAGCTGGCAGAGAGGTCAGGACACAGATTCTCTCTTAGTGCCTCCAGACAGGAACTCAGCTCTACTGACATCTTTAGATTAGCCCAATGAGACCCATGCTGGACTTCCAACCTACAGAACTGTAATATAATAAATTTATGCCTCTCTGTATTTGTGGTAATTTGTCATGCAGCAATAAGAAACTAAAACAAAGGGGTGTCACCATTAAGCACTACCATGGTCCCTCTGTACTTGCTAAGGATCCCTTACCTTTGACTCCTTATCCAGTGGGCTCCAAATCCTTGGCTCTGAAATGCTAACTGTGATTCTACCTGTGGCCCTTTGGTCTTGCACTTGGTTTTGCTGGCATTTGAAATGTGGCTTTCCCAAACAGAGTGATTTATTTAACCCTGTACCACTGCCTGTTTAGCAGTTACCCAGCCCATTCACCCCATCACACCCCTCCTGAGGGAGAAGGAGATAGAGCTAGTCACAGCCCCAACACTGTTCCTCTCCTCTCCACTTCCTCAGCCCCCGCTGTATGCCATGTCCTGAGCACCGAAATCCTAGACAATCGCAATATCCCTTCCTCCAAACCATTAGGAGTGTCAGTCCTCCTACAGAGAAAGTGAATGTCAGCTGTGTCTCCTGACTAAGTACAAACACCTTGGGTTGGCAGTCACAATTCTGTCCCACTCCCCTTTCCTGAAGGTCTTTCTCAACATTCCTCTACTGAAGTGCCTAATTCCATCACATTGGTGCTTGAAGCTGTTCTGCATTTCACTGCTTCTTAACTTATATCCATCCACTCATCTCTCCATCCACCACCTAACATGTACTAAGTACTTCCCCTAATACCTGTGTTTGCCTGGTAAACAAGCACAAAAAAGTAAGACCTAAAGAGTGAAACCTAAAGAATGGATGCTCTATTGAAGAACTCACAAACTCTTGGAGGACATTACGCACATGAAGTTCAATGAAATATGACAATGGATGGTAGGGATACATGCCAGGTACCCTGTGGGCTCTGCGGAAGAAATGGCCTATACTGTCTTCTTTGTGATTCTTTCCTCCACTCAGAAGAAGGAAAGGCATTGAACTTGGAAGCTGGAAATCCGAGTTTCACACCCAAATTCTGCGATTAATTTTGTGGTGAATTAGGTGAATTTCTGAGCATTCATTCATGAAGAAAAAAATGGGATTGATAAAACTCAGAATTATGAGTAGCAACAATGAGCATTAATAATGCTCTACATATATAGGGAGAGAGAGAATTATATATATATGTATGTGTGTGTGTGTATATATATGTATATATGATTCCAAACTTATAAAAGAGACCAAAACATGCCATTCAAAATATACCACTATTGACGTTTGGGAGCAGGCGATCCCTGTTGTGTGGGGGCTGTCCTGTGTGTTACAGAGTGTTCTCGCTGCATCCCTGGATCTACCCTCTAGATGCCAGTAGCATCCTCTTCTCCAGTCATAAAAAACAATAGTATCTCTAGACATTGTGTCTCCTGGGAGGCAAGATTGCTTTGTCTTGGAACCATCAGTCTGGAAGAAAGGAGCTATTTATTTTAAAGGTTAGTAAAAAAGAAAAGAGCTGATGTCGGAGGCACCGATGGAAGCAAAATTACTGTGTCTGCAAGCAAAGGACCACCTCCTGCGTTCCAAGGGTGTGTTGGGTGAATCAAGAAAGCTTCTTGGGGGCTAAATAGGTGGAGCACAGAGGATTTTTAGGACAGTGCAAATACTCTCTATAATAATATAATGGTGGATACATTTTATACATTTGTCCAGACCCATAGAATGTGCAACACCAAGAGTGAACCCTAATGTAAACTATGGACTTTGGATGATTGGGATGTGTCAGTGTAGGTTCATCAGTTGTAACAAATGTATCACTCTGGTGGGGCTGTTAATGGAAAAGGTTACGCATGTGTGGGGCTTCCAATATGTGGAACTCTCTATATTTTCCTCTCAATTTTGCTGTGAATCTAAAACTACTCTAAAAATAATAAAGTCTTTAAAATAGAATAAAGTTAATTTTTGTGACATAATAAAGTGGATAATTTATTTTATATGAAGAATCAGAAAAAGAAAAAAAAAAGAAAAAAAAAAAAGAAAGCTCCTTGGTAAGACACCTTTGAGACAACTTGAAGTGGGTGAAACTGGAGAAATATTTTTGTTTTTGACAGTTATTATGACCTATTTTACCTTCAGGCTGCTGTGACCTGGAAAACATTAGTTAAATTTGGAAGAAAAAAATGACTTTAATGAATGAAATTACCAACATTTTTTTTCTTAATGGTATGGTTAAATTCATACATTCCTCTATGGAATTAGAATTTTTGAAGCATCAGGTACATTAATCTACAATATACTGTTGTAAAATAGTGATGAACTTTCTGTGAAATTTGATCCAACACAGAGCTCTAAGATTAGAAACTAAGATTTTGATGTATCGTCAAGTGTTCAATTTGAATTCTGTGATAGGTGGCCTAAACATAAAAGAGAGGACTTTCTAAACAAGGTCCCTGAGATGTCATTTTTATATTTAGTGGGTTACTCATCGCTTTTTAAGGGAATATTACACCATTGCAAAGAATTTTCATTATTATAAAATAATTTTTATCCCACCTGAAATATGTTATGAAGCAGTAATAGGACAGGAGAAGAGACACTAAAAGGAAATAGTAATAAAATTCTTCAGTTAAATCTCCCTTCAAAAGATGGAGGTAGTGAACAGCCATTGTTTTTGCCTGCTCCGCATCCCTTGCCCTTCACTTGAGTAAGAGAACTTCAATGCTCCTTCTGGGAAATACTCCTTCCTCGTTCCATTCCGTATGGTCCTGGTGCTCTCCCCCCTCCCTGCAGCACAGCGATAAGCTCAGGACCTAGACTGGGCCAATGAGACTCTCCAGGGATTTGAATCATGGATGGAGTGATATGATTTGGGTTCCCGGTCCTTCTCAAAACTTGTCTATTCGGGTTTTCCCTCCCAGTCCTTCCAGTCTGAGTCACCAGTATCCTTCCAAAAAGGCACCTTCTTGCTGAAGTAATCAGAATCCGTTTCTGCTGCTTAAAACAGAAGCAAAAGAACTGTGACTGATAAAGGAGATTCTGACCAAAATATTGGAACTAGCCCTGGCCGGTTTGGCTCAGCGGTTGGAGCATCGGCCTGCCGACCAGAGAGTCCCGGGTTCGGTTCCCACTAGGGGCACGTACCAGAATATATACATATATTGGAACTAGTTAGTCACTATGGCCAAAGGGACAGGGAGAGGATCAGGAAAGAGTATGGCATCAGAGCTGCAAGGCAGAAATCTTGGCTCCATGTTGGCCAGGTGTTGGAAGCATGGGACCCTCGCACTTGTGGTTTCAGTTGTTTGATTTTTGATCTCCCCCCCCACACACCACGCTTACATGGAGTGCAGTTGCCTCGTCGGCAGTATGGCCTGATTAATTTCAGGACTCCCAAAAGGTTTTTTTTGTTGTTGTTTTTTTTTCTGACTATGAGGCCTACTATTTTTCAGTAATGCAGTTAGAAGTATTATAATGCCCATTTTTGTGGGCCAATTCTAAAAAGTGATACATTTTATTTACAAATGCATTTTAATATTATAAATTTTATTCATGTTCCTCCTAAAAATTACAAACAGTAAGGGCATAAAATGAAATACGAAGGATCCATATCACTCCCTTTTCCAAAGAGAATGAACATGTTTTCTCGGGGATAGTTTTAGATATCATTTATACACTTTTAGTTCCTGGCATTTCCTGCTAGCTGGGCCTATTTACCACGATTCAACCAGACAGGTGTTTTATAAAACTTGCCTCAGAGGAGGGATGATATTAGAGATGACAGCTTGGGAAACAAACAAATTAGATTTGCTTCTTAAGTTTATGAATTTCAAAAGGCTAGGCCTCAGAGGGAAAGCAGGGTCTCGTGTACCCAGAAATTTTAGGGGAAAACATATGAGGGGTGAAGCTTCCTAGCTGGGGAGACGGGCGAGGCTTCCCTGAGTTGGGGTGATGAGAGCATAGTGAAGACTTGACAAGGGGAGTGGTCAAGAAGAATCCTTGCACAGGAGCAGAGTTGGCGTCCAGAGACACCACCCTTCACCACTGTGAGCACTGCCTGTCACCAGTCTTCATTCAGGTGAGCCTAATACAACAGTCACCAGAAGAATGTGTTAGTTTTCCTTTCCATTGGTGGCACACCACCATCCAACATCCAGCAAGAAAGGTTCCCACCTGTGTCCTGAGAAGGGCCTATCTTGACCCTGTTGATGGCAAGGACATGTGCCGCCAACCCCCTGGATCAATGTTTGTAGTAGTGGTGTGACAGGGAAGGACCCAGCATCTGTGTGTATGTAGGACTGAATGAAGCCAGCTTGAGACTCACCCCCTTCCTTCTGAGCCAGTAAAATGGAAAACACTATTTGATTGATGCCCAAATGATGCACTCTAGCTCTCTACTTGTCTCTCCCTCCCCTTCTCCTCTCCCTCTCCTTCCCTCTCTTTCTTTTGAATATCACTGTCTTGCACTTTTGTTTGAGGTAACCTTAGGACACATCCTTAGACATAGAATTACTGTACCAAAAGGTATGTGCATATAAACAAAAACAAATGTAAATATTGACAAGCTGTCATCTAAAATGTTTGTATCTACTTGAATCTCATAAGTTATTTACCCATATTCTCTCTAACACTGGGTATTATCATCTTTTTACATCTTTGCTAATCTGATATATGAAAAATATAATCTATTTTAGAATTTTTCTTGCCCGCATAATGACTAAAAATCTCTTCTGTATTTTGTTTGTACCTATTGAGTAGTGCAATGAAAATATTCTTTCTTGAGGGTAGGGACGATCTTATATTTACTAAGCATCCATTATGGGTCTAGTTGACTAAACTGAATTAGACTAAAACAACATATACAACAACAGTGTTTGGTACCAGAGAATGTGACAGGAAAATATAAACATCAAAAATGTTAACAGTAAAATATTTTCCCATGGCAGAACTAGTTTTGAGTGGCTTTGGCTCCTGATTAATAGGATGAATTAGCTGCAAAATGTACCCTCAGGTAATTGAATAAACTGAGGTGTTCGCTAGAGTTATCTTGACTTTTGCACTTGAAAATTGGAGATTATCAGCCAAAAATAATTTTGGTTTTGGCACCATTAATAATAATCTGTTCTCCCCAGCTGGTGTGGCTCAGTAGGTTGAGCATCTGTCCCATGCACTAAGAAATCATTGGTTCAATATACTGGTTCAATTCCCGGTCAGGGCAGATGCTCAGGTTGTAGACTCAATCTCCAGTAGGGGACATGCAGGGGGCAGCCAATCAATGTTTGTATCTTTCTCTCCCTCTTCTTTCCTCTCTCTCTAAAATCAATAAAAACATATTTTTAAAATCTGTTCTCTCTGGAAGTACAATAATTAGAAATCTGCTCAGTGTCTCCTTAATGTCACTACTGATTTGTGACCGAAAACCATGATACCAGCATTAACAATGACACCTCCTCAGTTGCTATGGGACAAGGCAGCTGTGATAGGTGTTTATTCTGGAGTTGAAGAAGGAGCTATGATACAGCTCTCTTGTATGGTGTGATTTTAGATTAGAATACTATCTGCCTAAAGACAATTTCAACTCTCTGTCACAGAGCTGTAAAAAAATGCAAATTTTATAAAAGCTTTGATAACACTGGATTTATGCTATGCTTTTACATCTGGGTCCACAGACGAGCTGATGAGAGATGGGAAAAAAATGCTATAAATACTAGCATGTTCCAAAAACGCTTCTCAAATTGTTTTAGGAGGTAAGCTGAAAAAGGTGTTCCATAATCAGCCAAACTCCAGGATCATTGTTTAAGAAAGTGAAAGAGGTTTCTTTACTGTGAGATCTCAGGGTCTTTAATACAGCAAGGTACCTGGGAGAGAGTTTTCAGTGTGTCCCCAACTCCTTTGACACCGGCACCCAGTTTCCTATGGTGAAAGTATGTTGTTTTCCAGCCATCCCGGATCCACTTTTCTTTCTTAAATCTGGTGGGGCTCTGATCAGGGGCCCTACCCTACCCTAGCTAAGGGACCAGGTAGTGCTCCAAGTTAAGACAACTGAAAGCTGGAATCTGAATTGGGAGGATCAGAAGGCAATCTATTGGGGTTCACCCATTCCAGCACGAGAGGCGTCCGATGATGACATTTCTGTCCCTACATTATCCTGCTGTCACTGCTGCTGGGCTCTCTGGAGTTGCTCTAACTCCTGCTGGCTTCCTAGCCTGGGTATCCAGGTGGGCTGCCCATCAATGCCCAGAGTTCCTGTTATTCTTCCATCAAATTCCTTTTTGCTTGAATTGGGTGGGGTTTTCTGTTGCTTTGCAATCAAAGGACCCACACTTTTTCTTTCCTAGTTTACCTGTCATTTAACACTACATTGGAAGAGGGACATCTACTTATTGACAACTCAAAGCCCTATATCAATAACACTGCCAAACACAATTCTAAGAACTTGGAAAACTTTTCTGTTGAACAAATGACTAGCATTCCAAAGAAGATATTTTGGAAAGCATTGTGTAAAGCTATTTTCTTAATAAGGAAAGACTGTATGTAATGATACTCAGGAGAGCAATCGTGCCTAAAATCTATTCGCTCCTCTAGTAACAGAGTATATCAGAAAGCATGCTTGAGTTTTGATGGCTGGTTAACAAACTATGAAGTCACATACTTTAGAGAAATAAACATTTTTAAAATAAAAAACAACAACAATTATACTTTAAATCAATCTGATGAAGTCATTTAGAAAAAAAGGTGCTCTCTCCAAACTAGACATTTTACTAGACATTTAACATACATTTTCTTATTTAATCCTCAACTTCTATGTGTCAGTCAGCAATATTTCTTGGGCCTCTAATATGTGACAGACATTGTGCTAACACATAGGAAAACAATCATGAACAAACAGACTCAGCTGGGGCAGTAAAGCCATTCTACAGTTACACAGATGGTGAGTTGGTGGAATAAAGATTTTTTTTGTGTGTGTAAATACAGTATATCTTTGCTCTTTCTGTTTAACTGCATTTAATAGTAGCTTTTATTTATTCTAAACAAATAGATAATCTAGTCAATGTAAATGGGTTTCCGATTTTAAGGACAGTCACCGTGGTAACAAATGCTTTATGAATCTTAAAGGAGTGTTTTATTGACACCAACCATTGCCAATATTTTGGGTTCTAATGTGCTTCAACATTTGGTCTTCTGGTATAACACAGCATCCAGTGAAAAATATCCAGTTGCCTATGAAAAATTCTAGAAAAACACCACCTAATGTTTGTGGTCAGTTGTTTGTCATTCTTCCCCTGCTCCTATCTTGGTGTCTGGGGCTGCCAGATAAAGAAGGTCCCCAGAGTCCTAAGGTCCAAACCTCAAGACTATGCAAATGAAGCCATCCATGGAAGCCAGACAGACAAGCCCCAAAGGGTGAGTGTGGGGTGCAAACAGCCCCAGAAGACCTGTATGTCTGAAAATCGAAAAATTGCTGAACCATTGATTTGAGACTAATGAGAATGTTGAGGACATTTCAGAATAGATCAACTGTTCTAGCTTAAGTGTGGAAGAACACCAACCTCCAGGATATGGGACTTAACTTTCTATGAAATAGCTTCTTTGTGGTAGATTAAACCCTGAACTTCTACAAATAGAGTTTAATTTAGAGTTTTATCTGACTAGTGGCTTAACTCTACATAAGACCAAGGTCTTAGACTTTTCATTTCAAAAGTGGAATATGGTGTATTTTTTAACCTATCAAAACGATCCACTATGCTTAAGTGTTTCCAAGAATATTTTACACAGGAATGATATGAAAGACTCACAAGTGGCACAAGAGTGGGCCAGGCCCTGCAATTTAGTGGTGGTGTTTGTTTGCAGTTTTAATGCTTTATTAGCTATAACCACACATTCTCCCTCATTTCTCGGGTTCAAGACCTCCATCCATCCCTGGTGATCCCCTGTCATTTCTTAAAGTTACTGTGATGCGTTCTTGACAGTCCCATAAAGTCTGCTGTGCTAAGGACGCCCGGGATGTAGCTCCTGCAAAGCGGCCGGTAGGAAGAGGGACATTTTGAACTTTACGTTAGTTGGGTCTTGGAGAGGGAAACAGGACTAGGGTTCCAGGCACACCACGTTGGGTTCACAGCATCTGTTCCCGCAGATTTCTTGCCAACCCTGGGAAGAGTGGGAGCAAGCAGGCTGGTTTCCCAGGTCTCGACTGCCTCCAGAGGGGCCTCAGCTGAGGCTGTGCATGTGACCCAGCGTCCCGCAGCGCAGGTGTCGGAGAACCGGGGTGCGGGGAGGAACGGGACTTCCGGGGCCAGCGGGCTCGCTCCCCGGCTCGCCGTCGGCACCGGAATGGGGAATGCGCGGCGTGCGCGCCTCCCGGGCGGCAGGAGGGCGGGGAGCGTGCGCGCGGGCTCGGCGGCCGAGGGCGCGGGGGCGTGCGTGGTGGCTCACCCGGAGCGGGAGGGGGCGGAGCCGCTAGGCGGCCTGAGCCCGCCCTGGGGTTGGCCGAGTGCGTCTCTAAGCTGACGCGGCCGCCTGGGGCTGAGCGAGCCGGACGTGCCACCTGCAGTGCTGGCTGCTGATGTTTCTTTACTAGGAAACATTGTTTCCCCGCGGGAGAGTTCGGGAGCGCGCGGAAACGCGCGCGCGCACACACATTCACTCATTGACACACACACGCTTACACACACGCGCGCGCGCGCGCGCGCGCTCCTTCTCAACTGCATCCCCAAACCCGCAGAGCGAAGCAACTGCGATTTCTCTTAACCCAGCATCGTGGGGCGAAGCAGAGCCATTGTGCATCAGGGAAAGCCCGGTGCCTGAGCTGCTGCCTCGGGTACATAGCCCTGCAGACCGCTCACCCCATCGGGTAAGTCAGTCTCTCTCCTTGTAACCTGTTCAGGGTTGGTGCCTGCAGACCGGAGGGAGAAGGTGGGAGGCTGCAGGTGCGCCAGTGGGGATGAGACCGGAGTTGATTGAAATTTCAGGGGCTTGCAGCCTCTTCTAGCGTCGTCTAGCTGGAGCAAGTACTACTCCCTGTTACTTATACTACCATCCTGGGAGTTGCTACCCCCCTCCCCCCTTCCCCCAGCCCAAGGTATACTGTGCTCCTTGGTTGCCAAGGAGACTTCCTTAAACATCAGCCTTGGGACATCTGTTGAAATAACTGGTTTCTTCAATGGTGCTGTTATTTATTTTGATTTTTTTTAAATAAAAAATATACAATGAGGACCATGTGGTAATTTGACATTCGTTAATCTGTATTCAGGCGACGGTTTCATTAAATTTAAGAAAAGTGATAATTGCACTATATAGTGTGCTTTAAAAAAGATTTGTCAGATGAATTTTTCAAGGATGTGTCTTGAATTATAAATTACTCCCATTTTGGTGATCTTATAAAGAACGCTGATTCGAATTAAAATCCCTTCTTCCTCTCTGTTTCTGCACTGTATTTTGCAGTTCATTCAGACGAGATTATCTTAACATTGAAAGCAGATGAATTAATTGTGGTTCCTCACACAAGGATGATCTTCTGTAGTAAATTGACCAGAACAAGAATACATATGTAAAATTCCTAATGTAAGAAGGTAGCATTCATAACATACATCTTTGCTACCATCTCTATATACACTGCAGTATTATTTTAGTGCAGTTTACTGAGATTATGTTTTCTTTCAAGTCTCTTATTAATTTTTGGCATATATCTATATGTAGATAGATATAGATGTAAAATGTGTGGCATGGCTTAATACTCCAGATTCTAAGTGTTTGGAGCTCATGTAAAAACATAGAGAGGAAGGACACACAGAGAAAGCTTTATAGTCCCTGTTGGTTTTTTCTGATAGATCGGGTCCTTTACTGGAACACTGAGTGAGGCCCAAGGAGGAGGCCAGTGCTCTAATCTCAGAGGATCTCCTGATCCCTGGGCTGTCAGTTTTCCTGGAGGCCTCAGGTGCCTAGTGGGTGAGTTTGTAACATGGCATTTGAAGAGGTCAGCAATCTGGTAATTACACTTTGCAATAATTTCATACCCTCATCACAAACAGAAATGACCTAGTAAATATCCTGTAGCATTTTGTTTTTCTTTTATATTTGTTCATCTTTTCTTCCTTTTATCACGTGATGTAAGGATATATATAAAAGTCTTCGTATTTAGACTTTAAACTGTGTCATACATAGGGTATCAATGTAAGGGTCAAGGAAGCCAATTATAACAGGTAGGTAGAGGGGATTTATACAACTGAAAGGGGGCTAAGAAATGAATAACAAACATTTTACGTTACAGTTTACAAAGTACTTTTCATGTACTCCTTTTTAAATCCCATAACAAGGAATTATCTTAATTTTAAAGCTGAAGGGGCTGAAACTCAGCCTGCTGAAGTCCACAGAGCTAGTGAGTGGGATCCAGCCCATTTTTTGGCTCCCATTTTGGAAGTCGTTTTTGGATCCAGTCTCTTTGCCTTTAAAAAGTATCCTGTATTGCATTTCTAATGAGAGCAAGGGTCTGGCAGGTGAGATGAAGGAGTGGAGCATCCCGGTGCGAGACACATGAAGGGAAGGGGATGTGGACTTGAGCTTCTGGAAAGTGAAAACCACAATAAAGGGGGGCAGCTCTGACTGTAGCTGGTTGCAGCCACAGATGTAAAAATTCTTTTGCAAGGAAAACCAAAGTTTCCAGATTTTGTTATGTGGTATGTCCTTAATTTTAAAAAATGTAAAGACCATGTTATAAATGTATCTGGGCCACACGTGGCCTGTGGTCTACCAGTTTATAATCCATAACTTCCAAGCTCACTTTGAAGCTATTTTTCTCTAATAAAATATTGATGTAAACACATACATTCATCATTATAAGAGTGACTAGGAGTTTTCTGATTTTGATATTAAAACCTCTAAAAATGCTTTTTGATTTTGATGTTAAAATCCCTAAAAAAAAAAAAAAAAAAAAGAAGAAGTGCTCTACGTCTTTTCTTCAGTAAACAGTTCTAAGTTTGTTTTCGAGGCTTCCTAGGTCCTCTATCTCATATCTCAGAGAAAATAAAAGAGCATGAAGTGCTCCAAAATAGGAACTTCTGAATCCGGTGAAACAAAAGCATTTATAGTTTAAAGTTTATATTGTTCCTGCCTTAATTTTTGTTCTGGGCATAGGACTAAAAAGTATAGTAAGAGTCATTTAAAGGAAGAATGGAATAAAAAGTTGGTCATAAAAAGGAGCATCCCGACCCTTTCGATGAAAACTTTCTTTTTAGTTTTTAGGTAGTTAGAAGCCACCACAGAACACTGCAACACTCCAAAGAACGAAAACATAAATGGGAACTCAAAGGGACATACTCCTTAAATAATCTTGCAATGAAGTGAATACCTTTTGAGAAGCTGCCTCTTTCTCATATTTCTACTAAAGCTGTGGAGATGTCAGTAGATTTCTCTGAAGCATACCTAGTGATCAGACAGGAGGGAGGGGGCAGGAAGAGATTAACCAAAGAACATATATGCATATATGCATAACCCATTGACACACACAGTAGTATGGGGTGAGATGGGGGCTGGGTGGAGGGGATCAAAAGGGGGGATACTGGGGTACATCTGTAATACCATCAACAATAAATAAGATAAAAAGAAAGGAGTGTTATTTTATTTACTTTGTTTCTCTTGTGGATCCAAAGAGGTGCCATTAAAAAAAAAAAAAAAAGCCAAGACAGGGACTTCTAATATTCATATTCTAAAATCACCCTCTGAAGAATGCTTTAATAATAAATAAATGCATTTCAGTTTTCAGTTCATGAAATGTGTTGCACCCCTAGTAAAGAGCTATGCAGATGTTAGTCAATAATAATGTAACATGGTCCTGGCTAAGCTCTGGAGGTAACATCTCTGCCCTCAAGGATTCAGAGCAAACACACATACTGCTCCTGGAAGCTTCCACTTTTCCAGCCCCTTCTACGTACAAGCTACTTTCCATATCATTTTCATAGCATCCCTATCAGTGGGCATCTTATTTCCATTTTACAGGTGAAGAACCCAAGTCTATGTGAAGTTAAAATGGATCAATGAAAGAAAACTTTAAACCTCAGTAGCTCCTCTCACTTCACACACATCCTTCTCTGATGGTTACCTAATGACAGCTATAGACATGGATAGAATTGTGATTTTGAGGTAGTTGTGTGTTAAATGATATACAGATAACAATAAAGCACAATACAGGGAAATTTAAAAAGATATTCTGATTGTAGAGATCAGGTAAGTCCTGTGTAGGAGGAGGATTCGTGCTGGACTTGGATGGCTGAATCAGATAATATTACATGATCCCTTTAGCTGTGGTAAGACAGGAAACACTGCCAGACAATCAGCTGGAAATGTGAGTTGAGAGGATGATGCATAAGATACCTGATATTGATGAGCTCATCATTGTAGCCAAAGGGATGACCAGACCATGAGAAGAAATATGTTCCCCAAGATGGACTGCAGCCCGAAGATGGAACTGGGGCTGTTTTGGAGGGGTAGAAAAAGACAAGTTGGTGAAGGATACTAGGAGGGGAGCTGTAGACACAGAGGAAAATCTAGAGAGTATAGTACTGAGTCTTCTAAAAGACTGAAAATAAATGGCAAGGGACAAATCAAGCATTATATTCTCTATACAGAGTCTGATATACGGTAAATACCCATGAACTATTATGGTGTGCCTGTATTCTTATTTTTATTAAAATGTTTTTTCTTTATTGATTTTAAAGAGAATGGAAGGGAGAGAGAAAGAGAGGGAGAGATAGAAACATTGATGAGAGAGAACATTGATTGGCTGCCTCCTGCATGCCCCCCCCCCCCCACTGGGGATTGGGCCCACAACCTGAGCATGTGCCCTAACTGGGCATCAAACCCACAACTTCTTGGTGCATGGGTCGACGTTCAACCAATGAGCCACACCGGCCGGGCATGTGTGTCTATATTCTTAACATCCAACATCTGGCATGTAATTTTTTCTTTTGATATCATTTTTCTGTGGAAAGGGAGCCTACATATATATTTTACATGAAGTCATTTGAAGTGGACAAATATCTGGATTTTAAAAATTGGGGAAAGAGATTCTGCGAAATAGATGAAAAAGGAAGACTATATCAATGTAAACTTTTCTTATAAGGTCATACATGGACTTAGAGGTTAAGCAGGCTCTTACACATAGAGATTTTATTGTTGGTACACAGTTGATGATGTCTCATCTGTGGGACAATTGAGGAGAAATGTAAGCTATGTGTTAGCTATTTGAACATCTATATTTAAACTCAAAGGGAAGTCTTTGGTGACAAATAAATGGACTCTACTTTTGATCCTGATTGGGTCAACATTTTAATTACTTGAATGGAAATATGACAAATATGACAAGCCAATGGAAGTTAGACTTGTATTCAAGTACTAGACCTGCGATGACCGGTTGGGAGGGCTGCCTGTTAGGACAATGGGCACAAGGGAACAGGATGAAATAAAGTAGAAAACATGTCCTAGCTAGCTAGAGTCTAGCACTGAGGACATTTGGTGTGACAAGAATTTGCTTTAAAGTTGGAGGGATTTTATCCCATCAAGTATAATGCAGTAGTCCCCCATTACCCATGATTTCATTTTCCACGCTTTTAGTTACCTGCGGTCAACCACGGATAATATAACAAAATCCTGGCTGAGCTCTGGAGGTAATGTCTCTGCCATCAAGTTAGAAAATATTAAATGAAAAATTCCACTAATAAATCATTCATAAATTTTATATTACACACCATTCTGAGTTGTGTGGTGAAATCTCACAGTGAACCACTCCATTCTGCCTGGGACATGAATCATCCCTTTGCTCCGTGAATCCAGACTGTATATGCTACCTGCCTGTTAGTCACTTAGTAGCCGTCTCTGCTGTCAGCTCGACTGTCAAGGTATCCCAGTGCTTGTGTTCAGGTAACCCTTATTTCCCTTAATAATGACCCCAAAACATGAGAGTAGTGATGCTGGCAATTCAGATATGACAAAGAGGAGCTATGATGTGCTCCCGTTAAGTGAAACGGTGAGAACAGTACAATAAGATATTTTGAGAGACCACATTCACATAAGTTTTACTACAGTATATTTTTATAGTTGTTCTATTATTAGTTGTTAATCTCTTACTGTTGCTAATATAGAAATTAAACTTCATCATGGACATTTATGTATAAGGGAAAAAAACATAGTATATCTAGGGTTCAGTCCTATCCAATGTTTCAGGCATCTACCGGGCATCTTGAAACATATTCTCTGTGGATAAATGGGTACTTAACTGCATAAGCCAATATAATGATTTGCTCTTCACAGATATATTGGGCACTGAATGGGGAACATTAGAAACAAAAGCTGTAAGGACCCCACCTTTCTTTTTTTTTTTTTTATCCTCACCCGAGGACACCCTTCCGTTTTTTGTTCAGATAGAGTGGGAGGGAGGGAGAGAGAGAAACATTGACATGAAAGGGACACATCGAGTGGTTGCCACCCTTATGACCCAAGCAGGGCCGGGGACAAACTGCAACCAAGGTACGTGCCCCTAGTGGGAACCGAACCTGGGTCTCTCTGGACCGCAGGCCGACACTCTAACTGCTGAGCCAAACCGGCCAGGGCAGGACCCCACCTTTCTTATGAAACAGAGCTTTGTTGTTCCATTGGAGACAGACCCGGTTAGGTCTCCTGTCAGGCGGTGCCTTGTTTCCCCTTTCTTGTCCTTATATAACTGGTTCTTTTTATTTCAGAATGTCTTCCAGTTTGGAGAGTAGACCTAAGAGCTTATCCTAGAACATCTTATTTTCTCTCTTATTGAGAATTAATAGGTGGGATTCATTTTGTTCACCTTTTCCCTGGTTCTGTCCTTTCTAATCACGTCCTTCATCCATACCCTTCTGGCTGAGACTTTACCCTTCCAGAAGCAGAGGAAGCACCCACCTTCCTTCATATTTCTTATGTTCTTCCATTATTTCAGATGCACACTGCAATGCATTTCTGCATTTACTTTAACTTGATTTAGACATATGGCACTATAAATTTTGGTGAGATTTTTAAAAGAACTATGTATAAGATATAACAGTTTTGCAAACTTGACTTGGATTCAGATTAGTTCCGCATATGGCAAAAGCACCGAAAGCTGTAAATTTGCCTAAAATAGTTTTGCAAGATTGAAATTGCCAACCTGATGATTTTTAAATGAAGAAGGAAAATCTTTGGCAGTTTTTATAGACTCTTGACTTTCTCCTACATGTTTATTTGAGGCATAATGTATTCTACTTTTCATGCCAGATGAGCCAGTTCCAGTTTGAAACAGGGCTTCCCTCCACCCTCCCACAGCACAACCGGTTTGGCATACAGGATATTGATGGAATAAGTCATTTGATCCTGGCTGATGGTTTCAGTGGGAATACAGTCAATGCTAATGGAACAGACACCAAGCGCGGTGGAGGAGGCATGTTGCAATTTTTTTATGACACAGGTTCTGGAACCTCATTTTAAATCATTACTTAGAAGCCTTGTTCATTGCAAATCTTAGTTCTTCACTTGTATGTGCAAGGTAGTTTGGCACAGCCAAAGAGCATGAGCCTTGGGGCTTGGATTTGAAAGAGTAAATCTGACACTTTGGCTCTGTTATTTACAGTCTAGTTGTATATTCCCTCTAGGTCTCATTTTTCTCATCTGTAAAATGGGAACTCTATTACCTAGATTTTAGAGCTATCTGTGATTTAATAAGATATACATAGAAAACATCTAGGGCAGTGCCCGGTGCATAGTAAAATCTCAGGACTTATTCATTCCTTCCCTTTGCCTCTGACCTCCTACCTTTGCCTTCCTCAAAATGAGAGTAGAATTCACTTAAATTTTGTGCACCATATAAAATGTCTTAGTCTGGCCTTGGCCAGTTTGGCTCAGCGGTTAGAGCGTCAGCCTACAGTCCAGAGAGACTCGGGTTCGGTTCCCGCTAAGGGCATGTACCTCGGTTGCAGTTTATCCCCGGCCCTGGTTGGTCGTGTGGGTGGCAGCCACTGGAAATGTCCCTTTAACGTCGATGTTTCTCTCTCTCTCTCTTCCTCTCCCTCCCTCCCACTCTATCTGAACAAAAAATGGAAGAATGTCCTCGGGTGAGGATAAAAAATAAAATAAAATAAAATGTCTTAGTCTGGTCTATCAGCCTTAGAGAGGAGCTAGTCTCTTCCTGTGATAGAGCTTGAGTGAGCAGTGGGCTATTTGGGCTCTCCTGGGGAGAGGGATGCATATATTGGGGTTATTGGGGTCACCTCTCTGACAGGCCACTTCTCCCTCTTATTTGTAGCTTCTGAAGCCCCAGTCTGGCCACAAGGATAAAGGGGTAGGGTCAATTTCTTCCTGCCTAGGCAGCTTACTGGGGCTCTATTATAGAATGTCTTCAGGGGTCCCCATCTATATAAAGCCCAGAGCTGCTTCCCCCACCCCACCCCCATATCCCCTGTGGATTAATAAAAGCAGCATCAAGCACCTGGAAGTTACAGACCTCCTAGCATTTCTCTGAGGTCAAGTTCCAGTTGTCTACATCTTTCTAGACAATTGGGGGTTTCCCTTCATGCTGAATTATGTAGATTTTATGAAAAGGTCAAGAGCTCACCATGCTCAAAGGAAAACTCCTCAAATTCCCTTTTAAGTCAGATAGGATTAAAGTCTTCCCAAAGAGAATACTTCCTTAGTTAAAGCTAGTTGTTTTCTTTTTTTCTCTGTACCACCGTCCTCTCCTCCACCCCTGCCAAGCAACTCCTTACCCTCACAAGTGGCAGAGTAATTTTGCTGCTTTTATGACATTTGGTTCTCTGATGACCAAGGAGTGCAGATGCAGTTAGTATGTTTAGATTTTTTTCATGGTCAGCCTCCCAGCTCTTAGTCTTGGGGTAATCTAGTCAGCAGCAGGAACTGCTAGCAAACCACCATACTGGTGACAGCTGCAGTAGTATAACAAAGAACGTTTATAGGAAGGTAGCTTGAGCAATGCATTTTAGGAACCCATACACCAAGCTAAGTTCGGTTTTTATGTAATTCGTCATACAAATTACAAAGCGCATCCTTATAGAAAATACTACTAGAACCCATACACCAAGCTAAGTTCGGTTTTTATGTAATTCGTCATATAAATTACGAAGCGCATCCTTATAGACAATACTACTACTTGTGTGCTAAATGTGCTGTAGTATGTATGCATTTAGGTATGTGTGTGTATGTATGCATGTATATGTGTATGTATTTATTTAGTGTTTCTTTACACGTGTTGCAATTTAATAATTCAGATGCACCAGTTTTAGTAGTTAATGAGTAACATTTGTTTAGATACCTAAAATAAGAAAGGCTTAGGGAATTGACAATGCTAAATTTGTCATCTTGTGTCAAAGTCAGAATATCCTTTACCCTCTATAAATCCAGAAGAGAATATTGTAAAATGAAAAAAAAAAAAAAGATTCAGTATGTCGTGGATATTAATTACAGTGAGGTGTGAATACTCAGATGAAAAATATGGTAGCCAACATGCCATCCATGCCAGGGCTTATGTTCATATTCAGTTTACAGACCAGTGAAGTTACAAAATTGTGTGACTAAAGGAAAAAAGCCTACTTTAAATATGAGCATATTTTCAACCACTTCTTTTTATTTATTTATTTATTTTATCCTCACCTGAGGACATTTTTCCATTTTTTATTCAGATGGAGCGGGAGGGAGAGAGAGGAAGAGAGAGAGAGAGAAACATCGACGTGAAAGAGACACATCCCGCCACCCACATGACCAGCCAGGGTCGAGGACAAACTGCAACTGAGGTACGTGCCCTTAGCGGGAACCGAACCCGGGTCTCTCTGGACCGCAGGCCAATGCTCTAACTGCTGAGCCAAACCGGCCAGGGCTCAACCACTTCTTAAGTGACAACTACAGTCATTGTTTTAGAAATTTAGGTTCATAACTGAGGTAGGTATCTGAATAGAATAGATTTATTTTGATACAGTCTGTCTTTGACTTGTTTTCTCATCTACTCTGACATTTCCTGGAAGGAGACATTTTTTAAAACTGTTTTTGTGGTAGACGGTAGTGTAGATAAAATCCAGTCACCCTTTGGCTGCGAAGATGCTCCAGTCTTTTCCAGACTGATGACCTTGCGTTGATATGGCTGATTGGTGTTCTGGGAATCCAAAGCCTAAAGAATATGGGATGGACGTTTTGGTTTTTCCTTCTGTGAAAGCATTAATTACCTACAATCTGATTTAATTTGGGCACAGCTTATCTTTTTTAGCTTCGGGTCACAAAGCTATTTATCATTTCTTAAAGGTCTTCAATATCACCACTATCACAATTGCTTCCTAATTGAGCAAATGTCATTTGAGAAACTCATGCACAGCCATAAGGCCTTTGTACACGGCATTGAACTTGCCCTTTTACTGAAATTCTGATTTGTGAATCTGAGTGTCCTCTGTAGGGTTTAATGATACATTTCCTCTCTCTAACCTTGTAATCTTTCACAAAGTTATCGGTTTTTTTTTGTTTCTGTGTTTCATGTTGTTCTATCAATGTTCATCATCAGAAGCATGCTAATGACAATTAATTGTCATTGCATTTTATTAATTGCTTTAAAATGGAGTACTAATATATTCAATGTATGTAACTGTCAGAAGGTTTGAAGATGGGGCTGCGATTCTTTGACCAGCATATTCTCTCCTTGTGGCTGGTATTTGGGGAGCATGGACTTGGGACAGGAGGAGTTAGTTACATGGTTTAACTAGGTAGTAGCATCAGCCCTACCCATGGCCTTTTAAAATGAGGACATACTTTACCCTTGGACCTAATGGGACATGAAATTCCCAAGCCCTCTAAAAATGTGCCTTAATAACTGTATTTTTCATGTTGGTCATAGTATTCTTGGGATTCTTCTGCTTTCTGTATATTGACCTCGTCTTGGAAAATCATACCCTGTGATTGCTTCCAAATTGTGTTGCCATCGTTCTCTGCTCATGTGCACACTGGAAATGTTTCAATCAGCAGCTATTGGTATACTGTTCCCTCCTTTGATGAGGAGACAAAGGCAAGGGGATGAGAGGACTTCTTGCATATCAACATTCAGTGAGCCCATTTAAGGGGTTGGACCAACTGTTGACCAAGTTATGTAGGAAACCCAGGTCTCACTGACTCAAGAACTTTTTTAGGATCAGGTTTCTCTCTTCTAATTTTTTGGAGTCTCATGGAAGACCTCAGAGATGGGAATGTATTGAGAGTTTCAGGACAGGCTCTTTCTATGTGGTAGCACAGGACCCAGCAGCGTCACAGCCAGGAGAGGGGATCATCTTGCAGGAGTCAGCTGCTTTTCCTCCCTGGGTGACTTCCCGCTTCCGGAAACCAGTGCCAGAGCTGATAAGGCCTTTTGTTGAGGCTGCTCCACCTGTAGTTGCTCGGGTCACAGAGCGGAACTGGAATAAACCTCACTGGTGGTGTTCCTGTGGGGTAAATGAGACTGGGACGGACACGCGGGGCTTTGGGAGTACTCGGAGTCAGGTCTCTCCAGCTTCCAGCTCTGCCTGTGGGCGAGGCGGTGGGGCTTGATTTCAGAACTGTGTTTCAGTTCCTTCTCTACAAATTGGGATTACATTAATAATCATGAGGACAAAATAAGACATATTTTTTAATGCTCTGCCTATATCAGGAGTGCTCTGTTATTGCTTTTGACGGGCCATTCTGCAACCATGTTTTTGAACATCAGATCATATATTCTGGGAACTTGCTTTAGAAAATCATGTATTATCACTCTTTTATAAAGAAGTCCAGCCCAGAGGTTTGCAACCAGGCTGACCCTCAGAATGTTTTTAAACATTGTTTTTAAAATATAGATGCCCGAAGCCTCTATAATTATCGCGTTGGAATCTGCACTGGTGCCCAGGCACTCTACACTGAAAAACCTTCCCAGAGGGATTCTGATGATAGGCCTAATTTGGGAGCTGTGGGTCCAGAGTGCAGGGACCTGCTCGCACCTGCTTCTTATTTGTACCTTCCAAGGACAAGTTGTGCCACCTGGATCTGGGCCTCAGCTTTCTTGTCATTTACACTTAACAGAAAAATAGCAAGTCATTTCAGTTCTGAGGTCACACAGCCCTCTGGACACTCAGTGGGCATTTAAACAGTGCAGGCAATTTTCTGCCTACCAGGTGCCCTGTGTGGACAGAAGCTGTGAGGTGTGATTAACATCTTCACTGCTGAGACAGAAGTTAAGATTTTCCACTCAAATTTTTGTACAACTCTCAGGCGGATGGCTGTAGAGGGCCTCTTTGTAAATGTCTCCATTTAAATCAAGGAGATTGATTTAAAAGTGTGCATTTCTGCCTAGGATAAAGTCAGATGCTTTTTATTTTATACCTTTTTAGAGTTAGAGCATTGATGATGATTAGACGGCACTGTAGAAGCCCACTGGAGAATGCTGTTTCTGCTGTGGATGAAATGTAATGAGTCATTGATTGACAGGTCGGTAGTGAACTGCCATAGAATAGTATAGATCTTTGGGGCAGAATTTGGGGAGCAGAGATGGTACAGTTTTGAGTTGTTGTTTACTCTTTATTTGGGGGAGGGTCAGAATGTGCTTTGCAGGTTTTTAATAGGCTTTTAAATTTAAAGGTTTGTCCTTAGAGATTAGTGGAAACAAAGTGTGATTGTGTGTACGCGTGCGTGCATGTGTGTGTGCACATGGGCACATCTTTTATGTCTGAGGGGACTTTTATGACCTTCTTAACTATCATGATCTTAAAGCATCAAAACATTTGAAGATCAGGCACGTTGAGGAGATACACAAATGTTAAGCACCAATATATAGGTAAGAAGTAAAAGAAACCTTGCCATTCGACTGTGAAATTTTAAATGAATTTTAGATATGTATTAAAATAATAAGTTATGCATGATGAGGATGTTGCCTAATTAAGCTTCAGGAGAAGTCATTTTGAGGTGTGTGTGAGAGAAGGGCAGATACCATAGTTATATTTATGTGTCTCTGATAATTTAATCATTATTATGACTATTGTGATGGTTTCTCGGATAATGTGTCAGGTGCAAAACAGCTTGATCTCTTGCAAGAAAGACCTGGCTGCTGGAGGCCCTTTTTCATATTTTAATACTTAGGAATATTTTTGAGTTAAAGAAAAAGTCTTTTGACTTTAAGAATGACCATTTCAGAACTAGAATTGTTTTTATTAAGTTACCTTTTCCTCCCAAGAAAAATCAGGTGAAATGCTGTGTTTAGACCTTCGCTAAACTAAAGTTAGGGTGTAATCTCCTGCCTTTTATGTTAGGGATAAGAGAGAGATGAATAGAGACAGAGATGGAAAGAGAGGGAGAGGAGGTGGGGGGTGAAGAGAACTATAAAATTGGATCAGTTAGTTTTGAGACTGCAGCCTCAATTAGGTGGTTAGCTCTTGGCCAGTCTGCCAAAATCATCTTTTTGGCCATCTGTGCCAAATTATAGGAAGTAATGCCTTGGGCACAGCTGCTGAGTTTAATGTGTATTTCTAACTTGTGTATTAATGGTAATGATCACATAGAGAAGTCTGGTGGCCAAGTGCACAGAACAAATAGAGAACCAAACACAGATGTATGCGTTTAGAAGTGTAAGAAAGGACATCTGTATTTTACATTGTGAAATCAGAGTAGGTATCATTTAAATCTCCAGATAGAAATTTAACCTTTTCTACCTTTATCTCTAAGCTTATAGTAGCCTTCTCCTAAGGAGTAATAATTCTCAAGAGACATTGACCTTGAATGTTGGCCCTTCTTTGTAATGCTTCATGCTTTGACATTTCATTCTGATATTGAAGTCGATTTCATTAATGTGTCCCAACATCCATTGATTGGACTGGATCTTTTCCCAGCTGGTCCCTTTAAGGAGAATCCCTCGGGGATCAGTGACCGCCATGTGGTGTCACTGTACTTTTTATTGGTTAACTTGGACCAGCAGAAGGCCCTTTCCAGGAAGGCTAAGTCTAATGTCATGGAAGGATCATTAAGAAGTTACCAGAAGGTAAGCTATTGAGTAATCCCAAGAATAAAAAGAAGGCCAAGAATCAGGATTTTAAATAAACATTTCTATGCTTTGCATGATCAATTCATTTCTAACGAATGTATTGGATGGAGACCTACCTTACAGTGAAGTCGATCTTTAAAAGAAATTTACCAAAATGTTGTGCAGTGATTTTGGCATATGTAGTATAGCTGAGTAGCAAGTCCCTGATACGTCCTTTTTAAGTTTTCTTTCTTCAAACCGGCCTTACCCAGCGCTTCCCTATCTTTAGCTGCTCAGGCCCCAAACCTTGGAGTCATCCCGGTTTCCTTTCTCTCACAGCTCACACCCAAGCAGCCAGGAAGTCGTGTACCTTCCAGGTATACTCAGGATCCGACCCTCCTGTTCCAGTCAGCATCCCCTCTTGTTTAAATGAATGCAACGATCCCCACCTGGTCTCCTTTGCCTCCCGTAGACTGTTGTCAATACAGCAGCCAGAGCCGCCCTTCTAAAACCTGAGTTCGGTCATCTTACTCCTTTGCGCAGAACTGCAGTACCTCCCATCCCAAGAACAACACTTCCAACACCATCTATCCCGTCCTCACCTTCTTCTACTTGTTCTGTGTTCACTCCTGCCCTGGTCTCACTGGCCCCCTTTCTGCTTTAGAACCTGGGCTGTAGCTCCTGGTTCCCTCTGCTGGGACTGCTCCTCCTCCCCGCCCTCCCCAGCTCACTCCCCCACCTCCCTGCAGGAGTGTCGCCTTCTCAGGGAGGCCCACTGGGATAACCCTATTTAACGTTGCAACCTACCCGTCCATCCCCACCACCCCTTCCCTCTCGAATCATCTTACCCTGTATTACTGTTTGACAAAGTTCTTACCACTTTTTACTGGGGAATATTGATAGACCATGAACTTAACTCACTGTATTGAAGCACAGTTTCAGCCATTTTTAGCAAATGCATATCAAGTTGCACAGCCATCACCACAGCCCACTTTTAAAACACTTCTGTCATCCCAGAAAGTTCCCGTGTCTCCATTTATCTCCCACTCCCACCCCGTCCTAGGCAGCCTCTGATCTGCCTCTGTATCCACACATCTGCCTTCTCTAGACATCTGAATGTTGGTCTTCTCTGACTTTGTACCGCCAGTGGTTAGCAGTGCTCAGTAAATGGCGGTTAAAGGAGCTGTGTGTTTGTATACAATTAAAATATTACTATGTATCATGTGTATTTGACCTTATTTGTAGATAACTAGGGTGTTATCTCAATGTTCGGTCACTGAGGCCTCTCTGATGCTCCTCCCCAGTACCTCCCCTGTCGTCCCTGCCCCCCACCCCCATCTTGTGGCTGCTCTTCTGACCCAGGTCCTCAGCACCACAGATTCCTCGCTGGTCTCTGTACCACTTTCTTGTTTCTTCCGTCCCTTCCGATAAGCTGCTGTCAGGGTAACATTAGAAACTTGGTTTTCATGATTTCATTCTCCTGTCTAATAACCACCCGTGGTTTCTTTAAGACCCAAGGCATCATTAGTCCCCAAAAGCACTTCCCATGTGCCTTCTAATTCCTCCCAGTGTGAACTGCTCCCTTCCCAGACTCTGTGAACAAACATGCTTTGAAGAGACACAGATTTCTGTACAAGCTCTAGTGTTATGTATGTCTGACTCCTAAGCCTCTTTGTCAAGCACTGTGCCATGTGTTAAAACAAAAACCAAGACTCTTCAAGCCTTTAGGAGTTGGCTATTTAAAGGAATCCAGTCATTTATCTGTATTATATTTTCCCAAGTTGGGTATTCTCAAAACAACACGCTTCCAATTTTGCTCTATACCAAGGGTTTCTGTTTATTTGTTATCAAGGGTTCTCTGGCCACCAGTGTATGAAGGAAAGGTACAGGAATAATTCCATAGTGGAAACAAAACAACAGGACTGACTAAGGCCCTCCAGCTTCAGCACCAGACCACAACTCTGTGTGGCTCACTGTGTTCCCTGCCAGAGGGTCCTGGGACAGGGCTGGGTCCCAGGGGAGATTTTTCTCCCAGGACCCAGCCTCTCACAGGCTCTGCATGTCCCCCGGATGCCACACCGGGCTTTCTCCCTGCTGTTGTTCTGCGTCTGGCTCCCCCGCACCCGATGGCCCATGATGTTGAAGCTGCCCTTGGACTCCACTGCTCACCAGCCGCTTACCTCCTCCACAGCCAGTGGGCTCCGGCTGCCTGTGGCTGCCTATCTTTGGGCAGCAGCCGTAGAGAGGTCTACAGTGGAGTGGCTTGGAAGACAGAGAGCCCTAAGGTTGATTCCTGGTTCTCTCATTTACTTCTTTGGTCTTAGGAAAGTTATTTATCTCTTTGACTCTAAGTATCATCATTTGTATTCTGGGAATAGTTATGCTCACTTTACAGTATCATTATGTGGACTGAGTACAATGTATATGTACGTTTCCTTCTCTGGCCCAAAGTAGGCTCCCAGTAAATTTTTGCTCTCTGCTATTATGATTAGTAAGCAGAGGCAGGAGGGCCCTGGAGACCATGGTCACTGCCCTATCACAGGGAGAGCGAGCCTTTCTTCCCATTATCCTCTCTTCCTGAGCTGGTGGTAATGAGAATGTTGACCATGTCCTTCTGCCCACCACCTGTGTTTCCCAGTACTCAGTCCCTAGTGCTAGTGAACAGCTGGGCTCATGCGCCACACCTGGTCTGCTTGTGTGACCTCTTCCCCCGCTTTCATTTCAGGATGAAAGCCATAAAGTGTTCTTTGTTGTTGCTTTGTAAATATGCTGTCATTGGTGATTTTGTTTAAAATGCATTGCCAGTTTTCTCGTGAACATTATTCTGTTCTGTGAAGAATGCTCATTTGGTGCACAGTTACCAGGCACCCATTAAATGTCAGGCCCAGGGCTAGGTGCTGATGATCCCACGGTACAGTAAACAGATCGGATATCTGTCGCCTTGGAGCTGACACTCCAGGAGAAGTGACAGGCATCCATCAAATTATCCCACAAGTGAGGGTAACATGACAATAGAAATAAATGTTGAGACGAAGAGGTTTGTGATGTTATGAAAGTGTAAGTAGAGAGTTTCACCTGCTCTGGAAGGGAGGGTGAGAAGGTGGGGTTGGGGGTCTGAAGGACATGGCAAGTTAATGAGGTGAACGCCAGAGGGTGGAGAATACTTCAAGGAAAGGGGGAAATCATATGCAGAGTCCAGTGCTCTGACGGGAGGTGGCAACGGGTAAAGGGGGTACAGAGAGCCAGGGAGAGTGTGGGGGAAAGGGTGCTGGAGGAGGTGGGGCAGGACCACACCTGAGCTAATAAAGATACTGGTCTTTTTCCTAAGAACAGTGGGAAGCCACTGAGGAAGGCTTTCAGTCGGAGAGTGACAGACCCTGGAAGGCTAACCGTGGCTTCTGATCGGAAGAGAGGACACATCAGTAAAGGAAGGCACTGAGTTCATTGCTCTGGTTCACGTCAGAGATGACGCTAGTAGCTTGGCCTAGGGAGGTGGGGATAGAGAAAGAGAAGACTATTTAAGGGAGATTTAAGAAGTAAAAATTTCAGATCTTGGTGATGGATTGGGTACTGAGGGTGGGGGGAAGAGAAACCTAGAGACTCCTGCCTCTGTGTGGGTAGAGGTGCCATCTGCATGGGTGGTGGTACTAATCCATACAACTGCTTGGTGGTGCCATCCTGTGCTACTGTGCATATGTTGGTACTTTTCACAAAGAAAGGAATTCTGGAAAAGGACCAGTTTGGGGGGAGGGTGGGATGGGTGAAGGCAATTACCAGTGTGGTGATGGCAGTATTAAATATGAACTGTTTTTAAGATGTTTAAATGAAGATGTTAAATAGGAGGTTATTGTATGTTTGGACATCATAGAAGACTCTGGGCCTGTGATACAATTTTTTGATTGGGCTTGGAGGTGCCTAGGGACAGAGTAGGTCATTAAGTTGAATCTCATGGAGCCCTTGATGATTAGATAGACTGATAGGAGCACAGAGGAGTAAAAAACTGTATAACCAGAGAGAAAAGAGGAAATCCAGGATAGATGGAGTCATAGAAGCCAAGGAAATAGCGTGACTGAGGAAGGGGAGACCACATATCAGTATTGAATGCAGCCACTATCCAATAAGTCAAGGACTAAAAGTGACAGCTGGACTTAATGAGAGTCCAGCTCAGGTGTGCATGGGTGACTTGGAGAGCAGAGGCACTCAGCCACCCAGCCCTCGTCACTTTGCCAAGTTAATTCCAGAACCATGTCATACCCCTGCTTGAGCAACCTCAAGAAGGCAGAACTTCCAACTGGTAGAACAGAGTTATAGAAAGCAGGGAGATGCGCTTTTAATTTTCTTGCACACCAGAGTTTGCAGTAACATTTTACCTACTCTCATTTATTCAAAAGATTTTACTGTATAATTTATATGGAAGCTAGACGAGAGGTGCTCCGTGTCCTGAATACACTCACGGAACAGCTGAGGGAAGGTATAACTATAATACATCTATAACTATCACCTGGGCCTAATGTAAGCATCCCTAACACAGGCATAAATTGTTGGAATTTAAAGAAGAGAAAGCTTAATAGATGATGTAGAATGCACAGTCACAAATAGAAACAGGAAGTGCACAACCAGAAACTGAGCATACCTCGGTAACAAGCCTTGTGGAAATCTGAGATAATTAACACCTTAGTATTCAGAGTGCCATGGATGGCTCATTAAGTCTTTCTTGGGTGTCAGTTCTTTCTTTGTTCTTTTGCAAACAAAATCTCCAAGTCTTTTCAAAGGTTTGCTTACCAGGTTAAAATTTCAAAAATAAATTTCTCTGAAAACGCTTTTCAAGGTACAGCTTTTATAATTCACATGTTCAAATAACAAACTAAATTCAACTGAAGTAACCAAAAAGTCAGTCATTTGAGAGGAGGGGAGCCTGTTGGTATCCCCATAAAGAATTAGTGCTACTTAATTTGCTTTTATTTCTTTCTTAAAATTTTTTTCTCTATTGATTTTAGAGAGAGAGGAAGGGAAAGGGAGAGAGAGATAGAAACATCGATGAGAGAGAACATCAATTGGCCTCCTCCTGCATGCTCCCCACTGGGAATCGGGCCCACAGCCTGGGCACGTGCCCTGACCAGGAATTGAACCGGTGACCTCTTGGTGCATGGGTCAATGCTCAACCACTAAGCCACACTGGCCAGGTAATTAATTTGCTTTAATTTCTTAAATTAGTTTCCTGAATGACTTAGATACATTTTCATCAAACTAGAGCTCGGAGAAGCACTGATTTTATTAAGCACAAAAGGGTTGATATAAAGCAATAATTGTAAAACAATTCGGTAAAGACTGGGTGTTGTAGCCAACTTTGAAAATCCATGGAATCCCCTTTTACAAACACCTGCTGAGAAAGTGAACCTGGGAGAGTACCTTTACCACCTTCCCCTCTGGAGCCCCTTTGTGTTCCCTGGCAGACAAGGATCACATAGGATGGTACCCCATTGCTGCTCTTTTTCTCTTTTACCCTTTACCAATTTGCCCCCCTGCACAATGAGAAGAACCTGAGGAAAATTTGCAACACTTTTCTCTACTGATCTCAGTCTGTCTGTGCTGTGTGTGTGTGGGATGAGGGTTGGGTGGGTAAGTAGTTGTCATACACTTTTTTGAGAATTTAATAAGTGGTGTGCATCTTCTTTCTTGTGCAAAATGCATGTTTTGCTTATAGCTTCATAAAAGAGTGGCATATAATGGTAGGGGCTGTAGGCACACCAGAAATCTGTTCATGGGTCCCAGGTAAGAACTTTCTGCTGTGACCCTCCTGGGCACCAGGACCTGAAGGGACTTCCTGAGCCACCTGTTACATTTCAGCATCCTCCTACTTTACAGCTGATGGTGGTTGCACAGTTGCTGCTGTGAGTTCAGGCTCTGCACCGTTGGCAGCCAGAGTTCCGCTGGCCGCATTCATCCTGGTCAACCCAACCGGGCACTACTTCTGGCATGGATGCTGTCCTCCTCACTGTTCTCCTAACGCATGCCTGATCCCCTGACTCACTTCTTCACTTCTCTCTCAGTCCCAGATCTGGGCATCAACGTTGAGCTTGATACCCATTTCCTCCATGAAACCCCCCGATTAGCCCTGCCATAAATGTTTTGCTTTGTCTTAGAGGTGCCCATCTATGCTACCACTCAGTTTGCTACATAGCTCTGTCATGTTGCCTTCTGCTCTTGGTCAGCTCATGTCTTTCCTGAATTAGAAAGCATATCCGTGGTAGAAGCTATGTCCTAAAGGACATTAGTATCGAGATCCTTGATCTTTTTTTATCCTCACCCGAGGACATTTTTCCATGTTTTGTTCAGCTAGAGTGGGAGGGAGGGAGGGAGGGAGGGAGGGAGAGAGAGAGAGAGAGAGAGAGAAAAACATCGATGTGAAAGGGACACATCGAGTGGTTGCCACCCACACGACCCAACCAGAGCCGGGGACAAACTGCAACCGAGGTACATGCCCTTAGCGGGAACCGAACCCAGGTCTCTCTGGACCGCAGGCCAATGCTCTAACTGCTGAGCCAAACTGGCCAGGACAAGATTCTTGATCTTTTATTCCACCTCAGCCTATTGGCAGCAGTGACTTGCTGTAGGTATGTGCATGTGCATGTGCATGTGCGTGTGCATATGTATGTAAATGTGTGTGTGCATTAAGATCGGTGTCATACTAGAATCTCAGGGAGGCAGGAAAAGAGGAGAAAGCACAGAGTGAAAAGACACCTTGCCCCAGGTGATTCTGATGCCACCACCTTCCTGTCCACCACCATCACTAATCCTTCAGTGCCCCCATTCCACAGAGAATCACTGACCAATGCAGAGTGGCTTCTGGGCTAGCCTGAGTAATATGCAGGTACCCTGTTGCACCTCTCCCTTGCCCGTATGCTGTGGTTAAACATTAAATTAAGCACCCAGTGTCAGAGATTTAGAGGCGGGACAATAGACGAAAAGGGAAAAGAGAGACATGAGGTGGATTGTCCATGTCCCCATCTACACAGACACACGCACACACACACACACACACACATCCTAGCTACACATTCACACATATGCATAGATGTATACAGACCTACACATGCACACTCACACACATTCTCATTCCCTCATCCTGGGATAGGGACTATGAAGGGCCCATTAATCTTTTTCTCAAAATAGATTCAGTGTATGGTAGATGCAGACTCCATATTCCTCCAGAACCAGTTCTGAAAGGGCTGGGTCTCTTGGTGGGTTCACACAGGATCCATGCAGTAGTATGATTTTTTACTTCTATTTCAGAGGAAGGGAAAAACTTTGGATAACTCTGCTAAGGAGATTTCTCACCTGCCACAGGCTGACCCTCGCTCTACCTGTTTGTGCTGACCTCCACATAGGCTTTAATGAACTGTACAAAAGCGCTGGTATCTAGAGACACCCAGAGAAGCACACTGGCTTGGGCAGGGTGACTGGCAGGGATACTGGCAGAGTTGGACTGTTCCCCGGGTCTCCAAGGCCTGGCCGGCATCGGTTGCATCTTTGGATTCTGGCCCCTGGGCTGTCTCACACAGAACGCGTTGCATAAGCCTTCACTTCTTTTTACAGTCAAGTACTTGGAGCTTCCTGCTGGTTTTCCCTTGCCATATGCACAGACACTTCCTTACCCCAGCCATCTGGGGAAGGGAAAAGGCATGTCTGTCAGAGAAATGAGTATGCAGATGCATTCTTTTTCTAATTACTCAAAAAGAAGGTTGTTGAAGGTATTGATTTATTTAGCCCATTCTTCAGATCTAAATTCAAAAGCCATTCTCTTGTTCAGAAATAGATGTCATTTTGTATACACCTCTCTGGACATTCATTCTTTCCCCATCTGTGGTCTCACTTTTCAGCAGGTGTCTCTGACTTTTGTAGCTCACTGAACACTCGTGTAACAGCAGCATTAACGTGACCCCCGGCTGTATTCTTTCCCTGTCAGCTGCTGTCCTCCAGGCTGTTGCTCATGGTTATATCAAAGATGGGAGCAGCTGGAATCAGAGGCCTGTGATTATTAAGACAGTAATTACTGGTCATGCCAACACCAACGATATTAACTAGAACTTAAATAATTGAAAATGTTACCTACGAGGCAAGCATAGATCAGTGTGTCAGAATAAAAGGCATGATCAAGAATCGCCCAGGCAAGAGTGAAATGCTTTCATTCTTGTTTTATTCAGCTGTGCTGGCTGAAAATACTCTGTAGAGATAATAAACTTCCTCAATTTTAACCAGTGGTCTTTTTTAACTTCTTTACAGAATACTATGTAGTAGAATCTGGAGGAATGCTCTTTGGGTAGAACAAGTCAGGTTTCTTAGATTTCTTGGGTTATTAGGAGAGAAATGCCCCATCTGCCACAGTAGGAGAATGAGCTGGATGAAGCTGGATACTTTCGTTGTACTTTCAAACTTACCATTTCATTTAGCCTCAATAAAAGTGTTGCAGAGGAGGTAGTTTTCACCTGTCTGATGGAGCGATAAATGTTGGCTGAGAAAGGCTGAGTGATTTACCCAAGTCACACGAATAATAAGTTGTGAGGTTGGGTTAGAACATAAGATTTGTTCATAATTTCATAACACTTTCTAAATCTGTGAGGTAGTGGAAAACTCCATACTATACTCTTGCTACATTTCTTATATTTTCCCCCAAATATAAGATATTTTCTTTGGTGGGAGTTTCTGGATCTACTCTTCATCAGAAGAGTAAGTAGTAACAGGAAAGAAAAAGTGCTTTAAACAGACAAAGAATTTTCTTCATTGGAAGAATGATCATCTTTGCTCTTAAATTTTTCATTCCGGGAAGATACCACCTCTTTGATAACGTTTTCACATTTAGGTTATGAATTTAGCCCTTTATTGGATAGTCCCAATATTTCTACACTGAATTTGTAGGTCTCTTATTATGAACCACCCTAAATATTTTTATTTTTATTTGGAAAACAGGGATTTCCTTGAGAAATTTGATGTAGCTTCCTTTACTTTGTTTTTGTTTGCTGCAGTTTTTAGTTGTCAGCCCCTCAGCCCAGCACACTGCCATGCCAGCTCTTGGTGCTAGCTGTGGGCAGAGCGTGGCCAGGCTACCGCCAACACTTCCCAGGATTCGCCGTGGTGCCACATAACCCATAACTATGCTTCCCTTCCAAAGAGCTGGACACCCACACTCAACTCCCTTAGATCAGAAATCCCAGCATGTTTCCTAAGATTGGGGCATGTCTGGAGAACTTGTGAGGTATGCCCTTTAAGATCACAGACCTTATGGAGAGGAGAAAAGCTTACAAGCTTAGTTTTAACCCAGGGGACGAGTGTCAGAGCCAAAGCTTGATTCCAAGTGTAGCACAGTGTCTTCCACCCAGATTGTCCTCTCGCCCAAGTCCACCTGGACTCAAGCCCACATTCTAGAAAGAGGGGAGGTTTTTACAAAGAGCAGGAAAGATTAACAAAAGCATTGTGTGACTGAAACTCCATGGTAACATTGGTGAACAGGACAACACTGGTGCTTAGAATCTTGGTCGCTGTGACTCCTTTAGAGAACTGGCTTTGTGGTATCAGAAGGTGTCCCAGGCTTTACTGCAAGTGTCAGTGATGCTTGTCATGGACCTGTACCCCTCTGGTAGACACTCAGTAGACTCAGCAGTGAGCATTGCTGCACAGAGTGGACATATATGAATACAGGGGCTGAGGAGACAGTCATGCTTTGAGAGCCCATGGACAAACCCTGGAACTGATGAGCTGGTCTTCCCCTGTGTGGTTAGAGTTCCTGTGGTTATGGGTGTGGGCTCAAGGGCAGAAAAGGAGTGTTTTAGAACAGTTTCTCTGATTCCAGTTTTTCTTGAAGTGGCTGGAAAGAGTTTACACAAATGATAGGGTATACCATATTTTGATTTATGAAAAAATATATTCACTTTATCAAAGAAATATCAAAAGAATTAGTAATTCAGACATTTTAAAAGTGAGTTTATTTAAGACCAAAATATTTTTCAAACTTTGTTGGTTACCATTCTAACCTATCTAATCATTCATAGTTACATATATTTATCTATTTTCAATTCCTGATAAAATATTATTATTTTTACATGAATTCTTCACCCAGATCTCATTTCCCTTGCTGAAGTTTATCATCATAAGTATCTCCTCCTGGCACACTATAAAATTTACTAATTTGCCATGTTAGCTGTTACCTGTCTTCTCATGTAGAAGGGAAGCTCAAAGGGGTAGGCATTGTGTCTGTTTTGTGCGCCAATATACCCCAAGTGCCCAGAAGAATTTCAGTAGTGTGGTGGGCATGCAGCAAGTAGTTGTTGATTATTAATTCAAGAATCTTTCATTTCACTGCCCATGAACTTGGAATTATTATATCTGTTTTTTTTGTTTGTTTGTTTGCTTTTTGAGGAATAGATCATGAGTAATAGGATCCTGGAGAATTCTTATATGCTATTGATCACTGGACAGATTTAAGTTTGGGGAGAGCATGGTGGTGGCAGGCCACTTCTGAATTTGTGATTTTCATCTTCTCTTTTTGCCCTTCCTCGGCATCTAGCTCAGAAGAAGATTCCAGCCCTGCTCCACAGACCTGGAAGTAGGTCCTAATGGGATGATCACTCTTACATCTTCCTTGCTTTCCCTTTCCTATTCCTCCCAACAGATTGTTCCCTACTTTATTTATTGAAAAGATAAGGTTTAACATAAGTGAGAAGTGGCTGACCAAGGAGAAAGAAAGAAAATGGCTGTAAAATGAGCTGTGAACAATAGAAGAGTGCATTATGTTAGGTTCTAGATATTCACTGAGTGGGAACAGGTTTCATTTCCATTGTTCTTGGCAGTGGTTGTAAAATGTGAAGCTTGACTAGTTACTTGATTTAAAACATTTATGTATAAAATGAAACCAATACTCCAGGAGCATCAATACAATTCATTACTGTATACTAGGACCAGAAAAACATCTCTCTTAAGACTCATTGAGAAGGGTAGCATGTAGGGAATGCAATGAGCAATGTCATGGGGGTATCTTTATGGGCTTATCACACCATCTTCTCTGAACTTTCATTTACCTAATACCTCAGTATATAAAGATGGTAATTCACAAGTGCAGGTGGGGAGATAAGGTTGAAGTCTGTAGACATTTTTAGTCTAGCATAATAATGATGACAACTAACACTTTTGTAGATTTATGTTCTTAACACTATTCTTAGTCCTCTACTTATACTGACTCATTAAACCCTTACAACTGTGTTGTGAGGTAGGTAGTTATCAACACCATTTTATAGAATAAGGAAGCTGAGACATAGAGGGGCTAAGTACTTGCCCACGATTGTGTTGCTAGTGGGCTGAGTGTAACCGGATAGTTTGACTACAGTGCTTGCTCTCTTATCCTCGTATTTAATGCCTCTCTGGAACCCAAGGCCAGATTTTTGAGGGTCCACAAGAGAAATGGTTATGCCAGCTACTTTCCAGAAAATTAACTGTTATAGCTGACATCTTGGAAATTATTGAGTAGTTATTGAAAAGATTTTACTTTTTGGAAAATTTCTGGAGTCCAGCTATTCCTTATTGCTCATGCTGGAGGCAATATAGTCTATGGGGAGAATGTGATCTGGTCAGACTTGCTGGGTTCTAGTCCCATGTATTATCTCTGTGAACTTGGGAAAGTTACTTCATGTTGTACCTCACACTTCAGGTTAGGTTCATATAGTCTGCTTGCTAGATTTCTCTAGGTGGCATTCCTGGAAATTTCTCCAGAGAGAACAAAGTATTTTTTTAATAATATGTGGATAAAAAATATTCAGCTAAGACATTAGATAGTTCCTAGGATATAGAGAAAATTTTTGTGATGTAGGTGGGCAGGTCTATTTTTCTGTGATACATAATTGTTAAAAGCATGGGGTACAATTCTAGCATGCTTTCTTCATGAAATAAAATAATGGTTTTGTTTTCACTCATAGTATATAGCACTATGTACTATATGTCCTCTATGAATAGGCTATCACCAAAGGGCAATAATAACTCCATTAGAAAATACACTAAAAAAAAAACACCAACATTATGTGCACCTAGATTTTGTGCATTGGGAAAACTGGGATTGATAAAGGAAGGATCCTGCTTCAGTCATTGTGAAATATCAAACATGATGGGTTTGACAGCCATTCTTCCCCTCCTGCTCCCCCACACTATTCCCTCTGAGCTTCATCCTCCCACTAACTGAGCTCACCCAAGCCTATTGACTGAGCCCAGAAAACAGACTCCACTCTCCTCCTCCTCTTCTTCTGACTCATGCCAAAAAGTTATGTAGCAATTCAAAACATGTCTCAAGCCCTGGCAGGTTTGGCTCAGCAGTTAGAGCATCGGCCTGCGGTCCAGAGAGACCCGGGTTCGGTTCCTGCTGGGGGTGCATGCCTCGGTTGCAGTTTGTCCCCAGCCCTGGTTGGTTGTGCTGGTGGCAGCCACTTTCACGTCCCTTTCACGTCGATGTTTCTTTCTCTCTCTCTCTCCCTCCCTCCCTCCTACTCTATCTGAACAAAAAATGGAAAAATGTCCTCGGGTGAGGATAAAAAAACAAAACAAAAACTTGTCTCAAATCACAAACACAATGTGGAAAACTTTCTTGTCTCTGACTTTGGAATATTCTTTAGTATTTTGACATTTGTATAATCCAGTGATATATTTAGATTAACCTCATTTCCTGAGAGCCTTTACCTGACACTCAAACTGAATGCCCACTGACTTCATCATATCCCACTATTCAATATAGCCCCCTTTACTATGCAGTGTTTTCTTGTTTGCCTATCTGCTGCTTCTTCCCCCTTGAATATTCAGTTTTAAGAGAACAGGGACAGCATCTGCCTTGTTTTAGTCTGTGTGTCCCAGAGGATGGAGTGGCTCACAGAGCTAATGAATATTTTTGAGTAGATGAGTGTTCCGGAAGTCCCCACACATTTCACTTCGTGTGGACTGGGTGTCTCTGGCTCCAGCTCTGCGATCTGGTGCAGCAGCCTTCTTTCCCGTCACTCCCTTCCTGCATCCTCCACGTTGCTCATTACCCCAGACCCAGAGGCTCCGAGCCCGTTTCCATTGTCGCCACCACCTTTTTGTATATTGTTGACTCACTTCAGCTTTTCTGAAATTTGATAATTTCACTTTTATTTTGTAAGAAGTTACTAATATTTTCTACTTGACTTAATCATATACAACAGTGTGGTACAAATCAATGACCTTTCTTACTTAATTTCATAAGAAAATGTCTTATGAGTTTCCCAGTTAGATGAATGATTTTGCATGGTTTACAAATACATATTCACGGTGTCATTGGTATTGTGCTTCAGAAAGTACAGCATTTCTATCTTTATTTCTCCCCTAAATCTGAATATGTCTCAAAGGTACTGAGTGATATTAGTTAAAATTAAGGAAGAGAAACTCAGTATGTGAATGGTTTTCCACTACTGACTATTGGACTTGAAAAAGTTGCTCACATCAGTGTTCTCCTTGGTCATTGTAAAATTGTGACTTTAGTGTTTTGAGTGCTCATTATATTTTTAGCGTGCCTCATCTTACTGCTTTGCTATTCTGTACATAGGGGAGGAAACATGTATTTTTTCTCAACCCTTCTAAGTTCTCAGTGAGGGCCCCTGTAAGAAAAGACGGAGAGAGTATCGAGAGGAAAGCATACAGATTTATTTAACATAAGTTTTATCTGACAGGGAGTTTTCATACAGAAGTGAAGACCCAAAGACGTGCTTAGACCTGAGCATGTGTATGCTAGTTCTGATGAGAAGTGGAGAGTCTTAGGAAACCATGAGAGTATAAACCAAGGTAGGAGCAACGTGTAGTAAACTGAGGGAAACAGCAAGGCCTGCTCATTCAGATTCCTCCTGGCATCTTGGTGGAGGGAGGGCACCTCTTACCTGAGGGTTTAATGCCCTGCTTCTGGGGAAGGTCAGAAAGTGCTTCCTGCCCACGCTGCTCCTTAGATCCCATCAGCCTGAAGTACTCAGTATGCCAAGTGTGCCCTGAGCCTCCTTGTTGTATAAAGCTGGACAATGTAATATTGTCTTAAAATGAAAGACTCCGAGTCACATGGTTTTTGTCAGCCATAGTTTTAAAGCCACATTAATTTCTAAATGAAAATGAAATTTGAATTTCATTGTGGTCTTGATATCTTAGAGTTGTTAGGACTGTGGTCATATTCTGTGAGAGACTTGGGGTGTTTTTTCAGTGACAGAGGAGAGTGTTTTTGGAGGTGTCTGGAACTTTTCATTTGTGGTGAAAGCCCTTTAATTCCCTAAACAATACAATTACTGTACCATTCATTTATGAGCATGTCTTCTGGGAACAGAGCCCCTCCTAACATAGCGATGAAATTCCCAGTTAAGAAGTATAGCTCATCCCAGCCGAAGGAACTTACCTTCACGCCTATGTCCTTTCTTCTACCTTATGTCCTTTAATTTTTTTAAAAGAAAGCTATGCTTTAAGAAGCGATCACTTTCATCACCTGTTTTGTTAAAAACAAAAACAAAAACAAAGCAGACTTCTTGCTTTGCAAAGTCATTTTAACCTCACTCCTCGGCATGCATTCCTGGCATAAGGTAAATGCTATTTAAACCTCGAATAAGTGAGTGAGAAGATGGTTAGTGAGAGTAAATTCTTTGTTATTCAGCCTGGTCAGATCCCTGTTCACACGGAAAACCAATTTTTTTTTTTTTTTCTGAGAGAATTAGCATGTTTATCCCTGCCCTCCCAGAATGTACAATACACTAAAAAAATGGAGGCTTCTGAGTTAGACTTTCATAAAATCAGCACGCTGACCCCACTGGAGACGCAGGAGATGCTGGTAAAAATAGTGGGTTCTGGAGGTAGACGGCCGGGGTTTTCACCCTGGATCCTATATGGTGGTGTGACTCTCGTGAAGTGACTTGATTTTTCTAAACCTCATTTTCCTGATTAGTAAAATGGGAGTGAAAAAGGGACATGTGCAAGGGCTTCCTGTTTAAAGACAGCTGATGGAACGCATGTCGGTATTGCATCTCCAGCTGGTACAGTTCTTGTTTTGCAAGAGTAGAACTTGGAAGCCTCCATGTCTTCATGTGGAGAGCCATTCCTTTGTCTCTGCGCTCTTCAGTGCTTCTCCATGTAACTCTCCCCCCTGGTAGCTCACAGTCATCTCACCTTCAGTGGCCAGTGTGGTGCCGCAGAATGTGACAGAGCTGGATCCCAGCGGCTGCTTCACCAGATACCAGTTTGTTTTCTTTTTACCTCCAGCATTTCAGCTTGTGCAGTCTTTGCTTTTTCTTCTGGAAAAAAAAAAAATGGACCTATTGGTTCTTACAGTGCTAGACCGTTGTAAGAATCCAATGTAACAGTACCTGTGCTCCTTGGTTCCTTAAGCAGATGCTTAAATTATAGTGCTGCCCCAGTTCTAATGCTTCTTGCAGATGTGAGATACACAACGACTTTTTAAGGGGGGAAAATAGTAGCATATTAATAAATATATTGATTTAAGGCACAGTCTCAATTTTAGGCCTTTTAAAATGAGAAAAATATTATACATCTCTCAATAGAAGAAAATGAAGAGTGTCTGGTGTTATTAATATAATGCCAGTGTGGATGTTATGCCTTGTTTTACAGATTTTAAGCTATTTGAAGGGCAGAGTTTGGATTATATCTAGATCCTGGGTTGGGGAACTGTAAATCATATTTTCTATTTGTTAGAAGACAACCATTAAGGAGAGGGGACTGTTTATTTACTGTCTGATGAAGTATTTTTTATACAGAGTTTTCTAGTTACATATATAAGTGAAGTTTATTGATGTTTTTACCATACAATAATATTATTTATCATATAAATAATTTATATATCAACAAAAGTTTCAATATTTACATTGTGCCATCTCTAAAGATGCAGATGGAAGATTTAATTTTCAGTGGTGTGAGCTCTATAGGAGATCTTTTAAGAAAAAAGTTTTCATGGCAGCATTTTTCAAAAGCACCTGAGGATGTTATAATTGCAGGTTAGGTTATTTTGACAAGACTGTGTAACTGATCCCAGCATTTTATGTGTCTATTCATAGAGGAGTGATAGAGCTAGAAATTAAATTAAAGCAAGAGCTGGAAAGAGGTGTGCTGATGTGACTGGAAGAAATGACTTAAACACTATATTTCAGTTTGGCTCCAGCTGTATTCATAAAGGTGCCTAGATACTTCATCCTTGTTCTTACAGGAGACATTTTTGATATTGACTGCAGCATGTTATTCTTTTAGGGCATGAATTTTGTAATATAAACTAACACATTGTGATTCAGTATATGGAAATAATCTGGAATTAACATGTTATTCTCTTCATTGTAAAATAGAGATAAATTATAATCTTACTTTTTTGGCTTTGGGGGATTTTGTGAGAATAATGGTAGTTCCAAGGGATTCAAGACAGTGAACAAAAGACTATGAGTCCAGCCTATATAGACAGGATGACCAAAAAATGTATTATCCACACTGGGAAACAAAAGAAAACAAATGGGGATGCAATTAGTCATTATACTAAGACACCAGGCAAAACTGTCACTGTTCCAAGATGAATAGTCACCCCACTTAAAGAGCTTACTACCTGAGGGTGGAGTTTGGGTGGAAATAAGGCGGGTACAATAGATTTTGGCCTCCCCTTTCTCCAATCAAGTGATTATATAGAGGGTTGACTGTGTGGATGTTTAGGTGTAACTGGAGCATGTGGAAGAGTAATTAACTCAGGCCTGGGGGGTTCAAGGAGGCTCCCCAGAGGAGGTAACTTCTGAGACTTGCAGTATGAATAGGAGCTAACCAGGCAGAGGAGAGCCAGTACACTCCTCTGAAAAGTGAGAACAGCTCAACGCAGACGAGCAGATCTGCAGAACTGTGACCAGAAAACAAGAAGCCAAGTGTTAGGGTACAAAGCTGGAGATGTTTGCAGGGGTGCAATTTTAGGTCATTTGACTTTATCACAACCTTTTTCAACAGAGCAGTGATATAATCAGATGGCTAAGGGCTTTTGCCTATATTCATTTGACTTCCATGTACCTAGGTATCTTGGCTGAAGCTGTGCCTCCATAGCATGTGGAGGTGGGTGGTGTGTTCCCCCCACCTCTGTGGGTGGACCCAGCAGCAGGACTGAATTGGAAAGGGTGTACACATTTGTAGTCATGTGTGACGACAGACTGGTGGAGTTACCCACGAAAGGCAGCTGGGTAGAAGGCCCCGTGAGGAAAGGAATCACCAAAGTTATGGAGAAGGCTCACAGGTGCACAGAGCATGGCCTCAGAGACAGTTCTGGAGGTGGCAGGAGCCTCAGGCACGTGGCCATCTCCCACACCCCGGACTCTCTCCCCTCGCTGCTGGGCCCCCACACTACTTATGCAACCAGGGAAGGAAATGGTCCAGTGAAGTAAAGTGTGTGTCCAGGAGTCTAAGCAACTTCCCAGAGGGCATTTTCTTGAAGAGTAGTGGGTTGTAGCATCTGGGAAAGGTGAGCACTGAGTGGAAGAGTGGAAGGGGAAGCCAGATGCACCTAGGGAGCCACAGTCCAGAAGCAGGGGTCAGGCCAGGGGTCCTCTGAGGCCGGCGGTTTCTCAGACACCTGAGGCCCAGCTTTCGGCCGAGCTCCGACCGTCCCGACCTAGAGGTCTGGAGGGCAGGGGGCCTGGCACAGCCTGTGAGCTGAAGAAGGAAGGGACTAGCAGGCCGAGTCCGCAGTGGCTGGAGAAGGCTGATTTCAACTACAGGGGTGGGAGAGGGCAGCCCAGGGCAAGGACCCGCTCACAGTGCGCTGTGCCCGGCCTTTGGGGGTTGTATTAGTTGCGAGAGCTGCCAAAATGAAGTCCCACAGGCTGGATGGCTTAAACAACAAAAAATATTTTCTGTTGGTTCTGGAGGCTACATGTCCACATGGTTGGTTTCTCCTCGGGCCCATTTTCTTGGCTTGCAGATGGCTGCTTTCTTGCTGTGGCCTCACATGGCGTTTTCTCTGTAGTCGCGTGTGTACTAATTTTTCTTATAGGAACACCAGTCAGATTGGATCAGAACTTACCCATGTGACTCATTACTTTACCTCCTTAAAGGCCCTGTCTCCAAACATGCACATGATAAAAGATTGAGGGTTAGCATTTGAACTGTGAACAGTTCAGGCCGTATAGGGAATTCCTTGGGAGACACCAGCCAGTGGTGGTTGCAGGTCCTGGTCCCCTGCGGTGGGCTTCTATGGGTCAGGCAGACCTAAGGCCATTTGTGTTCCCTTCAGAACAACCTCGAATGTGTTACAGTTCCAATTTTACTTTCAGTGATGGAGATATTATATCACATAGTAATGTATTCGGTCTTTGGGCATCTTAGATTATTAGAAACTTCCTTTGTTTTGAGTCAACATTGGTGTTGTCTCAGCTCTCTGGCCCTGGTACTAGGTGCTCATGGTTATTGGTTCTGCCGTCTTCAGCGCTGCGGCCTGGAACACACTGCCTTCATTAGTGTTCGGTGTTGCAGAGTGTGGACTCTGGAGCAAGTCTACCGGGTCGGACACCTGCTTTCACCACTTACCAGTTATGTAGCTTTCAACAAATTACTTGGCCTGTTTACGCCTTAGCATCCTGATTCATCAAAAGAGGATAGTAATATGCCTGATGATTAAATAAGGTAAGGGAACCAGTTCCTGTGCTGGACACATATTAAGTGCTTAGTAAAAGTTGTCCTGTCACCGTCATCACCACCCCTTCTCTTTGACATGACACTGAGAAGCAGCTACCCTGCCACACGTGTGATGACCTGTGCGGGTGGAGGAGGACTGGTGCTCCTGCGCTTCTCTCCATGTCACCTGAGAGTCTGTTGGGTGGTCTTTCTTGGCCCAGCCTCCTTAGGGGGTTGTGTTTTATTGAACTTTCTGTCAGCTGGTAACAACAGCCAGTTCATCGGTTCCAGAGTGCTTTTTGCTTCTAGTTTTATTCTCATACTGGCCCTGAGAGACATTGTTTATTATTTTACCAGTTTTATATATGAAGAAACTGAGTCTTGGAATTAGCCTACTTATTTACAGTTATATACTGATAAGTACTGGATTTGGGACACAAAACCTCCTTTTCTTGTTTACCCTTGGTTTTCATTACATATATCCATAGTACATGTTTAGTATAGAAACAGTATAAAGTATAGATAACCAAAATTTTAAAAAGTTTCATATGGTGATAATCATCATTGACACCTAAAATATATATTCTTACAAAAGTGGTTTTACATAATACAATATGTATTGATTCATTGCTTATGTTTCTCTTAAAGCATGTAAGTGTTTTTTCATGTTTATATATATATGCATATCACCATTTTAAATTACTGTTTGGTTCTCCATTGAAGGAGATACAGTATTTAGCTCATCCCCTAGCATGCAGATTGCTTGTATTTCTTGCTTGTATAAACAACACTCATGTGAATCTCCTTGTGCACATACCTTTGCACACTTATCTGATTAGTTCTATATGGTGGATTTTTAGATGTAGCATTGCTAGATCAAAGGGTTTTCCCATTCTAAGGCTTTTGATACATATTTACAAATTGCCCTCTGGAATGCCTGTGCCAATTTAGACACTTGGCTGCATCCATTGGCCATCGTTCTTGGCCAATGTGATTGGAAGGAAATGGTATCTTCTTGATTCATTTGCATTTTTATTACTAACTAGAGGGAACATTTTAATATGATTCCTGTTCCCTTATATCTATATATTTTGGTGATTTGCTTGTTTATGCTCTTTGTCCATTATTTCCTATAGAGCAATTCATCTTTTTCCTATTGATGTGTACTTACTTTACACGTCTGTAATATTAATGAATTGTCTTCTGTCTCATGCTCTTTTGACAACTGTTTACAGTTGTACAAATTACTAGGGTTTTTTAAATTTCATGTGGCTGATAGCTACACTTCCTCCATTTTGATAATTATTTTTTTAATGCAATGCAGAACCATTCCTTGAGCCTTGTTAACCTCACCTCATCAGGTTCTAGCTGAGGCTGACTGTGACATCCAACATGTTCAGTTTTTCTCCCAGCTCTACTCTTATCTGACTTTTGCAGAGTGTGCCCTCTGTATCTTCACACAGGAGACAGCGAAGGGGAGTCAAACTAATGTTTATGAAGCACCACTGTGTGCCAAGCATTTTACCTGATGCTTTTAAATATGTAAAATGCTAAATAAAACAGTATAGAAGACCTTTAAACCCTGCTGCGTGAGTTTTCATAGATTTCATGCACATTGGTCTCCTTTTCTAACTGTAAGAAATGTGGTTACATATCACTGTTTTCAAGGTAATTGATGATTTAGTGTGGTCCATAATTTAAAATGAGTTTGCTCTCTCCCTATTACAAATATTTGTTTATTTGGGATCATTGTGCTGGGCCAGGTTACACTGTTATCTGTATGTCCTGGCAACGTTTGGTGAGATCCATAAGCAAAAAGATATTGCACCTTTTGCCTTTTTATTTTTTTCCCTCTCTCATAAGATTACAAGAAAAACTCAGTATGTCATTATATACATATTTGTGTCTTCTATTGTTAAGAACTTACTAACTATATTTCTTCTATAATTGTGTCTATATTTCTATTTTAGATAGGGTAGTCCCTTCTTATCTGCAGTTTCGCTTTCCATGGTTAGCTGTGATTGAAAATATCAAATGAAAATTCCAGAACTAAACAATTCATAAGTTTAAAATTACATGCTGTTCTGAGTAGTGTGATAATATTTCACACCATCCTCTCTGTCCTACCCAGGATGTGAATCAGCCCTTTGTCCAGCTTTCCATACTGTATGTGCCACCCACCCATCAGTCACTTAGTAGCCGTCTAGGTTATCAGATCCACTGTGCTGGTATTGTAATGCTGTGCTCAAGTTACCCTTATTTTACTTAATAAGGGCCCCAAAGTACAAGAGTAGTGATGCTGGTGATTTGGATGGCCAAAGAGAAGCTATAAAGTGCTTCCTTTAAGTGAAAAGGGTATGTGTGTAGGAAAAAACAAAATATATCGGGCATCCACTGGGGATCTTGGATTGAATCCTTCTCAGATAAGGAGAGGATACTGTATGTGTTTAAAAGTAGTCATTTATAATTTTTTTTAGTAAAATTTGGGATTAGAGCAGGATAATTAAGAATATAAATTTTGTCTTTTGTTGAGTTGTATGAGCACTCTATATATATTGGAAATTAACCCCTTATCTGATATATCGTTGGCAATGATGTTCTCCCATACAGTGAGTTCCCTTTCCATTTTGATGGTTGTTTCTTTTGCTGTGCAGAAGCTTTTTAGTTTGATGTAGTCCCATGTGTTCATTTTTTCCTTTGTTTCTGTTGCCTTAGGTGATGTATCAGTGAAAAGTCTGCTGTGTATGATGTCCAAAATTTTGTTGCCTACATTTTCTTCTAGGAGTTTTATGGATTCACAAGTCACATTTAAGTCTTTTCTTCTTCTTCTTTTTTTTTTTTTTTATCCTCACTCGAGGACATTTTTCCATTTTTTGTTCAGATAGAGCGGGAGGGAGAGAGAGGAAGAGAGAGAGAGAAACATCAATGTGAAGGGACACATCGAGTGGCTGCCACCTGCACGACCAACCAGGGCCGGGGACAAACTGCAACCGAGGTACGCGCCCTTAGCAGGAACCGAACCCGGGTCTCTCTGTACCGCAGGCCGACGCTCCAACTGCTGAGCCAAACCGGCCAGGGCAGTCTTTTATTCATTTTGAGTTTATTCTTGTGTATGGTGTAAGTTGACGGTCTAGTTTCATTTTTTGCATTTTTTTCATTTTTTTAGCTGTCCAATTTTCCCAACACCATTTATTATTTGACCCAGTGACCCCCACTTCTAGGAATATACCCTAAGAAGCCTGAAATACCAAAAGAATATATCAGAAACATCAGAAAGAATATATGTACCCCCATGTTCATAGCAGCACTATTTACAATAGCTAAAATCTGGAAACAGCCCAAGAGTCCATCAATAGACGAATGGATAAAAAAGTTGTGTTACATATACACAATGAAGTACAATGCAGCTGTAAGAAAGAAAAATCTCTTATCCTTAGAGATAACATGGAGGGACCCGGAGAGTATTATCCTAAGTGAAACAAGCCAAGCAGAGAAAGACAAATATCACATCATCTCACTTATTTGTGGAATATAATGAACATAACAGTCTGAGGAACAGGGTCGACCCAGAGACGTGGAGGGTACAGACTGACAACCCTCAGAAGAGGGGGGGAAGGAAGAAATAAACCACAGAACTTATATGCATGTACGCATATCTGATGGACATGGACAACAAAGCTGGGGATGGGGCGGGGTGGATGGGGAGGTGGGTGTCAATGGGAAAAAAAGAGAAACATCTGTAACAAAAAATAAATTAATAAAAAAAATATTTACTTCAAAAAAATATATATAAATTTTTGGAGTCAAACAGAATAAGTTTTGATACCCAACACCACCACTTTCTGTGAATCACTTGCCCCTAAGTTCCGTATCAATAAAATGAGAATAATAACATCAGGTAAGTATGAGGACTAAATGAGATCATGCATGTAAAGTACTTCTTAGTATAATAGCACGAAAGAAAGCTTTTGGCTCATGGTAGTAGATGAAGTGGTTATTATTTCAAATTATTTTAAATTAAAACTTATCATAGCCATTGTGTAATAGAAAGATTTTAGGGGTATGATGTCAGGAATATATTCTGCATGATCATCCTTTATTTTATATGTTAAAAGGGTTGTAGGGTTTTGTGAGAAGGAGGCAATGTTGCCCTTTTGGCCTGTGTTCCTATCCAGGGAGTAAACTTTGCTCTGACCTCACATTGGACTGTTCCTGTCAGAGCTGAGCCATCTCCTTTCTGTTCACTGTCTGGAAGGGCAAGCAGCCCTGTCAATCTCTGGCAGCGAGTAGTCCACGCAGGAAAGTATGCCAGTGGGTTTTTCTCAAATGTTTGCTTTTCCGATTAAAGAGATATCTAATATCATTCATTAGACACCGAATGATGATGTACTGTTTTAATAAGTACACTGTTTTACTGGTGTTAAAATATACCTGTTTATAAAATAATTAGAATTAAAGGTAAGTTAACACTATATGTAATACATAAATAAAGTAGTGATTGGGACCATTGCCTATGTCCTAATTTTATGCTTTGAAGCAACATTTCTTTCCAAGACATATTAATTTGATGTAATTTGTTAATTGGGGTCGACAAGCCCTTGAGTATACTGAAGAATCATCTAATGTAATTAGTATTTCATGGTTAAGACTTACACCTAAAATTCATATTTCTTCTATCTCCAGGCTTTGTTCCTATACACCACCTCTTTATTGCTTGCATTTTACTTCTGCCTACTTAAAATCTGGTGATACTTCCCTTTAATTTCTGTAACTTGCTGAGATCAAGAATAACTATTTTCAGAAATCATCAAATATTTTTAAAAGGAGTGTAATACTAACACGTTATTAAATAAATCTATGACGTTAGTAAAAATAAACCAGTTTCTTATATGTTGGTAGGATAGGTGTTCATCCAATAATTAAGATAGCTTAGCTTTTAGGACTTTATTTATGCTTGTAGATCATATTAACCTACATTAGTTTATCTGGTCTTTCTTTGCACTTCATCAAGTCAGACCTATAAGACATTTACATTTATTTCTTTTCCTTTCATACTGTTATGGTTTAAAAGATATTTTTTCTCTGAAAATACTATTTTCAATGTTCACTTCAAAAAACTCATTCTAAGTGAAGTTTGGGCAGCCTTGAAACATTTTAATGAAAATAAAGCTATAAAGATTAAATAAATTCCATCAATCCTATGTACCAAACAGATATTTGAAAAGAAGCTCACCAGTAAAAGAGGGGAATATACCAATGAACATTTCCCAAGGGTGCGGCCAGTGAATAATGTCAACAATGTGGAAACATTGCTGTAGTTCGAGAAATGCTTGCTGAATTTCCCAAGATGAGTGCAAGTTTCCGCTCGAGAGCTTGACGTGGGGGCCTGAATCATCCCAAGCTGCAGAGAGGTCGTGGGAACAATCTCGGGAGGATTGCTGCCATACATATTTTTGGCATTAAAAATATTAGTACGTAGCACGTGAACTATGTTAGCAAAAACTGAAATTCACCTCCATACCTGTCACCTAAGCAAATCCCTATGTGTGATTCAATGTTGTGTGTATAATAGCAGGAGACACATTGATGTGAGCAGGCCCACGGTGGGCCAGCTATCACAACCACACGTCGGTATGTGGACATGGCTCCATTTTATAGAATATTTTTTTACTTTGTGTTTGCAAGCTACGCTTATTTAGTTGCATTTTTAACCACAAAGACTGAAGTTTGTGGTACTAGTCTTTTGGGGGATAGTAAATGTTTTGAGACGTACCACAGCCAAACGCTACACGGGCAGGCAGAAAGCACTGATCCTGCCTTGTTCTTTCGTAGTAGTTATGCTGCAGAGGGAAATCCCTTTTCCCTTCCCCAGTGCATTAAGCTAAGCTTGAAAGCTGATTAAAAGATACTTAAAATGCTAACACATGTTTTCCTGTCTTCGTAAATATTCTTGTCTTTAAATTATTTTTAGTGAAGTCAGTAAATTTTCTCTATTCACTAAAAAAAAAAAAAAAAAAAATTATTTGTTAACATTCAGTGGTTGGTCACTAAGCCACAGACATCATTTGCCTTCTCATGTAATGAATTTGGGTGGAAAGACCATTAAAACTGTGTCTTCAGGAGCTTGGGTCATTTAAAGACTATAGTGGAAACAGTGTTAAATGTCCCCAAAATGTGTATATTACTTATTTAAACCTGTTTCCTGGGAAGTTCTTGGGCTGCATTTTCCCATACAAGCAATATTTAAAACCTAAATGATGGTTAGTTTTTAAAATAAACATAATAAAGGAATACATGTGTTTCTGTATTTTCATAGCAGCAAAGTGCCCCATTTTCCCCAAACAAAATCTTATGGAGGGTTCTACTTGGTTTTCTTGGCAATCTTTTAATCCCCAGTTGAGTTAGCCTAAATAAAACCTGGAATTTGTTATAAGGATCTAGGTTATTTATGTACGCCAGAAGCAGGAGTGCACGGAAAATCCAGAATGTCCTCTCGGCCACCTCTTACCGCTAACTTTTTCTCTGTACATCCGCTTGTTCTTGTTTCTGTTTCTTTCCCTGCAGAACTGCCTCCTTGGTTTACTAATCCGTGTGACGGAAAGCAGAGCTGGAACTAGGGTGAGGTGAATGATGTGCAAAATTGAAGAGGGTACCAAGAAATTCAGTGATGCAGAGAAATAACATTTTAAAGTTAATGATGAGTACAATATCAAAATTTTAGAGAAAGGTAGAATTAGTATAAAAATAGCTCCTTTTGTGAGTTGGTTTTCAAACAATAAGGGAATTTATTGTGTGATTTTTAATTATCATTTTTAGAATGTCTGAAAAATATCAAGTTCAATGTGTCCTGAAAGTTTGGATGATTTTAACTTAAGATGCTTGTTCTTCATTTGCCTGGTTATTGGGAGCATTTAAAAATATTCAGCTTTCTAGCCCTGGCCGGTTTGGCTCAGCGCTTAGAGCGTCGGCCTGCGGTCCGGAGAGACCCGGGTTCGGTTCCCGCTAAGGGCATGTACCTCGGTTGCAGTTTGTCTCCGGCCCTGGTCGGTTGTGCAGGTGGCAGCCACTCGATGTGTTTCTTTCACATCGATGTTTCTCTCTCTCTCTCTGTTCCTCTCTCTCCTTCCCACTCTACCTGAACAAAAAATGGAAAAATGTCCTCTGGTGAGGATAAAAAAAAAAAAATTCAGCTTTCCAGATGAGTTATGACATGCCAGGTTGATCCTTGAATAATGTTGTCATTAGCATTTAAGTGAAGACATATTCTGTGCAACTAAAAAGAAAATGTCTCCATTTTATAATTGAATAAAAGCCTATTTTAAAGAATCAAAAAAAGTTTGACTCTCAGAATGGTTAAGTTTTTCTCACCTCTCTGTAATAATATTCTTTTGCCATTTTAAAGTTCAAGTGACCATCTCTGTTAGTGTTTGGCCTGCAGACGATCACCTAGATTTGAAAGGAAATGGTACCAGTGAAAGGTTACTAAGAAAGTCTCTTACCTAATAAAACTATGTGCTTTGAATTATTCTCAGTCTCTGTCCTGCTCAGTCATAATGGAGCTCTTGAAAGTGATGCTCATTTTTAAGTTTATCAAAACAAATTAGAAATACATGAAAGTATAGATATCCTATTTTTAATAAGTATAATTGAAGAAAGAAAACGAGACATAACAAGACATAAAAATTATAATTGTGTGAATAATGGGCGAAATAACCTGGTGTTCTTTAACAATGGAATACTTAAGCATATTATATCTACATGAGCTACTATACCCAACTGAGGGTTTGTATCCACTATAGCAAATACTGTATTTGAGTGAGATTGGAAATCATAGCTCTCTCTTTTGTAAAAATCAGCAGAAATAGGCATAGCTTAACATATTCCTTTCATAAGTGTTTTTACCCTGTTATTGCTTTTCAAAATATAATTGAGGCAGAAGGGAGCCTGTTTAAGATTTTCCAAGTTGGAATTAATTTTGCCACTTGAGTGTGTTAGAAAGTAGGTGCTAGACTCTCTAATGAGAGCTGTAAAGCATAGTCATGGAGCATGTGCCAGACTATTCAAATAATTTAATTTTCTCTTTAGAGTTACACCAGTGATTGAAAACAAAGGCTGTGAGGGGGGCTAGAGGGCTGGGGTGGGACTAAATGAATGTATAGGCAAGGAACAGTTTCAAGTTTGATAACTTCATCCTATTATATGTTTCCAACTATACTAATCCTAAAGCTCTTCTGAGAACCTGTTTTCTATTTTCTACTAATGTTCATCCTCTCTGTGTGTTATTTTTTATCTAGTTTTCAGAAATCTGCTCCTTGAATAGAAAATCTTCTTCCTGTAGATGCTTAGCCAATACATACTTGGTTTTATCTTCATTTCATGAATATTCATGTTAGGAAGAGAAGTAAAATTGCTATAAAGGATATGTGAATTAGCATTTGTGGTTTATAACTTTGTCTCTTTATTTTATCAAATGTGAGTTTTTCACTTTGTCCATCTGATGTTTTCATTTTTACTATGACCCTTAATGTAGCTGTTCTTGGCTCTCAAACACATTTTATTTCTTAGTCCCTGAAGTTCCAATAAAGTAAAAAACTTAGACACTTACACACGTTTTGAGCTATTGTTTATTAAAAGAGCATTCAGGCCCTGGCCGGTTTGGCTCAGCGGTTGGAGCGTTGGCCTGCGGTACAGAGAGACCCAGGTTCGGTTCCCGCTGAGGGCACATACCTCGGTTGTAGTTTGTCTCTGGCCCTGGTCGGTTGTGCGGGTGGCAGCCACTCGATGTGTTCCTTTCACGTCGATGTTTCTCTCTCTCTCTCTGTTCCTCTCTCTCCCTCCCACTCTACCGGAACAAAAAATGGAAAAATGTCCTCGGGTGAGGATAAAAAAAAAAAAAAAAAAAAAAACTCCTTAGGAGCCCTGGCTGGTTTGACTCAGGGGTTACAGCATCGTCCTGTGGACTGAAGGGTTGCGGGTTCGGTCCCCAGCCCTGGTTGAGGTCATGCAGGGGGCGGCCAGTAGATGTGTCTCTCTCAAATCCATGTTACTCTCTCTCTCTCTCTCTTTCTCTCTCTCTCTCTCCCTTCCTCCCTTCCACTCTATCTAAAATCAGTGGAAAAATATCTTCTGGTGAGAATTAACCAAAAACAAAACAAAACAAAAAAAATACCACTCCTTAGGAATCTAAAGGCCCAAAGTGTGAATTTTTTCATCTCGCTCACTGTACTTTTCTTTCTAATCTTTTTATTCAGCTGGAATGCTTGCCAGTTCTGCTGCAAACGTCTAAGGCTGAGACGCGAGGAACCCAGCTGGAGAATGCCGTCTGAACGCTGCCTCAGGTCAGCCCCGCAGGCTATGTCCTGCTTGGTGTGGTCAGTCCGTCAGTGTTTGCTCTGCACATCCAGGACCACGGGCAGAGCAGGGGCGCAACGCATATTGGAAGGAGTTAAGCAATCCAGTCAGAGTGTGTGTGCCATCTCTGCTTGTACTAATCAACTCCCATGGCACCTGCCCTCCATGGCACTGTCATCTCTACATCTTCCTTGGGTGCTGTGACACAGAGCCCTCCCTCCCTCGCCTTCCAAACTTCCCCTGTGTCCTGTAGGACTGTTATCATCTCCCTCCCCCTGAAAGCTCTATTCACCTCCTGACTTCATTGAGACCTGCTCTCTCCTGAAGCATCACTTTTCTTGGTACCCTCTCAGGTGGGCACCTCTCAGTTATTTCCTCACCTCTCAGGTATTTGGGGGCTAGGTAGAGAGAGTGTTGCCACCCTGGGACATTGTTTTGCTTTGAGATCATTACTCCTCAGACTGGTTGTTTGAGAAAGTAACCGCAAAAGGAACTAAGATTTGATTCTGAAGGTGGTGCTCTTCCGCTGTCGCACCCTCTCCTCTCCACTGCTGTCCGGGTCATTTTCCTCCGTTCACTGAGCATTTGACACCTGGCTTTCAGTCTTCTTTCTCATCACAGATCCTTTACAACTTCCCGGTGCCCTCAATGTTTGCATGGAGCATCTGTCTAACTTCATGACCTTGGATCTTCACCCTGCTTATCTCCAAAGACCTACTCTCTTCACTGAGCCACCCGCTCCCGTGGTCACACCTTGGACCTTGCATCCTCGGTATTTGTTCTATTTCTGAAACCACAATGTCAACCACTTTACTCTTACCGGGACCACTTCTCCTTCTAGCTTGCCTCTAGATAGCTCCAGATACCTCCATCATGGTTGGGATCTCTTTGCAGTGTCTTATCTCCTGGCCCTGCTGTTTTCTATTAATCCATTGATCAGTTCTTCCCCTCATTTCCCTTCCAGTCCAGTTGAGATTCTACCATGCTTTTATATCCCTAATTTCTCTCACTCTCTGCATTTTCAATGCATTTGCCTGACAAAATCTCAATGCAGATGAGCTCAGTTACCTACTTTTCCATGCCTACATGGTCCAGTGGAAGTAGAGATTAGTTCCACTAAATCTTTAGATTCAACAAGCCCCAAATACCCAGAGTTTTAACATGTTTCTGGTCCACTTAATCCCTCTCTCCTGCGGTGCAGAGGGCAGTCCTTTCCCACAACTGAGTCCAGCCCTGCTTCTGTGTTTTAAATTCTGTCTTATCTTCTCAGCAACCTTTGACTGTGGATTTTCTCTCAACCATGTTCTGGAGACACAGCTGTGCTTCTGTTACCCTCTCTATGGAGATGAGTCACTGATTTGCACTTCTAGACAACACTGCTTGCTGAGCTCCAGGTGTTCTACCACGTCCTCCCCTGTCCTCAGGGTTCTAGCCATTCACATTCTGCGTGAGGGCCATGCTCCTTCCTGCCATGGGACTGTAAGACTTGCTTTTCTCCTGCCTGGAAAACTCTTCTCTCTCCTGTTTGCTAAAGCCCAACGCCCCAGCTGTATTTCTTCAGGGAGGCCAAATTATTTGATTAATATGTGACTGTCTTGCTAAACTGAATGTTCCACAAGGGGTGCAGCAAGTTTGGTTTGTTCACCATTTCATCTCCACGACCTAGCACAATACCTGGCACAGGATGCATAAATGTTTCTTGAATGAATAAATGAATGAATAGAAGGAAGGAAGGAATGAAACAAAATTATTAATTTTAGTTAAGTTTCTTCATAGTCTTCTTATTTCTTAATCCTTCTGTAAGTATATTCTGTCTTCTTTGCTTATTATTTTAACCATTGCTGATTAATTGTTAGCATTTATTTTAAAGTATTTACAAATTATAAAGTGTTCTATAAAAAATAAAATGAAGTTTTATTATAAGGTCTTTTACTTAAGTAATTAGGGTTGTTTTAATATTAATGTATTTAATTTTTATACAAATATTTTTACTGTGGAAATGAAGTTATTAGGGTATTCACTTCATAGTTCATCAATAGACTGGATTGAGACAACCATGAGTAATTCTGGTACTATCAGGTACTTTGTTTGGTCTTTTGCTTTCTTGTGTAGTCTACTTTAAAATGAGGCTCTTTATGCTACTTGATTGCCTTTGATATGTAAGTACATAATTCCTTATTGGTTGCCTTACTTGAAAACCACTTGTATATTTTTATAAATATAAATACTAGCTACACATTGATATAGAAACTGACTTGAATTTTTAAATTAGAAATGCAGGAGGTTTATATACCAAACAGCTGTTTGGAATTTAAATCTTGAAAACTGACTGAACTCACTCAAAATGTATGCTATGAAAATTGGACTCTGTGAGATGTCTGTGATCAAAAATGTTAACTCTACAAACTTGAATTAGTGATTTGCACTAAAGCAGTGCTTCACTGTTTGGAGGGGAAAAGGGAGACCATGTCATGAACATCACATTCTGCATTTGATTTCCTTGGTTTTGCCATCAATTTCAGAATGAAATTTAAAGACTTGAAGTCATGAATGGCCCTGTTCCCTAAGACATCATTTATTTATCTTCCTGTTACTGGATGCTGACATATGGCCAATAAAATGGTTGCTCCCTGGCATCACTTAAAAGCAATCTGCTGCTTAGGGAGTCTGGGGCTTGCCCTGTTGTAACCTGGAGTCTGGGCCTGGTGTGGTACGGGAACAGCCGTGCTCATTGGCAGCCTGACAGGGTGCCTGATGCTCTTCTAGAGTTCAGGTGGAAAGAAATGAGAGACACGTCTCCCTGAAAACTTATATACTGTCTAATAGAACCATAGTGCAAAGCGTATTTATAATTTAAATTTTTCATGGAGTCACATTTTTTAAAAAGGCAAAAAGAAACAAATGAATTTGAGCTATATAGTTCATTTAATCCAGGATATCCAAAATATTATTTCAATATGTAATCAATAGAAAAATATGAATGAGATATTTGGGAATCATTTTTTTTATATACTACATCTGTCATGCGGTGTGCATTTTACACTTACAGCACATCTCGGCTAGGTCTGCCCTCACTCCGGTGGTCCATAGCCACCGTGCAGCGGCTGTTGTATTGGACAGAACAGTTCTAGGGGGTCTCCCAGAGGAAAGGCTGTTGAGATTGCTTTGGGGAAGCCAGTCACCCTCTGTGTTCACCTGTGAATTTTGAAATGGCAGCATTACTTACGTGGAAGACCTTTCCCAGTTCTAGGATGACACTCAGATCTGTGTACCATTGGGAAATGTGCTTCATGTTTCATTCTTTCTCAGTAATTTAGGAAGTTTTAGGAATATGCTTTTCCTTCCTTCTTTGTTCCCCGAATAATGGAGGGGCATTGCTCCAAGTTGGGAGGTTTAGTGTGCTGATTTAGTATAAGTTATAGATGCCAAGGGAGCCATTTGCAAGCATGTGTTTCCTCCCCATCTTAATGTGGACATGGTGCATTATAGTCTTTGTTTCACCTCCTCCTGGTTTATGATTATTGACTTCAAATGGGCCTGCCGTCTTCCAGCTGTGTTCTATCCCACACGTGCCTTAACATTTAGAGGGCTGAGGTCTTTTACAGATTTACATCAGAGACTGAGTGGGAAGTTACTTTCAAACTACAATAATGACTTGTTGATTAATAGACATTTATTTCTTGCCATATTTTGTAGTATTTGTTTCTGCTTTTAAGAATTCCTAACACATTGGTTCCAAAATATTTGGAATCTTGAGCCAAGTTTTGCCTTAAATATTTAGCATGCTGTTTTCTTTAAGCTTGAATATTTCAAACCCAGCTGAATGAACCCATGAGATTGTGCAGCATCACAATTGTTTCTTTATTCTTTGTCAAATGTCAGCTTATAGCTGTTCTTTCCTGGCAAGGTTTATTCGCTATCAGTTGATATCTGAAATTCAAATACAGATTCCGTCTTAATAAAAGGACATGAATTGTGACACTATATTTGGAAAATGAGTAAGGAAACCTTTTAAGGCAATTATTTTAATATATTCTTCTGTTCCACTACAAATGACATTTCAAAATACATTTATTAAGCATTTAAGGTGATATTAAAAAGGAGAAAAGTTATAAGAGTTTCAAATAAATTTTTAAGCTCATAAAAATCTATTCTTTGGTCTAAAACTTATCTTAGTTATAGTGCAAAGATAAATGTTTTGAATCATAATTTCAAACATTTCTTATCACTATCTTATGTAAATACGTTCACGTATATTATTTTAAAAAGGCAACTTTGATTTTGAGATTAACAATGCATAATACTTAATAAATATAAAATTACTGTAGACCTTGTGATTTTTTCCCTTGTAATCATAAATTCTTGATATCTTTTATAATCACTTTTTAAAAATCTTTCTTGTTTGTTTTTTAAGCAGGAGAATGAATTTACATTATTGTGTCCTTCACGAATAGTTTCTCAAAATGCCTGATCTTGGACCTTTGGTTTTATCTGTAAAATAGAGACAATGATAGTACCTGCCTCATAGGGTTGTTGTGAATGTTAAGTGAATTAATAATAATAAATCACTAAGAGTAATTCATAGAATATAGTAAGAGCTTCGAGTTTGTAAAGTATATAAAAATGTTCTTTTATTTAGGAGAGATTTCCAAAAAGCATTTTTAAAGTTTTACTTAGCTAGTACAGTATTTTTGTTACTGTTGTATTCTTTATTTCTTCAATCAAGCCATGCTAATTAATCTCCATTTTAGACTTTGCATAGAAATTTGCAAAAAGTTATTTATGCTTCTGAATGTGGTTTTCAATGGCTGATTTAAAAAGTCTGCAAGAACTAGAGCCACTGGATGAATCTTCAGTGGCAGTGACCATTTCAAAATGCACTGCCGCATTTCAACTGAGAACAATCCCCCCACCTTCCCACGAGAACATCCTGTATCATCGCCCCCTGTCAAGTTTTTATTTCTTCCAGTAGTTCTGACATTTCTGAGGCTCCCCAGTCAGAAATGCCCAGTACAGCTCACTGGCTGCACTCAGGCATTTCACAGGAAGCATGGCTTCACCTTCAGGTGGTATGATTCGTGCTAAATCTTAATCCATCAGCCAACTGGCACCACAGACTGGGCAGAACCCTGTCAAAGAAATTAACCCAGCAGACTGGGCCAGTGGTTACTCCCTAAACCACCTGAGCGACTCTTTCACACTCAGAGGGAGGGAGTGGATCCAGGGGTTGTCAGGATAAGAGAGACGATGCTCAGTCATCTACATGATATCTTTACACAGCTTGACAGAGAGTCACAGGCTTGAAACAGGGGTTGGGGGCCCTTGCTCTTGTCCTGGGTGTCACTGATGACTGGCGCAGCGCACCCACCTTAGTCCAGTACCAGCTGTGAGAGTGCAGAGCACTGTGGAGATTTTCATACATTTAGGCTGGAATTGTTCATAGCTGTCTACAAATGCAGTTTGCATTTTGTATTTATGGTGTTACTTTTATATTATTTTAGGAAGAGCTGGGGTTTCACCCAGGAGTTTTGAAAGGGCATGGGAAGAGTATTTAGAATGGGGTAGGGGATGAAGGGGGTCAAGTTTCACAATGGGTAGATTTAGCAACTTCAAAAAACAGAACAGAAAATTAAATTGTATAATCATTCCCACAGTGATCACATATAGACATTGATGGCTGAAATTATAGATGTATTTTACTTTCAGTCTTAAATTTTTTTTCACTTACAGTGGCCTTTCTTTAAATGTTTATAATTTCCTAACTTTAATAATTGGCAGCTATGGTTTAACTAATTGCTTTTTTATTTTTCTAATCCTCACCCAAGGATATTTTTCTATTTATCTTCAGATAGAGTGGGAAGGAGGGGTAAAGAGAGAGAGGAAGAGAGGGAGAGAGAGAGAGAAACATCAGTGTGAGAGAGACACATTGACTGGTAGCCTCCTGCATGACCCCAACCAGGGCCGGGGATGAACTGTAACTGAGGTACATGCCTGTGCCTTTGACCAGAATCGAACCTGTGACTCTTTGGTCCTCAGGCGGACACTCCAACTGCTGAACCAAATTGGCCAGGGATCAACTAATTGCTTTTTACATGGAATGGTCACTGACAGCCTTGTCTTCTCTAACCCACCTTTGCTCAGTTTTATCTGTTAATGGGGTACTGTGTGCTGTGGGGGACATGGTGACTCCCTGAGTCTCCGGTGAGTCAGGCCTGTCCCACAGGTTCTGTGCCGGGTCAGGGCATGGCCGTGATGGCCTGCTGGGCTTGTGTTATCCCCACACCAAAGTACAAGGCCAGAGAAGGAGGCAGGGAGTTTGGGAGGGGCTGTGGAGGGGACAGCGTCCCCGCAGACGTGCACAGTGTGATACACTTTCGCTCAGAGCTGTCCGCACGCTGAGGGACAGGCTGAGAAGCAGAGCTCACGGCCCCATGGACGGGGGTCCACGCACAGACACAGGTGGACACGTGCTAACACGATTCAGAAAGAGAAGAACCCTGAGGGGTAAGGAAAGAATTCTAGAAAAGGAGGCCAAGAGCGTGGCAGAGAGAAAGCAGATGGGGACCAGGAAACCCCGCTGCTGAAGTGCGCAGGCGCCCACTTGCCTGCGTGGTGCTGCGGGCGCGGAGCGCGGAGCCGGGCTGGTGAGCGCCATCGCTGACCTGCCTGATTGCTGTCCTTCTAGTATTCAAGAGATGCTGACAGGCCAGAGGCTCTGCCACTCGGAATCTCACAACGACAGTGTCCTGGCCGCGCTGAACCAGCAGAGAAGTGACGGCATCCTCTGCGATGTCACGCTGATCGCCGAGGAGCAGAAGTTCCACGCTCACAAGGCGGTCCTGGCGGCCTGCAGCGACTATTTCCGGGTGAGTCCGGTGCTTTGTTTCTCCTAAGGTGTCAGTTAAACAGAGGACGTAAAATTTCCTGACGTGTCACCAGCTAATTAAATGATAGTGCCCAGAGTTGTGAATGCTGAGGCCCTTCCTGGGCAGAAAGAGACTGGGGCCCTATTGGGATCCTCCCTGGCTGGATATCCAGATGTCCCTCCAGGGGCACCTCCAGACCTCTCTGCGGCTGGGTTGAGGGGCATGTGATGTTTGAGGGGCATGTGATGTTTGACGGCCACAGGAAAGTGTGTGACAGTAGTGCTTCATCACAGGGTGTGGGGCAGGGGCAGGATGCTCTTAGATTTAAGAGCAGGACGATCTGAAAACAATTTGTTAAAGCAGGCAAAGTTCCTAAAGATGTTCAGCGCTTCTGATTCTTTGTTTTCTGTGCATGTCCGGGTCTGAGTGCTTTCAAGTATTTGCCCCAGGGACAGAGATGCGGTTGGCTCCTGGGCCTTTCTGGTGGACATGTGGGTCCATGTGGCTGAAGAAGACATGTTGTCTTGTTTAGCAGACTTTGGAGTTTGATTTCTAGTGGCTAATGAGATATGGTGACATGTTTATTGTTGTTTTTTAAAGATGAATGTGTACAGTATCATTATAACTAGTTAAATGCCATCTGTTGAGTATTTCCTGTGACTCAGGTGGTAGAGAAAGGATTTTATGTGCATATCTCATTTAATCCTCGCAACCCATTTTATAATCACATACATGTACTCTCAAAAGCAACATTTTACATACATGGAAACCGAATGTTAGAGATTAAGTAATTTGTGATAACTCAGAGGTTACGTAATAAGTCACACGGTTCCTAAGTGGAATTAGCATCCATGCCTGACTCTTAACTAACGTGCTGTTTTACCTCTTACATGGATATAAGAAGGAAAATCTTGAAAACCACTAACCAGAGTATTTTAAAATATTAATTTCTGAATATACATTATTTAATTTTCTTTTCAATGTTATTTTGGTTAGTATTTTCAAAACATAACAGCATACAATCTCTATATAAATGAGAATATATGAATATATATATGAATTTTTGAAATTTCCCTTATGAAAGACTCAAAAATGACATAAAAACCAACTTAAACCCATGGCCAATTTGTTGGTTTGATTTGTATAGTTTCAATAATCTTGTTTTTGATGATTAAGAGACAATATCAACTGTACTCCATTGCAAACCAGCAGTGAAAGAGAATTTTCAAATATGCTAAATCATAAAAGAAAGACTTTTAGAAAAAGTTTTTTAAATGTGGTGAAACTTAGTAATGTAGAGAATAAAGAGGTAATTATTTAAAATGTCTATCTGAAATTAAAAGTAGGGACAATTCTAAACTGTAGAAATAAAGCAGAATATATGAAAAGTGACCTTTCTTTGCATTAGTATAATGATACATTTTATACATGCTTAAATGGTTGGGCATTAGTCTTCCAGAAAGGTTAATCAGAGGGCATTTCAAACAACCTACTTTGGATTGCTATATGTAACACGGGCACATTATACAACAGGAGTTTTGTCTGTCTGTGTACCATAGTATAGCCCTCTTGCTGCTCTCCTCTGAAGTCTCCCCTGACTGGGTTTTAATTTAATTTTGGGAAGTGGTTTGATTTTGTGCATGTGAGCGGGTGCATGTGTGTGAACGCAAAAGATTTTACTTGTTGGCATTTAATGTGTTTGCAAATATGGACAAATATGGACAGTGGTATGTTGCAAATGTGTTTGTTGCTACTCCCACTTTTTCATCTCTTCCACCACCATGACCCTGACACTCTGGTAGGTTAGACAGAGTGCCTCCTTTATAATACCTGTGCTATAGCACCTGTGAAGATAGTTTTATTATTCCCATTCTGCAGATAAGGAAGCTTAAGTGAGATATGCTTAAATAACCTGCCCAAGGACTGCCAGATATTAAGGAGAAGACCTGATTTCCACATACCAGAGCATGTCTCTTTGGGTACCCAGTGTGCTTTTACCACTTAACCACATGTCCTGCTGGATTCATGCACACTTCCTTCATTTTGTCGCCTGTTTGTGAGAGGAGAATTAAGTGATTTGTGTATTGATTGTTTTGATCGATAAACCAAGACAAAGTTGAAGCAATTGGCACGCCTCTTTTCTAAGCACCGTGCTAAGTGCTGAAGTTCAGTATTTACCCATAGCTTGAGCCTGTACCATGTATCTGTTGTTAGGTTTTGTTGTGTAACAAACCACCTCAAAACTTAGAAGTTGTATAATTGCTCGGTCGGTCAGCTCTGCTGATCCATGCTGGATTCATTCTCAAATAAGCGGTTAACTGGAGATTTGGCTGGAGGCTGGATGATCTGAGTTGGCCTTGTTCACATGTCTGTGGTTGATAGGCTCTTGACTGGGGTGGTAGGGGACATTGGGCATGTATTTCTCATGAACAGACCAGCCTGGGCTTTTTCACATGACAAGACTCATGTGAAGAGGGCAAGACTCAATGCACAGGTACTTTTCAAGCTTCTGTTTGTACCATGTTCACTAATGTCCCATTCATCTAGAAAGTCACATGGCCAAGCCCAGAGTCAGTGTAAGAGGTGTACCAAAGGCTATAAATGCAACAGGGGGAAGACTTTGTGGCCATATTTGCAAACTACCACTGTCAAGAATTGTCAAAGATCTCTGACGTACCCTACTTGCAAGCCAGGACTACCACAGTTTCATACATGCTGGTAGAAACATAAGACTCCTCAATCAGAGACAAAGGACAGTTTATTCTTCATAGCAACAGCAGTATCTGAAACTGAGCTTCCTTGTACCTCTTCCCCAAACCCCAGTTCCCACACGGTGACAGGAAGAAGGCCAATTGCATTATAGGAGAGGATCATTGAGCTTAGGGAACCCAAATCTTTTATAATGGGTAGGAAATATTGTTGTCCTTTGCTCTGGAGAGAGACATTATTATACTTGACAGTAAGCATACTAGACTGTATCTTCCAGGATTGGATGCAAAACTGCCTTTTGCTCCAAAGGGAGATACTACTCTGTCATTCAGAGTTGTTTGTTATAGAAACATCCTTAAAAGGAGAGTTCAGAACAGAGGACAGTCGGCGCCTCACTCTCAGTACATGCAGAAGTGCAAGAGACCCATGGAGAACTCTCTCCCAACAACTACGTGCCCAAACTAGAATTGTGTTTGGCTTTCTCGGGTCTTATGCATTGCCACACTGAAATATCTGGAAGCAGTATCCTGTCTTAGTAATTTCTGTGTCTTTCACAAGCTTTATAACATTTCCTCAGGCTTAGTAAGTGCTCAATTAATATTTATTAAGTGAGTGAAGAAATGTTTCCTAATTGTCATAGGATTCACGTATATTTCCATTCTTAATATCCTGCATATAAAATATGTAAATTATTCATGGACCACTTCTTCTAGTGTGATCTGTTCCAGTTAAGGACTTTGACAAATATAGATTTTTGTCCTCTGTATTCTGATACCTGGCAGCTTATTTTGGAGCTAAAGTAACTGTTCTGCTTCAGGAGAGGGGGGACTGCAGAAGTGAGGAGAAGGCCCAGGTTTTTCTGCAACCTGTTCCTTTACATTGATTTGAGAGTTGGTATCAGCTTTTCTTGATTAAGCTGTGAGTAATGAGCAGTTGAGCACAAAGTACTGTGACTTCCTGTTATCATCAATATTTTAAAAGGAAGGGTGAAAACAAATCATTCAGCCAAGTAATAATGACTTTTAAAATAATTAAAATGAAGGTTAATATCAGTGGTGTGGGCACAACGTGGCATCTGCCACATGCTGTAACTGAGTCGGACCAGGGACTTTTTTGTATGAGTGGAAAGCAGTGGTGGAAGGAAGGAATGGAAGAGCTTAGGAGCTGGGTCTGATTTTGAACACGTCGGCTCAGACGGTATCTCTCTGTTCATCATTGTTTCTCCCAAATAGTAGGTGCTATTCTAATTAATATTTGCATGGTTATTTACCCCCTTTACTACCTATTCTTTGATCATAGAATGTCAACTTACTTCTGTGAACCTAGGTTTTTTCACGTATGAATAGATTATTGTAAAGCACAGCCCTCAGAATGGCTTGATCCAGAGATTTCACTGAGATAAGATGTATAATGCACTGAGCCCTGAACCTGACACACAGGAGACCTTCAGTGAACATTAGCTGTTTCACTCTTTGCGATTACTGACCGTGCTCTGCCTGCTATTTGTGGGAAAAGAGGAGAGTTCATATTTAGGCTCACCTGATGACAGATGCATTTACCTTTTGGTGGGTCAGAATAACTCTTTGGTTGCAGCCTTTAGTATCATCTGAATCTGTCACCCTCTTCCTTGTTATGTAGAACATTCCAGTAGCCATGTGACTTTTCTCCTCCTTTGGCTGGCCCTTTGCTAACCATTGTGCAGATGACTGTGTTCACCTTCACTCCCTGCTCCGGTCTCCTGAAGCTCCCCTGTCCCAGCCCGCCAGCCTGGAGTGTGTCTCCACGCTGTCATCGTCAGCGTCCTCATCTCTGTCCTCCCACCTGTCCGTGTGACGTGCAGCCAGACTGCTCTCTAAACACACTCTAGTCCCCCGCCTGAGGGCCTGTCCACTTCTCAGCCTTGCTAATGACTGTTTATTCCACCTGCAAACTCCTGCTTTCTTAGTCTGCCCTGTGCACCTGCCAAGATAGATCACAACCAACAACAGGTGTGAAGTCCTTCACAAAGGCTTCACCCTGGCCATCCCCCTAAATTCATATTCAAGGCCCCCTTCTCTGAAACCTTAAAACTGTAGTTGGTCTCCCTCAGGACTTAAAGATAAAAATGCAGTCTACAGAACAGGAGAAAATATTTGCAAATGTTGTATTTGATAAGGCATTAATATCCAAAATATATAAGCAATCTTTGCAACCCAATAGCAAAAAAATCCAATTAAAAAATGAGCAGTGGAACAGAATAGATAGACGTTTTCCCAAAGAAGACATACAGATGGCCAACAGATCATGAAAAGGTTCTCAACATCACTAATCATCAGGGAAATGCAAATCAAAACCACAGGGAGATATCACATCACATCTATTAGAATGACTATTATCAAAAACATAAGTGCCAACAAGTGTTCATGAGCATGCAGAGAAAAGGGAACCCTTCCACACGTTGGTGGGAATGTAACTTAGTGCAGCCACTATGGAAGTAAAAGAGTATGAGGGTCCTTGAAAAGTAAAACTAAAACTACTGCATATGATCCAGCGATTCTACATCCAAAAGAAATGACATCAGGAACTCAAAGAGGTATCTGCATGCTCATGTTCACCGCAGTATTATTCATGATAGCCAAGACATGGAACAACCTACGTGTCTGTCCATGGATGAGTGAATAAGTAAAATGTGGTTGTGTGTGTGCATGTGTTTTTATAAATAATGGAATATTATTTACTCGTTAAAAAGAAGAGAATTCTGCTATTTGCAACAACGCGGATGAACCACGAGAGCATTGTGTTAAGTGAAATAAACCAGACAAAGAAAGACAAATACTGTATGACCTCACTTATAGAGAAACAGTAGAGCGGTGATTGCCAGGGGCTGGGAGTGGGTGAAATTTGTGTCCTTGACAAAGGTCACAAATTTCTAGTTATAAAATGAGTAAGTCCCGAAGAGCTAATCTATAGCAGGGTGACTATTATTAACAAAACACTGTATTGTAGACTTTAAAGTTGCTAAAAGACTAGATCTTAAAAGTTCTTCACGCACACACATACACACACATATGAAAAGTGAGGTGATGATGTGTTAACTGACCTTATTGTGGTAATCATTTTGCATTATATATGTGTATCAAATCATTACATTGCATACCTAAACTTACACAATGTTATGTGTTAATTATATCTCAAAAACACCAGAAGAAATTTAAAAAGGAATGAAAGGTTATATATCCTGTGTCAGAACTCTTTGCACCAGTAACATCTCTGAAAGGGACTGTACTAGCTGAGGACTACTTCGTCAACATGCTGTTGAACAAAACTGAATGAGGATGATCGAACCAGAGGCAGCAGGGGAGTTAGGGGCCTTCTGTTCTAGAATGTGTGTGAGAGGTGGGGACCAGTCAGCTTCTTAGCCTCCTCCCTGTGCAGTACCTCTGACTGGGGACATAAACGTGGGCAGTTCTGGGCTGTAGGCCACCCTGGGCCCTGGAGGCTGCTGTTTAACATTCACTGTCTCCATCTCAAACCTCCACACACGCCTACACTTTCTGGCCAAGGAAGCAGATGTCTTCGCTGTCTACTGTAGCTGCGCATATGTGACGGTAAAGTGATTCAAATATGACATTTCGGAAAGTTAAATATTTGAGCATCATTTCCCACTAGAGTCTGCGTGTGCTCTGCCTATGTGAGTTTTAGTTCTGAGAGAGGACGATAAAGCCTATGATAAAAATAAAGATTTTCTATATGTTCATGATCATACTCTTTAGTCACTATTTGATGAAAATGGACTAGAAGGCTATTAAATGAGTACATAATATATAATTAAAGTAATTTTTTTTTAAATTCAATAAGCACTTGTTACATACCCCCTATTTGCTAGACACAGAACCAATTCATAGTCTGGTGGGAGATGCAGGCGGGTGAACAAGTCCCTACAGTGCAGTGTCATCGGTGTTAGGGGTTTGGGTTGTGTTTGGGCCTTGAGCCCTGTTTTTATCCTCTTCCTCTCTCTGGCATTCGCGTCAATAATAACAGAGTCGCCACCATTAATGGTGTGGTTACTGTGCTGTGGGCACTTATTTTAAGTGCTTTATGTGTACCAGCTCATTTTGTCCTCTAAAGATACCTATAAGGTAGGTATTATTATTATTATATACATTTTAAAAATAAAGGAAAGGAAATCCAAATTTAAATAATTCACACGAGGGGCATGAAGAGCAGCTGGGAAGAGCTGATGAGGCCTGACCTAAGCAGGCGCAGATGGCTGGGGAGAAGAGGGTGTGTGAGGCCCCGTTTGGGGGGGAAGGGGGGGACGTAGGAGGTAAAATCCACAGGACCTCATGATGAGGATGAGGGAGCGGGGAGACTGAGAGTGAGTGAGGCTCCTGGCTTGAGGATCAGGGACAGGGGAGCAAGGGGGCGCTCACACTCACCATAGAGCTGAGGTCTGGAGGGTGCTGGGAAAAGAGAAGCTGGGCAGCATTTTGGACACAGCCCTACCATTGCTGAGGACCTGAGGTTCCCCGCGAGGGGTGGAGCCGGAGCCTTTATCTTTTCTGATCTGCATCCCCAGCACCACCACAGTGCCCCGCCTCACCAACCCCCTCCCCAGAATGTTCCCCCTAAGAATACCCCTTATGGGTACTCTCTGTTTAACATGTTCGTTTGGCTGATTTCCTAAGAAGGGTTCTGCAAGGGCTCAAAGGTAATATCCCCGCTGACATTACAACATAAATGAGATCATGGTTGGGTTCCTGCTGTCTCCTATTGAGTGCTTTACAGATTCTTCATCAACATGTCTGATTCTCAGAAGTCATATACGCATAAGACATACTGTGTTTATCACACGAAAGATAAACAGCCACATAACATTGACAGTTGTTTTGCTTCCGGCCGCCAAGCCGGCAGCCTCCTGCCTTCCTCCCCGCCCGGCCGCTCCGCCTCCTCAGTTCTGTGAGCCCCGGTGTGCTCCTGGGAGAGCTTAAGACATGAAATGAAGAATGAAAATCAATGTCCTCCTAAGCCGTCAAGTGCTATCTGAATATTAAAGGACTTTTCACCGTTTTTGTCTCTTATTCAGTTGCCCTTGTCACAGCTTTCTCCTGGGCACATTCCGAGCACTGGCTGGGCTCAGGGCTGTCGGCAGGAGTCACTCCATCCATCTCCGGGACCGTTGTCACCGTCTGATGAGCACAGTCCTCACAAAGTTCCATTTTGGCTGGGAGCAACTTACCGTTAACCCCCTTTTGAGAAAAAAGAAAAAAAAAAAGAATAAAAATAACAGCAAAATCACCCCCCAAATTCTTGATCCATATAGTAATTATATTTAGTTTATCCTTTTGGTGTTACTGTAAGGCTATAAATATCTACCACTGTCCTACATAGCAAAACATTATTCTGCAGTTATTGATGCATGAATATCACTGGGATTCAATCCTGTGATGTTCAATACTTTTTCATAGTTGATCTTACATTGGCCTGGCCTGTGCTAATTCCTCTGCGCAAGGTCGAGCAAGCACGACTGAGTTCTGTGGCGATAGGGTCTTTATGCCAAAACAGCAGCATTGCTAATTCTTGTGCCTTTGCACTGTTGTGTCCTTCCCTTTCCCTACCATCTGTGTGCCGTGTGTCAGTCACAGAGGCATCACGGTATCATTCTTAAAATTTGAGTTGTGCATGATATGGTAAACTGATCATTGTTTTCTGTCAAATGAATACTTATTTCTGTCAAATGAACATTCAATTTTATAAAATCTGTCCATAGAAATAATGGAAAAGCAGAGCACTGTCTGTAGGAATTAAATCATATGGCTAGAGAATGAGTGTTTATGGGCTCTGAAGATATTGTGCTGACCCCAAGGGGAAGGGAAGAAAGCTGAAGAAAGTTGAAGGAGACTAATGGGCAGATTAAGAAAAATACTGGAAAGTGATTCAGAAGTAAGAAGATTTTGAAATGTGTATCTCCTTTTTTGTTTGAGTTTTGGTAGCAAAACCATCAAGAAAATAATGTATTTGCTGGTTGTAGTTACAGATTTTCACTGTAGTTGATTAGATTTTGAAATAAAGAACTTGTGACAATAGAAAAAGTTAAAAGCCTGATATTAAGACCATTTTCTCCTGGCTATATTCATTTTCTGTTGATAAATTAATTTTACTCTGTGCAACTATAAAATAATTTACCTCTACTATTTTTTATTTTAAGTATTTTCAAACATTTAAGTTTTAATTTTCTTAGATTTTCTAAGTATTCTGAAACATACTAAATGCTAAATAGATGGTCTGTCATATTGGTGGTGGTTTTTGTTTTTCAAGGAGGGGACAGCAGAGTTTAGGTTTTTAAACCAAAATTTTGTCAGGAAGCAACATTGTTTTAGACTACTGTACAAGGACAACTTTTGCCAGTTTTGTCTGTGTTCTAGATTTCAGTGTTGGCTTTATTTTGAAATTATTTTTTCCAAGGCTGTACTTGAGAGATATAAATCTTTCATCTCTTGAACATGCCACCAGCTCACTGGGCACCCAGAATTCTCTTCACTGTTACTTCTTTGGGATTTACTGGCCACGCCATTGCTTCCTGTATGATTCACAATCCAGAATGATTATCAATGTAATATTAAATGTCTGGAAAGTTTATGGGGTTAAAAAGAGTACAACTGAGATGACGTGGGAATTTGCATGTGTGTTTTGTTGTGTATGTGCTAGCTTACTGTTTTGACCAGATTTTGTTTTCCAGTTAAATTCCCTGTTTGATGGAATGGGAATGAGGCCTTGATGGGGAGTAGAGGGAAAGGCAGCCTATACTTCATGTCCACACCTCCCGAAAGCATCATACCATCATACCATCATCCGGTTTCATATTTAAGAGTGGTTTTAAAAGTGAGTAAGGAACTTCATGACCTTAATCCTAGTGTCTTAAATTTGTATACAGAGTCATTTACATTCCTTTTGAAAGAGCCTGGACACCAGTTCTGGGGACTGAGGGGTGCTGTCAGCCAGAGGGCCTCACACAGAAGCTGCTAGGCCTCCAGCCACAGCAGGTGAGGACTTCTGTTCAGCACTGAACAGGGGAAGGAAAATGAACACCTGAGATGACCCAGACAAGCTGCTGGTTTCCCCCCTAGACTCTGGGGAGAGAAAAATATTGAGCACTAGTTAAAAAAAAATGAGTATATAGGAAAAGATTTATAAGACATTCTATATTATGCTCCTGGCTCATTCAAGGTTATTAGTACATGAAAGGTAGTGGGACAATGATAGCAGCAGCAGCACTTGTGGAGAGAAGAGGACAGTGGTTGCTGAAGCAGTGGGGTGGTCCTGGTCGGGCTGGTGGACAGAGCTGATGGTGTTAGAAGAGTGGCCTTGTGCATATGTCCCTCCCCCATCCTCCTCACTCTCGCTGAATGCTCAGCCCTGGGCTGTGCACATAACTGGTGCAGCTAATATATACATGTAGTTTATTGATTCTAGAGAGGAAACAGGGGAGAGAGAGAGAGAAACATTCATCAGCTGCCTCCCACATGCACCCTGACCATGGATCGAACCCGAAACCTAGGCTTGTATCCTGACTGGGAATCGCACCTCCAGCTTTCAGTGCACAGGATGAGGCTCCAACCCAATGAGCCACACCAGCCAGGGCCAGCAAGTATTTTTTGAAATATTTATGAACAGCATTCAAATTGCTAAATATTTTGTAAATTAAGAGTTGTATAAAGTGCTTTGTTCCCCTGAATTATTTCTGATGATATATCAGCATGTTATCCTAGAAAACAAAGAATGTATCCCTCATCCTTCCTCGATGTTGGGTGTATATGAGTGAAGAAAGCACCACAAAGTGTTTTCCTGAATAAAAAATATCTATTACTATCCTGTTATATATTATATTTTGGTCCTAATGTTGGTAAAAAAAAAAATCCAAATGACCTTAAACTTGACCACTTAGGGAAAGGTATAGCAATTTTTAAATATCTAATAAAAGTAACCTGGAAGAATAAGGTATATTTCTTTATATCCTTGTGAGGTTTTTTTTCTTCTTCTCTTAAGCAGCAAAACAATCACTAGTTTCACTGAGTCTTTGGGCAGCAAGTTTGAAGTTTGGAGTTACTGGAGATTATCCAGCGAGGCAAAGCAAATATTTGTGAATGTGTGGAAATATTTTCTGGATCTTAACTCTTACACCTGGCTAATGCTGCAGTCGGCTTATAACAAAATTCTACATCTAGACGGTGACCCAGAGATTCCCAGTGGAGCATTAGTACCTCAGGTTGAGAGTGGGAGAGGGACACGTGGGCACTGGGTTTATCACATTTGCCATTGTTTGTATTACTAGGTTGTTCATTTCTTGTCTAGCCAGATTCACATTAAATTCTGTAAGGTCATCATTTGAGGTCTTACCATGCAGTTTTTGTTTTTTAGAATGGTGAACATCTTCTTTGAATGCTGCAAGAAATAGTTGCTGAAAATATGAACCATATCTTTATAGTGTAGGCAAAAGTCAGTTTCAAGAATCTTTGTGATGAATCACCTATAAAAAACAGGGAATTATGTCTTAATAGTTGGAATGAGAGAAGCTTTCTAATAGAGATACTTATTAATTACTCATCACAAAGTGTATGTGTGGTGGGAGCAAATCTCAAAGCCATACTTTCTTAAAAATCTGTGGTTTTTTACATAATGAATGTAAAATGTCACTTTAAAAGGGATTTTATAAAAATGTTGAATTCCTTTGCCATAAACTTTAAAAACTATAAACTCTTCTAAAATACCAACCCACTAAAGTATACAATATATATAGATATATTTTTCAGAGCAATTTTTTATCTTAAGTTAAAAGTAAGTATCAGGATCATTTCAAACGAATTCCCTAGTTACATAAATATTAGAATAAAATTATTTGAAACTTCTTAGTGGAAAAGAATATTAATAGTACAAGGATTGGCCAGAAAATGAATATACCCCTTACTAAGGAAATGATTGTTATTTAAGCTACGAAGTCTAAACATGGAAGGCAAAATATATTGCCATTCATTAAACTTCTATATTTATTTACTAGCCTCAGTACTCTGTGTATTCACGTTGCTGCCTTCACATAATCCCCTAACAACGTGCCAATGTAGCTATTACAACAATTACAGATGAGGAGACTGAGCTTGCTCAATGTGAAATAATTTAAGACCTCACAGCTGCAGACGCCAGAGTTCAAATCCCAGCCTAGGTCCACATGCCTCCATGCCCCCCACATTTCCATAACACCGAACTGTGTGGACCTCAGAGAACTTTCCACTTCAGATTACCATTAGCGCCGAGCATTGTGGTAGGAAGAATAATGGCCCTGAAGAGGAGACATTCTAATCCCTGGGCTGTGAATGTTCCTTTACATGGCAAAGGGACTTTGGAGATGTGATGAAGTTAAGGACCTCAGGGAGAGAGATTATCCTGGATTATATGGCTGGGCCCAGTTGTAATCACAGGGGTCCCTAAAAGACAGAGGAGGGAGTCAGAAGAGTCAGAGCAGGAGATGTGACCATGGTACAGAGGTTGGGGTGATGTGACTGCTTTGAAGGAGGGGGCCACGAGCCAAGGGATGGTGCAGCCTCTAAAACCTGGAAAGGCGAGGAAACATTCTTTCTAGAGCCCTGGAAGGGCTCAGCTGACACCTTACTTTGAGCCCAGGGAAACCTTTTTTGAATTCCTGACCTCCAGAACTGTTAGATGATAGACATGTGCTGAGTTAAGCACTAAATGTGTGGCATTTTATCACAACAACAATACAAAATGCACATTAGCATCTTAATGATAACTAGCTGAGTGAACTTGTCTTTGATTTCTTTTTTTTTTTTAATTTTCAGATGTGGTTTCACTTACTATCATTTCTATAGTAATGATAGTTGCTACCTGATCATGGTGGGAAATGAGACCTGATCATAGGTCTCAGACTAGAAGAGCAATTAAGGTGACTATAGGGAACCATTGTATAAGAAGTACTTGGGCTTCTTTATCTCAAAGCAAAATGTCAGAAGAATCAGATGGATTTGACATATTGGCACAGAAAACTGAATTATTGTTATGGTTCTGGTTACTAGTATTTTTCACTCATCCTGCCTCAGCACCATAATTCAAAAGGAGCTCTTTCTGATTGTTTTAGGTTTGCCTTGTAGATGACAAGTGGTTAGTGAGTTTTGTAACCTTACAGAGGAAATCCCATGTCGTGTAATTTTGTGAGAAAAGAATAGTTATCCCCTTAACATTTAAATAAGTGAAATGTGGTAAGTGCTCTTAAACTTGACATTTTCCTGTGGGGAATAACATTCCCAGTACTTTATGAGACAGAGATTTGTGAAACTGAATGTCATAGAAGAAGGCACAGTTTCAGGAGTCAGTGTGTTGCAGCAGTTTGGGATCAAGAAAACACACTGAGTTAGTGTTTGATTTTTTTTTGCTAGAATTCTCTCTTGTTAACTTGCCACATTATCTTAGGAAAATTACTTCAGTTTTTGTGCCTTGATTTCTTTGCAAACTTGGGATAGTGGTACCTGCTCTTTATCTCATTTAAAAAAATGTAGTGTCATGATATAAATGACAGTGATTAGAAGAGACTAAAAATAGCTACACCAGTGCTGTTGTATTTTTATTTTTAATAGGAAAGTTCCTGGTGCCCAGAAATGCACACGCACATGTAAACATATGTCAAGTCCAACAGTGAAAGACCCAGTAAGGTCTCTTGATTCTGTGGAAGGATCAAGTAATATTTAGTAAATGGTGTAAACAGTATACGTGTTTATTAAGAAGTTATTCAATTGTTTGATATAAATTCCACAAATACCTTTTATCAGAATTTATATTAATTTGTCAGGGTGCCCAGAGCTGAAATATTCATCACCTGTTGAGCCAAGAGAAGAAAACAGTGAATTGTAGGAATCAAGCCAACTTTTCAACTTGCTGTGATTTATTGAATTAGATTAGTTCTCTTTTTGTCACAGACAATATTTGTCAAAATGGATAAAAGGTTATTTTGTAAATTTTGTGCCATAAAGTTTAAAAGTGTGAAAATTAACATAAGCGCAAGGGACTCCCGTGTGGGTGTTTGCGTAAGCTTCAGAGTGCAGCTGGGCCCTGGTTTTGTGGGAGAAAAGTTACTATCTGTACATTTTATGTCAGTTTTATTTCTGCTTTTGGTTTTGTTTTATGATATACATAACAGATTGGTATATGATATATGTATATAATTTATAAACACATAAATATTAGGGCAACTACTCCGAACGTGTAAATGACGTTTGCACAGTCAAAAACAGTTTGGAGAGGTCTACAATAGCGAAATGGAGCACAGAGTGCAAGGCTGAACGTTGCAGCTTCGAGTGTGCTGATCAATATTTAGTGAGAAATGTGTTTTGGGTCACAGGCTTTTTAGCACTGCCAGAAAACAAAACCAAAGTTAAAGGAAATGATGGACCGTGGTGATTAAATGGAAAGGTTACTCCACCGTAGAAGAAAGAAACCTCCATTCTGTTGACAATTCACTCAGTTCCACTTGTAAGTGTTGTCATGGCAGAGATTTTTGTCTTTCTAATTCGCTCTGCACTATTTCTAACAGGGCCACCTATGGTAGGCTTGGTAGGCACTCAGCTAATAGTTTTTTTGGTTTTTTTTTTTTGCATTTATCTTCAGATGGAGTGAAGGGAGAGAGGGGGGAAGAGAGAGAGAGAAACATTGATGTGAGAGAGACACATTGACTGGTTGCCACCCACACGACCTCAACCAAGGTACGTGCCCTTAGCGGAAACTGAACCAGGGTCTCTCTGGTCCACGGGCCAACACTCTAACCGCTGAGCCAAACTAGCCAGGGCTCAGCTAATAGTTTCTGAGTGAACATCTGAATTTGCTATTATGTATCAAGAGACAACATGCCATGTTGCTTATAGTTGCAGACTAGCCTTAGGAGCATATCCTAAAAGAGCCCAAGGACAGTTGTTTTTCAGGAAAGGTTTATTCAAACTGATCTTTCTCTTAGAAGTCTCTCTCGGAACAATAAACATAAACTTTGGCTTAGTATTGAGTAGACTTTGAAACATATGTTGACAGTTTATAGTGGACTTTTCTTTGTCAAAATCCCATAATATTAAATTAACTTTAATACTGTGGGCTTTTGGATATTATACTTGGGCAGCAAAAAAGTCTTTTTGCCTTTACTCTGTCAACTATCTTAATGTAGATGAAACATTCTTCACACCTAATTCCCATACAGATACTTAGTTTCACTTTTTTCTGGTACTTTTAATACAGTTCACTTAAATATTGCAACTCCTCATGGTGGCTGGGGAATAGTTAGTTGAAATTTTAGTTAAGAGAAATGTAACTCATGCTTGCTTTGGCAGCACATATACTAAAATTGGAATAAATAATGTATCCTTTTAGATTATTATGTTTACTGTGGAAAATAACAGTAAGTGTAAAACAGTAACCTGTAATAAATCATGAATTATTGATACAGTAAAGCATAGTAATATTATTTATCATATATAGCACTAACACTATTCTGACGAAATGTAATCTTTTTTGAGATTCAGAAATCACTTGGTATTTACCCTGCCTTAGGGTATCTAATGCATATTTCAATTCTCATTTATGTTGCTGTGGAAAAAGAAGTAAACGTGTCCTACTTTTTGGATTCTAGATAAATAGGAATTGGCATTTTTATGGCAAAATCAATGTTGGTGTAAGCAGTCTATTAAAAAGGACTTTAAATTAAATTAAAGGGCAATGAAAATATAGAGAAATAAACTTTAAAGACTAACAGATGTAATTGTCAAGAGGTAAGTAAAATTATTAGCCCTGTATTTTAAAGAATAAAACAACAGGGATGTGGATGGAGAGTAATTTTTATTTATTCAAGTGCTGAAATATCAGTGTGCTGAATTATAAAACAAGATGATTTGACTTTGGGTGGTGGGCACATATTCAATATACAGATCATATATCATAGAAATGTACACTTGAAACCTGTATGATCTTGTTAAGCAATGTCACTCCAATAAATTTAATTTTAAAAATGTATCTAGAATTATAAATGACTTCATGGGCACTACTAAAGTTTGAAGGAAAATAATTCATTGGCTCATTTGACAAATCTCTTTTTTCAATTTATTTATTGATTTGAGAGAGAGAGAGCGAGAGAGAGAGAGAGAGAGAGAGAGAGAGAGAGAATGATTTGTTGTTCCACTTATTTACTCATTCATTGATTGATTCTTGTATGTGTGCTACTGGCAATTGAATCTGCAACCTTGTTGTATCGGGATGAAGTTCTAACCAACTGAGCGACCTGGCCAGGGTCTGACAAATTCTTAAGTGCCTACCATAAGTTAGGCAATCTGCATCTTGTCATTGAATCTATGCAATAGTTCTCTATGACAGGAACCTGTATTTTGTGCTCATGCAAACTGAGGAGATAAAGTAACTTGGCCAAGGTCACATAACTAATAAGGGATGCAACCAAGGCTCAAGCCATAGTTATTGGACTCTGAAGCCCAAGTTCTTAACCCATGCTTGCCTGCCTCCAACTCTGCTGAATGGCTCAGAATCAGAGCAAAGGTGGGAAGATTCTTACGTGGACATTGCTAGAACTGGGGGAGCAAATTAACATTTCATTCTACAGCTGTTAATCTCTAAGAAGAGAATCCCGGAAATGTCCTGATGGTTATCCCAGGAAATATCTCTGGGATTCAGGGGATTAACAAACAGCAGCAAACTGGTTGTGTCTAAAAGATTTTACTTGAGCTCAGAGACAGATGACAAAGCTAATTCAAACTGGGGGTTTCTGAATTCCCAGGGTTCTCATCCAAGGTTTAGACCAACAGAAGGAATACCCTATCTTTGGGAGAGTAGCTGGTCTGTTTGCCTGTAGGTAAAGGTTTGCTGATTGCATTCCTTTCTGGAGATGGGCCGTTGGAGCAGATAATACCAAACACGAAGGCTAGGACTCATGCAGGGTTTAGGAGGACGGAGCATGGAGTAGAGCAAAATGAATTGTGTCATGCAAAGTAGACAGGGTCTTCTATTCGTTTTCTTTTAAAAAATTTTTCTTTATTGATTTTAGAGAGAGTGGAAGGGTAGGGAGAGAGAGAGAGAGAAACATCGATGAGAGAGGACATCAATTGGCCACCTCCTGCATGCCCCCCACTGGGGATTGGGCCCATAACCTGGGTATGTCCCTGACCAGGAATGGAACTGGTGACCGCTTAGTGCATGGGTCGATGCTCAACCACTGAGCCACACCCGCTGGGCTGGTTTTCTATTCTTGAATAGTAATAAATAACCAAATAATTCAGAAAGGTATAGAAACCAGGATGTAGCATAGATGACCAGCTAATCCCCAAAGATTTATACTCCCCTTCTGGAGTTGTTGCTTGGAAGTGTCTACTCATGGAGGGACTTTATTTCCCAACACACATTGCACCTAGGTAGGGCCATGTGGGGCCACCTTGCAGGTGACTAGTCCGTGCTAAGAAAATATGAATAGAAGCTATGAATTGCTTGCAGGATGAAGTTGTTATGAACAGATGTACCTGTTCCCCAGCCTCTTTCCCCATCTATAAGCCAAATGGAAAGGACTCAGAGGAGAGCAGAGCCGCAACATGAAAGGAGCCTGAGCCCAAATGACCACATGGGTGGTGGCTCCACTAGAAATACACACACTGGGCTGTGTTATGAGTGAGTGAAGCCATGGGAATTTCTTTTTGCCATTTTTCTGTTATAAAGCTGTCAAGGATTATAATGTCATATTACCTTAATTCATGCAGATTCATCAATAGACTCAACAAATGGATGAAGCTATGACAGTGTAGAAAAATCGATGTAATCAGAAATTTTACAGTATGTATAATTAATATTGAATAAAGAAAACGTTTTTTCATTGCTACATATGTCCAAGGGAAAAAAAGAAATAAATAAAAAGCATGAAAAATAATAACATGACATAAAATGGCAAAAATTAGACCCAATATCTTAATAATCATAATATATGTGAACTGTTCAAAGTCATCCATTGAAAGCCTCAAAGTCAGATTGGTTAAAAATATAAATCTAAGGCCCTGGCTGGGTGATTTAGTTGGTTGCAGTGTCATCCCAAAAGGTTGTGGGTTTGATCCCCAGTGTGTACAGGAGACAACTGATTGGTGTTTCTCTCACATCCCTGTCTCTCTCTCCCTTCCTCTCTCTCTAAAAATCAATGAAAACATATCCTCAGGTGAGGATTAAAAATAAATAAAGTATGCAAACACACACACACACACACATAAGTCTAAGTATATTTTGTTTGTAAGAAAGATAACTCAGAAAACTATATTAATCAGACACTAACAAAGTATGTGTAATGATATTAGTATAGCACAAATTGAATTAAAGAGGAACAGACTTAGAAGGTACAAAAAATAATATTCTGTGCTGACCAAAGTAACAATTCATCAAGAAGGTAACAGTTGTGAACCTATACCTATTTAATAAAGCTTCAAAATATATTAGGAAAATAGTAGTAGGATCATAGGGGAAAATCAACGAATTCTCAATCACAGTAGGAGATTTTTAACATTCTTCTCTCTGAAACTGACAAATTATATAGATTTAAAGAAATAAGTCCTGGCTGGTTTTGCTCAGCAGTTAGAGCGTTGGCCTGCAGTCCAGAGAGACCTGGGTTCGTTTCCCACTAAGGGCACATACCTCAGTTGCAGTTTGTCCCCAGCCCTGGTTGGGTCGTGTGGGTGGCAACCACTCAATGTGTCCCTTTGATGTCGATGTTTCTCTCTCTCTCTCCCCCTCCCACTCTATCTGAACAAAATATGGGAAAATGTCCTCGGGTGAGGATGAAAAAAAGAGAAATAATTAAAAAGTAAAAGATCTTCCTGACTGGTGTAGCTCGCTGGTTGAGCATCGACCCATGCACCAAGAGGTCGCAGGTTCGATTCCTGGTCAGGGCATGGGCCCAGGTTGTTGGCCAAATCCCCTATGGGGACATGCAGGAGGTGGCTAGTCGATGTTCTCTCTCATCCATGTTTCCATCTCTCTCTCCCTCTCCCTTCCTCTCTCTCTAAAATTAATAAAGAAAAAAACAACTTAAAAGAAATAAAATAAAAAGTAAAGGATCTGGATAACACACATTATCAACACATATGAACTAGTTGTATGTTCTGACCATATAAGTAGTTATATGTTCTGACCATATAAGTAGGCCATTTGGAACTCATTAAAACCAGAAATTATTAACGAAGTTAAAAGTCTTACCTCCCATACACTTGTAACATTTTTTAAAGCGTCTTTAATAATCATAAGTTAAAGGGAAAATCAGTGTCAAAATTGCAAAATATTTAAAATTCAATACTAATTAAAGCATTGTTCTTAACGTGGATTTGAAGAAGGGCACGTAAAGCCTTTTTGTACTTTGAGTTCCCTGGGAAGGAGACCCTGAGACAGAGTTTGGTGTGAAGAGCCCTTGGAGTCAATGCCCAAGGGGGGGGTGGTGGTGAAGAAAGCAGCATGTAAAAGGAGAGGCCCGCCTTCCATGGGATACCAACAGCAGTCTCAGCTGACTCAGCAGCGAACTCTGGAGCTAAAGTGCCTTTCCGTGTTGGGCCCAGGTGGCCGGGGCTTTATATTCTTGCCCCTGTCAGTCAGCGGATGTGGGCCACCTGGGAAAGGGCGTGACTTTGAACAGGCCCTGGGCAGCAGAGGCAGGTCCCCGAGGAGGCAGCTGCTGACCTCTGCTCAGCTCTCCCAGCAGGTCTGAGTGGCATGTCGCAGTGTCCCCTCTCAGCCTTGGTGCCTTTATTTAAAAACACGTAAGATCCCAAGTAACGCACTATGCTTTCAACTTTAAAACTTGGAATTATACAGTAAACCCTAATAAAATCGCTAGAATAAAAGATGATACAAGCAGGTATTCAGAAAGTAGCAAAGAAAATTTTTTTAAAGCCAAATGTTTTCGAACTATTTTTAAAAATATGAATAATTTCAGTAGATTTTGGCCAAATGTATTCAAAAATTGTAAAAAAAAAAAAAAAAAGGAAGAGGCAATAAATATGTAAAAATGATTATTTGGGTGGTACAAAAAGTGAAAAGGGTGACATTTAGAGGTGAAAACTGGGAAAATGATTGTCAGGGATACCAATGAACTTCAAAACCTTGGTAAATAAGTTTCTAGTAAAATATAAATTACCAAATTTGGACCAAAAAAGGGGGGGGGGGAGACATTGGGTCAAAGAATAGTCAAAATAACCACATAACTCTAGAAAGGCAATGGGGCCAGACCTTTTTCTTGCCAGTACTCACAACTCTTTACCTAGCAGGTATTCCCCATGTTATATAAACCTGTCCTAAAGTCTAGAAGAAAATGGAAAGCTACACTCCTCATTTTACAAGGCCAGCACAATTCTGTTACAAAGACACAAAGGCAGCAAAAGAAATAAGAACTGTATCTCACTTAGGAGCAAAGATACAAAAATTGTAAATAAAATACAGTAAATCAAATAATTTATTTCCAGTTCTCTTTTTTTTAATTCATCGGCATCTCTATTAATTCCTGTTCTTTACAACACTTTCTTCAATTGGTTTTTCGGTTTCCCAGATTTTCCTCCCTCTCCCAGCCTGTTACACCTCAATATTCTTTGCTGGTTTTGCCTCACCTCCCCAACTTCTTAAAATAGGAGTGTCCTGGACTCAGTCCTTGCCCTTCACTGTCTACACCAGCTTTCATGATAATCTCATATTGTCTAATGGCTTTACATAGATGTGTGTGTGTGTGTGTGTGTGTGATATAAAATGATGTATTAGTCTGGGTTCTCCATGGAAACCGAATCGATAGGATTTTATATATTAATACACACACACACACACACACACACACACAGATTTATTACAAGGAATTGATTAATGCAGTCATGGAGGCTGACAAGTCTCAAATCTACATACTCGGCAAGCTGGAGATCCAGGAAGCCCAATTGTACAATTTCAGTATAAAAACAACAGGCTCTAGACTAAGGAAGAGGCAATGTTTCAAATGCAGGAAAAAGCCAGTATCCCAGTTTGAACACAGTCAGACAGAGACTCTCTCTTATTCAGCCTTTTGTTCTATTCAGACCTTCAACTGATTGTATGAGGCCCACCCACAATATGGAGGTGCAGTCTCCTTTATTCAGTTTGTTGATTCAAATATTAATCTCATGTAGAAACACCTTCACAGGTACACACAGAATAATGTTTGGCCAAATATCTGGGTACCCAGGAACCAGTCAAGTTGACAGACAAAATTAATCATCACAGATGATAACTTCTAAATTTATATCTTCAGACTGGACCTCCCCCTGAAATCCAGAATTTGTATATCCAAAGGCCTGCTTATTATCTTTACTTGAATGTTTAAGAAGCATCACAAATCTAATATATCCAAATGAAACTCCCAATTTTCTCCCATAAACCTGCTTGTTGCACAGTATTCTCCGTGTCAGTTAGCAGCAACTCTGTTAATTAACATAGGCCCCATACTGCTGAGTTTTGACATCAAAACTGTCAGCAAGTTGCCCTGGTTAGAATGACTCAGTGGTTAGAGTGTGGACCAGTGCACAGAGGGTTACGGTTTCAATTGCTGGTCAAGGGCACACACCTGGGTTGCAGGATCCCCAGCCATAGTTGGTGCATGCGTGGGAGGCAACCAATCAATGTGTCTCTCTCACATCGATGTTTCTTGCCCCCATCCCCTGCCCCATCCATGAAAAAAAATATTCTCGGGTATATTCTCAGTCGAGGGTTTAAAAAAAACAAAAAAAAAACCACAACTGCCCACAAGTCCCATGGCTCTACTCTCAAAATATATTCAGACTCCAACGACTTCTACTACTACCACCCTGGTGCAAGCTACTGTCATCTTTTGCCTGGAGTCTTGCAGTATCCTCATTTGTACTTTATCTTTCTTCTTTAGCCTTTGATCCCTTGGAGTCGATTTCAACACTGCAGCTCCAGTGATCTTATTGAAAGCAAAAGTCAGATTTTGTCACTTTGGCTCAACACCCTCTGATGACTTCCACTTTCACTCAGAGTGAAAGCCGATGTCTTATTCTGCATGATTCTACCTAATCGGGCCCTCCCTCCCTCCACTCCATTCACTCTGGCCTCCTTGCTGCTCCTCAGACGGGCCTGCGTGCGCTTGCCTCGGACCTTTGCACAGCTGCTTCCTCTGCCTGCATTGCTCTTCCCCTAGATGCTGCATGACCTGCCCCTTGCCCTCTTCAGGTCTTTGCTCAAATTCTACTGTCTCACAAAGTAAGACTTTAATTTTGTCGACAATAACCTAATTTTTAAAGAAGATTGTATTTATGTATTATGTGTTATGTATGATGTAACAAAAAAAAAATAGTAAAGACAAAAAGCTATAAATTCATTTATTTTTTAAGCTTTTGGAGTTCTAGGCCCTGTCCACAAAAGCTCATTCCTCTCTGGGATTGTAGATCATATTTGTTCAGTAGTGACAGGAATGTCTGGGCCCGCAGACATAGTTGTAAATGCAGAAATGGCCAGTTTTACCTGTTTCACAAGTAAAAGTGATTTTTGTTAGAATTAATTTTTTTTTTCTTTATCCATACAGATCTCTGTGTCATAGATGGTGTGGGGGTTGGGAGCAAAGAGCAGCTCAGAGACACTGGGGCACACTGTGTCTGTTTCCTTTTTTTTTTTTTTTATCCTCACCCGAGGACATTTTTCCTTTTGTTGTTGTTGTTCAGATAGAGTAGAAGGGAGAGAGAGGAAGAGAGAGAGAGAGAGAAACATCAACGTGAAAGGGACACATCGAGTGGCTGCCACCCTCACAACAGGGCCAGAGTGAGGAATTCTGTGTAGATTCAAATATGAGCGACCTTCAGGGAGAATTTTGTAAGACAGAGAAGAGACTGTTATGTGGCTCATCAAAGGTGCACTGGGTGTCTTTTTTTTTTTTAATCCTCACTCAAGGACATTTTTGCATTTATCTTCAGATAGGGAGTGAGAGAGGGAGGAAGAGAGAGAGAAACATCGATGTGAGAGAGACACATTGAGTGGCTGCCACCCACACAACCCCAACCAGGGCCGGGGACAAACTGCAACCGAGGCACATGCCCTTAGCGGGAACCGAACCCGGGTCTCTCTGGACCACAGGCCGACGCTCTAACCGCTGAGCCGAACTGGCCAGGGCTCTGTTTTCTTCTCATGCGTCGCTGCTGGTGCTGCCAGTGAGGTGGAAACCGGGAGAGCAATGCGGGTACCAACTCCCCAGCATGAACGTCTTAGATTCTCGGAGGGTGCGCACTGCTGGAAAGGAGACGTACGTGCTGAATCAAAAAGACTTGTGACCCAGCAGACATTCGGCTGCTTCCTCAGATCCAGCTGGCCTAGTCATACATGGGCAGAGTCACCTGGAGCCCCTAGGGAATCAGGATCCAGGGAAAACTGGACCCCTGGCTTCTCACAGGTTTTGGAGTTCTTGACTAATTAGTCGGGAACTTAACGTGGTAGAGTATGGTCTCTTCCCCTCAACTTGTCACTCTGAAAATACCAGAATCTGGTTTAGGAGAGGAATCTAAAATGCTGCAATAGGCTTTTCTTAAGGCAATTGTGACTTAAAAAAACAAAAACCAAAAAAATCCTACAAATAAATACAGCTCCAAGAAACTGTGGAGACTGAGAAAAGTCACCCACAGTTAAAAATGGGCTCAATTTATCACCTAACTCATAACAAACTGTCTATGAGTAGATAGTGGCATTCTACAACTTGTATCTAATGACTAGTTATTTAGTTAATATCTACCAAAAAGAGTTCTCATGAAATAGCTTTTAAATTTAGCCAGACAAAAATAGCACCATTAATGTTGGCCTTGACATTCAACAAAGCCAAATTAAGCCGTCAGTTTGACATTTTATAGACGGTCTGTTACAGAGCCTCACACCTGCTGGATGTTCGATAGGCATTAACTGCCTGGCTGACAATGAGCAGCCACACATCTGCCTGTTATAGAAACCAAATGGTAGAATAAATAGGAGAAGGTTGATTTGAGATGGTCTGTGGATAGGACCTTATGAGCACCAAAAGGCATGTGGGTTTTGGTTTTTAAAAATTAATCAGGCTTCATCATTTCCTTTTAACTGAACACATTCATTCAAAATAGAATTTCCTCTGTCAATTCAAGGTGAAGTAGCAGTTAATAGTGATAGTGGTCAACTGTTACTCCTTTTTCAATGGAAAGCTGAGAGCCTCTAAAGAATCAATGGCACATTCCCTTTTTAAATTATTTGCATCAATGCCAAGAAAATCATTAACATTTCAGATCAGATGACTGTTATTTTCATTAGTGTGCTGATAATGCACTGTGTTCATTGTAGTGGGTGAAGAACAGTGAACTCTGGTCTGCATGTTACTCTTTCATTTAAACTGAGTACAAATTCAAATTTCATTCACTTCTGCTGCATATAAATACTATAAATCTAGAAAAATATTTATAAAGTAATAATTATATCTGACCTTTTTTTATCATTTGCTGTATGCAGTCATTGTGCTGAGCTCTTTAGATACATTTGTTTCAAGTGTGTGTTGAAAGAGTGTTCACACGTTCTGCCCCACCTTTTTTTCTGCCTTTGAAATTATAGCTCTTACAGTTTTATTTAAAATCACAATTTTATTTATTTAGTTGCAGTGATATAGTCAACCTTAGCTTCCTCTGAAAGAACTAGAACACGTGTTTGAAGGATAATGAAGCTGATGAAAATGTTAAACCTTTAGAAATGGAGTATTCAGCAGGGACAGATGTCTTCTAAAAGACGGGCAAGACAGCTGATCATCTGAACCTGATGAATTGGTGTAAAGAATTATTGGGATCTATAAATCTGCCTGGTCTCTGTTTATCATTTTTATAAAAACTGATTAGAAATGAATTGTCCACATTGTGTGATGATCCAGCTGCTTACTGAATCAATTGCTTTTCATTAGCCCATGTGATGTTGATTGGATTTGGGACTGGCATACCTGGATTCCCGAAAGACTGAATTACCAGCATTCTTCTCATTTAGAGACTGTGATTCTAACGTGATGAGAGATTTTCATATCGAGTCGTTCTTGTCACTTAAAAAATTATATATGTATATATACATTTTCATGGGATTAAAAGGAGCTCTTCATCTACTTACTTTTGAAAGATACTTGAACTCTTGTGGATTATTCTTAAACTCTTCCCCCACCCCTCACCCCCATTTTGTACAATATGGAGACTTTTCATGTAGTCGGCATGGACAAACGCATCTGCAGAAGGAGTAACGTGTGGGACAAACGGAACACTTCATATTAAGCTGGCTGTTCTGCCCTGGATCAGGAAGGTTCCGGCGAAGTGGTTGCTTAGTAACTAATGGAATTCGAGGGAACAGTGTTAGCTGGGCTCTTGCCCTCATTTGTGTGCACCTAGTGAGGGGGGTGCTCCGCCTGGCTCGCAGCTGGTGAACCAGAGTGATAAATAAAATGAAAGATTGAAAGGGATTCCACAGCTGGCCGGGGAGCCTATATGTATAGCCTTACATCGTTAGTATGTTGAAGAATAAGACATTAAGAAAGGACATTAAAAATAAAGAGAAACTATTGAATTGGGGGGTTAAACTTTTAAGAGGGATTGTCACCTTACGTTGGGTTTCTAAAGAGTACTTCTTTGTGGCAAATTGAAACTTTTTAAAAGCTTCTACTTGCTGAACTCCACAGGATTGGGTCTGAGGGATTTGTGTCAATAGCAGCTGTGAGACGGCCTCACGAAATTCCTCCTCGGGAAGGTGCACGGAGAAGCTGGGCCAGCTGAAATGACGGGGAAAGGAGGGTGGAGTGACAGATTTGCCCGAAGGCTGCTACCACGGCCGCCGTCCAGGAGCGCAGGATGATTTACTCCTTCGCAGGCCTTATTCTAGACACCATGGGACTTTCCTTAACTTTTCTTTCTGAAACGGGACCTCCCCTCACTCCCGTCCTCCTGACCTGGGGCACCAGTCTTCCCTTGTTGGACGTGGACTCAGGCCTTCTGCCCGGACTACAGGATTTCTAACATTTGCTCCGAGCCAGTGGTTCTCAACCTTCCTCATGCCGCGACCCTTTAACACAGTTCCTCATGTTGTGGTGACCCCCAACCTTAAAGTTATTTTTGTTACTATTTCATAACTGTAATTTTGCTACTGTTGTGTCTTAGGTGACTCACAGGTTGAGAACCGCTGCTAAGCACTAACATTGTATGACTCAGAGAATTTGGAGTAGGTGCTCTTTCCAGCAGGAGACTTACGAGCTGTTCCCACACACCGGAGAGGCTATTGGGCAGAAAAGATGGCTAATTTGTTGACCTGCTAGAGCCAAGGGGAGAAAGTTGCCAGGAGGGTGATGAGGATTCCACATTCAGGAGGTATTACTAACACATCGTGTTCTCGTGAGTAGTGCTGAGTGGCTCCCCTCCTCAGATGTTCGGGTCCGCAGGCAGTGCAGCAGGGGTGGAGTAGTGACTGCCGCCACGCCTCCACTTCCATGTGCACGTGGGTCCCCTGGAGCTCTTGTTCAACCCCACCTTCCCACCCAGAGGGCATGCGGCGGACCTGAGACTCTGCATTTCTAACAGGTACCCTGGAGATGAGGGACCAGTGATCTCCAAAGTAACCTCCAGTTTTAAAATTCCATGTGCAGAAGAGAAGCTAGAATTTTATTCACAATACTTAAAAGAGACCCAGCGCACCCTGGCCGGTTTGGCTCAGCGGTTAGAACGTCGGCCCACGGATCAGAGATTCCTGGGTTTGGTTCCTGCTAAGGGCACGTACCTCAGTTGCAGTTTGTCCCTGGCTCTGGTTGGGGTCGTGTGGGTGAAAACCAGTCGATGTGTCTTTCTCACATTGATGTTTCTCTCTCTCTTTTCTCCTTCTCTCACTCCTGCTCTATCTAAAGATAAATGCAAAAATGTCCTTGGGCGAGGATTAAAAAAAAAAAAAAAAAGACACCCAGTGCACCTTTGATCAACCACGTAACAGTCTCTTCTCTGTCTTACAAAATTCTCCGTGAAGGTCGCTCATATTTTAATCTACACAGAATTCCTCACTCTGGCCCCTCGGTTGCTTCAACTCTTCTTTATCTCCTCAGACTTTCAAGCTTTTCTGCTATCCCTGTCCTCTAAAGTTGTTCTTTCTTTATAGCTACTCCCCTCACTTATGCAGACTCTTTATCACATCTGCTCAGTGACTCCTTCTTGCAGACCCCAAATTCTGTCTAAGGACAGCTGTCAAAATGTGGGAAATCCAAGTTTGGTCTTAGTCAGTGTGTCCTTAGATTTTGAAAGACAGACCCAAAGGTCTTTACACAGAAGAGATTCCTTCAATAATGGCGTAGCAAATATATTCAGTAAGGAAGAATAAAAGTACCATCTCTAAATATATGAAAGATATTTAGAGATGAAAGAATGGATTTATTTACATGGTGGGTAATAAAGTGCAATCCCACACCCAGGGATGTGACCATAGATTAGAAGGTAACAGGAGCAGCAGAGGAATGAGCAGAAGCCAAAGAATCTGAGGGGGCCCAAGGCTAAAGCCAGGTGTGTGGATGCCATTTCCCAGAGCACATAACAGGTGACAAGAGTGAATACCATTCATGGATAATCTGACTTCATGACAGGCAACAGGTCCTGGCCTTCACACAGACTACATATATCTTTAGCTAAGAAAAAGAAACTTGCTTTGTGTCTTTTTCCATTCCAGTCTCCCTCAGAAGACCCTAGTAGTTGAGCTAGGGCCACATTCAGGAGGAGGGTAATTCTAAAGAGAAATAGAAAAACCATAATTATGTTGGTTTGAAAGGGCTCATTATCACCATGTAGTTAATTTAAGAAGCAACCGTGCCAAGAGCAAAGCTATGAACTATAACTAGATTTTAAAAAAATAAACAAGCTAAATGTTTGAAGATGTTGGGAAAACCAATATGTTTACAGTTTGTAGTATATAAGTTGGTGTTTTTTTAAAAAAATATGGTTAAGGTGAGGAGAAATTGGTATTTTAGTAATATTAATTTTTGCTGACTAATTATAATTATAGTAATATATTTTAGTGCTTTTGTTTGTCCTGATATTTTACTCTCTACTGTTTGAGGAAGAATTAAAATAGCTACAAAATAAGTAAGGGAGAAAAAACCCCTCCAACCCAACTGCCCCAGTCTTTCAGGCCATGAGCTCCCCAGCTGGATTAGATTGCTTGCATTTGAAGATAAATAAGGTAAATAGTCCAGTTCAACTGTGGTCAGGACCCTTCTCAATTAAATGCCAGGGACATGGGCTATTGTGGTTAATTGAACAGTCTTATTAACCAGGATTTACTACCAATTCTATAGGTGACATATAATAAAAAATGCAGTAAAGGATAATCATCATTAACATTAAATTGAGCAAAATGTAACCTTTGTTGATTCAGAAGTCAGCTCAAATCTCTGTAATGCCTCATGGCCATCGTAAATATCACTAATTGTATAATACTGGGCATTAAAGGGGGTGGGGATTAGGCTAGATCTGCTATAGTCATTGCAAGTTGCTTTTTTCCCATGTTTTAAAAGTGTTCATATATATATTTATGTAACTAAAATTATATAAATATACATACATATTTTTAAATTTATCTTTGTTGTTGACCCTCTCTACCCTGCTCCTGCCCCACACTATTGTCTGTGTCCATGGGTTGTGCAGATATGCATGTAAATTTTTTGGTTACTCTCTTCCCACCCTCTCCCTTCCCTCTGAGGTTCATCAGCCTGTTCCATACTTCTGTGTCTCTGGATCTATTTTGTACATTAGATTCCACATACAGGAGGCTTTTTAAAACAACTTTTTTAAACATGCTGTTTACTTTTATTTAACTATCTCATCAAAGATAAGGGTTGAATGTGCCTAAAACGATCCAGTTATTTCACCTGTAAAAGAAATTGGATTCCCTGTAAACAGAATTCACAGTCCATTTTGCCCATGTCTAGTATTAACTTCAAAGCTACACATAAAAGGAACGTATTTCACCCACTCTAAGTGGTTGAGAAAGTGTTGTAACCTGTTATTCTACTGATCTTTGACTTTTTATTGGTCAGTTTTGTGGTATAACATATCAGCCTAAAATTGGTCATAGCTCATCCTGTGACTACATGACAAGTAACGTGACTCAAGGGAACTTCAGTCATGTGCTGCGATATTAGGACTCAATTTGTGTCATTTCTGTGTGAAATACAGGAGAAATGACACACTATAAACCCAGACCTCTCTCTCTGACGTAGGCACTTACAGTGGACTGTTGTCTCACCGACTGGGTTTTAGTTAGAAAGATTTGTGGAGGTGGCCGCACATTACCAGCCAGAAGTGAGTTGTGCCAAAACATCAGTCTCAGCCTGGCCAAGACTCTCCCAGGACAATCAGTGTGAACCAGGGAAGAGCCTGTGCAATGCTTTCATGTCTGTAGGCACAACTGTATCCCATGCTTTGGCAGAATGTGGCTTAATAGAGGACATTGCCATATGTTCTTAACTTTTTCCAAATGTCTAGCTTTGAACGTATTTGTATTTAGCTTATGGTAGATACTCTTTCTCTTTAACTTTAGCTATGTTCCATATCCCAGGGCCTAAAACATCTTACATCATCACAATTCTTCCCTATGTCAAATGAGTTCTTTTTGTTTACAGTGTAGAACAGCTGGACATCACCAACAGCTGAATTTTTGAAGAGCTTGTTTGTTCATCCATCTATTCATTCACCCGTGTTTGTTGCATGCATGCAATGCTAGGGTCTAGGAGCCACAGTGAATAAGGAAGGCATGGAACCCACTTTTATGAAGTTTAGTTTGCCTTTTCAAGATCGATGCTGAAAGATAGCTCTCTTGGTCTCATCACCTCTCTTGCTACCAAAGAGACTTTTCGTTTTTCCCCATGGGCTCGGGCAGGACTCCAGACATTGTTTCACCAGCTCAGGCAGCCTCGGCAGCTGGTGTTTCACTCTGGCAAATGGCCAGGCTCTTTCTTACTTTGGTGGTATACTGTGAGCCTTTTCTCAATTGAGGTGCCTTGTAAGTTTGTTAAAGACATTGATACCTTGATTTAATAGTTAGTTTTTTATAATTAACCAATTTTCTAATTTTCAAACATTATGATGCATTAAGTTCATAACATTAAATTTCTAAAACTGTATAATGTGATATCAGAGTGGAATTGATGTGTTTATGGAAATGGCGGTGATGGTTTTTATCATGGGGTCTCTCCTCACAGTATGCTGTAGGAGTATGTGGGGAAAGTGAAGTCCTGCAGCCAGCCATAGGAATTTTGAGTAGGATTGTCATTAGGAAAGTTTTTGAAAGGAATATATTTGGGCAGAGGGGAGGGGAAGGGGTTGTTTCTTAACTCTCAGTCCAATTGGGACCAGTAGGAGATATGGGAGAGTAGAGTATTACAATCAGTGTAGATTAGAATAACAGTGTCTATTTATTAAACATCTACTATGTGCCAAGTATGATGCTTTACCTTAAGCATAATTGTCTCTAAACCTCAAGACAACCCTGTGAGGTTGGTATGATCCTCATTTTATAGATAAGGGGCCTGAGGTTTAGAGAAGTTAGCAAATTAGCCAAGGTCACATATTCAAGGTAAAATGCCTACATGACCAGTAGGTTATAGAACTAGGATTGAAATCAGATGTGTCTTCCTGCACAGTCTGGAACATTAAAAATAAAGTCTTCAAAAGGCGGTGGTTAGAAATACACGGGCAACACATGTCCATTGTGATGATACAAATAATACTGTGTAAACGGAGTAAAATGAATAGTCTCTAGAGTCATACCCTGTAATATACAGCCTCAGTGACCTATTTGGTGTTTTGTTATTGCTTATGCAAACATGTTCAAACATACATGTACATTATTTAAGAGGTTGTGTTCATGCTCCAACTCTGTCAAGCTGGGCTTCAAGTTCAGTAGCTCACAACGCTCTGGTTGAGGATACTGTTCAATGACAATTGCCCTGGTTGCTTTTGAAAGACACCTATGAAAGCAGATTCACAAAACTCCCTTGGCAGCTTGCTCTGTTACTTAACTTTTGCTCTCAGGAACTTTTTTCCATTTCATTAACCCAGATAATTATCCTACAGCCTGAGCTATCTCTGCTCTCTGTACATGGGGTGATGGAGAGCAGCTGGTCACCCTGTCAGGTGCAATTTTAGCTTAGAGGATATGGAAAAGGAAATTAGTGTAGGAATATGAAAACTTGAAACACCAATGTAATAAAAAACAGACATTGAAAACAACTGAAATTTCTTTTATGTTTTTTTAAAAGTGGCTATAAGAAGTCTGGAAGCAAATTCAGAATTACACAAATTGAAAGATTGTTTTTATTGTGACCTGTGCTTTTAATTCTAAAATTTCAGATCTTCTACCAATGCATAAGCAGAATCCATTTAACATTAAAGTCAGTTTCCTGTTAGCATTTTTTATATATGGCCACACTTGATTTCCGAATAAAACCCAGAAACTGGTACTTCTAATGTATCAATCCTTTTAATGAGAGAAATGTATAAAAGAAACTTCTTTCTGTTTTATTATCACAAAATATAAATTTCACCAAGAGCTTGCCTGTTATCAGGCTATGTACTGGGTGCTGTCATATAATCTTCAAACAGGTTCACTAGCCCCACTCTTTCAGATAAGAAAGTGAGTCACAGGGTACGTGTTTGTCATAGTCACTTGTCAGTGATTGCACCCAGAATTGTTTGGTTACAGGTTCACCCTTAACCACTGTGCTTCACCAAACCAAGGATTATGCGACTTCAAGTCTAGTGCTCTGACCCTCCCCTCTAGTACCCTAACTGCCCGTGACACCAGTGGGAAGTGAGATTATCTCACTAACTAACAAGGTTGCCAAACTTACCATATTGACCATTCGCCCTTAACAGATTCTAGGGGATCAATTTCAAAGGTTAGATTTTAAAGATTAGATTTTATTTAAGATAAAGTAAATTTCTGAAAGGGAAATATATTCTAAATTTAAAATGTATAGAATTATAAGGATCAAAAATAAATGTATCAAAATAAAATTGCTAAAAGGTGCCTATTAATACACTGGCAAAACAAAATATGACATTTTTTAAATTAAAAAGATTTAGGGTGAACTAAACTATTACCACATAGAGGTGGGAGTGTTGTGCCATTGTTGTTTGTCAGTTGTATGTTTTTCTTTTGTGAAGTTAGCCAAACTGCAAAATCTGAAAGTACAGTCCCCTAGACTTCTTTCATCCTGACACCAATTGCAAGTTGGAGGGGATTCCTAAAACTGCTCTCCTGTTCAATAATTTGCTAGACAGAATCACAGAAGCCACTGAAAGTGTTCATACTCGTGGATTTGGCTTATTACAGGGGAAGGATGCAAATTAGAACCGGCCAAGGCAAGAAGCGCGTATGGCAGAGGGGGACCAAATACGAGCCGCTGGCCACCTGCCTGCTGGTCGGAGTGCTGCCTCCTCTATGCTGTGCGACCGTGTGCACAGAGGACTCCAACCAGGGACGCTCACCCACGCTTGTGGTGTCCAGCAGTTTTGCTGGGGCTCAATCCCAGACTGCCTGTGTGCCTGACCTTTCGTCTCCAGACTCTCCTGGAGCTCAAGTTAATACCTTTAGTCTCTAGTTCTTCTGGAGGTCAGAACCGACAGGTGTGGCCCCACACCCCCATCATAAATCACGTTCCTAGATTGTTGATGGACAAAGTCCCCCAATGAACAAAAAGGTAGGATATTCAAGGGGCTAGAGATCACATTCCAGAGGCCCAGGGCAAAGGCAGACCTTTCTTTGGGTTAGGTTAATTCTTCATGACACAGACCTATATAGTCTAAATAGTGTATTTCTTTAACAGTAACATAAAATTGAATATTCTCTTTATACCTGTTAAGTCAAACTTGTTAAAGGCTTTTGTGGGGGAGGGGCAAACCCATGCATTTGTTTAATTTGGCAAGGTTTAGTTTTTTTTTAATTTTCAGGTTCCATTTGACATATTGATGATTCAGGGCAAGAACTGATTTTTCAGTAAGTTGGTCATTTGGAGAATTAGTTTGGGGGCAGATTGATTTTCAATGAATTACTTAAACACTAGTTCCCAAAATCAAGAGAGCATTGGAGTCCTCTGGGACACATGACAACACAGATTGCTGGACCCCATTTCGAGTTTCTGATTCAGTTGGCCCTGAGACCCCAGCCCCAAGAATCTATAACAATTTCCTGGGCTACACTGATGTTGCCAGTCCAGGAGCCATGGTGTGTGATAATGTAGCCAAAGAGAATGAGGTATGTTCTGGAGGTGGGACAGAATCAAGGAAGAACAGCTGGAGACAAGGGTGCTACTTCCCGTGTCCCCTGGGCAAGAATGTTTGGGTTACCACACGCCTCATGGGAGCGGTGAGACCGCAGGACGGAGAGGATGAGTTCAATGGTGAGTCTGCACGCAGTCGCCCCACCGGAGGGCTGCGGGAGTGAGGGTCGCCTGTGGGGTGTGCTGCTGTGTGTTACTGTGCCTGGTGGGACGGTGCGGTGGTTTGTGCAAATAAACTATGTCAAAGCATTGCAGACTCCGAAACCTTGAACTTGTAAAACTTTTCTCTTTCCTAGGGTCTCTAGGACTTTGTCTTGTCCCCTTGCTTTTTAAGGCTCATAACTCTGTTTCTCCCTTTTTGCCCGCCCCAGGCAATGTTCAGCCTTTGTATGGTGGAAAGCGGAGCCGATGAAGTGAATTTACATGGTGTGACCAGCCTTGGCTTAAAGCAGGCCCTGGAGTTTGCATACACAGGACAGGTATGGTACAAGACGCCATCGAACAGGCTGACCGTTTTAGCTGTGTCAAATCAGGGGAGAGTCTCCTCGAGGCATAAGGTTTAGTTATTGTTTTCTTGTTATTCATTTTGATGTTTAAAAAAATTTCACATGTTTAATTTTATAACTAAAATGATGGAAAGGTAAGTAAAACAGTATGATTTTAAATAGGACTCAGGAAACATAATATTTTGATCTTAGCTCAGTGGTATGTTGGTGTCATTTTAAAATATCCTAAAGAACTATCCTATGGGAGTTCTCAAGGTAACTTGAATTTTCATTGTTATCACTGAAGCTCAGTGACTCCATCTAGTCTTTATTGGCTTATAAACAAGACCAAAAAATATGTAAAGTCCCAAAAGGCTATGTCTGGCACCTTGGCACCCTGTCATCCACATATATCTCAGAGTTGGTGTGTCAAGTTATAAATTACAATTTGGTGTTTTGAAAGGTAAGATTGTTCATTACTAAAATTGTTGTGAGACTAGCAGGCATCTCCAGAGAATATCAGTCTCTCTCTCTCCCTCTTCCCCCACTCCCTCCCTCTCTTTCTTTCTTTCCCTCTCCCCCCTCCCTCTCTCTCTCCCTCCCCCTCTCTCTTTCCCTCTCCCCCTCCCTCTCTCTCTCCCTCCCCCTCTCTCTTTCCCTCTCCCCCTCCCTCTCTCTCTCCTTCCCTCTCTCTCTCTCTCTCTGATGAAAGAGTCATAATGACAACTAATAGAATACAAGAGTCATGTCAGAGTACAACTATCAGAGCAAATTGAAACAAAACTGCATAAAGATAATATGAATTCAGATCTGAAGCTTTGTGGTTTTTAACTAGGTTTTTTGTTAGTGAAGTACTTATTAAAACACAAAACCTTGCCTTTATAAGTTATTTTTTAATCAAGATATAATTGATATTTGTTTGATATATGTATATATTATGAAATCATTACTACAGTAAGTTTAGTTAACATCCATCACCACACATAACTGCAGTTTTTTTTTTTTCTTGTGACGAGGACTTTTAATTCTACTCTCTTAACATCTGTCAAATGCACAATACAGTATCGTTAACTATAGTTTCCATGCTGTTCATTACATCTCCGGGACTTATTTATCTTATAACTGGAAGTGTGTACCTTTGACCTACTCACCTATTTTACTCCCTTTCCCCCATTTTAATTTCAGAACTACTCAACTGAATCAATGCAGACAGAGTCTGCATATTTATCCTCTTTTATAAAGTTTTGTTCTTTAATTACATATCATCCAACTTATGTTCGGTGTCTTCTGTGCTAAAATCAGGGCATCTTCTCTTGACAGGCTCACATCCTGGTGGGGTAAGGAAGCATATACAGATTATATATCCTCTCTCTGAGGGGACAGAACATGAGACACAGTGGGGACAAACGGGAGGGTGCAGTCACCCAGGGCCATCGGTACAGACCTGCACAGTGGGATTTGTTGAAGAAAGATGGAAGTTCACTCTTCTACTAAATTTCCTTCTTTGGAGGCTTACTGAAGTGTATGATATTATCCATTCTCTTTTCTAGAGCTAGTGGAGTCTGAGAAATGTTTCACGGAATCATTGAGGTAACTTTGGCAGCTGAAATGAAAATAGTAGGTAGAAAGGGGGAAAAAATCATCCATCAAGGAGCAAGTGCAAAGGGGGTTGGAAAGAAGACAGGTGACAAGCTTAGGGTCAGCCCCTCCAGATTTCAAGCCTTGGGAAATAAGGGAGACAGTTATCGTTCACAGAGTTGCCCGAACATATTCCTAGTGAAGTGAGTAAACGATGTGGTTTATGCATTTTGGTTTACAGATATGAATAAAGATACCAGTTGTACATTGCTTCTTATGTGTATTTCTCTCTTCACACCTCAATTACAGCCACACCTGCATCTGCCCATCTCTGAAGTGTGGTTGATAATCCATAGTTTACACTTTACTGGGATGTAATGAGGATGAAAGAGCAAATCTTGGTTTTCTGATAAGTAGTCCCAGCACTGAGCTTCATTAACTATCTTTTAAGCTCAGAGGCTGGAGGCTACAAAGCACATTTAAATGATTAGTAAACAAAAGGCTGAGGTAAAACCCAGGGCCAGTTTAAGTGGCTGCCTGACTTTTGCCTTGATTGCCCCGTGGGTCCTCTCACGGGTGTATAAACAGCCTGCCGCTGGAGGTCTATGAACCAGGTGCTGAACACTGCACACGGGGAGCCAACTTCCTGAGGGTGAAGAACCCTTGGGAAGAGGGACGAGGTTGGCAGTAGGGCAGCCACATCCCACTGCCTTGGAGTCAGATGCTCATATTTCACTTTTATGAGAAGAAAGAAAGCCAAAATGAGAAAAAAAAATATATTTAGGTGTCTGGTATTAGACCCGGGTTGCATTTATTCTGAGCCCAGTGATTCATTCTTGACATGTGCACCCAGAAGAGGACAAGCCAGCACACATAATAACTCAACCGTTCAGAGTGTGTGCTAAGGGCACAGTAGAGGGCTGGCATCTCATGGAGCACCGTCTGCAGGAGCCAGGGCCCTGCCTGGCACTTTGCGTGTGCTGTCGACCTAACCTCGACAGCTCCGAGGAGTGCGGGGGTCCCATCATAACGATGGCAGCCCAGGAAGGTACAGAGAATGATAAAGGTCTTTCTCCAAGGGTATGTTGACCCGATGAGTCAAACCCAGTCCTCTTAATTTCAAAGCCATTGTTCTTTCTTAATGTGCTATGTCATTAAGAAAACGTTGTCATATTTGTTATACTTTGGCGAGGGAGGTGGAGACGTGTTTAGACGTTTTAGAGAGTGAGCTTTTTGATGGTTCTCTCAACCTGGATGCCCTCCCAGCACTCCGTTCACAAGGGCTTGGCTGCGGCTCTCGTACTGTGCACGTGATTCTCGCTGCGGAGCGCAAGGTGATCCAGTGTTTCTCGGACAACATCTATGGCAGCTGGGTCTCTTAAATACCAAAATGACTTTATATATCGTAAATCTGTTTTCCCTTTGAGACAGGGACACAGATGATGGCAAAAAAGCAAAATTGTAGTACACATAGGAAATGCAGGAAGCTGCTTTCTCTGACTGCGGAACTGAAGTTAACATGAAGCAAAGAGTGTGGACCACTGAAGTGTGAAAGCATTCATAGTTTTTCAGTTTCTTGATTGTTGTTTACTATGGTGAACATTCTGCGCTAGACTTGTAAAGGTCTGGGATCACAGTGAGTTTATCTACCTATAGCTATTTCTACTAACAGTTGATGATACTGTTAGTTGTAGTAAGCACAGTATAAAATGTTAAGTGTTTTAAGTGTCTGGGAATTGTTGCTGATTTGGGAGAGAAACTGGCAGTACAGAGTGGGTGTGATGAATGAGTGTCTCCAAGTGTAATAAGATGTGTGTGTGTTCCTCCTACACACTGCTCTGAAGCCTAGCCTTCTTAAAATTGGTCACAGATTTCATCCAGGAAGTTTTAAAGACAAAGCAAACTTTCCCCCTAATGCTAATTCATCCTCTGAAAATGCATGCACTTTTCTCATTAAGGAGCTTACGCAGGGCTGAGCAAGCACACTCTCTGCCTTTGCACTAATGAGAGCCATGCCCTTCCTGTGGGCACACCCTGCAGGGACACAGCTTGAGCAAAGGCACCGTGCGTAGCCCACCATGCCCCCTGTGGTGTTCTTGCACAGCAGAACCAGCCACGGAGGAGCCAGGCGGCTCTGCAGGCTCTGTTCTGAGATAGCACTGGGAGTGAGGTCAGAAGCACATGGTTTGATGTAAGCTGTCACTGGGAAGCTCTGTCTTAGGGAGAAAAGTGAACCTGAAAACACCCACAAACTCTCACTTACTCTGTGGACCCTGTTACCCTGGCATCCCTCAGGCTCCTTGCTTTCCGACCCTGGCCAAGAATGAATGTGTGTTTGAGAGCAGTCCTGAGTAGAGGAGACACGAAAAGAAGGGATTCTGAGGGAGATGTTGCCTGGGAGGAGAAATGCCAGTCCAAACTAGATAAGAGGTCAGCCACCCAGGAGCAGGCAGGTGTTCCTGAGGAAGCCCAGCCAGACTCTGAGAAGCAGGTAAACCCTTTTAGAAAGAGAAGAGTGCTTCTCCAAAAGCGGAAGAACGTCCAGCCACAGAGGTCTTGCAATGGGCCTCTAGAATCTGAATTACTGGACCAAAAATGGAAGCCAGTAGGACCGAGAACCACAGTGATGTTCACTGTTTAGCACTCTGGCTATGATAATGTCAAGGAAGATAGACTGTATGCCAAGTACTGTGCTAAATACCTTCCAAGTTAAACCAAGTTAGCTTCCTTTTCCTCTCCAGAGACCTGTCCTTTTGTTCTGTCCCTTCTAGCCTGATGGAGGATTCCAGAAACCCAGTAAAGAGGGAAAATATGTACCAACTGATAGTGACATTTGTAGTCCTCCTTACAGTTCCCACCTCAAGGGACTGCTAACTTTGTCAGCCATGACCAGCTCTGTGCTCTCTGGGCATCTGAAGAATAATGATTCTTTGCTCTCGCTGTTCCCTTGCTTTTTACTTCATTATCCAATTACTGCAGCCCTGGGTGTCTCCACATCATGGAAGAACCAGTCTCTGTGGGGACACCCATCCTAATTGCCTCCTCCTGATCCAGAGAATGCTTTAGCACCATCTTCACAGGGCTATTTGGTGTAACCATTAATATTACTGTTCTAAAGTCTTTGGAAATCTAGATAAGTATGATCCTCTGTTAAGTGAAAACAGCTGTTTTTAGCTATAATTATGGTCATGTGAAAACACTCATAAAATCCAAAACTAAAGGAGACTGTCCCTTCATTTGCAATAGTAAAGTTTTTCTTCCTGATTCTCATTAGATTCCCTAATATGTTCACATGATTTTTAACAAATCTATGCCTGCGAAGGCATATGCTGTAGCATTACATTTTGCTGATCATTGAAACTGTAGTTATTCTCCAGAGCAGAATACTTTTCTCTGGAGACCTGAGCACCCTGCCTGGCTGCAGAGTGGACAGGAATCTTCATGTGAACCACCTTCCCCTGGACCATCCCTCCAGGGATAGATGTGTCACTTTGCATGGGAAAGTCCCCATCAGATGTACTTATAAACATAAGCTGGGTGAAATAAATGGTTGACATGGAACAAATCTGGGAGAAATTTTTCTTAAATGCTTTTCTTGGCAGCAGTGTTAAGACTAATCAGTGGTTTGAATCTTTCAGCTGCAGAAATGTGTGCAGAACCCTTTCTTCACCAGGCAGTACTGCAGAAACCTGGCCCAAAGGCCCCCTCTGGAGAGAACAGTTTCAAGTCTACATTCCAAGGGAGAATGTTTAGAATTGTGCAGAAAGTGATCATTTTCTCCTCCCCTTATTCTTGCGAGAGATGCGCCCGAGTCCATGCCTGGACCATTGACTCAGGAAGTTTGGGAAGAGGGAAATGAAGGGAGGAAGTTTGAAGTCCACCAGTGACTTTTTGCTGTTCTGGATCTTTGAAATGAAATTATGTGCCTTTGGAGGGTGGATTTTTGAAACAAACAAGCATGTGGATGTGCCTGCTTACTGTTTGGGGGTGAAGATGGTACACACTCCCATGCATAGTTTTATAGAACGTGTTGACCTACCTGACAGACAAGAACCATATGTCAAATGGAATTTTTACAGCCCCCAAGATGTCAAGTATAATAAGCTTTTGATATGGTTTAGTGGTCAAAAGTGGTCAGGACAGATTGGGGTCATGGTCATTTATTGTGAAAAAATGAGAAGGGAGATTTCAGAAGTCCTGGTCCCAACTGACCCCTCAGCACTCGGAGGGGGACCTGAGAACAACTTCACTGGGCCTAAAGCCTGTCTGCTCCCATGGAGAACAGTGATTCACACAAAGGGAGGTCATGCGGGAGGGGCTCCTACCTGTAGAGCAGGACCGGTTCTAACAGACAGTCTCTACTCCTGCCAGCCTGTTCTCCCTTATGAGATCTGTGTGTGCTGCCCGGTCACAATCTGCTCAGGGTGTTGTTTATATCACAGGAACTATAAAGCTCTTTTCTTTGCACTTCAGTGTCTAAAATATCTCCGTGGGAGGGAGTGTAACTATGGTCACACTTCTGACATCAGTTTTCCAATCTGGTAATAACTCTGATATTTTAATTAAGAAATTAGAGAAAATGGGGATTTTCCCTAATAATCTGCAAGGTTTCTGAGCTAGTCCAGAATGGCTTAGGAGGGAAAGTAGGGATGACTGGCTTTGGCATTTATTATAGTTAGGGGTGGAGCTGAGAAAGGCAGACTTGCGTGTTTGAACTTCCCGCCAGTGCAGAGGGAGAGAGAGCAGGGACTGACCTGCACTTTCCCCAGGCCTGGGGCAAGCAGGGACGAGGGCGAGGCGGGGCTTGAAAGCTGTCAGCTGTCAAACATCAAAAATGGAGTCAGGCTCTATTCCATTAGTCTAGTATTCTGCTTAGGTAATAGTCACATTTTAAGCAGATATTTCCCTTTGGGACGTTGTGAAACAGTCACTTAATGGAAACAAAATGTATTTGGACAGTATTACAGTATTGATAATCTTTCTTGGCATTAATTCTGGGCCCAAGTGCTTGAGCTCATGTACATTCAACATGCACACTGACAACACTATGAAGTTCTCTGAATATCTGAGAGAATATTAGAAGACAAGCATGGGCCCTCTGTCTTTTAACCTTAGCTTCATTGTGTGGAACTCCATTCAATGAGATGGATATGTCACCCTTCTGTCCTCCCCTCTTCTCTCAACTCTCTCTATGTCTCAACCCCACCCTACTGCCAGTAAAAGGAATAGAAAAAGAAATATTTCCTGTATGCTCTTGATGATAGTTTTATTGTCATAAGTAGGGCAATAAACAATCAGTCCTTTTCCAGCTGACGTCCTCCAAGATAGAAATGACTAATATCCAGCACCTCAAGATAGGAGGTCAGCTCACTTAGGGGGCTCAGGGAAGACTGCACTCGTTTCTCTTGAATGTCTCAGCAGGAAGTTCTATTGCTAAGCATTTTCTATTTTATGGTGTCCATATGGGATTTTTTTCTTTGCTATGTAGAATGAGCCATTCGCTTAGTAACCCTGATTTTGGAATATTTAGGAGCAGAAATCATTACAGTTGTGTCCTTTCTTGATCTCTGGAATTTCTGAGTGTTGGCTACACTCTGAATTGTTCCCTATGAAAGTGATGACCCTTTCTTCAGATGCTCCATCAAATCACCTCTGAGTGAAGGGAGATTAACAGTTTATTTAGTGAAGAATCTTGATTAGCTCCTCATTATTGATAAGAAGATGTCAGCCTCTTGATGTCTACTTAAAGTGCATGAACTTTTCCCATATTCAGTAAAAGGAGAGTCATTGCCCTTCAGCCTGTTAGCTGGAGAGCTCTCACTAAAAGTTCATTTGAGAGAAATCATATACATAATGGATTCCCAGAAGATATGCAGTCTGTCCATCTGGCTTGGTTCTCAACCTCATCTATTAGATCTTAATATAAAAAGGCAACCTTTACTATCCTGAAATGAAAATTTTAGGTAATATAACCTACTCACACAATTACTCTATTTATAAGATTGCCTTAACCATATATAAAGAACAGGCAGAAGGAATGAAATTACAATAAAAATATTTTGTATTTCATTATGTACATAGCTGGGCAGCACCCTTTCAGAAGACATAGTGAAGTAGTCACCTGTCTACACCTACAGGTGAGTCGCCATGCCTGGGACAGCTGCATACAGATGCTAACTGACACATGAATGCTTTGCTGGAAACGAGATGACACAAAGGCGCGTCCTAGGCGATGTGGTTTTCTAAAACAGCGAACAACTCTTAGTAAAATTGCAAACAAAACAAGAGTCTTCTCTTTGTTTTTATTGTAGTAGCAGTCCTGGAAATTTTACTGTATCTTGACACAAAACAGAAACAAATTGTGTTTATATATAAAACAGAGCTAGATTCTGGGCTTAGATTTTTATAAACAAGTTTTTACTTATGTGCATGTCCAGCAGGACATTCAAATGGGCAGGATACAGGGCAGTTCTTTGTGGTTGGTGACTGTCCCACACATTGCATAACGCCGAGCATCCCTGGGCACTGCCCAGTAAACGCCTGTAGTGTTACCTCCCTGGAACAACCAAAAATACCTGCACACATTTCCAAATTGCTCCCTAGAAGGTTGTGCTGCCATCATTAAGAACCACTGCTCAGCTGTTCTAAATTTATACCTGGATCAAGGTATAATCAGAAAACAGAATGTTTGAGTTTTAAAGATCCCTTTGTTAACTTTTACTTTTTATGCAGTTTCTATAAAGTACACTTTTGATGGTATTCAAAGTGTAGTCATTCAATGATACTTTTATTTTTTAGATTTTTTATTGAATTTATTGGGGTGACATTGGTTAATAAAATTGTATAGATTTCAGGTATACAATTCTATAATACATCATCTGTATATTGTAATGGTACTCTTTTTTTTTTTTTTTTTTTTAATCCTCACCCGAGGACATTTTTCCATTTTTCACTCAGACAAAGCGGGAAGGAGAGAGAGGAAGAGAGAGAAACATCGATGTGAAAGGGACACATCGAGTGGCCGCCACCCACACGACCCAACCAGGGCCGGGGACAAACTGCAGCCAAGGTACATGCCCTTAGCGGGAACCGAACCCGGGTCTCTGTGGATCGCAGGCTGACGCTCTAACCGCTGAGCCAAACCGGCCAGGGCTGTAATGGTACTCTTAATGTCAGCAGGAAAATTTCCATTAGATCTCAGGGCCTGGAGAAGCTAGCTAGGATTATTTTAGTATTTTAATTTTTTTTTAAATTTTGTATTAGATTACATTCCCTTTTTAGTTTTGATGCTAGGAACCTTAGAGTCACATTTGTGACTCACTTTTAATAGTTATAAGGACATATTTACATATATATGTATGTATGTATATGAGTGTGTGCATGTGTGTGTGTGTGTGTATATGTGTGTGTGTGTGTATATATATATATATTCTTCTTACCTCTTATTATTTTTTGTTCCCTGTTATCTTTAGCTCAAGATACTTATGTTCCTAATTTTTAAATGCTTGTATTGATGTCTCAGATCCTTCTCAAAATAAGATAGAGTACAAGTAAATCAATAAAGTAAGTAAGAACCCCCGGGGTCCTTAATTGTTATTTGTAGGCAGCTACACCCCATTTGTTCTGCCTACAAAAACAAAATGTCTCCAGATTCCTAAGTTGTTCCATAAATAAGCCGTTTCACTTGCCTCCTAAATTTTTTTCATCCTTATTTTTAGCACTAAAAATAAGGGACATACAAATTCTATAAAAATAAAGCATTTTTCATTTTTGAAAATGAAAAGCATTCATTATGTCATCACTCAGATGTTCACACTAACATAACAAGAGTAAGAGTGAAAAACAATACACCCCAGTTCTCGCTCACATACGCATTCTGTGTTATCTGTTTGGCTTTTATTTTTTATGGTCTTTTCCCACATGCCTAAGTAATTATATATAGATTTTTGTGATTATACTTCAATTTCTTTTCTGGAATTAGGTGAACGTACATTTATCCATAAATGTGTAGTACGTAAATAATGCTGTGTTATTATAATCCAGTTTTGACCTGGAATTACTTGATAAGAGGAGGAATTGTGTGTGTGTGTGAGAGAGAGAGAGAGAGAGAGAGAGAGAGAGAGAGAGAGAATTGTCTTCTGAAAAAAGTTTTATGATAGCTGCTGTTAGACAATTAGTTTTTAAAACTTTTTTTCTTAATATAGAATTCTTGAGCCCTCTGCTGGAAGCATTTAGTATTTGTCTGAAGTAGTAGCAGATGAGAGTTTCACAATTCTAAATGGAAGATTTTTTAAAGAAAACCAACTGATAGCAAAAATGTATGGTCTTTATGGTTAATTTCAGGATAAAAACATAACTGGCCCAACAGAATTTGTGAGAAAATTTATATTTTAAGTAGATACCCATTTGAGTGAAATAATAATGTAAATGTTCAAACGAAGTACTAATTCTAAATCATTGAATGTCTTAAATTAATTTGGGAATATTTATTTTCTTCGCCAACTTCATAAAAACCACCCATGAATAGCTTACTTCAAACTGAGATTTATTAATTCATCAAGAACTTAGTGAGCATTTACAATGTATTGGGACTTACTAGAAGTTAGGAATAGATTGATGAAAATAAAAATGCACAGGGAATATTTGCTCAGAGTGATTGGAATTGCCAGACCAACACATCACCGCACTGGTTGGAAAGGGATGGCCAGGGGCCTGGGTTATTTGTATATGGAGCATGATTAAGTACCAGGGGACGCTCATGCTCTACTAGTTCAGGTAAGAGAATGAGTGACTGAGCTTTAGTACTTTGAGGCTACTATGGGGAAAATAGCTGGTTAATTTGCATTTTACTTTGCAGGGTGCAAAAATAGCCATTCGATACATGATAATGGAATAGGGAGAGCTCCTGAAACACTGATCATAGCCATGCACCCCTGTGCTAGCACGTAGAAGTCAGGGCAGAAACGGTTTGGCACAGCCCAAGGGACACAGGCAGTGATTTTAGGGGGAAACAAGCTTGCTTCCAGGCTGTGGCAACTTTGGAACATTTCTGGTTGAATCCCACAGTAAGTATCCACTCTGCTGACTGTTGCTGGAAAATGTTCCTATTTTCATTTGTCCTAAGTCTCAGAGGGATACTCATTCCTGTCAGGCAGTGCTAATTTGTTTCCCTAGTAAATTTGCTTTCCACCTCTCCCTGATAAGCTTCTCATTTCTTCTCCTGTCTTCTCAGACCCCACCGGTGTCCTGGTTACCCCACCTCCAGTACACACACCACGAGTAAAACACACCACCTTCCACTGGGGAAACAGATGTACACAGGAAGATGAACGTTCACCATCAAATCCCCTTACCTCCCTGTTTCTCTGCACTTACTTGGTAGTCCCATCTTTTATGGTGGAAGAGGTGAAGCTCTCACTCCTGTAATTGTTGTTTCAGTCTCTTCTCTCACCAGTTTTCCCTCCTCTACTGGAACATTCCTCCTGGCATATAAACATGCTCTATTGCTTATCTTTCCAAATCCCTTTGTTGTTCTTAACATTCCCCGTCAGCTACAGTTTATTCCTCTGCTTCCCTTCACAGCAGAGCTTATGAAAAGAATTGCATAAATGTATTCACTTTTATTCATTTTTCCACACACTCCAAGTCGGGAGACATCCATTTTCAGCATTCCACTGAAACTAGTTCTTGACTGCACACATATTGCTAAACCAACTAAACAATGCCTCTGAGACCACTCAGCTTTGTTCAGCACAACAAGCTGCCTCCTCTCCACTGAAGCCTTGCTTCTCTTGGCTTTTGTGACACCCCACTCTGTGAGCTCAAATTCTGCGCCTCCCTGATTCCTTCCCTGTCATTCCTTTCCAGGTGTCATTTCTTTCTTCTTCCCCCCTCTGTAGGCTCTGAATCCCTCACGTGTCAGGATCCTCCCTATAGCCTAACGACATTCCTTGGGAGTGTCCTCCAGACCCATGTGAGTTAGTGTAGTCTGGTGCTGCTGACCCCCACTCCCACCTGCACTCCAGACCGGCCACAGCAAACACTTTCTGTGACGGGCCAGACAGTAGATTGTTGAGTCTTTTCAGGCCATGTAAAGCTCTGTCACAGCTACTCAGCTCTGCTGTTGTAGCATAAAAACATCCAGAGACAAATCTGTAACTGAATAAGCATGGATGTGTTCCCATGAAACTTTACTTATGGATACTAAAAATTTGAATTTCTTTTCTTCACATATTAGAACATTTTATTTATCTTGCGGGTTTTCCCCTAATAGTTAAACATGTAAAAATCATTTTTGGACATTGACACCTAAAAAATTAATTACTTTGGAATAAATCTAACAATTTAAGAACAAGATCTACATGATGAAAATTATTAAACGCTGATAGAGTTCTCCGAAATCAAAGAAGAATGAAATAAATGGAGACATATTTCACATTCATGTTTAGGAAGACAAAATATTGTTCAGTTCTTCCCAACTTGGTTGCTGCAATCCTAGTCATAATCCCAGGAAGTTGTTTTGTGGATGTCAACAAACTGGTTCTAAAGGTGACAAGGAGAGGCGAGACCCAGGAGAGCCAACGCAGTAATGAAGGAGACGAACAGTCAAAGAACTGACACTGGCTGACCTCAAGACTTACTGTAAAGCAACAGTAATCAAGACAGTGTGGTATTGCTGAAAGAGTAGACAGTAGATCAGTGGAGCAAAATAGAGAGCTCAGAAATAGACCCACATAAATTTTGTTAGCTGATCTTTGACAAAGGGACATAGTGCAATGGAGGAAAGATGGTCTTTTCAACGGATGATGCTGGAACACTGAATAACCTCAGGCAAGAAAAGAAAAATCTAGACACAGACCTTACATCCTCCAAAAAGAATAAAATGAACTCAAAATGGATCACAGACCCATGGTGAAATGCAAAAGTATAAAACTCCTAAAAGATAACAGGAGAACATCTAGATGACCTTGGGTATGATGATGACTTTTTAGATACAATGCCAGAGGCACGACCCATGAAAGAAACAAATGATAAGCGAGGATTAGTTAAAATTAAACACTGCTCTCCAAAATTTCATGCTAACAAAGAGAGACTACAAACCACAGACCAGGAGAAAGTATATTGCAAAAGACACATCTTGCAAATCTAAACATGTTCTTATCACACAATCCAGCAACCCCACTCCTTGGTATTTACCAAAAGGAGCTGAAAACTTAACATCCACACGAAAAGCCGCACATGCATGTTTATAGTAGCTTTATTCATAATTGCCAAAATTTGGAAGCAATCAGTATGTCCTTTTAGAAGTGAATGGATAAACGGTGGTACATTTAGACAGTGAAATATTATTCAGCACTAAAAATAAATGAGCCATCGAGCTATGGAAAGACATACAGGAAACAAATGCATCTACCAAATGGAGGAAGCACATCAGGAAAGTCTACACACTTGTGACTTTCTGCAAAAGGCAAAAGTAGGGAGATAGTAAAAAGGGCAGTGGTTGTCAGAGACTGGGGGTAGGAAGGGATGCATTGGTAGAGTCCAGAGGATTTTTAGGGCAGTGAAAATATTCTGTATGATACTAGAATGGTGAGTACATGCCATTGTACATTTGTCCAAACCCAGCACCAGGAGTGAACCCTGATGTATATTATGGATTTGGGTGATAATATCGTGTTAATGTAGGTTCATTGATTGTAACAAATGTGCCCCTCTGGTGGAGTTTGTTGGTGATGGGGGAGGTTTGCATGTGTGGGGCAGGAGGAATATGGGATTCTGTGTACTTCCTGCTCAGGTTGGGAACCTAAAAGTGCCCTAAAAATTCAAGTCTATTAATAAAAAATATGATTAAATTTTTTTAATGCAAGTAAAATAATTTTCTTAAACCATAGTCTTAGTTTACAGGCCATTCAAAAATATATGATGGGAAAATTGGGTCTGGGGCTTACAGTTTGCCAACTGGATTAATATTTTTCTGTCTACTTGATATCTCTTTTAGGATGGCTAATAGGCATCGCAAACTTAACGTGTCCCCAAATGGAACTCTTGTCTTTCCTGTGAACCTGTTCCTTCCTTTGTTTTCCTTCTCAGTTGATGGCACCACAGGCTAGCTGGTTGGCCAAAACCCAGACTCTAAGTACCATGCACCAAGCAAACTTGTGGTCATATCCACAGTCCCTAGAAAGTTCCTGGAACAGACCGTAGGCACTTGAAAAAGTTGTGCTACTGAATGGGTGAATTTCTCTGCCTTTGCTTTCTTCATGGGCCATAAGGAGATGTATTGACTTTGCAGGAGTAAGGAGTGAGGAAGGGCACTACAGTGGAGAGGTCACATATATGAAGTCACCTCACGTGTACCTGGCATGTCGTAGGCAGTGTGTAAACACTAGAAATAGGGGTCATTATTTGTAAAGTACATTTATTTTCTCATGGAATTCACAACAATGGTAATAATAATAGCAGCTACATTTTTTTTTTCTTTTGCCCTATAATACGTGCCAGACTGTATTCTAAGAATGTACCTGGGTTATCTTGCCCAAGTTCCTGTAGTGGGCACTAGAGCCATAGGTCCCTCCATTCCTTATAGAGCAAGCGCAGGGAATTCTGCAAGTGAACACGGACTTGGATAATATGAGGAATGACTTCACAGCTTTCTTCCTACAGCATGCTGTGTCCACCGTGCTCTAAGTGCGCTCCTTCCGTGTGGCCCTTTGCCTCGGTCTCTGCTGTTAGCGCTCATTAGCAGCACAATAGTGGCCAACTATAGATGAGCCCTGGCCTCAGCCCTATTCATTTCTTCAGAGACTTTCCATCTTTGGCTGTCAATAGTTTAAAGTAATGTTTCTTCTTTGGCCAAGCAACTAGCTCTGTGTGGGGAAGCCCGGCTTCATTAGTAAAGTCTGTGGGGTGGAACCTCCCAAGTTCATCACACTTGAAAGAGAACTAGTTCTAAAAGTAAGTCTTAATAATTCATTTGGCTTTTTAAAATATATATATAACCTGTAATGGTCATCATGTTTCATTATACATAATTACTGGAACTGCTTCTTTCTCTTAGAGTTAGAAACGATCAAAAATGTGTTCGGCTTTTCAAATAATTAGGCCATTTTTAAGGTAATATAAGTATGTATAATTTAGCTTTACATTTTGCTGAATAATATATTTTGTTAATTTGAACAAAATGAAGAAAACTATGTTGGAAAGGACTAGCTGACAGAACGATTAATCTCAGAGCTTTGAAATGCCAAAATCACATTAATGGAGAAGGAGCCAGAAAAAAGTAGGGTTTGCTCATACAATGTGAAGGAACCAAGTTTTTTTCATATGAAGACTTACTTTGCAACTTCAATAAAAGGAGGCATCCCCAGACAAGGCTCTGACAGCACCCTGTGGCAATCGCTATCTTAGCATTAATCATACTGCAGCTAATCATTCCATTGACTTCTTTCTTCTCTCTCTACTCAAGCACCTAGCTAGAGCATGTAATCCATCATCCTTCCACATGTCCTAAACTAGGAAAGAAAGAACCCGTTTCAGCAGCCATGTCTGTACACTGGAAAATCCTTTAAATTGCATTAATGATAATAAACAAATTTTGCAAGACAAACGTATAGTTTTACTGGAGAGGTAATGTTAGAGTCATTCTCTAGTCTAAGGTTTCTTCTTGGCACCCTGGGAAGGCTATGCTTCTGCAATCTGCCGGTGACCTTAGAAATTTCAGATGAACCAAATGATGCTGAAAACACATGAAGGAAGATAATATAATCTCAAAGGGATTTCTGTACCTTTAAAAAAAAAAAACTAGAATATTTTCATTATTGTTTTACCTTTGTGCTTTTTAACATTCTTTTTAGTATTCTAAAATCAACTTTGGTTTTCTCTTTTTTTATATTCTAATAGGTGAAAAAGTTTATTGCTTTTTCATGAATAGAAAATAAATTAGTACTTTTAAATGTTTGATATTGAGATCTTTTAGAAATTTGTACATGTGTATTTACTATATTTGAAAGAAAGCCACCTGACAAAGTTTGTAATTTAAGGAATCAATCATGAAATCACAAATTTATTATGTACAATACTGAACCCAATTGTTCCTTCATGTGGCTAAGTCATTGCACGTGTTAGTTGAAATTTCTGCTGTGTCTCTTTATTTAACACCTTCAATTAGATAATCCTTGATGAGGATTAGCATGTGACCAGGCTCCTCTATAAAGGCTTTTGACATCTTTTACCATTTCTCTCAGAGACAGCATTTTGCAAACCTGTGAATTTTTTTATTTTTTTATTTTTAGAACCATTTATTCTTAAATCTTCCTTAAACCTCTAACCACTAGCTTTTTTAAATTTTTTTTATTTTTTTTATTTTTTATTGATTAATTTTTGTTACAGATGATTCTCCTTTTTTCCCCCACTGATTCCCCCTCCCCCTCCCCTCCCTGCCCCTTCCCCAGATTGTTGTCCATGTCCACTGTTCATGCATACATGCGTATAAGTTCTGTGGTTCATCCCTCCCCCACCTCCCCACTCCTTAGGGGATTGTCAGTCTGTACATATACACAATGGAGTACTACGCAGCGGTAAGAAAGAAAGATCTCTTATCCTTTGAGACTACATGGAGGGACCTGGAAAGTATCATCCTATGTGAAACAAGCCAAACAGAGAAAGACAAATTTCATATGATCTCACTGATTTGTGGAATATAGCAAACCTGTGAATTTTAATAGATAATTCCAGGTGTGCTCTTCCAGGATGTTCAACAGCAATGAACATAAAATAGGATGGGCCCTGCCATCAAGGTCTCATAGGTAAAACATGGGATGAGATAACATAATTCATTCAAGACAAAAATACTAGCTGCATGAAAAAGAAACATAATAGTTAATATTTATTGCAGATTTACCATAAATAGGAACTGTGTTAAGAGCCATGGTCTACACTCCGATTGCCTACACAATGCCCATTCCCTTCTTTTTCTTTATACAGAACTCCAATTTGATTTGGGACAACAGTGCCTCTAGCCATAAAAACTCAATTTCCTAGGTTCTTTCACAGCTGTGGTAGCCACATGACCTAGACTTGGCAAATGAAACATAAATGGAAGTCTCTGACAATGTTTTCAGGAAACCAGTTGTTTTCTGATAAATAATAGAGATTTAGCTGGAACATGGTTTTTGTTTTATTTCCCTCTCGTTTCTTTCTGCTTTGAATGCAGGTGCAATGTCTAGAGATATGGCAGCTATTTTGTTACCATAAAACCATAGGTTAAGATTAGCCAACTAGGAAAATATAAGAAGCCTGGTTTGTTTGTACTCAACGCTGCCCAATCCAAGTTTTGTGGGAAAAATAAAACCCATACTTGTTTAAGCCATTTTATTGGCACATAGCCATAAACTGACACATATGCATTTTCTCAGTTCTTAAAATCATCTTTTGAGATAGGTGTTATTATTTTCATTATGCAGATTAGGACACTGGAGCACATAGAATTGAATCGTTTTCCCGGTCTTCTTTGGCCAGCAAGAATAGAACCAGGATTTGAAGTCAGGCAGTGTGACCTAGAGCTTAGTTCAATGTCTCTGGTAGTTTGTAGTCCCAGGAGATTAATGCCAGCTGGAGATTGCAGAGAGGCAAGATCGTGCAAAGCTTTGAGTTGAATCTTGAAGAATGGGTAGGATTTTGACATATGGATATTGAAGAAGTTTGGATGAGGGCATTCGGGGTGGAGAAAAAGGCATTGCCTGAGTGTGGAGAACAGTGAACTTTAGCAAAGGGACCATAGAGGTGCAGACTTGGAATTAACCTTTGTTTTTTCAGTTAATCTTCACCCAAGGATATTTTTTGTTGTTGATTTTTTATTTTTATTTTTATTTTTTTTTAGAGAGAGTGGAAGGGAGGGAAGGAGGGGGAACGAGATGGAGAGAGAGAGAGAGAAACATTGATGTGAGAGAGACACATGTGCCCCAACCTGGCTGGGGATGAACTGCAACCCAGGTATGTGCCCTTGACTGGGAATTGAACCCAAGACCCTTCAGTGTTCTGGCCAATGCTCTAACCACTGATCAACACCGGCCAGGGCTGGAATTAAGTTTTAAAAAGTAGGTTGGGGTCACATTATGAGAGTTTCTAAATACAAGGACAAAATGTTTGAACTACATTTAAATATTGGAACCTGATTTATAGAGAAATACTGAATTCTAATCAGTATTGCCCAAATCAAGTATTTCAAGATAAATATTTATGAACAGTTCTCAAATGATAGAGACTTTTAGAAAGTAGATTTTTATATGTTTTATTGTCCTTACTTGATCTAGTTTTCTTTCCAGAAAATAAACTTGTGTCAGTTGTAGAGCAATATAGAAAATCCTTTTGCTTTAAACATAGGCGCCACCTTGTGGATAAAAAAGTCCTTAGTATAATGGCTTTGAAACAAGAACTGCATTGATGACAGTTTCTTATGGTTCATGTTCTGTCTATAGAAGAATCTTGAAGAACTTTATGCAAAGTGTTTTATGTGACTTGAATATATGATCATTTAAAAGTTACTTATGCTGTTGTATTTAATTTACTTGATGGTTTATAAATTCAAAATTGTGACAATTTGACATTTTGCTATACTAGACAGAAAAAAATAAACCTAAAAAAACAAAATATAATAAAGGGGGGAAATGTGCTCATTTGTTCTTATTAATAGTATTAGGTGACCTCTGGTTTGCAGTTAAAGAATGCATACAAAAGTGCATGTATCCTGTGTGCACAGTTGTGTGTCTAGTAAAGACCTTAGTTGTCTAGCTTTAATGTGTTCAACTCCTTCAGGCTACTCTATCCACAAACCCAGAAGTTAGTAATTTAAAAGTTTCCTGAATCAAGACATTAGGAAGAGAGCTTTGACGGCATGAACTACAAAATTGTCTGCAGATGCCAACTTACCTCTTCATAGGCAGAAGAAAAGGTCGCACTGAGACTTGCCATGACTATTAGTCCCTACCGGCAGCTAATCCAAGAAGCAACATAAAAGTGGGAGGGAAAATAAAGAGAAGAAAAAAGAACAACGAGACAGACTTGAGACACCTGGTGATGTGGGAGGAGGAGCTGAGCCAGCAGGAGCCAGCCAGGTGAGGTCTGGGCACTGATGGAGGTGGCCTGTCCCATCATGCCTTGTGCAGAATGTCACCTGTGGCCCCACACTCCACTTCCATTTGTTTCTGGACCCATGTCCTGTCTGAGGATCTGGGACCAGGAGCCCAGTCTCATTCCAGTTCGAAGGGGCATTATTAGAGATCGCAGTTTCACCTACTCACTAACCAACCCCACGTGCACTGGTGGCCGGAGGGCACATTTGGACTGAGCGTTCAGGAGCGCTTCCTTCCAGTGGGCGGCTGGACCACTTCATGACTGAAGTCCGATGTAGTGACTCTCACTGGTCTTAGGGACCACCACCTTCTACTGCAATCGTCGCTTTTACCTCCAGTGCTTTGTCACACCAGTCAGTGTCACCCTGAGCACAGACACTGGCCAGGACTCATTCCAATGTAATCAAAATGAGTGGAGACTCGGCGTTTGGGGTGGGGTCAGCTGTCGACCTTCGCTCAGTTCACATGACCTAGCTCGCCACTAGCTGCAGGAAACATCCCGTCATGAGATGGTCTCCCCCCAGCTGGCACTGTCCAGTTCCTCTCTTTCCAGTTCAGCCCCCTATATTCTGCCACCCGGAGGTCAGGTGTAAGTGGGTGGCAGACAGAGACTGTTCCATCCGGATGCCCTGTGAACAAGGGGCACTCACGCGCTACCTAGGGTTGCCTCATAACCTCTGCGTGTAGCCTGGAGAAGCCCAGCGCTGCCCCCACTCAAGCAAGTGAGTACACTGAGCAGAGGCAAGGCCCAGCCAGTCAGCTGTCTTTAATGTGTGTCACCTTCCCAGTGGGTGCATCCTGGACCACTTGGCTCTTTGCATCTTGTATTTCTCGATCTCCATGAGTATTCAGACACGTTTTGTCCATGGCTGATGCCTCTCTCTGAGCTAAGCACCTTCAGTTTCATGAGTGGACGTGTCAAGATACTAAACATTAGCTCCCTCTGTACCACCCTGTGCTCTGAACTCTCTGGGGACACCCTCCCTTCCCATCAGGTGGTGCTTGGGTGACCCTTCCTCCCAGCTGTCTTGTGTGGAGTGCCAGACTAGGTGTCGGTGGGTATTTGTTTCTGAAAGGCCTCAGTGTAACCAGCACAGGCTTTACCGGACTTAAACTTAGCTTCCTTCGTTGTCCTCTGTAAATGAGCATGTTTGAGGTCCCTTCCTTCTCCAGGAGGCTCCTCTTCAGGCCATTCTTCTAGGCAGGTGACAGACAAATTCACCACGCTGTAAATTGTGAGGATAGTGAACCTTAGCATTTCTGCCCAAACACAGATTGACTGGAAAAACACATTAGAACGAACAGTCACCAAAGATCGACAACGCTGAATTGAAAAGACTCGGGTGCTCAGAGGCTGCCAGATGCTGGTTGTTTGATAAGTGAGACCCGGCTTTCCTGGTAGGGTTGTTTTGTTTTATTTATTTATTGCAAAATGCACCCTTTAACAGCACTTAGGGATTTTCTGTGCTAAAGCTTCTTTTAGAAAAACTTATGTCTATAATGAGAGAAAAACAGAAAGTGCAGAACAGTAAAACAAGAAACAAAGACAAACACCTTTGTGGCGTGGGTGTTTCACGGGAGGGGTCTGGAGCGAGCCTGCTGATCGTGTCCCCCGCGCCGGGGATCTGCGTCTTGCCTCTGTGCTATCTGTCTTTGTGCCGGCATTTCCGAGCCCGGGAGGTTATCGCGAATGCCAGGGTGTGAAATAAGCGCAGCGGACAGGATTTAAAGGCTGAGACTAACCTTTCTAATCCATCTCTTCCCCGTCCTGTGCCCTGGGCCATGCCTCTTCTGCAAGAATAGACCACATTCTTGCACTGTGATGGGAGCTGCAATAATTTCCTGAATGTCAGTCAAAGCCTCTCTCCTCGAGGAGTTGGGGGAATTCAGGTTCCTTCTTCACCAGAAGGAAAAGGAGCTATAAAGACTTTTCAGAATAAGATGAGTGTTGGTATTTTTGCCATATGTGCTTAACTTTTTCACTTCTTTCGTAGTTCAGAAATATAATTTATAGTCCCTTAGTCCTTCTGATCTCATTTAAAATTAGATTAAAGTTAATTCTGAATATAAATATATACTTAGAGATACATTAATTTATTGATAATTTATTATATATACTCACCAATAGTAAGTGAAAGCTATGTGTTGGACGTTGTCCTAAGCGCTGAGGATACAAAATAGATCAAGTCCCTATTCCTCTGGATCTTACATTCTTTGAGTGGAGAAAGAAAAAATAGTCACAGAGACAAATATATTCTGTGTCCAGAGGTGGTTAGTGCTATGAAAAGGGATAAAGCGGAGTAAGGAGATAGGGGTTGAGGAGCGCCGGACAGTGGGGCACTGTTTTGCACAGGATGGTCAGAGAGGGCCTCTCAGATAAGATGATATTGGAGCAGAGGTCTGAAGGACACGGGGTGTGGGCTGAGCCACACTGGCATCCCCAGGAAGAGTGACCCAGGCAAAGAAAGCAGCTGGTTGTAAACACTAGGGTCCTCAGTGTATTCAAAGAACCTTTTATGTTACAGTGAAGAATTTGGATTTTTTTTTTCAATGAGATAAAAACCCATTGGAGAGTTATTGTTGTTGTTTTTTTAATTTTTTTCTTTTTATTATTGATATTAGAGAGAGAGGAAGGGAGAGGGAGAGAGAGATGAAAACATCTATTGATTGGCCACCTCCTGCATGCCCCTCACTGGGGATCAGGCCCGCAACCTGGGCATGTGCCCTGACCAGGAATTGAACCAAAGACCTCTTGGTGCATGGGTCGATGCTCAACCACTGAGCCACACCGACCGGGCTCACTGGAGAGTTTTAAGTAAAGGAGTGACAAAATTTTATATATGTTTTTGAAGGACTAATTTGACTGATATTATTAAAAACAGCATGAGGGGAAAGAAGAAAGTTCAGTAGTTAGGAGGGTATTATATTACGTCTAGGAAGACGTGGATTGGACTAGAGTGATACTGATGGAAGTAGTACTGAACGGTGACTAGCTTCTGGAACTATTTTGAACATAGAGTCAACAGGAGTGGCTGGTGGATCAGATGAGAGACATGAGGAAAACAAGAAGAGTCCAGAATGACTCTGGAGTTGTAGCCTAAGTAACTGAGAGTTGCTGTTTGCGGAGATGGTAAGATTGGGATAGGAGCAGCTTTGGTGGTTGGTGGAGAGGATCAGAGTTCAGTATGGGGCACGTTCAGTTTGAGCTGCCTGTTAGACATTCAGGTGGTGATATGGTATATGCAGTTGGGTATAATAGTCTGGAGTTCAAGGGTAAGGCTGGGGCTGAAGAAACAAATGGGTATAATGGGCAGATGCATGGTTTTAAAGCCATGGGATCACACATATGACCCGCAGAGTGAATGGGGAGAGGAAAGGAGATCTGGGAACAGCTCTGGGCATCTGCAAGCTTACAGGCTGGGAAGGAGATGGAGGGAGCGGTCAGTAAAGTACATGAAACCCACAGACGAGCACTGTGCCAAAAGTGAGGGAAGAAATGTTCCAGAAGGAGACTGATCGACTTTGCCAACTGCCGCTGGCAAATTAATTATTGAGAAATGGTTATTGATTTGGCCATTGGATTGAGAGGTCACCAGTGACCTTGACCAAGAGCATTTTTAGAGGGACCGTTTGAACATAACTCAACAGGGATGGGTTCAAGAGAGAACATGGTAGAGCAAATAGCTGTGTTTTATATGGACAACTTTCCTGAGGAACTCTGTTATGAAAGGGAGCATGGAGGGAGCTGTGGGCCCAAGGGAGGGGATTTTTGTTTCTTAAGATAAAGCTATAATGATGTATTTGTATGCTGACGGGGAATCGCTAGCCAGTAGAAAGAGCAGATAATGGTGCAGCTGCAGGCTGGAGGGTCTGGGATGCAGTGCACGGTGGAGTGATGAAGAACGCAACACGAGCTGATGCAGATCTGGGGGCGTGATTGGTGGATCTGGCCTTTGGAAGATCACGAGGTTGGAGCAAGAAGAGGGTGAAGGAGAGAGGTGCCTGTGAGAAGGAGCAGAACGGGAATGAATGGACCACATCAGTGTTTCCCATGCTGCCCTGGGCCTTAGAACCACCGGGGGGCTTGTTAGAACACCAGTTACTGGACCTCCCCCTGAAAGTTTCTGAAGCAGTTAGGTCTGGAGAGGCACCCAAGGATTTGCAGTTTCCACAAGTTCCCAGTTGATGCTGCTGGTCCAGAGACCTTGGGACGCACTGGGCCTGGGCAATGGGAAAGGAGGTAAGATGTCGGGAGCAGCGCTAAGGCCTCCCTGTGACTGCCAGTCATTCATGTAAAGTGAATTCAGTCAGAGAGTGTGGGTTTCCTTCCAGCCCTGTTCAGCAGCTCAAGTGTTGGCTAACGGAGTGACAAAGTTGGAGTTAAGCAGAAAAAAATGAAGAATTGATATCACCAGTACACTGGGGAAGTTTTACTTCTCTGATGTCTGTGCTATGAAGATGCTATTTCTTCATCTTTCATTTGAAATAGAAAGGATTAGAGAATCAGATTGAGAACAGATAAAGGAAGGTTTGTGGTTGAAATTTATATTGTTGGACTTAGGAGTAAAATGAAACAATATCTACCTCTGGTCTCACTTCACAAGGAGAAACATAAGCCCTTTTCCCTGACATACCTATTAACCATACTGTTAGAAATTCTGAAATAAACTTTGAAACTAAAATCTGTTTTAAAATGTTATGAGATTACATACAAGTGAATTTTAGACTATTATATTATTCTTTGCAAATGTTTATATCCTCCTACAAAAATAAGTTGTAAGTGCAGAGCCTTACACACAGGAAATGAGTATTGAACTGAGAACTCAGCCGTTAGAGCGAGGGCCACAGCTCATTAATCAGAATGGGAGGAAGAACTGACTCCCATAATAAGGAAGTCAGTTCTTTTTCCATAATGCAGACGTAGCATGGTAAGCAGCAATTTATTGATTGATTGATTGATTCATTCATTCATTTTAATTCTCACCTGAGGACATTTTTCTATTTATCTTCAGATAGAGTGGGAGGGAGAGAGGGAGAGAGAGAGAGAAACATCGACATGAGAGGGACACATCAATTGGTTGTCTTCTGCATGACCCCAACCAGGGCCAGGAATGAACTGTAACTAAGGTACCTGCCCTTGGCTGGAATCAAACCCACGACTCTTTGGTCTGCAGGCCGACACTCTAACTGCTGAGCCAAACCAGCCATGGCGTAAGCGGCTATTTAAATATAAGAATATATTTTCATATTAAGCAAGTATTAATTTTTAAGTAACTGATACTTTTCTTTTTATTGAAAACAGATTTTGTTGGAGCCAGGCGTGGTCCAGGATGTGTTAGCAGCTGGCAGTCACCTGCAGCTGTTGGAGCTTCTCAATTTATGTTCCCACTATCTCATCCAGGTATGTGAGTTTGCACCCTGCTGATATACAGTCACATCCCTTCCCTCTGAAGTTCTGCAATTATAGGCTGTACCCCAAAAACCAGCGCCCAGGGACAGATAAAATGGGAGCAGGGGATGTGGCCTGTGCGGCTCAAGCTGAGAGACTCCTAGGAGCCAGCTGCAGCTCTCCTGTCCCAGCTCGTGGCCCGCGCCCTCCCTGCACACCCCAGGTCCCCGACCCTTGGGCAGTAGAGTAACTCAGCAGCCAGGCACAGGGTTCACTGTCGTGGCAGAGAGATGCTGCTGGCAGATCTTGACTTGAAGCAGTGTCATGTGGTGTCCACAACAAAATAACCACAAATGCACAAAATGTTGGATAGTCCCTTAAGATTTCAGTAATAGAAGCTAATATATCACAGTCACATATAGTTAATGAGACATGAACTTCCCAGGCAATAAATGCTGGAGAATGATGAGTGATCTGTGCATTTTCCCCTGACGCTGGGGTGGTCAGGAAGGCTCTGTGAGGGGGAGGGAGAAGAAACCTACTGAGAGTTCACCGATGTATCACCTTCAGTCCTCAACCACTTTGCACATTTTTATAGGCAAAAAGTCAGAGATTCCAAATGCAGCCAGCTTGCCCAAGGTGACATGGCTGGTGAGTGGTACGCCTTGCTGATTCCAAAGACCATTTTTTCTTCTTGGATGAAACCCTTTGGCTTGGTAGGAAGAGAGGGGATTTCTTAGGCAGGTCGTATGGCCATGAGGCTCTTTATTTTATAAACTTAAGTACTAATTCCTTATATTGCGATCCTCCCACTTCCTCCCCTTGCATGAATTTTGCTTGCATTTATTACAGCATTATAACAATAGAGAAAATAAATTTTGAAAATGATAAATTCACACAATTTAATTCTACTATCCTTTGCATATGGCGAGATCAGTAAGTAGAAAAATTCTGTTTGTTTTCGGCTCAATTGTTTCCTTCCTAATTTTTTTCTCTAATTCTAAATATGGCCTTGACTGTTGACTTTTTTTACTCACTGGGTGGTTTCCAAATCTCTTTCTGCTCTATCATCTTATTTCGTCTTCTAGCAACCTTGGGAAATAGGAACGAGTGCTTCCCAGGGTGATGGTGTGAGGCATTCGCCATGTCCAAGTCAGGAGCAATTCAAATACAGAATATGAAAGTTTTATCGTCTCAGCACATTTAATCTAATAGTAAATGTTTAACTTTTTAAAAATCTTATTTTCCTTTCTTTTCCTCTCAATATTGTTGGGTGGTATGGGAGAGCTGTTTTAATCCCTTCCCACAAGTAGCAAATGGGGATAACACAGAAAGGTTACACGACTTCAAAGGTGTGTGTTTGACTTGTGAGATTGAAATTACTTTTATTTGACATTTCTACATCAAATACAGTACCTGAAGCTTTCAGCAGCATCCCCTGATTCACTTTTTCAGTGACGTGTGCTGACAAAAGTTTGATTATTGCTCCTTATCACGATGCATGTTAAAATGGTGTGCATGCACAGGTGTGTATGCGTACCTGTATTTATGGTTTTCTATAAATGAGAATTCCGGATATGAATGTTAGAAGTTCATGGACATTTTCTCCTGCCCCATCAGATGAATTTGTTGAAATACCAAGTGGCTGTGTACTTTGGCATTTGATTCTTGCAGCTCATTATTTCACTGAGGAAAACATGTAGCTAGCATACAGATATAGTGTGTGGACACTTCATTTATTACTAGCCTGCTTGAGCAGTGGTTGAAATTTTCACTCTTTTCACCAGTATGTTTTCTTCTCATGTATAAGTTTACTTTTCGATTTTATCTGATTGTGTAGAAGGAAACTTTGACTATAAAAGAACCAAAACCATGTGTGGGTAGAGACCTTCATTATGCTAGTGTTTTAAAAAACTTGTACCTTGCCTCTCCTTGGGGATTATACAATTACTGGACCAGGTTAGTCTGCTTTTATATTTTGACACAGTCTTATAACAATACCTATTTACATTTTTTGGTATTATTGCTCAACTTATTTTTGAATTTCATACAGAACCATTTTATTGGGTATAAAAATATTTTTTGTTAAAATGAAATATCTTCAGTGCTTAAAATGTACATAGCAATTGTGCCCCATTAAGCAAAGATAATATAGTCTCCATCCTTGTTTAGTACTTTGTCCAACTAGGAGTTAGTGAAGCCGTTGTCTTCACTAAAATGTCTGGTGGTGTTTTGTTGTTTTCAGATTATTATTATTTCTTTGGTTTTCCCCTTGAGGTGTGAAGGGTAGACCTCTGCTCTGACACCTCCTGTTGTCCTCTAGGGCTCATTAGAAAGCATGTTCAATGAGAACCCTTTGGTTGAAACTCAGTGAACCACTCCCCACCCCCAAGCCTCCCTGGGCCTCCCAGTCATCAGCCATTGCCTTGGTCTTGATGCTCTTCTACACATTCATGGATGATGCTCCCCCAGCAAAAGGAGGGGACACCTTGAGGCCACTATATGGACTCCTTTGTCTTGTGTGTCCTCTGGAAGGCTGCTGAGGACAAGGACCCCTGACTACAGAAGCAGATCCCCTCTGTCAGTGAGGACAGCCATTGAATTAGACCCCCGGGTTAGAAGGCCTTCACCTTGTTCATTTCTCGTCCCTAGGCCCTCTTCCAGGGCCCATCATTAACACACAGGTTCTCAGTGCAAGTTTGTGGAGTAAACGAGGAGATGGCGGTGGGGTGGGCAGTGGCTACAACAGCCCATCATCCCCAGGTAAGGGACTTGCAAACAACTCCTCAGGTTTGTATCCTTTCTCACCTACTTTGCAGTGAAATTTCATAGGACTGTCCTATAGAGACTGTGCTGTTAGAATATTAATAAGCACGACCTGTCAGACATGCGCCTGCCATCTGAGATCTAGTCTCAAAAAAACTGTGAAAGTTTTGTTCCTTTTCCTGCTTCTGCTCCTCCCCCTCGCCCACTGTGCCCTTTTTAAAAATTTCATCAGAAAGATGCACCAATTCATTCAACAGCGATTATTGTCTTTAAAATGGGTCCAGTAAAATGCATGGATTACCTTGCTCTTCAGACTTCATGTTTTGTATATGCCACTCACTGTCTTAGATCTTATGAAGGAAGCTCTGCAAACTATCTCGGGAGTGATGGGCTACAGGTGTAGTGGTTTCAGTGTGTCCTGCGTTTACTGAATCCCTCAGATTAACATTACAAACTTTTCGAATCCAGATTGTTTCCCAAACTGATTTTTTCCCCTAGCCTGTTAAAAAATTAGCTACTGAACCTAAATATCACACAGGAGAGTCAAAATTAACATGAGAAAACCTGCCCTTTTCTCCACTGATGGTCCCATCGATCCACTAGTTGTCTAGAAATGTGGACATAGTGTTAGGCTCCTCTGTCACCACCATATCCAATCTGTTACCAAGTTGGGTTGATTCCACCTCCCAACATCTCTCAGACCTGATCCTTTTCTCCATTGCAAATGTTCTTCCCTTTTAGACTCTCACCACTACTGTTGGTCATGATGAGTTCATGATTGCCTCCCAGGGGGTCTGCTTGTTTTAGCCTCTGTGCATGCCAGCCCGTACCCCAAAGCCATCATTATCCTTCCCAGGGAGGGGAACCGACGTCCAGGAGGGCCTGTTCATACTGAGTGGTTTGCACAAGGTCCTCGTTTTTCTTCTGCCAGGAAATCCTTTAAGGCAGGTCAGTGTTTCCTTTTTACAGGTGGAGAAACTGAAATTCAGGACTAGGGTGTCGATCCACTAGCTCCCCTGGCACCATTCAGACTCATCACGTCACCCACACACATCTCTGGCCTCCCCTCCAAGGCCGGGCCTGTTTCCAGCACCAGTGCCTTCCCTGGCCTGCTGAGTTCTGGGCCCCAAGTCTTCCGTTCATGTTGACACTTGCCACTGGGGGAGAAGACTGGGTAGTGGAGATCCTGCATGGCAGAGCCTTTTAGTCATCTCCTTTAGATTGTACCCCGGGGCGGGAGTAGGGGAAACGTCACACTCACACACACACACACACACACACACACACACACTGTGCTAAGATCAGGGGTATTGACCACTGCGCATGGTGCTGTAAACCCTGAAAGTGATGCATTAGGAGACACATAATTTGCTGAAAATATCTTTTTTTTTTTAGTAAAAAAAGTTTGTACATTTTATACCACTTCCCCTAAATAGCAAATAGTATATTATATTGTTTGATTACCAAGTGTTCTATTTTTGTTCAGCAAATATCAGCCTTCATTTAAGTATATTTAAATATATTGACTTTTTAAAAAGGACCCATCGAGAAGACTTTCCAATAAGACCACCGAAGTGATGAATCAATGAACTTCTGATAGGAATATACTTCTAGTATCTATTCCTAGGCAGCAGGTGGCAGTGTGAATCCACCAGATTTCAGTAGTTAATTTAAAGCAAAAATCAGAAAAAATGAAAAGAAAAATTATTTATTTTGCTACATATTAGTCTTCTGACCTAATCAGTAAAAAAGTCATTATTCACACCACACTGGGCAATATGCATTGTAATTTTTAACAAATAATAGGAAACTGTTAATGTGTTCACAGGAAATACAGTTTTGTCTTGGGCTACTGTGGTCATTTATCACTGCACTTTGTGAAATCACTCATTTGTTCTAATTTGAATGTAAATGACTCTAAGGTTTTACAAATAAGGTGACAGACTCACATAAATGTAATTGCAGGGTTCATCTCCCTCTTTTTATATATCACTCATTAGGTTATGAATTAAATACATCATATTAAACCAGGGGCATGTCCAATGATGATATTGTAATGGCAAATTACTCTATGCTATTAGAGGTGTATTTTTTATTCATGGACATTAATTTGTCATTAAGCGGCATTAGTTTAGCACTTTTATGTGAAAGACGTGACCTGAAAGAGGAGCCGTGCTGGGATGTGAGAGGACAGAGACCCAAGTGCTCTAGGCAGACGGTTTATCACCACAAGGAAAACAGAAGGGTTTGTTTCACTTTCCCCCCATGTGTTTTGTTCTCTGCTTTTCCAGGCATTAAAGATTATCCCCCCACATTGAAGGCGTTGTTCCGTTTGCAGTGTGCATGTTTAGATCATCAAGTAAAGCAAAGCCAAAATTCTGGCTATTAATCATGCAGAAGCCTTGAACACGCAGGGAGCAGGAAGGAGCTGGAGGGAGAAAGTGCTTCCTGCCTGAATCTCCCTCCTGTACAACTGATGCTTATTAGTCATCCCTTGTCCTCATTTAGTTTTACACTAAATGGGCAACTGTGAGAATTAGTCATTTTCTCTCTTCAGAGAAGGTACAAAGATTTTTTTAAATTTATTGATTTTAGGGAGAGAGAGAGAGAAAAAAAAAAAACATCAGTTTGTCGCCCCACTGATTCATGCATTCATTGGTTGATTCTGATATGTGCCCTGACCAGGGATTGAATCCACAACCTTGGAGTATCGGGACGAAGCTCTAAGCAACTGAGCTACCCAGCCAGAGCTGATATACATGTTTTAAGAATGTTATTTTCTCATATGCATAATAGGAAGAATTTTGGATATCTTATTCATTTTTTGCATAAATGGTGATTTTACTGATTTTTTACTAAGAACATTTTTTTCCTCTTTGAACTTGGAGAAGCACTGGACCCTTGAAATAGTTTCACAGAAGCTTCAAGTATCTGAGTGCTGCTTTTGCATCAATTTCCTCATGGTTTAACATGGTTGGACCCAGTCATCTAACTGGGTTCTTAAGGGCAAGATCATGCATTATACTTCTTTATGTCTTCCCCCTGCCTCCCTGCCTTCACATGGTTTGAGCTCAGTATATGTTGGCCAGCTCGGGCTGCCACAGCCCAATACCACAGACAGCATGATTTAAACAACAGACATTTATTTATTAGACACTCGGACAGTTCTGGAAGCTGGAAGTCCAAGATCAGGGGGCCAGCATGGTCAAGTTCTGGTGAGAGCTGACATCCTGGCTTGCAGATGGCCACCTTCTTGCTATGTTCGCACATGGCAGAGACGGCAAGCTCTCTGATGTATCTTATAAGAACACTAATCACATCCTAAGGGCCCCACCCTCATGACCTCATCTAAGCCTAATTATCTACCCAAGATCACATCTTCAAATAATGTCACATTGTGGGTTAGGACTTTAACATATGAATTTGGGGGGACACAGCGCAGTCCATAGCAGTATGTAGTGAGAGAATGAATGGTATGTCCATTCAGTAAAATATTGAAATTTTATATTATAAGAGGACAATTCAAAGGGTGGGGCAAAGGTAGGTTTACAGTTGTTCATATGGAAAATAATATAATAATACAAGAATAAACTTTGTGTTTCACATACTCGCAACTGTAAACCTACTCTTGCCCCGACCTGTCTTAATGTCAGTCTTTCATTAGCTTTACTCACTGAATTCATTTTTTTATGATCTGTCTAACACATACATATTGACGTTGTGTATGTGATGGGGACTGTGCTTGCTTTTTGGAATAGAAAGATGGATAGGATGTTTCCTGCCCATGAGCATTTTAAATTTTAGGGCAGAGGGAGAAAAATATGTAGGCAGATAATTTTAGTAAAGTGTACCAATGATTTTGACAAAGGGGTATAAGTGATATAAGAGAACCTGACTCAGTCTGAATATGTGTCCTTTTAGGGAGGTCCAACTCAGGAAAGACTTCCTGAGGTCTATACCTGAGCTGAACTTTGAACCTCATATTGGTCACTGATCAGAGCATGTACACATCCAAGAGGTCACGACCCCAGCCCTGCAAGATCTGCCCACATACTAGCGCCATACTGAGTAGTGAAAAGGCCATTCTACTTTATACTAGGCCACCCGCTGCAGGGTAATGGGGAACATGGTAACACTAGTGAATTTCACAGACAGGAGCTGTATGCCACACATTATTTTCTGTAAGATTAGTTTCTTGGTCAGAAACTAATGTGGCCTGTCTGTTGATGAAAAAGGGTGTTTTTATAATTCCATGGATGGTGAGTTTGGCAAAATCATCATGGGCAGGGATAGCAAACCTCTAATCTCTCTGTTCTGAGAGAAGATGTTTCCACCTCTGCCCCGATGGGAGTGTGATCAGCACACCTTCGTAGGACAGCTGGTTCCCTGGGATCCCACGTCGGGTTGAGGACTGTGTTGGTCTCTGCTATTGGCAGTTTGGGGACCCAGGAGTGGCTGTAGCCACATCAGCCTTAGTGAGTGGAAGTCCTTGTTGCTGAGCTTACACCTAACCTCATCCTTGTCATAAACACTCTATTCAAGAGTCCATTTGGCAAGGCCATGGGTAGCTGGGGAAAGGGGTTGAATGGCATGCACAGGCTAATTTTCTTGTTCTTATCCAATGAACTTGCCCTTTGGAAAGCATTCCCGTGTAATACAGATCTTCTCATAGTCTGTGTCCATTGGAGAAGTCTGTCCACATGTTTCCTCCCAAGACTTTCTCGTTAACGTTTTGATTGTACTCCTTCCAGATCTTTGATCATCTCACCTGATAGCCAGGACTCATGATATCTCTGGCCATATTTCCTTCTGGGAAAAATGAGCAACCAGGTGCTTTGCTTGAAGTTCTTCCTGCCAGGAGGATTTCCCTTAACCCCTCCCCTTGCGAGCAATCCTCTGGGGGCTTGCAGTGGTCCAGATGCCCGCTGCGGGCGGGTACCAGCCTCCTGTGCACAGCCATCAGTACACCAGGCGTGAGCTTTTCCTTCCTGAGTCGGCTGGGCATAGGCGACTCTTCCTGAGGCCATAGAGGTAGGTTGAGGGCAGGTGCAGGGGGCAGAGGAGGAGCTGAGCTTTCAGAGTCTGCTTCAGCCTAACCTAACATTTGTCACTTCAGCTTGATGGTGGAGAGCCACTCTGCCGGCCCGGTTTCACAACTCTGTGGGTCAAACAGCATCCAGTTCATGATGAAGAGTAAGAAAAGGAAAGGGTAATGAGGCAAAAGTAGAATGAAGAAATCTGAAGTTTTTCTGAATGTATCTTAATCAGATATTTGAAAATTCTGTTGATACATTAAAGCCAACAGATGCTCGTAAAATAAGCAATAAGCCGTGTCTCTTGCCTTTTGAATCCTATAGATTTTTACCTCAAAAAGACTTTAAACCTTATCTATTTCTTGCATTGAAATATTTTTTTTACCTTTACCATGAATACTACACTACAAAGAAAAAAGGTATCTCTGTATCTGTCTTTAAATCCTATACACAAACCTCAGTTGGAGAATCTGAAATACAGATTTCACCTTCCCCACATGAAGTACTTCAATGGCTCCCCACGGATCCAGTCAGCAAATGCTGAGGCTGAGTCCGTGCTGCCTGCAGGCGCTGTGCTAGGCAGTGGGATGCAGTGATAAACCAAACAACTGATCATTTAGTGTAAGGTGAGCTGGGGCTCACCCAAGAAATAAGTGAACAGACCACAATTCCCAGGGCCCATTCCAGACCAATGGAGTCGCTCCTATAAACTGGGAAGAGAAGAGAGTTGTCTTCCTGACTCCACCTTGTTCAGCATCTGATCAACAGGTTCAGTGGAGAATTAAAGAATACCGACACATCTGTGACCGATACAGAGCTGGGAAAAATGGCCCACACCCTGGTCCGGGGTAGTCATGTATAACCTTGGGTGCATCTTAAATCACCTGGGGGCTTTAAAAGTGCCCAAACCAAGCAAGTCAGAGTCTCTGGGGAGAGGGGCCCTGATACCTGCATCCTAACAGTCCTTTTATATTCTTCATATTCTTTTTTACCCAATCTAAACAAATAAACAAACAAAAAAACACAACAGTTTACTCATTTCTCCTACCCCACCCCACTTTTGATATATATATATATATATAAAACCCCATTTCTGATATATATATATTTATCCATTCATCCATAAATGAAAACTTAGGTTGTTTCCATATCTTGGCTGTTGTAAATAATGCTACAATGAACGTGAAGGTGCATATATCTTTCTTACTTCTTATTTTCATTTTCTTCAGATAAATACACAGAAGTGGAATTGTTGGAATATATGGTAGTTCTATTTTTAACTTTTGAGGAACCTCCATACTGTTTTCCATATTACACCAATTTACATTCCCACCAATAGTGCATAATTCTTTTTTCTTTTAATTGAAAATACTTTCTATGGACATTGCGTTTGGCACTGAGGATCTTGCATATTTTACAGTATTATACTAGATTATCATTTTTAACCAAGTAATATTACAATGACTTATAGGAGGTTATCTCTTTCAAACAATGTATTATTATAATTTTAATTTTTAAATTAAGAGTATTTCCTAAATACATAATATATAGTGGGTATTTCGAATGGAGTAATTTATCTTCAGGATTGAGAAGCTATAACTTGTGCTCATTTTTCTCCAATACTGAGCTATTTTTTCATGTTAGATAAGACAAATGATCATACCAACATATATATTTAATATGCCTCTAACCAAATGCACTAACCATGTGCTTGCTGTCCCAGAGTTTACTAGAGTAGATATTCATATTTGGAGAAAGTTAAAGTACAAAGTATGGAAAATATATTACAAATTGTTTAATCTTTTGGAAATTTTATTTAATCAACGAAAATGATCCGAAATGTTTGGAATGTATCAGCCCTACTAAATCATAGCCAACTGCTAATTATTTGTTCTAATCAACAGTGTTTGCTATCTGGCATGTTTAATCCAGAATATTTTATTTGCCAAATATCATTAATATTAATACGTGCCTATGAAATGTATCATAAAATCTTTTAGTAGCCATTTTGGGATCCCAATTAATTTTTTCATATGCCATTATGTTGGTTTTTATTCCCTAAGTCCCACACCAAAGGATGTCAGTAAGCGACAGCACAGAGGCAGGCTGTCTGGCCAGGGAAGTCATTTGGGCATTTTAATTTGTCATGTAGATAATCTGGGGTGGACTATGTTTTTCCTTTAAATAAAAGATTATCTTGAAGGAATTTTTAAATATTAGTAATATCTCTTCTAACCTAGCTAGTGTTAGTGGGCAATTTAAAAACAACTCTCAGAATATTTTCCTTAAAAGTAAAATGTTTCCAATGTTTTATTAATGCTAGAGTTCAGGATCAATAAAGCAAACAAACATCAATCTCACTTAATTTTATTATTAATACTTGGAAATTAAGGGCATTATAAGACAAACTGTATTTCATTTGAGATATTTGTCTCCCCATCCATCCTCTACTCACAGTTAAATGTCTGCCCCCCTTTCTTTAAGGCTAAAACAGCTTTCTGTTCCTCACTTCATCCCATACCTTCTGTATTTCCTGCAATTTCAATGTCCTCTCCACTAGCACCTTTTCTTCAGTTTATAAATAGGTTCAATAAGATGAGAGAAACTCCTTATCCTCTCATTACTGCAGCCCTTTCCTTACATTCACTACCAAACTGTGATCAGTGTGTACTTCTTACCTTCTATTCATTCTTCGATTCGACTGAACTCAGTACTCTGCCTTCATTACCACTGAAAAGCCATTCCAACAAAGGTCACCAAGCCTCCTAAATGTCCAACGCAGTGGGCCTTTTGTGGTACCTGAATGTGTCCACTCTATTGCATGTCGACACTGGTAGCTCCACTCTTTCCTACACCCCTCTTTTCTTAAGACCCTCTCCTGGTTTCCCTTCTACTTCTTTTTAGTTCCTTTGCAAGCTCTTCTTCTGCCGGCTCCTTGAACATCCCTGCGGGCATGGTGGCTTCACGCGGATGCTCTTCTCGCCGTCGCTGTCTTTCATCCACACGTGGAGGGCTACTTATCCCAGTCCCCTGCGGTCTGAGCTCCAGACCTCTACAACTGCCAACATTCCCACTTGGCGTTCCACACACACCTCAATGCATCTGCGCCCCGTCTCACGAACCTGATCCTCCTTATTTTTGTTAAGGAACCATCATCTTTAGAGTCACCCAAACCAGTAACTTTGGCATATTTTGCTCTTTGATCTCATGAATCCCACCAAATTTTATTGGTTGAGGCTTTTAAATAGCTCTCAAATACACCTTTCTCTCTTTGTCTTTGTTGTCACTGACATCACTCAGGGGTAGGTTGCTCTTCCTGGACTTTCCCGCTGTAGCTCAGCTATGCTCCCTGCCTGTTATCTAATTGTAATCAGTTACCTCCTGGACTGAAGAAACGTCCTGCTAACCAGTGAATCTGCATTTACTCTTGCTCCACTCCAGTACCCTCTCAAAATTTTGTTTCATTGATTTTTTAAAGCTTTTTTCTAAATCCATAAAAAATTCTGTTTAGCAGATTTTTTAAAAGTAACAAACTGATCATGTCATGCTCTTGCTTTAAGTCATTCATTTGTCAGTGGTTCACCATAGCCTTCAGGACAAGGTTCATTCCTCTTAATTTGGCACACAGGTCCCATCTTTGTTTTGAAACTTCCTTTCTCTTTAGCCTTTTTCTTTCTTTCTTTCTTTTTTAATCCTCACCCAAGGATATTTTTCCATTGATTTTTTTTTTTTTTTTTGATAGAGTGCAAGGGAGGGAGGCATAGAGAGAGACAGAGAGAGAGTGAGAGAGAAACATCGATGTCAGAGAGACACATCCAGGGCCAGGGCTCAAACCTGCAACCCAGGTATGTGCCCTTGGCTGGGAATTGAACCTGTGGCCCTTTGGTCCAAGGGCTGATGCTCTAACTGCTGAGCCAAACAGGCCAGGGCTCATTAGCCTTTTAAAAAACAGTTTACGCCCTGGCCAGTTTGGCTCAGCGGTTAGAGCGTTGGCCTGCGGTCCGGAGAGACCCGGGTTCGGTTCCCACTAAGGGCATGTACCTCGGTTGCAGTTTGTCCTCGGCCCTGGTTGGTCGTGCGGGTGGCAGCCACTCGATGTGTCCCTTTCACATCGATGTTTCTCTCTCTCTCTCTCTTCCTCTCTCTCCCTCCCGCTCTATCTGTACAAAAAATAGAAAAATGTCCTTGGGTGAGGATAAAAAAAATAATAATAAAATGAAATAAATAAAACAGCATTGTTAAAAAAAAAACAAAAAACAGTTTACCACCTACATGCTCTGCCACGGTGATCGTGAACATCACGCATTTCCCTTTACCGAAACTTCTATGTATGGATCCTCTTCCATGGGTCATTCTTCTCTCACGTTGTCATCTGATGAATTCCTATTTAACCCTCAAGTACTTTGCTCATCTCCCTTTCCAGAGCTGCCTGATCAATGCACCTAGTTGGAGTTAGATTTCCCTCCTTTTCATTAGTTATAGGCAGTCTTCTGGGGTGCTTATCACACCATATTGTTTGTGTTGAGATATTTAATCTCTCACTGATGTATGTTCATATTCCAGAGTTATGTGACCTTGGGCAAGTGACTTAACCTTTTTGCCCCTGCTCCTCCTCTGTAAAATTCAGAGGTGGTGTGCTATATACCATCTACTCTTAGAGGTATTGAAGGATTCAATGAGATGGTAATGTACATATGCAAAGTATCTTACAGCACGGTCTCCTACCTGCAGCAGGTGCCCTGGAAGCCAGAGGCCATAGAGTGGAATGCTTCGTTTGTGAATTCCTCTGCTGATTCCGTGGGTATCTTCCTACCCACTCTCCTTGCCTCTGTTTTCTCTCGTTCCTGGAAATATCAGCGATTTTACTACCTACTTTCAATCAACAACATTTTGGATAAGTCTGTTCCTAAAATTTTTAGAAATAATCACCATTTTGTTAAAGGTATTTTTTTCTTGGCCACTTCTCTTTGATTTTTGTAGAAGTGCATATATGCTTTCAAAAAATAAAAAGTCACATATAAATGAACCATCACTTTCTCCCTGCCTCTGAAATGTGAAACATCCCAATAGAATTATACTTTAATAAATAGTAAAATTAATGCTTTTAAAAGCAACACATTACATGGTATTGATGCTTTATAACTAGGATGTTTTGCTTTATTATTTTCCTACTAATCCTCCCTGTATATAAAACACTTTGTCCCATCCTCATATATAAAACCCAAGAAACAATTGAAAAAAATCTTTCATTTCTAGCTTTAGTGCATAGTATTTGCTTAGAAATACACATTGCTTGAATTCCTTCTACCAGTGCCATGAGAACTTCTTGTGGTTGGAACGTTTTACGATATAGTAGCACAGTGTCCTAAGTTCCCTGATTAGGGGAAATAAAAGCAGTGAATTTGTTTAAGTAAAGAAACACATAAGTTATTACTTACTAGGAGACTGCAATCACATGCACACCTCCCAAGAGAAGTCTTTCTTTCCTAGACTTCTCTTCCATCTGCTTTCTCACGCTCTTATCTACAAATATCCGTTAGAGCTGGCTGCAGACCTCTTCCCTGCTGCACATTGAGGGGCATGTGCCCAGACCCTGGAAAATGACTGCTTATCTCTGTGTCATTAATTCAGCTCTAGCTACCCTGGCCTCTGCCTGTGTTCAGTATAATGTTTGCTACTTCAGAGGTCGGGATGAGGGGCTGGGGTCAAACAGTGAGTTTTGCCATGAGAATATGTTTCTGCAGGTTAGAGTCATTCCTTTCTTCACTCAAATGCATATGCCATATTAATGGTTCTTAAACTTGACTGTGTATACCTGAATGGCTGGTTAGAACAGACTGCTGGGCCCCAGCCCAGCGTTTCTGATTCAGGAGGTCTGGGGAGGAGCTGAGAATCTGCACTCTAACCAGTTCGCCATGATGCTAGTGTTACTGGGGCTGCAGATGAAGATCCAGTGCTCTTGACACTGTTGACACACTGCTTCGCCTCAATTACCTGCCTGCTAAATCACTGATACTTAGATTTGAAAGTGTCATTATATTTAGATAAACTTGAACAGATCTTAGTTTACACTTATAAAAGTGTTGCTGTTATGTATCCTTCATAGCATCAAAAATATAAAAAGCCCAAACAATATGAATTTGAAACAAACAAACAAACAAAAAACAACCTTCCAGTCCTCATTCTTTTTTTTTTCTTTTCTTTATTGGTTTGAGAGAGAAGAAGGGAGAGGGAGAGAGAGAGAAACATCGATGAGAGAGAACATTGATTGGCCACCCCCTGAATGCCCTCCACTGGGGATCAGGCCCACAACCTGGGCATGTGCCCTGACCAGGAATTGAACCGGCGACCTCTTGGTGCATGGGTCGATGCTCAACCACTGAGCCACACTGGCCAGGAACTCATTCTGATTTATAATAATGATTACGACAAATAGTCTGTATGAGTAACAGAGATTTTTGAAAGTCTGCAGAATTGGTGTGATTTTCAGCACTCTGACTTTGTATACCGGAGCTAAGGAAATATATCATAATTACTTCTATACTCCACCATTACTATTTTTTTTTTTTAATTTTACCTGATTTTGCCTCTCACAGTTCAAAAAAGGCTTGTAGTTATTGAAATTTTAGTTTTAAAGCCCTAGTTGCACAGATAGACTATTTTCAATTAAAGAAAGAAAAGTGTACATTAATTTCTTCTACCTCATCCATAATTTAGTAGTAATTATCTGATATGCTGAGGCAGCTTTAGGAAACTTTGTAGTAGTATCTTGCAGCACTTGGTGACTGGGGCCGGGATTATTAGTTGTTGGAGGTGGCTGTGTCTCTGTGCTTCCTTCCTACTGGATTTTCAGCTTACTACAGACTTTCCCAAGGAACAATATAAAATTATTCATGAGCCTTGGATATTATGCATACAATTGATTATGAAAATGTACTAGTAACCTAATTGTAGGGTTCCTCTGTTATACAGCACAAATGTATTTAAATAGGCCTTCAAAGACTTCAAGAATTAGAGCATGCTGAGTTTTTTTTTCTTGTCTATTTTGAATTGCTGCTAATATTTTGTTTTAGTTTAATCGAATTGTATCATGTGCCTATTTGTATCAAAATATGAATATGCAGTTGCATATAGTTATCCTGGTATGTTTACATACAAATATACCTTTATATCTCTAACTATCTGGTTTTACATTATTTTATCACATTACAAGTAATCTGGCCGGCACTATCAATGCATTAATTGCTCATTTTTTCTTCTATACAAATTGGACTTTAGCCTATCAACTCTAATATAAAGTATTATCGATAGAACTCACCGATCTGCTTATGTACATGATATACGTGATTATTTTTTCCCTACATGATTCATCCCAAGTCTGTTAAAAGGTTTGGGTTTTGTTTATTTGTTTTGACACGTTCCAAAGGGTCAGCCCTTCCCCACACAACCACAACAAAGCCCTTTATGTTGCTGCCTCCAGTCCTGGAGTGCAAGCCTTTTCTGCTGCACCAGGTTGTACCGTCATGTAATACCTTGATTTATAACTAGGTTGTAATCCAAATAGGAAACAGGTGGAATCACAACTGGGTATGGTGCCTGGGATATTAATAGCTTGGCTCAGCAGTGGAATTTCTAAAGCTGTATACACTTTTTTTTTTTTTTTGCCTTAATTATGCATTCATTAAAAGCTTTTATACCCAACAGAATAAAGTAAATATTTTTTGATCTCCATAGCATGCTCCCAGACTGTAGATTTGCACAGCAGGGTCTTGATAATCTGAATAAATTGTATTTCTCCAAGGAGTTTATCTTTCAAATAAGGTCATAAAGAAATGCAGCTCCCCCATCCTTAGGTTTCTCCGTGTGCCTTTTCTGCTCCGTGTAATATAGAGCCCGAGAACCAGAGTGTATTACAGTCATGCATACTCGGTGACGGTCCATATTATGTCTCATTTGTTCTCCTTGTTTATCTCTAATGAGGTTTATTTTTTTTAAGCACAAAAAAATGAATGATTCAACGTGACAACTATGATATTCACTAATACTTGTAGGAAAACAAAATCCATATCAGACATTCAGTGTGTTGTTCCCTTCACCCAGTCAGTGAAAAAATTTATAGAAATTCAGAACTATAGTTTAAGCACTGTTGATAGCAATTTTAAGTGGGAATAATAGTAAGGATAGCTACCACATGTTGAGCATCTACTACCTGAAAGACACATTACCTGTATTTTGGGGAATCCTTGCCACATTTCACTTTTTTCTATGAGAAAATTAGACTCAGAGGTTAACCATTTCTGAGGCCATGCAGATGGGTCGGCTCCCAATCATGTGCTTTCCCTATAACTCCAAACTAGAGATGCAGCCCGTTTTTTGTCCCCACAACTTATGAAAGAGACAGGGAAAATGTAATATTACAAACCCAAATAAATATGCACAACCAGTTGCACTTATAATTTTTCTGAACCAAAAAAATAAGATGACAGTATACCTGATATTGAATGGTAGCCTGAAAATAGCATATGATTGTGAAAAGTTTAGGCATGGACCCCTCCCTCCACCCTTTGGACTGCCGCCGCTTTCTCCAGCGTGGCTAACATTCTAGGCATGTACTTCTAAATGTTTTAATTAGATAAATATTAAAATACTTAAAAATCTTATTTACTATTTTTTGTTTTTTATCCTCACCCGAGGACATTTTTGCATTTATCTTCAGACAGATTGGGAGGGAGAGAGGGAGGAAGAGAGAGAGAGAAACATCGATGTGAGAGAGACATGGAGTGGTTGCCACCCACACGACCCCAACTGGGGCCGGGGACAAAGTGCAAAGGAAGTACACGCCCTTAGTGGGAACCGAACCTGGGACGCTCTAACTGCTGAGCCAAACTGGCCAGGGTATACTATTTTACAAATTATTTAAATATTAAAACATTTTAAAATACTTCAAAATATTCAAAGATTTTTAGAGGAATAGGAGAATCTATGTTTACTTGTAAACTAAAAAATAAAAGCAATAAAAATTGAATGTTTAAATGTCTGTTATTTTTCCTTACCTACCCACTATCTATCAATCAAAACTAGTTAAGTAGCCACTTTGTGAAGACAGAGGAAGATCTAAAGAAGTACAGATAGTCTGTACTCTTATGCACAGCTGGGGAGAAACATCTGAAACCACTTGCCAGTGGTTAGAGAAAAGGGTGAAATAAAAGATACAAGTAGCCCCTGCAAATAGAAGTCAGAAGAGGGCCTGATTCTTCCAGCTGGAGTGGCCTGGCTGTCTTAGCAAGTGGACTCTGATCTTGGGTGTCCCCTTCCAGGAGAAGAGTATTCGTCCCTTTTCTTACAAGTTCCTTAAAGTCTATTGAATCAGTTGTTAAATGCTTTGTGAACAATGACCATTTGTGACAGGGTTCTCCTTAAGGTTTAAAGGAAAACTATGAGCATTCAATTAATTTCACTTGGCAAACAGCATGAACGTTTCTATATTCCTGGTTATCTTTAAATGCCAAGAGAAGTAAGGTTCTTTTTCAACATTCTGGGGAGCAAAATAAAGCCCAATATGAAAGTCAGAAGACCCAGAGTCATGGTGGAAGGTACTAGGCCTGATACATCTACCAGCACCCATGGCTCTTCCATTACACTTACTAATCACCCTGGCGTGTGGTAGCATCAAGAGAGACTTTCTTAAGCTCTGATCAAGTATTTGAGGCACATTTCTGTTAATTGCAGAAAATCTGTTCATTTTGCCCGATTGTAAAACCATATCAATAACCAACTGTCCTTTCCTCTTCCCATTTGAAGTCATGGGTGTGCTTTATTTAAAAAAAAAAAAAACTTAAGAAAGTGTTACTTTTAAAATGTCATTATCCAACAAATAGTTTTCAATTACCGTCTATGATAAAGATTTTATGATTGGCATTGCACAAAAAGGGTACAAAGAGCCTAAGATAGAAAACCCGTTTTTACTAGTTTACTAGGAACATGTTTACTTACTTGGTTTGTGACAGGACCAAGTCACTTCCTACTTGAAGTGGGAAGTGTTAGGATTCACTCAGTGACAGAGGGCCTCGTATTTACCATGTCTGGTTTTATTAAGCTTTTAGTTAACATTGCTTAAAAAAAATGAAGCCATACTGGTTTTATATGCAATAGACATGTGTAAATAAGGCTATTTGGAATAGATTTGGGAATAGTTTTTGTAAGTGAAGGGCATCAATAATTGGAAATGAAAGGTCATATTATAATGGTGAAACACAGTATTGTTAAAATAGTTGCATCTGTCGAGTATTATTACCCAGAAAAATCTAGAATCCTGATTATTGGTCATCTTTTAGGGGGAAAGTTCAGGAAATCAAAATGGCGTTGCTTTTGTTTATACCTTGAGAGATCTTTTTTCTTTTTATTCCATTGATTTTAGAGAGAGAGGAAGGGAGAGGGAGAGAGAGATAGAAACATCGATGAGAGAGAACATTGATTAGCCGCCTCCTGCCTGCCCCCCACTTGGGATCTGGCCCACAACCTGGGCATGTGCCCTGACTGGGAATCAAACTTGCGACCTCTTGGTGCATGGGTCGATGCTCAACCACTGAGCCACACTGGCCAAGCCACCTTGAGAGATCTTGAACAGAAGTTGCAGTTTTCAGTGTTGACAGTACAGGTCGATGATGCATCTTTTTAGTTCACAAGTTAATCATGTTCTCAGATTTAGATGGAGTGGCAAGAGAAATAGGGGTTCTTAAGGCCCTGTTTTGCAAGGGCCTCCTAGTATTCAATTGAAGCATGTAGATCTGACTTCCACATCTTTTTAGTTTAATGAGGACTTCTTTTGAGGAAGGGTATTTGTGGGGCAGATGTTGGGGCAGTCTACAGTAGATGCAATCATAAGACATCAGATGTTTTCTGTGTTCTGTATAATTCCTGTGTCAGGGCTATAATTAGACTACAGTGCTGGATGGACAAGGGTACTGAGAGCCCAGGGGATACATGGATGTGCCTGAAACAAAGATAGACAATGTGTTAGAAATGTGCTGATTCTCGGCTTGTACCATCATTAGCACACGCCAAGACTCATCTCTTGGCTGTTGTATATGTAAGCTAGGCTGTGGGCTGTGTGCAGTGAATATGTAGACCCCAGCTGTAAGGCTACACATTCTTCTCCCATTCAGGATTAAATCTGCTCTAACTTATCAAATAATGTCTTGTATGAACTTTGGTCATTAATTATCAGTACTTGCTTAATTGAGATGTTGAGAGACACCTGCTAATATAGTGGCCACTCACTGCTACAGAAGAGAACCCTGCCAGGGGACATCCAAAGGCCACACCTGTCATTCTCTTGCTGCCTCCCCTGGTACGGAGAGAGTGGTGGGAGGGCCCAGGGCTCACCCACAGCCCCTAACTGCCCTACTGCTCGCACTCACGTGCTCACCACCTGATAATTGGCCTCACAAATGTAATTACATTTGAATATAACCCAAAAGAAGACAGTATTTGCATTCTTTTCCCTACCGTGTTCAGTAGTTAATCTGGGGAATAACTATTTTAATGATTTAATTAGGGGAATAGATCACACAGAAAGACTAAATTTAGGGAATATATGTGGTTTAAGAATTAATGCACTTGGAAATCTGGTGTTTATTCCATGGCTAGTACGGTATTTGGGGACACATATTATGGCTCTTCTTCTGCTGTTTTAACTTGTCATTCACACTGTAAGAAACAAATAGAAGGGAGGAGAGAAGCCAAATAGCCCTAAACCAAAGGAAAATAGGTACTATTTCAAAAGATTCCCCAAAGAACAACAATACGTGCACCATAATTCTGAATAGAAAGTAAATTTCAAATGGAAATGTGTGATAGATATGAAACCTTTTTAGAAAAAAATATTTTCCTTTTACTCAAGAGAGTTTTTTGTTGCTAAACTATAATTTTCATTCAAAACTATTGCCTCTACCCTTGTACTTAGGTTTTTAAGTCACAGAATGTGAGAGAACAGAGACAGTCTCATAATTAGGACAAAGTATCATTTGAAAAGGTACTTTGATCTGAATAGCCAATTGATAGAGGAAATAATTCTCTCTTGAACTTCAAAACATTTGAATAGATTGATTTTGTTTTTTTCACAGTAGAGCTGTTACATTATAATTGTCTGTTAACACTTTCAACTCAAGTCACTATTACTGATTTTTCCACTTGGAAAACTGAATGGCCACTGGCATTGTCTTTTTATGTATATGGATGAAGCCCAGCAAGGGAGGCCAATCAGGAAGGAAAATGGCCTGATCTGGATGATGTTCAGAATTGAACAGGCATGTTGGAAAGACATGACCAGTTCTGGTTTTGCTTAGTTATAAGTAACAGAAAAAGCTCATGGTCATTCTATCATCAAACTCACACATATTGAGCATCTGCTCCCTGTTAGATACCAGGATCCATTACAGTCCTTGGGACCAAGGAGCTTAGAATAGTGGTGGGAGAGAGATCTGTACTCAAAGGGTGCTGACGGTGCCAGCTGCTGTGCCAGAAATCTGCGGAGGGCAAGCTGAGGCTCAAAGGAGGACTTGACCAGTTTGACCTGAACCAAGGAAGCTGAAAAGGTGAAATGGGTTCATTCATTCAAGTGTTGCTGGAGCTCCTACCATGTGCCTGGCACTGTTTTAGGCACTAATACAACAGTGAAGAAAACAGGCTGGTCCTTTCTCCCATAGGACATCATTTTGGGGGGCTGGGGATAAACCCATTATAAATAAGTAGGCAGATAAATGCAGAAGATAATTACAGATAGTGGTGAATGGTAAGAGAATAAAATGAAGTCCTGTGCTGGAGGGTGAAATGGAGAGGAGAGGGGTCACTCACTTAGACAGGAGGGTCAGCCAGACCATGGAAACGTGATTCCTCATCCATAAGAATTGTGCATATGCTGCTTCGTCTTTGGGGAACATTCTCCCTGCAATCCCAGCACAATCCTGTTCTGTAATGCACGCCCCAAAGAAACACAGCAGAAAAGAAGCACAATTTTTTTTTAAAATTAAATTTATTAGGTTTCAAGCGTACAGTTCTGTGATACATAATCTGTATATTGCATTATGTGACCACCACTCAAAGTCAAATCTTCCTCTGTCACCAAACATTTGACCCTCCTTACCCTTCACTACCCCCACCCCCTTCCTTCTGGTAACCATCATACTGTTGTCTCTATGAGTTTGTGTTTGTTTTTCTTGTTTGTTCCAATTTGTTGCTTTCAGTTTTATATCCCACATATTGGCTTTTTCTAACTGACTCATTTTGCTTAATATAATATTCTCAAGACCCATCCATGTTGTTGCACATGAAATATTTAATCTTTTCTTATGGCTGAGTAGTATTCCATAGTATATATCCAGTACTCTATCGAAGGACACTTTGGTTGTTTCCATGTCTTGCCCACCATGAATAATGCTGCAGTGGACATAGGGGTGCATAAATCTTTGTGAATACATGTTCTCAAGTTTTTTGGGTATATACCCAGAAGAAGGATTGCTAGGTCATATAACTCTATTCTTAATTTTTTGAGGAACTATCATACTGTTTTCCATAGTGGCCGCACCAGTTTACCTTTCCACCAACAGTGAATGGGGGTTCCTTTCTCCACAACTTCCCCAACACTTGTTATTACTTGTCTTGTCAATAATAGCCATTCAAACAAATATGTGGAGGTATCTCATTGCAGTTTTTTTGTTTTTTTTTAATCCTCACCCGAGGACATTTTTCCATTTTTCACTCAGATAGAGCGGGAAGGAGAGAGAGGAAGAGAGAGAAATATCGATGTGAAAGGGACACATCGAGTGGCCGCCACCCACACGACCCAACCAGGGCCGGGGACAAACTGCAGCCAAGGTACATGCCCTTAGCGGGAACCGAACCCGGGTCTCTGTGGACCGCAGGCTGACGCTCTAACCGCTGAGCCAAACCGGCCAGGGCTCTCATTGTAGTTTTGATTTGCATTTCCCTAATAGCTAGTGAAGTTGAACGTCTTTTCATGTATCTGTTGGCCATTTGTATGTCTTCTTGGGAGAGAGTCTGTTTAGGTCCTCTGCCCATTTTTTAATTGGATTGTTTGTTTGTTTGGTGTTGAGTTATATGCATTCTTTATATATATATATATATTTTTTATATTAATCCTTTATTGGAGCTGTTGTCTGCAAATATCTTTTCCCATTTGGTTGGTTGCCTTTTTGTTTTGTTGTTAGTTTCTTTTGCTCTGCAGAAGCTTTTTAGTTTAATATAGTCCCATTCATTTACTTTTGGCTTTACTTCCCTTGCCTTTGGAGTCAAATTAATAAAATGTTCTCAAAGACCAAGGTCCATAAGTTCAGTACCTATGTTTTCTTCTATCTATTGTTACAGATCTTATATTTAGTTCTTTGATCCATTTAGGATTAATTTTTGTATAGTGGCAAACTGTAATCTAGTTTCATTTTTTTGCATGTGCCTTTTCAGTTTTCCCAGCACTGTGTATTTTTGGTTCCTGTATCAAAAATTATTTGCTTATATACATGTGGTTTAATTTCTGGGCTCTCAATTCTGTTCCATTGGTCTGTGTGTCTGTTTTACTGCCAATATCATGCTATTTTGATTATCATAGCTCTGTAGTATAATTTGAACTCCGGTAGTATGATCCTCCTTCATTCTTTTTTCTCAGGATTGCTTTGGCTATTGGTGTCTTTTGTGGTTCCATATAAATCTGATGATTTTTTGTTCTGTCTGCTTTTTAAATGACATTGGGATTTTGATGGAGATTTCATTAAATCTGTATATTGCTCTGGGTATTATGGCCATTTTAACTATGTTGATTCTTCTAATCCATAAACACGGAATAGCTTTCCATTTCATTGTGTCTTTTTAAATCTCTTTTATTTATTTATTTTTTTTATTTTTTATCCTCACCCGAGGACATTTTTCCATTTTTTGTTCAGGTAGAGTGGGAGGGAGAGAGAGGAACACAGAGAGAGAGAGAAACATCGATGTGAAAGGAACACATCGAGTGGCTGCCACCCGCACAACCGACCAGGGCCGGGGACAAACTGCAACCGAGGTATGCGCCCTTAGCGGGAACCGAACCCGGGTCTCTCAGGACCGCAGGCCGACGCTCTAACCGCTGAACCAAATCAGCCAGGGCTTTAAATCTTTTTTAATAATGCTTTGTAATTTTCAGAATATCGGTCCTTCGCATCCTTTGTTAAGTTTATTCCTAGGTATTTTATAATTTTAGTTGCAAATGCAAAAGGAATTGGTTGTTTTGTTGTTTTGTTTTTTCATTTTTCTGAAGTTTCATTGTTAGCATATAGGAAAGCGGTGGACTTTTGTATCTTGCAAATTTTCTATACTTGTTTATTGTTTCTAATAGTATTTTGGTGGAGTCTTTAGGGTTTTCTATATAAAGAATCATGTCTTCTTTAACGGGAACCGAACCAGGGTCTCTCTGGACCGCAGGCCGACGCTCTAACCGCTGAGCCAAACCAGCCAGGGTGAATCATGTCTTCTTTAAAAAGTGACACTTTTACTTCTTCCTTCCCAATTTGGATGCCTTTTATTTCTTTCTCTTGCTGATTGCTCTGGCTAGGACTTCCAGAACTCTGTTGAATAAGAGTGGTGAGAGTGCACATCTTTGACTTGTTACTGATTCTCAAGGAAAAGCTTTCTGTTTTGTTAATCAATTTTAACCCCTAATTAAGTTAAATTAATTATCTGGCTCTCCAGAGTTTTGAATTGGCCTGCTTTTGAGTGCAGGCATCTAATCAGAAGAAACTCAGTATCTGTATATAAAGATGCTTAAGAAAGAATATTTGGTCGCTGCTACACACTACAGTCCCAGACTCTCAGTTGTATACACCTTTGTGGGAGAACAAGTGGGAAAACCCTGTTCCTGAGCTGTGCCTCTCCACCGCTTACTTTGCAGAGCTCGGTCGTTTCTGCTTCTACACATGCTCCTCTCTGTGTGGTGCTGCCAGGCGCTGCCTCCGGACCTTGAGCCAGGTCTTGGCCATGCACCTGGGTACCTGAAAGGCACTGACACCAAACCCACCCACCCACTCATCAGATTCCAGGGGACATCAGAGTAGTAATTTACTGGGACACTGAAATCATATCCAGGGCCCTGAAGCAATTACACTTGCTTCATATATATACTGACCAGAAATAACTTCTTCATCCAGGGGAGATGGTCCCGAAGTTTGCTATGAAGCTCTCTATGGAAGGGTTACACCTCCTTTCCAACCAGAGTAGAATTTGCCAATCCTAAAAAGTAAGATTTGGAAAACAAGTTTAAATATCACTTGAAAAAATCGGTGCTGAAGTCAAAATCTTCAGTATTCCTTTGATAAAATCTGCTGAATGAGAAGCCTGGCTATTTTGATTAAATAGCTATGAGCAGACCCTTATATTTGCATAGCAATGGATTTTAGTGCTCATCTGTGGTAACCGTTACTTTAAAGAAGCATTTATTCCTTTTCAATTGTGTTGGCAAACAGAGCTATTAAGCACCAGTCTCTTATGGCTGATTCCTGACATCGAGCTTGACTCCTATTAGGAATATAATTAAAGTGTCATCTCCCACCAAAAGACACAAAATCTAAAGTAAAAAAAATTAATCAGGTAGCTGTGGTGATGATGTAGCTGTTACTTGGAGAGCTGTTTTTACAATATCTTTATTATACATTTTATTATAATGTCTAATAGAAACATGATGGAAGCCACATATGTAATTTAAATGTTCTATTAGCTGCACGTAAAAAAAGTAAAAGGAACAGGTGAAATTAATAATGGTAATACAGTAAGCTTACCATATCCAGAATTATATTATTTCAACCTATAATCAATATAAAAATTATTATTATTATTTTTATCCTCACCCGAGGGCATTTTTTTATTTTTTTGTTCAGATGGGGGTGGGGGAGAGAGAGAGAGAGAGAGAAACATTGACGTGAAAGGGACACCTCGAGTGGCTGCCACCCACATGACCCAACCAGAGCCGGGGACAAACTGCAACTGAGGTACGTGCCCTTAGTGGGAACCGAACCTGGGTCTCTCGGGACCGCAGGCCGACACTCTAACCACTGAGAAAACCAGCCAGGGCTAAAAATTATTAATGACATATTTTATATTCTGTTTTCCTTCTTGTTTTCGGTTTATATTTAACACAGCACATCTCGAATCAGACTTGCTTCATTTCACTGCTCAGTAGCCACGTGTAGCTAGTGGCCACTACGCTGGACAGCACAGATCTAGAACATTTTCCTTTAACCTTTCAAGTATTGAAATAAATACATTGAAATGAAATATAATATTTTAGAAAGATATATTGATACTTTTAGATAATTAGAAAAGGGGGAAAGTATGTTAAAATTACTTAAACAGGTCAGTGGAGTAAAATAGCTATCTGATGTGTTGTGTTGTATTGTGTTGTGTTTTATTGTACTGTGTTGTATTCTGAATTTCTTAAACTATTGGAAAATATTGCTCACATATTAATAATTACAAGTTAAAAATTAGGGCAAGCTAGGACACAGCCCTCTCTCATTCAACTTGTAATAGGTAAGTTTTCTATCAACAAGCCTGTGTGCCCATTTCGATTCCTGCGGTTACAAGGCAGAGCTGCCCAAGGGGTCATGGCTCTCTGGGGCATGATTTTAGAGTCCTGGTTATGAGTTGGAGAACTTGTAGGGACAAGCAAAATCCCCCCAAATGATGCACTGCTTACAGAAACTCTTTGAAAAGGAGTTGTTGTCTGAGGCTAATAAAAACACAACAAAGAACAAGTATGAATCTTATGTGGATTCAATATAGAATTATTGAGAATGGGAATATTTTCTGTGAGAGTCCATTTCCTGAGACCTGACGTGTAAATATCTGTGTTTCAATTTCATTCAGTCAGGATGAATTATTTTTACTCAAAGATGTACCTAATTTGAAGTTCTGGGAAAAGGGAGTTAGTCTGTCTTCATACAGCAGGTGTGATCTCCTCATGGCTCCCATTTTACCTTCCCTTTAGTGGAAAAACTTAGCAAAGAGCTGTAAAACATGGTAAGGGTAGGAAAATTGTCTTCATTGATAAATGTTTCTACAGAGTTGCAAAGTATCATCTCACTCAGTGAAACCAGAAGCCCCTTTCAATCCTGTTGTTTGTCTTTAAATATATAGCTTTTAAGAGGGACCACATGAGCAGAAATGGTGAATTTGAGAATAGCAGTTAGAATAGCCTTATAATTGAGGTTCTGGGGCTTGTTTTTGCACATTCTCAATGGAGTGCAGGTCTGGGTGTCCCACTTCAATTATGCGAACCTTACTGAGTCGATCTGAATTTCTTGCCTACTCTTTCTTGGATTGGTTTCTAAGAGATCTTTTTTTTTTTTCCATTTTTATTTTTTTGGCACCCAGGAATTAAATATCTTTAATTACTTGGATCTGTACAGACTCGCTGACCTCTTTAACCTCACTTTGTTGGAGAAGGCAGTGATCGATTTCTTAGTGAAGCACCTCTCTGAACTCCTGAAGAGCCGCCCCGAAGACGTTCTAACGCTCCCCTATTGCCTGCTCCAGGAGGTCCTGAAGAGCGACCGCCTGACCTCCCTGAGTGAGGAGCAGATCTGGCAGGTAAGGGCGCTCTGCGTGGGTCTCTTTGGGTGTGGAGAGGGCGTGGAACGATTGTAAGTTAAAGAACTGAGGAACAGCGGGAACTGTTTGGTTTGGTTTGGTCCTCGCTGGACTCGAAGTCTCTGAAGCCATGCTCCCACCACCGACAAGTGATTGGAGAACACCAGCTGTTGCAGCCTGGAGGCCTTAGCCAGCTCAGCTTAGCTCAGGGAATCCCCAGACCCTCCCACGACTTCCCCAAACTCCAAGTCAAAGGGTTTTTTTCCTCCCGATAAAATATTTTCTTAAACTGAGTATGAGAAGAATGAATGGTCAAGTGCTACTTAGTTTTAAGATCAGTGGAATCAGAATACATTCTGGGCTTTCCTGTAAATAGTTCAGAAACATTTCTTTTTTTTTTTTTTTTTTTTTATCCTCATCCAAGGACATTTTTGCATGTATCTTCAGATAAAGCGGGAGGGAGACGAGGAGGAGGAGAGAGAGAGAGAGAAACATCAGTATGAGAGAGACACTTCGAGTGGCTGCCACCCACACGACCCCAACGGGGGCTGGGGACAAACTGCAACCGAGGTACGTGCCCTTAGCAGGAACCAAACCCGGACTCTCCGGCCCGTGGGCTGACACTCTAACCGCTGAGCCAAACTAGCCAGGGCCAGAAACATTTCTTAGTTGCAGCGGAGAGCAACTGAGACTTTTAATGAAATGGAACTCTTCTTGCACTGCAGTGGGAAAATCTCCCTCCGTAGTTCATTCTGCATCCATTGCTGTTTTCCTAGGCCCTGTTGTGGTATCCTTTAGAATATCCTTTGTCTAGGGGACAGGAGGATGTTTTGTGTTTCCGAATTGATTATTCAATTTACATCCTTCTCTGATTATCCCCAGTGACTATCCTTAAACAATCTACATGGTGTCTTTGGGAAACAGTCAGAACCCATCTTCCCTTTTCATCTTACACTGTCTGTCTCACTCTCTGAACCCCTGGCCAGATGTATTGTTCCTTGTAGGGCATCATACCTTCAAATTTTCATGATCATTTGAAAAATATTCATATACAGACTATATATGGGAACATATGAAGTCTCCTAACGACTGATGAAGCAGTGAATTTCTGGTATCTTATCAAATAGCACTCGGAGAGAACTCATTCTGGCCCAAACAGAATCAGAGGTAGCTGTGAATTATCCAGTATATGACACTGCAGATTAATATTTTTTTCTGATGTCTTTCTTCCTTATTTCTTTCTCTGCATTACTTTAATCAACAACTTCTCTCTTCATGTTGCTTCGACCAGTGAGGGTAATGACACATGTGGTGTACTGAGGGCTTTCCAGACCCGAGCTCTTTTCAAACTTAACTGACTTATTACAATAGTCCCGAAGGATGACTCTTATCACCCCATCCTAACAGATGAGCAAAATGAGGCTTCAGTGCCTTACTCAAGGTTACAGAGCAGAGCAAGACTTCAAGTCCAAGTCTGCTGACACCTGTCTCATTTTCACAGTATTCCACACTGCCTTGAAAAACAGAATATCAGGAAACAAAAACAAGCTATAGATTTTTTTTTTTCCTGCTTCTTAGATATTTCTCATAATGTTAGTTCAGACAGAGGTCAAATGTATTGGTGAGAACTCTGGCCAGTTTGGCTCAGCAGTTGGAGCATCAGCCCGTAGACTGGAGAGTCACGGGTTCCATTCTGGTCAAGAGCTTTTACCTCAGTTGTGGTTCAGTCCCTGGCCCTAGTTGAGGTCATGTGGGGTCATGCGGGAGGCAACCAATCAATGTGTCTCTCTCACTTCGATATTTCTCTCTCTCCCCCTCTGTCTGAAGATAAATGGAAAAATATCCTTGGATAAGGATTTTAAAAAAGTATTGGTGAGGATGAGTTTTTGGTATAAATTTTAATTATTTGTTTTTCTCTCTATAAACACAAACCATCAGAATTTTTCAGTCAATTCAAAGTGGGAAATTGCCAGTTTTTTTTTTTTCATTTCCCAAAGGGAAAAGAAAGAGTTGGAATGAATTCTGCATTTGTTTCTAAGTGAATGGAGATCTAAGCCAACCATCCTGGTGGCTTCTGTCTCTTTCTGTGGCATGGTGAAGGCACCGGCAGAGATGGACAGTTAAGAGTTATTATACTTGCATCTGTAATGATTATTAATATTATAATGTAGAATTTTTAAAAGTGCTATTGGCTGCATGCAGTGTTTTTTTTTATACCAAGTCTTCAAGAAAGAATTAAAACGCTCACATCAACATGGTCAGTTTAGACATTCAGCAGGCAATAAGAAACTGTTTTTGCTTTATCTTAGTAAATAAGTAATTCCCTCATACTCAACCCAATAGAGAAAAATCAAATCAGACCAGCTATATTGCCTCAAGTATAGTTAAGTTCATCATTTTTGCTGAGGTTATACTAGTAATGCAATATAGCATGGAAGAATCTAATATTCAGTCCAGGGTGAAGATTGGGTATGCCAGAGGATTAGTGTCAGGGTGCTTTATAAAAGTGAAACTTGATGGACAGGCTGGAGACAGATCTACAGAATCTCATTAAATTGCTGAATTGTTCATTACGGAGTGTTCTCACTATAATAAAGTGCTCATTGACTTTGACAAATCCCCATCCCATATCTTAAGGAAGAACAGTGAGGCAGAGGGTGTTGGGGAGGAGAAAGGAAATTGGCACCAAGTCGGACAGGTAATAGAAAAGTGGATGGAGGGTGGTGCTCTTTGATTAATATGTGCAACTGGTAGCTTATGGGAGAGCCCAGTAAACACACACACACACACACACACACACTCACACACACACACACACTCACACACACGTTTATACTTGTGATTCTTCTATAATCTAATGACAATCTGGGATACTTCCTTTGTTTTGGCAAAAGGTCTAAATTCCATTCACTAGACTACATGCAGTCTGTCTCTGAAGACGTGTCATCAGAACCTTCAATTTATCCTCACCGAACAAACTCTTTTTTATTTTTTCCTGCTGTCCCTTATTCAGTCCCTTTCCTGATAAAATGTGCTGCAGGCTGTAATAACCATTCTGTGGTTCTGGAAACCAGTGAAATCCCCCAAGATTATGCCTTATAATGCCTCTTTTTTTTTTTTTTTTCCATCTGACCTTTTCAAACTTTATCTTAAGTCTCTTCTCTTATAGAGGGCTTCTTCATTCCCCATAGATGATTTTTTTCTTCCTTCTGTTGCCTGAAACTACTCAGCCTGTTAGTTAACTTTACTTTATATTCACAGGTAACGTAGAGACTGTACCATATACACCCTCTGGTATATAAGGACATAGAAGTCCCCTCAAAAAAAATCTGTATAAAAATGCAGTATAATTCAGCTCAACAATTTGGTCTTACAGTTTCAAGGCCAGCAAATTCTCACATTACAGATGGAAGACATAGTTGGTTTCGGGGCTCAAGAAAGAGGAGGCTAAAAATGAGCCAATCAACTGAGGAGGACGCATGGGGCATGAGGTCCTAACATTCATGACCTGGCGCATCTCCACCGGTTTTATTTTGCTTTTTGGGTTTAGACCTAACTTAGGACTTTATTTCAGTAGGACTCTGTTAAGTTTCTCCTGTTAGATTCAACACAGAGTTTCAGACTTGAGCTGGGGTCCTGCTGTAAAATTTAGAGTGGACCAGTGAAACAATCCCATGCCCCTCCTACATGTGGGTCTGTTTCCATTTTCACAGGAGCATGGGCTGATCTCCGTTTTCTTCAGAGGAAAATGGGATTTCTGCCTTTTCTACCTCAGATCCTCGTTCGCTGGAATGGGGGGAGATTACTTTCCATGGAAGTGCAGTTTATGGAAAAAGCCTGAATATAATGTAAATTCTTGTATTTGCTTGCACAGGGGAAAAGTGGGCTCTCCATCCATCAGTACTTTTTGAGCACCTACTGAATGTCCTAAACCACGTGGCAGTGTGAGGCCCAGTACAGGTTTGCTCACCCCATTTCCCTCTCAGGCCTCCCTCATCTGGGAGGGGCCCTTATGATTTTAAATCATTCATTCAGCTCCCTGGATTGTTATTTCTTCTCTGAAGTAGCAGAAACAAGAACCATATTTATAAATGGATAAAAATAGTGTGTGGAAATAAAAATAAGTATTTCTTGAATACCTGTTATGTGCTAGGCACAGTGTTAGAAGCCAGATCCTGTGATAAAAAACAAAACAAAACAACTTTATAAAAATGTTGAATTATTGGGTTAGAGAGATTTCATTTAGTTTCATCTCTGAATGTGGCGAGGTTGTATTTTCCTTTAATTGTTAATTTATTAACTGTTTCCTACTTTTAGTAAAAAGGACTTATTATTTATCAGAACAGTCCATATACCAGTGTGTTTCTTTTTTATCCTTGGGTTTTGAGCCTAACCTTGTCTGGGCTTAATGGATAACAGGACCAAGCATCTCAGTAGTCACATCGCTGACATAGAACATGGTCAGACCTTAGCAGGGAGAGTCTGCTTTATTCTAGTCATACCCCACATTAGTACAGCAAGAGGGACCAAGTCACCTGGTTTGGGGTTGGGGCTGATCCTGTTTACCTGTCTTTGATTCTCCATCCCCAGAGGCAGAGGCTGTTCCTGTCATGTTTGCATTGAACATTGCCATGTTTTACTCTTGCACTCTATAAATAATAGATAAAAACGATAATGTAGAGTTTTCATATTAAAATACATTGAATGGATAATAAGACAGCCTATTATTTCTTCATAAGGCTGGATTTATTCTAGGAACATTGGTATACAAAATGAATTTGGCCATTTTAAAACTGCAGTTTTTCTTGTATTTTTTGTTGGAAATTTGTGTCCATAAGTCATACTCTTTTTTTTTTTTTTTTTTTATCCTCACCCGAGGACATTTTTCCATTCTTTGTTCAGGTAGAGTGGGAGGGAGAGAGAAGAACAGAGAGAGAGAGAGAAACATCGATGTGAAAGGAACACATCGAATGGCTGCCACCCGCACAACCGACCAGGACCGGGGACAAACTGCGACCAAGGTACGCGCCCTTAGCGGGAACCGAACCCGGGTCTCTCAGAACCGCAGGCCGACGCTCTAACCGCTGAGCCAAACCGGCCAGGGCCATAAGTCATACTCTTAATAACACATTTATTGTATATCTCTAGAGATGTAAACCACATATTTTTTAGAATAGGCAACAACCTCAAAAGTAGTGGGTTTTTTTTTTTTGGTTTTTTTTTTTATCCTCACCCCAGGACATTTTTCCATTTTTTGTTCAGGTAGAGTGGGAGGGAGAGAGAGGAACAGAGAGAGAGAGAGAAACATCGATGTGAAAGGAACACATCGAGTGGCTGCCACCCGCACAACCGACCAGGGCCGGGGACAAACTACAGCCGAGGTAGGCGCCCTTAGCGGGAACCGAACCGGGGTCTCTCAGGACCGTAGGCCGACGCTCTAACCGCTGAGCCAAACCGGCCAGGGCTTTTTATTTTTTTTTATTTTTTTATTTTTTTATTTTTTTTAGTGGGGTTTTTTTTGATGAGTCCTTCCTGGGCTTTTCCCCATAAGATGACCCATATTACAGTTTGATTTAATCATGGTCCTCAAAATAAGTTCCAGAAGGTGAACCTAAACAAAAAGCTACTATTTTTTAATAGTTGGAAAATAGAGGACAGTAGTACTGTACTCAGCTTTTATCTTATATCTCTTAGATGATAAATTGACCCAAATATACCTCTGGCAGGAGAGAAGTAAGGACTTCAAGCAGTACTCTGTATTCAACATACTATAATAATACTTCATAGTCGACGATCACACCACAGTTTTGAGAATGTTTCTGCATTTATTATTGCTTTGCTTTCCTGTGGTACAAATGGGGAAACTGAGGTAAAAAAAGAAATCAAATTCATGTTTTCTAATTTGGGGGCTGTTTCTACTTTGGTCTACAGCTTCTAAATCCATAATGGAAACTAAAACATATTTGGGAGTGATGGTCACAGAAGTGAATAAAATTAATCCTGTGACTTTAAAAGAAATTAAGAAGGACTTGACCATCCCTGTTCTTGGTTACAGTGCCCACAGATTAAAAGGGGAATGAATGGCCCAGCTGCTGGGCTCAGTGGCTGAACGTCCACCCATGCACCAAGAGGTCACTGGTTCGATTCTTGGTCAGGGCAAATGCCCAGGTTGTGGGCCAAATCCCCAGTGGTTGGCATGCAGAAGGTGGCCAGCCGATGTTTTCTCTCATCGATGTTTCTTTTTTTTTATTTTTATTTATTTATTTATTTATTTATTTATTTATTTATTTATTTATTTATTTTAATCCTCACCCGAGAACATTTTTCCATTTTTTGTTCAGATAGAGCGGGAGGGGGAGAGAGGAAGAGAGAGAGAGAGAAAAATCGATGTGAAGGGACACATCGAGTGGCTGCCACCCGCACAACCAACCAGGGCCGGGGAAAAACTGCAACCGAGGTACGTGCCCTTAGTGGGAACCGAACCCGGGTCTCTCTGTACCGCAGGCCGACGCTCCAACCGCTGAGCCAAACCGGCCAGGGCTCATTGATGTTTCTATCTCTCTCTTCCTCTCTCTCTAAAATCAATAAAGGAAAATAAATAAATAAATAAATAAATAAATAAATAAATAAATAGGGAATGAATGGCCTACTCTGCCTGCCTCCATGTCTTTATCGTGTTGCTAACCCTAACTGTGCTTTGTGACATGAACTTCATTCATTCTTTCATTCACGTCAAGGAGTTACTGAGTTCCCACTCTGCCCCATCACTGCTACATGACGGGTTCTGGGCAGGCCGGAGTGGCCCTGCTGTCATGGATTTAGGAGTCTGAGGTGGAGCTGTCCACTGCTACTCTTCCTCACCATGCCTGATTCCTTCCCAGTGGGGACTGACCTGTGCCAACAGTTCAGTGATTTCTGTGCTAACTTTGGGCATGTCAAGACAATATTGGTACACTGGAAAATGAAATGCTTTTGTTGGACGTTTCAACACCAGCCAGTGTCCCTTTGCCTTTTCTTCAGGGCTTTATTCTTTGTTAACTCTTGTTCGTTGTGCATACCCTCGAAGAGCTTTGTAAACCATTGTCAGTCCATGTGGTACAGCTGAAGCCTCAAAGAAATCAGACTGTGGACGATCATTTAATAAAAAAGTTCCGTGAATAGTGGACCTTGGTAACTAGACATGGAATAAAATACTGTGATCTAAGAACACTGGTCCCCAAACAAAATTGTACTCTTTTGTCATATCCCTGCTCTTTCTCTTTCACATATGCATTACTATTTTTTTCAGAAAGGCACTTTCTGGGCATCTTTATGATGTCTTGTTTTATTTTTTTTACTTAGGATTCCTTAAACTAATTAAATGTGTGCCATTTCTTGTTTCTCTACCTGAGAATTCTGGTAGCTCCTCCCCATACAATCTTTTTTATGAATGAGATGAGGGTATCTTCACTTTCTTCTTACTAGATGTTAATGGAGAGAATAAACAGAGGCTCCTTCACATCCAAGAAGTGCTGTGCCGGAGGTTGTTTTATCCTCTGAGGCCCCAGCTGGACGCTGAGCAACACCACTATTTCAGGGCTTGGTGCTTGAGAGTATTTGTAGCCATTTGTCCTCATCTCTATGCAGCTAATTCCTCTGTGAGGACTCATCCCTCAGGAGCTTGACTAGCGGCCTTGCTGTTGTTTGTCTGGGCTGTGTGCCTTTGTGCGATGCACGACACAGTCGTTTCAGAGGGACCGTGTGCCAACTAATCCCCGGCTCTCCTCAGCGCCGGAGCTGTGCCTTGTCAAGTAGCTGTGAGGGGCAGTGATTATCAGAAATTACAGGAGACCTAACTTGTATTCATGGGCTGCTGTTCCCATGAGTTAATAGTTATTGTTGTTTTTCTTTTCTTTTTCTTTTTTTTAAACGAGCACGACAGAATAGCAAGGTGATTTATGAGATATGACATATTTATGTTCTCTGCTTCTAATTTTCATTGTGGTTCATGTTGTTTCCAGACTGATATTTTGTTGTTGCTGCTGTGAGAGGGAGAAAGATGACTGGAGAATATTACTTTTGCACTGGTGGCCTGCAGTAATATTGCTGCTACCTGGGCTACCAGGGATTTGAAAAGAAAACCCAACTATAAGGTACATATGAGGTAGAAACCCCAAGGCTAGGCTCAGGAATTCATCAGTAATAATAACAACAATGCCCTGGCCTGGTGGCTCAGTTGGTTGGAGTGTCATCCCGCACACCAAAAGGTTGCAGGTTTGATACCTGGTCAGGGCACATACCTAGGTTGTGGGTTTGATCCCTACTTGGGGTGCATACAAGAGGCAACCGATCAATGTTTCTCTCTCACACCAATTTTTTTTCTCTATTTCTCTCCTTTTCCCTCTCTCTCAAATTAATAAAAACATATCCTCGGATGAGGATTAAAAAATATATCCTCCCCATTTAAAAATAAACATTAAAAAATAATAACAATACTAATTTTTTACAATCTTAGCAAGTTTTATATTTTTAAAGCATTTTTACACACACGATTTTATTTGAGTCCCTCATCAGCCTTTAAGGATGATAAAGCAAGTATTATCCACATTTTAAAAAGCGAGGGAACTGAAGCTCCCGGAGGCTAAGTGATTAACTCTCTTCACAGTACAGGTCTCCATGTAGGTCTCACTGTCTTCTCTTGAAATACACCAAGTCTCTAAGAAAACAGAACCTCAGAGTAACTGATGCATCTTGTCATAAGTCAAAAAGGTTACACTAATCTATAATGAGTGAGCCAGCGGTATATATTTCTTAATAAATTACCTATTTCTATTTTCATCTGTTGTGCAGCTTTGTGGGAAATTGCAGAAATTACTCCAATAAAAGTAGTATAAGAAAGTGTTGCTGAGGGTTTTTCTTTATCAGAGCCCAGAAAATTGGCGTTGTAGCTGTTTTGATGAGGAAGAATGGACAGAGAACAGCTCTCCATTCCTTTCACGCACAAGATGAAGGAGTATAAAGCAGGAAGAGGAGGCCCACCAGGGAGGATCACTTTTAAAATCTGATCAAGGGATTTAAATCAGTGTGAAAGAGAACCTGGGGCACCATTATTTTTTTTACTGTGTTGTGTAGACCATGTGGTGGAAAGTCTGCAGGTGTTAAAGATTGGATGGGATGGATGAAGATGATTCATCATTATATATTCATTTATACTCAGTATATGGAACTTTTAGAAATGCATGCAGCAGAATGGATATTTGGGTAATGGCCTAGTATGGGATTTATGAGAAAGGGAGTGTTGACATAAGAAGTATCCAAACCTATAGAGAATTTTTGAAGAGTTTATTTAACCCAAACTAATGACAATACCAAGCAGCAAGATCTGAAATACTCCAGAGAATGACAGTTTTGCAGTTTCTTTTGTACCCATAGAAATAAGGAGGGAATACAGGGTAGATTATGTGAAGGTGAGAGAGAGCAAGGTACAGGACAGTTAATAAGATTATGTGCTCCTGTGAGGGTGGTTATGTCTCCCAGGGGTCCGAAAAAGAGGCATTTCAAAGGTGTATTAACCTAGAAGCATGCACAAAAACAGTGGACAGGGCTTGCTTAAGGCAAAGATAAACCTTGTATAGGCCGGGAGTGTGACTACCCACCATGACCTCCCCAGTTAGGTATTTGTGATTGGATCACCTGTGAGGTTACTTTTGGTCACTGAACACGTACTTACCCCCTTTTTGTCTTCAGGAGAAAAAAAATATTAACGTATTAAAATTGATCAATGTTAGTCTCCTTCCAATAAAAATGAGTCTGTGGCCCATATCCTGCATCACTAGCTTATTTCTATGAGAATCCTTCTGAGGCTAGTAAAGTGCCCAGTAACCATGGTGTTCAAGCAAGTTGGCCATGTCAGATCACACTAAATTTTTTTGTTCTGGGCATTCTAAGGGACAGGACCTAAATTTAGCTGTGGAGTGGCCTAGAGGCTGTGAAATTATTTATATTCAAAAGAGATATCTGGAGAAGCCTTGACATTTATTATTGAATACTGACATCCTTACACCCTACTTCTCCTACCCCGTCTCCAGAACTCTTGCTACAAGCAACAGGAAATAGCACCGCAGCCCGGATGGTGTGGTTTAGTGACTGAGCGTCAACGCATGCACCAAGAGGTCACCAGTTCAGTTCCCCATTGGGGCCCAGGACCAGGTTGTGGGTCAAATCCCCCGTAGGGGGAGTGCAGGAGGTGACCAACCAATGTTCACTCTCATCCATGTTTCTCTCTCTCCCTTGCCCGCTCTCTAAAATGAATAAAATAAAAATATTAAAAAAATAAAAATAAAGAGCACCTCAATTTGACACACCTGGAAGAGAGAGGCAGTCATTCTAAGATAGCAAACATGGGCATCATTCACATAGAAAGATAATTCATGGAATTCTTTTGTGCCCACAATACAGAGCAATGCATTCTTGATTTTGAGGTTCCCCTCTTTAGTCCAACACCTCCTCATTCCTGGGGTGGCACATTGGAAGAATGACTAGAGTTCAGCTGATAGGCAGCATATTCAGGGAGAAAAATCTCTTAAGAAAGAAGACTCCTCAATGAGTTATAGAGATATATATCACAGATTTTTTACATTATTCCCCTTTGTCTATAGGAAATGTTGTACGTCAGTTTCCATAAGTGGCAGTATTTATGCTACAAGAACAGAAGCTAAGAAGAGCCCTGTCAGCTACTTGCACACATCTTTTTTTCTTCTTCCATCACCATTTACCCCCTGCACTCTCGTCCACCTCCACCCACCTGCACACATCTATTTGGTGTGTGTTCTCATTGAAGAGAAAAGCCCACACACCGCCTCCTCTGGCCACACAAGGAAATCGGGCAACTGTGGGAATGATGGATGGTGCGCTCAAGTTGAAACGTTTTAGGAGGACCTATCTTCTTAACACTTTAAAACAAGGGAGCAAAATGTAATTAATTTTGATTAATTCATTTGCTCTTAATATAGCTTTTAATTTGTAATTCTATGTGAATTACAATGTAATTTGGCATTAATTATACTAAATTGACTATAAGTCAGCCAATCACAATAAGAAATTACTCACAGCTGAAAGTAAGACTGAAACTCTCCATCCAGAAAAGACGATGCTTAGTTAAGAGGCAAATATTTAGGCATCGCTCTTGTTGGCTGTGAGAATGGCATTGAACCTGCTGAGAACTATAAACCATTGCTTATTCTGCCCACTCTTTACAGTGGGGTTCAATATAAAGGGCCAGTGACAAAGTGCACTGAGGGGTGACTTTTCAGGTTTGCCGGGTCCTCTGAAGGATCTTTCTTGCTCTTCTCATCTCTTATAAGGTTTAGGCCATGCAGAGGGGCTGTGTAGTGCTTTAGAATGATCAATTCCACACCTCTTGGATTCTAGGTGTTAGAATAGGCACTTTTCTCGGTTGGCCTGTGTTTCCTCCCCATGTTCTGTGAACCAGCTAGCAATTCCTGTTTTAAATCCCATGTACTGTCAGTCTCCCCAAGCCACACCTATTTGACCAGTATATAAACTGCCTCCTGGACAGGAGGGAACTGTGCCTTGAAGAGCTGCAAGCACTGTGGGAGAACTAACCCCTCAGGAGCTGGAGGCGCTGGTGGCACGTGCCAGCTGTGCCTGTGCGCACCCGAGAAGGAAAGTGCGTGCTGAAGATTACGGCACTTGAGAAAGTAGCAGGAGACAGGGATGGATTTGGAAAATACTCGTGTTTGAAGTACTTGCCAGGCATCTTCTTTTGAAAATTGTCTCCTAAAAAATAAACAAAGTGAAAACTTTGAGATGCTGCAGAATGTCATATGACAGAGTTAGCAATATCCCGCTTGAAGTGTTTTTCCACGTAGTTCAAACTATGGGGATTTTGTACATTCTGGGTACATTGGGGGTGGGCAATTAACCCATAAAGTGAGGTCCAGCTATAAAGGAATACATTTTGCTGAATTGTGCATGGAAAATTCCAGGCTATTTTTAATAACTCTATTTTTACTTTGTTAATTATATACCCCTATCTCATCATTCCCACACACAATCCAGCATAAAATGGCCAAAGTTTTATGTAAATATTTTGAGTAGAGAGGTTAAAAACTACCCTGAATCCTGAGCCAACAGCCACCCTGGCCCTTATCTCTTACACACATGCAGGTGGGGTTTACACCATACACACGCTTGCTAATAGACACACACACACACACACGCTTTTAATCTTCGCGGCTGAAAGAAATTCCTTTGTTTTGCAGTACCAACTGAATCATAATACTCTCATGACTGGCTGGTTGATCTCAAGATTAAAGGAGAAACTAGAAGTTAGAAGTTTATTTTTGCCACTCCAAGTGTCTATCCCACCCATCACTACCTTTTTTTAAGGCCATTAATGTCTGTAGTTTGTGGACAATAGGTGCTGTGTGAGTGCAGCTTGATATTGTTTCAGTTTCTCTAAATTTCTTTATGGCAAATTTAGCCTAGTCTATTATAGAATTTTTTTATTTATTTTCCCAAATATTCTTTCTGACACATCAGCATTAGAATTGGTGTGTTACAGCCCCTTTCTTACCGTTGTGTTTCCCGGTATAGCTTCATGGTCTTCTCCCACAACAACCCCTATTTGATCCATGCCCTCTGCTGGATGAGTTCTTTTGAGCTCTTAAATGTGGTGTTCTTTGAGAACTGTGAGGATTTGGGGCAGAGGAACTAGCACTGAAATACATGGAGCAGTGGGGTTGAGAGCAAACGGTTACAGGGTATTTCTGCCCTGGGTTTTATCTTCTCATCATTTAGAATACCAGCAGAATAAATGGGTCTGTTAATCAAACAGCACTGAGAGGTTAGGTCATTGGAAGCTTTTTAGTCATTTTGTGCGTTTCAAGAGTGAATTTGTTAGAATTATGCTGAATACCCACTTAAAGCCTCAGCTGATAACCCTACCTGTGTTTTATAACTCTGCACTGTCAGAACTCATAATAAGTCAAACATTCTTTCAGTGGTGCTCATAAGGGAGGGGGGGAAGAAAACCCACAAATTTAAGAGTAATTTCAGATTGTAAATGAAAAGGAGAGGCACGACTGTTCATTTGCACCAATCATGCCTTCCTTTCATCTGCTCTGATTAGGCCTGGTGCGGTTTCATCAGACCCCTCCATCACCGAGCTGTCACTCCAGCCGTCTGTTGATTGAAAACAATCAAGGCTCTGAAGGCACAATTATTCTGACCCTTTAACTAGAGGCTGCTGTGATAATGAAAGGTTGATTATGATAGTTTGTGCCTCTTTCAGTTTGCCAAGAAGGTTAATTTGGGCATCAGACGGATGTTTAATGGGCGCTTGCTGGCTACACTGAGGTAAATGAGAACGTGCAGTCTTGGATATTGCACGGATATAGTTTGGCTGTCAATCATTGTCATTTGGAGTTTGTGCCTCACACTCCGGAAATCACATTTTATTTTTTCCTTGGGATTTAATTTATTCTGTGCCCCGAGGAAGTTCTTTCACTAGGTGACCTTCACAGCAGCTTTCTCTGCCTTTTTTTTTCTTCTTCTTCTTCTTTTTTCAAATGGAGCTCAAAGGCACAACACATCTAGAAGAGCATTTTTCTTTCATTTTCACTTAAAAATGGGAACTTTAAAAATCCATCCTTATCACTGCCTTCCCATAGAGCGAATGCCTCTATCCTGGTTGTGGGTGGGGAAGCATCGACGGCGAGGGTGCTGGGGCCTTTTGCTCGCACGTTGCTCTGCACCGTCTCCCCCGCGAACCCGCAAACACAGGCAAGTCCAAGTGGCTGCGCATGGGCGCGAAGGTTCATTGTCCTCGCAGTTCTCTCAGAGCACGTCTCGGACAGCTTTCTGCGCGCTGTGTGCAAGGGCAGCCTCTTAGTCCTTCGCCCTCCTCCTTGGGCGGCGTGGCCAGGGGTTGAGGCAGGGAGACAGTTTGTCTATGAAGTACAAAGGATATGAAAAGTTGCAGATTTTAATTTGTGTCAATTCAGCACCTCATCGTGTTGCTACTTGAAGCACAGGATAAAAAAGATGAAGGCAGCTAACAGTGCTGGTGTTTACAATGGGCGGCTCTCATGACAGTCCCCTTTATTTATTCATTTATTTATTTTCAATTTATTTATTTATTTATTTTTGTTACAGATGTTTCTCCTTTTCCTCCCACTGATTCCCCCCTCCCCCCCTTTCCCTCCCCGCCCTGTCCCCAGCTTTGTTGTCCATGTCCATTGTTCATGCATACATGCATGAAAGTTCTGTGGTTTATCTCCCCACCCTTTTATGTACACCCTTTTAAAAAGGAAACATAGAGGAAAATAAAACATAAAGGAAAACCTTTATTTCTGTCTCCAAGTTGTGTAGAGTGGTCTCACACATTAGACACCTGTGAGCTGGAATCATTGTTGTGCTTTTCGTTCGCGTTGTCTTCGTTTTCCTTCCCCCCAGTGGACGTTCAACAGCCTATGTCTACCTACCTTGGACATCTTTCTCACGTGTCCATTGTAAAACAATTTAGTCCATAGATGTTAAAGTGGCAGCACCATAATTATCATTTTACACCAGGTGGTCTACTTTTACATTATTTATTTCTTGCTTTTAAAAAAAGCTACTAGTTAATGAGTGGTAAAGAGGGGCATTAGCGATAATTCAGTCTCACCTGAAGAGGCTCCACAATGAACTAAGTCATTGAATCCAATGACAGGTTTTGTGCAACCTTATATGAGCCACAGTGCTGTTTGAAATGTGTATTTAAAAATAAATGGTGATGGAAGGAGACTTGACTTGGGTGGTAAATGCACAATACAATATACAGATGATGTACCATAAAATTGTACACCTGAAACCTATATAATTTTATTAACCAATGTCACCCAATAAATGCAACAAAAATAAATGAGTAAATAATAAAAATATAAAAAGAAATGAGACTAGGATTGTGCATAGATGTATGGTTTCACCAGATTCTGCACCACACCAGACCACGAATGTTTATTTTTGTTTAGCTGCATGAACAGCATGGCTAAAATAGCCCTCGAGGATGCTTAGTAATATTATTGATTACTTAAGTCTTGTTTTGTTTAAGTATTGGGCGTAAAAAGGTAATTAGAAGAGAAATGTGTCAGTTAACTCAATCAATAGTTTTTCAGTATTTAGGAAGTAGTGTGAATTTTTGTTTTAATATTAATGTGTGTTATAGGTGACAATGAGTGGTTTTATTTTATAGATTCAACATGTTTGCAAAGTAATGGGACTAAAGCAAGGACTGTTTCTTCTTAAAGGAAGTATTACTCAATATTTCAAGTTGTTTTTGGTATAAACCTGGATTCCTCCCTCCCTCCAATCTGTTGTGCCCTTTATATCTAACTGTGGAAAACTAACGTCCAGAATGAAGGACTTTTCTTACGTCCTCCCAAGCCCTCCACCTCTGTGCTGTCATATGACTTGGTTCATGGGGCTGTATCCCCTCAGCAGTGATGTGCCCCCCACCCCCAGGAAGGTCCCACAGCATGGCTCACACTTCATCTCCTGGCCTGTGCTGGCATTTCTTCTGCTCCCAGGGCTGGAGCTGGTCATGGGACCCAATTTCTCTTTCCTTTCCAATCCTCCCATTTACCCCTTCAAAGTTCCCCTAGTTCTTCAAACACATTTTCCTCCTAACCTTGTAAAGATGTCTCAGACCTGTGATTTCTCCACATTGCAGTCTCGTAATTCCCATGTTTCTGACGTTCAGCAAACACTTACTAGGGACTTCCTCCTGGGTGCCAGGCACGGGGCTGAAGCCAAACCCTTCTCTCGGTATCTGTAGGAATGGCCGCTCTCCACTCCTTCCTTCGTCCACTGCAGCCTCCTCTTCCCTCACGAGTCTCCTGAGCTTGTCAGGCCACGGGCTGTCCTGCACTGGGCCCGTCTGTCCACATACCCATCTCTTTCTTACATCACTATTCTAGAGTGGCTCTCTAAGCCACTTCCCCCACCCCAAAACAGTGAATAATGGTGCTGAAGAATGTACCTTCTTTGTCAAAAATATTACTTGTGTATTATAATCAAAAGTGTTAAAAGGTGCAACTAGAGGATTCATTTTTCCCTGTTGCTTAAATGATGATGAAATGAAGTTAGAGAATGCAATGTAAAATATTCTATTTAAACGTCAGTAGCCAGGCTAAAATTCACACAGTGACGATGGTTGGCGTCACATTTATGTGTGTTCTCTGCAACTTACTGAGTGTGAGCCCTGACTCCCAGCCCCAGCCCACCAGCTCAGCCCTGACAATGGGCCCTGACAATGTTGATCAGTGAGCAGCTTCCCCACTCCCATCACTGGCCTCCGCAGCTATACATTAATGTTGAAAGGATTCTTTTCTTTTTATTTGGAGACTGCCAACATCAAGCCCTTCAATGCAGCTTAGATACTTCCTGGACATCCAAATTAATCATCGTAGTCACTGTGTGAGGAGTTTGACTTTCTCTGTACCTGTGACCTTGGGCAGCTGCCTGAGCCTGTGAGGTCCTTTTGGTCAGTAAAAGTTTAATTCAGGTGGGGAGTATGTGTGCAGTGAACCTGCTATTCGTTCATTATTATTGAATCAGTTCATAAAGAAATAGTCAAGCACTTGATGCTCTCAGGATGCTCCAGGGCACGTTTACAAATTAAACAGCTTAAAAAAATAATTTCTAAATGTACCAGCAATATTTAAAACATCTATGAGGGAACTGGTAAGATAGAAAGATGGGTTTTGTGTGTGTCTGAAAATCTGCCTACAATAGGATAAAACTTCCATATTTGCAGGATTTTTCTTTTTCCAATACCATATTCCATATGTATATTTTACAGGGATATATTAAGACAGTAGAGGTCAAGAGTAAGTCTTAAGTTTTATGTATTAATAGAACTTGGAATTGAATGGCAAGTATACTGATTAGAATCTCCCATCAAGTAAGTTCCTGGCACATAATAGATACTCATTAAACAATTGAGAAATAGGTCAATGATAAAACTAAAATAGAAGATTCATGGTTATATCATTTCCCCTGAGCAACAAACAGAAAAAGTAATCAACTCAGACAATCAGTCATTATTTTAGTTTTTTTAAAGCCACACTGGTCAGGCTTTTAAAAGATTTTTTTATTGATATTTAGAGGTAGAGGAAGGGAGAGGGAGAAACAGAGAGAGAGAGAGAAACATCAATGTGAGAGTGAAACATGAGATTGGCTGCCTCCTGCATACCCCCCATGGGGGATTGGGGATTGAACCTGCAACCTGGGACTGTGCCCCGACCGGGAATCAAACCGGCCACCTTTCAGTGCATGGAACGATGCCCAACCAACCGAGCCACATCAGTCAGGGTAGAAGTTATTTCTGATTGTTCCTGTATTCTGTTCAAGTATGAGGAGAGCAACAATGGGTGTCATTTTCCCTGCAACATCATTGGCATAGGTGGTTAGTTGTCTTTATTGTCCTGTGGGATATTCTTCCCATCTAATAAGCTTCTTATATACTAATATGGGGATTCTATATGTAAATAAAGACAATTCTGAAGTAAAATTTTATGTGAATAGTTTAAAATATATTTGCATTTATATATAAAATTTCATTATGAGATTCTAAATAAATAGCACCTTGAAGCAGGTTGTTATACAAATTTAAAATATGTTCTTTGACTGTGGTTATTTTATTTTTATAAGAAACAGTATCTCCTAAGAGGGGTAATATGATCTGGGCAGAGTCGTTCCCAGGGAGGACAAGACTAGGATGTAGCCCGATCCCATGCATGTGGCCTGTGTGCCCGTCACACGCATGCCCACATTCCTGGTGAGTACAGGGTTATAGACCAAAAACATCACTTTGCTTTCTGATAGGAGATTTACAAAAACCATGCTGTGGAAAGCTGCAGCTTGGATACTAGACACAATGATTAATTTTGGTTGCTTCTCTCATTTATAGGAATTATGGAGGATTCTACTTTAAAATATTAGTTTTTGGTGGATCCATAGGTGACATATATTCTATAGGTAGAAGAGACTCTCTCATCACTCACTCATCTTATAGGTGAGAAGCTAAGTGACTGGTCCGCTGTCAGCCAGGTACTCCTGCTGCTCTTTGTATTGACTTTTCAGAGGTCAGCTTAGATTGGCGGCCAACTGTCCAGGTAGTCAGGGCATTGCAGTATACCAGCCTCATCTCTTTTCCTATCTTTATTTTCTCTTCATCCTTTTAAAATACAACTTACCTTTTAAAAATCCTCTTTTGTTATAAGACTAAACCCAAGGATAACCCAGGTCACCTTTTATTTGTCTTCCTAAATACCTGGGACTTAAATGTGGCAGGCCCCAGGGTAGTTCTCACTACCATTCCTTCGGTCTTGCACGTTGTCCTATCTATGGGAAAGAGACGCCAGGGCTCCTGCTTTCGGAGCTCTGCAGTGTGCATTTAAGAAATTCAATTTCTTTTTTGTGTGTGTGTGGTACATGCCCCTAGCAGGAACCGAACCCGGACTCTCTGGTCCGCAGGCCAACACTCAACCACTGAGCCAAACTGGCCAGGTCTGTTCTTTCAATTTCTTAATTAAAAGTAATCTCAAACAGCCCTGGCTGGTTTGGCTCAGTGGTTAGAACATCAGCCCATGGACCAAAGAGCTGTGGGTTTGATTCCGGTCAAGGACATGTACCTCAGTTGCAGTTCATCCCTGGCCCTGGTCAGAGTTGTGCAGGAGGCAACCAGTCAATGTGACTCTATCACATCAATGTTTCTCTCTGTTTCTCCCCCTCCCTCCACACTATCTGAAATAAATGGAAAAATATCCTTGGGTGAGGATTAAAAATAATAATTTCAAACAAAGAAAAGTTGCAATAAGAAAAAATAGTACAGAGAACACCCATATGATTTGCCAATTTTTTAAACAAATTACCTCATTTGCTTTATCATATGTCCTCTGTCTCTAGATAGTTATCTATCAATCTATTTATCTGTAGGTAGATATAATATAGATATATAGTAGGAGAATATATAGATATGGGGGAGGGAACGTTTTACTGAGCCATTTGAGAGTAAGGTGTATACATAATTTTTTTTTTAAGATCTCTAAAAAGACCTCATAACTGTTCCTCTTCATGGAAATCTATAGTAAAGCACAAAAGATTTATACAGTCTGAAGAGAAACCAGAGTATTATCAGGCACACATTTTATTCTAAAGATAAAAATAACAGTATTTGTCAGTCTCCCAACTTTATAAAGTTTTAAATGAACAATGAAAGAACGTATGTTATTATCATATCTTCTAAACTGAACATTCTTTTAAAAACCTGTCAGGTCGTTTTTCTGACAGAATATGAACCTGGGGCCTCATCAGATTTGATTCTATTGAAATGTATTTCTTGGAGGGAAAAATAGCCCAGGTGTCTTACATAAGTCTGTAGTCAGCTATAATGGTTAATGTGCAACCTCCCTTGAAAAATCTGTTTTACAAGCAAAATGTTGACACAATTTTAATTATAGTACTCAAGTGAGCATTGTTACAATTTTTAATATTCCTCTATGGTAACATTTTCATTGTTCTGGTAGAGGAAAAGGCTCTGATCCGAGTCCCTAGCTTCTGGTGCTTTTGGATTTTATAGGAGTGTTGTCTTTTTGAGAATGGTGTCTTTCTGAACAGAGTTTTCATTTGGTCGCAAAGAAGAGAATATGACTATACAATCTGGTGCACTTATTTATTAATGTGAATTCTCCTCTCAGTGGCAGTCGTTCTGGTTTAACAGGTCACTCCTTGGACCTTACATCACTCGCCTTAAAGGGATGAGCATCTGTGTAGTTTAACATGACAAATCTCAGCACTTGTTCACTGGCACAAGGGGACGTCCCACGTTCGTCATGAAGAAAGCGGGTGATAGGAAAAGGGCATATTGCTAAAGTTTTATGCTTATGTTTATTAGAAGTTAAGGCATTATAAAAAATATATATAAAATCGTGTGCTTTGCTGTAACATGTTAGAGTCAATGCAGCTTCCCTCGGAGGGCACATATTAGAAGAGGAAGAGTGTGCTTGCCACTGTTTATAAACAAAAACTTCGTCTAAGCATCGTGGGCTCTCTGGAAACGCGCTCCCATGGCGCGTCCTCCTTGTCCGAGAGCTCTTAGCCCGCCCACCGCTCCTGGGGGAGGTTCAGGAGTGTCATCTTCATCGGTTTGCTCCTGTGCCCTTCCTTGATCCCTTTCGGGATTTGTGGAATGGGATGTGTGCTGCCTTTGGGCAGGGAGGGGACTGGTGCCCTGGTTTATCTCAGCGGCTTGACAGGACCGGCAAGGCTGCAGACACCTGTGCCTTCTCGGCGGGCCTGCCAAAGGGGGCTCGGGGCACCCTACAGCAGAGCTGTCTGCCGCCGTTTTTTCTATAGGAGAATCGTTTAGCTACCCCTGGCCAAGAAGAAGAATACGGTTGTGGGCAACAATACCAGCTGTTGCTTACTAGCTCAGGCTGAGGAATTGTACGAAATAGTTACTGCTTTTAGACAATGTTGTAAGGGCTTTATTTTTTTTAGTGTTGGTTCAAAAGATTTGATTACTCACCTGATGAGAACTGCTTTGTAAAGGGCATTTATTTACACACACACACACACACACACACACACACTTCACCCTTGAACATTGTGGGGGTAAGGGCACCGACCTCCCATGCAGTTGAAAATCCACATATATAACTTTTGAATCCTCAAAACTTATCTAGTTTCCCTCAGTATCCCTGGGGGCCAGTTCCAGGTACCCCCAAGGATATCAAGATCCGTAGGTGCTCAAGTCCCTTACAGAAAGCAGTGTGGAACAATGCATACAGTTGGCCCTCCACATCCATGGATCCCCAAGTGTGGATCAAAAATACTGTTTTGAGAAGCTTGAACCAAATGTACTCTAAAGTTTCTTCTTGCCCTAGTATTGTACTGTTTATTTGAGGGCTTATAAGTGTTCACTGCATTGCCAAAAATCTCAAGTAGAGATGGCAGCACCAGGCATCTGAGGGAGTAAAACAAGGGCCTGATTTAGGGACATCTAGTACCCGGCATGTCTCCATGTGGAGAGATGGTAAGGGCTTTCTATAGGGCTACAAAGATGAGACAATAAAATTGGAAACTGAAGCCTGTGATAGATAGATGCATATAAATATATCAGAATCGATATTGTTTGTTTAGAAGAAATATGAGAAATAGCCTAAGAGTAGTTGTAAAGAGTTTTCATTTTATGCAACAAATACTTATAGCCTACTGTGTGCCAGCCACTGTTCTTATCAAGGATCTGAGGTGAGGTGAGTTGACGTTGGGGTACGCTGTAGCAAATGCTTCTCTTGGGAAGTAACAGTTCTCCACTAGGGTCAGATGAACTAGATCAGCAGGCAGGGTGCGTGGGAGATGTCCTGTAGTCCTTGGAGATGACAGTCCCCTGTGTTTCTGATGGTTAAGGAAACATCTTGCCTACTGGCCATGTTTCCGAGGTACTCTGTGTGTGTCCCTCCAGAATGAACCCTTGATTTCTTTCTGCTCTTGCTGGCTTTGTCACCAAAACGTGGGCGGTAAGACTTTTACTGTGTGCTCCATTTCCCTCCCAATCAATATGTGCTAGAATATGGAGTAATGGGGATGTCAGCCTGCCAGAACAAGTAAAATAGAATAACTCAGCCTTCCCTGAGTTACGGTTTCTCAGTGTCATGTCCTCAAAAGCCACCAGTTCCCAAAATAAACACTTTCAAACATAAGCATCAAAATACACTGCAAAGCTAATTGCGGTCTTTGGATTCTGTGATGCCCCAGTGATGAGTCAGCCTCCTGCTTATGGTAGTTTCCAAAGCCCTTAAATGGTCTCCCAGGTCCCCTCCGCCACCTCGCCTGTGGTTCCGCCTGGCAGGGACAGTGAGAGCCCTGGTGGGTGGGTTCGTGGTGGTGACGTGATTTTGAGATATTGTTTTAATTTTTTTGCCAGTTCTTTCATTATTTGGATAAATAAGAGTTAGCCATGTTTTCAGTGTGTTTTCTCTTTTACACTTTCATGAAAGTAAAAACAGTACAATATACTATTACAGTGATCTATTATTGCGAAAGTAAAACTGCACAGCGTGCTGACATAGCTTACTCTATGCTCTCAGAATCAGCTGTTGATTTATAGACCGTATAGAGCTAAGATCTGAAAATACGCTGTCTTACCCGTAGTGAGATCTTACCCACATCTTACTATATAGGAAACGTGTTGTCCTGCCCATAATATTAAGCTACAAGTATCCTATATCTTTACTAAAACATCCTACTTAGACTTCATTTGATTTAAACCTTAAATTTGAAACAGCATACTTAATTTACTCTAATAAAGCAGCAATTTACTGTTTCATGAATGGGAGGGAAACTGTTTGAAACCTTCCCATTCAAAGTGTGGTCCATGGACCAGCAGCGGACACATCACCTGGAGACAGTTAGAAATGCAAACTCTCACTCTCTCCCACCCTCGCCTATTGAATCAGAATCTGCATTTTGACTAGAAACCCCAGGAAATTCATGCACATTTTAGGTGTGAGAAGCACTAGATTTAAATTTGTAAATAACACTATGTCTAGGTGAAATTGGTTTGAAGTTGGTGGCAGAAGAGCTGACTGTAAGTCACATTTACCTTTGATCTGGAGAAAAGATAAATCCAAGTCTGAATGACTTGTGTATTTATAAAGGATAAAGTGTGAAAATTATACAAAATCTGTGAGAAGTTAGAAATATTGGCAAGAAATAGAATAAAAATTATCCCAGAAAATGCAGGCTAAATGTCTGTGCACAAAGTATACATAGCAGTTGGGCGATTTGAGCACGGGGAGCATCTTGATGCCTGTGTACATGTGACACAGAGAAGACAGGAGACAGAAAGCCAGAATTCAATCAGTGATAGATCAAGGTGGTCACTTTCTATGACCAATCTGATTCGTGAGAAATTTTCTTAAAAGCGGAGAGCCTAGTTGTGACTGGTGCACTTCTCACACGGTAAGCAACACTGTTTGCTAGAAAGATAAAGATAAACTGGAGAGTGTTAATAGATGGGCTAGAAGACTGATTATGGTATAGGGAGAACTGATTTATGAGGACAGAGAAAAATAATCAGACAGGGAGCACAAGGCTGTAAAAAGGGACCATGGGGACATGGTATTTGTCTAGTATTTTGCCAGTGCTGCTTCCTGTAGTATCCATATGAAAGATGCTGAAACATTAGCATGTAAGAAATTTGTTACAGAGCAGAGCAATATCAGCCAGAATTAGTTTGTTAAATTAGGAGCAATATTAAAGAATATGTTTTAGTAAATTTTACCTGGTACATGAGAAATTACCTTGAGTCAGATGACTTTATCCCTGACAACTTTTGAGAGCTCTGTGAGCAAAGAATGGACAATAATTTCTTAAGCGGTTGAATTATCTTCCCGGGGAAATGACTGGGATGCCATCCCTTGAAACTTCTAGCATTATGGTGGAGAAAAACCAGGATGTTGCCTGTGGGAACTCTCCACTTCCCGCAGAGACCTGGTGATTGACGAGTGACGTTTTTCTTCTGCAGTCTCTTCGATGAATGCTGATGTTACCATACACAGATGTTTTTCATAAGGCTTCTGTCTTATATAAGTTAAAAATGCCAGTCTCTAGACAAACAGCTAGAGAGTGTCACTCATCTGCCCTCCGCGATGTCTGTGTCCTTGGCTTTGGCAGGCTCCCTGCACCCAGCGACATTCTTTTGTCACTTCTCCAAATTACGTCATTTCTTAAAAGATGCAATCCAGCGCCTGTTGGAAGGGAATTCACTTCCTACATTCTCTTCATTCAGAAAGTTAAAAAGATAAGCCCAAAGTATGTGTTGCCTTTTGGAGCTCTTTGTCAAATGGATACAGAAACTCTGAACGTCTGAAATCATCTAGTGCTTCAGAGAGTTTAGTGATCCTTGTCACCAGGACAGAAAGTAGGTAAACCAGAATAGAATCATTCAGTATTCTAATTCATTATCCTGTGATGCTGTCCCTTCAAATCCACATTCTTGTTGTCTAGGAGATTGAGTTTAACATGGGTGCTGCTTAGAATAGTTTGTATCAAATATGTTGACTGCAGAGATTAGATATACTTCTTCATGCTGGTGTGTGGGCAAGTTCGCCAAATTTAAATATTAAATCACAATAATTAAAGTACTTCAGGTGCTCCATAACATGAGTTTGTTTTTTGTTGATGATATTTTCTAAACTGTTGTTCAGTTTTGTTACTTATGACTTGATGCACCTACTTTTGTTTAAGAAAGTCTATTTATCTGCAGCCGAAAGTTCTTATAACCTTTCTTCCTGAAAGAGATCTAGACATAAATAAAAAGGTTAGGAATACATCCTGTATTTTGTTCCTAATACACAGATAATCTGCTCTATATCCTGTTCCTGTGGGAAAGGTCCTAACAAATTGCCAGCATCTTACATGGGCAAATAACAACCGTCTTGAAGATGAAAATTAATTGAGAAAAAAAAATATTGAATTGATAGATTGTGATCTTTATCTTTCTTTTTTTTTCTCTTGCTTCCTGACTGATATACCAACCAAAGGGGCAGGGGAAAAAGTCCTTTTCCTTTCTAAATCATTCTTCTAGTGTCATATTGATTTTCTCTCAAGTACACCCTGTGGTCTCAGACGAGCACATATTTTCTTACATTACTTGTATTGACACAGCACCATGACTCATGGGTTGACATATGTTGCTTGAGCTGTGATGACACCACTCACCATTGACATTTCCTGGGGAGTGGGCGTATCAGGTCTCTTATACATGAAACCTAAGGGCATAGGCTGTCTTATAACAGTATTTTTATTCTTTGAAAAGTGATTATTGTTCCCTCCAAGTGATACCTTAAGATCCCCATCACTGTCGCTTAACATTGTTTTTAACGCCTCCAACAATGCCTTGAGTTCTTTCATGTTCTGGTTTGTTTGCTGATGAAGGGGAAAAAAAGTCTTCAATAGGTATCAAAATATGAGTTGTAAGAAAAAATGTGTTATTAATTGTCTGAAAGAATACACGGTGGCCTGGCGGTCATGCCACTGCTTAGGCTCTTTCTTACCTTTGTATTGTCCCCCGCCCCTCCCTGTTTCAGCTAGCCGTGAGGTGGTTGGAACACAGCTGCCATTACCAGTACATGGATGAGCTCCTGCAGTATATCCGCTTTGGCCTGATGGATGTGGATACGCTCCATACAGTTGCCCTGTCCCACCCCCTCGTCCAGGCAAGTGAGACTGCAACAGCTCTTGTCAACGAGGCCCTGGAATACCACCAGAGCATCTACGCACAGCCCGTGTGGCAGACTCGCAGGACCAAACCAAGGTTCCAGTCAGATACTCTATATATCATCGGTGGGAAAAAACGTGAGGTCTGTAAAGTCAAGGAGCTGCGGTACTTCAATCCTGTCGATCAGGAGAATGCTCTCATAGCTGCCATTGCCAACTGGAGTGAGCTGGCCCCCATGCCCGTGGGAAGGAGCCACCACTGTGTGGCAGTCATGGGGGACTTCCTGTTTGTGGCAGGAGGGGAAGTGGAGCATGCCAGTGGCCGGACCTGTGCTGTGAGGACTGCCTGTCGCTATGACCCCCGCAGTAATTCTTGGGCAGAGATAGCACCCATGAAAAACTGCCGGGAGCATTTTGTGCTGGGTGCCATGGATGAGTACCTCTATGCGGTTGGGGGCAGGAATGAGCTGCGCCAGGTTCTGCCTACAGTTGAGCGATATTGCCCCAAGAAGAACAAATGGACTTTTGTGCAGTCCTTTGACCGATCCCTTTCATGTCACGCTGGCTATGTGGCAGATGGTCTTCTTTGGATATCAGGTAGAAAATGCCTCATATGTTGAATTTATCAAAAAACAGTGTGATTGTGGGGTGCCTTTAAAAGTCGAGCTTTGGTAGTGTGGCCATGTGTAATCGAATGAATGAGCCAAGGCTGCCATTTTAGCTGATTAACATTCATTGATTGAGCACCTACTCTGGAGCAATTTAATGGGAAATAATTGGCCTTTCTGTGACTTTCTGAGTGATTAGTGGAGTAAAAATTCAAGATGGACGTTAATGGCCCATCACACCTCTTTTTTGACCAAACCTTCTGTTGTTTAGATTGTCAGCTTTTGATATTTATGGATTATATTGCACACCAGTGGTTTGTCCAGGCCCTTTGCTTTTACCTTTACCGTGGGCTACCTGACTAGGAGTCTTGCATCAAAGCCAGGGCAGGTGAAATGAAAGCCCAGTAACCGCACTTTGATAGCAGTGGGCATATATCCAGACAAGAGGACTGCTGTGCACTGAGGAACGGGATTGAAGCTATTGGCTAAGATGATGTCTTGTGTCATCTGTGTAGTGAGTCATGCCGTCCTAATCCTTCATTCCTATTTAGTCTTCCATTCTTTCTGACCATTTGGGGGCATTATCATTTTAGTGTCCTTTTTCAATCATTTTTTTTTTTTTAAAGCCTTTTGATTATGGAAAAAAGTGGAAAGACAAGTATAATGAACCCATATCCCCAGCTCCAGCAGTTACTCACTCGCTGCCAGTCTTGTTACATCCACGCCCACAGCTTCTTCTAACTCCTCGTGGCTGCCTTTTGCACAGAAGGAGTCTGTGAGGCACATGTATTAACATAACATTATCAACCTGTGTTTCCAGTTCTATCATCAAATAGACCTAAAATGTTCTCCTTTGAAAGGTTTGCCTATTGGGGAAGAAAATTGTATCTTCTCTTAGTTGGAGGGTACTCATTTTGTAACTCACATAGAACTTGTTGAATTTCCATGTCAAGGACAAAGAGGAAAATCAAATACTGTTAAGTCATCAATTAATGTCATCAATAGGTTCTGTGCCTTTAAGTGAAATGATCTATAAGGAGACCAATTTCACCAAAGGCTAATTGATATAAACAAGGGTTAAGTTCCTATGGCATCTCATCAACATTCTAACAAAACGACATTGAACACAATGACGTTTTTTTGAGGGCTTGCCATACTAAGAATAACTCCGAGACGTTTGCACATAGAAGAAACAGTCACTTTAAAGTACACCTGTGCAGGCTTCTCAGCTTCCCTCGACAGTCTTCCCGGGCTGTTTAACACCGCTATGGCAACATTCTCCTTTGCATTTAAACTAAATTTGTGTGGACTCCGCCCATTTTTCCTTCTGCTCCCTCAGCCACCAAGGAGAAAGCCACAGTCTCCCTTTTTCTGGATCGTGCCTCAGTTACTGGCAGCTATTGATTTTCAGTGAAGCACATGTCAGAGCTTAAGTGTTTGGTAATTAATTAATGAACTGAGATTAGGACTAAAGAAGAGGATAATGTGGTGGACCCAACAATTACTGACCTTTTATACCAAACAAACATTAGATATAAGTGTATATGTTAGTATACATAGATATAGTTAAATAAAAGCCTCAACTGGTGATTTAGTCCCTTCTCTTTAAGGATATATTTCAGTAGTTAAGAAAATAACCACCAGGATTATAGCCCTTCAGTTTTGCTGAAGAAACTTCAAATGTGGCTATAAATAAGCCTTTGCTAATAGAAGGAAGAGATCTCTACTTGACCTGAAAAACAAAACAGTGATGGCTTTATGTACTCAATGTAATCCATGTTTTCTCCCCATTTATATTCCTTCCATGGACTCATTTAGTTTTCATCCATTGTTAATGTCCTACATTCCTACATTAACAACATTTTCTGAATTTGTCACAAATATTTTTATAAATATTTCTTATTTTTTTGCTATAAAGCTAGCATTTTAAAAACTGCTGGAGTTTCCCATACATTGTCTTAAGGAAATGACTAGTTAGTATCTTCTTTAGTAAGGCCTCACAGAAGCTTATCTTAGACTGATTAGAGCTATCATCCTCATATCAAGCTAACTTCTCTTTCAATATGAGTCTATATATTTCCTTTTCCATTTTATTAAATGTATCAACTTATTATAGATCTTATTGCTATATCACTTTGTTTTTCCCCTACTGTGAAAGGAAATACATTTATTTTGTTGTTGTTAATCTTTACCGGAGGATATATTTTTCATTGATTTTTAGATAGAGTGGAAAGGAGGGAAGGGGGGTGGAGAGAGAGAGAAAAACATTGATGTGAGAGAGACACACTGATTGGCTGCTTCCCGCATGCACCTCGACCAGGGCCGAGAATCAAATGGGCAACCCAGGCATATGCCCTTGACCGGGAATCAAACCCTTGACCCTTGGGTGCACAGGCTGACACTCTAACCACTAAGCAACACCAGCCAGGGTAGGAAATACATTTTCTTTGTTCTCCTTGTGCACTAATGTATGCTGCCTGTGTTAACCATACTTAATGAAAACAATCACAATTTTCTCAGGTTTATTTCTCCCTACTGTGTACTTGAGATGAAAACTCACTTCCCTGTGTATAGTACAATACCTTTAATTGGAAAGAGGAGGAACTCACTGGTGACATTTCTAATACCTTCAGTCGTCGGCCTCGTTTTTTCAAGACCAGCTTATAATAAATTGATTGTGAATCTAAACATGGATAGGGAGGGATGACTAGATTTGCTAAAGGACCCCTTTAAAAAAAGATAGGTATATTTCACCCTGACTATCACTGATTTTGAAGTGTTACCTTGATTTATTAGAGCAGATGAAACTGCAGCTATTCTTTATCCTTTACCAAATAATCGATTATTTCCCATTTAATTGATGGGGATTGGGTCATTGGCATTCTTCTGGTATTTTGTAACCTTTGCCTGAGGTAGAGGGAGTAAGAATTATAAAATGTGGATTTTAGGCCTTATTTTTGTGCCGTAGAACACAACATGACTATGTCTTTAGAGACTCATAATTTCCAGAGTGCCCCATCTCCTCTCAAACCCCCTCCCCTGTCTCTGTCCATTTTGGGGTCAGGACACCTTGAAAACCTTTCCATAGTTTTTAAAGTGAGACACGCAGAGATGAATTCAGAAAATCATGCTGTGTGGATATGTCCATTAGCGTTTGATTTAGGGTATCAGAGAGTCATGTTTCACAGGCTCCTGTAGTATTTGACATCGTGACCCAATTCACAAATGCTGTGTATGATTTCTACTTGAAATTCACAACCCCAAATTAAAATGAGCATTAAATGCCCTCCAGTTGTGCTTTCAAAGGCACGCTCTCCACTATAAGGTATTGTTTGTGAAGTACTAAAAAGATCCCTGTGTTTTGAGTGAGAATTAATCCTGAGCTCATCTTGTAGAACAACTTACTTTTTCATTTTTGTCAAAAAGCAGCAGGATAAGGGGAAGCTAACAACAAAATTAGTGCTTTAGAACGATAAAAACAAGACAAATGCTACTGCATTTACCCCAAAGCAATATTTAGTGCTTTCTTGATCCTTTGGTGAGTGCTGCATTCTTATTAAGTCTAGTGCTGATTCGTAGATAAATAAGGTTAATTCAGCAAAGATACTTCTGGCCCTCTATGAGCTGACAGTCAAAGATTCGTGCAGATATTTCATTAATGAAAAAAACAGTTGTTAAATTTTCTTTAACTCCCTAGAAGATATGTTTAGTTTTATTTTGATTAAATTTAAATGGAGCTTGCATTGCCCCATTTTAAATAATTGCAATTTATTCAAACCTACTAAAGGGACTATGGCTTGTCTAATAGTCATTAAAATTAGAACAATGTAAATTTTCATTAATTTTTTTAAATGCGATAGCTTTAATTTTATCTGTGCAAATACTGTGCTTGCATCTGAAAAATTATATACAAAATAGTTGGAACTAACAGGTGTGTGCACTGAGGTCACAGACTAAGGCCACAGGCACATGAAACTTGATCCATTTCCTACCAACCAGGAGATGCTGGGCAAGGTTCCTGAGCTCAGTAAGTCTCGTCCGGGTTTGTACTAGGGGGACCAAGTAGAGCAGTGGTTCTCAACCTTCCTCACACCGCGACCATTTAACACAGTTCCTCATGTTGTGGGTGACCCCCAACCATAAAATTATTTTTGTTGTTACTTCGTAACTGTGATTTTTCTACTGTTGTGTCTTAGGCGACCCCTGTGAAAAGGTCGTTCGACCCCCAAAGGGGTCGCGACCCACAGTTTGAGAACCGCTGGAGTAGAGGAAGACATAGGTCCCATGCTGGGGCTCCTGGTGCAGCAGAGGGAGCAGACTTCAAACAGATCATTATAGTATAGCACATGCCCTGTGTGGTGACAGAAGTCCTTCCTAGTTACAGAAATAGTACAAAGCAGGGAGAAATTAGTGCAAAGGGCATAAAGAGATTTCAAAAAAGTTTGTAGCACCTTTAGCCTAACTTGGCCTCTGGTCTATTGGCTACTTCCTACGTACCCATTAACCCTTCTGTCCTCATGCTTGGGCTTCGTGGTCCAATCATTTCAACAATCCTCTTGCCCCCTGGCATGCACACAATGTTGGACAAACACAGTGGTCCACTTTATCTGTCTGTGCCTGGGCAGCTGAACCCTGTGGCAGGAGGCCAGTTGACTGGAGGGCTGGTATGAGTACTCTATACCCCACCACTAGTGTCCTCAGTTTCCTCAAAATCCCCTCCCTCAGGCTCAGGGAAAGGTCTTTGCCTCTGTTTCTCAGAGCGAATGTAAGCGAGGAGGTTCTCACAGCAAATTCAGTGAGACACAGCGAGGGGGAGGCGAGTGTGAGGAGACAGAAGGGCAAGAGATGGTCTGTTAAGGGGCTAAGGGCAGAAGGCTGGGAAACACTAGTGAGGAGGATGCAGAGAGGGGAAACCAAGGAAGGAGCCTGAGAATGTGGGGTGGGTAAGGCCACATGGGGAGTGTTACAGAAACAAAGCCACAGCACAAGGGAGTGGCGTCCAATACTACAGGAACACCAAAGTCCAAAGTAGTTCCTCTGAGTTTCTCAATCAGGTACTACTGGTTATTTTAGTGAAAGCCGTTTTGGAGGAGTGCAGATGACGCTAGTGTGAATGGCTGAGGTGTGGGTGGGAAGCCAGGAAGTGGAAACTGCAGGTGTAGGCTGCATTTGCAACAGGTTGGGACACCAACTTAACTTCACTCCCTGAATCTGAGCTGACCCGACAACTTTCCAATCGCCATGCTCCTGCCTACAGGGAGAGAGTGTGCTGTTTCTAGGTGCACACATATTTCGGTCCATGTGACAGCACATTTTTTCATTATAAATTAATAGATAACTTTTTGGCTTTAGGAAGAAAAAAGAGGGTAGGAAGGAAAGAAAAAGGAAGTTTGGCTGAGAATAAGAGTAACTAGAGGAGGAAATCCTGGATCAAAGGAAGGAACTTTTTTTTTTTTTAATGGATGCGAGTGCTTTTGTGCATTAGATAAGAAAAAGGAGACAGTAAAGTGGAAGGTAAAGGGGGTAGGGGCCTCCTTGGTTGGTAAATGCTGAGAGCACCTCCGAGGTACCAGGAACGGTGATAGTCCAGGGGATACAGTATTGACAGATGCAGGGTCCCGAACAGGCAGGAGGGAGTTGGGAGGGATTCAGTCTGGGACGGGAGGAGAGAGTCCTCACGCTCCAGGCCTGGAGGGCTGGATGTGGCTGCCTCACAGGTGAGGGGCAGGAACCTGCGGGGGTGGCTTCTCAGTGTGGTCAAGTGAGAGACAAGGTTGCCTGCGGAGGTTGTGCAGTGTCAGGAGTGGGTAGAGCGTCTGAAGGGAGTGGCCGTGGAAAAAGCCGCTGGGCAAACGCTGGCAACTGACATGTTAACAAGAAATGAAGGGTCAGAACCCATACCATGGTCGGGAACCACAACAGTGTGGCGACTCAGTTTGCAAGCATCTGTCCTATTTTTTGGTAGCGCTCAGCAGAGAACCGGAGAAGGCAGGTCCTTGGATCTAACATGATGGCAGGTTCTTAGGCTGGGAATACCTCAAAGGGTACTTTTGGAAGGAGTGCAGCATGCCGGGATCCCAGGTAGGTGAGTGTGAAGGGCTCAAGGTTTGCTGAGGGAGAACCAGGTGTGTTGAGGGAGTGAGCACAGAAGAGTCTGTTGGCTGCCCCTGGAGGTAGCTACCACGTGATGAAGCCACAGGCCCGGTGGAGGTTTGACCACTTGGCGACCCACTTAAAACTTCCTCGCTACCTGAAAGGCAACCAGCTGCCCTCGCAGTGACGTTTCCTGCTGTTTCTCCACTTCTGCCCCCACCTCTACTACTCCCCGTCTGAAAGAGACGCAAACAAAAGCACTGCAATATACAGACAGGGTATCACAGAGCTGTACCCTTGGAACCCATATAATTTTATTAATCAATGTCACCCTAATACATTTAATTAAAATAAATAAATAAAAATTTAAAAAATGGAACAAAACCACTGTAGTATTGAACTGAGATGAAAGCCAAACACTCAGCTCACCTACATTCTCCGGAATAATGAACAAAGATTTCACCCTGACTGGCTTCCCTTTATTCTGGAGAAACAGCACTTTGTTCCCCCTCAAGTTGCTGCTTGGGGAATGAAGCTTGAAGAGGTTGAATGATTTCCCAGATCACACAGCTAGTGTTTGACGAAGGTGGAGTTTGATCTCTGTGTCCCGGCTTCTGAAAACCATGCTTTTCCCATGAAACACACAAACCAGTTGTTCTTCACTACAACAAAGATCTCAAAAAACATGCCCACATGGTAAGAAGAACTTTCAAATGACATGATACACAGGAGAATAGTCCAACCTGGAGATTTGTTTAGAATCAACAATCATTTGATTGTCTTTTATTGTTTAACTGACCAGCTTTCTCAGGACACGGAGCTGAGCCACCTACTGTCTTCCTTGTTGTGGTTCTATAGTTCAGTTTCTAAAACATAAATGGTAATGTAAAGTCAAAAATAAATTTAGTGATACTATGGAGCTTCTCTAAAATGCATTAGTTTAGATTAAAATATTGTTCTCTGCAAAGGATTGCGTATTATAATATAGTAGTCCAGGGGCCTTTAAAATTGTTAGTTTAGGTAATTTAAAAAATAATAGTCTATCCCATTGACTGCAAAATTCTTGTCATGTAGAGAAAAGTCTTTGTTTAGATGATCTACTTGTGTCTGTCTAGACTAGATGGATGTGGAAAAAGAAGGTAAAATATAGAATGAGCTAAATTATTTTCTAAGAATGTAGAAAATAAATCATTTTCCCTATTCTGTAAGAGGTGAGACAAAAGTAAAGCTACATCATGGAAATGGGGAATGGCTGAAGAATTTAGTTAATGGCAGGAGGGAGATAAAATATCCGACAACAAGGCAGCTAAGTTAGGACAACAGAGACAAACAGGTGATCCTGAGAGCTCATGCTAGGAGCATGCAGAATCTTTGGAGGCAGGATTTCAGCTTTTTACAGAAAGAGGAATGGGAGAGGGCATTTTACTGAGATCTTGAAGGGCAGCTGACACTCACATTGTGGTAGATTTTACCCTTGTGTATCATTTCATTTATTTAAAATAGCACATTGGGCGTACTTTACATATTTGGGGATCACAAGTTTATATATGTTCACTCTAGACGACATAAATATAATTTGTTTTCAAGTGCATCAACACTTTCTTTATAGATGTTTTGTAAATTTGAGACTTTCTTTGCGGATTTTGAGTATATTAATTTGCCATCCATTTGTGTGATTTGCTCAAGTGTGACAGAAATAATATGGATACTAGTTTTAATTTAATGCATGGATTAAGTATAGTTCTATTCAAGATGCTAATTTAGTAGAAATATTCTTGGCTTTAATTGTTTATGTAGCATTATAAACATTCCAAAAATATGGACAGTCTAATGTGTAAAATAGATAATAAAAGCTTATTTTTGCATTTATTGCAAATATTCCCATAGTGTCCCTTTTATCAAAGACTAATAATGAGTTTGTCTCTATAAAAAAACGACTAATATTAGCTCACACCTAATGCCAGGCCATTCTTTTGGTAATTAGATATAAGCGTGAAGTTTTAGTGTTTGGTAATTAGATATAAGTGTGAAGTTTTATATTTTGAAAACTGAAGCAAGTTTACAAAGAAGATGCTTAAACTAAGTTTTTTTCTTTTTTTAAAATCCTCAATTGAGGACTTTTTTTTTTTTTTTTTTGCATTTATCTTCAGATAGAGAGGGAGGGAGAGAGAGAGAAACATCGACGTGAAAGGGACAGATCAAGTGACTGCCACCCGCACAACCCCAACCAGGGCCAGGGACAAACTGCAACAAGATACATGCCCTTAGCAGGAACCGAACCCGGGCCTCTCTGGTCCACAGGCCACCGCTCTAACTGCTGAGCCAAACCAGCCAGGGCAATACTTAAACTGTTAAAGAAAGGAAAAGCCTTTGATATCCTTATAAGCCAGCAATTCTGGTTTATTAGAAAGAAAGTAATTCTGGTTATTAGAAAGAAAGAGTTGTAAGAAGTCTATTTCAGACTACAGAATTCATTTCTTATTAGTTCAGTACTCCATACTTATTTTTTCAATATTCCATACTTACTCATTTGTGCCTTTTAAGAAAATGGTAAGACATTTTCATAAACAAACTAGCGCAGTATTGTAGTAAAGTTCCTTGTGTAGATTGCCTCTATACCATGCATTATAGTTCATCTCAAACCAACAAGAGAGATTTCATCCGTGTTGATTATAAGGAACCTAAATTTGGCTGTGTTAAATGGTCCCCCCAAGAACAGAGTCATAAAGGAGCCTGTTGATGCCACACCCTGCCCAGAAACTGTCTCCCTTGACGAGCATGGAGCTGGGCACGGCAGTCGTCCGGGAGCCTCGCCGGGAACTGGTGATGGTTCTGCTCAGTCCAGAACTGGCCAGCAGAACTGCAGCCTGGAGCGTCTTCCCTCAGGGCACGCGCACCCTCTGTAGTTTGCATCTTGCTTGTCCTAGTAAAGGTTCTCGTGCTGTACTAGTGTAGGCCTCTGTCAACGGAGGTATTTTCTGTCCGTGAAAAAAAAAAATTAGCAGAGCTGCTTTCAGATTTGACCTACTCTTATCAACATATATTGAATGCTGTTTTTCCTAAACACACTATTTTATAGACACCGCCAGCACTGACCAGTTGTTGCTCTTAAACAGAGTGATGTTTGGGAGTCGGTGAATTCTCAGCAGTGGAGACAAAGACTGCTTGTTTGGCAGCCACCTGTCATCCTCTCTCCAGTATGCATTCATCCATTTGTCACAGCACTTTGTGGGGAGTGGAACAGGGAAGCGTAAGAAAAATGCTTTACTCTTGTCTTGATGATAGAAAGCATTGCTCACTGCTGGTAGCATGGTGGTAACTTTTCATTCCTTCTGGCAGTTTTTAAAGACTTATTTGACTTTGGGGGAACTTGCAGTATATCTTGAAGTCACAGTGCAAAAGTATAAGACAGGGTTGTTCATTTTCAATTTTGGCTGAAAGTCTTAACTTTGACTATGGCAGTTCAAAGTTAGGGAAAACTTGGCTTTAAAAATGGAAGCTGATACAAAATGGCATATTTAATGACAGATGTATCTATAGAAAGCTGTTAAGATGCAGATTATTCCCCCTGGGGTGGGGGAGGGAGATCAAAACTGCCAATCTATAAAATATACTCGATGGCATGGAATATCTATCTTTGCAAGCCTTTGATTGCCGGGGACAGTATAGCAGCATGTGGCACCATAACCCAGAGCAGACAAATCAGCTTGATGACTTTCAAAGCCAGGAATACTGCTGCAGGCAAGGGTACTCCAGTCTGGGAGAAATTAAAACATATAGAGACTGTTATTAATTCCATATCTATTTTTGTATAGTCAAATCTGTATGCAAATCCCTAGCATCTCATTTCAGCAGATGAATCTCAAAGTGAGGAGTGTTATGTGAAGGGAATGGAATGACAAAGCCCTGCCGATGAGGAACACTGCTAAAGAAATGTGGACGGCAAACTTGGGTGCTTCTTTAAAAATTTATTTTTTTGTGCTGAGAAGAAATTGTTTTTATTTATATGTGTGTGCATTAATTATTTCAAAGGGGAAACGCAATAAAACCAATTGCTAAGGTTTTCCCTTGCAATTCTGACTTGGCAAAAGTTACAACACTGGGTATTTTAGGCGCCTCCTGTGGTTTAACATTCTAGAAGTAATCAACCACATCACTAACTAGGACTTCTATTTTTACTCCCAACTAGTAACCCAATATCTCATTTCTAAACATTGTCATGTGAGTGAAAATTTGTATGTCAGAGTAAGGAATCTAATTACTGAGTGCAGATTAAGAAAAAAAAAACACACACTTTATTTTAATGCAGCTGGTGCATCTGTGGAAGACAGTAAATAATAATTCTGAAGAGCATAAAGATAAACTGTGTGCCCTGCTTGGGAGAGAGGATGTAATAGCTACATTCTAATCCATTGGTTGTGCATTTAATCTATAATGGGCAGAGTCAGGTACATATAGTAGTGTAAATATTTTCAAATAGTGTCACAAACAGATAGTTTACTGCTGTAGATATTAATTCTGTCCCATATTTCTAAAACAAGTAGATAAACCATCAGGGTTTTGAAATAGTGGGTGGGAGCTTTGCCCTCCGTTCCCTCTCATTTGGAGAAGTAATTATAGGTGAGCTGGACATTAATCTGGCGATTATGGCCCAGATCAAAACTTGGCAATCGTTTTACCACTGAAGACTTGCGAGGTCTCAATAGGTTTGATTATTTTGTGTAGAAAGAATTATTGGACATTCAATTTTTAATCAGATAAGAAAAGGAAGGTTGGGAGGAAAAAGCAAACATTCCTCTGTATTTATTTTGAGATACATTTTGACTCTGTGTAGGCATTTCAGCCTCAGCATTCTCAAATGTGTGTTCTTCTCATTTTTAAAATGAGACATTCAATGAGAAACAGAGAATTCTTTTTCTTTTCTTTCTTTTTTTTTGAGGGTAAGCAGCTCATTTCTCTCTGTTATTTGTTTTGTGTTATTTTTTTCTGTTTTTCTTTTTGTTGTTTGTTTGTTTGTTTCTCCATTTAATGGGAAAAATTAAAGTAGAATCAATTATTTCTGGGTTTTATAGGGTTCAGTGTATACCACAAACATGAAAAGAAGTATGAGAAATTTAGCTTAGTGAGTAATGATTTTTTAGGGGTTCTTGATTAAGCAGAAGGTCTCAGGTCTTTTGGATATAAGCAGTTGTCAAGAGGACTTCAAACAAGTTCAGGACAGCAGCAACTGTACTCTAGAACTGTGCTGTCCAGTATGGTACCATTAGCCACATGTAGCTCACTGAGAACTTGAAATGTGGCTAATCTGGATTGAGATATGCTGTGTCAAATACTCTCAGGATTTTGAACACTTAGTATCCAAAAAATATATATATATATAATATCTCAGCATTTTTACATTAATTTTATGTTGACAAGATAATATTTTGCTATTTTGAATGAAATAAAATTTATGTTTAGTTGAATTTCACTGTTTTTACTTTTAATGTGGCTACTGGAAAAGTTAAAATTGCATATGTGACTCACATTCATGGGTCTTGCTATATTCTATTGGATAGCTAGCTCTAGATTTCTTTTGATAAGTAATGTCTTTTCTTAGATACAGTTCTTCTAAAGAGATATCAAGATATCACTGTGAGTATATAGAAGGCTAGAGCTGTCAGTTTAGCTAAAGACGAGAATTTTCCACATACCTATCATGTTCCTGGCGCAGACTGCAGAGATGTGTCTGCGCGTGTGATCACTCCCACTCCCTCCCCTACGCTCCTCTCGTTCTGGCCCTGCAGAGCAGCTTGCCAGAATCGGGACCTCTTGCTAATCTCAGCATACTTGTTGCTAACTCTCAACTGCATCGCTTCTGAAATGTTTCCTGAAAATGAAACTGCTTCAACAACAAGCTTCTTAATTATGTCACGGGTTCACCACAAGGGTATACACACAGATCCTCAGCAGTAGCTAATTTTTCTTTAATTGTATCTCATTCTTACGTTAGAATACCCTACTTCTTATTCATGAAAGCGCTAACACGTTAATCCGTTACAGGTGGAGTAACTAACACCGCACAGTATCAGAACAGACTAATGGTATATGAACCTAACCAGGTAAGGATCATATAAAAAGAGCTCGTTACCTTAATTAAAATGAATTTTAAAAGATGTTTGCAGTAATGAGTAGTTGGAATGCCAAGTCTCCACACGAACATGCATCCTAAACCTATATAGAAAAAAGGGACCATCTGGATACGTTGCATTTTGCTCACTTTTTTTTTCTCTCATACAATTTCAGCTCCTTTAGTTTAATGCTTAACAAAATGCTTAACTCTTTCAGAGTTTTGCACAATATAGAAAAAAAAGGCGAAGATATATTGTTGAGTTAAATGCCTTCTATTTCCTTCATCTCAAGTAGCTGTTCATATTGAGGCATCCAAAGAAAAGATTTGGATTGTCGTGCTGCTATGTCCTTTTAGAGGGCATGCCATTGGGGGTGGGGGGCATTCTTATGGTTTCATTATGACTTTTATTTAATGCAACATAGCCAAAATGTCCTAGAACAGTGTCTAGGACAAGTCCAAAGTGGAAGTATCGGAAAAGGTTGTTTTTCACCTAATAGCTGGGGCCTGTCCCTCCTTCTACCCATTTCCCAGGCACACATAACCTATTCTCCCCCCCCCCAAAAAAGAACCTTTTTTATTCTCTTTCCTTCTACCAAATATCTGTGACTTTAGCAAATATTTGCTGAAATTTGCTATTTATATGATTTTCATAATGTAAATATTTTTCATGATCATGACAATAGTCAAATGATTGAATTTGGGGATTTAATGTCCATCAGCTGAAGATAATGGAACACAAAACAACAGACTGGCATTGACTGTCCGGTTTGGGATTAGCCACCAAATAAATATATGTCCAAAGTGACCTCAGTCTATTTGGAATTTTTTTCTTTTAACAATTACTTAATTCTGAATTTAATGAAGGTATTTCTGTCTTTGCAAGTGCGTTTCCTGATGTCCTTAGAAGCTGTAGATTTCAGAGACCACATGTCCATGGGCCAGATGTCTCGAGAGGGATCATTAATTGCAGTTGCTTGAGTTCAGTGCGCACGTGGTTAAAGAGGAAGAAGGTGTTAACATTTCTCAAATGACTTCTGTTTCATGTTTGTACACACATGCTCTTTTTAAAAATTCTGCTGGCATATTGTTTACGGTGGGTACTGGCAAACATCACATCTGCTTGCATCTTGCTCGGAATCTCAATAACTCTATCATTCAGCCCTGGTGCTTATTTCTCTTCTAGGCCTTTGTGGAGAGTCGATAATGCCTGCCATCTGCCACAGAGCACACTGCTCCTGCCAACAGGCAGGCTGGGGTGACCTCTGCTTCCCCAACACTGATTAGTATTCACATGCTAGCTTATTAGGAATGACCCCACCAGGCCTCTCTGTTTCTTTGCCTTTGCAGCGGTTGTCAGCTCACCTGGCAGGCACGGCAGTGAAGGCAGCTAAAGATCTAATCAGGGGATGCAGGCAGGCTTTGCAAACCAGATGGAGTCCACAGTCCTATGGCAGGGGACCGCATCGCTAATGCAAACACTGATTCCTAATACTCCTAAGGAAAGTATCATCAGAGTTTTGAGTTAAATCCACTCATGTGTAATATATTAAAGTTATTTCTTAGCGAATACCTGAAAGGCTTGATTATTTTATTAAAGAAGACATTTAATAGGAAGATTCTTATTGTGACATGTTTAAAAGGAGAAGCAGATAAATAAACGTAAGCCTTTCAAGTTGTACAAACCACTTTCATTTTCTTTTTTTCCTTTTTTTCCGAATGTATCTTTAAAAGAGAAGTTAGAAATGAGCTGGTAGATATGCCTTTAGTCAATGGAGCAATATTTACACAAAACATTTTTTTCTTCTTCCTTTACAGCTTTGTGAACTGGTGAAATGCTATGTATTTTAAACATCAAACGATTTTTTTTTTCTGGTCGAAATCCAAATTTTTCCTGGCAAAAAGGAATCTGGGTTGTTCCTATATATTTTGTGTTTATGCAGAAAGGAAATGATTAGGTGTACTTACCTGTCCATTACTTTGTTGGGATTTAAAATTAAAGTCTTATTTTACATTACATTTTTAATAAGAGCCTTATTGTAAGAGGGGTCAAGCATATCTTTCTCATGACTGAGAACCAAATATTCCCTAAAGTTATCATATAAAACTTGGCCTGCTACCAAAACAAATGTATGCCTAGAAACAACTTCTCTCAGTTTGACACAAAATGTGACTGTAAATATATCAAAGGAGGCTGATGCAAGGCAATGTAAGAATTTGTTGCTGAACCAAATCTTAGCTCTTTCATTGATCCCAAGAGGTTATTCTCAGAAGAGCAAAGCCACCCTCACCCCAGCTTATGTAGGGGCCTTGGATAGCCAGTGATTATTACAAATACATTTTAAAAAGTGTGTATTTATTAGACATTTATTATGTGTGATGATCTGTTTGAAATGCTTTATATATATTAGCGCATTTAACCTGCACAGCAGGCCTGTCAGGTGAATATCATCCCCAGCTGACAGAGGAGGACACAGGCACAGAGAGGTTAAGTGCCCAGGTGACACACAGGTTATACACTCAGATATTTTAGATCCAGAGCCTGTTCCTTAATCACTACAACCCTGTAGACAGTATACCTAGCCATGTACCTTCACTCTTAAGTAATTTGCATGAGCAAGTTCTCTAAATTTCTGTATTTTCATAGGTCTTCCTTACAAATGCAAAAACCCTGTAAAATGCAACCCAAACAAGAGGATATACCTTATGTAAGTTGATAAACAGAGTTGGAATATGTGGGTGTTTCTGCACCTGTTCTTAGGAAAGAAGCCCATACCTTTCAAAGTAAATAAACAACATTTAAATAGAAGGTGATTGACAAGCATTAGGGTCCCCACTACTAACGCTGCACAGCTGTTCTCTGCCATGAAGTTCTCCTATTAACAGAATTCACCTGAATTTTTTTCTCAGAATAAGTGGATAAGCCGCAGCCCCATGCTACAGAGAAGGGTCTACCATTCCATGGCAGCTGTCCACAGGAAGCTTTATGTCCTTGGCGGCAATGACCTGGACTATAACAACGACCGGATCCTGGTGCGGCACATAGATTCTTACAACATAGACACCGACCAATGGACGCGTTGTAATTTCAACCTGTTGACTGGCAAGTACCTTTGGTTAAATCAGGAAAAGCAGAGATTCGGGAAGCTGCCTCTCTAAATACTAAGTGCATGGTGATAGAGCAACGTGCTCTTCTTAACTAGAAAGGCGCACATTGTTTATGTCGCAAAATGTCATTTGATCAGGTGGCTGAGCATCTAGTTCTCAGGGCCTTTCTGACCATTGTGTGTGTCCTGGTGAGGCTGAGAGAGGCATACCAAGTCCATTGCTATCAATGTATTCACATAGGAGCTTTGATACAACAGGAGGGACCCGGTGCTGCAGGAGTTAATGACTCTTTACAGAAGCCATTCATTTTTTACTTCTCATTACTTTTAGTCCTCATTTCTTGTGAGTTCAAGAGAATGGTCTTAATTATTTCTCACTGAGGAATGTTTCTGGCTGTTTTCTCCTGAGGACGACCCCCTCGAGCCGTTCTGTGCGTAGGGGTTTGGCGGCATTTCTGGTCGCCCACACACGTCCCAGCCTTAGCCTTCCCCAGGGCAACACTGAGTGTGGACCTTCCTCCTCCCAAAAGGGAATGAAAGTCAGGCAGGGAACTGCATACTCTGGACGTTTCTTTTTTTTCTTTTTTTTTATCATCCTCACCCGAGGACATTTTTCCATTCTTTGTTCAGGTAGAGTGGGAGGGAGAGAGAGGAAGAGAGAGAGAAACATCGATGTGAAAGGGACACATCGAGTGGTCGCCACCCACACAACCAACCAGGGCCGGGGACAAACTGCAACCGAGGTACGTGCCCTTAGCGGGAACCGAACCCGGGTCTCTCTGGACCGCAGGCCAATGCTCTAACCGCTGAGCCAAACCGGCCAGGGCTGGACGTTTCTTTATGGAGTTGAAAACAATTTCTCTGTCATCAGCTTGTGTTATTAACACCTACAGCACCCTTCCAGGCTGCTTTAACAGGCTCAAAATGCTGGGCTGGCCTAGCACCCGGAGACACTTCAATATGCCAAGTGGGCACCCCGTCACCCACTGCGGCTGCTGGGGAGGCACCATTAGGTGCATAACCACTGTGAGAGGTTCAAGTGTTTTGTATTGAGCTGCTATTTTTTTTTTTTTTTGCAAAAATTATTTTTGTGGTCGGCTGATAAGTTCTTAACTCGAAGTTGCTATAGTTGTACCCGAGCCCCTCGGTCCCTGGGTCTGAACTTCTGTCTGCTATAGGATCCAACTTATTTATTACCCAAGTCCATCCTGGGTCAGCCCATCCATAAAGAGACTATCTCACTCTTTGATGGCCTCCAGGGGAGAAGACGTGGTAGTGTTATTCTCTCTTCCTTTTTAAACGGGGAAGGAACCTTTCATCATTTTTGTGTGTCAGAATCTGGGGACTATCCAGGCCGGTTTCAGCTCAGGAACTTTAATATAGTCTTAATACTGTGTGTATGTAAAGAAAGAGGGTAGTAACTTTATCTGTTTTGTCATTTGTCTTCATTTGGGGTACGCTAGGGGCATGGCTCTGTTTTATTGGTTTCTTGGGGTTGCAGCTGTTCCTTTACAAATGTAAGCACCTGCCTTAAAAGTATTTGCAGTGCAGGAGGTGTTTTGCATTTCTAAAATATACCTTATTTCCACCACTGTAAATGTATGGCATATGACAATATAAAACTCTTAGTTCTAAATGGTTTATTATTGCTGTATTTCATGCTGTATTTACTAACTTGGCTAGCCAATAAGTACTCTGGCCTGGTTCTGATCCGACACAGATCCATTCTCTGAGAGATGATGCTTAATTCTCCCCTCTGATTACTGGGAGGCAGTGATTAGTTGCTGCAAAAATCCTGTGGAGTATACAAGTCTGCCACAGGGGAAACTCAATCCCTCAGTGGCAAAGGGTTAATTAAAACATGCAAGGAGATGGATTTATTTTTTCTTTTTATTCAATTCTCTTTACTCTAGGCCAAAATGAATCTGGAATTGCTGTCCATAATGAGAGAATATATTTAGTTGGTGGATATTCAATTTGGACAAATGAGCCTCTGGCTTGTATCCAGGTGAGTGGTGAAAGTCCCTTTTGAAGTTTGTTCAAGTGGTTCAGTGAGGTCACTTTTTCGCAGCGCTGCTACTGAAGGGTGTTTACACACGGAAGGAGGCTTGAGCTCCCATTGCGCAGCCAGTTCAGCCACCAAACCTCATCCTGCGTCCCGAAAATGATACTTAAGAAAGAACCCTATTCAAAATGGAGATGAATTTTGAAAATCTAGAAATCTTTATAAATAGTATTTTAACACCTCCAACACTTTACAATTTTTTTTTTCCATTCCCTTATTTTCTATATCATAATTTGTTCACTTCCACGAATGCCACCTACAAAGGTGTTCTTCCTTCCTGGCAGAAGTGAGCAGAAGGGGGTTATGCTTGCTCTGTTGGGGACAACCTCTACCCCCAAAATAGTCCTGGCACCTCGGCATAGATGAAGACTAGAGTAACATAATTCACAAGATTTTCCTAATGGATGGACTTCTGGATCAAACCGTTAGTGAGGATATATTTTTCTTTTTTCTTTTTCGTGATTGAGATATAACTGACATTTAATACTGTATTAGTTTAAAGTGTACAACAATGATTTTATACATGTAATAAAATATTGCTAACTTATCACAGTATCTTAACATACACCACCTCACATATTTGTTTTTTACTTTTTATGACAAGTTATAAAATTTACTCTTAGCAACTTTCAAATATATAATACACCCTACTATACTTTACATCTCCAGGGACTTATTTACCTTATAACTAGAAGTTTCTGTTTTTTGTTCACCTTTACTCGTTTCTCTCACCTTCCACTCTCCACCTCTGGCAATCACCAGTGTGTTGTTTCTATGAGTTAGACATTTGTTTAGCTTCCACATATAAGTGAGATCATACAATATTGGTGCTTCTCTCTCCAACTTGTCTGTCTTAGCATAATGCCCTTAGGGTTCATGTGTGTTGCAAATGGATTTTTCTTCTTGTTTTATGGATGAATAATATTTCATTATATAAATGTATAAACCATGTTTTCTTTATCCATTCATCCATCGACTGACACTTAGGTTGTTTCCATGTCCTGGCTATTATAAATAATGCTGCAATGGACACAGGGGTGCAGATATCTTTTTGAGAGAGTGATTTCATTTCCTTCAGGTATATAGCCAGCAGTGGAATTGCTGGATCATATGGTAGTTTTATTTTAATTTATTTATTTATTTATTTTAGTAGTTTTATTTTAATCTTTTGAAGAATCTTCACAATTTTCTGTAGTGGCTGCATCAATTTATATATCTGCCAAGAATGCACCAGGGTTCCCTTTTCTCCAAATCCTCACAAATATTTATCTTTTTTTGATGACAGCCACATTTGAAATATTTCATTGTTTCCCTGACGATTAGTGATGCTGAGCACTTTTCATGAACCTGTTGGCCATTTGTTATGATGTCTTATTTGGAAAAATATTTGTTTGATCCTCTGTCCATTTTTCAGTCAGATTTTTTTTTTTCTGTTGAGTTTTATGAGTCCTTTATATATTTTTAATATTAAACCGTTATCAAGCATGTAATTTGCAAATATTTTCTCCCATTCTGTAGGTTGCCCTTTCATTCATGATCTTTAATTCCTCGAGGGAGACCAGTACCTTTTCAAGGTTTCAGAAAAGGGGGACCTTTCATATGATTTTAGGGAGATGGCAGAGGGTAAAGAGGATAAAGGATAAGGCTTCACAAAGGACTTCACACTTTTTGGTTGTGATAAACCTTGGAAGATGGACAGGGTACATACATCATTTAGGGTTTTTGTTTCAGTTGAGTTGCATGAATTCATTATATATTTTGGCTATTAAGCCTTATCAGATATGTGATTTGCAAATATTTTCTCTCATTTGGTGAAGGTTGCCTTTTCACTTTTTTTTTGAAGCTGTCTTTTGCTGCGTATAAGCTTTTAGTTTGATATAGCCCCACCCATTTATTTCTGCTTTTGCTGCTTTTGCTTTTGGTGTCAAATGCAAAAAAATACTTCCAAGACCAATATCAACAAGGTTTACCTCCATGTTTTCTTCTAGTTTTATGGTTTCAGGTCATATATTCAAGTCTTTAATTTATTTTGAGTTGATTTTTGTGTATGGTGTTAAATTGGGGTCTAGTTTCATTCTTTTGCACATGGCTGTCCAGTTTGCCCAACACTGTTTATTGAAGAGACTGTCATTTATATGTTTTTAGTTCCTTTGTCGAAACTTACTTTGACTGATAAATAAACATGAAAGCATGAGAGTGGGCAGGATCATTAAAGAAGAGTAACAACAGGTCTATAGTAGAAACATTGGGGCACATCTACATTTAGGGAGCAGGTGGAGGAAAAGGGACCAGAGATGGAAAGCCCATTTGGAGTCTAACAGGACAATGTCAGTGACAAATATTAATTTTTTAAAAAGTTATGGAATCTAAGGGAGAAAATGTTTTACTTAATTTTTATTTTAAAAAAATTATTAAAGTATAGTTGGCACACAATATTATGTTTGTTTAAAGCATGCAACACAATAATTTCACACTTAAGTAACTTACGATGTGATCACTATAAGTCGGGTAACCATCTTCTCTGTAGTTATTAGATTACTGACATATTGCCTGTGCTGTACACTATAGCCCTGTGGCTTATTTTTTTTTTATTTTTTATCCTCACCCAAGGACATTTTTATGCATTTATCTTCATATAGAGCAGGAGGGAGAGAGGAAGAGAGAGAGAGAAACATCGTTGTGAGAGAAACACATCGACTGGTTGCTACCCACTCAACCACAACCAGGGCTGGGGACAAACTGCAACCAAAATAAGTGCTCTTAGCAGGATCTGAACCCGGGTCTCTCTGGTCCATGGGCTGACAGCCAGGGCCCTGTGGCTTATTTTATAACAAAAAATATGTATCTCTTATTCACTGCCACCTCTTTAATCCTCGGCTTCCCCTCAGTTTGTTTTCTTTACCTATGGACCTATTGCCATTTTGTTTAAGATTCCACATCTAAGTAAAGTCATATGGTATTTCTCTGACTTTTTTCACTTAACATAATACCTCTGAGATCTAACCATGTTGTTGCAAATGGCAAGATTTTATTCTTTTTTATGGCTGAGAAATATTCCATTTTTGTATGTATATTGCACATTTTTTCCTTTCATATATCAATGGACACCTAGGTTGCTTACATATCTTAACTATTTGAAAAGATGTTGCAGTGAATATGGAGGGGGTGCATGTATTAGTGTTTTTGTTTCCCTCACATAAAACTACAAGTGGAATTGCTGGGTCATACAGCAGTTAAATATTTGATTTTTTAATTTTTTGAGGAATGTCCATAATGTTTTCCATAGAGGCTGCAACAATTTACAAGCCCACACCAGTGCATGAGGGTTCCCTTTTCTCCACCTCCTTCCCAACATTTATTGACTTTTTGATGATAGCCATTCTGACCATTGTTAAGGTGGTATACCTCATTGAGCTTTTGATTTGATTTTCCCCTGAGGATTAATGACGTTGAGCATCTCTTCACATACTGTTGGCCATCCATATGTCTTTGTTGGAGAAAGGTTTGTCCATAATTAATCAGGTTTTTTTTATTTTTTATTTTTTTACGTTGGGTTGCAAGAGTTCCTGATATAGTTTGGGTATTAACCCCTTATCGAATGGGTCATTTGTGAATATATTCTCCCAATTAGTGTGTTGCTTTTTCAGTTTGTTGATGGTTTCCTTCACAGTGCAGAAAATTTTAGCTTGATACAGTCCTATTTATTTTTTCTTCCCTGAAGAGATATACCCCACAAAATGCTGCTGAAACCAATGTCAGAATTTACTGCCTGTATTTCCTTCTAGAAGTTTTATGGATTTATTTCCGACATTTAAGTCTTTAACCCATTTTGAATTTATTTTTGTATATGGTGTAAGAAAGTGGTCCAATTTCCCCAGCACCAGATATTGGAAAAAAATGATCATTTCCCCCATTGCAGATTCTTGCATCCTTAGTTGTGTTTTATTTGTCCATATAAGCAAGAGGTTACTTCTGGGACCTCTGTTTTGTTCCATTGATCTAAGTTCTGTTTATATGCCAGTGCCAAACTGTTTTATTATACTTTGTAGTACAGTTTGAAATCAGGGAGTGTGATACCCCCAACTCTGTTCTTTCTTCTCAATATAGCTTTGGCTATTTGGGGTCTTTTCTGGTTCCATATGAATTTTCATATTATCTTAGTTCTGAGAATGCCATAGGTATTTTCATATGGACTGCACAGAATCTGCAGAGTGCTTTGGATAGTGTGGACATTTTAATGGTATTAATTATTCCAATCCATGAGTATGGAATATCCTTTCACTTATTTGTAGCGTCTATAATTTCTTTTTTCAGGGACTTGTAGTTTTCATAATACAGGTCTTTCACCTTGGTGGTTAAATTTATTCCAAGGTATTTTATTCCTTTTGATGTAACTGTAAATGGGATTACTTTCTTATTTTTTTCCTTCTGATCATTTGTTATCAGTATATAGAAACCCAACATATTTCTGTGTATTAACTTTGTGTCCTGAAACTTGACTGAATTCATTTATTAGTTCGAATAGTTTTTTTGGTAGCGTCTTTGGGGTTTTCAATATATAGCATCATGTCAGCTGCAGAGAAATGTTTTACTTCTTCCTTTTCCACTTGGATATTTCTTCTTCTTTTTTGGCCTGATTGCTGTAGCTGGGACTTCCAGTATTATATTGAATAAAACTGGTGAGAGGGGTCATTGGCTTGTTTCTAATTAGAGCAAAAGCTTCCAGCTTTTCACCATTGCATATGATAGCAGCTATGGTTTTGTCATATGGCCTGTATTATGTTGAGGTATGGAAGTTCCCTCTTTACCTACTGTTGAAGACTTTTATCATATATGGACATTGAATTTGTGAAATGTTTTTTTCTGCATCTATTCAGCTGATCATATTTTTACTCTTGAATTTGTTGATGTATCCTGTTGACTGTTTGGCAGATATCAAATCATCCTTACATCCCTGGAATAAATCCTACATTATCATGGTGTACAGTCCTTTCAATGTATTGTTTATTTTATTTGTAATATGTTTTTATTGATTATTTTTAGAGAGGGAGAGCTAGAAACATCAATGTGAGAGACATTGATCAGACATCGATTGGCTGTTTCCTGCACACCCCCCACAGGGGATCAAGTCTGCAACTCAGGGATGTGCCCTGACAGGGAACTGAACTGGGACCTCTCAGTCCATGGGACAACACTCGATCCACTGAGTCACACTATTCGGGCTCAATGTATTGTTGAATCCAGCTTGCTAAAATTTTGTTTAGAATTTTTGCATCTATATTCATCAGGGGTATTGGCATATAATTCATTTTACAATGTCTTTGCTTGGTTTTAGTACCAGGATAACTGCTGGCTTGATAGAATGAGTCTGGAATCTTTCTTTCCTCTTCTATTTTTAGGAATGGTTTGAGATGGGCAGGTATTAATAATTCTTTAAATGTTTAGTAACATTCATGTAGGAAGCTGCAGAGCCCTGGACTGTTGTTGGGAGTCAAAAAAAATTTTTATTAGTGCTTCAATTTTATTGCTAATACTCAGTCTTTTCAATTTTGTTTCTTTGTGGTTCAGCCTTGGAAGTTTTGGTTTCTAAAAATGTATCCATTTCTTACAGGTTTTCCAGTTTGTTGGTGTATGGTTGTCTGCAGTATTATTTAATGATTCTTTATATTTCTGTGGTGTCAGTTGTAATGTCTCTCATTTCTGATTTTATTTGGGCTTTTTTAAAAATTGAATATGGCTAAAGGTTTGTTGTTCTTGTTTATCTTTTCAAAGAACCAGTTCTAAGTTTCATTGATCTTTTCTATTCTTTTCTTAGTCTCTATTTCATTTATTTCCATTTGGATCTTTATTATTGTCTTCCTTCTGTTTACTTTGGGATTTGTTTGATCTTTTTCTATTTTCTTTAGGTGTAAAGTTAGATTGTTTTTTTTTGGATTTTGTTTGAGGTAGGCCTAAAGAGGCACAAACTTCCCTCTTAAAACTGCTTTTCTTATATCCTATAGATTTTGAAAGTTGTTTTCATTTTCATTTGTCTCAAGATAGTTTTTGAGTTCCTGTTTGATTTCTCTAGGTCCATTTGTTGTTCAGTAGCATGTTTAGTCTCCATGTGTTTGTGTATTTTTTTTTCCCAATTTCTATCTTGTAGTTGATTTCTAGTTTCACACGCTATGATCAGAAAATATGCTTTATACGATTTCATTTTTCTTAAATTTATTGAGACTTGTTTTGTGCCCTAATCTTGTACTCTGTACTGGATAATGTTCCATGTACACTTGAAAACATGTTTGTTTTTTCCCTGTAGGTTTTGGTGAAATGTTTCATAAAAGTCTAATCTAACATGACATTTAAGACCATTGTTTCCTTATTGATTTTTGTTTGTTTGTTTTTTGGTCTGGATGATTCTCCACAGATTTAAGTGGGACACTAAATTCCCTACTATTGTTCTTTTTTTGTCAACCTCTCCACTATGTCCATTAATATTTGCTTTTTACATTTAGGTGCTTCTATGTTGGGTGTGTAGATATTTACAATTGTTTTATCATCTTGTTCTGACCCCTTTATCATTGTTATGCCCCCCCCCCCCTTTTTTGTCTCTTATGTCTTTAGTTTATTTTGTCTGATACAAACACTGCTATACCAGCTTGTTTGTATTTGCATGGACTTTTTTTCTGTCCCTTTCACTTCAGACAGTGTGTTTCCATCTGAAGTCTCTTATAAGCAGCATGTAGATGAGTGTTAGTTTTAATCCATTCAGCCACCCTGTGCTTTTGATTGGAACATTCTATCCATTTACATTGAAAGAAATTAGTGATAGGTATGTACTTATTGCCATTATGTTAACTGTTTTTTGGTTGTTTTTGTAGTTCTGTTACTTTCTTCTATTGTTCTCTTTCCTTGTGGTTTTCGTTAGTGTTTTGTTTGGGTTCATTTCTACTTTTTGTGTATCTTTTGTAGGTTACTGGTTTGTGGTGCATTTTAAGCTAATAGGCATTTAAGTTTGAATATTCTAAAAGCACTATATCCCATCATGCCAGCTTTCTTTGTTATGTCATACTATTTGATCTTTTTGTTTTGTGTGTACTTTGTTTATAACTGAGCTTGCTATTTTTTTTTTTTTTTTTTTTTATCCTCACCCGAGGATATTTTTTCCATTTTTGGTACAGATAGAATGGGAGGGAGAGAGAGGAAGGGAGAGAGAGTGAGAAACATCGACGTGAAGGGACACATCGAGGGGCTGCCACCCGCACGACCAACCAGGGCCGGGGACAAACTGCAACCAAGGTACATGCCCTTAGCGGGAACCGAACCCGGGTCTCTCCAGACCGCAGGCCGACGCTCTAACCGCTGAGCCAAACCGGCCAGGGCTGAGCTTGCTATTTTTATCTTTTGACCTTTGTACTTGCTTTTTAAATGGTTAACTCACTATGTCTAATACGTATTTGTCTTTACCTTTGAGATTTCATTCTTTCAAATATTTATGGTTGTCTTTTCTTCTATGCTTAAAACATTTCTTGTAAAGCAGATTGGGTGGTTTTATGAATGCCTTTACTTTTTTCTTGTCTGGGAAACTCTTCTCTCTCCTTCAATTCTGAATAACCTTGCCAGGAAAGTATTCTAGGTTGTAGATTCCTTTCTTTTAGCACTTAAAAGATGTCCTGCCACTCCCTTCTTGGCTATAGAGTTGCTGCTGATAAACCCACTGATAACCTTTGGGGCTGTCCTTTTATGTGACTAGTTGTTTTCCTTCTTCAAGTCTCTATCTTGAAGTTTGCCATTTTAATTACAATATGTATGGGTGTATGTCACTTTGGTTAATCTTGTTTGAAAATCTGTGCTTCCTGGACCTGATGTCTCTTTCCTTACCCAGATTAGAAAAGTTTTCAGGCATTATTTCTTCAAATATACTTTCTGCCCCTTTCTCTCTCTGTTCTCCTTCTGGGATCTCTATAATGTTCATGTGCTTGATGTACCAGAAGTCCCTTAAACTGGTTCTATATTTAAAATTTTTTTCTTTCTTTATTGCTTTTAGAGAGAGGGAGAGACAGAAACACTGATGAGAGAGAACATCGATCAGCCACCTCCTACATTCCCCCCCCCCCGGGGACTGGGCTCACAACCTGGGCAGGTGGCCTGACTGGGAATCAAACTGATGACCTCCTGGTGCATGGGTTGACACTCAACCACTGAGCCACACTGGCCAGACACTAGTTTTATATTTTTTAATTTTGCTGTTCTAAATGGGTGATTTCTATTGATCTGTCTTCCAGTTTGTTAATCTCTTCTTCTGTATTATCTAATTGTTGATTCCTTATAGTGTACTTTTCCATTTTAGTTATTGTGCTCTTTAGCTCTGATTGGCTCTTTACTATACTTGCTAACTCTTTGTTGAAGTTTTTCCTGAGTTTCTCTCTTCTACTCTTAAGTTTGGTGAACATCCTTATGACCATTTCTTTGAGTTCTTTATCAGGCAAATTACTCATCTCCATTTCATTAGAGTTCTTTTTGGGGGGAGGTGGTCTTGTTCCTTCAGTTGGGACATATTCCTTTGTCTTCTCATTGTGCCTGTCTTTCTGTTTGTTATATAAATTAGATAAAATTGTTCTCTCAAAACCTCAAGAAAGCAGCCACATGTAGAAGCAATCTGTGTAGAATGGGTGTGTCAGGTGGTTTGGGGAAGCAGATTGAAGCCAAGGGTAGGCGCATATGGTGCCTGGGGTGCTGGCTGGCTGGGCTAGACAATGGGAGAGGCAACCCAGTGCACACAATGGCAGGCTCTGGGAGTGATGGCTTGGTGCACATGTCTAAGTGTATTGGTGAGTTGTTAATCCTGCTGTTTGGGGGTAGGCTACAGGAACAGTCATTGGGTGTATGCATGAGTGTGGCAGCACTCTGTTGACACTGCTCTCTGGGGCTAGAGTGGTTTCCAGGTGATGTGGCTGGAACATGCTAGTCAGCCAGAGCATCTATATATAGGTGTATAGTCTGGTGTTCATGGGAGGGGGCAAGTTCGGCATCTTCCTATGCTGCTGCCATCTTGGACTTCTTCCAGGAAAGATTTCAAACAAGGTTAGAAGAAGTTAAATAGAGATAGAATAAGGTGTCTGAGGACTGCAAAAAGCTTAATGGATTTGACAAACAGGATATAACTAGTTTTCCTAAAGAACATTCCTAATAGTAAGATTGTCAAATTTGGTGAAATGACAGCAGGCACAGATTAACAAAGATACTCTGTTCTTTGTAAGAAAAGAGCTAGAATCAACTTAAAAGGGAAATAACGGGGGGAAATTTTCTAGAATCAATGGAACTGATTATAAATTTGCTACTAAATTGTCCTATATAATATCCTGTATGGTAGAGCTAGATGTTACCAATTTTCAGAACAATGCTGCAAAGTCAATGTTGTTTTCTTCATTTTACATCTGAACATTTATAAGCCAACATATGAAAACACTTACTAACTAGTTTGGATAAGTTATTTAACCAGTCTAAGGCTGTTTTATTAAAGGAGGATAATGCTACCTACCTCATCACTGTTCTGAAGATTAAATATATTGTAAATATATACCTAATGTATACCTATGTGTGTAGGTACACATGCAAGTGTATAAACAGAACACAGCAGGAACTTAATACATATTTCTGGTATTATTTGAGAAAAATAACAATGGGTAAGGTATGGTCATGGTGGCATAACTGAGTGTAACTGCATGCTTCCTTTTATATGTACATAGCTTTACTTTAAGCAATCATCTCTGACATGCAGGCCTCTTCTTTTCCTTTGTAGGTATTGGATGTAAGTAGAGAAGGCAAAGAAGAAGTATTCTATGGGCCTACACTCCCTTTTGCTTCCAATGGAATAGCAGCATGCTTCCTTCCAGCTCCCTATTTCACATGCCCTAATCTTCAAACTCTTCAAGTGCCTCATCATAGGATTGGCACCATCTGAAAAGCCAGTGCTGTTAATAACCATCGTGAACAGGAGGGGGAAAAAAGCCTCACTTTTGAATACTGGGCATGAAAAGACTCAGTGCTCAATGCTTCCTTGTCTTGTTTTTATAGGTCTTATATTCAGATAAACATCAGCAAAAAAAAAAAAAAAAAAGAACAATTTTCTAAAATACATAACTGAAAATTCTGTCACCCTTTCCAGTGTGCGTAACGTACAATACAATAGCATATGTATGACATTTATTGTGGTGTAGTTTAGTACCAACTTAATGGTCCATTACCGTTCTAGGGTCTTTAGAGCATTTTTCTACACTTTTTCTAATAAGTGCTGTCTAGGACAGCATGACGGCAGTAGTCAGTCAAAGTATGTCCAAGTACTGTCATCATTGATCTTTTTTTTTTTTTTTAACCTTACCTGAGGACATTTTTCCATTTTTTATTCAGATAGAGCAGGAGGGAGAGAGAGGAAGAGAGAGAAACATTGATGTGAAAGGGACACATTGAGTGGCTGCCGCCCGCATGACCCAACCAGAGCTGGGGAAAAACTGCAACTGAAGTACATGCCTTTAGTGGGAACCAAACCCGGGCCTCTCTGGACTGCAGGCTGATGCTCTAACCGCCGAGCCAAACTGGCCAGGGCATGTCATCACTGATCTTTAAAAATCTTCAGTACTCAATCCCTTTACTACTTAAACCTGGGTTTGTAATTTTTCTTTAAAAACTTAATATTATACATCCCCATTCAGTAGAGACTCAGTATTATGACATACATTTTAAAATGTCATATTTTATTTAATGTAATACGAATAATAAAAGTACACTGGAACAGCAATGGGAATATCCAGAGTTTTTGCCTTGGTTATTACTGTAACCTTAGGCTAGGGGCTCAACTTTATAGTGCTTCAGTTTCCCACTGTTTAAGGAGGATAATTATTGACTTTCCTCAGAAGAACCTTGTGAGGATTAGGCAAATGCTCTGAAGTACTTCACCTAACAAAAAAATGTTACCCAAATTCTAAGGTATTTTACTGTCTTAAGAATCATGTAACTAAACAGGGAGATTATTTTTGGAGTTTAAAAATTACATCAAACATATGCTTGGAAAAAATGATTCTAAAAAGCACAGGAGAGAGAACACTAATTAGTAAAAAGGGACTTTACCAAACCCAAAGATTAGTAAACTTGTACAAATCCTTGCCTCAAATTGTAGTCTCCCAAACAACTCATTTAAACTCATTTAGTGAAAAATTACATTTTATACTAAAAAAAAAAAATTAGTTGTACTAATTTTGGTACCATAAAGTGCTTTGACATAAATTTGAACCTAGGATCAGTAGTTCTAATAAAAGATTTTGCTCTTTGTTAAAGGTTATGTTGCCCTGGCTGGTTTGCTCAGTGGTTAGAGCGTCGGCTTTGGTCCAGAGAGACCGGGGGTTCAGTTCCCACTAAGGGCATGTACTTCGGTTGCGGTTTGTCCCTGGCCCTGGGTGGTTTGTGTGGATGGCAGCCACTCGATGTGTCCCTTTCACGTCGATGTTTCTCTCTTTCTTTCTCTCTCTCTCTTCCTCCCGCTCTATCTGAACAAAAAAATGAAAAAAAAGTCCTTGGGTGAGGATAAAAAAAAAGGTTAAGTCAATCTTGAGTATTTGTGGGATTCTCCCTCCACCACCAATACATATTTTATTACTACCACTTTTCATAATGCATATGGATTTTTTTTAGGCTACTTTTTTTTTTAGATCTGCTTTGTCCATAACCAGAAACAAAACTCAACAATCAATTTGAACATCAAGTCAACAATTATAATGTGAGTTTTCCCCTTTTCCTAATGTTGTTGGGATCTAAGTCAACATTATTAAAAGATTTTACTGACTTTTTTCCTTGGCCTACTTCAATCATTCAGCAATCCCTGACTTATAGGAAATTCTCATTTTATCCATGTAAACACTTTAAGTAATCAAGTAAAAAATATTTTTTCTAAATGCAGAATTCACTAATTTTATATATAATATGATGCCTAAAATAATAACTTTTAAATATATATGTTACTTCTGGTTATCCACAGACTAAAGGGTAGGAGGGGAGAGAGACTAGGAGTAAGGAAAAATAAACTTTTAAAAGATCAGAGATTTAGTTTAGACAAACAAAAATAAATTGAGAGTATTTGTACAGTTCTAAAGGTGACGTTGATAATTGATTTTTTAGAAGGATGACAGAGAGTATCTTCAAAAGGTATAAATCATCTAAACTAAATTTTAATAATGCCTTACCAAGTCAGGATATGGGCTCCGGCATTTCAGAATTCTTTTCTACAAGGACCTATGCAAGAAATATTTCAGATTCATTAATTCTTCTACTTGACACACAGATTTTCCCTGTAGCAGGTTTACCCTATAAAACCATTAAAATCTATTTAACCCCAGACCCCCATATCCAACAAATGAAGGGGAAGACTTATCTAAAAATAAGTCTGCTTAATGATAACTGAAGGCAGCCTGAGAGTATGCTTGATTATTTCTGTGTAGATTTTAAACTATTCATTTAAAACAAATGAGTATATATTATCAAATCCCTCTTTGGTGAACATAGTGTTCACCAATATTACAGAATTGAATGCAGAATTTTTAAAAACTTTATATGATTTTTAGAAACTCCTTTATAGTTATAGCCAAAGAACAGCATCCAAACTATATCTCTCCTCTAAAAATAAAAAAACTCAGAGATCACTTACAATTAGATCCTTTTCCTCAAATCATCAATAATAAGAATTAATAAGCAAAAAGTACGTTTGGTCATATAAACCAAATTCCATTGAAACTATTCAAATATATATTTTCTATTTAAGTGTATTGTTCTATAGTAGTAATTCACCTATTTTCACTCTTCAAAATTAAAGACCATATTGTATTTGTATATAAATTACCAATTTGAATTTCCATAGGAAGATCATGAAAATTCCCACCATTTAAACATTATTTCAGAATTTTACTTTAAAAAAGAAAAAGCAGTGTCACATAGATATTAGCAGAGTGTTCTTAGCGCGGGAGAAAAAACCAGCAACGACATGATTCTCTAAAATACTATGTATGTAAAATGCAATAAAATGCCTTAGATCCTTAATAACATAACGCCAGTTAGGTTATGATTAGATTATTTTTCATACTTTTTCTCTTCATATTTTCCTCACAGTTTAATCAAATGTACATTGTATCCCCTTTAGACACCACAACAGCTGGAAAAATAGTGTTTTAATACAGAGTATAAAAGCAAGTAATAAGATAGAAATTATTTCTCTTGCTAACATGGTTCATTTTTATTTTGGTTTTCAAATAGTTAATCTGTCATAAAAAGGGAAGCTGAATAATCATGGGTACAGAGTAAGTTAAACACATTTTTATTATATATCCTTATATGCACAAAATAACTTATAAACATGTGTATAAAATAAGAATGCCCAGAATCTTTCTAATTTGCAAATGCAATAAATCAAATAACTACTGGCAAACCAAAAACTTTAGTAAGCAGCAATTGGTCAATTCTAATCACACAGTATTGCTTTTGATAACATCACCAATATAATTTATCACAGAATCAAAATACAATTCTCATATGTTAAATATGTGAAAGAATGTGCTAACTTTGCTAGCTTCCCAAAATCAACCAAGCGTTTTAACCTAACAAAAGCATGTTGTTTACATTGGTGTCCTATACCAGACTGACAAGGAATATTTCAACCCTAGGCGGAGTAGGCAGGAGATGAGTTTTTGGAAAATGTAAGGTTTATGTAAAAAGTCTATCAATCAGAAAACAGTGGTTTAGTACCGATAACACAGATTTTAGTGAGGTTTCCATGATATCTATCTTTTATCTTTGAAACACAAGTGCTATGTTAACATGTAATATTTGGGGAAGGTAGGTGTCATATAGGCTTTTCCCAACTGCGGAGGCTTGTCAAATTTTTGCATAACATATAATCTTAACAAAGGGGACATAAAAATAAAAACTGTCAAAGTCTGTAAAAGTACATGAGAACAGATTCATGTACTTATTTAAGAACAAAGTAGCTTTAAAATGTTGTGATAAAGCATGAGAGAAGATGAGATGGGTAAAACACACATACATTGTCTAATAACCCACAACCATTTATTTTTTTACATAAATGCCCAGGTAGGAAAAGTTACACTTAAGAAGAAAAGAAAATATTCTAGAAATAGGTAAAGACATAAAAGTTTTAAACTATAAAACTTTTCTAATGCAAATGAACTCAATACCAAATGTTTTTTTTTTGTATAGAGGCACTATTCCAGTTTTTTTTCTTTCCCTCATGAAAACCTAATGAAATGTTCAATTAATATTTAAATCCTAACCAAACCTGAATGTCTAATAAAGTCGTCTAATCACCCTGTTGTTCAATCACCTCTTTTTACACTCCACCTGATAGTTCACAGAAATCTGACTGGCACACTCTCGGATTATAGAATGAACATGCATTCTGACCATCTAAGACAGTCTAGGCTCCTGTTTGAGGTAAGCCTGGACAGAAAAGGTACAGTCTGATGGCAGGTGGTAAAGATAGGGTCAGATGGTAGAGTCCGATTGAAGGGTTTGACTGTCAGCGTATTAACAATGAGTAATTTGAAAGCCAAGCAGAAAAGTAACAAGAGGAAAGTAGTGTTTTAGGAACACAAATGTCAGAACTGTGAGGATTAATTGCAGAAAAGGAGACAAAGATAAGGAGATAAGAGATTACTGTGCTCAATAAAAAAACAGTTCAGATGAATGGAATGGCAAAAAAATAACAGGAGCCTGTGCTGCTGATCAACTGAACGCAGGCACCAATGAAGACTCCCAGGTGTCTCCGATGTGTCACTGCTAAGTAACCTGGGAAGACAGTGTATTCTCTGGGTAGAAAATAAAGACCGTAGACTGGAATAGAAGGTGACACGGGAAGCCAAACATGTTGCTGTGAGATTTCAGGAGGCTCAAATTAGACAGGGTTAGAGAGAAATTAGCCCAAAAAATAGATTTGAGAAAGACAATTATGAACTAGTGTTATCAATGGACTACAGAAATGTTGCGACAGAACCAGCGAAGAACCCGATCTCACTCCTGGGGACAAGAATGTGAAGGTGCCCTCAAAGCACAGTGTAAGTAGGAAGGAGCAGTATCACTGAGGAAGGGATGAGAAAATAAAGGAAAATGCAAATGTAATGAGAGGCTAAAGAACATGAGAAATGAGGACATACTCTCAGATTTCAGCAAAAGAGAGTGACTTATAAAACAAAAAGTAGAAGCAGCAGCCTCAGAGAAAACGTAATGAACATTAAGGAAGCAGATATAAGGTTCTCTAACTCTGGGAATGGAAAAGACAAGACCAAAGTAGTAAGTGAAGGGCCAGTAAAGATTTTCAAAAAAAGGAACTGAGCCCGGCCAGTGTGGCTCAGTGGATGGAGTGTCCCCCCATGGACTGAGAAGTCCCGGTTCAATTCCCGCACAGCCTGGGTTGCGGGCTCAATCCTCAGTAGGGGGCATGCGGGAGGCACCCAATTGATCATCTCTCTCACATCAATGTTTCTATCTCAACCTTCCTCTCTCTCTCTCTCTCAAAAAAATCAAACATATATTTTTTTAAAAAGTCATAATTTTTCAATTAAAAAACCAGCTTAAAATGTTCCCTTATAAATAAAAATCATACATATACCTGTATTATTACAGACATTTTGTTGCAACTGATTTTTAAAGTACAAACTTTAGTTATTAGCATCTACAGTTAAATACCCTAATGCATGATTCAGCAGCAGCTTTTCTTATCCTGTAAGTTTCATACACTGAGGAACAAGATTCTCAGATAAGCTTTATCAATCTCCCTTGGAAAATAAAACTATATAAACTATACATAGTAACTCCTTTAAAAGCATCACCTTAAATAGATAAAATAGTTTAACAAGTCACTATCACAAAGAAAAGAAATTCATGGCTATGAAATCCATTAAGTAACCATAAAGAGATTTTCATTCATTTCATTGAAGTAAGGACAATCAATTTTGGGGGAAAGTGGACCATTTGTATGTCATGAAGCCACAAATAATTCTTTAGACTTCAGATTACAATTAAGAGGGCTATTAATAACTGTACTGTACTGACTGCAGTACATTTCATTTTTAAAGATACTTTTTGAGCCAGAAAATGGTTGAAATGTTTTCCTGAAGGAATACAACCATGATAAAGACCAGAGTCCCAAGAAGAAAGCAATCAATTATTTAAAAGATAGCAAACAAGATGTAAAAGAAAATATTGCAAAAAAAGTAGGATCATTCATCTAGGACATATTAAAGAAAGGAACAAAAATGAGATGTGTTTTTTTATCTTTGTGAATGAATAATACAGTAATCATGTCTGTATATATCCATATAGAATACAGGTAACCAATATTTTCACATATATTATCCTACTGATTCTTATCAGCACATCGTAAAATAGAAAAAAGATTACTCTTTTTTTTTCTCCATGAAGAAACTGAGGCTCAGAAAGTTTAAGTAACTTGCTCAAGGTCACAAAGCAGAGCTAGCTTTGAGACCCAGGGGGGTTCCAAACACTAGGAGCAGAGCTCAGCTTACGAAATAATGCTCACCCCAAAAGGAGTCAAAAGCCCAACTGGTAAAATAAATCTGAGTGAGACTGTTAAAGTTATGAGACAATAGCTGCATAAAGCAACCAAATTGGTTCCCTGTAAACATATAAGATGCTAAGTTATAAGAGGCTCTAACCGAAGAGCAAAGAGAAAAACCAGCTGACTTCTCAGACCTTTTGTTAATTTGTAATACGAAGATTTTCCGGAGTATTGTTACTATCCTTTTCTTATAGACTCTTATTTATCTTCCTTGTCTGTTAATGACAACTCCAAAACAAAGAAAGAATTGAGAAAAACATCTGGCAACTCTTGGAACCTAAACAAACACGGTTGGCTTCATTAAAAAAATTTTTGTATATATTATTTGTATAATCATTTAGGCAGATTCAGTCTCATTCCTCAGAGTTAAGCAGGCTTGGTAAGGGTTTCATTTATTAACTTGTCTCACACATAATATATATATACATATATTTTTAAAAAACCAATTAACAGTCCTACTTCTGACGCCCTCCCCCTTCCAAAAAAATTATGAAGGTATCTGATTAGAACATAACTTGCAAAAAACACAACAAACACAAACAAATCACAAAACAAAGTCACATTATGGTAAAAAGTCCATGGATGAACCAGTATAAACTTGCTTAGTAGTTATACACAGATAACATTCCCAGTCAGAAAAAGTTTCTTTAGTTTAGATTAATTAAAATCACTTCAAATAAAATGTCATTCTGCCAAGTTTCAGAGATCCCATAACACACTTAATTAACCTTTATTTACTTATTTATATGCTTAGTATACTTACAGGTATGTAAAGAAAACAATCCTAGAAAATAGTTTTAACAGAACAGCATAAAATTAATTAAAAGGAGTCAGAATGATGCGAAGTGGCTTTCGATAGTTATAGTTAATAGAAAAGATGAATCACAACACATATTGGGTGTTATCACTTTCCAGTCTCTGTATCTCATCTTGTCCCACTTGTCCTAGGTGAGATAAAAGTTTGCTATAGGCTTTCCTGTGTAAGAAAAAAAAAATGCAGATATATTTATTCCCTTTCCATTACGTTACATTTAAGTATTTACAATTTAAACCAAACCTGCTTGAATGTCTGCTTTGTACACTCACACTGTGATTAAAGTACTTTGATTCTTTAACAAACTTTGAGACATATGAACTCTAGTATGAATGCTGACGCCTCAAAAACACTCTAGGAGCCGGAGGCATATTTCCATAATGTTGTATTACCCTGAATAGTTCAAGCATTATGCTTAGTTGGGCTGTACAACTGTAAGAAAAAAAGCCTTACAGTTGTACAACCCAACTAATGTTTTACCAAAAACCTTATTATCTAATTGGCTCACTCAGCCTATTAAGTGGATACACATGATATAGTTGATTCAATAAATTAAGCAACCTTCAAAAGACTGATTTGCCATCATAGAATTTATACAAAAACAAGACACACGAGGCTCTAAACTCCACTCTCCAAGGAGGAACACAGCGTGTTCCGAGCAACAGCAGCACTGCTGAAACAGGCAGCTTTCTAAGGTGGTCACTTTGAAAGAGCAATGTGTGAATGGATGTGTCAATCAACACCAAAACATGTCTCAACTCAATACACCCAAAATATCTGGGAATGGAAAAATAAGCCATTTCTAGAAAATGAATCTAGATTTTTAATCATGCCCAAAAGAATATAATCAAATTATCAAAAGTACCTTTGTGCAGTATTTCTCCCAAGGCCCCATTTCTGCTCTGAATCCTTCAGAGACTGAGTGAGGGCAGGAATTAAGGGAATGACAACCTGTTGGTCCAATGCTGCTACTGTTTCTAAAATGCTGTAAATCTGATAATTGTATGTCGTATTATAATCCTGGATAAAATGCCTGAAAGTAAATCAAATTATTTAGGATTACTTCTGGGGCAATTCCTTGGGCTGGTATCTATATGGCAATCAGCTATAACCTGAACACAATATCATTTCATGTAAGATTACCGTAAGAATCTAGAATTAAGAAGAAGACTCTAACACTTCAAAATGAAGGACGAAAATGGCTTATTTCAGTGTTAGCGGTGAAGGGTGTGGTGGGCTCGGGAGGAAGAGGGAAGAGCTGGAATCCCAGGAGGGAGAAGGAGGAGAAAAACCTAAGCCCAGGGCCCTTTCTGCTACAGTCTGTATGAAATCTGGGTGATGAGGATGTGAAAGAGACTGAGAAAAAACAAGTATGGCTTCCTAGATATCTTGTTTTAGTTCTTCATATCTCTAGACACATGAAACATTTTTTTATGAGGAAAGCAAGTTATTTATAATGTACTTAAAAAAATTTTTTTTAAATGATTTTAGAGAAAGAGGAAGGGAGAGGGAGAGACAGACAGAAACATCGGTGAGAGATCATAATGTACTTTTATATTTTGGAACCCAAGAGGAGACTTTAGACCCATAGGAGGTATTTACATATTTTCCTCCAATAAAATAAAAACCACCTTAATAAACTATACATAAAAACATGCAACCTTTATTCATATAAAATCCTTTCTCCCCTCTTAGGGTTTTCCAGTTTTCACAAATCCATTATTTATCTCAAGTGCTCACATCCAAATAAACTGTAACCTGACAAGTGCCAATTATGTGATGAGAACAAAAACTGGGGAATCAAAAATCCAACACAGAAGAAGAAAATGACTCCAAGTTGCTTATTATGGTAGTGCCACGGAAAAGAAATGTACTAAACAGATAAACTGGTGGAAATGGTGAGAGAAATACTTAAAAATACTGCCTTGACGGAAAGCACAAGACAAAGGAAGCAAGGCAGGAAAACAGGTCCTCAAGCTGCACTGTCGTTCTCGTGAACCAATGACAGATCCGCTCCTACAGTCCATGCTTCGCACATGAAACACAATGGAGCTTTCTGGGCCAGCCATCTAAAGCAAGAGAAACCCGTGACGTGTACGTCCACAGGGGTCCACATATGCTTAGCAGCTCTGAAGGCCCGTGCTCCTGTTATCACGACCCATGTTCCCCCCTCTTCCCCTTAACACATGCAAGAATCTTCCTCACTAAATACACAAGTAATTTTAAGTCAGCTCACTTATCTTTCTCCCTGGCACACTTATTTTTTTAATAAAACAACACAATGTAACAAAACTACTGCCAAAAATACAATAACTGAAATACTGTAAACAAGTAGTAACACATTATGTTTCAGATAATTAGTTATTTAAAAAACATGTTGGCTGTCAAAGGACTGGCATAGTCTCCTTGCCAGTTGGCATAATTTCCAGTTACCTAAACACAGAAGTCAGCTGGGCCGCAGGTTCTCCTTCTGACCCCACTTGGCAGGCTTTTACCATATACTGCAAGTTCTCTGTGGCTAGCCTTTTAACTAGGAGGAAAAAGTATAGCATTATACACCGGTTCTGAACTGACCATCTGGATCCTCATTTTTATAAACACTCTTGACTTAGAAAATATGTTGTTTTCTTAAAGTATATATATATTTTCCTGTTATTTCTCAAAATGAAATAGTTACGAGTTTTTGTTTTTTTCCAAAAGTATATCTCCCAATCTATTTCCCTCTCACTTTAAGAAAATATAAAAAGCTCAAGAGTCTATTTTTTTTACAGCCTTATACCTGAAAAAAATACATGTGAATATACATTTTTCTCTTAGAAAAGAGCCTATATTCAAAATCACCACACCACCCTAATCCCATAAGCATGGTAACATACTGATGATAGACAGCTTTTAATAATTCAGATTTAAGGACAAGCATATCTTTTTAAAATTCATAAGCATATTCCTCCCACTCAGTAATACGTGCATAGCAATTTAGAATCTAACACTATACCTTCACTTAAAATTAGTCAAAGACATATATATATAAATCAACTATTTTTGATGTTACCTTCCTTTCAAACAGCAGTCACCGAAAGGACATTTGTACTTTTTAAATATTTAACCAAATTCTTTAAAATTGTGCACTTGCACATAAAAATATTTTTAAAAATCAAGAAACAATGGAGAGAATCCAGACGCTACTAAATTTTTTTTTTCTTTATTGATTTTAGAGAGGAAGAGGGAGAGAGCGAGAAACATTGATGAGAGAGAAGATCAACTGGCCGCCTCCTGCATGCCCATAACCTGGGCATGTGCCCTGACTGGGAATAGAACTGGCGACCTCTTGGTGCATGGGTCAACGCTCAACCACTGAACCACACCGGCCGGGCCAGACGCTACTAAATTTTTATGTTGTCTTGGCACATTAAATATAAGTAGCTGGGGTGGGGAGAGTTCGCTAAGACTCAAAGATTTTCGGAACGTCTAATCCATCACAGCAAGAGTAGGACACATAAGATGCATATGAACTTCAACTGAGACTTAGTAGTAAGGTTTTCCATGGCATCAGAAAGTGGATGAAGAAGATACAGCATACTTGTCTTTACTGAGAAAATAACTTCTCATATCAGATACAATTCTAGAACCCAGAACACTGGCTCTTTTTAAAATTTGTTTTCTTAAAAAACAAACTCCAAAAGTTCTTCTGTGGCAAAAGTATCAGAACATGAAGAAACAGCTTTCACAGTATATAATAATAAGCATTGCTTTTTAAGAAAATAACAGCTTTATTTAGGTATCACATATCATAAAACCAACTTTTTAAAGTATATAATGAATTGATTTTTAGTATATTCATAGAGTTACAAAGCTATCACTACTGTTTAACTCATCACCTCCCCAAAAACCTTATGCCCACTAAGCATTCATTCCCTTCTTTCTCCCCTAGTCCAGGGCAATTGCTAATCTACTTTCTGTCACTATGGATTTGACTCTTCTGGAAATTTTATATAAATAGAATCATACAACATGTGGTCTTCTGTGACTCTCCTTTTTACTTAGTATACTGTTTAAGGCTCTTCACTGAATGTATCAGTACTTCCTTTCTTTCAGCAGTCAAATAATATTCCATAGCATGAATATACCCCTTAGTGTCATTAGTTGCTGGACTTCTGGGTTGTTTCCATTTTAGATATTATAAAGAATACTGCTATGGATATTAGTGTATAGGGATTTATTTAAAAAACTTTGCCATCTTTGTTTCTTAATTGAACTAAGCTGTTTTTATTTTTTAAACTGGGTAATTTTTTTTAAAGATTTTTTTTACAACAGCCATTATAATTCACATACTATACAATTCACCCATTTAACGTGTAGAACTCAATGGTTTTTAGTATATTCATAGAGTTATGCAACCATCACTACAGTCAATTGTAGATTATTTTCTTTACCTTAAAAAGAAACCCCGAACCCTTTAGCTATCACTTCCTATCCTCTGATACCCTTTGAGCAACCAGTAATAGACTTTGTCTCTATAGATTCAACTATCTGGATATTTCAAATAAATGGAATCATATAATAGGTGGTCTTTTGTAACTGGTTTCTTCCATTTAGAATGTTTTCAAGGTTCATGCATGTTGTGGCACATACCAGTACTTCACTCCTATTTCCAGACAATATTCCATTGTATGAATATATTTACTACATTTAAAAAACCCATCCGGCCCTGGTCGGTTTGGCTCAGCAGTTAGAGTGTCGGCCCATGAACCGGAGAGTTCGGGTTCGGTTCCTGCTAAGTGCACATACCTTGGTTGCAGTTTGTCCCCAGTCCCGGTTGGGGTTGTGTGGTGGCAACCACTCAATGTGTCTCTCTCACATCAATGTTTCTGTCTCTCTCTCTTCCTCCCTCTCTCCCTCCCACTCTGTCTGAAGATAAATGCAAAAGTGTCCTCGGGTGAGGATAAAAAAAAAACATCCATCAGGTGATAGATAGTCTAACTTTTGGCTATAATAAATAATACTGCTATAGATATTAATATACAAGTTTCTGTGTGGACATACATTTTCATTAATCTTGGCTATATACCTAGAAGTGGCATTGCTATGTCAAATGGTAACTCTGTATGTAAACATTTGAGGAGCTACCAGACTGTTTTCCCAAGTGGCTACACCACTTTGCCAACAGCAGTAAATAAAGGTTCTAATTTCTCCCTTTCAACCCGTATTCTTTTTTTTTTTTTTAATCCTCACTCAAGGACATTTTTTTATTTTTTGTTCAGATAGAGTGGAAGGAAGAGAGAGAGAGAGAAACATCGATGTGAAAGGGACACATCGAGTGGCTGCCACCTGCACGACCCAATCAGGGCAGGGGACAAACTGCAACCGAGGTACATGCCCTTGGCGGGAACCAAACCCGGGTCTCTCTGAACCGCAGGCTGACGCTCCAACCGCTGAGCCAAACCGGCCAGGGCTCAACCTGTATTCTTATCTAACTTTTTCATTATACCCAACCTATGAGTATGAAATGGTACCTCACTGTGGTTTGTTTTTTTTTTGTTTTTTTTTGTATATCCTCACCTGAGGACATTTTTCGATATTTTGTTCAGATAGAGTGGGAGAGAGAGGAAGAGAGAGAGAGAGAGAGAGAGAGAAACATCGACGCAAAAGGAACACATCGAGTGGCCGCCACCCGCACGACCAACCAGGGCCGGGGACAAACTGCAGCCGAAGCACGTGCCCTCAGCGGGAACCGAACCCGGGTCTCTGTAGACCGCAGGCCAACCCTCTAACCGCAGAGCCAAACCGGCCAGGGCCTCACTGTGGTTTTGATTAGTATTTCCTTGACGAAGAACGATGCTGAGCACCTTTCTAGGTGCTTATTAGACATTTGTTTAAATTCTTTGGAGAAATGTCTCTTTTGCCTATTTTAAAAATGTTATTTGTCTCTATTATTAAGTTATAACCATTCTTTAAATATTATAGAAACAAGTTCCTCATATAAATGACTTGCAAATATTTTCTCCCATTCTGTCGGATTCTTTTCACTGTCTTGATAGTGTCTTTAAAGCACTTTTTTTTTTTTCATTTTAATTAAGCCCAATTTATCTCTTTTGTGGCTCATACTTTTAGTGTCAAATCTAAGAATTCATTGCCAAATCCAAGGTCAAGAAGATTTACTTCAATGCTGTCTTCTAAGAGTTTTATGGTTTTAGCTCTGACATTTAGGTCTATAATCCATTTTGAGTTAATTTTGGTGTATGGTATGAAGTAAAGGTACAAAGTTTTGCCTGTGGCTAGCCACCCAACCTAGCATACTTTGTTGAAAAGACTATTTTCCCCTTATTAAACCACCTAGGCATCTTTGTCAAAAACAAAACAAAAGTCATGTGGGTTTGGTTCTGGACTCTCGATTCTCCAGTGATCTGTCGCTACGCCAGTATCATACTGTCATGATCACTGTTGATTTATACTAAGTTTTGAAACTGGAAAGTGTAAGTTTCTAACTTTCTTCTTTTTCAAAATTCCTTTTGCTATTCTGGGACTTCTACAATTACATATGATTTACAGAATCAGCTTGTCAGTTTCTACAAAGAAGTCTGCTGGGATTCTGATAGGAGCTGCACAGAATTTGCAGATCAATTTGGGGAAACAATCTGAACAAACAGAAAAACAACTCTTCCTAGATGCATCAGAGAAATACGGTCATACGACGAACTGCCTAGAACAATTTGTCAAGTTCAGTTTAAAAATTTCTACCAGTATCAGCTCCACCAGCAGGCTTCTGTTCCTGGTAAGCTGTGATTCTCTTTATTTACCTCTCTCTTCAGTTTTAGTTGACCTAATAGCTTTTTGTTCAAAATAGTAACAACAAGCATTTGGTGGTCATTCCTGACGGCAGGGCAGCGAACGGCAGCAGTGGGATCAGGCCAGAGAAGGGCCTGGGAACTCGGACAGGGCGCCTGCACTACCAGAAGGAACCCACTGTCAGGTGAAATGGACTTGGACTAGTTTTAATACACTACAAACTCTGGGGAAACAACTAAATATAAATTTTTAAAGGAGTATATTTAATGTGCTCAGAGAGAAGAGAAAATGGAATCATAAAGTGCTAAATTGAAATCAGAGGAGGAGGCAAAAAAAAAGAATATTAAAAAGAACAAGAGCAATGAATAGAAAAGTTACATATTTGGTAGATACTAATCCAACTATATCAATAATTACTTTAAATGTTAATGGTCTAAATAAAGCAACTAAATGACAGACTGACAAAGGATGAAAAATAAGGCCCAACTGTATGCTGTCTGCAACTACATCTACTTTAAATATAAAGACACAGATTATTAAAGGGAAGGAGAAATATATACAATGCTAACATAATTAAAAACAAAACTGTAGTAGCTATATTAATTACAGACAAAGAGACTTCGGAACAAGTAGAATTAGCAGGAATAAAGAGATGCATTACATAATGACAAACTGGGAAGGGAAGAGAAATGCTTCAATCCGATGAAGGACACCTACAAATATCCTACAGCTACCCTCATACTTAATAGTGAAAGATTAGATGCCTTCCCCCTAAGATTAGGAACCAGACAAGATGTTCACTCTTGTCACTTCTATCATCATTGTACCAGAAGTTCTAGTCAGGGCAAGAAAAGAAATAAAAAGCATCTAGATAAAGAAGGAAAAAGGAAAACTAAATTTTCCTGATGGATTGACCTTTTATTATTATAAAGTGTCTGTCTTTATTTCTAGGAAGATTGTTTGGTCTAACATTTATTTTTGTCTATTAGTACAGCCACTCCTTTCTGCAGTTCGTGTTTGTGTGATGTATCCTTTTCTTTCTACCTTTTACTTTCAATATCTAAATCTAAAGTGTTTCTCGATTCTCAATGGGAGGCATGCAGGATGCAGCCAATCAATGTCAATGCTTCTCTCTCACACCAATGTTTCTCTCTCTCTCCCCTTCCCTTCCCCTCTCTCTCTAAAAAAACAAAACAAAACTATTCCGATGACCTGCTGTTTGATTGGATTTTTCAATCCTTTCACACTTGATTCACATTTTACATTTTGTTTTCTAAATGTCTTATGTTTTTTGTTCCTCTACTATTCTCAAGTCTTTTTCTATTATATCCAATATTTGATTGCTCTCAATGGCAGCTTCCATTGCCTGCTTTTTTTTTTTTTATCCTCACCGGAGGGCATTTTTCCATTTTTTGTTCAGATAGAGTGGGAGGAAGAGAGAGAGAAACATCGATGTGAAAGGGACACATCGAGTGGCTGCCTCCCGCATGACCAACCAAGGCCGGGGACAAACTGCAACCGCGGTACATGCCCTTAGCGGGAACCAAATCTGGGTCTCTCTGGACCGCAGGCCGACGCTCTAACCTCTGAGCCAAACTGGCCAGGGCAACCTGCTTTTTTCCTTAGTTAATGGATCATACTTCTCTGATTCTTTGTATGTCTTGTAATTTTTTTGTTGAAAACTGGACATTGTGTAGTGAAGTCTACTTCTTCCTTCTGCTGCTCCCCTGTTTCACAAAGCCTCTAAAACTGCTCCCAGGTGGTGGAGTAACCTCAGGCATGCCCAGTCTGCACTGGAAGACAGGTTTTGACAGCCCTCTCGACTGTCCCTTTCCATGTTGACAACAGCTGTTAAGCTCCACTAACTGCTGGGTGATTACGCTATTATTTTAAATAATGCCCTGGGGCATAAATTGCTTTATAGACTGATCTAATCAAGTTCAGGCTTTTTTAAAAGGATAAAACACTGAGATCTGTGTTAAAGATTTGTTCTGACTCAAGGGCTCTAACCAGCTGTCTCTTTCACCAATTGTCTCACCAAACTAGCTGGCCTACAGATGATCTTATAGCTCCAATGAATCTATTATTCTTCTATCTAATGGCTTTTCTTACTGTTTTTGACAGTACCCTTAGGCTTGAACTTTTTCACACTGTGTTGCAAATGAAATCAGTTCTTTTGGGAAAGACTCAGAGTTCCAGGCAAAATCTCAGAGGCGTGGCGCTGGGGTTGGAACAGGGACATTGAAGCCCACTACTTTCTGAGGGATACACCTACTTTAGGAGTTGAGTGCTTATGGGAGGAAGGGCAGCTGCCCTAGGTCCCCTCAGCTTGCACCTCTTGGCATGGAACCCCCACCTCTAAGCTCTGGCAAGAATGATTGGCACCCGTGTTTTCAGAGAGGTGCTGCACTCAGTGTCCTGCAACCATCCCATGAGGGTTAAGCAGAAGCATGGAGCTCCCACTTCTTAGCCATACTTGCCTGAAACATAATGTTAACAACAGGTAGCTGGGGGTCACTATGAGAAGTGGTGGTATCCTGCCTCTCAGGATTCTACTGGAAGTTGGGGAGAGAAGGAGCCCTACATTCTTGGATTTACCATTCTGGAGTGGAGTTTCTCTCTTACTGTGTTGGTAGAAATGAAGGAAGAAACACGTGGTTCAAGTACCACAGATTTTTGCTGTTCTTACCAGTTTTAGTAAATTTTCTTAAATATATGTTTCTCCACTTACTGTATACCCTTACGGCTATTTCCGGAGACTTTAATGCTTTCTTTTAAGTGATTTTTACCAGTTCTGCTAGGGAGCAGGTTATGTTGGCTGAGGTCCTATGTTGTCGTGCAAGTGGCACTCGTCAAGCTCTCTGTACAGGTCTTAGAGTGGATGTGTGATTAACATACTCTTGGGCATGTACCAAGGAGGAGACTTGCTGAGTTATTTAGTAATACTTCTTGTGACTGTACAAACTGTCCTTTAAACATTGAGACAACAAGGAGAGTCACAATCTTCTCTGAGCCAAGCACACACATCTGCGTGCATGCTCCCTCCTTCAAGGTTACAAAGACAGCAGTGTGGGGGTGAAGATTCTGCACTCCGTTTGCACTGAACATGTGAAGCACTTGCTAGCTGGTGTGGACCTGAGAAAAAAGGCTCATTTGATGTGAACCTCAAGAAGGAATTTATCTGCTGAGATGAACTCCCCAGGGTCAACTGAGGTCCTACATTTTATAAGTAGTGAGAGTCAAGCAGCCATGCTGACGGGGCTCCTCCCACACTCTGTGTACCAGGACGAACCTCAGACTGAACTCTCGGCTTCCCACACTGTGTCCTGCTTGTTTATGCCGTCTGAGTCAGCCACCTCAGGGAAACCTGGGTTTGTCTTGCTACCAGCAGACACCTGCCCTGTCCAATCAGAACTGTACAATCTAAAAACCTCATTTGTATAAAACTGGGAATTTGGGTGGAAACTTTATAAAAGATGGCCTCCCCTTGGTCTTGGTGGAGCCCAATTTTTGTTGCTACTTGAATCTGTGTCTCCTGGAGTACAGCTCCTTTCATTCAAATAAAAACTTTTTAAATATTAATTTATTACAAGTCTAAAATTAATTTTGGTTTACACTAGATATAATTATAAACCCTGGTCTCCTTCATAATAAATATTACTATCATCAAAATAGGAGTCTAACTAAAATTTTATACCATCTACCCTGTCTGAAGAAATTTTTCATTGCACAATACAACAAGCATTCACTGAAGTTAAAAGTATGCATATGTTTTCAATGAGGGCACCATTTTTAAAGAAAAGTCTGGGGTTCATCTAGGTGTTCTTCAGTGAAGGGATATTACTATGAAGTAAGGATATTCTAAATTAACAGAACATAATATTTTTCACAAAACCAAGCTTGGGAACAGAACGAACATTTTAAATTACTGAAGTAAGAGTTACACCAAATTATGCATACATTTTTTTAGATAAAACAACATTTCAAAGAGGTGTTTGAGCTTTTAGCTACCACTCTGGGCACTGCCCTTTGATTCCTGCGGACACATACTGTACTCACTTGTCACCGCAGGTACAAAGCAGCTACAAGTACTGAGGTGGAAGCAGAGAGGAGCCCTGCGCCAAACAATCACATTAAGATAAACACACACAGCATTCTATTTACATGATACAAATCCTTCAGGACACAACTATGGCTATTATTCTGCATATCCCCAGTAAGCTTATTAAAGCATGCTACTCACAGTGGGGATGAAATAAATGAAGTTTTAAAGAGATCACTGGCAGTAAGGCCAAGGAGACGGAAAACAAAAGGAACAGGATCAAAAGATCCTTAGAGGTTTACCAAGAAATCAGCTTATATATTCTAGCAGACACCTGAATAGAAGAAGGTATGCTGACTTCTCACAACTTAATATTGAACAAGTTGCATTTAATATTGGAGTCAGATTGAACAAATATTCTATAGCAGTTTAACAAGTCTAATCAGAAGGACTAGCACTTAAGTAAATTATTTGCCTTGGAAAAAACTAAACTAAACTAGACTAGACTGAAACATGCCAGTTTTTAACCACTGTATTATGTTCAACCTCAGTTATTAGCTGGAATTTGTTTTATATATATATATAAATATCATATATATATGCAACTGATATAAAATAAACAAACACTTCTGTAATTATCAATCTAACTTATAGGAAAGAGTACTTTTTAATTTGTTAACAGAAAAGTATAACGAAAACAAACTCAAACTCACCTTGGGGTTCACTGACCAACACCAAGCATTTTAAAATGCCTGGGAGGAGGAGTTCAACCTCAGAAACACCTACGTTTGTTTCCTTGAGGAGTTGGAGGATGAAAGCCAGAATGGATGCTAAGCGAGGAGGGAGCAAAAACCATTTATTCTCCAAGTAGGATTTCCTGAAAAGAAGTACAATTTTGTTTTTTCTTCTGTTCAACGTTTCAACAGAGCAGAATCAAATGACATATACTTTATAGATATTGGCAGATTTCACCGCCATCCAAAGAAAGCACAATTTTTAAAAAGTACGTATATTTTACCATGCCATTTCCAAACACAGAAAGTTAGAAGCAATGACTGAACATTCTTTTGATGTGCTGTAAGGGCCAAAGGTGAATAGAGACATAAAATGAATTTAAAGCAACCTGGTCTTAATATGTATTTAACCAAAATCCATATAAAAATATAAATGTTAATCTACTTTTTCTTTTTTAAAATAATAAGCCTCATTTCCTCTGCCAGTTCCTCAATGATGCAATATTTTCACTGTCAAATTTGCATAAAGAAAAATCTCTTCTCACATTTACTTGTTTAGGGACTTGGGTGGGGTCTTTTTTTCCCTCCCCCAATTCAATAAGAAGACTGTCCTAGGAATTAGCTTCCCACTCTAGCTTTACCTCCTTCCTTCCCTTTAGAAGTAAGAGAATCAGAGAGGTACTTCAGGATTTAATATCTTCTCCCAAAGCAGGACAGATTTTAGTATTAGAACTCATCCGAGGTCATAAAGGTAATTTATATGACTCATTTTTGCATCTCTACCTCTCAGAACAGGTCTTGGCTCTAAACGTGCTCAGTGTGCACTTGTTAGGCAAGTAAACAAAAGTGGGATGGCTCAATTTCGAAAAAGTCTAGACAATACAAAAAATTGTCAAATGCAGCTAAATCTAAGCTAGACATCCATATATACTTGCAAAGCAATAGTAATTTGCCAAAAGGAAGCACAGAAATCGCTAAGAATTATAAACTCCATTAAGGGCAGGAACCATGTCTTCCATCATCATTTCTACTCCCTACCGTGGCTTCCAAGCAATATTACATATTAGAAGATTCATTCATTCTTTGAGGGCACGGGTTTTGTCTTTGTTGTTCACTGCTGAATTCCTAGTGCCTACAACAAACATTTATTGAGTACCTACAATGTGCTAGGTAGAAATCTAAGAAAAAAAATGTAAAGTTAAGTAAAATGTGGTATCTGAAAGCAATGGGCTCAATAGCCAATGAAAAAATTAGACAAGAATAAAAAGACTATCATGATATAGTGTGACAGGTACTTTGAATAACAATTCTTGGTAATTCAGAGGAAGGAGCCTTAACTAAGACTGGGGACCGTGGGGCTGAGAAGCATGGAATGGAGGAAGACATTGGAGGCAATCTCTATTTCTTACCTTAGTATTAAAAAAAGATAAAAGAAATTATTACATTTTGGGGTCTTCAACTAGAAATGTTTTCAAAGGCAAATAGGAAAGTCAGCTAAACAGAGCATATGACTTCAGAAGGAAGAAGCATCATGGTGCACTGAAATACCACAACGTCTAGGTGAAATTTAGTCCAGATGGATGGCATTTTAATGGAGGAAATGCTGTAACGTAGGGAACTAGAATGCATTTTGAAGGGGCAATAATAAACCAGTCTCATCAGGGTTTGTATAAGATGCTATGGAACAGTTAAGTGACAGATCATGGAGTTTATTCCATTGGTTTTTAAAAAAGAGCAAATGAAGGTCTGGGGGCAGGAAAGTGTCATAATGGAACAGTATTTCAGGAAAACTAATCTAGGGGCATTATTTAGGCTGGACTGGAAGAAAAGACGAGATAGTGAAAGTAATTAGGAGACTCTGGCTAAAGTCTGGGTATAATGTGATAAGGAAAGAGAGATGTGAAAAGAAGGGAAGAAAACAATCATTTGTCAGAGGATAGCAAAGGGGAGCAAACAAAATTATAAAGCTTCCAAACCTGAGTAACAGAACACTGGGAAAACACACACACACAACACACACACACACGGTAAGGAAGGATTTTAGACATGGAATTCTGTACAGAGCTGATAAATAATATCGGGTCATTAAAACTATCAGGTCATTAAAAAGAAAACAAAATACTAGATAAGAATATATAGCACCATAGCATCTTAAGGTTTATCCTCACCCAAGGACATTTTTCCATTTTTTATTTTTTTTGTACAGATGGAGTGGGAGGGAGAGAGAGGTAGAGAGAGAGAAACATCGACGTGAAAGGGACACATCGAGTGGCTGCCACCCGCACGACCAACCAGGGCCGGGGACAAACTGCAACCGAGGTACGTGCCCTTAGCGGGAACCGAACCCGGGTCTCTCCGGACCGCAGGCCGATGCTCCAACCGCTGAGCCAAACCGGCCAGGGCGCATCTTAAGGTTTAAAGACTCATTTCAGCCCTGGCCGGTTTGGCTCAGCGGTTGGCGCATCGGCCAGCGGTCCGGAGAGACCCGGGTTCGGTTCCCGCTAAGGGCACGTACCTCGGTTGCAGTTTGTCCCCGGCCCTGGTTGGTCGTGCGGGTGGCAGCCACTCGATGTGTCCCTTCACATCGATGTTTCTCTCTCTCTCTCTTCCTCTCTCTCCCTCCCGCTCAATCTGAACAAAAAAATGTCCTCGGGTGAGGATTAAAAAAAAAAAAAAAAGACTCATTTCATATGAAGCTAAATACTCCATGAAGGTAAAGAAAGATAATTTCTATTATTAAATCTTCTAATGCTGCAGTTAAAAGGTAGAGAGTTTAGTAAAAAACCTCAGAAGTTTCATTTACTCATCTGCCTAATAATAAAACTGAGTTATTAAGACAGAAAAGACTAACAAAACAGTACTTCATATCGCTTCCTTTTTCATATTAGCAATCATATTTTCACTTATTATCTTTTATAAAATATAATTACTGTATCATGTACAGTACAAAGTAGTTACTGTTCAGCTGATAAAAACTAATACACACACACACACACACACACACACATCCCTTTAAGATGTACATAAGAAAAAATTGCTGTGTAGAGAAAATAAGCAATTTAAAAAGCACTGTCTTAGGCAGCCATAAGCAAACATCATTTTAGTAAAATCTTAGATAATAATTCTCAGAAAAAAATTTTTTTTCTAAACCACGAGTATTCTAAGGGAGACCAATAGTTTTGAAATGCTCTGCTACTCTTTAATAGAGATTAATAAAATGTAAATACTACTTATTTTTAATATTTGGAGATACCTTATGACTTGTACAATGCATTTCTTTAGGGATGACATCAGTGCGACAGTGGCTGAGTTTCTCAATGCCAACAACACAGGATGATGTGTGAGATCTAAAGCGTGTGGGGAAGCTGGAAGAAACCGCCCAATATACTGCTCAATAACACTCCCCAGCAACTGATTCAAATAGGCATTTGGATTTTGAGACTGACAACAAACGATACACATGCCCTATGGGAGAAAAAAAATGAAAACAAAGGTAAAGCTTAAAGACATATTTAGGAACTTACTAATTTAGTCCCCCCTGCATTAATACTCAGGTCAGATTTTGTAACATCGAAATTAACAAGGACACCACCCACTATCAATAGACAATGTTTACACGAAGTTCAGGGAGTTGCTAAGCGTGGTAACACCTATGCTGTGGTATCTAAAGACACACTTGTCTTTGGGGCAAAAAGGAAGCAGGGGAGAAGTGTGGGAAGACAAAGGAAGCTTCCTGCTTCCTCATCCTCAGAAAACTTGACCACCACACTCATCAACTGCATATATGTGCAATTAAAGTTATAAAATATATTTTAGGTCAGTTTTTTAAATGTAGGGCACTGATGATTTATCCGAGTAAGATAAAACTTAGGCTAACTAAAAATCTTCCATGTTAAGAAAGGTGATTTTTTTTTAACAAAAGGCAAAAATGCAGAAGACTATTCCTCAAAATAATGACAATTTATTTCGAGGTTTGTATTTGTCAGGCACTGTGCCATGCAGTTTATATTCATTATTTCATTTAAATTAAAAAAACCAAAAACCAAAAAAAACCCCACTGAGTTAGTATTACCATAGCTCCAATTTTATAGCTGAAGAAACTGAGATTTAGAGGAGTTGAGAGGTTTAGAGAAGCTAAAAAATGCTTTCATATGGATTACAGTATTTGATACTTACAAACCATTAAACCAATATCCTGAGAAACAGAAGTTTTTCTGCCAATATTACTAAATTTTACCTACTACAAAATATAATCTCCAACACAACAACAAATCATGATCAAAAATTCATTTATAATTTGGTACTTTGTCATTCATATTTTCCTAGAGAAATAATTAGAAATCTTTATGTCTCCATTTTAGCTATATTTACTCACTAAGAAATTTTGAAAAGTTATTTGTAATAAAAAATAGCATACAGCTGTTAAACATTAGTAATTAAACAATTTAAAAAAATAATGGACACCCCTCTACCTCATTTCTTCAATGCTTTGTTTAAAGAAAAGCACATTAAATCAGAAGATTAAGTAATAAATGAATACGTTTTGAAAATTCTGAGGAGAAATGGGTACCTTTAAGAAATTAAATATATAGCTTCCAGTCAACTCTGCTAAAAGGGTAATTCAACAGATTTTTCAATTTACAGCTTTGGAAGTTTATCAGAATTCTTATTCAGTGTACACTTTCGGTTCAAGGGGGCCACAGGGAACACGCACCCCACACTCTCCTGCGGCCCACACCTCCCCTCCCCCATCTCTCCCTCTGGGTGGCAGTGCTTTATCTTGCTAGTGAATATGCTAAACTTTGCTTTAAATGCCATTATGAATACAAAATTAAAGAGCCAACTTAAAATGTTTTAGAAACTGTAAAAATATCTTTTAAAAAATACATCTGTGGAAGAGATTGCTTATTACCTAATCAAAATCCACTCCCCTTTCTCCTCAGCTTCCCTTGCTAGAGCCCAAATTAAAAAGCACTTACCTTTACCATCAGACACTAACAAATAACAAAGTACCCCTCCAATCCAGTCCTGTCTCCTGCAGGACAGATCAGCATTTCCTACTGAACATATTACCTAGTTCCCCAGCACCTCAAACTAGAGCTGTTCAGAAAGTCTTACCTTCATCTCCTTATCTCCAGAATATCTCATTTCAGCTATAGTAGCACTACTACCTACATAAGCAGCCACTGTGGAATCTAGAAAGTATTCTATTTTTTCTGTTGCTCCACAAACTCACTCAACAAGCCTTTCTGACTGCAGCTCCTAAATGTTTCTGAAATTTACCGTGAGCTCTATACCCACTAAAACGTTCAGATAATGAACTACTTACTGCCTTCCAAGTCTCCAGTCTAAGCTCCACACCAACTTATCTTGGATATTGTCACCAGAATCACCTTTCTAAAATGCAAATATATGTCACTCCCACTTCTCCACTCAAACCCACCGAGAGTCCCCATGTAAAAGAACAAGTGCGAACTTCTCAGCATGGCATGCAAAGTCCAGTCTGTGGCTCCTCCTGCATGAGTCCCCAGATGCCACCGCATTATTTACTTTTCCCCAGTGTGTCCCATTTCTTACAAAAAGCACACCCTTCACATGCTGTCCCCTCTGACAGGAACAGAACTTCAACTCCTACCCACTCTGCTCCTTGACAAATACTATCCTGTACAGTGTCTTCCCTCACATCTCCTCATACCAGTCTGGATGACAGACAGAAGTGGCCGCTCAGAAAAATACTGAGCACATTACTAGAAGTTTCTATGCTAGTCAGCCTCCTCCTGAACTTGAAGCTTCTTGAGGGTAGAGATTTTGTCTTTTCCATCTTTGTTTTCAAAGCCAAACACAAGAATTTAAAATGCGCTGAATGGAAATGCCACGTGTACACACATACATTGAGATGACAACGCATGGTTTTTAAATCTGCAGTTAGTAAGCTGTTTTAAGCAAAGTTTCACTTTGTTCTTTTTACTTGTAAGCAGCCACACTCCCTGTACCTGGAGATACAAAGGCAGGCTCTTCTGGATTGCGGCCATCATGGGTGCAGGCAGCTCCTTCTCTCGCTGCAACACCGAGTGTGGCAGCAGCAGGCAATCTATGATCCGGAACAGCAGTTGTTGTGCTTTCGTGGTGGCAAAGATCTGTGCCCACGATTTAACAAGAATTCCTAACAGAGAAAAGGAGTATCAGCAGTTACGGTTATCTTCTAAACAGAAAACTTTGTCATTCCACTAAAAAATTTATATTAAAGCATACAGGAGCAAGTTTAAAATGAGCACTAGAAAGAAACATTCACTACAAGTCAAAAAAGCTTGTCATGTCATGTATTTCATTAAAAAGACAAATTTCTCTAAGAATTCTGAGCCAAGAAAAACATACATTTCCTGAGCAACTGCTATTTAATACATACATACATACAGACAGACAGACACACACATACACACCACATACAATGTGATTTGGTTATACATTATGTTTATACATAAATTGAATGTTGCAGTTAATAATATTTCTTTTTGCTTTGGCTGCTAGGAAACTCAGAGGCAAATACAATCCAACTTTAAGAACACACTGTAAGATCAGCCCTGGCCAGTTTGGCTCAGCGATTAGAGTGTCGACCCACGGACCACAGAGTCCCGGGTTCAGTTCCCGCTAAGGGCACGTACCTTGGTTGCAGTTTGTCCCCATCCCCATGAGGTTGTGTGGGTGGCAGCCAGTCGATGTTTCTCTCTCTCTTCCTCCCTCTCTATCTGAAGATAAATGCAAAAATGTCCTTGGGTGAGGAATAAAAAAAAAAGAACACTATAAGATCATATACTGTGCTTTTATGTGTATACTTACTTTTTCCTGGGCTTCATCATGCACTCCAAATTTATTTCTTTCATACCCTTATTTCTTTATATTTTTTATCTTATATACAATTTTATACACTATCTCAACACTGTCTGCAACAAGAGGTATAACTAAATTAAATTGTTTTTAAAAATGATTAGCTGTAACACCTTGAAGCAATAATTTAACCTCGTTGAATTTCAGTTTTTATAACTTTCAATAGTGAGTTTAAATTTTAATTCTGAAAGAAGAAACACAGACTTCTTTCTTATATGAAATTTATTATGGGTTCCAGCTGGGGGGGAGGGAGGGGGTCTGTCAGTTGCTACACCTGAAGATAGTAAAGCTTAACAAATGAATACTCTTTGTTTAATAAAGTAATTAAAAGCAGATTTATAATTCCCATTAGAGTGTATCATTACTACTGAGGTCTCCTTTACTGAAAAAAATAAAACAAAAACAAATTTAAAAGGAGATCATTAAGTGCTTGTCCAAATAGCAGAGTGGTATATGTACTGCATAAACTTTTATATTTTATCTTATCTTAGAAAGCAAAAAAGGTGATACAATTCAGGCATTTTCATAAAACAAAAAGTTTAAATTCAAGCTCTGAAGGAACACAAAACTGATTATAGCAGATATAATGACATTAAAAAAAACCCCAACCAATAATCACTTCTAAGAACAACAAACAGCAACATTAATCTTCTGTTGTAAAAGGAAATACTATAATCAATCATAAAGAAACACAGTGCTCACTTAGCAATATTTTAAATAATGCTAGCTTGCTCCTCATTTTTCCAGTAGGTGGAAAACTGGAGAATGACAGCAATGTAAGAAGAACTCACATTCTAACGAACATTAATATACCCATAAGAGGAACTGCCATCATCACTGACATTTCAAATGATTCATATCACTCTGAGGTGTCACCCAGGTATTAACTTATAAAGAGCAAGGACCTTCCAACCAAAAATGCATCATCGACCCTGTATTTCATCTTCGGCAATGGTTAAATGCTTTTCTGAAGACCTTAAGTTTTATGAGTTCATTGAAGGCAGAGGTGATACATTTGTTTTACTGCTGTAACAGATCCCTACTTTTTTTAAGTTTCAGCAAAGAATATTTCAGTGTGTGTGATAGTAAAAATGTAAAAAAAGAAATTTTTAAGTAAAAACATTTGGGGAAAGTTTAAATACATAGCAGAGCTTTGTAAAAGAAACATTTCCTGGCTATAAAAATATTACTTATTTACTGATAAAGCTGAAAATATAGAAAAGTTGTGGGGAACACACTCCCATAATTGAAAGAGAGTTGCACTATAGGAGTATTTACTCATTTTCTACTGTATGCATGTATTATGCACCGAAAAAGTAAAATGGGATCATTACAATATATATTTTTAAATGTAAAATAGAATAACTTTGCTCATTTAGGAACATTAAAAATACATTATGTACCATTAGGTTTATAAAGTTATTAAATTCCAGAAATACTTAAGATATAAATAAAGATGTCATCTCCTACATTAGAAGTTCTTGAACTGATGCATCCCCAGTCCCCAATCCAATGCCTAACACACACATACACATACACATACACATGCATGCACATGCATACACAGACACACACATTTTTATTTGTTCAAAATACAACATAACAATGGGAATAAACAGTTCAAAAATCTGACCAATACCATGAGTAAGTTTTAAATTTAGCAGAGGCATGCTATGTACACAATTATAATAAATGGTAAGCTATGAAAAATGTCGTAAAGGAAGGGCAGATGAAGTACAAGCAGGGAGATCAAGTCCACTTGGCAGTGCAAGAAAGGTGGGATACTTGGGCTGAGCACTGAATGGACACAGGTAGAATTTCAATTGTGAAGCCAAAAGGGGAAGAATGACTAAAGAGAGAAGGATCATCAAAAGAAAAGGCATGAAAATAGAAAAGTAAAAAATATATAAAGAATGAGAAAACCCTCAAAAATGATACAAAGAGGAGGAAAGTTGAAGATATTATGGATGGATCAATTTTCCTTTCTCAGAAATCACTGACTTACAATTAAGACCCCAGCTGCCTTAATCTGAAGTGTGATTCCATCAAAAGTTTGCACCTTACAAGTGAATAGCAGTGCTATTTCCAGTTAGGAACTGGCAGGGTAAAGCATAAAATATCAGTGATTAAGTCTTTTCTCTCAAGTGCATATGATATCCCAACCCTGCATACTTAAAACAGGTTTGAACTCTCAAAAGTTTTTTTTTTAAATATGTTTTTATTGATTTTAGAGAGAGAAGAAGGGAAACAAACAGAGACAGAGAGAAATCAGATGAGAGAAACATCAATTGGCTGCCTCCTGCATGCCCCCTACAGGGCAACGAGCCAAAAACCTGGGCACTTGCCCTGACCAGGAATGAAACCAGCGATCTCTTGGTGCATGGGTCAATGCTCAACCACTGAGCCACACCGGCTGGGCTGAACTCTCAAAAGTTTATACTTGCTCTTTCTCCATTTTGTTCTAAACACTTTACATATAGAAGACAATGAGGTATTTGTTCCTAATGTCTATTAATTGGGCGACCCTGTAGCAGTATACTCTATTCCCAGTCTCTGGGATCTAGACAAAAGAATACAGATACATCTGCCATAAATAAAAAACAATTGTGTAACAAAACAAACAAGGCCCTGAGTTCTTCATAAGGGGACTTTTGCTATGGGTCTATATATCACCAATCCAAAACTGATTTTGCTGTTCCTGATAAGACTGTCATATATCCTGCAAAATAAAGATATACCCTGAAATCATACATTTAGCTTGGCAGACTAATAAATTATAAGCCTAAATGCCAAAATTTAGAATTTATATTTTACTATGTTAAATTTATGATAAATTTTCACTTACGCTTTTCTTTGAAATTAAGATGTCTGAATTGCTACTATAGCTTTCACTGCATTCTAAATCATCAGTATTTACACATTTTCGAATTCTCCCGTATCTTTTACAACACACATAAAAGGTATCAGATAGCCCAAATCAGTTTTATTCATATGCTTATAAGATCAAAAGGAACAGATACTAGGTTTTGGCCATAGAAAAATAATAAAAGGAAAAAAAAAACACGTAAATTCTGTATAAAAACTTCTAAGGAAATCCTTCTCATTCCCCTTTATCCAGTTCCTATTTTTGGTCAGCAACACGATTTTAGTGAACAAAGGAATTCAAATTAGTGACTTCCTAAAGAAGGATGAACTCTGTTGTTATCGAACAGGCACAGAGAAAGATCTCTTTTTGAAAGAAGAAAACGTGTTGGGAGAAACAAGATTTGAAGCATAAATGTCTTCAGTGCCATAATAAATTCTTTCCTGACCTCCTTCATACAGAGCAAAGCATAAAAATAAAAGGAAGTGATGTTTTTCTGATTTTTCAAATTCTAACAAAGCATAAATAAGCACTAAAGAGAATGTCCATTTCAGTTTTCCAGGTATTCACAACGTGAGTGATTTGCAACAGACTACTCATAGCAAATTGGTGTTGGCATATTTTCTCTACTGATCATAATTAAGTTTAATATTAACACAAGAACAACAAGAAAAGTTCTGAAGGGAGGTGGGACAAGACAGAGAAAGCCAACCTGAATTATTTTGTCTTTCAGGTTATTCTTATGATTGTATGGAGAGCAGTGCTGTACTAATTAGTATACTCGTATCCACTATGACACTGTGGACTCAACCTCACAAAGTTTTAATAATGTCAGAAATACATACCCATCATCCTATACGTCAGTTGCAGCCCTGCACTGGAAATGTTTTTTCCCAAATAAGGTTTTATATATTTTAATATTTCACCAAGGTATTCTAAGGACTTTTTGACCATGGCAGATTTATCAGAAAGTTTCTGCAGATTCCCGTAAGTTATACCAACAGCCTACAAATAAGGGAAAACATGATTTAGCTTTCCAAGTTTTATACAGACTTTTAAAAATAAAGATAATTTCTCTCTCTATACACACACCTTACATTTAAGCCTTCATCCTTAACTTTTCAAAAAATGTTCACGGCAATTAAAATGCAAATTAAAGGAACTATCTTTTTATAATTAAAGGTTAAAATAAGAATAAAAAAATAATTCACCAATAATTATTAATACAAGATTTGACTTAGCAACATATTAGTAAAAAGAAGAAAAGAAGCTTATAACCAAATAACACAGAGACTTCCAAACATCCTACTACAAAACTGGAAATTCAAAATCCCCAAATTCATACAAGGAAGGCCTACAATGAGGTTACCAAATTCTTTTAAGTAAGACCTCTATAAAGTTCAACTTTGAGATATGAACTGATTTCCCCCAGAATTTTCTTTACTTTGCCAGCTTAGCTTTCTCAGAGGAAAAATGGATGAGGCACAAAGAGATGGGAAAACAGCCCTGGCCAGTTTGGCTCAGCGGTTATAGAGCGTCGGCCTGCGGTCCGGAGAGACCCGGGTTCAGTTCCCGCTAGGGGCACGTACTTTGGTTGCAGTTTGTCCCTGGCCCTGGTTGGTCGTGCGGGTGGCAGCCACTCAATGTGTCCCTTCACATCGAGGTTTCTCTCTCTCTCTCCCTTCCTCTCTCTCCCTCCCACTCTATCTGTACAAAAAATGGAGAAATATCCTCGGGTGAGGATAAAAAAAAAAAAAGAGATGGGAAAACAGGAGGCGGTAGAGAAATATAAATGAGGCAGTAAGGAGAACAGTGAAGAGGGAAGAAGAGGAACAACAACAAATGAAATAAGTTGAAGAAGGGCGAAAATAAGCAAGAGGTGAGAAGTCACAAAACGAATCAAGAGATTAGCTAGAGATGGGTTAGAAGGTCTGAGAAGAGTACTCAAGTTTCCAAACCATCACTGGGAACTCATGGTAGACTTCAATGACCTAAACTGGACACAACAGCACCAGTATAGACAGTCGGGTGATTTTTCTACCACAGCTCTCAGCAGACAAGACAAAGGAGAGAAAGTAAGTGGCTGCATCAAACCAAAGCTGAGGGTTTGCAGATGTGATTGAAAGACAAAGGATGGAAGACTGCGAGGGTGTAGGTAAGGGTAGTTGAAGTGAGGCCCCCGGGTGTAATTCAGGTGGGTAGGGAGTGAAGTGAGAGCTTGAGAGGATGCTGCACTTGAAGAAAAGGGAGTGGAAGCTCATGATGATGTCACTCAGAGCTGGAGGGACAGCTGGAAATCGTCAGAGCTTTCAGATGCTCCCTTAATCTACTCTACTGTTACTAATTTTCCTGCAGTCATTTAATCAAACTAGACCTACTTTAAAATGTATAGAGCCTTCTCACTGTTCTCAGGATAAAATTCAAACTTCTTATACCAAGATGCTCTGAATTCTTAATCTATTTATTGATCTATTAACTAACTGGCACTTGGCATATACTGTCTTATATTATTATTTTAACCTTTGTGTATATTCTGTATTCTCAGACAATTAAAAGCTCCTTGAGATCAAGGTCTACTTCTTGTTCTTCAAATCCCTACGAAATCCTAGCATAATAGGTACTATCTAGCATTTAGCATACAACAATTATTTACTGGTTGCCGAAATAATAATTAACGTGGACTGGATAAATTAAAAGAGCTTTTCAAACTGATCAGTGGAATGCACGATTCCTACCTCCCTTTCTGGTCCAGGACGGCTCTTAACATAGGGATTTAATTAATTACAGGGTGAGATCCAGTCAACAACTGGATGCCATCCTCATAGAAGACTCATGTGGATTGGAGTAACTTTATTATTAAAACGGAGTCAAATAGTGACAGCAATACTTGCCAGAGGAGCCATATTTTTATGTGTCCCACCTGAGCAATTTCTCAAAAATATGAAGGTGCTGAGGTTCCCTATTTGGGAAACCAAATGGAGGTCTGCAGACTGCAAAGTGAAATGCAAAATCAGAGAAAAGGAAATAAAGTGGTATAAATAGATCTTTTCATAAAAGTTAAGTAGGTTTTTTAAACCACTCCTAGAGAATTTAATACAAAGCATTATTTAAAAAGTTTTCTTAACATAGACCTAGGTTTCATTTTTAGAAACCTAAATAAGTAAAAGCAGTTACTTATTTTTCTAATCAAATTAATTTTTATTATATCTGAAAATAAAATTATTTGTTTTACTTTTCTAAACTCTGTAAAAGTTGAAGTCATAGGCAGGTAAGCCATCTCCAGTTCTGCAGGTCAAACAAAAGTGTGGGGAGGTCTCTGGACATCCCATAATACTGACTGTCTTAATGTGAGAACTTGGTTCCATATTGTCTGGATCTATTTAACAGTGGACACCACAAACCTCATGTCTTTCTCTTTTCCTGAAACAGTAGAAGGTAAAGAGTTGGTATTATGTTGACTTCTAAACAATGGTCTGTTGCTATTTTAACAAATTCTTTTTAATCTCTTAAGATTCTCACCTTCATTTACCAAATTATGACTCACTTCAAGTTACACAGTAATCAGCAAAGTTAATTGGTCTTAAACTTGTATTTTCTCCCTTCAGCAAGCACTTATGAAACAGTGAGGGTGAGTGTTTTAAGATATGAAGGATGAGATCTGTGAGTGACTGAAAGGTGGTTTTGAAACTTGAATTTCATTCCGGTTTCAGATTTGGGTGTTAAGTTCTTTGGTGCAGGGATGGGACTAGGCAGCTGCTATCATTTATTCTCCTGACGAGGTCAGGTGTGTTGGGAAGGAGTGTGGGGAGAAGGGTTGTCACAACCCTGCACTTGGGGGCAAAGAGAACTGTAGGGATGTGTTGAGGTTAGTGCTTGCTTGCCTTCCCCCTCACCTCAGCCAGTTAACAGTTTAAGGTTTTAGTCTGCCCTGGCAAGGACAAACCATGCCAGTTGCAGGTGTTCTTACAGGAAAACAAATCGCTGAGGGGTTGGGGTGGGAGAAGTGAATTATGAGCATGAAGGAAAATCTTGTTCTAAAAATAAAGGAGTTTAGGGGTAAGAAGTGGGATATGCAAGAAAAACCAATTATCTTAAGATGAACATGGACTTTTATTAATTTTTAGTTAAATATAGACTATTACAACCAGCTCAACATGATAAGCCTAAATCTATATAGAGCGCAAACTCAGGCATTGTCTTGCTTATCTTCAGACTGGACAGGACAAACCTTTCCTGTTTTGTCAGTTCTTGGTTTCTTAGTTTAGAATAAATCAGACAAAAAGAAGATACTTGTCATTGTATACCTGCAGAATTGACTTATTGCTGTTTTCACTAGTCTTTGAAGAGTACAGGTACTTGGTAGATGCTCAATAAATTATTTTTAAATAAAAAAAAGACTGGATAAATGTGTATTTTATTTATTTATAATTTTAAAAAGTATTTTTTTCTTTATTGATTTTAGAGAGAGTGGAAGGGAAAAGGAGAGATAAAAACAATGATGAGAGAGAACATCAACTGGCATCCTCCTGCATGCCTGCCCCTGGGGATCTGACCCACAACCTGGGCACGCACCCTGACTGGAAATTGAACTGGTGACCTCTTGGTGCATGGGTTGATGCTCAAACACTGAGCCACACCAGCTGGTCAGAAATGTGTATTTTATATCTGCATGTACTATTATTAAGTATTTTTAGGACTTACAAAACACTGTTAATTGTCGTACAACTGTACTTTAATTTAATGAAAACCAATGGAAGATTTCAAATTTATAAAAAAATCGTATGGGTTATAACTATTTGCATTGCAGGTAATACCAACTGCTTTGTAAGAAAATAAACCAACTTTTACTGTGGATAGTTAGAAAAACACAAATCAAAACACATTAATAACCTCAACTAGTCTATAAAGCAAAAACTATCACAGATTCCTACAAAATTAATAATTGAAAATAAATGCTGAATGGGACTATTTACTATGGAGACAAAACAAATAGATTGAATTTTAAAGCCCCAATCACACTATCATAGGAAGTAGGTGATGCTTATGCTAAAAAGATTAAATTTTTACTGTAAAATTTACACGGCTTATTACAGGATCTAAACATTAAGTTGGAAGTATTATGGATCATATACAAGAAAGTTTAGTTCCCAAGTACCTGAAGAATATTGCTATCCAGCAATTTCAACAATAAGATATTCCTACAATTTAGATTAGCTTTAGTGTAAGGCTTATATGTAGACTTCTTTACTCTTTATTTTTCATTAAATATAATTCTTCTGTCTTTAAGAGTGAATTGTACTATACCTTAGATTCACATTTTTATTTCTCCAAAATTTCGTAATATAAGGCACCGAATAAAATGATTCAATTTAAAAGATTTCCTTTTATAGAAAAACATTATGAACACTTCAAGTTTTTTTGAAACATGATTGTATCTGATCTGGACAGTTATACTAATAAGTGAGAAATACCTCAAGAAACAGAACAAGTGCTTTTATAGGGTCTTCTGGGATGGGTAAATATTCAACCTGAGCCTCTGAGAAAATATCCTTTACTTCTGAGAGTTTAAACAGCAACCTTGTCAGTTCAGCCAACTGTTCCAAGTACTCCTTTTCTGTTAAAATAAAGTAACAATGTTTATGTAATGTTTACTGTATAAATTTATATTAGATATATGAATAAGAAAGCAGGGAACGTAGCATTCTTCATTTATAACATTCTTTCCTTTAAAAATTCCAATTTCCACATAATTAAAAACTTCTAATTAAGTTTTTCCCAATAAGGAGAGGTTTTATTTAAGAACAAACATGTACTTGTTTGAACACAGCCCTAGACGTTATTCATGTAAAGCCAACTGATGTAGTAACATAGCAAAGGAAAGCTGGAGCATTTTTTCAGTCGAGCCTTTGTGCGATTTACAAATGGCCAGAAAGAGTAGTTTTAGGAAAAGGCATGCCCTACAGGCAACCAGAACTGTATGGGGATATTAAAAAACAAAACAAAACACAAATACCACTCTGTGACTAAGTGTAAAGCAAATGAAAAGCGTGATATCTGGTTATTTACTTCCTATTTCCACTTTTTGTTGTGATCAGTTTCTTCAAGGTAAAAGACAGCTGTCACCTGAGAGCAGGTTGTTTTTCCTCCCTGGCTTCCAAGGAAACAAGTTCTCTTATCTTTACAGGAGAGAAATTTATCATATATAGAAACAGGAAAATATTAAGAAAAAAGAAATAGGCTGCAAAAGGATATAAATTTATGTTTATATTCATAGCTAATTACAAATATATATTTTTTATCATTTCTCTTAATTTATGTAACAGGAAATTTTAAAGATATTTAGCCATCTAGAAAGCCAGACACCTACAACACTTACCAACTGCCTCTTCAGGATTTATATCAATTAATAAATCATCAGGTAAACTAGGGCTTTTTATATACATTTGCAAAATGCAACGGATCCATGATCTCACAGTTAAGGCTTGAAAAGATACACAGCCTAAATTAGAAAGTGCTTCACATAACATGCTGTAAAGATAAATTGATGGATATTAAAAACAAAATTAAAGCCCAACCATAAATTCCCTGAATATAGAGATTAACAAATAAAGAAAAACATTTTCATAGTCTCCCCTTGTTGGCCTCGCAAACACAACTAATGCAGGCATGCATTTTTGAAAATGAACACTACAGATACACACAATAAGATATTTTAGATAAATACAGGGTTGGGCAAAAGTAGGGTTACAGTGTTTAAAAAATAACACAATTAATAAATAATAATATAAGAATTAACACTGTTTCATGTACTCACAACTGCAAACCTATTTTTGCCCCACCTTGTACTCTTGCTTTTATTTGTAAGGTTTTAATTTTAACCCCCCCCCCCACCCCCCCCCCCCCCGATGGCATGTATGTAGGGTTTATGCCAAGGGAAAGAGATAAGAAAATATGATTAAACGAGGGAAAGAGCCTGGCCGGTGTGGCTCAGTGGATTGAGTGTTGTCGGATGGACTGAGAGGTCCTGGTTCAATTTCTAGTCAGGGCACAGGTCCAGGTTGTGGGCTTGATCCCCAGCAGGAGGCAGCTGATCGATGTTTCTCTCTCACATCAGTGTTTCTATCTCTCTCCCTCCTCTCTCTCTAAAAAAAAATCAATAAAAATATATTTTTAAAAAAAAGAGGAAAAGAAAGGAAAGGGCTTATAACTAGCTAGGAGAGATAATAAGGAAATGGCAAGTAGAATGAAAAAATCAGTGGAGTAAATAAACAGAAAAGTGGTCGTGACCCTATAGGTAAGAAAAAAGTTAAAGTCAAGATGTGTTTCTGTGTGGGTCTACCGATCAATCCCAGTCCTGTCCCTTACTGTCCTGCTCCCCCACCACACAGTCAGTCATTGTTAAAGAATTCCAAAATAAGGTCTGACAAAAATTTTTTTTAAAATTCCTTCTATGAAGCCCAAGGCCTGACTAATTTGATTTCTAATCATTTTATAAGTGAGCATAAAAAGGATGAAAATGGTCTTAAGCTAACTATAAAGTGTTATGTAAAGTTAGAAATTAAAAAAAAATACATCTACATAATAATTCTAGAAATGTTGTTTTAAAATACTTTGAATATAAGTTGTCATAAAAAGAATACACAATATAGAAGAACTCAAGATAGGTCATTTATTATTTGCATAGCCATCCTAAAGCAATTTAACATCTATCTTTGCATTTCAGTTTTTTCAACTGTTACTAATACACTAATATTATTTTAAAACTAAAATAATTTCAGCAAAAGTGTTTAATAAACATAAATGTTTGTTGTTATTACAGAATTCTCAAGTTACAAGGGATCCTAAAAGTAATCCAACTGAAGCTGAACTTGCTTTACAACTGAGAGACAATGAGAAATGACTTCATGACTCTGTTGAATGACCTTCCTCACGAGAACACCTACCACTGCATCACTCTTCATTTTCACTGACTGGCAGCTTGGAGAGAAACTACACTGGTCTCTTAGGTGTATATATTTATTTTATTTTCCCTCATCTTAATATTCTTATTCAAACCTTCCCAGTTATACTATTTCTACTTTAAAATTATTCATTGTACATTTTTTGCCTATTGGGGTTCCTTAGATCACTTATGCAATGTGGCAGGGGTACTTATAGATAAGGAAAATAATATTCAGGGTAGTGAAGTGTCTTGTTTATAATCATCCAAGTTAAGAGTTAAATCTTTGAAAATCTAGCTGTTGAAAAGAAAGCTATCATTAAATCTAAAACTTCAATAACATACCAGTGTCTTATAAATTCAGCAATATTAATGTATAATTTCTTTCACAATGGTGAGTGCAGAAAGGTCATTTCAGGATAGGAATAAGGCAGTCCTACAAAAACTGTTTTTAAAAAAGGGCTTAAGCAGTAACAGGTTTTTTAAATTCTCACCTGAGGATATGTTCCTATTGATTTTTTAGAAAGGAAGGGGGACAGGGAGAGAGAAACATCGATTGGCGTGTCCCAGCTTGTGCTCCAACCAGGGATCAAATCTGCAACCCTGGAATATGTCCTGACAGGGAATCGAACCCGTGACCCCTCAGTGCACGGGATGCTTGAACCAACAGAGCCACATAGGCCAGGGCAGTAACATTTCTTTTAAGCAGGCCATGAAACATAAGTTAGCTTTCCTATTACTACTACTGTAAAAATGTTGATAAATCTAAAAGCAAGAAACTGCCAAAAATGAGAGTATATGTAGAAAAGATCAGGTTTTATTTGTGAAAATTTTTACTTTCTTGGTGTACTGATCTATCATGGATTTACATTAATGTGAATACCTGAAATAAAGTTACTTACCTATTTTGGAGGAAATGACTTAAATATCTTGCTACAACTTGAGGCCAGATGATATCATCCCAACCAAAAAGTTGTATCATTGCTACAACTGGCTGAGGCTGAAGATCTGAGGGAGCTGTGCTGGGCATGTCCATTGCTAGCAAAGTAAAATCTAAATATGAAATGAGAGAAACTTATGGTGAAAAATGGTTAAAATCTTTGTGCCCTCCCAAAAGTATATCAACAGTGACAAAAAACTTAGCCCTAAATAATGAACTTCATTATTTAGAAACATGGAACACAAAGCTGAAAGTGAAGTAAATTCGTGTTTTCAAAGAAACTTCTGTTGCAATCATCCAGATCTCCAAAAATGGGACCAGAATAATTTATCTCAGCATTATTGTTATGCATCTATAATGGCTCCCTCAAATTGCAAATTCTAAACCTGATGTTTCTAATGTGCTTTCCTCATTCAAAAACCCATTTTAAAAACTATTTCTGGCATCTGCTCTTCTCCAATCAGGCTAATTTACTTGCCACCTGCCACAGATGAAGAGTTCACGCTTACCTTAGACACTGCGTATTCTCTTCTATTAAAGCGCAATCTACAACGCATCTATGACACTCCACATCCTTCGGAACCCACTAAACCTAGAAACTAGAATTCCTTAGTTAGCCCTGTTAAGTAAATATACTATATTTTGTGATTTCCAGGGAATTCCCCAACTTAATCTGTACTATATTAATTTATGTTTGTCAATAAATTTCTTATTAAGCACTGCCTTCGTGTGGCTCTCTCAAACATGGCTATTTATTCTCCCTCACTGCTCATATAACTTGCCCTACAGATAGGGTGAGTTTACTCTTTAGTCCACATTGCTGCTTCTAGAACATTCTCTTTCCCTCCTTCTAAAAGCCTCTAGCTTTGTTTCTCACGTCACCAGATAATACCATCCACTAACTCTCCTTGTTGCATTGACCCACTGCTTCCTTGTTCATCTGCTCTCATTCCTTAAAGTAGCGGTTCTTAACCTGTGGGTCACGACCCTTTCATGGGGGTGCCTAAGACCATCGGAAAACACATATTTCAGATGACGATTCATAACAGTAGCAAAATTACAGCTATGAAGTAGCAACAAAAATAATTTTATGGTTGGGGGTCAGCACAACATGAGGAGCTGTATTAAAGGGTCCCAGCATTAGGAAGGTTGAGAACCACTGCCTTAAAGACTGTAACGCACTATCATACTCTCTAATAGCACTTGCCATAATCCTTGATGAGTTCTCCCAGTATCCTGATCTTTCAGTTTCTTGAAATCCTCTCCTCCAACGAATCTATCTCCCATGGTGATACCAAGAGATCTTGGCATTAACAATAAATACAATCTCTCCAAATTTCAACTTTGAGAACCCCACTTTCTGGCACCCAAGTGGCTTTCCAACTCTCCTCCTGTAGGTCCTCATCTCCAATGATTTGTTGATTCCACCAGGACCTACAATTCATTGATCCTACAACATATTCCTGTCACCCCCTGCCTTTGTGCCTTTCATTCCCTTTGTAGGTAGCCTGATTGCATGGTCCCTTATTATACTCATTTGTGTATGCCATCAGTTCCCTTGTTTCCTACTTGCTTCCATTGTACTTGCCTGGAAAAAAAACACCATCTGTTTAATTCCAGCTCTTGGTTTTCTCCCTACATGTATCTGCACCAGTACAAATGGCTGGTGAGCAACCATACCGACTGATATCACTGTAAATTTATGACTACAAACTTAAGGTGGGACAATAGTGCTGGTCTGCATTCCTATATTTCTCTAGCCCATTCAGGTTTTTGTTCTCCAGAGGACTACTGCAAACCCTTTCTCCTCCCTCCATCATTAGCCAGCAGCTCCTTCCCATCCTCACTTCTAGCTAATGCTGTTAGTTACTATTCCACAGAAAAATGAGAAACATCAGAAGAGAACTACCACATGCTCCCACCACATCTACCCAGCCACCTCCACTGGGGCCCATTTACTGTCTTCTCTTCTGTTATTACAGATGATCTGAGGCCAAGTCCTCTAAGGGATCCCATTTCTCCTGGGCACTGCAATACGAGGACACTCTGGCATCACCAATTTTCCCTCACTACAGAACATTCCTGTTAGCATTATAAATATGCTGAAAGTTTCTCCCATGTTATTAAAATATCTCCTTGATCCCACTTCCCCCTCCAACATTCCCATTTTTCTACTTCCCATAAACAGTGATGCTCAAAAAGATTTATCTATACATGCAGTCTGCAATTTCTGTTTTCACATTTTCTCTTGAATCATCTCAATCAGATCTTTGCCTCTACCACTACATCAAAACCATTCTTCAAGGTCACCAGTGACCTCCCTCTTGCTAAATCCAATGACCAGTTCCTAGCTTCATCTTACTTGGCCCATAAACAGCATCTGGGCTGTTGATCACTTCCTCTTCCTTGAAATGCTGTCATTTGATTTCCAGGGCACCATACTTTCTTGGTTTTCTCTTACTTCACCAGCATTCCTTTTGTAGTCTTTCTTAGTTCCTCTTTAACCTACAAATCTGAACATGGGATATCCTAAGGCCTTGTCCTCAAGCTTCTCTTTTCACCAATACTTACTCTACAGGTGATCTCATCCAGTTCACAACTTTACAGACCATTCATACATCAGTAGTTTCCAAATTTAAATCTCCAGCTTGGACGTCTTCCCTGAACCTTAGGCTCACCATCCATGTGTCTACTTAACCTCTCTACTGGGATTTTAATAGATAGCTTAAAAAAAAAAAGTCCAATATCAAAATCCTAGTCTTCCCTCATAAAATCTACTCCTGCCACACCCTTCCTCATCTCAGCAAAACCAGAAAATTCTCTCTTTATCTACTTTGCTTAACATATCATATCCACTTCAAAAATTCTATCAGCTCTATCTTTAAAATACTTTCTCTACCTTCGGACTAGAAATCCGACCACTTGTCACCACCTCTACTGCTACCACTGCAGCCCAAGCTGTTCATTTTATGTTGTTGCAACAGTTCCCTAAATGGCCTCCCTGCTTCTCCCCTTGCCTTCAGTCTATTGTCAGTCTAGCAGCCAGAGGGTTTATATCACTCATCTGCTCAAAACTTTCCAACAGCTTGCAATCTCAGAGTAAAAGTGAAAGTCTTTACAACTGCACACAAGGCAGAATACAAACAAGCTCGAGCCACACTGGCCAGGGCAAGCTCTCATTACCTCTTGATCAATCTCTGACTACACTCCATTTCTATACCACATGAGCTTTTATGGCTTCCCTATAGTTTATCAATCACACCAGAGATGCTCTGGCCCCTGGACTTCTGAATAGAATGGGTCTCTCTCCCCCATTAGGTTTGCTCAAATGGTACTTACTCAGGCCTTCTTGACTACTCTATTTAAAATTACAACCTGCCTCTGGCCTTCCCTCTCCCTATCTTCTTCTATATTTTTATTTTTCTCCACGACACTTATTACTTATTACATATTACACGTCACTTATTTATTTATTGTTCTCTCTCCCCACTAGACTATAAGCTCCATGAGAACATGTAGCTTATACATGAGAAACAGAATTATAGTCCTGCCCTGGCTGGTTTGGCTCAGGAGTGGACCTAAGGGTTGCAGGTTCGATCACAGCCCCAGTCGGGGTCATGTGGGAGGCAACCAATCAATGTGTCTCTCTCACATCCATGTCTGTCTCCTTCCCCTTCCACTCTATCTAAATATCAATGGAAAAATATCTTCAGGTGAGGATTAATAACAACCACCAAAAAAAAGAAATTACAGTCCTTTTTCCTACTGGTATTTCACCGATGGCAATAAAAATGTATATTCATCAACTGTTTTATTTATTTATTTTAATGCAGGCAAATTTTACCTCCTAAACTATCTTTATTTCAAAACAAACCCCAAACCCACACATACTTTGGTTTATATTTATATACCATTTACTTTCAGCACCTAGGACAGCACTAACTAAACACGTGATATCTTTTAAGTTCCTGGGATGATGAATAGAAGAAAGATAAGTAATATCGGTTACTAATGACTGCTTTGATTATACTGATTGAATATCAATTTTTTTTTTCACAGACATTATAGTAGTTGGAAAACCATTGCCCTGTCACAATTTTTCAATCTATTATTGTTTATATTTTAATTATGGAAATGCTACCAGAATTTGAGATCTTTTAAAACTTGTATCATACAGTCTTTAATGTGGTGCTTTTAGCTCAGCTTTCCTCATTCACATAAGGGTAAAATAAACTTTGGTTTAGATCTTAGGTTTTTTTTTTAAAGCATTACAATGAAATACCTTCATATAAGTTGCATTTGAAGACATGTAGTCACCATGTTGATCTCTGTCTATTCTAGTCCTTGTTAACATATTTTTGGCAAAATAGCCCTTGAACACTCTCAGAAAACTGCATATATGCACATATATTCAAATTCTTGCCTACAATGTCATATGACTCAGAGTCCCTTAAAGCCTAAAGCCATGTCATTAGGCTAATCAAATTAAGTAAAAATTACAACCTAAAATAGAATCTAGTAATGTTCAGAACAATAACATTGCATATATTTGATGTTATTCTGATTTCACCTGCTTGGTATTGAAGTGGAATTCCTGCTATATCGTTTTGCTCTTTACACAAGTTAAGTTCATTTATTACTGAGATTATGGACACATATAATTTGAAAATAAACAACCTGGACTAGAATAAATCAAATGCTACTTTACTTTCCAAACCCCGAATGCATAAGGAAAGTTTATGCACACTCAATAATTTTTTAAGATTGAAAACTATCTTATTTTTAGCAGTTAACCATTTTATTTTTACCTTTATATAGAGGAAAATAATAAGCCAAAGGATCCTAATTTTACAATAGGTAATTTTTTTCATCTTTCTGGTTGTCAAAATATTTATTACACTCTTATAAAATAATAGTTTGTTACCAAACAGAAGAAAAAACTGACAAGAGTTTTCAAAATGAGAAACTAATTAGCAAATCACAAAGCTGACCTGCAGCAGCATCCGCAAGTTGTGAGAACGGCACTGTTTGTGACATTCTCTGACTCTTCAAAAATGAAAAGAAATGTCTCCACAGTGCACTGGCAGCTGCAGCAAGGTGGCACTCTTTAGCCGGCAATGAAAACTGCACAGCTAGCTCCACGTTTTCCTTTTGAAGTTCCTGACACAACTGTTGACGCATATTCCTAAAAAGAAATAACAACATAGCTAACACCCAACAAATGCTTACAAAAACCGTCTTTAAATACATTTTGGACTTTTAACATTTATACCATATGAAAATGGAAGGACCATTTTATATAATTAAAACCTTTATGCCAAGACATTATGCATTTCTGGTTATTTGATGGATGAATGATGGCATATTAAGCACCATAAAGTTAATGTTAATTACTAATGTCAACCATTAATTATATGCTTTTTAATATGTCAGATCTAAATGAGAAACAGGCAGCTTGAGAATGGAAGTCTACATTTTGCAACTCACTATGACAAGTGATTTTACTTACAATCTAGACATAAAAACAATTTTTTAAACCATTTTCTCCTAAAAGCTTTAGGACACTGATGTACCAAGAGAAAAGTAAGCATATCTGGCTTATGTGCAGTTCCTAAATTAAAATATTTTCCTTGTTCAGAAAAGACATTGGCCTTGAACTGTTATATAAAACTGTGACGGATACAATCTTAGCACTTTGGTCCCAAAAGATCCAGTCATTTTCACATAGCACACAACAATAAACAATAAAGTTATGCTCTATAAGATAGCAAAACATGAATTCAGTACTGTATCAAATTTTGATTCATCAATGGCTCACTTCAATTAAAAATTCAGACATAGAAATATAAGAGGGAGAAGTACTAAGAGCTTATAGTGATCTAGAATGAAAGGCATTTATGCAATATGTCCAGCAATTAATAATATGATTAAAACTAAATGTACAACCATGATATTATTCCTTTTTCTGTTTATATTAGTGCTATATCAATTGAGAATATAAAACAATGCATGGATACCATCCTTAGATTTTCTTTCTTCAATTAGAGAAAAAGCAGTGGAAAGTAATGGATGGAGCTAAGGAAAAAGACTTCCTTTGATACCAGTCCTATTTCATTTAAAAATAGTACTTTGCAAATAGAAAGAAATATGACATTAATCCCAACATTCCTGATGATTTAAATCAATTTATCTAGGGGAAGTGGACATATGAAATAACTATACAAAATGCAGAATTAACTAGTACATGTTCCTAAAGCAATTCCATAAAAAGATCAAACTGGTTGCAAGACTATATCTTAGGACTTTTCATATAACTACACATAAGCAAATATTACAAGTATCAATGATATAATATTTGGACTCTGTGACCCTTTACACTAGAATTCTTGCTTAGTATTTAATACTACTTCAAGTACTGAAAAGAAAGTGTACAAATGCCTGGGGAAAGAATATTACAGCAAGCAATTCTCATAAAAGCTAACCAAATATCTGCTATGTTCTCTCTGTGTAAAAATCTGCCCGAGATGCTTTCAACTCGAACTAGTGGCTAGAGAACCATTCCAGGTCCTTTAGCTTTGAGTAAGATGAATATCAAACCACTAAAATCCATTTGGCAACTAACTCAACTGCCTATATCAACATAGCAAAGTTCCTGAGTACATTTCAACACACCAGAGTCCAAGTAAAATAATACCACCATTTGCACAACCTATTTATAGCTTTTTCAAAGTACTGGTTTCAAAGGATAATAAATAACTTATTATACTTGGATTGGATGGATATTTCCCACTATTTCTAAATATATAAGCTTTTCTTCAGTAAATAAAACCTATTGCCTAGGAAGGGGTATCATTTCTGATCATCTTCTATGTGCTAGAAATTCTTTTAAGTAAAAATCAGAACAATTCTGTGAGATAGATATCAGTAATCCTCTTTATAGATGATAAAGCTGATAGCAAGAAAGTAAAATAATATACCTAAGTGTCACATGGCTAAGAAGGGCTGGCCCTGAAATCTGAACATAAATCTGACTCGGAAGCCTGTACTTTTCTCTTACATACCAAGACACTCACTCTTATGCACTAAGACAGACACACACATGATAAATTTTCTTCTCCCCCTACTTGGGTGGAAGAAATTTCACCAAACCTAAAAAGAAGCTGGACAAGCCCTATGTAGCTTTGCCTTGGGAAAGCCAGGAGCAACACCAGAATTCTGTATGAGAAAAAACTGTTAAGAAGAGATACCGAGAAAAATGCATTCAAAGCAATAATTAAAATGGCCAACAAAGCTGAAATACTTTGATCTCTCCAGAACAAAATGTTGAGGTACCAGGGCATATAACTAAGCGTTACTATGGGGATCTGATTGAGAGCTCTGAAAAAACAAACCCCTAGATAAAAAGTTAAAGTTAGCAATTATACTCTCCAAGGTAAGAGTTAATATAGCAAAAACAAGTTCCAATTAAGTATAAGACACTGACCCAGAAACAGACTTGTTTTGGAAATGTGCAGTCCACCCAGTATTATGGTTTGAAAAGAAGCTATATATCCTGAGAATATGCAAAATACTTCCTGCTGGATGGTTTGTATGTTCAAGCAGTATCAGTCTGGATAGGAAAATGATAATCTGTTATTTCAACACAATGCAAAGTCATTTAAGAACTTATATAATTTCTGTAAACATGAAGAAATCAGAGAGGCAAATGCAGGAAATGCCAAGGATTTACTGTAATGTGGATCTGAGGGAAGAATCAAATTTCTGCACTGTAGGCAAAATAATTAGAAATACCTATGCTGTCATAGGAAATTTTTTAAATCATATTTTCTATACCAGAAAACTAACTACACAAAGACTACAGAAGAATAAATTTATTATGTTAGATATTGACAAAAACACTATTAAAAGAAGCTCTGTCACTAGAGGTAACATTATTAAACATATAAAATATATAAAGAATCTAATATAGTTCTAGATGTCATGACTATTTTACAAACCATTTTCCACATCCTTCTACAAAGAGTAGAAAAATATAAAAGTAAAATTGAATATATATAAAAGTAAAAATATAAAAGCACAAAAGGTAAAATGTGATTTTCAGTCAAAAACAAAAAGAAATATCAAAAGAGATGTAGACTCTCCCAACACTTGGTGAAATGTTTTGAGTAGACAAGCTTACTGTGGGTTAAAATCACTTTGGAAATACACATGTGGAAACATACATGCATAACTAACCCACTTACATTCTAAAAGATGCAATATAGTCGAGTGGAAAATAAAATTTTCTGAATGTCATTATTCAAACTGCAGCTCACATAATAGAAACAATAGCGACATCCAGCATTTATTGGTATTGACCATATGCCAAGCACCATGCTATGTGTTTCATAAAGCATTATTTCTCACCCTATGAATTAGGTACAATTATTATTCAAATCTTATAAATGAGGAAATTGAGGTAAAATAAGTAAAATGTTGGATAACTCAGATAGCTGGTTATTAGCAAAGCTACTCAGAGCTGTGTGACTTTAAAAACAAAACAAAAACAGCCCTGGCCAGTTTTGCTCAGTGGTTAGAGCACTGGCCGGCAGAAAGAAGATTCCCAGGTTCGATTCCCGATCAAAAGAACATACCTGTTATGGGATCGATCCCTGGCCCTGGATGGGATTGTGTGGGAGGCAACCAATTGATGTGTCTCTCTCCCTCTCTCTTTCTCACTCTCTCTCCCCCCCACTTCATCCCCCCCAACTCTATCTAAAAATCTCAATGGAAAAAATATCCTCTAGTGAGGATTAAAAAAAAAAGTACTCTCCCAATTTGTGTTTGAAGAGACAAGAGGGACAATCATTTACTATATCCACTGTTAGGTTTACTGTAAAGACCATACAAAATAACATCCTCGAATGTGTTTAGAAAACTATCATTATACTCTGCAAACACCGAAACTTGTACATACCTAATGACCCAGGCCTTCACGCCTTCTCTTCGAGCTCTGGGACTGCCCCTTTGGCTTACCCCGTTACGTTCAAGTACATTCCTGATTCCTCTATCTGCTATTTTGCCCTTCTTGCCAATATTTGTTTTTCTGTTTTTATATTCCACTACTTCTTATTGTGATTTCACACATTTCACTTACCTATCTCGCTGCCTACCTCTCCACCCCCACACAGACACACAAATGTGCTGAAGCATCTATCACAGGAGAGGCCCTGACACCGTGACTGCTGTACCTGCCGGCCTGGTCTCTGAGGTACGTTCCTCTCTAAAAACTTGGGCAGGCTTCTGGAGACACCTACTGGACTACTACATCCATGTTTTACCTCTAATTCTGTATGCTATTCTTTCTCCTGTAACTGATCATGATGGAACAGGAATGACAGCCTCTGCATCGCTTTCCTGGAAGTCACAGTTCTCTATGTAATGATACTTCTGATACCATATTCTTCAAAAATGTTAAGAACATTGTTTATTGATGCACCATGTATGACATAGAAAAAGCATAATATAATCAATGTGACTGATAAGAGCTAAGAGAAAGCAAGGAATTAACAATTAATAACTGAATTACTCTTTTAGTGCTACTCTAAACCTGGCAACTTTCTTGAATTGATATTAGTGAAAACTACAATGGAAAGGTCTGAGTTAAAAAGTTATTCTAAACCACTATGAGTAATTATTTCAAGTATGTGATTAATCTGACTAGTAAGAAACTGGATGGGAACTGGCCATTCTATGACCATTTGTAGTTGCAGCTAAACTCACTAAAAACCTTAGGTACTCTGAATCCTCTTTTGTCATTCTTGCTCACAATGGTAAAAAACAGGGCTATAATTTGCTTTACTACCTAGAAAGAACATAACATAACCAAAGTAATGACATTACTACAAAAAACTAAACAAAGATTTAAAGCTAGAAGTTACCCTAAAAATCATCCAATTCAATCCTGTCTTCAAAAAAATGAGGGGGAGAAAAAACACCCTCCAGGTATGAGAGACTTCTGCAAGGCTTCACTATGAGATAATGGTAGCTTGAGTCCTGACCCCCAACTCTGTGCATACCCAAGTTATCAGGAAGAGGTGACAAGCAGAAACCAGACTGGCAAGGAACAGCTCGGGCATACCTTGCAATGCCTCCCTGTAACAGATGCTTCAATGCATCTGCATGTGTGCAGAGGAGCAGGTGGTGATGGGTGGCAGATGACTGAGTGAATATGTGAGATCAAAACAAGGAGTTTATTGGCTGTTTGGGCAATCAAGGACTACGACATATAAAAAGTACAGTACTAGCTATGATGCTTCCAGACACATATAATACTCCATTAAGGAATATAAGGGCTCCACCAGGTGTAAGAAAAACTACCCAAATGAACATTTGTTTAGGAGACAGAAGATGAGCTTGTGACCCTGGAAATCTTCTGAGACTTCATTTTTCATATGTTAAATGAGAATAATGCCCTACTATCCTCCATGGAGCTGGCTCAAGTATCAAATCACACCATTTAGGTAAAAACAATATATAAACTATAAGGCAAGATAATATTTTAATCGCATTGCTACTGTTTCTAAATCCTGATACCCATGGTCTAGAAAGATGCAGTAAACCATTATCTAGAAAGACATGGGCTTTAGAGATTAAGTACACCAGGGTATAAATCCCACTCTGTCAACTACTAGTTGCATGGCCATTTCCTCATCTGTCATTAAGGACTGTTAATAAGAAACATTCAATAAATGGGGCAATTATTATTATTGGCCAAAGAATAAAAAATTGTTTATTGAGCAATGACATGCCAACACTATTCTACGTCTTCTAACTTTACTAATTAGTTTAATCCTATAGGTACTATTACTATCCCCGACAAGGAATCTCCATACAGAGAGGATAAATAATTTGACTGGCTCTTGCTGTTAGAAAGCAGCACAGCCAGAATTTGAACCCAGGAAGCTGAATCTAACTACCATGCAATTATGCTATAGCTACCTCAAATACCATGTTACTAATGAATAATACATGTTTTAAATGTCACACTGCTGTATTTATTCACCCCTATGCCAAGTTCCATATAAAGGTGGTTGCAAATTAGTATAACATCCAATCCCAGGTGGCAGACCAGATATGCACACATATAAAGTTGAACACTTCTGGGGAGTATAGACTATTCTAAGGGATCCCAAAGGTCAAGGACATGATAATTTAAAAATTTCCTGTGGCCCACAATTAAGTTAATTTGTAAGACTGATGAAAAAGAATAAATCAGGATCCAGTGTTAAGCCTACCAAAGCAAGCATGTTTATAGCAAGCTGCCTTATGGTTTTACAGAATAATACTAATGAAGTACTTAAAATGAGGTTGCTTGTGCCTATCTCAAAAAACATGGTATGGTATGAAAAAGTCAATAAAAGGTGATTAGTTTTAGAAATTACTCTTATAATTCTATTAATCTTATATTTAAGAAGATTTTGGGTCTCAAATCACTTAAGTGTTTCAGTAATATTTCACTGCATTTTATGGTACACCAATAACAAGGCTCTACCTTAGTAGTTCTCAGTTTTGATCACCATCACAATCATCTCTGGAGCTTTTAAAAAATACTAATGTGCTGGCCTTACTAAAGCTCTTACTGCATCTCCAAGTTTGGGGCCAAAGTATAATCATTATTTTAAAATTTGGATTCAGTAGGTATTGCCGGGGGGGGGGGGGGGGCTGGGAGTCTACATTTATATTAGGCAGGTGCTGCTAGCTCATGGACCACACTTTAAGCTGTCACCTTCCTGGCTTTTCTTGTCTATAAAATGGAAACAATAATAGTACCTACTATTAGTCAAATAGTAAATTAACTCATTAAAATAAAACAGAATAGGGCTGACACATATATTCTCAATAAACAATCTCTGATTTTCAGGCCAATAATAAGTACTTCATTTATTAAATGAGTCCTATTTAATTCATGCAACTAGTAGCCCTCACACCCAACTGAGTGGCAACACCATACAAAATTATGTATTAGAAGAGGGTTGAGACCCAGTCCTCTACTCTGTAGGAATAAGTGTAAAACAAAGTAGAAGTTTTATATTAATTCAGAGAAGAAAGATCATTGAGGGCAGCAGAAGAAAATGAGCATGGAAGTAATTCTCAAAGACATGTTAAGGACGGAAGAGGCGGAAAAGAGAAAAGGAAAATCACAAAGGCATATAAAATCCATTCACTAATTCAACACGTACTACAAGTGTTCTAGGCAGTAGGCCTACCAAGCTAACATCAGACAAGAGTCTCTGCCCAGGTGCAGCTTATATTTTAACAAGAGACATAATTAAACGTAGATATTTAACATCTGAGGTTGTGGTAGGCTTTAAAGATAAAATAAAAAGTCAACTCAAGAGGTTGATGAGTGATGGGAGCTAGTATTTCAACTATAATGATCAGGAAACATCTTCAAGAAGCTGACATCTAGGCAAAGATATATGAGGGGAGAGGATTCCAGGGAGAAGAAACAGCAAATGCAAAGGTGCCAACACCGGTGGTTTCACGGGCTCAGAAACAACAGTCAGGAGACCAGTTGGCCGAAGCACCATGGCCACAGAAGGAACAGCAAATGAATTCAGAGGTAGCTGGGTTCCAGATCGTGTGGGGTCTTGTAAGCTATGGTGAGGACTCTGGATAAAATCTAAATGGGCAACAAGCCACAAAAGCAGAAGAGTAACATCATTTACATCTCAAAAGAAACATATAAAAGAGCAAGGTATTTGGTGGAGGGAGGAAAAAAAACACTCTGACTACAACGGAACATTTTTATAGTAACATTATAAGGAAATATTTTTAAGAAGAGACCATTGGTCCCTACTTGTCACGTTTTCTTTAATTCACTTCACAAGAAGTTACTCAGTGCCAGCCCGTGTCAGATGCCAGAAACACAAACATGATTAAGGCAGATTGTGCTGTGAAGAAAAAAGGAGCCGCTGAAGGATTTTGAACTGAGGAATGAATGGTACAGTGGAACAGTGTTTGGGGAAACATTAATCCGGTGATGGCAAAAAGAATGGGTTAGAGCAGTGATTTTCAACCTTTTTCATTTCATGGCACACATAAACTAATTACTAAAATTCTGCAGCACACACAAAATAGATTTTTTTGCTGATCTGACCAAAAAAAAAGGGGGGGGGTATAATTTTGACTCATTCACACCAGATGGCTATTGCTGTGTTGGCTGCTGTCATTTCTTAATTTGACAATCTAAGGGAAAAGAGGTCAGCGTCCCTGATTCTTGCAGCACACCCGTGTACAGCAGCACACCGGCTGAAAATCGTGGATCTAGAGTAAAAAATGACTAGAGAGCCCTGGCCAGTTTGGCTCAGCGGTAAGAGCGTTGGCCTGCGGTCCGGGGAGACCTGGGTTCGGTTCCCGCTAAGGGCATGTACCTCAGTTGCAGTTTGTCCCCAGCCCTGGTTGGTCGTGTGGGTGGCAGCCACTCGATGTGTCCCTTTCACATGGATGTTTCTCTCTCTCTCTCTCTTCCTCTCTCCCTCCCACTCTACCTGAACAAAAAATGGAAAAATGTCCTCGGGTGAGGGAAAAAAAAAAAAATGACTAGAGAGAGGAGAAACCTGTTGTTTACAGCTTCTGTGAACAACTAGGTACGAGCTAATGCATAATTTAAGTTACTTTATGAAGGAAAATGAAAGCTAACAGTAATTATTTGGCATTTTGTGAAAGACAAAGGAACAGTCTATTTACTGCTAAGTTTTGGGGGAGGGAAACAAAGTTATGGAGTAATAGTTAATTACTACAGAAAGAGAGTATGATTTGATTTGAAAAGAGAAAATGTAAGAAACAAAATCCAAAAAGTTTTGGAAACCTGGACCTAGAGTCCAAGAGTACTTCAGCTCAGGAATCACTCCTCATGGTAGCTCAGCTCGTTGTGAACATTTCACTGGCCATCACCCATGGTACTGTACTACATGCCATCAAATGTGGTCCTTCCTCTCAAAACATGAATAATCATTGCTGGGTCAGGTATGCACAGAGTATTATAACGGACAGAAAAAAAAAAAAAGGACCATGGGGATACTGGGGAGTTTGGTGAAGGCTTCTTGGAATAAACATGACATTACCAGGTTGTGGGAATTGCGTTAGATAAATGAAAAATGAGTAAAAACAGTTTCAGAAAGTTGAAATTGTTTGAGTAAACCATAGTGACATAGAATTGCACGGTGTATGAGGAGACTCACAAACAAGTTAGTATTACCAGACAATGAAAGGTCAAGGGGCAGTGATGGAAAATGAAACTAAAGTATTGATGGGACCAGGTCAGGAGGGCTATGCCATCTAAAAAGTTAGGGCTACAAGTAAACCATTCTTTCTGGTAAAGAAAATCAAGAGAGACAAAACCAACTTATATACCCAACATGTATCTTCCCAACATAATCTAGAGCTTGCAAGGACTACCTTATCCATTCATACATTTAAACACTCTGTGTAACTGCACAGGGCTAATGTTACAATGTTATTTGTCTTTGAAATTTTTCATTAAAAGTCCCAACCTGGTATGTGCACGTGTGACATGGTTCATATACCAATACATATATTACTCATTACAACACACTACTAATATATATATTTTGCCAAGGCTTGAATGCTGTCTTATGTTCCCATCTAATAAAAGCAAGCATGACAGACCAACCTAGCATGACTGACAAAAATAGTGTAAATGCTCTTGGCAAGTGGGTGCTCTACTGTACTTTTCTGAGTTGAATAGGTTTATGTTCTTATGGTCTCTGTTTCTGTCATTCTGTGTCTGGGGTGGGGAGGACAGGTTAATCTATGATCAACAAGTAATTGTCCTGAACTTAACACGGACTCAAAGAAAAATTATCATGTTAGAATTAAGATTTAAGTTTTATAGTACCTTAAGATGCCTTCAAGGGAAGAGTAAAGACCACATGTAGGCTTGGCTGAATCCCTCTGACATTACAGCTATAAGATACTATAGGCAGATGAAATGTTATGACTTAGGGATTTCTAAAAGAACAAGAGAGCAATCACCACCTGACTGTGACAACTCTCTTCCAAAGGCATTGTAATGCTACATAACCTTGTATTGCTTATATTTAGTTAGGATGCTCATTTCAAGGAACTCATCTCCAAACTTAATAGCAATTATGTGGATATAAGAAATGGTCTCAATATAAAACTAATCAGTTTCCAAGTTTGCCTGCTGGCAGAATATCATGTGGTTAAGATCACCAGTTACGACCCAGGATCTCTGTCCTTGTAGAGGCGGTGCAGAAGTAAGATCACCACTGTAAGAAGTGTCACAATAAAATGTGCACATCTTAGACAACATACTAAAGTTGTCACACTGGTCTTTTGGGATTTCAAATATGGTTCTCTTCCTCTTTAACTATAACTGAGCAAACATACATACATTGGATCTTATCTAAAATGGTAAGTTAAGTAATAGAATTTGCATACAACAAAAAGGAGATGGGAAAAAAACCACAGGAATTAGTGGCTAAAAAAGAAAATCAGAATATATTTATCTGCAATACAGGCAATAATGCAAACAGAATATTTATTAAAATTGCTTTTATTTTAAAACAGAGATCACCAATCTATCAACCTTGCAACACTGGAGCTAATAATTACTAGTTATTACACAAACCTCAAAATCTTAAACAAGCTTCACAATCTTTAACCCTCCCCCTTCCCACCTCCCCCTTCTCTTCCATCATACATGGTCATAAACTCTTTGCCACTCCTTGGATCTAGAATATCTGTGACTGCTTTGACCATCAGACATGATGCTATGTGACTCCAAGACTTAGTAATTAAAGACCATGAAGTCTCTGCCTTGTTTGCTGGGAAAACTCAGTCTTAGAGACCTGAAATGCCTTGTATTCAGTACAATTACCCTGAGAACGCTCTTTGGAAAAGCCACAGGTAGCACTGCAGTCAACTGTCCCGGCTAAGTGTGTCCTCCAGCAGGTCTAGCTCAAATGCTACACATGCACATGAAGAAGTCACTTAGAAAATGGATCCTCTACCTTTAGCTGGTATGGTCCCCAGCCTTATGAATTACCCTCAGACAAAACCATCCTAGCTGAGGCCCCAGACTTGGTAAAGCAGAGAAGAGCTGTCTTTGGCTTTCCGAATTCCTTACCTACAGAATGCGTGAGTATGATAAAAGAGTTGCTGTTGTGGTGTTTTATGCCACTATGCTTTGTCATGGTTACCCACTACATACTAAGTACTATGTAGCAATTAGGAATTAAAAGGTGAAAAAGATAAATATCTGACCTCAGGTAAGTCACATATGGGAAGGAGGAAGTTATTTTCCTTCATTTTAAGTATGGCCAAGGGGGAGCATCTGCAACAGGGCAAGGGCAGACTTAAGATGAAACAGCCATGTTTCAGGCCTTCTAGGAACCATCTACAACAATCTCAGAAATTCCAGACTTGTTTTGGGAGAAATGAATTGCAAAGATAAGAGTCATTTGAAGAAAAGCTACTTTATTTTTTTACCTGTCCCCCAAAACACCAATATCAAGCATGATTGAGACATTTTATGTTTAGTATCATATTTACTCTCCATAAATTTTATTTAGTCCTGTTGCTTTCACATTTCATTAATAATTGTAACTTTTTAAAGTGCGTGTCATTTACATTTTCCCTAGATACAGGGCAATATGTTTGTAATCCTGAGACAATCTTTTAAAGCTAATTAATAAAAACATCTTCCAAACACCACCTTAACTCTCACCATCTCACAAGCAGGCTTTTCTGTGTATCAAATACAACAACTTAAAAAAAAAAAGCTTCATCTGAGTTTTATTTGTAAAAAGCTGTTACTAGTCAATGTAAAAGATCCAGCATCAAAATCAAGAAATAAAAGTATAAACTTGTTTAGAACAAAACCTGTATTTAACAGCCAATAAGTTTCTTAATTTTAATTTAGTTATTCCAGGTGCTTAGTTACAGTCAGCTCTAGCCTCTAACTACAGCAGCAATCATTAGAGTGCATCTTATGACATGTGCTTAATTACTATGTGGGGATGTGTGCATTTGGTTCAAAAGAATCCAAGATCATCTTATTAAAGGTAAAGACTCAAACATTTTTGGAGGTCAAATATTCCACCACAAGTTGGCTAGGGCTAAATTCCATTTGTGAGTACGTGTTCCTAATTGGTGTTAATAAATTCCCAAAAAGAGAGTCTAATGGTGATGTTGACTGATTATTTAACTACACACACCCAAATGTTCCTGTCACAGTGAAATCTGCTCTGTAATTTACCTTAATGGACGAAGTGTTTCAATAAATACTGAAAACGTCTCCTCTCTTTTTCCTCCATTTAAATCAAATCCACTTCTAAGTCAAAAGACTGTACCAATGTATAATCACAATAATTAATGCATTAGGAAAAGTGGCATTCTTTGATAAATAATTTTTCTAAAACCTCTTAAACATTCTGCATCCTCAATATTTCCCTTACACTCAAGAAATGTGGTAAATTAAACAATCAGACACTACTAACCCCTGCCAATTGTGATGATGGACCTAAAAATCTTATCTTTGGCTCTGATAGTGACTAGGTTTTCAGTTAAAAACAGTCACACAAAGAGTCAAAAAGTACCTAGGAATGTTTCAGAGAGAATTTTCTTCATCAAAAATATAACCAAATCTTAACAGAAATAATAGCGTAGTCACCACCATAATATAATGCTAGACCTAGGATACAGAAAAAAGCCCTAGAAGTTTATAAACCTCTTGAAATTACATGTAAAGTTTGTGTATGTGTAAATGTGTTTGTTTTTATGACAACACAGACCATAGTTTTCATTAATAGTTTGGAAAAGGTCTACCTCAATGAGCGGAAATCTCCCAATTAGCTCTGTCACTTTTCTTATACCATGTCATAAACACCTAAGTACAAGCTAGATGCTTCCTCTAGACTCTGACTCGGAATCCTCTTCTCCTTCATCATTTTCCTACTCTGTGTCTCCCTGTCCCCAATACTCAGCTGTCACATCTGTGCATCAAATACACTAACCTAAAAAAAAAGAAAGCTTAATCTGAATTTTATAAAGGAAAAACTGTTACTAGTCAATGTATAAGAGCAATCATCAAAATCATCAAAAAGAAATAAAAGTATAAATTTGTTTACAATAAACCTATATTTAACAGTCAAAAATTTCTTAATTTTAGTTGAGTTATTCCAGGTACTTATTTATACACACATTTGTCTCTAGAGATGCTATTTGCCAAGTTTATTTTATTGTAATTCTTTAAAAGAGAAGAAAAGATAGAGGAGAAAAAGTTTTCCTAAAAGATTACCCACTGAGTCAATGATCTGTGGGAGTTATTATGAAGCTCCATTATTAGGGCTGAGAGCCTCAAAGGATTTTGTTATGTCACTAATTTCTTTTTGCAAGGCTTCAGCAAATGAGCCAATTTATCTAGTTCTGCATGCTTAGGGCTTGATACATGCTATTTGTACATGTGCATAGCACCACTGATAACATTTATCTGCACATCAGAAAAGCACACCTCATGTAAAAAAATTACCCATATACTGGGATATGAAGTGGTGAGTGAAAGATCTATGGTATCTCATAAAATGGAACCAAACCACCGGAAGATCACCAATTGAGTATGACTGTGCAACAAAACTATAGGAGCAGATATACCACCAAAAAAAGATAAAAACTAGAAAAATCCTTGCTTACAGTGATAAAATAATAGGACTTTGTTAGCATCTTGTGAATTTTAACTAGAAATGGGAAAAACTAATTTACTTCAAACAAGATAGAACTTTATGATCAAAGCTTCATACAGCTTTATGACCAAAGAAGAAATATTTCAAAATAAATTTTAATATAGTCCCCATTGTTTATAACCAATAAAAGAAAATTAACCCTTGAAATTTACTTGTGGGAAAAAAAATGTTTACATTGACCACTGCTATGGTTCACAATGAAAAACCTTTGCTAAAACTTAAATTCCTTATAGGAAAGTAATTTTAGAGAACACAGCAACAAACAAAAAGGTAAACCAAATGTAAAAATACTTTCCTTTCAGAAATGGTAATCAGCTTAAAGGAATCCACATGAAAGATTCTGAAACAGAGTACAGCCTACATATTTGAATAAAAAGGTAATAACAAGGTTATTTGCAAATTTCCAACAGATGATATATAACACATTCTTTTGAGAAACATCAGTATTTTTCTTCGTGAAGAAGTATATATCAAGTTAAAGAGTTGGCTCCTATAATTCATCATCTTTCAGAACATGAGGCTATATTAGGCTCCAATAACCCCCTACTCCTACTCTTCCCAGCATTTGGTAATATAGACAGTAGAGCTAATTTTCTGTCATTCAGAAAGAACTGTTGGATCACTAAACTTGTATCATCATCACCTCTGAAAGACAATAAAAATCACTGTTAGAACCAATGGTTTATTAGAGTGAACCCACCATCAACAATGTCAACTCTGCCTGGTCGTGTTAACAGGAAAATGTTTTACGAGTTCCACCAGTGGGCATCAATTTAACTTCCAGCACCAGCTCTGCTGTAAAACTGTGAACGTAATTTATAGGGTGACCTGCGTGTGTGGGAAGCAATATCTAGGTGAAACTTCTCACAGTCTGACAAAATGCTTTGATTTGCACCATTCAGATGATTGAGCAAAAAGAGTTTAAGCAATCACCACCAATAGCCTTTATCTCCAAATGCAGTAAAAATTTATTACTCTATGAGTGCAACCTATTGCTTTAGAGCCAGGCCTGATAGAATAGAAATGATTGGATAAATATTACATTTTCAACTGGTACACATCTTGTCCATTAGGTTTAAATATTGGACAAACTGTGTGTTTAAGATAAACATCAGTCTTAGCTGATTCCATCACATAGTACATTTAGAAAGCCTCCAAATTGTTTCCATAGTAACATTTTTGTGCTTACATATAGCTGAGGGTACATGTTCATTGCCAATTAGGAGAAAGTAAACTGAGAGACCACTGAACTCTTCTTAAATAATTTATCGTTATCTTTTACTTGGTACTTAATACACTGACAGTATTTGCCATCTATATTGCTTTGCATGAAGCAAATTAGTAATCAATCACTCAAGCAGAAAGGGACATAAATACATGGCTCATCCACCTATTCTAAATAGCAGTTTACTATTCAGGCCCTTCTAGAAATTTTAAACTAGCCTAGACTTCATACTCATGGCTAATGCTATGAGCTTAGGGAACGATATTTACCTGACAACCTCTCTATCTGCCTCCCAAGATCATACACCTTTAAAGATGACAATAGGTGCTTGGATGGTGTGGCTCAGTGGACTGAGTGTCGTCCCATGGTCCTGGTTCGATTCTCAGTCAGGGCATATGCCTGGGTTGTGGGCTCAACCCCCAGTGGGGGTTATGGAGGAGGTGGCCAATCAATGTTTCTCTCTCATATCAATGTTTCTATCTCTTTCTCCCTTCCTCTCTCTCTAAAAATATCAATAAAAACATATAAAAAAAAAAGATGGCAATAGGCATTTCTGACATATATATACACACATACATACACACACACAGCACAGCTCTCATGCTTACTATAATACGACTTTTAAATACCCTTTCTAGCATCATGGGAGGGATCCTATGCATATATCTTCAACGCCTTTGGTTCCTGAGCAACTACAGTAGCCTTGACTAACCTGATTAACTGAGTGTTACTTTCTACTATTTTCTAATTTGGTTTGATTAGATACTGCAAGGTAAATTATATCATCTCCCCATTGGTCATGAAAAAATGAACTCAAGTGTTAAATAACTTGATCAACAAGTAACGAAAAGAGAATTGTAACCCACATCTGTCTGATTCCAATTCATTTTCCACTATCAGCCACACTGAGGACCTTTGTTAAAAATGAGACTGTAGTAATTAAAATCTTACACCTGAAGGTTTTAAAAAGTACCAAATAAAATAGGGAAATTAAACTTAAACACACAAAGGATTATTTATAATAGGCGTATCTTTATAATACTTCTATTCACCAGTCTTTATTCATTAAAGAAATATACTACTAATCAAGGGATCATCAGGCACAATGACTACTGGTCATTAACCCTGACAGTTGAGCTCTTTTCCTTAATCAGGTTTCCAGCCTTGTCTTCGTGCATTTTGTTTGCCACATTAAAACAAATAATGACTGCAGTGTGCAAAATGGGTAAAAGCAAAAACTGACTATTTAGAAACAAATCACCCTATATTCTATACATAAAGCCATTTGTTATAGTACTACTAGAAGAGACTTAAGCATTTAACTTGGAATGCCTAGCAAGATCTCTTAAGCTGTTTTTCTTATCTTGTTCTTCAAAATTCGAAACTAGAAAATCCCACTTGACTAGAAAGTGAAAAAAAAAAAAAGGAAGAAGAAGGTTGTCCCTTCTAGGGTTAACAGAGGCTTTTTAGGTGAGATTAACCTTTTGCTCACAATAGGACTGGTTATTGGTTTTACTTTTTTACCATCTTTAACTCAGGTAAAAATCAATATAGAGCGAGACAAAGGACTCTAGAGGGTCTAGCTACACCAGCTTCTGGTTTGGCTCCTGCACAATTCTACAACATGCTGAGGCTGGGAAGGATTAGCCTGCTTGTGTTGAGTAAACCGATGCTACTCAATAAACAGTTTCTGTTGTAAACCCCTTAGGACGTGCAAAGCCACACTAGTTGGCAATAGACCAGATAAGCTGCAGAACCAGCTGTAATCTCATTTAGACCTGAGCTGATCCTCCTGTCCTTTCATTCCACAGGATCAAAGCAAACCACTGAGGAGGCAGCTGCATTATAGCGGCTCTGCTTGCTGGATGCAGCAAACATTTCATAAATTCCACTCCTTGAAGCAAGTCTCTACCTAATCTACCCAGAGCTGGGACAATCAATGCATTTCTGAATTCATTAGGCTGATTATTACAGGGTAACCATTTTCTCTGGAGAAATGTGATGATCGCAGGCCAACTTTACAAAGTCGCTATTTCTGACCAACCTTTCTTCTTGAAGGGCCCAAAATTTCCCCCACAATATCAAGTAAAAAATGGTTTAAAATTACTTAGCTCATTATCTCTAATGCATGTTAACAAGCAAACAATATATGGTGTTGAATTCCTCAGGATGTAGCAGCTGACTACCACTCAAATGCATCCAAGCTTTAACAGTAGCCCACATTCCCAAGCTCAGTGACCCAGGGAGAATGCCCAGCCTTACTGTGAATACCACCATATGCTGGCCAAAAGTGATATTCAGAAAAAAATACAGAGACACAGATTTCTGCAGCTCATTAAATAATATTATGTAACATTTATTTTTGACTTTTCCATAAAATAGAACACAAGCTTTAAAGTGTTCCAAAATGAAAGTATTAAGTATTTCAATACAAGTGTTTCTTTCCCTTCCTTTCAATAGACCTGACACCTTACTATCTCATTTTACTGGAAATTTCCTTTAATAGAAAGCAAAATCTCCAGTTATAAAGCTTTAGAAAGCAGACACCAGTCCCAAATTTAAAAAAAATAAATAAATAAACATAAAAGAAATGAAAACTAACACAGATGTGCAGGGCTAGATATAAAACATCAGCATTGGAAAAGAATCAACTAATAACTTAATGCTGAATGCCAGTAGTTCAGAGGAATCCTATGAAACATCTAGTCAGGGAGTTGGCAAAATTTTTTTGTATTTAGGCTTTGTGGGCCCATATGGTACCACATATTCCTGCCATTTGACAACCCTTTAAAAATGTAAAAACTATTCTTATTCAATGACTGTACAAAAACAGGCCACGGGCAAGAACTGATCAGTAGCACCTTAGTTGGCTAACACCTTCTAGTCAAAACTCCTCACTTTACAGCAAGGGCACACCCCCTGAAGAACAGGGGTTCTTTTGCATAACTAAGCAGCAGGTGTCAGCAGCAAAATTCAGATCCATTAGGTCTCACTCTGGTGTTTTTATACTGCTTCCCAAAATTATTGCTGAAAGAAAATGCGTTAAGAATCTACTGTATTTCCGAAGCATTTGAAACAGGTAATCAAGAATGCCTGGGATTTGTCAATCTAGATAGCATACTAAAGTGATCACACATTAACTGATATAATCCTTTCCAAGTAAAAATATGCTGCATTCAATGATTCACCTCTCTCCAATCCATTCCTCAGACATAAAAGGGCCCCATTTAACATAATCATATGATAACAGCAACAGTGATAAATATCGAAATCTTAACTCTTCTAATATTTGCAAAATCCAGATCTTTGCAATAAAAACACAATAGGAAACTACAAAACTGTGTAATTATATTTTAATTGTATTGTGAGGCATGCATTAATCACAAAGTTTAAGTACCAAGGATAGAATTATAATAATTCTGTAAAACAAATTTAAGCTAGCTAAGTAGGTCAGAACCACCAACATGCAACAGGAGACCTCTGGGAATTTATCAGTTAATGGCTATTTATGTGCAAATGAGTGCCCTCCAACCCTTCAAAATCCTGTGTAGCTGAAGGGTATTTCTGTTAACCAGGAGCACTGCTTAACTGCAGAGGCATAAATTAAACCATTTTATTGGAATGATTTTTAATTTCTCTACTTTTCTCTTACCCCACTGCCCCCCTACCTTTCTAGAAGCACAATTTGCAGAACACATTTAACAGACGGTAAAAAAAAAAAAAAAAAAAGGTGGCTAGAGTTTTCAAAATAGGTCTCTCCTAATCCCCATGTGTCCATTCACTTGAAGTAAAATGAAAACATCCCTTACACTTCACATCTTCCAAAGGGGACTTACATTGTTAAAAAAAACTAAAAGCTTCAATATAAGCACTACATTAACACACTTTATAAAGAACTATAACAAAATTCTATTTTATATCCTTATATTCTTATCTTACAGAAGACAGAGAAATTCAATGGAGTTTGCATGGATCATAATTTTTGTTATTAGTCAAACTATATACCTATCAAAGTATACTCTAAGAAGAGAGAGAGAGAGAGAGAGAGAGAGAGAAAGAAGCTTTTTTTCTTTGTTAAAACAAAACGAAGCCAAAATCCTAAACACCTCATTTCTTACTTGCCTCAAAAGAAAATAAAGGATTTGGATGTTTTCTGAAGGGGATGGGAGACAGGCAGAATAAAATTTTCAATGTGACACAAAAATGGTTAAAAAAAACCCACTAAACCATTATTAGGACCCAGCCGAACTTACTCAAGGGGTGTGGTAAGGTTAGATACTGTCTTTTAGATTTTAGATGGAATGCCAGTTATCTAAAATTACATTTATTAAAGATTTAATACAGCAAAAATTTAAAAGTTTTAAGTTGTGCTAACATTTCCTTGGAGTTCTTTATTTCCCATCATTAAATGAAAAATAAAATATAACCTAATACTAGTAAATACCAGGATTAGACATGGAATATCTTTAAAATTAAAGTATTTTACAGCACGGGTGAAATCACGGCACTTCAGGCCAGAGTCAAAAATGTAATATTTGTGGGAATTCCATTTTAAATGTTTTTTTTTTTTTAATTTTTTTGTTTATCATCACCTGAGAATATTTTTCCATTGATATTTAGAAAAAATAGAAGAGAGGGAGGGAGAGAGAGAGAAACATCATTGTGAGAGAGAGACAGTGATTGCCTCCCACAGGACCCGGTTGAGGTCAGGGATCAAACCTGCAACCCAATCACATGCCCCTGACTGGGAATCCAACCCAAGACCCTTGGTCCGAGGGCCAACATTCTAACAGCTAAGCCAAACTGGCCAGGGTTCTTTTTTTTCTTTCTTTTTTTTTAGCAAGAGAGGAAGGGAGAGATATATAGAAGAAATATAGAAACATCAATGTGAGAAACACTGATCAGCTGCCTCCTGCACGCCCCCTACTGAGGATCGAGCCTGCAACCTGGGCATATGCTCTGACCAAGCATCGAACTGGGACCTCTTAGTCCGTGGGATGATGCTCAATCCACGGAGCCACACCGACCGGAGTTGGAAACTCTGTTTTAAATACACGGGTAATAAAAGTTTGTGGTTAAAGTCCTTCAAAAAGATAAGAAAAATATTCTATTCATCCTTCCATAACTGAATTTTCTAGTGTTAAGTTAATTATAGCAGAGCAGATGATTACATCAAGTTTGCTTCTGACTAGTATATTTTAGAAACACAGTACTTCTGGATTCGGAAAGCGATCATTAAAGGTATCAAATGCAACACTGGACAATTATGTTTGTATATAAATAGGGAACAGAAGTCTCCAGCCTAATGCAATGTGTTACACTTAAAAGTATAATAAATGGAAATCATAAAAATTAAGATGCATTTATAGCCTGAAAACATAATTTCATTACATACAACAGTATGTTTTTAGGAAAAATATTAACTACAAAAGATAAATTTTCACACAAATGTACCCATCTATTAAAGGTCATCACCCCATTTCAAAAGGGAATTTTCAGAAGCTATAAAGTAAGGGCTTACTTGGGCTCCCTGCGCCTCCTTTTGGTTAGGGGCAATCCAGTGGTCACGCCAGTCTTCCAGTCACAGGCAAATTTTCAGTCAGATCTCTCTAACAAGCACTAAACTGAGGCTTAATTAACCCTACTCAGAGATACACAGGACCTTCTCTTATTGAAGAGATAACAGATACATAGTCGGCTTGCTGAAGGAATACCAAAATTAAGAGGTAGGTCTCGTATTCAGACAATTCCTTCCAAGACGACATAATGACATTGGTGGGTTCAATTCCTCAAGGACACGTACCTCGGTTGCGGTTTGGTCCGGGCCCTGGGCAGGGTCATGTGGGAGGCAACCAATGGATGTGTCTCTTTCACATCGATGTTCCTCTCTCTCTGTCTCTCTCTCCCTCCTTCCCACTCTATCTGAAGATAAGTAGAAAAATGTCCTTGGGTGAGGATTTAAAAAAAAATTACCAACTTCTGCATTTGTATGGCAAAAATAGACAGAATGACATATAGAGGTTTGACATTCTAAGGGTAATGAGGTCAACAGCACCAATGATAGAAATCAGAGACTATAGGATTAATAAAAAATTTTAGCCAGTCTGGAAAAAGTAGTCAAAATTTGGCTTAAATATTATTGCCTGACTACACAGCACCATCCTGAGTCATCAGATCGTCCCTTTCCTTCATTCCCTTCATCAATCAGCCCCAACTTCAACACTCTAACACTCTTCCCTACCATGTTGTTATTTCTAAATTAATTTTAGTTCTTTTTAATATAACCCTTTCCTATCATACTGTATCTTTAAAATTATTTTTTTTTAAAAATATATTTTTATTACTAGTCTTTTTTTTTTTTTTTTTTTACCACAATGGTTTCCTATCCAGTGTTCTTGCCTCAAGTTTCCTTTCAATCCATCACGCATATTACTACCACAACTATCTATATAATTATCATTCATTCATTCAACAAAGATTTTATTAAGCAACCCTGTATGTCAGGTCCTTTAGCTGGATACCTAGTGCTGAAGATAACTATATGAAGATAAATTCCCTGACCTCAAAAAGTATCCTTCTAGTGAAGGAGATGGACAGAGACAGATGATGACATTTCAGATGATTGATGCTCTGGGTAAAACAAGTATGTACAGGAGGCCACTTGCTCTGCCTGGGGAGCCTGGAAACTCTTCACAGGAGAAATTGCATATTTTACTTACACCTGAAAGGCAGGAAGTTTCCCAGACAGAGAAGGAATCAAAGAGCATTTTAGGTAGGGGGATTAAGAGAAAAATATTGGGCAGTATCTTTTTCTCAAGGAGTTTATGATTCAGTGGAGGGAAGAAGAGAATGTCATGTATTTAAAGTACTGCTCTCACACAGTCCCTCTGTTTAAAACCTCTAGTCTATGATTTCCTCCTCGTCCATGTCTATATTCTTGCCCTAATTTCAAAGCCCTTCAAAATCTGGTGTTGTCTTTCTACTTAAAGTATATATCCTCTTCTTCCATCAGGTTTATTCTTCATCAGCCCCCAAAACATATAACCCCTTTCAACTTCCAATTCTTAGATCACTCTCCTATCCTAGCATTTTCCTTCGAGGACTTATATAATTGCTATTCTTTCTTCTTTCTTCTTCTTCCTCCTCCTCCTCCTCCTCCTTCTTCTTTTATGGATTTTAGAGAGAGAGGAAGGGAGGAGATAGAAACATTGATGAGAGAGAACATGGACTGGCCACCTCCTGCATGCCCCCTACTGGGGACCGGGCCCACAACTTGGGCATGTGCCTTGAACAGGAATTGAACCAGTGACCTCTTGGTGCATGTCAACACAGCCACTGAGCCACACCAGTCCGGCTGTAATTGCCATTCTTATATCCCACTTCTTTCAAGAGGCCTTTCCTATCCTTTCTCCTGGCAGTCTCCTTCCTTATTACAAGTGTAAATTCCATTTCTCCTTCAAAAACCCAGTTCAGCCCTGGCCAGTCTGGCTCAGCAGTTAAGAGCATAGGCCCGCAGACCAATGAGTCATGGATTCAATTCCGGTGAAGGGCTTGTACCTCAACTATGGTTTGTCCCAGCCTTGGTCAGGTCATGCAGGACACAACCAGTCCATGTGTCTTTCTCACACAGATTTCTCTCTCTCTCTCTCTCTCCCTCCCTCCCTCCTTCCCTCCCTCCCTCCCACTCTGTCTGATGATAAACGGAAAAATATCCTTGGGTAAGGAGTAAAAACAAACAAAAACCAATTCAAATGCCACCTGTTTCATATATATCTTTCCTAATCTTCTCATCCCATCTCTTCTCTTCCTTCTTTCTTCTACTGATGAATTATATACCTTATAGTATTACTTATTAATTTTCACTTTGAACTATACTACATTTATATGTCTTGTTTACTAAAAAATAATTTCCCTAAGAACAGACTCTTTTTGCACACAAAGATGTATTTTGTGTTAGTAGAGCTCAATGTTATTGTATAATCCCATTTACTAAATTACTATAATTTCCCATTAATGTTTTTTATATTGTGTATGGTATCATGTATCTTTAGATACAGAATAGCTGGTGCCTTGCTCATATCCTACCTAGCACCAGGTTAAGAAAAGTCCACATAAAGTTTCCAAAAAGTATCTGCCTAGGTATTCATCTACCCTTCCCCCACTCAACCTACTTACTTATAATTTATAATTCTTCATATCTTTCTTCCCTGCTAAAGCATAGGAAAATGAGAACTCAAACTGCTTAAAGGCCCTGGCATATAAGAAGCCTTCATGAAATAGCATGAAATAGTTGTTTAATAATAATCTAATACTTGGTTATTATGCCTCTATCTAAAAACATATCATGTACAAGGTAGCTGCCTCAATATTTAATGACTCAGTTATTTTCTTTATTTTATTTTATTTTTTTATCCTCACCCGAGGACTTTTTTCCATTTTGTTCAGATGGAGTGGGGAGGGATAGAGAGGAAGAGAGAGAGAGAAACATCAACGTAAAAGGGACACATCAAGTGGCTGCCACCCGCACGACTAACCAGGGCCGGGAACAATCAGTTATTTTCTTAATGTATAACTAAAAATCACCAGTTACTGGCCAAAGTCAAAATATCTGATAATATCTGTAGCACTGTAAGTTAGTGCTTAAAAAAGTCTTTCCCTCATGTCTTCCTTTTTCTTTCTTTTCTTTTTTTTTGTATATTTATTTTGTGCATGCTACAAAACATAGGGTGAAGGTGGGGGTGAGAACCAGATCTATATTAAGTAAAAGACAAAGTAAAGTAAAATAGAGTTTAATCATGCTGACAGTATAAATTATAATTCCATTTCATGTATCAACTTTAAAAAGAAAAGCAAATTTACCTAAAAATATTAAAGCATTCAATATATAATTGACAAAGTTAAAAACACCAAAGCAATCTAATCTAATCCTTTATCCTCTTCAGATGAAAAACCTGAAATATGGGTGTCAACCTAAGACATGGCTATAACAGTCCAGTCCCTATGGAAATAATGGAAAGACTGAACCATGCTTAATAACTTTAAAAGTTAGGCAAAAGGCACCTGCCTTCTAGAAAATTGTAATTCTATAAAGGCTGGACTATTATTTGACCCAATATGAAATTTCTTATATTCTCAAGAACACGTATTTTACATGAGTAGTCTTCAGAATATAAGAAATTCCATACACACACACACATATATACATATACATATATATATGATCAAACTAATATATATATAATATATATATGATGATAAAACTAATGGTCCAAGCATTTCCGAATTCAGAAAAGAATAATTGCAGGAATATAAAAACTTGGAGGCATTAAATAGTTGGTTTCTACTAAACCATAAGCCCTGTAAGTGCAGGATACATTTTCAAGAACACCAGAACACTTATTAGTACAGTCCTGAGACACGGAAAGTACTCTAGAACCATCTGCTGAATTACATTGTAATTCCTCCTAGGAAACCAAAAGAAAAAAATTGTTAACTGTTAAATATGTGTGTGTACATTTTTTATAGCTTATGACATTTATACACATAAAACCCTTAAAACTTCTATACATCAAAAAAGAAATGTAAAATGCAAATTTCAATATATTTCAAACATACATGTTGTTCATAAGGTTGAAGTATTTAACGTATAATTTTCCATGGAAAATTAACATTAAAAGACAAACAAGGTTACTTAGTGAGAGGTCATTATAACAATTCCCATTCAGGGTTATAAACTCTTGAAAAGAAGTCATTTTATAATGAAATGGCCTTACTCTCCTCTGAATCTAGGAAAATAATTTTTCTTTCCCCACCTTTTCCTGGAGGCCTTCCTCCCACAGAACATCATTCTGTTTCAATCTGAAATGATGGCTGCCTGGGCCATGTATATCCCTTCACTATTCTGTGCTGGATTCTCCATTTCCTTAACCCAGAATATTTCTTGTTCTTGGCTACATTCTTCATTTCTCTGAAGCACAAATAAAGGCTAAATCCTTCATTTCCTTCAAAAACCAAATTCTTTGTCAATACATCTCAAAGGCATAAAACGAAAAGAAAAAAGCAATATGCAGTATCTCTAGTATGACAGCATTTATAAACTTTAAAAATACACAATGAGATACTACAGATTGGTTTTGAATTCTATTTTGTCATATTAAATAATCAAAGTACACTGTACTCCAAAGATCAAAAGTTCATAGCCCATTTAAAAGAATGGGGGAGGGGGGGTACATGAAGGAACATTAAGGTTTCAGAGAACAGAAATGAAAAAAAAAAACTGAATAGCTGTCAAAAGAAAGAACTGTAGAAAAATGTATCAATGACATGGTGCTATAATTACCAACTTGCTATAGACCTTATATACGTTTACAAGTGACTAGGTTATTATTTTTATTATTAATAGAGAGAATGTGTTAAAGATGTCAAAAACAACTTTTCAGCTGCTCTCTACATAAGCACAAGCTGCTAAAGACTTATAATATCTCCCTTCTAATACATCTGCCACCAATCACTATGTGACGCAGTTTGGCTGGTTTACTGCCATATTATCACAAACTTTACTTTGCATAGGGAAATCTCAGATACTATTCCGTAAGTGCCAAGAAGAGTTTTAAGAAGAGTCTCTTTGCCTGGTCCGTGTGGCTCAGTGGATTGAGCGCTGTCCCATGGACTGAGGTCCTGGTCTGATTCCGGTCAGGGCACATGCCTGGGTTGCAGGGTCGATGCCCAGTTGGGGGGCATGCAGGAGGCAGCCGATCGATGTTTCTCTCTCACATCGATGTTTCTATCTCTTTCTCCTTCTCCCTTCCTCTCTCTCTAAAAATCAATAAAAATATATTTAAAAGAAGGAAAGAAAAAAAAGAAAGTCTCTACAACAGTTGTAGAATACCTCTGAACTGACTCAGAATGGAGCTCTAAAAGGTCTGAACTCTGGATCTTAAATTAACTTATAATATACATTCTTTCACTTCACTTCTCTAGAACCACAGACAGGCAGTGAAGAAAGCAATCATTACTAGGTACTCTTCTTGACACTTGACATATATTATCTCTTTTATTCTTTAAACCAGCTCTTTAATATGTATTATTATACACATTTTACAGGTTAGAAAAATTGAGGTTCAAAGAAATTACTTGACTTGCTGAAGATTAAAGTGAAAGAAAGTGGCAACAGGATTAAAATTCACATTTGCAACCTTTTGAAAAATACAGTAATATTTTTTACTATCAGTACAAGAAATTAATTATTCCATGTATAATTCACACATATTAAACTACTGAAATACAAATTTGCTCTGCTGGTTTTGATGTTGGATACATTAATAACTCACAAAAATGAACCACCACTAATATCCCAATTAAATAATTTGAGCAACCCAAATTTTCAACCAGGATCTTGGAAGCTCAGACGGTATAAGAACCAAGCCATCTTAAAATCAAGTGTAGCTCAGCTCCTCAGTGTTCACTGGGGTTAAATAAAATAAGATTAAATAAATGATTATAAAATAAGATACTATGCAGCCGTATACAATGTTTGTGTAGACAGAGATGTCTTTGATCTTTCATAGAAAAACTGAAGTTGTAGAAATTTATAAGGTATAGATCTCCCTTTTCTCACTTAAAAAAAAAAAAAGAGGTGGTAAAAGAAGTAGTGTGGATAAAAGAAGAAGCAACAGCAGTTTAGAAGAATATTCCCCATAGCATTAAAAGTGGTTCCCTCTGTGGGAGGAAGTTTTAGAAGGGGACTGACTTTTATTTTCTGCAGCATATATTTCTGTATTATTTACATTCTTAACAGAATTCATGAATTTTGATAATATAAAAATAAAAAGAAATGCATTAAAAACTCTCTCTCTCTCTAGAGCCTTTAAATGCTTCAGAGTTATATTTAAAACTTTATTTTATATTTGATATTAATAGCAAGAAAAAAAAAGGGCTTAAAGGAAGTGGTAGGGAACCTAAACTGACAAATGCAGGAAAATTCTTTTTTAATTCTGGGAGATGAAAGTTAATTAACCCTATTATAACCTGTCATTTCACCCCCAATTCCAGAAGCTTTCTTTCACTATGTTTTCAACATATAGAAAGAACTACAGTTTTGTTCTAAAGGAAATATAAAAAAATTTTTCTAGTCTAAGGTTTTCTACTAGTTAAACATTTGCTTCTGTAGAATGTAATGTAATTATGTATATATGTGTGTATGTATAAACCTTGAATATAATTAAACCATGGCTCTCAACTTTTAAAAAATAATTATATCTAAGATTCTACTATTTTAAACCAAATAATTTAAAAAACAGCTTCCACATATAATCAAACATGTCCATGAAAATCTAAGCCTCATTTAAAATGCTATAAATGAAACCTCTGAAACTGTGCAGTGCACAGTCTATACAACATGAACCCTGCCAGGATACACATAAAGGCAGTCATCACAGCTTTGTACCTAAAAGCAAAAATTTCAAAACTGTGTCATTTTTCACCAATTAGAAATGGTCAAGTAAACTATGGTATAGTCACATGGTGGAATATTATGAAGCCACAAAGAATAATGTCATAGATGTCACTGATAATATGAAAGCCATTAGTGAGAAAAGTAAGACACTAACAGTTTAAACTCAATTTTGGATTTAAAAAATGTATATAAATAGGAAAAAAATCTAGAAGTCTGTGACAAAATATCAATAGTAGTTACCTCAGTATGGTGAGATAAGTAACTGTTTCAAATAAACCTGTCTACTTTTTAAAAGTTTATATCACAAGTAACAGCCTAATATTAATTTTTTTAAAAAAAATTACAATAGCAGGAATAAAACAAAAAACAAGAGATTTCATATCATATGGTTTTTCTAGTTTTTGTTTTTTTAAATCATTTCACGTCAATGAGAAACCTTTCCCTCCCATCCTACCCCCTCCCTGAGAGGGAGATTTATGCATCATAAATTACATAAATCAGGGGCGTTTTTCACTTTGTATTTTTATCAGATATTGTTCAAACTGTGCTAACACTATGGTTGGTAGTCTGTTGTTAGATTTTGGAGATTAGTTGTTAGCAAAATGCTGTTATTGATAAAAATACATAATTGAGAGATCAACCAACCCAACTGAGGCCCCCTGAAAGAACACTGTGCCCAGAAGAGTAGACTGGGGTCTCTTGCCCTAGGTAGTTTCACTTCATAAGTGGATTAACTCTTGGATAGCTGAAAAATTCTGGAACAATCAATTTCCCAATAACAATTTTTTAAAGCCATCCACTATTGAATATGCTCTAAAACACCCTTTTCTTGGCATCCTACCACTGGCAGCTTTTTATGACCAGAGTCCCAAATTCCTGGACGTCTACAGAGGAACGTCTTTTCTTCTTTATCTTTTACAGGATTCCAGGAAAACTGCCAGTAGGAGGCAGCAAGGGCTGGCTGTGGCAATAGCAGAGGCTCTCCTCTGCACAGTAGTAGTTAGCTGCTGGCTTCATTCTTCTGTCATTATATAAGCAAGATGACACTGTTCTCTAATCCAGCCAAAGCTGATAAGTACCATCAACCTGTCACTTCCTACATTTCAAATTCTAACATCACAGCATCAAAGAGTTTTTACATTTCGATTTCTTTTGCTGGCAGCAGCCGGTAGCCTCTCCTTCTCCCACGGTGTTCTAATGCTGCATTTGCACACCGGGGTTACTCCCAGACTGAATAGCAGGTCATCCCCTGCTCACTGAGCTCATCTGTGGCCCATGTGCTAGGCAATTTAGATCCAATCAGCCCTTATTTAGCTCAAGAGTAATGAGCAGCATAGTGACACAGACTTAAGCCTGACCCTCAGGACACTGCTCATCAAGCAGTAAAACTGTGACAAAATCATTCATCTTCCACCCGCTGGCAAGAAATAATACTCGCACTCACTGTATTACTTTTCAAGATAAAAAAAAAAAAAAAAAAGTCCTGAATTTTCATGATGTGAGACATTAATTTGCAGAAAGCTGAATTCCCTTAAACCCCCCTGTTGCTATGAGCTCACCAGGGGGAAATAGGCCTTAGGAGACTGAAATGGAATAAAGAAAATTGCTCCAGCTTTCTTTTCATTTTAAATAAGCCTTAAATCTGACAAGAGATATCCTAAAGAGAGAAAAATATATATCTTGTAAGGTAAAGAAAAAACAATTGAAATTAAAAGTTCCAAATGCTAGTTTCTCTCTTTATATTTGGTTTCGATTTTGTTAAAATATAAATAACATTGAAACATAATAATTACTCACCCTTCTCCACAGGTACATGGAGAAAGGTAAGGAATAACCGTATAGGCCATATGTTGGCAAAAGTAAATTCGTATCGTAGAACAAAAATGTACTCTAATGTTTTCTAAGAAAGACATCTTAAAGGAAATAACTTCAGGGTAATTACCAGAAGATGGTGAGGACAGCTAGAAATATTTTTAAACTATAATGAATCTACTTTTCCCACAATTTATAGGGCCTTCTGAGGTCTTATTAATTAAAAAATAATTAATGGATAATTAAGAGATTGGTTTCCTTCACTCACTGACACATCACATAATTAAAAAACATATCTAGTAGCTTATTGTACACTTATTGGACATAAAAGCTTAAATTATTACTTGCTTCCTCTAACTATTTCCCTTTTATAACCAAAAGCCACAATAGCAATTTTATCTCATGAGTTTCTTTAGACTGGATCCACTTACTGAAACAACAATTTCAGTTGTTTTCACCCATTCCATAGTTGGAAAAGAGTTACCTTTAGCAACCTTGTCACGAATGGGATTTACCAGTCTTCAGTATATTTATTATGACAACATGTCTAGTGTAAGAAGCATAGCACCATGTGGTGCCATGAAAGAACACAGTCGCAATGCCTTCTTACAAACTCACTGCTGAATTTCATCCAAAGCTTCAAAGATCTGGGTGGTCTAAATACCTATTGTGAACCACAGGGTTCAAACAAGGAACCATAGTGACATAAATAAGATTGGGGAAAGTAGCTTTCGCCTCACCCCAACATCTTTTGATTTATTACCATTTGCTAAAGAGAAATATTCCAGGGCTTGGTACAGAAAATAATCATGGCACTTCTATTCCCTAAACAACTCAGCTGATCCACTTTCAAAAGAATGAAATGTTCCTTTACAGAGTATATTTCTTTTTTTCTTTGTCCTTTCATCCCAATGTTCTTCAACTCAATTTCTATTTCAGTGTTCTGTCTCTACCTTTCCCTCTTTTCCTCTCTAATTGTGAAAGGTAGATTTCATCTCAGAAAAAAAAAAAAATTCAGTAACTTCAAACTTTGAGAACAACTATAAATTAGGAGCCATAAAGCTCCTTTCACCTACTTCTTAAAAACAGGCATGATCATCAAAAGAAAAATCTAATATAAAGCTCTAGTCATCTCTTTTCTTTAATTTGTAATTTCTGGGAACTGACCTAGATTATAACTGAAGTCAGCAAGACTAGAGGCACAGCAAGTACAAAAAACAGAGGACTAAGACAGGCGAGGAGGCTGAGAAGTCTGTGGAAGCCTGGGTACCTTTTCTCTGTGCTCAGCACTTCACACACACGTGCCTTGCCGCGAGTCTATTTTGTCACACTGCAGTGGATTCCCTCAATAGGCCCTGCCAATGAGGAATCTTCCATTCTGGGGAATTGTCTTAAATTGTTTTATTAGTTATTTCCTCTACTCCATTACTTCAGTTTTCTCTTCTAAATACCTTGCTTCCAACACAATCCAAGTATAGATGACGCCTACTTTTAGATTCCAAGTGTTCCTGCAGAACCAGCCTTAATGGAGAGGTTCTCCAAACTCCCCAAAACAAGATGAGATGCTCAAAGGCCCACTTAGTCCATGTATTTCCATTCTCCAGTGGGAGAATAGTCTGGTAATAACTACTGAATTGGCAAAATAAAATAATAAGAATGGTCCAAAAAATTCAGCGAGAGTAGACATGAGTTTTATCTTTCAATAACACCAAAAATCTTTCAATTAACTGAGAAGAATGGACTCCTGGCATCTCTCTGGAGGTCCCTTCCGCCCAGTGGTGCTTAGGAGGCAATAAACATAGGGATGAAATTCAAATCACGCATTAAATCTATAGCCTGGCTGCACAGATTCTGAGCTCAACAAATACTTTCATTCCCTAGATTTAATCCTTTTCTAATCATTGGTTATCATGTAACTTTACTTTATTCGGTCCTCAGATCTGGCCTGAACCCTGAACCCTCAAATGGCTTTGGCAGAAAAAATATAAACAAAAGTAAGAAAGACTTGGAGATTTCTTGAGAACTAGTAGTTCCATTTAACTAAAGTAAAGGGGAATCATATGAAAAACTTGCAGATATAGGTAAAGCCAGAGTGTGGATGACTTTGAAGATTATGATAAGAAATTTGAAATTTTCTGTGTCCACCACGATGTCACTAAAGGTGTTAAAACACAGGATGAGAGAAGCAGACTTTTTCTCCAAGAAAAGAAATGTGGCAAGAGAATGAGAAGACCATGACCAACAAAAGAAAAAAATACAGAGGATTTCATTAAAATTAAAAAATTTTACGCTGCAAAGTGTAACATTAAGAAAGTGAAAAGAAAACTCATGGAATGTGAGAAAATATTTGCCAATCATGTATTTGATGAGGAACGTGTATCTGGAAAATATAAAGAATTCTTACAATTCAATAACAAAAAAACAAATAACCCAATTTAAAATGAGCAAAGGACCTGGCCAGTGTGGCTCACTGGTTGAGTGTCGACCCATGCACCAAGAGGTCGCCAGTTCGATTCCTGGTCAGGGCACACGCCCAGGTTGTGGACTCCATCCCCAGTGAGGGGCATGCAGGAGGCGGCAAACTGATGTTCACCCTCATTGATGTTTCTATCTCTCTCTCCCTCTCACTTCCTCTCTCTCTAAAATCAATAAAAAAAAAATTTTTAAATGACCAAAAGATTGCCCTGGCCAGTTTTGCTCAGTGGTTAGAACACCAGCCCTCAGACCAACGAGTTGCGGGTTTAATTCTGGTCAAGGGCATGTACCTCGGTTGCAGTTCAGTACCTGGCCTGGTTGGGTCGTGCAGGAGGCAACAAATCAATGTCTCTCCCCCCCACCCCCCCTTCACTTCCTCCCCCTCTATTGGAAGATAAATGGGGAAACAAAATATCCTGGAGTGAGAATTAAAAAAAAAAAAATGAGCCAAGGATCCAAATACATATACCTCCAAAGAAGACATAATGATCAATAAGCACATGAAAGCACATGGTCAACCTCATTAGCCACCAGGGAACTGCAAATTAAAACCACAATAAGATACCGTCATCCATCCACTAAGATCACTACAATCAGAAAGACACTTAGCTACAAGTGTTGCCAACGATGTAGAGAAATTGCAATCCCTACAAACTAAAGATGGGAATTTAAAATAGTGCACTGGAAACAATCTGGCATTTCCTCAAAAGGTTAAGAAGTATTAGCATATGATCCAGCAATTCTATTCCCACGTATATACCCAAGACAAATTAATTCATGTCCACACAAAAGCACAAATGTTCATAGCAGTATTATTCATAATAACCCCAAAGTAAAAACAACTCAATGTCCATCAACCAATGAATGGATACATAAAATGTGATATATTCAAACAATAGATTATTTGGCAATAAAAAGAAATGAAGTACCCATACTTGCTACAATATGAATAAACTTTGAAATCGATGTTCTAAGTGAAAGAAACTAGCCACAAAAGATGACATGCTCTATGATTCCACTGATATAAAAGGGCTAGAATAGGCAAATCTATAGAAACTGAAAATAGATTAGTGGTTGCTAGGGACGGGGACTGGGAAAAGGAAATGGGGAGTGACTACTAATGGGTTTAGCAGTTAGACAATGGGAATGACTGCTACAGAATTTCTTTTTTGGGGTGACAAACTGTTCTAAAATTGTGGTGATGGTTGTACAACTCTGTGAATATACTGAAACCATTAATTGTATGGTACACAAATTGTATCTCAACAAAGCTGGTCAATACATGAATTGTATGAAAAGTGATATATCTCAATAGAAGTGCTAAAAAAAATAAATAAATAAAGATGGTCTAAGGAGGGATGGTATTGGAGGCAAGGAGATTAGAGCAATGACAATGGTCTAATACTGAAGAAAATGGTAGTGAGAAAAGAAGATTCTCCAAAGAGGACATTAAAAATAATTCACTCAATTGGATAAAGAGAGAAAGGAAAGACATATATACATGTCACACTTCTACCTTAAAAATTACTTTTCTTTTTCTAGAGCAGTTCCTTAACCATTTTAGTAAAACAGAATCACAATTTCCAACAGTTCTGTAATTGTGAGGCAATGGTTCATGTTCCCTACAATGTGAACCTTATTTTTTAAAAATATGATTGATTTATACATCAAAAAGCATCTATCTATATCAAAAGCATCAGACCAAGCATAGCATGGTCTCTATTCTAATGGTACTATATGTATTAGGAATGGGTTAAAAACCAGCCAAGATAAGTCCAAAAACATACACACGTCCAATGAGCTTATCAGGCATACAGTACAAAGAAATAATTATGTATGGGTTCTTTTAAAAATAATTATAATAGTGACATGTAACATTTATTGAGTACTCAGTACTGTGCTGGGCACTGTGCTAACCACTTTGTATTCACTACTGCCTTTAATTCTCAAAATAATCTAGTGAGCTATGGACTGTTATCCTCATTTTACCAGTAAAGCTAAGATCTGAACACTTACGTTTTCCCTTACAATATTTTTAAAGAATCACTTTGTACTCATGCAAGGAGATTTTATATCTATGTAACAAACAGGTCTACCTGGAGACTAAATAAGTGATCCAAATTTTAATTTCTTTACCTAAAATATTAACTTGGTAACCTATATTTTAACAAAAAAACAAACAAACAAAAAAAAACCCTGAAAATACATTCTTAAGGGTGAGTAGATTTATTACTGCATGAATTTATAAATATGTAATATAAAAAGAGTGATAGTAAACAGTCTGAAAAACTGAAAATTGAAGCCTGGTAAAAAGAGTAATAAATAAGGTCAAAACACTCATAGTATATATGTAAAATCTCAGTTGAAAAATATGTAAAATATTTAATGATGGAAAGAAATATTTACTTTTTATATATTCCCTAAATACCAAGATTTATACTACATTCCCTTAGGATGTTCCTTCTTTCTCTGAAGCAACCAAAACTGATAAGACAGATCACTCTGAGTGAGCAACATAACTATCTGATTTTTCAAAATAGTTTTCCATGGAGCATGCTCATGTGCTCCCTCTCTCAAATTATTACAACATTGCCCCATAATTTGTATCAAATCAAAATATGCATCAAATCCCATATCATATATATATATATTAGATAGGTGATGAAACTGCAGATCAGCAGATACTATGGGCAATCTGGGATATATGCAAATAACTCATGATTCAATTATTATTATTTTTTAATGTTTTTTCTTTATTGGTTTTAGAGAGAGATGAAGGGAGAGGGAGAGAGATGGAAACATCGATGAGAGAACATCGATTGGCCGCCTCCTGCATGCCCCCCACTGGGGATTGGGCCCACAATCTAGGCATGTGCCCTAACCAGGAATCAAACCAGCAACCTCTTGGTGCATGGGTCGATGCTCAACCATTGAGCCACACTGGCCAGGCCTGATTCAATTATTTTAAAAATCATATCCAATTTCAAATTTGTTTTATAGTAAACTATTCTTCAAAAATTGAAAGCTATAATCCATTCATACTAATGGTGCATGAGATAACAAAAGGAAGAAAAGGCATGCATGTCAAGAATATCCTTTCCACCCTGGCCGGTTTGGCTCAGCGGTTAGAGCGTTGGCCTGTGGTTCAGAGAGACCCGGGATCGGTTCCCGCTAAGGGCATGTATCTCAGTTGCAGTTTGTCCCTGGCCCTGGTTGGGTTGTGTGGGTGGCAACCACTCGATGTGTCCCTTTAACGTCGATGTTTCTCTCTCTCTTCCTCTCTCTCCTTCGCACTCTATCTGAATAGAAAATGGAAAAATGGCCCTGGCCAGTTTGGCTCAGCGGTTAGAGCGTCGGCCTGCGGTCCGGAGAGACCCAGGTTCGGTTCCCGCTAAGGGCACGTACTTCGGTTGCAGTTTGTCCCCGGCCCTGGTTGGTCGTACGAGTGGCAGCCACTCGATGTGTCCCTTCACGTCGATGTTTCTCTCTCTCTCTCCCTTACTCTCTCTCCCTCCCACTCTATCTGTACAAAAAATGGAAAAATATCCTCGGGTGAGGATAAAAAAGAAAATGGAAAAATGTCCTCAGATGAGGATAAAAAAAAAAAGAATATCCTTTCCATTTTTTCTGAAAAATCACGTAAATTATTTGGCACTGAGCAGACCCTCACGAGACTATTTCCTTTTGTACTACCTCCTTGCCCACTTAAACAACCCTCCAATCTCTCATTGAAGATGTAAAAAAATCTTTGTTTAGAATAAATGATACCATACAATAAAGGTTAAAAGAACTAGAACTATCAAGCATGGGGACTATTTGAGAGAAATAATGAACAGTTTTTGTGCATGCAGTACTCTCACACACATACACATCTCAAATGTCAGCACAAATACATAACAAATAGATGATCTTCTAGGCTCAAGGGAAAAGAAGAAAAAAGATATAAAAATATATGTATTTTCAAAATGCATTTTGGAACCAGGAAAGAGTTTTAATCTTTTAAGTTGTACTTGAACACACAGAGTATCAAACAAAGATGTAATCCCTTCCGAACTATTTCTTAGTCTCAACATTTAACATTTTAGGTAAGTTTCAACTGCTTTTAGAATTCTTTGAAACTAGACTCTTGTTTAATACAAAATAGGATGTCAGTTGATCAATATCCATTTGGCTTAAATTCATAAGTCCACAACCTCCCTTATGTGGTAGAACAAACAGATACAAAGCCTGAAAATTTATTGTTTCTTTTTAAACTCCAAATGATATTTGCAGATGCCAAAAGGCATTTTGAAATCACTCACCCTTACTTCAGTAAAAATGAGAAAGGGGGATGGGGAGGAGAGAGAATCTCAGGGGACCTTGTGTCAAGTTTTTGCCCAAAGCTAATGTTCATAGCTGTGTTATAAGACCCTGAAAATGGAGGTTTATAATGAAAATGCTGACAGACCCTTAACTATAGCAGCATGAATGGATATAATTAAAGAAAAGCTTTTGGCTACACCTAACTCCATAAAAGAAAGACTGGCATTTTTACATTAACCTCAAATAACAGCCAGTGAGAACTAGAAATGTGATTCCAGAAAGGTAATGTGAAATGTTAAAGATGACTGCTAAAACTATTTGACATTCGAAGTTTTACACACAGAGGCATTTAGTTAACATAACCAAGTCAGTATTTTCATAATGCTACTTAATCAGCAATAAAGAATGCTCTGGTGAGCCATCAGCTCCAGTTAGCAGAAAGTGGCATATGAAGTTATTATTTCTTAACAGCCTAGAGGGAGCCGCTTCTCCCTTAATCAGTGATCTTAGTTCCTGCCTACCTATAATTTCTGTCACACAGTTATAAAACTATTACCCATTCCAACACACCCTCACACATCTTGCACACATATTTATGCAAGGACTGGTACCTATTCCCACCTGAATTTGAAAACAGAAGAGATTGCTGAAGTAAAGTATTTCATTCTTCCCCTTGTCAGGGATGCAGTCTGGAATAAATATCATCAATCTGTGTAACCCATCTTCCCTATCTAAACCAAAATTCAAAGAATTTAGCTGTGTTCTTAACTTAAAACAACAACAAAAAAAGCCTATGCTTTACAACTATCCAAAATGTTTTTATACTTTCTAATAGTATTAAAAGTAATAACTTTATAGCATACCCAAAAGACTCCTATGAAAAGAACCTCAATGAAGCACCAGATTTTGTGTAAAGAAATTAGGAACACATATATCTATGACCAAATACCTAAAGGACTTTTTCTTGTGTTTCCCCTGCCTCCCATCCTTCCCTCTTTAAGGTAAATAATCCTGAATGATCTCTAGGGCCCTTCCCCAAAAGATTCCAAACTGAAAGAAAGTCTGCCTTGACAATATCTACCTCGGAAGTGCTAAAGATTGATGGAATAAAACTATATAAGTCACAGCCCCTCTTATTAATATATTATAATTAGTCTCATTAAAGAACAGTGCAAATTACTACACATGCTTTATAATTTAAAAAATGACAGTGCCTGAACTATGACAACATTAATAAAGACCTGCACATTTCCACACCACTCTTATTCACACATTGGCTTCATACTTCCCATCTGTTAAAATTGATCAATAATTTTGGCAATGACAGTTATACATGATTTGAAATTCACTTACAGCAATTGTTTTCCATCACAGTTGAACAGTATAAAAACCCAAAATAAACATATATGCAAGGAATTAAACGTTAACAACATAAACATCTGTCCTTTTTTCACAGGTTAGTCCTAAAGATCAACACCATACTTCTTGCCCCCTGCTGCAGATGACAGCAAACTATAAACTCAAGCCAGTTCTAGTTAAAAGATACTCCTAATATGAATGTACACTTACTTTCACCTTATATAATCGACAGTCTTCATTATGCCCTCTTGATTCCTACCTCTGTGCTTCCGAACAGTGATCCCTGTGGATTACCAGGGATGCTTTATAGCTTCCAAGCTTCTTGCCAGCAGTCTTTCCCCAGTACTCCTGAAACTGCTTTGGCTTTAATGCTAATGGACTTCTACTAAATTGAATTTAAAGAGCAAATATTTGTTTTTATTACAAGAAGTGAAAGTTAGATGGCTGCAATGGTGCTAATAAACTAAAGATAAATTATTATAAATGAAATTTACTTGTCTCCACACCCATGATTTTTCCCAAACTACTGACTAATTAAAAAATATATATAACTTGCATAATTATGAAAACAAAGTAATGAAAGTTCCCCAATAAGCAACCTCCTTTTAGTACCAAAAATAAAAGGTAGAAACACTCAGAAGTATACAGGGTGGGACAAAAAGAGGTTTCCAGTTGTTTGTATGAAAAGTAATACAATTAAAAAATAATAATACAAAAAAACTGTTTCACATACTCACAACTGTAAACCTTTTATATGAGTAGTGGTAATACTTCCAGGTATGCAAACAGTTTAGATTTCATTCATTTAATTACCTCCTAACTTATAAAAAAAAAAATGTAGTGGTATAGCTAATTTCTGTTCAGTTATTTGTGATCTATTATAAAGATGGTATAAGAAGCTAGCTGTGGGATAGTTGGTTAGATCAGAGTGCCGATTCTGAAACTTAACTGTGTTATTTTAGGTGAGTCATAAAAAGTCTTCCATGTTTCCATTTCTTCATCTATAAACAGGGATGACATGGTTGATAAAAAAATAAATGAGATAGTATTTGTAAACTGAACATCTTTTAAGAATACAAGAATTATCCTTATGTTTCTAGTTATTACTTTTGAAGAACAACCAAATAAGTACCAGTGAGGAAGTTAAAGGCAAAAAGAAGTTAATAAATGAATATAAAAATTTTTTAGCCCTGGCCAGTTTGGCTCAGCGGTTAGAGCGTCGGCCTGCGGTCCGGAGAGACCCGGGTTCAGTTCCCGCTAGGGGCACGTACTTCGGTTACAGTTTGTCCCCGGCCCTGGTTGGTCGTGCGGGTGGCAGCCACTCGATGTGTCCCTTCACGTCGATGTTTCTCTCTCTCTCCCTCCCACTCTATCTGTACAAAAAATGGAAAAATATCCTCGAGTGAGGATTAAAAAAAAAAAAAAAAAATTTTTTTAAATAATAATTTCCCATTTTACTACTTTCTTTTTTATTTCCATTTTGAAAGGTTCTCCAACCTTTGTCTAATTTTCCTATTACCAAGTTTCCATTAACATTTTTAACAGACTTCTGTATTTAACATCTTGGAACATGTTTTCTAAATATTCTCCATATACTAATCTAAAAATAAGAAAGGTTTTCTTATACTCTTATTAGGAAGAGTGAAAAGTGGCGCAACATTTTTTTGTGGGAAATCTGGTAATATCCATCCACATTTAAAATTCACCAATGCATTTTTTTTTTTTGGTACGTGCCCCTAGCGGGAACCGAACCCGGGACTCTCTGGTCCACAGGCCGATGCTCCAACCACTGAGCCAAACTGGCCAGAGCCACCAATGCATTCTTAGGAATTAATCTACAGATATACTTCCCCAAGTACAGAGAATGCATGTATAAAAACATTAAATAAAACTGTGTTTATAATAACATAAAATGGTAAACAACATAAATATGCATTGTTTGGGGATTGGTTAAATAAAGCTTAATACATATATTAAGACACTAAAGAGGCATTAATAAGAATTAATGGAGCCCAGCCAGTGTGGCTCGGTGGTTGAGCATCCACCCAGGTACCAAGAGGTCACCAGTTTGATTCCTGCTCAGGGCACATGCCCATGTTGTGGGCCAAATCCCCGGTGGGGGGCATGCAGGAGGCAGCTGATTGATGTTCTCTCTCATCAATGTTTCTATCTCTCTCTCCTTCTCCCTTTCTCTCTCTCTAAACTCAATAAAAAAAGGAAAAGAATTTTTTAAAAAATGAATGGAAATAACATGGAAAGCTATTGAGGAAATACTGAGTGAAATGAGGTTGCAGAACAAAGTTTATCCATTTTGTATTTTAAGCCTATAAATGGGAAAAAGTTTGGAAGGTTCTGTAAGAATCCATTTTACTTTTGTGGAGTAGAACCAGATCAACGTTTTCAAACGCAGCACCACTGAGGCTGGACCACACAATTCTTGGTTGTGTGAACTGTCCTATGCATTGTAGGATGTTTAGCAGTACCCCTGACCTCTCTCTACCCACTAGATACTAGCAGGTGTGACCATAAAAACTTCAGACACTGCCAAATGTCTCCTATGGGACAAACTCACCTTTAGTTGAGACTAAAGGAGTAAAGGTGGGAAAAGGAACTTTTACTTGTCACCTTATTTTTTCTTTTACCAATGACAATATATTTGCAATTTAAAAAAAATTTTAACAAAAAGATTTCCCCAATTTTCTACGAAAATCAAACTAACAGTATTTGTGGGATATGAATCTTTGTTTTTTGTTTTTGTTTTTTTTAAAGAATCTACATAAGAAGCAATACAATTGTTAAGATGATTAAAAGGGACTGAACCATCTTCAATGAAAACGGCAGAAAAATATATAGATTCGGACACTTGGTTTCCATGACTGCCTTCTCCTAAGATACCCATACTTCTCGCTTCATTTTCTATTCCTATACCCCTATATCTTTTGGGGACTACAGCTCCTCATCACCAGGGCAGTTTTAAACCAGTAAGCTCCTCTTCCTACTTGTTTTGTATATTCAGACAAATATAAATAAACCAATAATGGTACCAGAAATACGGAAATTTCTAATTTTGTCCAGGAAGCACAGGGAAATACTACTTACCACTTAATTTAAAAGTGTACAAACAAAATGAATTTGACATTTGGGAAAGTATAATATCTAATAAACTACTACATAAACAGTTCATGGAGAAGATCCAGAAATTAGTAAAAGCTTCTTCTAATAAAGTTGATTATTCATTTACTTTCCATCCATCCATCCGTCCAAAAAGCTGAGAGCTTTAAGATTCTTCCAATAATATAGCTGACACTGGGGGACAAAGGGATGACCGTCTGATCAAGAACTCTAGCTAAAATAAACTTTTACAACTTAAATTGATGAGCACAGATAAATAATAAAGCTACATAAAACCTAATGAGGAATGAAAACCTGTGGATTAATCAGTATGAACACGCAGACCAACATTAAGTAAATTAGTAATAAATAAAACTGGCAATAAATTTCCCAAATCTGGAAATCTTGTCAAGCATAGTACCTCTAAAAAACAGATGCTACTTTTATAATGTGGTATTAAGAAGAGGAAAGCAGTCTGTTAACTTCAGACATAATTTAAAATAAAATAATATTTCTATATATAACGTTTACCTAACTTTTCAGAGACTGACTGACTACACTGAGTGGTAGCATGTAACTTCTTAAGAACTTGTACTTCAAAAGTAAAAGAAAGTAAATGCCATTACCATTGTTGTTATCCATTATTGTTCATATCTGAGTACATTCGTACACTTGTATAATTTAAGTGGACCTGAGTAAGTTTTGTATGGGTGACTGGTATTATCAATAGAACAATCCCATCTTAATATCAGAATAAACTGTTTTAGCTAAAAGCATTTCAGGTACTTGAGGCTTCAACTCTGTAGTAAAATATTTAAAGAAATTTACTTTTTTAAAATGGTACAAGTGTGGCCGAAATCTTATGGGCAATAAATTACATATGTTTCAGTAAAAGTCACTTCAGATTTGAGCTCAAGGTCTTGCTTAGAATATCTGAAACACACCTCTGGGTGATCACACTCTTTTTGGAGAGAGAGAAAGGAAAGGAGGGTGTAAGGCATAGCTCTGGGACTGCACCGGAATTGCTCTGAGTTTGCACGTAAACTTTCCTTTAAAGAACTACTCTTTGAAAGAAGAGATTGAAAACTACTGATTTATGCCAATGCAGCAATAAAACCAACTCCTCTCTCCACATTTGAATTTCGTGAGTATGTCCAAAGAAAAACTTTAATATAGAATCAACACAGGTAATGATATAAAACAAATTAATAAATTAGCACATTACTGGAAAACATACCTGATTCGGGCCAGAACGGCCTGTAGAAAGTGCAATACTGTCCTAAGTTCAGATTCTTGACAAGCTGGCAGAAGCATACTAAATCCATCATTAATCAGTTTTTCATGGGAAGGATGCAAGCAATGGCTTGTCTCAAACACTTCTTGAACACCATCAATATAGATGGAAAGAAGTGTCCAGAGAGTCTGTCTTTGTCCCATTTCATCATTCTTAGATACCAAGAACTCCTTTGCTTTTTCCTGGAAAGCATCTGAAAATTTCTCAGCTAAAACGCTAATGTCCAGATTTTTCTGGGTATACATCAAGAGGAAGGCTGCCTGACCCTTCCAAATGAGAGGTGATGCTTTTAAGGTAGGCTTGAGGAAATTCATGAGGTCTAAAACGCGATTTGCTACATCTTCTACCTCTGCAACAGCTGCTAAAAGCAGAAAAAGGCTGAAAAAGTTCTGTAGACCAACCGCAGTTAGTTCTCCCATTCTTTTTTGATGGAATTTGGAATATATTCTGTAAAACATAAAAATTGCTTGATTAAAACTGTTTCATTCACAAAATCCATCTTTTAAAATAACATTTCAGTCAATATTCATGTCTCATTACTGTAAACTTTTAGCAAATTCTTCATTAAAATGCTGCCCTGTCACTTTGTCTACCTAGAAAACAAATTAATAGAATGCCCCCACCTTCAAATTTCCCAATGATGTAGCTGATCGTCTATAAGTAAATCAAAGAATTCAGTGGCTTTCCCAAAGGACAGTAGAAATGTTCTTTGCCTAAAGTACATGACTTCTCCTTTTTAGTCCCCATCACCTTTCTTTTTAAATTTTTGTGGACAAATAAGAAACAATATATAATTTTTTAAGTACAATTTGATGTACTTTACAAAATTCTAACAGGGCAATTTTACATAACAGTTTTCCTTAGACCTTTTCTCCACCTACTGCTCACAAAGACTTGCTCTTGCTGTATTTATACCCTAAGACAATTCAAAGTGCTAGGAAACTTATTATTACTTACAAAGAGAAATTGTTAGTGTCATAATATCTAAGACTAGCCATTAAAAAAAATCTCTTGTCAATACTATTTAAAATAATTTTAATAGTTGATGAAACTTTTCTTTCATCAATTAAGAGATTAGAATTAAAAATCATTCATCTTGAATCCTACTTACAGATTGTTAGATTTTGTAGCTTCTATAATTATTTTTTTCAAGATAGAAATGATTAATGTTCATGAGTGGCTAAATGTTTATTTGTAAATATGGTTAATAAGCTCCTGGAAGTAAAGATCTGTTTAATTAACTTTAGAGCCTCCATCATGCCCACCATGGTGCTTGGTACACAGTATTTTCTAATAAACAGACTTGTTATTGAATGAATTCCTTTCAGCAATAGAGTTCTGAGAATTATGTCTTCCATAAAAGGAATTATGATTCAAAAACAAACTAGCAAACAAAACAAAGGAAAAAACTATTGCTCAAGCCACATAATTACTGGGGGTTTATCAGATGAAACCACTAAAAAAGTATAGTCTAAATAAAAAACCCAAACTATATCACTATAACCTTTCAAGAACTATTCACTGGAGGAATGAAACAGGAATTTCATGCAGTGGTTTTGAGAAGTCCCACCTACAGTACAACACGTTCTGAGCGAGAACTGCTCCAGGCAGAGCAATGGCAGACAGCAGGGTATGCACAGGGGGCTCGAAGAAGGGCTGCCGGGCAAAGGAAGTAGGACAAGGGGAGTAAAAATCATGCCCATGTAACAGGCAAAACTCTACTAAAAGAGAATATAGAAAATGTGACCAAAACTTCATTTTACCACACCAGAAGTTAAAACTGGGCATACTCCCCAAATGAAAACATTAGTTAGTTGGTTCCAATATACTCTGGTTAGTTTTTATTCAAGAAAGTAGAGCTTATGGGACTGCTGGGCTCAAAGAACACAAAATTTATAGATCAAGTTTATCACTAGCCAATGTACAATTTGGAGACAATTTTTATTTCTGCAATCTTTAATAACATGTTTGCAATGAGTTACATAATAACATTATAATTAATTCTGGGAAGAAAAACAACAGTTCTCTAATATCCTTGCATTTAGTACATGAAAGTTCAATCTTTACAACTGATGAGATAAATAAAAATTAAAATCCTCCACAAGTTATGAATATTACTTTTGTTCCTATCTGTAAAAAATTGACAGGCTCAAAAAGCTCCACAGTTTGCTGTTCTACATTAAGGAATACATTTTAAATGAGTGAACCATAAAGACCTCCAAACACATTAACTTAAAAAATACAAACAGTAACACTTCTCCAAAGATATAAGTGAACACTCATGACAAAGAAAAACACAGCACATACCTTCCTTTGATTTGTTTCCAAGGATGAGGACCATTGTTCTTCATTGCTTTCTTAACAACTTTTGCCAAAATGCACAGGAAAATGGTGTAACTATTTCTGGATTTGTACAGGTCAGAATCGTGTGTATCACAACAGCAGGTCTTCACCATTTCTAGCATAGACAAGGGTGACTTAATAATATTTGTAAGGCCTTTCAAAGGAAGCCAAGAAATACTGAAAGAACTATTCTAAAAGAAAAAAAAAAAGAAAACAAATATTAAGTCTCTGAGTAAATAAAAATAGAAAGCTGCAAATCCCAATTAGCTCATTAAAAGTCTGACTAATCTTAATCACAAAAATTACACAGCCATTACCACATATTCTCCCAAAATAAAAATTCCATAAAAGCACAGAATATCAAGAGGTACTCAAATTCCTGGATTATCCCCCCAAAATGTCTTTTTAACAGCTGGCTTGTCAAATTAGGATACAAATAGGATCCAACATTGCATTTGGTTGATATGCCTCTTAACGTTCTTTTATTCTGTAAATTTCCTAACCTTTTGTGACATCATTTATTTTTATATCCAGTCATTTGTTGTGTAGAATTTCCGACATTCTGGACTTAGCCACTTGTCTCTCCCTTGTGTCACTTAATGTTGTCTCTTATCCCCACCTTTTCTGTAAATTGGCAGCAGTATCCAGAGGACTGAAGAGATTCAGTTCGAGTTTTTTGTTAACTTTCATTGGTAGTACTGAGTACTTCCTATTGCAATTAGCAAAATGGCACATAAGTTCTATTATTCCTTTTGATGTTAAGATTGATCCCACTGTCAGCCTGATCCATCCACTTTAATGAGCCCCCACCAGCCTTTTACTTAGTTTTAGCAGCCACTGATGATCACTGCCCAGATGCACTATTTCATCAGATGTACCAAATAGTGATTTTCTAATTCTATCATTCCTTCTGAATTAGCTCATCAGAAATTTGCTTACTCTAAAATATAGTTTATATTTTCGTTTATTTACAGTTTTCAGAATGAGGGTTTTAGTTGTTGTGTTGTTTTCTTTCAGGATGTTTCTAAAGCATCATAAACTCAAGGATTTAAAGATAGTTGCTATGTTTTAATCCACAGCAGTCATTAGTCTTTCTTATGCTCAAATTTACCCAGCGTTGGGCAAGGGGAGCTCCTTCAAGTTGGCTCAGTGCCCTTTTGACATGACTCCAGCTTACTATACCCTCCCCTGCTTTCAGTCATGACAAGACACTTACTAGACTTATCTTGTACACATTCTGCCTCAGAACTAGATTCAGCCATTTCCCCAATCAGCCTGACATTATGCTTCAGAGAATGGTATTTTTTCCTCATTTTTAATAAGCTACATTATGTACGAACCCAAAGTTGTAATTTACTTGTAAATTTTTCATTTCCAGTTTATACAAGTGAGGAGTTCACTATTTATTTACCCAGAAGCCCAAATATTGCAAATCTTCTCTCCATACACTAGAGGAACTAAATTCTTTAAGTCTACCATAAAAATTTTTATCTTCTAAATTTACTGTCTCCTTTCTAAACCAATTATCCCTATTTTAGGTCTCATTCACTGCATTATTTACTTATACTACTACACTGGACTAATTCATTTATACCATTTTTCAGAAAAAAACTCTCAAACAATACCTAATATGGCACATCCTTGCTCTCTAATGTCTCCTAATCACAATTCAACTGGACATTATCTTCAACCTTTCATAATCTAGCCCCAGACTACCTTCTCTCTAGAATTTTCCTCATTTCCTATCTCTGTAGTAATCTCAGACCTATCACTCAGAAGAACTCTTTAATATGGTCGAAATGAATCATGTTGTTTTCATGCCTCCATACATTTGTCCATACTTTCTTTTTGCCTGGATACTCTTTTTCTTCTGTATTTGGAAAATTCCACTCATTCCCCAGGCCAAGTTGAAAATTATGATCTCACAATGTCCTCCAAAAGTCCATAAACTGGGTCAGATACTCTTTTTTCTGCTGTTATAAAGTATTACAACTTTTGTCCACCACATATTTGCCCAAATAGTGTATAAGTTACTCAAATGCCAAGATTGTGTCTTATTCAGGACAGCATTAATTGTTCACTGTGTTACAAGCAATCCATAATTATTAGAAAATACTTATAAATCAAGATAAAAAAATATCTTTCTGGTATAATTTCAGCTACTTTGCTTACTCTCACTTTAAAAAGAAAGTTTTCATTGATTATTTAGAGAGAAAGGAAGGAAAAGGGAGCAAGAGAATGAAACATCAATGAAAGAGAGGAACACAGATCAGCTACATCCTGTGCGCCCCCTACTGGGCATCAAGCCCACAACCCGGGCATGTGCCCTGATAGGGAATGGAACTGGTGAACTCTTGGTGCACTGGAGGTCGCTCAACCACCTGAGCCACACCAGCTAGGGCACTTACTCTCCCCCTTAAGAAAAAAGGGACACCAAATACTCCCTTATGACAATTCTCTATAGACTGTTTGTAAAAGATAAAATTATTCTTGAGCTATTCTAATCCACTTTGAAAAATAACTTTTTAAGAAAAATCCACAGCTATTCATAATTAAGCCATAAAAATAATCCTGAAGTGTCATGTACAGATTCTTCAAATTCCTGGAACAAATTCATATTCTACTTACTCACCAGGTTCTTACTATAATATTCCCACAGAATGGTGACAACTGCAATGTTTGGCTCCCAGAAATCACAAAGTGTCAAACAGCAGTGAAGATACATTCGTAATTGCTCTTCTAGTATACCACCCTAAAAAGTAAAGTGAAATTGTAAGAAAGTAAATGGGCTCTGGCAACATGAATATTATCACATGATATTGTACCAAATAACCCACTTCTAAAAAGAACATGAATATATTTATATATCACTAAATCATACCCAATATCAGACCAGATAGTCCAAATCAGCATAAGATATACATATAAAAATTTACTTTATACACCATTACTATATTCGGTTTAATGGAAACTTTATAACTCAATTTGACTTTTAACTCAATTATTTAAAATTACAATAGGTACTTCATAATTAATTAAATAGTATAAGAAACCCAGAGACTAGAAAAGAAAATCAAATCAGAAAGAAGTAGCAAAAATGATCTAATAACTAAGATGTACACAAATCCTAAGGTCATATATAAGTACTAGGTCAAATTCTTTATAGGAATATAAAAATTGCTCTTTTAAAAACCAGAGGATTGACAGAGGACATGTATTTTAAACTTTTATTAAGTACAGCAAGAAAAAAAGTAGACACTTTAATTTAATCTAGTCTTCTATGATGAAATAACTGTGTATGTTTGTTAAAAAGTGACATACCATTCACTGAATGCCAATCATTCAACAATTATTTATTTAAAGCTTGCTATATACCAGGTACTATTCTAAGGTACCAGGCATAAAGCAACGATTAGCTTAAATTGTCTGCTTTTTCTCCGACTTCCCTCTCCTTCTGCCACCACTAAAGGTTAGGAGGCAATTCTGTGAAGCTACAAGAGCGAGATAAGCAGACAAGTTTAGAAATACGTTTGGAAACAGAGGCAATGAAATTTATTGATCAGTTAATTATATTAAGGTCTAAGGAAGGAGAGCAATTAAGAACTCTCACATTTCGGCTTAAGAAAATGGGTTCATGGTACTATTTCCAGGGATGACAGAGATGAGGGAGGAACAGATGGGAGAGTGCACAGGGCAATCAAATGGAGATATTAAGCAGACAATTTGGCATATGGGTCTAGAGCTCAAGGGAAAAGTCAGAGCTATTGATATAAATTTGGATGTTACCTTCAATATTGACAGTTCATAAAGCTAAGAGGTTAGACAAGATCAACTAAGGAAAGACTATAGATGAAAAACAAAAGGATGTACAACTGAAAGCCCCCTGCTATTTCAACATTTAGACATTAAGTAAAAGGAGTTGATTAGCAAACTCCAGTGGCGAATGAAGTAGAAAAGAAACCAAGCATCACGTATGCCAAGAGAAGTACTTCAGAAAGGGATGGAGATCAATAGGGTTGAATACTACTGAGAGATTAAAATGAGAGGAATTCTTAGACTTGACGATATAGAAGACATCGGTGGCCTCAACAAAGTTTCAGGGATGGCGAGACAGAAGTTTAACTATGACAGGTTCAGCAGACAACAAGAGCTGAGGAAGTAGAGATACAGTTGTCCTCCCCTATCTTTGGGGGATATAATTTAAGACCACCAATGGATGCCTGAAACTGGATAGGACTAAACCCTATATATGCTGTTTTTTCCTATTGATACATACTTTTGATAAAGCTTAATTTTTAAATTAGACACAGTACAAGTTTAACAATAACTAATAACAAAACAGAACAATTATAACAATAGACTATAATAAAGGTCATGTGAATGTGGCCTCTCTTTGATAACCGAGATGGCTACTGAGTGCCTGAGGAGCAGGTAGTGCATACAGTGTGCATACAGTGGACAAAGAGAATATTCACATCCCCGGTGGCATGGCATGAGAGTTCATCATGATACTCGGAACATGCACAGCCCTGGCCATATGGCTCAGTTGGTTGGAGTGCCCTTCCAATACACCATGGGAGCAGGGAAGCAAACATTCTAGAGCCAAGTGCCATTTGAGATTTACAAATCAAGAATTTCAAGTCAGACCAATCAATAAGAGTGACTATAATTTTTCTCCAGCAACATTCAGCTGGAGGCGGAGATGGCAGAGGGCAGAAGACTAGCTTTTGTCAAGTTTAAAACAGGAAAGGGCTATGGAATTAAAGGTTTTTCTGATGGAGTGATCATAATAAGGCCTTACATAATCTAAATTCCTTAAAGAGGAGAGTGTGGGTATAAAGAAAACAAAAAAATGAAAAGGTTAATTGTGAGGGGCAGAATAAAAAAAGAAAAAATATAGATGATAACCATGGGAGGAGGTGGGTAAGGCAAGTAAAACAAAGTCTAATTAGAAGTGAGGATATTAAGAAATTTCAAGAACGGGTTGATTATACACAATAATCCATTGGTGGTCTTAAATGATATCCCCCAAAGACAAGGGAGGACAACTGTATCTCTACTTCCTCACCTCCTGCTGTCTCCTCAGCCTGCAATAGTTAAACTTCTGTCTCGCCATCCCTGAAACTACTCTTGTGGAGATCACCGAAGTCTTCTATATCGCTGTTGGGGTCACTAACAAAAGTATGTATGTATACAAAAAAAGTGATCGTAGTCCCAAATCTTTTAATGAATGAGAGTGAACCAAACATGAGCAAACTTTTTTTCTGACAAGGCCTAATTCTTTCAATTACGAATCCTTTAGAATTTACTCCAGGTTCAAGTCCTCCAGGAAACTTCCTAACTTCCACACCAAACAATGACCTTACTTTATAATACGATATACACACCTGTATCATATCACTTACCTTGTTAAATGTACAGTTTATATGTTTTCAAATGTCTATGAGCTCTCTGAGGGCTGAAATAATACTCCCAGGGCCTAGCACAGTGCCTGGTTCACCAGAGACTCCATAAATTTTACATGAACAAAAGTAAAACCTGTATACTGGTATCTCTTCACCTAGTAGCTATGGCTTCGGGAAAGACATTTAGCTTCTCTAATAGACAACTAAATGAATTTAACCAAAGAAGACAAGGTCCTGTCCATCACTAACATTCTCTGATTTTATTATGAAAATATGAAACCAGCCCTAGGCTCACTCCTGTGGCGAACTACTGATATGATTTAGAGTACACTAATCTTATGTTGTAAGGGTAAAAAGTGAGTTATATGAAAAAAAGTGGGTACATTTTGAAGAGTTGTGTTTTATTTGGTATCTGAAATGTATTTTACATACATGTAAATCTACAAAGAGGTATTTAAGCCATAATCATAAGTGAAATTTGGAAAAAATAAAAGGTTTAAATACCAACTATGTGTCAGACGTTATCTGATGTTTATATATGTGAGTTCATGTGTGTTTCAAATCATCCCCTAGTTTTATTACCTTCATTTTACAGAAAAGAAGTTACAAATAGCTTACCAAAATCCACTTGGGCATGAGGATTTATGACAAAAAGCCTGCCATACACACTGATCTATATGACATTCCAAAAACAGAAGGGAAAAGAAATGAACATGTAATGGACACACTAAATTTGATCAAAATTGCTGGCAGTGACCAAAGATTTAAATCAAAGTTTGTGAGGCCAGAGCCCTTGTGCTTTCCACCGTACCCAATCAAGAAGAAATTAAATATGGCATTCCAAGGAATTTTTTTTCTTTTATATTTTTAAAAGAAAGGAGATAAATTTTCCTTCATTTTCCTCCTAGTGGCTACAGATTAAAATAAAAAGAAATGGCTTTAAAAACCACCATTTTCTCCACAGTTCTGGCAGGATAGACAGCCGAGTGTGATTTAAAAAGTGAGGTGTTTTTTTTTAAGCCTATAATTAATTACAAGTACTATTTTTTATAAAATACATTTTCATCTTCTGTATATTCAACCATTACTTTATTTTAAACCATGTTCCCTTAATGTGTGCTCTAAAATTTACTTTAAAAAAAATGTGTGTGTGTGCACATCTGTGGAGTTAAGGGGACACAAGAGTTGCCCATCTTCAAGGCCAGATAGCCAGAGGTCAGAATACACAACAGTCTGGAGTAGAGTAGGCAACAGACATCTTAGCTCAAATTCAAAACAAGAAAATAGGGCTGAACTATAGTGAGGAGAGTGTCTGAGAACAATTGAGTATATATTAATTTCTTTCTATCTTAGATTTTTCCTGTCACAAATTTATTGGAAGGGGGGGGAATCATACGTAGATGCTTTCAAAACAGATTTAGAAACCAAAATGGATTACTAATCAAACAGAAATAGCTATAACTTTGTTATCTGCAAAAAAAAAAAAAGTCTCTTAGGCCAAATGTTGTTGACTCTTGATAATGAAATAATATGCAACAGGTTCATGGTATCATACCTTAAGCTGATATATTTCATTTGTGAATGCTAAGGTCAATTCTATCTAGAACTAAGAGGTTTGATCAAAGACGTAAATCCATGCCCTCTGATTAAAGATTTTTTGATAAACCAGACCTGTGGGCCTCTTTTCCACACAGTCTTAAACCTGTCTTTTCAACCCCAGAGCTTTGCATTTTTCACCAGACAACCATCTGTGGGCTCTCTGGGCATCTCAGCTCAGGGGGGGGAGGGAGTGTGTGTGTGTGTGTGTGTGTGTGTGTGTGTGTGTGTGTAGGTGTCTCATCTCAGCTGTGTGTGTGTGTGTGTGTGTGGAAACTATTTAATGAAGAAAGCTACCCTAGAATATTCCATAGTGCCTGCTCCAGATTGCTGCTTTAGTCTTTTTTAAAAGAATGTCTTCCTAGCTTTACTTTGAAAGATCAAATTTAGGCATATTAAATGAGTATATTCCATACATCAAATTCTTTTATTGAACTAAAAATGACATTTACTCTTTTAGTTTATTCTATAAAAATGGCAATTTAACAACTGGGGGTTCATTTCTTTATGCATAACTAACGTACCTATCAGAAACCATTAGAAGAAAAAAATTTATTAAAAAGCTAAATAGCAACTGTTAGTTTGCCTGATTAAATTTATTTTTAGGACTCAATAAAGAGAGTTGAACTTCAATATCCTAGTCAAGATCCTTCTGTCCAAGAAACACATAATTTTGAGTTAGAAATTAGAAGATTATTGTTCCACATTATTCAGGTCTATTCACATTCTGAGTTGCTTTCAGCCTTAGATTCTCCAAATATTTTGAAAAATGAATTTACTATTTAAAAAATATTAGGCTTAAGATTTCTTCTTGTATCCTTCCATATGACCTTTATTAGAAAATTCCTTCTGTGATCTCAGAAAATGAGACTTTAAAAAGTAGGTGGCATAAAACTCAGTATCTTCCTTTTCATACGAAAACAATAATGCCATCTTTGAGGTAGAATAAATGTTTACTGTTAGCATTCACAAATATTAAATAGAATTACCTCTCAAAAAATGTTTTTAGAGGAAATGCGTAACTATTGAATTGCACCTATGTTAGTAAAATCAAACATATATACTCTTTATTAACAAAGGTCAATGTCTGTTTCCGGAAGATCCTCTCTGGCTAGAAAAAGATTTAAAAAATTATTTGCTTAATTAAAACTAAAGTGGAGTGCCTATCAATTTTATATGAAGACTGTTGTAAATGTGAAATATATATATAGAAATATTGCAAGTGGCCTCTTTCACTGTTGGAGATCAAGTCAAAGGACATGAGCATGGTCAGATTTTAATTTACCTCCACGGGGGAAAACAGATATAATCAAACTGATATCCTGATAGCTATATCCAAACATATTATTTATTCTTTATGACCACTCACTGCATCCAACAAAACTGGTTTCTTTAAAAAAAATTTTTTTTCTTTATTGATTTTAGAGAGAGAGGAAGGGAGAGGAAGAGAGAAACATCGATGAGAGAGAACATCAACTGGCCGCCTCCTGCATGCCCCCCACTAGGGATTTGGCCCACAGCCTGGCATGTGCCATGACTGGGAATCGAACCGGTGACCTCTTGGTGCATGGGTTGCTGCTCAACCACTGAGCCACACCGGCCAGGCCAACAAAACTGGTTTCAAGAATTCCAGTAAGTAGTCCATTACTACTTATAAAATCTAATTTCATACATTCAAGGCATGACCAAACGGAAAGATTACTAGAGAGAATGGACTACTCCTTTCTATATATTATAATGACCTCTTCTTTCACAGGAAAGATATTACTTTGTCTTTATGCTAGACCAAAATGCAGAGAGAAAGTGTCCTAGATTTGCTGTACCATCCCTACTTCCAGGGTGATTGGCTCATCCCAGTTTGCTCAGAACGTTTCTGGTTTTAACACTAAAAGTCCCACTTTCTGAAACACCTAAGCCAGGCAAACCGAGATGGTCACCCTACCTACTTCCAAGAATTATCTTCAAAATAGTTTTGGTAACACAAATAAAATACCAGTCATTTGTAAAAGCATACTATACAATGTCAGATTAAGTTTGATCACATTACAAGTAAGACATTCCAACTAAATTCTTTTCAGGATAATGAGTTTCCTTCATTTAAAATCAAAACTATAGAAAGTCACAGTTCAAAGGAAAAAAATTAATTTTCAAATAACTAAGTGTGTTTAAAGAGAGGTTTCAATCTATTAGTCAAAAAGCAAACTTTTCTATGAAAAGAGATGATAAATTCTCCTGTTGTCCCTGACCATTATGGGTATATGAATGTATATATTTCAATATAAGTTTTTAATTGATATGAGAGAAAGGAAGGGAGGGAACAAAGAGATAGAAACATCAATCAGCTGCCTCCTGCAAAGCCCCTACTGGGGATCGAGCTAGCAACCTGAGCACGTGCCCTGACCAGGAATTGAACCAGGACCTCTGGTGGATGGGACGACACTCAACCAACTGAGCCATACCAAATGGGCTGCGTATATGAATATATATACATGTGAACCTTTAGAACAGTTTAAGAAATACTCTGTAATTTCAAACCTGACAGAACAAAACCATGAATTCATATACTGTTAGAGCTGAAAGTAAGCTTAAGAGGTTTATAAGCTATGTTCAGGCATTAAGATTGGTAAATAACCATGACCATTTTTAGTGATTCCCTATATTCTTGAAGTATAAAAATATATGTAAGAAACTTTTTGAGTTACTAAATCATATGGTCTCAAAAACAAAAGAAAATAAAGCCAAATAAAAATAAACCAAAACTTTTACAATAATTGGGATACTAGCTCTTCTGTTTCTGATACAACTTAAATATGCAAAAGTCTTTGGAATTTTAACCTAGAAATATTGGCTTATACTTAGAAGATTTACAACTATATGTACTTATATATTTCACCTAAAAATATTAAGAGTTAATATAGATAATAGGGAAAAGAAAATCTCAAGCTATTCAAATGCTTTAAAAAGATATTATGAAACAAATGTGTGTGTGTGCGCTATATATATATATACAGCAATGTTTTACTACCATATTTTTTTTATCCCTCAAGTTTTAACAACTTTTATTTCTTAACAGAAATCTTTTTCCCAAATTTAAAAAATTCTTTACTAAAATTGTCCCTTAAACTCTTACATAAATAACTTATATTACACAACTTTATAGAGCTACAATACAATATGTTTAAAGATGAGATGAACTACACATTTTAAAACTATTTTAAAAGGAGGTCAAATCTGACCTGTGGGCCTTGAAGCACTACATTAACAGCTCTGCGGAAAGAAAAATGATAAGGTATGAAATGAGGGCTCAGAAACTAGGACCTTATCGGTTAGAGTATGATTCAAGCCTGTAAGACAAATTGCTCAGCAAGGCAAGTCCCCTTCCTGCTGTGATGAAGACAGAGCAGAATTTCCACTGCCGCAGACTATCTCCCTTATCGTGTCTCCTAGACTTGATATTATACAGTCGAGAAATGGCTTACAGTTCTGAAGCATCTACTACTTATTTTGAATACATTTTGTCAAAATCACCAACTAGGATAATTATCTTTGTCCTTTAATTGAAAACTCAGTATTAAAAATAAAAACCTTCAAAGGATAGTCACTAAAAGGAACTACTGTATGGTGACACTTCATTAACAAAGAACGATGACTTCTATCACAGGTCGTTAACAAAGAATGATGATCTCTATCACAGGTCATTAATAAGTAAACCAAGTTTGTTATTTAAATCATTTCGAGTTTGCTTGGTTCTTACAAATAAAATCTGTAACATAAAAATTTAGCTAAGCCCACAAAATGTCCCACTTTAAATGCATACCTGAACATTGATGGACCTTTTCAGCAGTTCTTCTACAAAGTTCCAATTTGATTCCATTTGTCTCTAGAAAGGGAGAAAATATTATTGCATCCAAATTATTGCTCTTAATTATAAATTAAAATTATAGTATAGCAAGTTCAATGTGAAGTACAAACATTTTGTCCAATGTCAGACATCATTACACCTTCTTGAATGTCTAAAATTACTTTGGCACAGTTTGTTGAGACTAGGCAAAAAAATATATACAACTATTCCAATCCAATATAAACCTTGTAAGGAGTTGTTTCAATAAACAGTGGTACTTCTATAAAATTATAATTGTTTTTGCCCTGGCCAGTTTGGCTCAGCAGTTAAGAGTTGGCTCATGGACCAAAGAGTCGTGGATTCGATTTCAGTCAAGGGCATGTACCTTGGTTGCAGTTCAGTCCCCTGCCCTGGTCAGGGTAGTGCAGGAGGCAACCAATTGATGTGTCTCTCTCACATTGATGTTTCTCTCTCTCTCTCCCTCCCCCTCTATCTGAAGATAAATGGAAAAATATCCTCAGGTGAGGGTTTTTTTTAAAAGTATAAATGTTTTAATAAATATTTAATTTGTGCTGTCAGATGTAAACTAACAGGAAAAAAAAAAAAAGCTTTTTATGTATTTTGGAGTTTTCATGCCCTGAATGTTCTTCTTTATTCTGTACTTTACTCCAATAAACAAGTAACTAAAATATTAATGCAGAAAATAATGGAAAAATTGACACATTACTACCTCATACTTATGGTCACTTACTGGCAACCTCAAGTATGTAAAAGATTCCCCACAGTAAGGAAGAAAGCCAAAAAGGACATTCTCAGAGCCCAAATATTTTACAAAGGCTAGAAACTGAAGATGACTCCACATTTCTACAGGTAAGCCTGCAGACGGTTCTCATCAGATCCTAAGTCCACGTGACACTCAGTTCTGCACACTGTCACACACTGGTGCCAAGAGACGACATGTCTTGATTCCCATGGGGAGAGGAAAACAGAAACTCCACATTTGCTACTTCTCTTGAACTCTGCATTATGCACCCTTGGCTAAATTTAACTTAAATCCTTTCCCTGTAGTGAACTATAACCATGAGCATAATAGCATTTAGCGAGTTCTGCAAGTCCAGTAAATTATATAGTTTTGGGAATCCCTGAGCTTGCAGTTGGTGTCGGAAATGAGAGCAGACTGGAGGATCATCCCCTAAAACTTGGTAGTTGGCCCTAAAAGGTTCTCAAAAAGGATACCATTTTGTGCTATCAATATTATATGTACATTGAGTTAGGGTCTTTACATTATTACTTCCTAAGAAAAATCTTTCCAATTACTATATAACACAATTAAATCTCAGAAAGATCATGTATAAATGAGCCACAGCATGGATTCAAATCCAAGGTGGTCTGGCTCCAAAGCCAGGGTTCCTTCCATTATACCAAGTTATCAGTAACTGATTGTCTTTTTCTAACAAGCCTTCTCTCAGCTTCAAGCAATTTACTTTTATATCATTCTGTACTAAGAAAGTGTTACCACCAGTTCCAAATAAGCAGGAACATGACAGGATTGATGTTTCTAGCTTTATAATTTGATAGTATTAATGAGTATATTTCAATTACTCTGAACTATCAAGGAATTTGAGTCAAATGAATTATAAAGAAGTATGCCCTGGCAGGTTTTGCTCAGCAGTTAGAGCGTCAGCCCGTGTACCAATGAGTCTTGGGTTCAATTCCAGTCAAGGCCACATAATTCTGTTTTGGTTCATCCCCAACCCTGCTCTGGGTTGTGCAGGAGGCAGCCAGTCGATGTGTCCCTCTCACACTGATGTTTCTCTCTTTCTCCCCCACCCCTCCCCCACCCCCGCTCTATCTGAAGATAAATAGAAAAATATCCTCGAGTGAGAATTTAAAAAAAAATGTAATGTAATTCTGTCCAAAGAACTACAACTCTATGGATCAGAATTATGGCTATAATCTAAAACAAAAATAAGACAGAACTCAGAGGAAAAAATGGCAACTGTATCATGCCATAATCAAGTCTGAGTAACAAAATACGCATCAAAAGAATACAGATATTTCTTCCATAGGAAAACTTAACTTTGAGCAGATACAGAGTTTTTTTCTATAAGTTATACGTAACTTAACTCCACTAAAGAACAAAGTGGGAGTCATCAATTGGGGGCTGTTTTACATTTCTTATCCTACTATCAAAAACTAAATACCAACCTGGGCTTCAGCATAGGTGGTATCTCCATCAGAAATATAAAACAGAGCCCCCCACCACTTCCAGTGAACTAGGTAACCTGGTACAACTCTCACTTTAAGGTTACATTTCACACCTTTTATCTACTCCCCATTTCAGATGTTTCAAAGATGAGCACCAGCTGGCCTGACTGATTGTACTATGTTATAGGCAGAGATAGCTTTGTTAAATCGATGCTTGTAATGCTCAAAAGTAATTTTTCTCTATAAACTATATTTGCTTTTAAAATAGATGATTAGGACTGTGACAGGGTAACACACTCTCATCCAGGTTGAGAGAAAAGCACTAAACAGAAATATATGAAAACCTAAAGCATCTGGTATGAGAAGTGAGATACCAAATTTTCTTATAGGCCTATACTAAACAACTGGCAAGTTTTGTGATTTAAATCCACATAGCAAAAGTCCATTTACAGAAACTTTTAAAATAAAATAAAAATTAACTATAGATGAAACCTATTTAAATAAAGATTTCACATTCTCCTTCAAGGCAAAGCAGTTTACACTTAAAAACTGAAACATCTCTATGGTTAACACAAGACCAGAGGTATTCATTTGCTACAGAACATATGACTAACCATTATTATTCATCTTCTCACACCAGATAATTTTTTAGTGGAATAAAGCATGCTTGATACATAACACTTTCTATATGGTAGCTGGATATGCTAATACTAATACATATTAAGGAGAAAAGAATTCAGGTAATTTTCAAAATTCAAATATAAATATATCCTAGATTCAAATTAACATCTTACATAAGCTGTTATGAGTCAATATGTCTTTATGTTCATAGATTAGAATAGATCACGTGATTTATAAACCAAATGAGATACTTTTGAGAGTAAAAGGAAAAACTAACCAGATGGGATGAGGGGTAATAGGCATAAACTGGGACTGTCAATGGCAAACTGGTGTACATGGTTACCCTCTCAAGACCTATTCTTAAGAGGCACTCCTCAGGAGAACCCCAATATAAGTTTATGTTCAGTGACAAAAATAGGGTGATATTTAAACACTCTGTACCTCAGTTTCTATACTTGTGAAATGGATATATTACCCTCTCATGTACTTCATAACACCTGAGATAAAAACTGAATAGTCACTGTGATATTAAACAATTTACAAATACAATATGCTAAAGGTATGACTCCTACTGAAAATGATTACTAACTGGAGACTTTGAGATTTATCTTTTTAAGCCATTAAGAAGTCCAGAAATATGTGACTCTGAGGACTTGTGAATAAAAGCAGTGTGTGTGTGTGTGTGTGTGTGTGTGTGTGTACACACACACATTACACATCTTTATTATTTTTATTACATGAAAGGTTCTTTTTCAAATATCATGGGTCTCTTTCCTCTTAATTCCTATTATATAATTTTAAAAAATTAAGATTTTAAAAAGCATACATATCTTGGCAAAAGAAAATCACACAAAAACTGCTGAAAAATATTAAAACACAAAGGTTAAACTATTTTAAACACAGAAAATTCATTTACTATCTTAATTCAGAGCTAGTAAAAGCAGTATCTGCTATGGAATTTTCTGTACAAAATAGAAGAGTGATTTCAGCAATGCTACTGTGGATGTCTGTACTAGTACAACTCAACGTTACAATAGTAATAATAATGATATATATTAGTGTGGCTATCTGGGGGTCAACTGCAACCACTATTGAAATACACTACTCACTCAAATGAGTGTTAATGCAGTTCCAACAAGCATTAGTAACTTGAAAACATGTTTCTTGAAGAAAGAGGCGGTATAATCCGTTTCATGTATATCCTATCACTGGCATCTATTGTTATAATACTCACTCTACAGGAACTCAGAAGTGCCTAACTAATTACCATATTTATTTATGCCAATTCAAATCAGAAATATGTACTTGGAGGAAGGTTGTAAGAGAAATAAAAATGCTAAGTAAAGATCTTAGAATTAGAGGTAGATTTTTTTGAGTTCTTTAATGTTGTTCTCATCTTCTAATAATTAAAAGATGAGAAACATTATCATGTTAAATCCACAAAAATACTCAATAAAAGGGATATTATAGTAATGATGATAATTGCTAACCTTTATTGAGTATTTACTGTGTATCGGCATGGTAAGGAAACAAAGGACATACAGTCCTCTGTGAGTAGCTCATTCTATTGACCTTGCTCAACATATGGTAGAACTCTTAAATACTTGACACCAAGCTGTATGTGAATGCCTCTGAGCACTTTCTGTCTCTTCTTTACTTTATGTTGGAATCCCCTTAGTAGGATTTTTACTATTAGGGGGATTATTTAGAGGACATGAGACCCTTTCCGTTTCTACAACACAATGTCAATACTAACTGCCCCACATTCCATGAAGATTTCTCAGCTGACTCTGTTCAATATGCCAAAGAGAGGAAAATCTATCAAGTCCAACAAGAAACACGTTTCATAAAGCAATAGTTCCCATACCTGAGACAGGATAAGAGCCAAGGAACTTATTTATTTATTTATTTATTTATTTATTTATTTATTTATTTCATTCAATCCTCATCAAAGGACATTTTTGCATTTATCTTCAGACAGAATGGGAGGGAGAGAGGAGGAAGAGAGAGAGAGAAACATCAATGTGAGAGAGACACATCGAGTGGTTGCCACCTACACGACCCCAACGAGGGCCGGGGACAAACTGCAACTGAGGTACGTGCCCTTAGCGGAAACCAAACCCGGGACTCTCTGGTCCGCGGGCCGACGCTCTAACCGCTGAGTCAAACCGGCCAGGGCAAGCCAAGGAACTTTATAAAATAAGGATCCCCAAACACCAAAACAGATAACTAAATCAACACCTCCAGAATTAAACCCCAGAAATGTAACTTTTAAAAAACTTTCAGGTAGGTTTGATCATCAGCTAGGTTTAGGAATCACTCCCAGAAAAAAGACAAATTTTGAAAATAGCGACAGACTAGCTTCAAGATTCTAAATGTTTATTTTATGAAACTGATGGGATGATATAATACTATGCTATTCATTTCTGAACCTGGAAGTTGTATACAAATAATGCTTCACATAAATACATCTACCAGCTTGTTTTAGTCTTAGGGCTTTTTAAATAACACTGTAAAAATGCTTCTAACTAGAAATTAATATACTAGGCAAAATCTGTCATTCTATTTGAAGTAAACTTCATGGCTGTTTAATAGATAAAAATATCTCTGTGAAAAGTTTCTATGAAGAAGTGTTATTTTAAGGAAATAATTTTACCAAAATATTCACAAAACCTACTAATTCATTTGGCAATCTTACAGATTTTAGAAATAGAGGTTATCTTCTAAAAATCCAATCGTGATCTCTGGATGAGGGAACAGAGACCCAGGAAGTTTCAAGTAATTCACTGAAGGTCACACAACTACTGAGGAGCAGAACCAGGACTAGATCCCAGCTCTGCTACAAATCGCTTTTCTTAAACAATAAAAACATAAAGATTCTGATTTTTCAAGATGTTTACAAAAAGGTCTACAGATTCTAGATTCAGAAGCTGAATTATCTCTGTAGCTTATAATCTGATTTTTGCTGTTGTTTCTGCTTACTTACTTTCTAATGTTTCTACTAAAAATATGTATTAATTGATAATACAAGAAAGTTTAAAAAAATAAAATCTTACCATTTCATCTGGTGCTCCATGGCGATCAAACTGGTAAAGTGATGCTACATGAGTAATAATCCACCAACTAAAACCTAACGGGTCCCTGGACTGGATTACAGGCACAGAAGGTCTTCTTTGCTCACTTGATTTTTCAAAGAGTGTTTTGAGTAGTTTATTCAACCAGTTCCAAAATGACTATAGAAACAGAGGTAATATGATTCAATTAAAATAAACACTGATCCAGTAACCTTTGCTTTGGGCTTTCCCCTCCATTTTTATAATGAAATATGCATGCAAAGAGAATATAAAATAAATATATAAAACTTAAAAATTAATAAAAGTACCCAGGTTAAGAATTAAAATGAGTCATTATTTTACAAAGATCCTACATGTTCCCACATCACATCTTTACAACCTGAGTAACTATTATCCTGACCTTCAAAAAAATAATTCCCTTGTTTTTATAAGTTTTGCCATATGGGTATATAAGCTCAAATTATTTATTTTTTGGCTTCATCTGTTGTTTTATGGGGTTTTAATGCATGTTTTTATTCTTTTTTAAAAATAAATTTATTGGGATGACATTGGTTAATAATGTAGATACCAGGTGTACAATTCTGTAATACTTCATCTGTATATTGTATTGTGTTTACCATTCCAAGTCAAGTCTCCTTCCATCACCATTTATCCCCCTTTTACCCTTTTCCACCACCCCCCCAGCAACTCCCACTCTTTAGTGGTCACCACACTGTTGTCTGTGTTTAAATCTCTCACCTTTTTCACCCAGACCCCTAACCCCCAAACCCTCTTACAGCTGTTAGTCTGTTCTCTGCATCTATAAGTTTATTTCTATTTTGTTTTTTAGTTTATTTTGTTCATTAGATTCCAAATATAGGTAAAATTATATGGTATTTGTCTTTCTTTGACTGGCTTATTTCACTTAGCATAATACCATAATACTCTCCAGATCCATCCATGATGTCGCAAAGGGTAAGAGTTCCTTCTTTGTAATAGCCGAATAGTATTTCATTGTGTAAATATACCACAGTTTTTTTTATCCACTCATCTACTCATGAGCACTTGGGCTGCTTCCAAATCCTGGCTATTGTAAATAACACTGCAATAAACATAGGGGTGTATATATTCTTTTGACTTTTCTTTTTCATTGATTCGATCATATTTGTTATTTTCAATTTGAAAATTTTATGCTAGTTTAATTTGCTACCTGTTACTTTCTTTGGGTTTCTTATACAGGAATTTTATCCTAACTTCTTAGCTCATTAATTCCATTTTCTTCCTCTAACATTGGCATTTAAAGTTATAAATTTCCTTCTTTATATCTGTAGCTGCAGTCCCAAAGCTTTGAGTAGTAATGTTAGCTATTTCCTTCAAAAAGTTTTAAAATTTCCATTATATATATATATATATATATATATATATATATATATATATATATTTTTTTTTTTTTTGGTACATGCCCCCTAGCGGGAACCGAACCCAAGACTCTCTAGTCTGTAGGCTGATGTTCCAACTGCTGAGCCAAACTGGTCAGGGCGTATATTCTTTTTTTTACCTATAGGTTATTTAGAGATATATTTCAATATCTCTGAGCATATGTATATTTCTCTTTGTAGTTTTGTGGATTTTTATTTTCTATATTTATTACCATATTAAACCATATAAATTTTTAGATTTGTTTTATCTTCCTGCTAAGTTGTACCTTTTATCAATATAAAATGACTTAATGCTTTTGTTGTTTTAAAGTCTTATTTTCTCCAATATTAGTTTATACATTATCTATCATATATATTATTTTTAATTCTGAACCTTTCTGTATTTTTAGATTATCTTTTATAAGCAGCTGTAACAGTATATATTTAAAATGAGCATTTAGTAGTCTATTTGCAATTAATATGTCATATTTAGTTTTAAAACTACCATCTTATTCTGTGTTTCTATTTGTACACTTAATTTTTCCAACACCTCCTTCTTACCTTCTTTTGGGTTGTTATTTATTTCATTTTCCCCCCCTCTAATAGCTTGTAAATTAAATAGTCTACTTTCTCTTCTTTTAGTGATCACCTTAGAAATACATCTAAATGTTTTGATAAGTTTATATCATCTCTTAGACAAAACAAGGACCTTATAATACTCTAACTCATTTATGCCTTCCCATTTTCATGCCAGTATTACTGTACACTCAAACTCTATTTTTCATTTCCACTAGATCATATTGATTTATATAAAACATTTACCACTTTCTTTGCTCTTTATTCCTTCTTGTATCTCAGAACCTCCATTCTGGCATCATTATTTTCAGCCTAAAATATATCTTCTAGGATTCCCTTCAATTTTGCTTCATTGAAACAGGTTTTGTTTCGTTTTACTCTTAAAAGATTTTGCTGGATGAAGAATTTCCATTGCTGTTGAGAAGTTAGCTGTCAATCTAATTGTACTCTATTAAAGGTAACATTTTTTCTTCTGAATGCTTTCAATCTCTTCTCTGTCTTTGATGTTCTCTTTGTCTTTGATTACTATATTGTATCTGGATGTGCTTATCCTTTTACTTACTCTAAAGGGAATTCATTGGGTTTTTTAACATGATAGTTTTCATTAACACTGGAAAATTTTCAGTTATCTTCTCTTCAAATATGTTCTCAATTCCACTCTTACTTCCTCTCCTTTGGAACTGTAATTAGAAGTATATCTGACACCTCTCTTCTTCGTGCGGCAGTTAGCTACCATGTCACCTCAGTTTTCTTCATCTATAACTGTTCTTCAGATATATCTGTTATGACTTTGATAGTTTTAAAGACTATGGGCCAGTTACTTAGGTTTGACTGATGTTTTTCATGGGTAGGTCTACATTATGCCTCTTCTGCAGAAATACCAAATAAACATTTTTGTCCTTCTTTCACTGCATCATATTGAAGGTATACAATATCAATGTGTCCTATTATTGGTTAACTTTGATCACTTGGTTAAACTGGTATCTGCCAGATATTCTGCACTGTAAAGTTGCTACTCCCTTTGTAACTGATAAATACCATGTAAAGATACCTACCAAGCTATGTAAATATTGTTTTTCATGATACTTTTGGCAGCCACTGAGCATAATTACTGGAAACTATCACTATGGGGTTGTCAACTGGTGATCTGCTAATTCCACCATCATTTCTACATTTATTAGAGTTACTCTGCTCTTCATTTATTCATCCATTTATATCAGTATGGACTCACAAATTCTTATTGTATAGATTATGGTCCTTTCCATCATTTATTTTGTTACTCAAATTATTTCATGCTTGACCTGTTGATTTTCAAGTTGGCTCTCGTGTCCTTTTAACATTTCCTCATGATTTTTTGAGTACCTTCTTCGTTCCTGATACAAAATGTTCCAGGCTCGCCCTGGCCGGTTTGGCTCAGCAGTTGGAGCGTCGGCCTGTGGTACAGAAAGACCCGGGTTCAGTTCCCACTAAGGGCACGTACCTCAGTTGCAGTTTGTCCCCGGCCCTGGTTGGTCGTGCGGATGGCAGCCACTCGATGTGTCCCTTCACATCGATGTTTCTATCTCTCTCTCTTCCTCTCTCTCCCTCCCGCTCTATCTGAACAAAAAATAGAAAAATGTCCTCGGGTGAGGATAAAAAAAAAAAAAAATGTTCCAGGCTCACTTTTTTATTTTCCATGCCACAGCCAGTAATCAGTCATTTACCAAGTCTTACTTTCTTTCACTGGAAAATGGTTATTTTAAAACCAAGATATAGCTTCATACTGCTCATTGTTACTCAGATATCATTGTTTCTAGGCCCATTCAGTAGATAAGGTAGGAAATGTATGTATGTACACACACGTATACATCTATATCTAGTTCTAATTATTAAAAACTATTATTTCATGATGCTATATTAATCCAGTTCAACACATTATGGTTCACTCTAGCTTTCCTTCTTTCCATAGTTGCAACTCAATTTCCTAACAATTTTCTAAGCTAGCTCTAATTACCCACAACATAGTTACAAATTTGCTTAGTCCTAGAATACTAAAAATATAGATTTAAAATTGCTAACCCATATGCAACACTGCAAAAGACAAATCTCTTAAAAGGAGTCCAGTATTTGCACTTCTTTAGTTTTTTTTGTCTTTAGCCTTAGAGACATAGTCAAAATAGTACATTCTAAGCTACCTACATTACTCCTCTTCCTACTTCACACCCTACTTAACTGTATCCACTTGTAATACTGTTAGGTTCAATTGTTTATTCCCCTTCTCCATACATGTTGGTTTATTTCTGCAGTGCATGCAAGATTAACATGGTTCTAAAGTTGGCACAACACATTACCCTCCACTCCATTCTCACTCACTAGTCTCAATAGTTCCTGATTTGTCTTCCCAGTATTCCTTTGTAAACTACTACATATACATATTTCCTTATTTTTTCAACTTTGTTACACAAAAAGGTAGTATCCTCTAAATATTTTTTGTACTTTGTTTATTCCATTTACCAATAAATCCTAAAAATCACTCCATTATCAGATCACGTATCTTCCTTATTCTATTGTCCAAGTGCATAACACACCAATGTGCAGATATCCCATGGTTTGTTTAACCATTCTCCTGTGTATGGGCACTTAGGTAGTTTCTAATATTATGCTTTTACAAATAATGCTGCAATAAACAGCTAATGCATATGTATTTTTGAATTGTTGTGGGTGTATACTGAGAGTAAACTACTAGAAGTAGGACTGGTAGGGTCAGGGTTATAAAATCCCTAGCCTATACTTTGAGTCTTTTTTTGTGTGGTATTTGTGTTTTTACTTTACAGAAAAATTTTGTAACATTCTGTGTATAGTGCTTAAAGGTGGCAACATATATACATATTATCATTCCTGGCACATTTGGGAATGTGAACTTGCACATAAAATATATTTAAGTCTGTTTCCCCAAAAGAAGAGTAAATTATTTCAGTTATTCCTTCATTTTCTCTAACTTTCTTAGACATGCACTTTCTTACATAATCATGTAGTAGAAAACAACATGGCTTGTGGCATCAAATACATCTGCATTTGAAACCCAGCTTTATATATTCTGACTGTTATTTGAACAGTTTACTTAACCTCACACCCATTCTGCTTTCTGGCACATAAGAAATATCACTCCAGGAATATTAATTAGCTTTCCTTCTCTTCTGGGAAATTGAACTGAAGTTTACCAGATATGAATGTTGGGTTTTTAGGAAAACACTCATATAGATACATCCAGTATTAGCTACATGTTTAGAATATTTTCTGGGACACACAAATATGTCCTTGACCAAACCAGTTTATTTTCATTCTTAGAGTTCCCACGTAATTTGGGGTATATGTGAATTCCCAAACATTCCAAAGCCTCTCCTAGGTTTCTCTAATTGCTTCTTATCCTGCGCCCCTGAAGAGTAGCATCCTACTGCCTTCACAAAGGTCAGCAGCAGCCTAGACAACATTTGAAAATAACTTAATAACCCAGAACTGCCTCTCCCCTTTGGATAATTTCCTTAGAGCATTAATCCTTTAAACACTGATCTAGTTGCAGAAAATGTCCTTTTCTCAGCAGGAAAGCCTCAAATCCCATTCAGTATTCCCCTCCCTCCTTCCAGAGATGGGAGGTTGGGGGTGGAAAGCAGAGGGTAGAGGTAGGGAGAATTAAATATTTCGTTCTCTAAGAATGTTAGTGTACACACAAATATGCACACATAATTTCTTTTTAGAAATAAACTGAGTATACTGTATAAATTAGTATTGTCACACTATAAACTTTTAAAAAATCCTTGTATAAGATAGGAAAAAAGAAATCTCTGCTTTCAGCAGTCTGAAGTAGTGCTCCTAAGAGCAGGCCCTGGATGAGCCTTAGCCTACTCTCAGCATTGTGATACCGTTAACTACCAGGTAGATGAAATAAGGAAGCTTCACTGTTCTTGAAGCTTTTGTTTTTCTTTCTCCGCTAATCCACATCCATCTCGGTTCCCAAAGCCATTGCATGTAAGATAGTCAGTGCAAAGAGTCGCTTTTAACTTGCTTCTTCACTGATTTAGAAGGACATTTTTGTTTTGTTTCCTTTTGATTTGGTCACTTTTTCTTAGCCTTGAGTTTTTTATTAAGGTAGTTTCTCATAGTTAATTCCATATGATCTCCACAGTAAAAAGTAAGACCTAAGTTGCCTTTTCTAAGATGAGATTGTTCCATTGTGTCCTATTGTTAATTCATTTAGTTCTAGAGGCTAAGGGTCAGAGATCAAGGTGTCAGCATGGTCAGGTGAGGGTCCTCTTCTGGATCACAGACTTTTGGCTGTGTCCTCACAAGACTTTTTGAGTCTTTTTAAATTCTCCACAGTTGTCTTGTTTTTGAGAAGTCCAGTGCAAGTCCAGTGCAAGTCAAATTGTTTTGCTATTGTAAGTTATTGGATTTTTTGCCTGGAGAATTTGAAGATTTCCTAGAGTACTTGAAGATATTTTCTGTATGTCTGAAGTCAAGGAGTTAGAGCAGGTTAAGTCTCAGCATGGATTATTAGGAGTTAATCTTCCCAGTTACCCATTAGGCCCTCTCAATACACAGATTTAGTTCTTCTTTTATTTCTGAAATGTTTTCTTGAATTCATTCATTGTTTTAATGTTGGTTATATACCACTTTTTCTTCTTTAGGGACTCCATTTAAACATACAGTTATTCTTTGCCTATCTTCCATTTCAACCATTTTCTCTCTAACCCTTTATATTCCTTCATCTCATTTTTATTCCTTCATCTCATTTTTATTCCTTTGGTTGCCCCTTATTAAATTTTCATTTGAGTCTATTCTCCTTAGGGACCTTGTAATTCAATATATTCTAAAATGATCTTTATTTCCATTTCTCTCCTGCGTTCAATTTACTCCATTCATTCCTGCTTTTTGGCCTTTTTATTTCAACAGTGGAATATCTTATTAAAGGTGTGTTGTTGTTTTTTTACAGACCCACATGCTTGTCTATTTAATACAGTCTGGAGTGTTGTCTTAAAATTTTCTTCTGCTTTATAGCTGTTTCTGGGAGAGAGGGTATCATTGGCTAAAGTATATCAATTCTGTTTTACTGCAGTAACTTTAGAAAGACCTGTTAAATTTCCTTCTTTTCATTTTGTAGATCTGGACTACTTTAAGATTCCTAGTTAAATGGAGCCCTCTTTTGACAATGTACCCAAGTCCCATTCTTTACTAGGTTTCCATTTTTTTTTGGTGGTGATGGTGAGTGAGTTCTGTATTTTTGTTTGTTTGTTGCTCTTTTGTTTTACAAGACCCTACATTTTCTGCTTTTGCTTCCTGTAACTTTCACCACTCAGTCACCAAGGGACAAACGCACTTGCTTTCCAGACTTTTATTCTCCAGAAGCTCTACCTTCAAAGACTGCCCCTCATGTAAATGCACATACTTCTATTCCTATCCTATCACCTATTCTCTGATTGACAAGGCAGCTTTTTCACATTCTGGCAATGGTTTTAGACCAACTTTTATGGCTACTGCTGGCTCCCTTCTTTTCTCCTCTGAGCAATTTTTCTGACTACCCTGGTTTGCTAAAAGTTTTGTGGTAGAGCTCTGGTGGGTTTCATTTTTAATATAAATCTCTGAATATTCCTATCTTCTAGTGATGCTATCAAAATGATCTTTGTATTTTATTTGTTCTTGATGCTCTGTATTTTGGAGGAGGTTAGGTGGGAAGCTGCAAGTTTAAGCCTCCACCCATTGTCCATGGCTATTAGACAATGTCACTGGTTTAGAAGTCACTGGCTTGAAATATGAGTACCATCTAGGCACCATGAACTCACTGGCCTGCAATAACAAATACACAATTTTAAATTGCAGTACACCACAGTTAAAGATAGGCAATTTTCCTTACAAATTTAGCTGAATTTTGAATGCATCCTTTTGGGAGGCCAGACTTAGGAATAGTTGGTATATTAGTAGGCTATAGATTTGGGTCAACTCTGAGCTTTATCTTCTATGCTTGTACTTTACAATGTACGAAAGCTAATGTTCAAGTTTATACAATTCAGCAACTACCTCTAAACTGATGAGGCAGCTTCAGTGTTCAGCTGACCTGAGTTCCCACCTCTATTGAGTATTTGGCTTCAGTACTTCTTACTTTCTACAAGCTCAATGACACACTTAAAACTGCTTCTTATTGATACCCAGCATGATTAGACTAGATTATTTTTTAGGAGGAAGATCAAGCTGTCTTACTAACAAGAATATAAATTTCTAATTTAACTTTCAAATAAAATGGTCTTGAAATCTGAGAATATAACTTACTTTAGTACTATTTAAAAAATTAAATGGCTTCAGATATTTATTATTTTAAGACAAATAAGTCTGGTTACTACATAAAATGAGCATACAAATCATTCAAGTTAAACAACATATACATTACTATGCAAATTTCTACAACTAATATTTTAAATTATGCCTTCTTTACTGTTTAAAATCTAGAAAATGTCACAAATGGCAACAAGTATAACCATGCCTACACTAACTATATATAAATTACAAGTCTAAAATTTATAAAATAAGAACTATTCTAAAAATATATAAAATTGTTAAACAATAAAGATAAGCTTTGCATAAAATGAAAAAAATTTTACCATGTCAACAAAATAAAACATCCTAGCAAATAATCAAAAGAAAAAAAATTGCTGAAACTTTGTAATATTTACATCTCAGAGAGAGCTGAACTGTACTGATAAAGCAAAATGCCAGGAAAAAAATTGTTACTCAATAGTAAGTAAAAATACAAAAAATTTATACTTAGTAAATTTGCTTTATTCTAATTTAGTAAGTTTACTGCTAAAATAACTAAAATAAATATGGTAGTACTTGCACCCTGGCTGATATAGCTCAGTGGGTTGGAACATCATCCCGTGCACCAAATAGCTGTGGGTTTGATTCCCAGGCAGGGCACATACTTAGGCTGAAAGTTTGATCCCTGGTTAGGGTATGTACAGAAGGCAACCAACTGATGTTCTCTCTCACATCAATATTTCTCTCTCTCTCTCTCCCCAGTTGCCCTCTCACTAAAATCAATAAGCACATCTTCAGGTGAGGATTAAAATGAATAAATAAACAAATAAATAAATATTGTACTTGTAAACTTGCAAAAATAGTCATTATTAAAATTAGATAGCAACACCCAAACCCCAAATTGTGGAAAGTTGGGAAATTAAAATACCCATAAAATATCAAAAGTACTTTTTCACATAACATAAACCATTTTAAATATCATGAATTGTTTATACTTACTTCTGCCTATGGATATTTCTTTTTCTCCTAATCCATAACAATTCAAATTAAATAAAGCCCCATTATGAAGACTTGTTTCAAAATGAGGTGAAAGAAAATTTCCTATCTTCCTTCCTCTTTGCGCTTTTCTTCATCCCTCCTTGAAATAATACTGAAAAAATTGATTAACAGAAACCTGTTTTATTTCTTCCCAAATCTAAATCTCCATATTTCCTAACTTAAATGTTTCTTGAATTACTAAAGGGTATTACATCTTTTAGCCCAACAGATTCTTGATGGGGGGGCAAAAAAGAACTTAAGAAAATAAGAGTCAAATTTTATACTTCTCTTAGATGTTTCATATTACCAATTTAGGGTTAAAAATGTAGTAGGTATTCAATACTCAGTTAATGCTCTGTTTGGTGGTAGTTGTTGTCTTATAAAGAAGAAACGCTGTAAGATTCTTCTTGGCCAACCCAACTGCATAAATTTAATATAATTAGTAACAATAACTAATACATCAATTTTACAACTTACTTCTGAGAGAAACCATTTGCTTCTGTTGTCTAGAAGATGAATGAGTAGAACCCATAATTCTTTAATACAGGGACACGGGCAATGGTGACTCATTAATGCTTCAGAAGGCCTAACCTGTAGAAAAGAACTCAAATGAGTTACACTTACAGCAGAATTTTACATGCCATACATCTTCCCAAATACTTTAAAATCATGATTTAGATTACTTAAAATTTATGCTTAATTACATAAAATTATTTACAAAATATATATGTGCTATTTCATTAACTTTTTAAAATTTCCATCACAAAACCAGAATCACAGGATAAATTTTATTTTCAACTTTTAACAAAAACCCTCCTCTTTAATTATCTACTCCAATGGTCAGCAAACATTCTGCAAGGAGCTAGATAGTAAATATCTGAAGCTTTACTCATGATATTGTCTTTTCATATCTACTCAACTCTGCCATTGGATGGGGCTATGTTCTAACCTCATGGTTTCTTAACTTTGATCTAGTCCAGTGGTTCTCAACCTTCCTAATGCTGTGACCCTTTAATACAGTCCCTCATGTTGTGGTGACCCCCAACCATAAAATTATTTTCATTGCTACTTCATAACTGTAATTTTGCTACTGTTATATCTTAGGCGACTCCCTGTGAAAGGGTTGTTCAATCCCCAAAGGGGTTGTGATCCACAGGTTAAGAACTGCTAATCTAGTCCATCAGTCACAATAAAAAGACCTGTAGTAAAAAAAAAAATTGAAAATAATTTTTGATTCACTGTTAAGGAGACTAAAACTTTTTACAAGTCAGAATAAATACAATTATTAGGGATATATAAAGGTTAAGCAATTTTACCATTTTTATAACAAACGTATCCTCAATGACCCTAAGTAATGCAGAGAATATTGTTTATATTTATAAGTATAGCTAAACTTTTAAATTTATAATATATACATTATTTCACATACATTATACATTTTTAACATACTACACTGTAAAAGGTAGCTGTTAAGATATTACTATATCATATCTGATTAACCACTCCTATTAATTATAAACATATAAAGTAAAGAGATATTGATAATACATAAAACAATCTACATGAAAAAATTATAAATCCTAATTTCCCATTAATAAGGTTTATGCTTGTGATTGGAAATAAGTGATGATAAACCTATAAATTTCCATTACTTGAAAATGAATGTGTACTGTAACACCTTTACATCTGTCTGCATTAAACACTATATATAAACACAATTTAGTAAAAATAAATGATTTCCACCATAATGCTAGAGACCTTTTATGAAAACAATCAAACAAAATTTCCCTTAAAATTTGTTAACTAAAACCGCCTTTTAAGATTGTCAACTAACTTTAGTTAATTACTCATCTCTTTCATTGTGTAATAGCGATATACTAGATTATTAAAGGGCTGGCCTTTCCTTTTTAAATAGAAGTTAAATTTCCAGTCATTATTATAAACATCTTGTTTTATTTATTTATTTTTGACAAGAATTAAAGGCTTTTAAATAAATAACAGTTCTAGAAAACTGATTCCAGTCTCTTTTAAATGTGTAAATCAAATTCTTTTCCCATTCAACTCCTAGATAATAGTAAATATAAAATGGAAAGAATTAACAAGAATTTAGGTTAAATTCTTATAGCTTAAACCACATGGATTAAGGACTATTGCCACTAAGTATCAAATATATAAATAAACTTTTAAAGCATTACCTTATCATACCTATTGAGTGACAGACTTATTAAATCACAAAGGAGATTTTCACAGTGTTCTTCAAATAGGCTGACATTGGTTAAATGGTCACCTGCCAGATTCATAAACTGATGACCATATACAACTTCTAAAAATGTAATAAAATAAGTTTTACTTAAAACAACAGAAGGAAAGTAATTATACACCTTTAAATTAACTTATTACAAAACTGTAACACATGCAGTTAAAAGCAACTTTTTGAAAATAGTAGTTAAATTTTACAATTCCTTTCTTATGTGAACACAGATAAACATCATCCAAAAAATGTTTCAGTCCTTCCAATTAACATTCAATAGACTTCTCTTTTCTTAATGTGGACATCTTTGTAAAATAACCAAGCAAGATTATTTAAGAGAAAAAAATAAAAGAGGGTAAACACTAGAAATTCTTCACCCATATTTCTAACCAATAAAGCCTTAAAACACTATTCTTTTAACAAAAGATAAACTAACAATGTGCAATTTTTTTGGCGTGCAAGTAGAGCAAACAAACGTTAAGAGATACCAAAATCTGTACCTGTATCAGAGTAAGTCCACCTGAGTATTGATCTAAGAAAGTATTTACCATAGAGTCCACATGAGAGAAAAAAAATTATATATTTGTGTACACCTTTGTATGTTTGTATGTATGTATATATTTAAGTGTACACATAGAGACATATGTGTATTTTTGTATTATAACTGAAAAGTAGGTATTCAGGTAATGGATGTCTTTATAATCTAAATAATTAATAATTTACTTTATAACTAAATATTTCCAGAATATTGCTAGACTTAACATAGAACCTAAATGTACCAAAGAGCAAGACCTAAAAAAAAAAAAAAAAAAAGGGCAACATAAGAAATAAAATATTACTATCTGTAATAAACGTCTACTAATTTTTTAAAAACAGAAATATTTGCAAAAGATTATGAACAACAATAAAGAAAATATAAGAAGGCAATAAAATTATGTGAAGATGTTCAACTTCACTGTTAATCATGAAACTGCAAAAATGGAGATTCATTATCATTTTTTACATATTAGTTGGCAAAAAATAAAGATAACTGATAATATCCACTACTGGCAATAGTATGAAACAAAGGCATGCTCACAGTTAGTGTATATACAAATTGAGTAAATTTACTCTACAGCAACAGAGAGCATATACAATATTAAAACTGTAATATGGCACTCCAATTCTAATCATCATCTATTCTGCAACATAACTTGTACAAGTATTGAAAGATGTATATATACACAAGGATGTTCGGTATAGTATTATCTGTAATATCAGAAGAGGAGAATAACTGAAATATTTAAAAATAAACTTAGCTAAATAAATTATGATAGACCCTTTATATCCAAGCCCTTTCAGGGGTGGGGAATGTCTGGCCCATGGGACGCATAAGGCACACTGGCCATATAAGGCCCATAAAATCAATACCAGCTAAAAACACACACCTCACCAAATTAACCTGACCAAATATAGCAGGCTAATTTTTAAGGTGATAATTTTGTATGGCCCGTGAATGATGTTATAAATATCCAATTGGCCCTTAGCAGAAAAAAGGTTCCCCACCCCTGCAAATAAAACCATATGTATGAACATGAACACATCTCTAAAAAACTGTTTAATGAAACTGTTTAATGATACACACTACACAGAACAATATGACAACAGCATTTGTGGTTAGAAATCAAAACAAAACTCCTACCTATGAGTTTCTATATATGTACACTAATAGAAAGTATGGAAAATAAACAGACTAAGTTGTTTCCAATAGCTATCTCCAGAAAAAAAGATTTTCACTTTTTACTTAGGTTGCTATTTGATTTTTTTTTAATCAAAAAACCTTACTACTTGTGAAATTTTAAAAAATAAAAGTTTAGATTAGACAAAAAACATAAATCAGAAATCCATAAACTTACTCAATTTTTCACCAAGCATCTGAAGAATTTCTAGCACCAGCCAATGGATATCCAAGTGGAGATGTAAGAAATGCCATGATGGTGGGAAAAGCTGTGAATGACATCAGCTGTGACTGAGAATGTAAGGTACTTGATAGTAGATCACAAACTCCTCCATAAGTACCATGACAAAGAATCAATTAACCTACCACTATTCAAAAGCTGAGGGAAAACCTTTGTCTTATTCATGAGAAGATTCTTTCACTAGAGATTTTGAAAGCAAGATAGGATATATTTCCCTCTAAAGAGTTAAAACAGACCCAGCTTGGGGCTGCTATGTAGATTTGTAAATTAAAGTCCCTTTCCAACCAACCTCTGATACTACAGCTAAAAGGCAGTAAAAGCACTTTAAAAACACTTATTTCCAAGATTTTGTTTTAGACTTTAGCTAGCAAATATGTTTTTAAATGTACTACATACCCAGAAAAGAATGTTAACAAGAGCACTTTAAACTATATGTAGGCATTATTGTCATGACCTTTAAGAAACTTTAAGTTAAGCCCAGCCAGTGTGGCTCAGTGGATTGTTGTGCCATGGACTGAGAGGTCCCGGTTCAATTTCCAGTCAGGGCACACACCTGGGTTGCAGGCTCAACCCTCAATACGGGGCATGCAGGAGGCAGCCAATGGATGTTTCTCTCTCTCCTTTCCTCTCTCTCTTAAAAAAAAAAAAAAATCAATAAAAACATATTTTTTAAAAAAAGAGAGAAACTTTAAGTTAAAAGAGGTAAAGAAATTACCTCTCAATTTACACATTAGTATTCAAATCTAACTTGACCAAAAAGCCAGTGATTTTAACTATCAATAACCTTCTTCCAGTCAACATTTAATATCACTATAAATAAATATGAGCCCTGGCTGGTATGGCTCAGTTGGTTAAGTGTTGTCCCATGCACCAAGAGGGGTAACTGGTTCAAATCCTGGTCAGGGCACATGTTCGGCTGTGAGCTCGATCCCCAGTAGGGGGCGTGCAGGAGGCAGCCAATAGATGTTTCTCTCTCCCACTTCTTTCTCTCTAAAAACAATAAAAATATATTTAAAAAAGAAAAATAAATACAATGATGCACATGTTCTATGAAGACAACTAGATAGAATGATGCAGAAGGAACTTGCCATATCAAATGTGCAAACAAAATAAAATGCTACACTAATAAATAGTACTCGATCAGGAGTATATAATAAAAAATAGTAAAAATAGGGAAGAGATAAATGGATAAATGTGGTATTCAAATCAATGGGAAAAGGATGTGTCACTCAATAAGACAGAATTATCAACTTATTCATTTGCAAGAAACTAAAGTTAGATTCCCACCTCTTAGCATTATTTTTAAAAAAGAGATAAATGTAAACGTAAGTGTATTTTTAACATCAGCATAGAGATGATATGAAAGGAAAAAAACTGAGAAATATAACTATATAAAAAACTTCAATCTACCTAGTCAGTTTAATTGCTGAAAAAGCTAAATGAAACTATTTGTAATATGTAATACACAAATATTTCTAATAAAAATGTTCCCCAAAAAAAGACATGCTCAACTGAAAATACTAATTAAATCAATACTTTTCACATATAAAATTGATAAAATATAAGAAATATACAAACTCTTGAAAGATGCTTATTTTGTATGATGTTTTTGCTGTTGTTTTAGACAAGAATTTCAGTGTATGATTTTTCGTTTACGTTTTGAAGACTACATTCCCCTGCTTTAAAATTTCAGTCTTCTGATCTTCAAATAAGCTATCTTTTCAAGTCTGCCCAATTAAAAAGCCTATGAAGGGCAAAACCTAGTTTGAGGACCCTTGCAACTTGCACACATTCTTTATATCTGCTCCTAGATAAATTATTATTTTCTTAATCACTTGATGGATATCCAGAAAATAAAAATGGTTTGAATTTAGAGACTAAAAGGAAGAAAAAATATTCCTCCCTCACAATCTACCTATGAATCTTTATTAAATGACATAATTAAAAGCAATGATCTATTTGCTTTCTATGCATTATCATATAAGCCTATGAATTTAGTTGGAACTCTATTTACTTTTATTATTCCTCACAAAAAGTCAATTTTTGTTGTTATATTTCACAGAAATATATAAACACTTAATTGTACTTTACATTTTGACAAAGACATGTTCCTAAAAACTAAATGTTATTTAAACTGGCGAAGTTAAATAGAATGGAAGAGGTTGAGAGTTCAGGGAATCCATTGGGAAGCATAATTTGTCATCCACTTAAACTCACATTAACCTATAGATAATATATATTATATCTGATAATTATATCCAGAAGCTGGATTTTGCTAATACAAATTTAAAAACAAACTTCAGATGGAATAATAAAGGTAGAGAAAAAAGGGCATTAGTCAAAACAATCTGTTTTTTTAATCCTCACCTAAAAACATGTTTCTATTGAATTTGGAGAGAAAGGAAGGGAGAGAGAAAACAGGGATCGAACCGAGGATCGAACTTGCAACTTGGCTATGTGCCCTGACCAGGAATCGAACCTGCAACCTTTTGGTGTATGAAACAATGCTCTAACCAACTGAGCCACCTGGCCAAGGAAGTCTAAACAACTTTAATCATACTCTAAAAAAGTCTCTAAAGTCAGAATAGACAAAATGTAGTTTTAAAAGTATAGCTTTTATAAGGTAATCCTCTTGAATTTTATTATAATTAAAAAGTAAGGAGCCCTGGCTGATGTGGCTCAGCTGGCTGGGCATCATCCTATGCATGGAAACGTTGCTGATTCAATTCCCAGTCAGGGCACATGCCTGGGCTGTGGCTTGATTCCCAAGTAGAGGATGTGCAGGAAACAACCGATGGATGTTTCTCTTTCTCCCTTCCTTTCTCTCTAAAAAAACAATAAAAAAAATCTTTAAAAAGTAAGGAAAGATAATATATATTTTAGAAAATAAAGATTATTTGATACGAAACTTTTAAACATTTGTACTGTTATAAATTGGAATAAAGAACAGTTATCAGATTTAGTATATACTATATTTTAAGTGCTTTACTCATCTTAATTTATTTAATTCTCCAAATAACTCAAGGAAGTTATACCAATTATACAGATGGGGATACTGAGACAAGAGGTATTACTCGACCAAAGAAACATAATAAAAAGAGGAGCTGTGCTCTTGACTAATTTCCTTCCTTCTTGAATACATATTCTTTATAGGGAGAAAAAAATGGTAACTTAAAAATTAAATGAAATAAGTCAAACCTCAATCTGATTTTGATTTACAAATACCCCTGGATTAATACTGGGAAGTTCCGATAGGTGTCCAATATACAAAAGTAATCCTTTAAGCTCATCAACCAACAGTGAGGGAAGCTGAGCCTCCAAAACCTCATAGGGATGAACAGGAGCTTGACTCTCAGTATTCTGTACGTTCAGGTACCTAAAGAACAATTAGATATAATAAACAACCAGAGTCTGGATGAATATGCACTCAGAAATTCATGCAGTAATCAAAATAATCATCTGATATCCTACCTGAAGATGAAAACTTTAACATAATGAAGAAATGTTACACATTGCTGCCTAATATTGTCTGCTTTGTAGTGCAGGGTTGATATCTTTCCTGAAACCAAAATAGACAATGTTAACCCTAGCTTAAGTAATTAATCAGTGAGCAGTACATACAAGCAGCAATTCTCTTTTAATTTTTTCTACTGATTTCTATACCATTCTTGCCACACACACACACCCCCCCACACCCCCCATCTATTATTAAGGTCACCAACAAAACTTATATTGGATACTCCCTGTCTTCAACTAACTTGCCCTCACAGTAGCACTGGCTACACCTGACTTCACTGACACCATATACTGTCAGTCTTTTCTTCCTCATATGTCCTTTCTCCTACCTCTCCTTAACTGGCTTCTCCTCCTCTATTCTACTGCTAGTATGGGGACTCCTCAGGACTCAATCCTGAGTCCTCTTCTCTCTGTACATATCTTCCTGCATGTATGACCAGTTCCTTTATTTCAAAATGATAATGACTTGAAAAGTATCCCAGACCTCTCCTTTGCATGTCAAACTGCCTATCATCTTGTACTTGGATTGCTCAGATAGTACAAATAATACATCCTTGATTTCTTCCCAAACCTGTTCACACCCATGTTTTCTCCACTCATTACAACTGGTGCCAGTAGCTGCCTATGTCATTCTTGCTTCTTCCATTTCCTTAAAACTTGTATTTAATCCACCAAAGTCCTATTAAGTTTATGACCAAAATATACCTTCAAACTACCCATTTCCTTATAATTTCTCAAATTATTCCAACAGGTTCCCTAATAGGTCTTTCCATATCCTCCTTTGCCCCTCTATAATCTACATACAAAATATGTTTTAAATATATTTCAATTCCTGTTCATCCTAAATCAAAACACATGAAAGGCTATCTAATGTATTTAGAATAAAATCAAAACTACTTATAATGATTTTTAAGGTCCTGACTGATGTACTAATATTGTCTTTCTCCCAACTTCAACCCATGCCATCTTCCTATGACTTCAACATTTACATCAGCAAAAATTATCTGGAATGTTACTATATGCAAAACACTGACAATCACTATAAGAAAAATGAGTAAGAGACAATCACTAAACAAAAGCATAAAAACACATGATCAGAATTAAAGATAACAAATTCTCATCCATATTAAACATAAAGCAAAGCATTTCTAAATCTGAATTTAAATGAGAAAACATGGCTACTGCTTTAGCAAAACCAACAGGAGGAGATGTTATGCAAATATCTTAAATAGTGCAGTGCATTTTTATAGCTTAACTATATTTTACCTACAAAAGTCATATCATCACTCAGTTTCACAATTCTCAGTCCATAAAGGCAATATACTCATAAATACAATGGCTATGAACCCCTGCCTCCAGCAAAGATAGAGTAAAAGGAGTCAGATTTTCCCATCTCAAACTAGAAAACCAGAAAATCAACATTAAAACAAAAGTTTTCAGGAACCAGAAACAAGGCAATGCAAGACTGCTATCTCAGAGAGACATTAAGTCCTAAGACTGCACAAGCTTCCCCCCAAAAGACAATTTCCAAGTTGTAGCACAGGGAGAGAGAACCCAAACAGACCCCAAATCACTGATCCGAGGAGACATAAGGTCTAAATTTATAGGACAGAAGTACCAAAGAAGAAAAAAGCTACATTAAAAAAAAAAAAAGTTCTGGAAACGTACAGAGGGTCCCCATTGAATCTTTGGCTGAGTACTGATCTGCTGAAGCATGAGAAAAAAATAGCCCAAAACCAGGTAAAAACATCAGAAAACAATTCTCTACAAAACTTATATAGGTCAGGGAACAGTTCAAGTTCCCACCAGAAAGAATATTGTTTTAAATCATAATACACCAAAAAGAATCCTCACAAGTCTTATTATAACTAAATTAACATTAGACTAAAGGCTACTTTTTTAACAGTCCTAACAAAATATAAAGCAAGATTTAAAAAATCCAATGGATTACAAGTACTCAATAGCAAGCCTGAACACAATTTAACATTAGTTAGAGAAATACAAGAAAACCCAGAAAGCAACAATGTAAAATCTACAATATCCATCACACAATAAAAAAATTACTAGATGTTCGCCCTGGCCGGTTTGGCTCAGCGGTTAGAGCGTCCACCTGCGGTCCGGAGAGACCCGGGTTCGGTTCCCGCTAAGGGCACGTACCTCGGTTGCAGTTTGTCCCCGGCCCTGGCTGGTTGTGCGGGTGGCAGCCACTCGATGTGTCCCTTTCACATCGATGTTTCCCTCTCTCTCTCTTCCTCTCTCTCCCTCCCACTCTGTCTGTACAAAATCCTCGGATGAGGATTAAAAAAAAAAAATTACTAGGTGTTCAAAGAACCATAAAACTGTAACACAGGACTAAAAGAAAAATCAATCAATACAGAACCAGAAATGACAATGATGAAGAAATCAGAAGTCGACAAAGTTAGAAAGAGTGGTAATATGTATACTCTTTATGTTCAAGATGGATGGGAAAAAAAGTATGTAGCCAGAAAGAGAAGATATAAAAATCCAAATAAAATGCCTGTAGACAAAATAATAGAATATCTAAAAAAGGAGTAACACCAACAGCTATCAGCAAAACATACAATATTTTGTATGTTATTCTGCCTCAACTGGAAAGCTATCCAGGTAGCATAATGAACAGGAGAACAAGAACCATATGCACTTCTGTAAGTGTCCCTACATAAGGATTTTCTGGGGAGGGCTGAGGGCCAAAGCTAGCTACACAAGTTTATTAACAAAGCCCTGGTAACAGCTGCATGACAGCAATGGCCTTATCTAGGAATAATCATTAATACTGCTAACTTGTCCAACCAATCTATCATTAAAAGTATTTTAGGAAACAAAAGCAGCCAAAATGTCAGTGTAATAAATAACCATTTCAACAAATAGTCCCTTGTACTATTTTAGGCCAGTAAGTGTTTTTCAAGGAATATTCTTGCATAATAAATGCCTTCCTCAAATCCAGTTTAATTAAGTTACTCTACACAGTATAGAGTTCTTGCTGTGTTCACTATAATCTTCTAGAGGTTCTCCAGGGTTTCAAAATATAATTCTGACTGGGAATGTTTTACAAAGACAACTGTAATTTCATCTCTTCCAAATTCATCACTCTTACACACTCTGATCCAACCATACATAATTACTTCATGCTCCCTAAACTTTTAGTGTTTTCTTACATCAAAGTCTTTGTCAATACAGTTGTTTCTACCTGGGACTCTTCCTATCCCAATACTTTCCCAAAATCCTGTGTAGCTAATTTCTCCTCATTATGGAAGACTCAGATCTGGAATCACTGAGTGATGACCATAGAAACAACAAATGAAGCCCCTGGCTCCCATAGCATCTTGTGCATGCTACTACCACTACTTTTCCATTTACTGTGCTGACCTATGCTTGCATGTCTACCTGTCCTACTCAACTACGAGCTCTTCAGTAACATATTTCCCACTTTGATTTGTCTGTACCTTATACTAAAGCAGGGACTCAAGTGATAATGAAAAAATACTCAACATTTATTGAGCATAAACTGAGAAAACAAAACAAGTAAAAGAGCCCTGACAGGCGACAACAGCTAGGCCAGGTACTCCTTACTGAAATTAAATAGTTTTCATAAAATATCAAAAATAATCCAACCACAAGAGATATCATCTCACACCTGTCAGAATGGCTATTATCAAAAAGTCAAAAAATAACAAGTGTTGGCAGGATATGGAGAAAAGGGAACCCTGTGCATTGTTGGTGGGAATGTAATTTGGTACATCCATTATGGAAAACAGTATAAAGGTTCCTTTAAAAATTAAAAGAGAACTACCATATTAACATACCGATTCCACTTCTGGGTATTTATCTGAAGAAAATGAAAAGACTAATTCAAAAAAATACATGCATCCTTATGTTCACTGCAGCATTATTTACAATAGCCAAGATATGGAAACAACCTAAGTGACCATCAATAGATGAATGGAGAGAGATGTGATATATATACATATAATGGATTATTACTCAACCATAAAAAAAAAAAAAGGAATGAAATCTTGCCATTTGTGACAACATGGATGGACCTAGGGGGTATCATGCTGAGTGAAATAAGTCAGTCAGAGAAAGACAAATACCATATGATTTCACTTATGTGTGCGATATAAAAAACAAAACAAAACAGAAACAGACTCACAGATACAGAGAATAAACTGATGGTTACCAGAGGGGAGGGAGTGGGGGATAGGTAAAAAAGGTGAAGGGGGTTAAGAGGTACAAACTCTCAGATATAAAATACATAAGTCACAAGGATGTACAGCCAAGGGAATAGTCAATAATCGTAATAACTTTGTGCGATGACAGATGCTTATACTAGATTTATCATGGTGATTACTTTGTAAGGTATTTAAATGTCAAATCATTATACTGTATACCTGAAACAAATATAATATTGTATGTCAACTATACTTTAATAAAATACAAAAAAATAACCACACGGGGCTACCCCAGGATTATGGTGAAACAAGACAACAACAAACCCTCTCTGAAATCAGAAACAAGGCATTTTACAATCACATAAAAACAAAACACAAAAATAGAACATCCCCCTCTTCCAGCTAACATGATTATTGCTTCTTTATTAATTAGAACCTTCTCTAGAATCCCTTTATTTGTCTCACCTTCTATATAAAAATTAACATCATCATCAATTTGCCCCTGCTTCTTAACAGCAGCCAATCCAGAACAAAATCCTAGCACCCTTAAACTCTACCCAGAATCAGCAGGCACAAGCCCAAACCCTATCACAATCCCCTCCCTACTCCTTCTTATTGGGAGGCTCCAACTGTTCCTCATGATGTGGATTTTCCCCTTGCATTAGTAAGCCACTAAACCTTTCTTTGACCAAAGGTGTGTTTCCAGGTAATCTTTAGTTGTTGAGCATCACTAATAAGATATTAGGCTAAGCACTTAACCTGCATTACGTCATTTAATTCTCACAAGAACTCAATGAGGTGAAAACTGTTACCTGGTGTGAGACCCACACTTATCTAGAAGGTGGAACCCAGGTTGATCACAGAGCCATGATTCTAAATACAAACTGCACCAAAACTGCCATAATGGAGAAGCAGGAGGCCCGCACTAAAACATACTATCCATTTCAATTCCCTTCAGTACCTTAGTTATAGCCACCCCTTCAAATCAGTAAAATGTCAAAACAGACAACAAAAACAGAAAGCAGAAAAGAAGAGCAAGAAGATAGTATAGGGTTTGGTACTATTTCTCTTATGAGTTCTCTATTCCAAACCTCATTCTCAAAGCTTATTACTAATTCACTTCAGAGATATTTAGCCTTAAATCAATTTTACCTCCAGATCTGAAAAAATACTGTAAATCTCAGCTACACTAAACACTAAATACACTGTATCCTGAGATTCTGACCTAACACTTCCTACATGTTGTTATGCGATCCCAATTATGCATCATAAAACCCACGTGCAATTCAGTGTAATTTGCCTTTAAACACACCACTTACCAAAATCACAGCTTGCTTGTAATAAGATTTCCAAGTTATATAGTTGTTGCCTAATTTAAAAAATGTAAAGTGAGAGTTAATTTTAGAATACTTTAAAGCATGTCACAACAACATAGATAATGTTTCTAACACTTCATGAACATTTATTACTGGGTCAGCTTCAGGTAGTAAAGACTTTGAGGAAAGATAAAATATGCCTTTGTCTGACCTTTCAAAAATAATATATTAAAAGCTGCATATATCTCAAATTATATCAAATGTCATACATGTCACTATCTGTGAGATACCATTTAAATCTTTAAGAAGTTTAATATACTTATATAAAACATCCTAGGTTAACAGCTATATAATGAAATGTTAAACTGTATCACACATTTATACAGTAGGGGTTCAAAAAGGAATAATGTAGACCAGAGTTATCAGGAAAACTTATATTTATAATGTTCCACCTTAATTCCTGAAAGTAATCTTCTCTTGCTATTCTTCCCAGTTGCCTTTCAACTCCTTAAAGATTGACCCATATTCATGACCTGTGTCCTGGATAAAGACTCAACTCATTCTGTAATGTTCAAAATTAGAGAACCACTAACTCAGCCTGGTCTCCCAGTAAAACACATAACATGGCATGCATACAGTGACGTCTCTTCACAAAATCTTATGGGATGAGGGTGGGAGGAGAAATCCCTCAATGTCTCCATTTTCATTTAAATATACCATATATATATATATGGAATATATATATTCATAATGTATTTTTGAATAATAATTTGCCCTCAATAACTGACTCATTTTATTTATTTATTTATTTTATTTATTTATTTCGGTTAATCCTCACCTGAGAATATTTTCCCATTGGTTTTTAGATAGACTGAAATGGATGGAGGAAGGGAAAGAGAAACATAGATGTGAGAGAGACACACTGACTGGCCTCCGGCACGATTCCAACTCGGATCGGGGAGCAAACCTGCAACCCAGGTATGTGTCCTTAACTGAGAATCAAACCCATGACCCTTAATTCAGAGGGCCAATGTTTTAACTGTTGAGCCAAAGCCATCAGGGCAACTGACTCCATTTCAAAATCAGTTAAAATCTGAATATGGAGTAGGTTTTTAAAATTTATTTATTTATTTAAATCCTCACCCGAGGATATTTTTACATTTATCTTCAGACAGAGTGGGAGGGGGGGAGAGAGAGAGAGAGAAACATCAATGTGATAGAGACACATGGACTGGCTGCCACCCGCACAACCCAACTGGGGCCAGGGACAAAACACAACTGGAGTATGTGCACTTTGCTGGAATCGAACCCTGGTCTCTTTGGTCCATAAGCTGACGCTCTAACCACTGAGCAAAACTGGCCAGGGCTGGACTAGGTTTTAAATGACACATTATTTCAACTGTGTTCACTGTGATAATGAAATAGTGTTTATGTTTGAAAAAAGTTCGTAATTTTAAGAAATTCATACTGAAATATTTAATGACACGGTTGCCTAAAATTTTCTTTAAAATACTTAAACCAAAAGTAAGAAGATGCATGAAGGGAATGTAATAAAACCTTGATGTTTATTATAACTGAGGGAGAGTATGTGGAGCTTCTTTATACTAGTCTCTATTTGAAATTTTTTATTAAAATTTTTAAATGTCCAAATTTATCATATTAGTGAATCATATTTCTATTACAGAGTCTGAATGACCTATTTGGGAAGTCTGAGTTCATTCTCTAAAAATCATTGGAAGACTATGGCTATTAAGCAACAGAAGTATTTTGGTTTTCTTCCAAAACTATAATATAGTTCAAAGCATTAAATACTTGTCTTGAATACAAGTGTCAAATAAAGACTCTGATAAAGAATAGATATACTAATAAACAACTCACTAAAACCATTACTCCATAAAACATTACTGCTTAATTTTGTTATTGATAAGATAATCAAGTGAAAAACATGCACAACTCTACTGGTGCTTTTGTTAATATCAGTATTAGAAACCACACAGCAACGTAACTACAAAAGTGAACAGCATCCATACTCCTAGGTAACTAAAAAAACAACATACCTGAGTAAATGAAACAGCACTCTAGATGAATTCACTAATGCTGTTTCAGTAACCCATGGAATGCCAAATAGTTCCACTGTATCCTCTTCAAAATTAGTTGGTAAAGGATCAAGACTCAAAATTAATCTGAAATGAAAACTAGGATTAAATCTCATGAAAAGTATTCTAAGTCCATACTGTAGTATGTCTTTTCTGACATTCTAGGAACCCATATTGTACATGACATGCCAACAATCATATTATAAAGCCAGGATATGTCTTGGTACCATACCCATAGGAATACTAAAGCTAGAACTGTATTAAAAATGCAGTCCTGTATACTGATAAAAAGGTATAACTACAGAGCAATGCAACGTATGTGTAAAACACAAATACTCTGCCTGTGTTTAATAGTGGTCTTCAGATACAGAATTATCCTTTGAGGGGTCGTTTAATTTTTAAAACAGCTAAAAATTATTCTAAGTCATGTCTGGAGAACAGCATAATCAAACTGAGTAATCTCTTTTAAGGTCTCAAAGTACAACTATAAAACCAACAAAAATGATGTCCTTTCTGACTGAAACTGCCTCGGAAGGCACTGTATTCCCCACATATTCCAATAACAGCAGTTTTACAGCAATATGTGAAGAACTGCCCAAGGCAAGAACTTTGAAGAATAACATTCCTGTGAATGTACACAATGTGGTGCATTTATTAGAAAGTTTTTAAAAAATAAGACTTCTACATGTAATGATACACAGACTTGGAAGGAACTAGGGCAACAAAAATTGTGCATGTCTTGCTTAAGAAATTATTAAGAAGCGCCAAAATATTACTTCATGTTTTAGGAGGAAACATCATTTCAAAATGCCCAGGTAGTTTAGGATTCCCTTTGAATAAAAGTGAAATTAGAACTCACCAATGAGGTGAGAGAACATCAGGTGGCAAGAAAGTTCTTCATAACCAAAAAATATTTAGGTATGCTCTTAACCAGGAATCCAGCAACAGAGCTAATATACTAAGCCGATTCACAAAAACATGGCTTGAATATCAAAATGTAGTTGCCTGAAATCGTATTAAATAACATTCCTAACAAACTAATGAAAAATCTGATGAGGGTAAAACAAAGTCTCCGATTTTTTACCTACCGCTTAAGGGCTCCGCTGGAAAGGTAGGACTCGCCGGAAAACTGTTTTCCTCCTGCTCTGTTGTCAAAAGCGCAGGAAAAGCAAGGGGGTTTGCACCATTCTGTTCCCAGCTCCAGTTCCAAGCTGTCGGTCAGCAACGTCGGCGCAGCGGAACAGATATCCATGGTTTACTTCATGTCCTGAAATGTTTGGGGTTCATTATAATGATTATGAAGGGCTCCAGAGAAGTTGTGATGAAATTCCTGGAGGTGGGGCGGGTGACGTCAGAAAGTTCCCAAAACGCCCCCCTCTCCATCACCAAGAAAACTGAGAAGCCACATACATCCTCAACCACTCTCCCCCATCCACTCCCGGGGATCAAGGCCCTCAGAACAGGCAGAACGCCCCCCGTCTGGTTGTAGCGGGAACTTTAAGTGCCCCCTGGGTCGGACTGTGCAGCCCGGGACAGAGGAAAGGGGAAGAAACGTCCGCGCGGCAGACGCAGCTTCACCTCCCGCGCCCGCCTAGACCCGCGCCCTCCGCTGCGTTATAAACCGCACTGGGCCAGTTTCCCCGCAGTGTCGTGCGAGGGCCCCTCTGCAGACTCCGGGTGGGGAGCTGCAGGGCCCCGCGCCAACCCCACTCCTCGCGGCTGCGGGGCAAGTCTCAAGTCCCTCCCCAAACGAACACGGAGGAGCCGGCCACAGGTCGAGAGGAGCAGGGTTCTGCGCGGCGGGGCAGCCCGTTCGGTGCTCGTCTTACCCACTCACACGTTCGGTCCCGAGACCCGCCCGTAGCGGTCCCGACCACAGCCCCAGACTCCGTGGGGTCCAAATCCCAAACGTGAAATTCCCGCCACTCCGCGCCCACGCTCAGGGAGGGCGGAGCCACGGCAGAGCCCGCCCCCGGAGGTCCACTCGCGAGGTCTCTGCGGGAACCGCCGGCACTTGCGACTTCTCGCGAGAGTATTTGGTGTAGTTTTTCGCCTGTTCCTTATTTCTCGTTGTTGGCTTTTTTTTTTTTCTTTCGCTGTTTGTTTTAATTGGTGCATTGGGTCGGAAGGCGGGATCTCACTGAGCAACAAAGGTGAGACGGGGCTGAGGCGAGCAAGGCACTGGGACAGCAGATTGTCTTCCGAAGGGGCTTGAAAAAGGAGTTTTTGTTCAAGTGAGTCAGTCAGAAGCGAGGGCCATTTTCCCCCGGGGCCGCACGGTGCCCCCAACTCTTCTTTGAGGTCGAGGATGCCTGTGGTTCCTGCGTAGTGAGCCAGGCAAATGCAGAAATGAGGCTAATCCAAGTGTATGGAAACACGGGTATGAAAACTGTTGCTTCACTTTTTTGCAACACATCCGGACAAGTTTAAGTCGCTTGAACCTGGACGCTTTTGTAAATGTATAGTCCATTCGCAGCATTTTTTTTTTTTTAATGCTTTGAAAATCTACTCCTCAGAAAACTTAATTTTAATCAGAGATAACACATTTCAACGTATCACTGTCTTCAGAGTCAAGAAAACATGAGAATTTCTCATTCATATAATCTGCTATAATTGAGTATTCGCCATTGCTCATTCCTCCACAATACCGGTTTTCCTTCATTTAATTCCCGCTTAGGGAACCTATCATAATTCTTTCCTCTGTTCAAACCAAATATCGCACATTTCTGACAAGTGGTACAATGTGGGGGAAAACAGCATGATCTCTATGCTGACTACAGCCTAGGGCTGCGCTGATGGGTCTGTTATGCTCAGCTGATGTACCATGAAACATCATGCTTTTGAGGGGACCGCTGCAGCTCCAGCTTGTTTATGACCATGCAGAGTCTCTAGCATGACACATGATGTAATCTACAACAATGCCTAGGAAATAGTGCCTAGGTATAAGAATATTGGGCCCTGCCACTGAGTTTAGGAGAACTGGGTCAGCAGAGTCATTATTACTTCTTTCTCTATTCAAAACATCCAGATAGACCTTGTTTTTCCCCCTTTTTTCATGTGCCTGATGTTGAATGATAAATTTAGTTGAACCAGTGACTTAAACAAAAAGAACCAAATGAGTTCTCTGTAAATGAGCAAGTACTATAACACATGTCACATCAGTAGGAACCCCAGCAGTTAACAGATGACATACTCAAGAGAAGTGACTGAGGGTGCTTAATGAAAGGACCATTTAAAAAGTGTGGACAGGGTTACCAGAAAACTAAAAGTGATGGTGAAGTAACCAGAACTAATCAGAGAATCATGATCCTTGGGCCCAAGAGGTAAGGTTTTCTGAAGGTGGGGTTACCAGACTCCAAGGAGATTTATTGCTGTAAGAGACACCTATGGTGTCTTCATAGAGAAACATGGCCACTGCCAACTTGCAATCCAGCAGGGAGGAACTGAAAGGATTAAGTACCCAAACCTCTTATCCTACACACTCCAATGTCCCCCTGGTGTCTCTCATTGGCCAAAATTAAACTAAACATAGAGAGCAAGGATGTAATCTATAAACTTCAGCCTCCTGAGTTAGGGTCCAGGCTAAAGAAGGGTAGAGTGTGAATCTGACAGAAAGGGGTCAATTAAGAAGACATAATACTAAATGTGTACATATCCAGAATTAGATCTTCAACATCCATAAAATGAAAATACTATTACTTATAGGAGAAATACTCAAACTAATAAGTATAGTAAAGACTTTGACATTCCTGCCTGTAATTAATGGAACAAGTACTGAAAAGAAATATAAATAATATAGAAGACTTGAACAGCACTACCAACCAACTTAACTAGTTGACATTTATAGGTGACTCAACCCAACAGTAGCAGAATACACTCTTTATAAGTATACATGAAACATTCACTAAAATAGACATAATCTGAGTGATAAAACAAATTTCATCAACTTTAAAAGGATTGAAACTGTAGAAAGTAAATTGTCGAACCACAATGGAATTAAACTAGAAATAAATAATAGATATCTGAAAAAACTCTAAATATAGGAAAATTAAGTAACACACTTCTAATTAAATCATAGAAAAAAATCACAAGGAAATGTAAAAAATATTTTGAATTAAATAAAATGAAAACATTAAAATTAATAACATTAACTGCTTACATTCGAGGAGAAAAGAGCTCAATTCATCAGTTTAAACTTCTAGAGAAAATAGAAAAGAAAACAGCAAAATATGAAAGCAAGTAAAATGAAAGAAATAATAAAGAGTAGATATAAATGGACTGAAACAGAAGAAAAATAGAAATAAGTGAAACTACATGTTGGTTCTTTGAAAAACAAACAAACAATATAATTGATAAAACCCTCTATCCAGACTGATCAAGAAAAAAAGGAGAGACATAAATTACCAATATCAGGAATTAAAGAGGAGCCATCACTATAGATTCTACAGACATTAAAACAGTAAAGATATTAAGAACATTTTTATGCCAATGAAATAAATGGACAAATTCCTTGAAAGACAACTACTAAAGACAGAAAATATAACTTGAATAGCTCTATATCCATCTTAGTAATTTTAATCTTTAGTTTAAAAACCTGTTTCTACACACACACACACACACACACACACACACACGTCTTACAAGAAAACTTTAGGACCGGATCATTTTACTATTGAAACCTCCCAAACATTTAAGAAAGGTATAACACCAAATCTATGCTAAATCTTCCAGAAATTAGAAGAGGATGGAATGCTTTAAAACTTATTTAGTGTGTCCAGCATTAAACTGATAGCAAAACTTGACAAGACAAGAGAATTACAATCCAATATTATGCAAACATAGAGGCAAAAATTTTAGAAATTAAATATAGCAATTTATTAAAAAGATGACATACTAAGAAAATTAGGTTCATCTTGGGAATACATGGTTAGTTCAAATTTCAAAGCACAATCAGGGTAATTTATTATATCAACACAGTAAAAAGAAAACCACATTACCATCTCAATATGCAGGAAAAATATCATTTTAAAAATTCAGATTTCATTCACAAAAACAAAACAAAACAAAAAAACAACTCTTGCCCTGGCCGGGTTGCTCAGTGGTTAGAGCACTGGCCCACAGACCAATGAGTTGCAGGTTTGATTCTGGTCAAGAGCACATACCTTGGTTGTGGTTCAGTCCCTGGCCCTGGTTGGGGTCATGCAGGAGGCAACCACTCAATGTGTCCCTCTCACATCAATGTTTCTCTCTCTCCCTCTCTCCCATTATATCTGAAGATAAATAGAAAAATATCCTCAGATGAGAACTAAAAATAATAAATAAATAAAATGTCTTTCATTTGCAAAGATATACATGATTCATTAAGAAAAAGAAACAACAATTCTTGGCAAAACAGGACTAGAAGAAAATTTTCCTAACCTGGTAAATAACAACTATGACAAAAATCTATTAATATCATGAAAAGTAATGCTTTCTTCCTAAGATTGACAACAAGGCAAGGATGTCTGCTTTTTCTACTTCTGGTCAACATTGTACTGGAGGTAACTAACCAATGCAATAAGGTATGAAAAAGAAATCAAAATCTACAAAAACAGTTACTAGATAACTAATAATGAATCCAGCAAGGTGGCGGGGTTCAATGTCAATATACAAAAATAGTTTTTGTTTTAATTTATTTTTCTTTATTGATTTTAGAGAGAGGGAGAGAGAGATAGAAACATCGATGGGAGAGAACATCAATTGGCTGCCTCCTGCATGCCCGCCAGTGGGGATTGGGCCAACAACCTGGGCATATGTTCTGATCAGGCATTGAACTGGCGACCTCTTAGTGCACAGGTCGATGCTCAACCACTGAGCCAGCTGGTCTAAATTGTATTTTTTTAGACAAGTAATGAACATTTAAAATTGTAATTAAAAAGCAATACCATTTTAATGGCATCAAAAATATTTACAGATAAATTTAACAAAATATGCACAAGATATTGTACTCTGAAGATTACAAAATATTGTTGAGGGAAATTCAAAAATACTCAATTAAATAGAAAGATGTAGCATGATAATAAATTGTCAGACTCAATATTATTAAGATTTATTCTGAAATGTATCCAGAAATTCAATGGAATGCTAATCAAAATCCCAGTGGCCATTTTTTTTTGTAGAAATTCACAAATGTTTCAGAAATTTATATGGAAATGTAAAGAACCTAGAATAACCAAAACAATTTTGAATAAGGACAGTGTTGGAAGATTCTCAGAACTTGATCACATGACTTTTTATAAAGGTACAATAATCAAAACATTGTGGTATTGGTCTAAGGATACACAGTCAATGGAACAGAGTCCAAGAACAGACAGATTCCTATACATATATGGTCAATTGATTTTGGGCAAAGGTATTCAATGATGAAAAAAATAGTCTTTCCAACAAATGGTAAGAGAACAGTTGGATACTGATACACTAAAATATAAACTCTGACCTTTACTTCACACTGTTTACAAAACTGAGCTCAATATAAATAAAACACCTAAATGAAAGAGCTAAAACTACAAAATGTTTAGATATTCAGAGGACTAGTAAAGAGGAAAATGCCAGTAAAGTAGGGCAAGAAGTAAGGCCAGTTTTCAGGAGAAAACACAAGTGTATGTACTATTGTGTGATGTCTGTCATGAAAGTCAAGAGATGTATTTCATGAAAGAATGGGTAATGTATATTAAATGTTGTTGGTAAGTGGAATAATAAGACAAAACAAATTAACTATTGAATTTGGCGAGATGTAGGTCATTGCTGGTGTTGATAAAAGTCATTCCAGTTGAGTAGTCGCAGGGGAAGATGATAGATTGGAATGGGTTGGATTGGAAATGGGAGGTGAGTCAGCAAATATAGAAACTTTACCTAGGAATTTTATTTAATATAAAGCTAAAAATTATGGCAGGAGGGAGGTGTTTTGAAGACAGGAAATATTAGAACGTATGTTTGAGGTTATGGCAGTTATAAAAGGAGTAAATATATGAATATAAATATATTATAAAGGGAAAAGTTGATGATGCTGAAGAGAAGGCAAATGATTGATTGCCAGACTGTAGGCCTTAAGACAAGAGGGGATGGTATTCACTACACAGGTATCATGTTGGCCTCTAATAGGATCAAGGACAAATTTCAGTAACAGGAAAAGTGAAAATTATGCAGATAAAGATAATTGAAGTGGGTGAGCCTGAGTGGTTTTTTGTTTTATTTCACTTATTTTCTCTATGACATATCAACTGGAAGTGAGAGGAAAGAGGGATTGTTAGAGATTTGAGGAGAGAAAAGATGTGTCATGGTCATAGTAGCAGGTAAAAAAGTGTATTTACTAGGAACGTGTAGTAGGAATATCTGGGACTGTTGAATGACTGAGATTTGTGATAAAAAAAAAAAAAAATTGAGAGTTCAATAGCACAGTTTTGTGATTTTCTCCAGCAGCATTCAGGAGGGGAGAACATACAATAGAATTTGAATGTAATATTAGTGAACCCATTCTGATTTTTTTTAAAATGTATTCACAAACCATCTATTTGATAATCTAGTATTATGTTATCAGATTGAAAAAGCAAACAATTTGATATAAATATCATGTTCTTAGTAGGGAAACTTTTATAAGCTCAACTTAATGCCCTGGCCGGTTTGGCTCAGCGGTTAGAGCGTCGGCCTGTGGTCCTGAGAGACCCGGGTTCGGTTCTCGCTAAGGGCGCGTACCTCAGTTGCAGTTTGTCCCCGGTCCTGGTCGGTCGTGCGGGTGGCAGCCACTCGATGTGTTCCTTTCACATCGATGTTTCTCTCTCTCTCTCTCTGTTCCCCTCTCTCCCTCCCACTCTACCTGAACAAAAAAAAAATGGGAAAATGTCCTTGGGTGAGGAATATATATATATATATATATATATATATATATATTCAACTGAATATAATATATCCCAAAGATTGAAGCCCTCAATTTCAGAAACCTTATCACCATTTTAATTGAAATCTTATCTAAGGTTTAAGACTATTTCTTCTTACCTTAAATGAAACCAAGGATCATGATACCTCTTTATAAAAATTGCTCATAAGGCCTGAATTGGATACAGCATTTTAATAAAATCTGACCAATACTAAATCCAGTTCTAATAATCTTTTTATGTAATTGGATATCATTGAGGATACACTGAGATAGCTAAACTCATTTATGATTTTTAGTGCTAATATTAAAAATATTAGGTTATATCTATGAACTATCTATCTCACGTATATATACAATTCACCTTCAGTTAACTTTCTGTTAACCCACAGTATTTTATTACACAAATTTTGAGCAACAGATAATGAAATCCTAATGTTCCAAATACTACTCCCTGAAAAGGTACCATGATTTGAACAATTACTTCAGTGTCCGTGGGGAGGTTTATTTAGTTCAAAGGAGCAACTTACCTATATAGTAAAAGGAATTCTCGTGCAGCTGTTCAGGGCATTGGGTAATTAACAATGTAATGTAAACTTTATGGTGGGACTGTCCACACCCAAAAGACTAACACTGTAATTTAGAGTGAGCCTTTGGGTCATGTGGTATCATCAACCTGGTGACTGAGATCAACCATACAGGTGGTCACTGGACCATGCTTAGATATAGAGCCCCAATAAAAACTCTGAACACCCAGGCTTGAGCAAGTATTCCTGATTGGTGGTTCTCCATGAATATTGTTAAACATGACACTGGTAAAGTGTCCTGACTCCTCTGGAAAAAAGATGATGGAAGCTCCATATTTGGTACTTTCTCAGACTCTACCCTAGCATTTTTTCCTTGGCTAATTTGAACCTGTATGTTTTGCCTGTAATAAACCCTAATTGTGAGAATACTAGCTTTCTATGAGTCTATGAATCTTTAAGGCCCATTATCAAAACTGAGGATAGTTTTGAAAACCCCTGAACCTGCAATTAAAAGCATCAGTGAGGGAAGTCTTGTGTGGACTCTCTGTCTCCTAACTTTGAAGATGGCTAAATTCCTGGAGTGGCATTGCTGCCAGCTGCGGCTGACGCTTTGATTGCCATTCATGAATAATAGTCTATATGAGAATATCAATGTGTGCATGAGGATGGATTGAAAAGAAAAACATTGAGAACATTTTAAATAGGTAAAACTGTCCATTATCTCCTGCTTAATATGTGGGAAATGTTCTATATAGCTTTGGAAAAAGTATGGGGATTAGGACACCTTACTTGACAGTCCCTGTAAGAAAGCACTGAATGCCCTGGCTAGTTTGGCTGAGCGGTTAGGGCATCAGCCTGCAGACTAGAGAGTCCTGGGTTCGGTTTCTGCTAAGAGCACGTATCTTGGTTGCAGTTTGTCCCGGCCCCAGTTGGGGTCGTGTGGGTGGCAACCACTAGATGTGTCTCTCTCGCATCAATATTTCTCTCTCTCTCTTCCTCCCTCTCTCTCTCTCATTCTATCTGAAGATACATGCAAAAAAAAAAAATGTTCTCAGGTGAGGACAAAAATAAAAACATGGAATGAAGAAGGGTTCTTTCACCAAAAGAAGGAAGATGAAATGCTGTACAGGCAAAGCAACATATGCCCAACATGCTTCTCCCCTTCTCTACCTGGTGAGATCTGCAAATCTTTATATACTCCACTTACTATCACTCCTTTTGTGACCTCACTTCCAATCTACATTTCCAGGAAAAATCAATTATTCTCTCTTTTACATTTTTATAAGTAACGGGCAATATGTCATACCCTCAATGTGCCACAGCAAAAGAACTGGAATGTATCTGCGTAGATCTCAAAAGCAGCTTCTTCCAGGGAGAAAGCTCACCACACAGATAAAATGGTGTGCTGCTTCTAGAGACAACTTCTTTCTCTTCAGTTACCCAGTTCCCCTTTGTCCCACTGCCCATCCGTTACAGATCTTTAACCTTATTTCTGGCTAAGATTTTGGTAATTTTTTGTTTAGCTCAAGATATTTTCTGTGATCTGCCTTATAAATTCCTCAGCTGTGGTCTTCCAGAAGTCCATTTCTCTGAGCAAGGACAATGCAGAAGGCCCTACAGACATTTTGCAGTTCTTTCTAAACATCCCTGGATTATATTTGCATGTCATACATATAGAATGCAAAACTTTTATACATAGAATATGTATACAGAATAATATACTTTATATACAGAGAATAATTATGACCATATCTGTCTCCTCACTAGACAGTAACTTGAGATTTATCCTTTATTATAATCTCAGAATCTAGGACAGTACCTGAATATAGTAGTTCCTTAAAAATATGTTTGACTAAATAAATAAAATGTTATATCTGGTGTTTAAATATCAATAATCATATCTTTTTTGGAATTAAATAAAATCTTTTTGAAATATGTTGTAATTGTATTTTTTTAGCCTTGGAGCTTCAGCTGAGGCACTAACCTAAGAAACATAACTGTAAGGTATGTAATGTTATAAGTGAGGAGCTTGACAATTGTTGCAGAGGAAGTGGTCAAAATTTGCTTTTATTATACTAGCTGATTATTCAGCGTGTGTGTGTGTGTGTGTGTGTGTGTGTGTGTGAATTCAGTAGAGGTTAGAGTTTCAAGAGAGGATTTCTTCAGAGACTATGTGCAGAAGGCTGCAGTGTGTTCCCTCTGTTTCTCCAAGTCAAGGGAGGGGAACTTCAGGAACCACTTACAGAGAGGCTGGCATGTATCCCCTGGCACTTGTGGTACACAGGTCCCTGTTTCTTTTCTTATCTTTTTACAACAACTGTTACAGTTTTATAGCAATCTAAATTTTTCATATGTTTTAATTGATTTCAAAGAGAGGAAGAAAGAGGGACAGAGATACATCGATGTGAGAGAAACATCAAGTGGCTGCCTCCTGCATTTAGAGAGAGAGGAAGGGAGAGGGACAAAGAGAGAGACATTGATGTGAAAGAAACATCAAGAAGCTGCCTCCTGCATGTCCCCACCGGGGATAGAACCTGCAACCCAGGCATGTGCCCTGACTAGGAATTGAACCAGCGACCTTTTCATGCATGGGGCAACACTTAACCAGTTGGGCCACACTGGCCAGGGCAGGGCCCTATTTCAACGCTTACAAATCTAAAGGCAAAAGGTTGGCTGGAGCCCTACAGGTTTGGCTCAGCAGTTAAAACAGGTCGCAGACCAAAGTGTCACGGGTTCGATTCCGGTCAAGGTCACGTACCTTGGTTGCGGTTGGTCCCCAGACCTGTTCTGGGTAGTACGGGAGGCAACCAGTTGATGTGTCCCTCTCATGTCGATGTTTCTCTCTCTCTCCCTCCCTCCCACTCTATCTGAAGATGAGTGGAAAAACATCCTTGGGTGAAGATTATTAAAAGGTTGGCTGCAGTGGCTTGTGGTGGGAGGACAAGGAGAGTGCTGTGGAGAGAGTTACTTGTGCAGCCACTGGGGTGAATAAACAAACTGTGTGGATCCTGATGAAGGGAGCCAGACTTGAGGTGTCTTAAAGGAGGCTTATCCAAGAAAACTGTCTTGAGGGCTCAGATTACATTAACACAAAGAGGCTAGACAGGGGCCACTGGAAGTCAGACTCTAGGGGGCAGTTATTCGCAGCTGCCAAAGGGAGGCACAAATTGGGTCAAATCTTCCTTGCTTAAATCCTTCATTGGTCTCCTATTGTACTTAGAGTGAAATCTAAACCTCTCACGTTTGCGATTTGACCCCCTCCTATGTCCAAAATCTTATCTTGGACCACTTCGTCACTTCCACACAGTATCAGCCATTCTGGCCTTCTTTCGCTTCTCACACACTATATTCCTTCCTGCCTCAAAAGTTTGAGCAATCTGTGCTTTAATTCCAGAACTGTTTTTTTTTTTTTTCCTCTCTATCTTTCTTGATTTTTCTAAGCCTGGCTCCCTTTCATCCCTAAGATCTTGGCTGAAACCTCTCTTACAAGTATATTAACATAAACATAATAGTTTGAGTCAGACAAAGCTGCAAATGACATAACTCATAATAACTATGGCTTAACAAGAAAAAGCATCTTTCTCTCTTACATGAGAGTCATGAAATCAGTCTTGACCTGGTGGTGTTGATGGTGTCAGGAAACCAGAATCCTAATACTATCTTGTGTCTCCACAATGTGTGGCCTCTATTGTAAGTTCACCTCACGGTTTATGAAGGCTGCTCTTGTTGAAGCCAGCACAAGTACAGGGTGAACCAAAATAGGTCGACAATTGTGGGGACATGAAAACCAGCTTATTCTTGTATTAGTTTTTATTTATCATTGTATTATTTTCCATATGAACAATTATAAATCTACTTTTGCCCCACCCAGTATATGATTTGGAATATTTTTCTCCCAGGGTGTGGCTTATTTCTATTGTGTGTGTGTGTGTGTATGGTGTGTGTGTGTGTTTTAATTTCATTAATTTCTGGCTCTTCTCTTTATTTTTTATTTCCTTCTGTTTGCTTTGGTGGTAATTTTTCTTCTTTTTCTAGCTTCTTAAAATGGAAGCTTAGATGATTGATTTGAGACATTCTTTTCTAATGAAAGCATTTAGTGCTATTAATTTCTGTCCAGCAATGCTTTAGCTGCATTCTACAAATTTTGATATGCTGTATTTTTCAGTTTCTCTTGTTCTTCTTTGACCTATGGGTTATTTAGTAGTGTGTTGCTTTCCAAATACTTGGGACTTTTTCAGGTATCTTTCTATTATTGATTTCTTAATTTCATTTTGATCAGATAACATTGTACCATTTCAGTAATTTTATATTTGTTAATGTTTGTTTTATCACCCAAAATATGGCCTGTCATGGTGAATGTTTCATGTACATTTGAAAATAATATGTATTCTGCTGTTGTTGAGTAAATTGTTTTATAAATGTCAACTAGGTCAAGTGGTTGACAGTGCTGGTATGGTTTTCTATATTCTTCCTGATATTCTACTTGCTCTACTGAGTCCTGGGAGAGGTGTACTGAAATATCCAAGTATAAGTGAGGATTTATCTGTTTCTTCTATCCTTTGTATCAGTTTTTGCTTCATGTGTTTTGAAGCTCTGTTGTTAGGCTCATACACACTTATAATTCCTATGTCTTCTTAGTGAATTGGCACTCATGATATAATTTCCCTCTTTATTCCTGACCATTTTTTTTTTGTTTCAAAGTCTTTGTCTAATATTGATATAGCCACCTCAGCTTTCTTTTCATTGGCATTCGATAGCATATCTTTTACAATGATTTTATTTTTAATATATTTATATAATTATATTAAAAGTGTGTTTCTTACAAAAAGTGTATTGGTTTACAAGCAGCATATACTTGAGTTTTGTTTTTCCATCCAGTCTGACAGTCCAGTTCTTAATTGGTGTGTTTAGATCATTTTCATTTAATGTGATTTGACTGTATTTAGGTCTGCCCTTTTATTATTCTTTTGTTTGTTTTCTCTGGCTTTTTGTTGCTGTTGTTATTCCTATTTTGATTATTGGACTATTTTTTAGTATTCTATTTACATTTATCAGTTAGCTTTTTGGTTGTGTCTCTTCATAATATAGTCTCTTTGTAGTATATTTATAGCAATTTTTCTAGGGATCACAATATACACACTTACTCTTTCAGAATATAACTAGAGTTAATATTTGCTGCTTTGAGTAAAATGTAAAAGCCTATCATCATTGAAAGTCCTTCACCCTCTCTTGTATGTTATAGTCATCATACGCATTACACCACATATATTGAAAAATGACCCAGATAACATAATTTTTATTTCAAGTCATAAACACTTTTTTAAAACATAAAATACGATAAATTGTCTGTTATTTTCGCCAGATATTTGCCATCTATATTGCTCTCCCTTTATTTCTAAAGTTTTGAATTTCCCCCTGGTGTCATTTACCTGCAGTCTGAAGAACTTCCTTTAGCATTTCCTTCAGGGTAAGTCTTCTGGCAATAAATGCCTAATTTTCCTTAATTTGATAATGTCTTTGTCTTTATTCACCTTCATTCCTGAAGGTTATTTTCAGAGAATGCATTGCTCTGGTTTGACAGTTCTTTTCTTTCAGCATTTTAAGTGTGGTGATCTACTATTTTCAGACCTCAGTGTTTTCTGATAAAATATCTGTAGTCATTTGAATAATTGTTCCCTTCTGTATAATGTGTCAATTTTCTCTAGCAGTTTTTTTATAGCATTTTTTTTATTATTGATTTAGAGAGAAAGAGAGAGAGAGAGAGAGAGAGAGAGAGAGAGAGATCAATTTGTTTTTTCCACTTATTTATGCGTTCCCTGGTTGTTTCTTGTATGCGACTTGAAAAGGGATCAAACCTGCAACCTTGGTGTATCAGGACAACACTCCAGCCAACTGAGCTACCCAGCTAGGGCCTCCAGTGGCTTTTAAGACTTTTTTTTTTCTTTTTCTTTGGCTTCCAGAAGTTTTATTGTGTATGATCAAAGTTTCCTTTGAACTTTCCTTTGAGGTTCATTGACCTTCTGGATTTTTAAATTTATGTCTTTCACAAAATTTGGGACAGTTTTTGCAATTTTTTAAAGAAATATTTATTTCTACACTAATATGTTTCTCCTCTCGAAATTCAATGATTGTTGAACTTCAAACAACAGAGGTTTGGACTGTGTGGATCCTCGTATATGTGGATTTTTTTTTTTCAATAAAAGTTATATATAGATTTACAGATTTTTCACTGTGAAGGGTTCAGCATCCCTAAACCCTTCATTGTTCAAGGGTCAACTGTACATAAATATTTGGTCTTGAAATTGTTCCACAGGTTCATGAGACTGTTTATTTTGCTAAATCCTTTGTCTTTGTGTTCTTCAGATGGTACAATTTCTACTGATTAATTTTCAAGGTCACTGATTTTTTTTCCCTCTTTGATCTCCATGCTGCAATTGCACTCATCTTACAAACTTATTTCAGCTATTGTATTTTTTGGTTCTAAAATTTCTCTTTGCTTCCTTTCTATTTTCTACTTTTTGGCAGAGACCTTATACCTTCTTACTCATTTCAGGAGTGCTCACTTTTATTTCTTATAGGATGGCTTAGAATAGCTGCTTAAATGTCTTGTCTGATCATTTTAATATCTGGTAATTCCAGGATTAATATCTGTTGATTATACTTTACCTTGAAATCTGGTCGACTTTGCTTGTTCCTTACATGTTCAGTAATTTTGCTTTTTATCCTCTACAACTTTATTTTTGCAATCCTGTTAAAATCCTCCAAATAATGATTTTTGTGTGTGTGTTTTAAGACACAGTAGTGCAGTTAGGTTCAAGCTGTAAATTTTGTTTCACTTTTTGTAGGTGAATTTCTTTTCAGTTTTCAGAGCATTTTTTATGCTGCTTGGGTTTGCCTTTTGCTTATGCCACTCAGGGTGTTAGTTTAAGGCTTGGGCAATAATTTATATACATGTTCAGTTCTCAAAACCTTTGTTTTGCTTCTGGGATTGTTTCACAGGTGCACAGCTTGGGGGTAAGCCTGAGACTTGTGTTGATTCATACACAGACAGGCGATCTCTTCCGGCCCTAGCCTCACCAGTATTGCTTAACATTCTCTGACTCCTAGGGATTCTTTTTTCTTAGTTATTCTGGATAGAAACATGAAGTTTTCTCAGGTGGGATCCTCTTGAACCATCTATAGATCTATGTGATAAGGCCCCCCTCCAGAAAAAACAATGTTTGGAAAAAGAAAAAAATGTAAATTTCCCTCCCCACAGTCTTTGCACAACAAAGGCATCTTTTTCTAGTTCTTCTGTTCCAAAATATAGATTTTCATTCAAAGTTTTAGGTGCTCACCCTTACTCCACCATAACAATACAGCTCTGTGATAATGGCGGCTCCTGGGGAAGGGCTGAGAAGGGACTTCTTTTCCTGGTCTTCTAGAAAGAAAGATGGATTTCTCTTGGACTTTTGCTGTGTATGCCCATGATGAAACTCCCCAATTTAATCCACACTTGGGGCAAGGGTGGGAGGTAAAGCAAAACAATAGAATTATCATGATCACCATACCAGTCTTTAAATTTGGACTTTTCTGTCTAATCTGCTTAGTATTCTTTAAGTCAGAATCTTCAGGAATTTGCTTATATTTCTTTTTGTTGTTTTATTGTTAATCCTCACCCAAGGATATTTTTCCATTGGTTCTTTTTTTTTTTTTTTTTAAGAGAGAGGAGAAGGGAGGGAGGGAGGTAGAGAGAGAGAGAGAGAGAGAGAGAGAGAGAGAGAGAGAAACAGCAATGTGACAGAGACCCATCAATTGGTTGCCTCCCATACAGGCCCAGATCAGGGATCAAACCTGCTACCCAGGTATGTGCCCTTGGCCAGGAATCAAACCTGTGACCTTTTGGTGCATAGACCGATGCTCCAACCACTGAGCAACAGTGGCCAGGGCAGGAATTTGCTTGTATTTGTTCATAGTTTTTAGTTGCATTCAATTGGAAAGATGGGCTCTAGTGTGCTTACTCTTGGCCAGCGCTGGACCATAGGTAAACCTATCAAATATAATTTTCACATTGGATAAGTGGGTGCAGAGATCAATCAAGGGGACAATTGCTGTTGTCATAGGAACAGCCTGTTATTTAATTTCTGTCTCTTTATCTATTAAATAGAGATAATTCCAGCTTGCTGTTGTTACTTTTTGTTTAAAATGTATTTTAAGTTATCGTTTAATGTATGTGGTATGAACTCATTTATGTATCACAACAAAAGTTGTATGTATAAGGTTATACAGAGTTACACACCAAAATAATTACTAGTTGAAATTTGGAAGATGGAAATGAAAGCATACCATTTCTTGTTATTATTTGTTTGATTTATTTATGTATTTATTTGTCTCGGCTTAAGAGGATATTGAAGGACAAAAAGATCTTTGGAAAATAAAAAAGTATATTCCAGATACATGAATGGCTTCTGGTATGCTGACAACTTGTTAGTCTTAAAAACAAACAAACAAACAAACAAAAAACAACAGTCTCTCTACAGGATATAGGTAAGGTATATTTTTATAAGAGGTCTTATAAGGAGACTTTTTTTGTTTTAACTCTATATATGTTTGTATTGTTTGAATATTAGAAATGACTACAACAATCTAAAAAGAAAAGAATTCTTCTGACCTTAAAACTTCTAGCCAGTGTTTAGACTTCACAGATTTCAAATTATTTACATCTCATTTCTAGCTGCAGTAGAAGCCTTTGGTGATGGTCTGCACATCTCATCACAACCTTCTTTTTTAAAGAATATCAACTGTCCCCATCCCTATCCTCCCACTTCCCAGAAGGCTAAGTGTATGGTAAACGACCCTGCCTTCTGCCCTGGCCAGTGCAACTCAATTAGTTGGAGTGTTGTCTCATATACCAAAAGGTTGTGGGTTCATTTCCATGTCAGGCACATACTTAGGTTGTGGGTTCAATCCCCAGTGTTCTCTCTCACATCTATGTTTTTCTCTTTTCCTTCCCCTTTCTCAAAAATCAATAAGCATATTCTTGGGTGAGGATTAAAATAATAATGATAATAAAGACCGTGCCTTCCTGGTCAGCTAAAAGATTCTTTCTTATGTAATGAGGACTGAAAAGGGCTAGCTTACTGTGGAGTGTGCACTTGACCTGAGTTGATTCTGATTTAGGAGCTGTGGGACAACTACATTCTCCCAGATACAGAAGTAAGTAGTGATAGCCAGATAGGAGAGAGGGGAGAAAAAAGCACAGAAAAGTACAAACGAAAGTCCATGTGGGCAGAGAAAAGGAAGATAATTAACTATAACAGGAATGAGACTGAGCATAAACAGTAAAATGAGCTGAGAGAAGAGCTGAGTTGCTCCTAAAAGCTTTTTAATTTTCTAGTTCTAGCACTGTTTGTGATGTATCAACATTCATACCCTTTTATTCAAGGATACAATTATGTATTATTATAATAATTATCCCTCTTCCCTTAAACTATCTTAACTAAGACATTTGATTTCTCTCCTTAAATAGGAAACCAACATCTCAGGAAAACTGTCATATTGAGAAGAAAGAGAGAGTTGGGATTGTACATATATGGAACAGCTCTAAGAAAGCATAATCTGGTATGTTAACACCGTGGTCAGCCCTGGCAAGTTTGGCTCAGCGGTTAGAGCGTCGGCCTGCGGATCAGAGAGTTCCGGGTTCGGTTTCCGCTAGGGGCACATACCAAAACAAACAAACAAACAAACAAACAAAACCCACCATGGTCAGAACTTATCTTTAATGGAGACATAGCACGAACAAATATACTAAGGTTTGATGGGGTAAGAGCATGTGGACTGATTAGAAAAAAACAACTTTCCAAGAATTCTGGAATCCACAATCTTCCCAGAGAAGAATTTTGTTCATTTGTTCAATAAATATTTTTGGAGTAGTTACTAAATACCAAATATTGTTATAAGTGCTGGAGATAGACCAGTGAATAACAAGAGGAGATACCCACAGGGAACTTAAGTTCTAGTCGGGGGCAAGTGGGTGATAACAAACAAATACAAAATATGGGTGAGTGCTATAAAAAAAATAAGTTAGGGTCATGGTTTAGAGAATGTCTGGGCAGATATTCTGTCTTCTATAGGAGGGTCCAGAGAAAACTCACTGATAAAGTGACATTTAAGTCGAGATCTGAATGAAGAGAAGGAGGAAGCCAAGCTGATTTCCTGATGAGCATAAGTGGTACGTTTGAGCAAAAGCAAGATTTCCCAGGAGGAGTAAGAAAGGAAGAGAGTGTAAATGTAGATGATGAGACTAGAAGGAAGTGTGTAATGGGGAGAGCCAGAATGGACTGTATGGGCTCTGTATGAACTCTGACTGCTGTGAGAAACCCTGGAGGGTTTTGAGCAGAGGAGTAAAATAACTCAAGTTTTCTCAAATCACTCCAACTTCGGGGGGATAATAAACTATATAGGGCAAGTCTAGAAGTGGAGAGACCAATAGTAGGCTCTTGGAATACTCCAGGTGAAAGTGTCTAGTAAGTTAGACTGAAGTAGAAGCTGTGAGATATAGTTGAGATGTATTGGAAGGTGATGCTGACAGGATTGGCTGATTGGACAGTTAGAAATTGTGTTGAGAGAAGAATTTCACTTTTTCCTTGAATAAATTTTTGGCTTTAACAACTGGGTGACTAGAGATGCCATTAACTGAAATGAGGAATCACAAAGAAGAGGAATTATATTTGGGGATGACTATCCGTAGCTCACAATATGCTCCTTGGAAGACACCAGATACTGTTATAAGACATGCTTTTAATACATCAGCTTATTTAATCAACTCTGAGGTAGATTCATAAAATTGTGCCCATTTTGCATTAGAGGAAACTGAGATGAAGAGAAGTTCTCCTGCCTAACTAGTACAAGGCAAAGTTAAGATCTGAATCTAGGGAGCCCAGCTCTGGAATTTGTTCACTTGTCTAAATGGATACATACTGCAGGCAGTTAGATACAAAGGACTTTGGTTCAGGATGGACTCTGGTATAGGTAGAAATACACATTTAAGAATTATCTGCATATTGATGGTATTTGAAGCCATGATACTGAGATCATTTAGGGAAAGAATATAGATGGGGAAGAAAATAAGTTCAGGGGCTAAGCCATGGAGCTCAGACATGAGAAGAGTCTCCAGTCAAGAGCACAGAGTAGCCAGTGGAGTAGGAGAAAAACCAGGAGAGTGTGGCATCTGTGAAGCCACATGTAGAAAATGTTTTAAGGAGGACAGTCAGCTCTCTCAGATACTGTTGTCAGCTTAAAGTATGAAGGCTGACCTTGTATTAAAAAAAATTTTTTTTGTAGTTAATCATGATGTGTATTACAACAGGCCACATATTTCTGGGCTCAAAAGATCTCTCTCTTTCTTTCAAAAAATGTATCATGTATCTGTTTTGTTTTAAATTTAATTTAATTTAATTTATCCCCTCTATGTCCTCTTTCACCTCCCCCCCCCCCCCCACCAACCCCACAATCACCACCCTGTTGTTTCAGGTATCTGTTTTATGATTATAGCATCCTGTACTTTGCTTTATAGAATATATAACAGTTTGTATTTACACATATTACTTTATATGATTATTTTATTTATGCTTGTCTTCTCCACTAAGCTAGCTCGGAGAATGGACTCTGCAGCAAGACTGCCAAAGTACAAATCCTGGGCTCATAGACTAGTTGGATGACCTTGGGAACTCTCTGAGACACAACTTTTTCGTTTCTACAGTTGTGTTTATAGTATTATTTACCTCATATAATTTTGCGAGGCTAACATAACATGTAAAAGTTAATACTACATGTAAAGGTGCCAAGCACTCACTAAATCTTAAAATCATTGTGAACATATTAAAGTAGAAAATACATGTATTAAAATACATATACAAAATAATGCATAGCTAATCTGTTTCTTTCCATCTTTACTCTTCCCTCCCTCTACTGTAACTTGGCCTTACATTTCTTTTCTTAAAACCTTTATTACACCTGATGCAAAACACATTATCTTATTGAATTTACTAAGAGACACTTTTATAATGGAAATGATCTAAAATGTTATACAAGACAGAAACTCCATTATCAGCCTTGGCCAGGTAGTGCAGTTGGTTAGAGCATTGTCTCGATACACCAGGGTTGTGGGTTCGATTCTGGTCAGGGCACACACAAGAATCAACCAATGAATGCATAAATAAGTGCAACAACAAATTGATATTTCTCTCTCTCTCTCTCTTACTTTCTCTCACTCCCTCCTTTACCCTCTCTCCCTCCCTTTTTCTCTTTGTCTAAAAATTAATAACAATAATTTAAAAAAAAGAAACTCTATGATCAGTTTTCTAAAATGCCTGCTAAGTAAAAGGCTCTGATCTATTACTCCATAATAAGCCACCCCTAAATCTAGTGACCTATTATGGTTTACTATGGTTTTGTGGGTCAACTGAGTTCATTTGAGTAATTCTTGTTTGCTTTCTCTCATATTATAGCAGGCAAATTGGGGCTGAGGCTATAGTCATATATGACTTGAGTGTGCTAGATATCAAATATGGTTTCTTCACTCACATATTTTGGTGCCTTAACCGTAGTGGATGAAACAGCTTGGGGCTAGCTGGACCCCCGCCCCCTTCATAGGCTTCCCCATTTGGTAGCTCAGCCTTTTCAATAGAATAGAGATCTCAGCGTATTCAAACTTCTTTTTTTTTTTTTTTGATACGTGCCCCTGACGGGAACCGAACCCGGGACTCTCTGGTCCGCAGGCCGACACTCCAACCACTGAGCCAAACCAGTCAGGGCATATTCAAAGTTCTTTTTTTTTTTTTTATCCTCACCCAAGGACATTTTTCCATTTTTTTGTACAGATAGAGTAGGAGGGAGAGAGAGAGAGAGAGAAACATCGATGTGAAAGTGACACATCGAGTGGCTGCCACCCGCACGACCAACCAGGGCCGGGGACAAACTGCAACCGAAGAACATGCCCTTAACGGGAACCGAACCTGGGTCTCTCTGGACCGAAGGCCGACGCTCTAACCGTTGGCCAGGGCCAAACTTCTTATGTGATGGCTGGCTTTCCCAGAACAAGCAATGCAAGAGACCCAGGTGGAAAATACACAGCTTATTATGACCTTGCGCCAGAAGTCACACAGTGTCACTCTGCCATACTCTTAGGGCCAGTCCAGATTCAAGTGGAGGAGAATATGCAAGTATATGAATTCTGAGAGGCATGGTACATTGCATGTCATCTTTGAGGCTGAGCTACCACAGTGAACCTGTAAACATGCAAAACAAAACCACGAAGGCTCTTCCTCTAAGAAGGGTACAGTGTCATATAGGACAGTGTTTCTCAATGTTGGCACTATAGACTTTTTTAAAATTAAATAAATTGTATGTTTTAGAACAGTTTTAGATTTGTAGAAACATTGCAAAGATAGTATAGAGTTCCCAAAGCCCTAAACTCAGTATCTCCTATTATTAATATTTTACATTAAGATGGTACATTTGTTACAATTAATAAACTAATCAATTAATACATTATTAACTGAAGTTTCTACTCTATTCAGATGTTCTTAGTTTTTACCTAAAGTCCTTTTTCTGTTCAAGAATCCCATCCAGGACACAACATTACATCTAGTCGCTCAAATCGCCTTAGGCTACTCTTGGCTGTGAGAGTTTCTTAGACTTTTCTGGTTTTGATGGTCTGGCAGTTTTGAGGAGTCTTGAACAAGTGTTTTGTAGAATGTTTTTTTTTATTGAAATTTGTCTGATTTTTTTTTTCTTTCTTTCATAATTAGAGTGGGCACATACACAATCGATATGATTTGTCATTGTTGACATTAACCTGGATTACCTGGCTGAGGTAGCATTTGTCAGGTCAGTTTTATCCACTGTAAAGTTTCTCCCCTGAGTTCTGCCCCCTCCCCATGAAAATTACTGTGAGTAGCCCACACTTAAGGAGTAGGGAGTTATGCTCCATCTCCTTGAGGGAGGATCATCTACATAAATTATTTGGAATTCTTCTGCAAGGAAAATTTGTCTCTTTTTCTTTTCTTATTTATTTTTCAGTGATTTATTTATATCAGTACGAGCTCATGTATATTTATATTATACTTTGGGTTATAACACAATGGTGTTCTGTGATTCAGTTTCTCTCTGTGTGTGTACGTGTTTAAGAATGCACTCAATTCTGACACTACTCAGAGCTAGCATCAGATTCCACAGGTTTAGGGTCCAGTCCTACAAGACTGCCCCCTCAACCCACAGGCACACACACACACTTGAGATGCCAGTTGCAAGCCTACATTCTTCTGACCAACCAGCTATGGATTGGAGGTTCCTACGACTTTCTCCTTGGGTTTGATTAATTTGCTAAAAAGCTCACAGAACTCAGAGAAACATTTTGTTTACTAAATTATTGGTTTATTATAAAAGGATATTACAGGATACCAATTAACAGCCAGATGAAGAGATACATAGGGTAAGTCCCGATTAAAGGAGCTTCTGTCTTCCTGGAGCTTGAGGCCCAGAGTGGTGGCACATGGAAACATTTTGTTTCCTCATTACGGAAGCTCTCCAAAAAAGGATCGACAAGCAATCCTTCTGAGTTTTTATGGATGCTACATTATATAGTCATGGTTGAGTTAAATCATTGGCCACTGACAATTATATTCAACCTCCAGACTCTGCCCTCCTCGTAGGTCTGGGCGAGTTGGGAATAAAAGTTTCAACCCTGGCCGGTTTGGCTCAGAGGTTAGAATGTCAGCCTGAGGACCAATGAGTCTTGTATTCAATTCTGGTCAAGGGCACGTACCTCGGTTCGTACCTGACTCTGGTCAGGGTGGTGCAGGAGGCAACCAGTCGGTGTGTCTCTCTCACATCAATGTTTCTCTCTCCCTCCCTCCCACTCTATCTGAAGATAAATAGAAAAATATCCTCTGGTGAGGATTAAATAATAATTTAATAATAATTTTTTTTTTTTAAGTTTCAACCTTCTAATCACATGGGTTAGTCTATTTACAACCTGCCCCCACATTAGGTGCTTTCCAAAAGCCACCACATTGACATAACAAAAGATAATTTATTCTCAACAGAGGAAATTCCAAGGGTTTTGTGAGCTGCAAACCAGGAACTGTGAATGAAGACTAAATATCTTAAATATCATAATATCACATAACCAATACTACTTTGTGTGTTTGTTGCTCAAATAGTTCCAACTTTAACTGTTGGGAGCTCTTTCGGATGGTTCCTGTGTCCCTTTGACATACCACATCAATGTTTTGTTGTTGTTTGAGTGGCTTCTACCTTCTAGTGCTACAAGGTGCTCCAGGCCCACCTTGTGCAGTTCCTGCCCCAGATTTAGAATCAGCCTTTTGTGTCAAGATCCCTGGTTTCTTTTATTAGAAACAAAGATCTGGATGCTAGTTCTGCCCATTGCCACACTTCTGACACATGAGGCCTGGTGATTCTTTGCTGTGGGGAGCTGTCCTGTATATTGTATATTGCTTAGTGACTTCTGCCTATTAGATGCCAATAGCAACCCTCCTTCTCTAGTCCTGACAATCAATACTGTCTCTAGATATTGTAAAATGTCCCCTAGGGGACAAAATGGCCCCTGGTTGAGAACCACTCATATAGAGATTGACCTGCTGAAAATTATAATAATATAATATCATGGAGAACCTGTTCAGATATTGGGGAAGGATACGCAAAGGAGGTGCCATTTGAGCTGAGAATGTGTTTGCTATATTTTGAGTAATTATCATGAGCCAGACAAAGGGTAATGTTTTACTTTCATTATCTCATATAATCACAAACTTAAGAAGCAGGTATTTTATAAGTGAAGAAATTAAAGTTCAAAGGGACAAAGTAGCCTGCTTAGAATGCCTGAGCTGGTCCTGAGGGATCCAGTCAGCCATGTGGATGGAGAGCTTTAGCTCTGAGGGAACGAACATCTGCTCACACTACTCAGATGAAGACCATGTCAACCACTCCTTTGTTTATAAAAGTGCAATACCATTTCATTTTAAATTAAATTTTCCCATTGAATTCTGGGTCCCTGAGAGTAGGGAGCATGCAGTGTTCATCTTGTCTCCTTTCTAGTACAATGCTTGCCACATTGTAGGTGTTTGATAACTGTTTGATGCGTGAGTTAATATTAGTTTATTCCATGAAATTCACCATCACAGATTATATAAATAGAATTAATTCCTAATTTCTTCTGGTGAAATCACTCTTACTAGCACCTCTAGTGGAGGATTAACCAGCCCACCTCCAGTAGTTTTTGGTCACTCTGCCTCATTATTTAACTCTCAGCACCCCAAAAGAGTAGTTGGCTGGTATCAGCAACATCCTCAAACTTATTATAGCTAGTAGCACTTTGCTATGGGTTAGAGCTGCAAAAGTCTAAGGAAGGAAGAAACATTGTACACCTCTGATATTAAAATGCAAAATGTATTGCTACTGGTTTCCATATATAACGCCAGTTTTCTACTTTTGAAAATTCTTTTGTCCAGTATGATTATTCTACCATTTAAAGACAAATTTTACCCAGATGATGAAAGATATATATATATATATATATATATATATATATATATATATATATATGTAAATATGGTTTTTTTCTTCCTTTCAAATCCTTCACCCTCTTATCTCAATTTACTTTGGGGGTAGGGTCTTCCTTCTTGCATATTAAACAAAACAAGGGGGAAACAAACAAACAACAAATAAAAAAAACACACAAAAAAAACACTGTTTCTTGTACTCCTTTCCCCCCTACAACTTCTGGATCTGCTATTTGCAGTTGCTATGAAATTTCAAGTGTATTGAATTAGAAGTTGCTCTCTCTGGTTTCAAGACTCACTTCCTTTCTGCCCGTCCTTTGCTAAAATTCTAGTCTAATTAAAAAAACAGTAGATCATAGTTAAATAAAACTGTACCCAGGATAACCCTGATTTCCATATGCAGATTTATGTGCACTGACAGCCACCCCCCTTACACACACAGTCTCGCTCTCATTCTCCTTTCCCTCCTCTCCATCTCCCTATTGCATTGTGTCTGACTGATTTTCAGAGCACCTTCGCTGTTTCCCATTCTCATTCCCTTTCTGTAAAATATCTAGACAGGAAGGAGGTGGCTACAGAGGCTGAACAAACAATTTCATATTCTGCCTGCAATGTCATCATTTCCCCCCCCATTTTAGGGGGCTGAAGTTGCCCGGGAAGGGGATGCAGAGGAGCTGGAAAGGAAGAGGGGAGCTCTCCAGAGGCAGCTGCGGTCAGGGGCAGGGACTGCTGCCAGATGTGTCTGCCTCTCTGGGCTTTGATGCGAAAGGGGCAGCAGGAGGAAATATTGGGAGACAAAAGCCTCGGTTTAAATGATCATTTTCTTTATTTAACATGGCAGCAGACACTCTCTGCGTAGGATCATCACGCCGAGCATAAACTGGACTTTCCTACTTGCCTGGCAGGAGTGAGACACATCACTGTGTGCTAAATGAGCATCTGAGGTAAGACCTACTCAGTTTTCTTAAATATATGTTTTAGCCTCTATCACAAACAGTATAGTGGGGGCAAATCTGTGTTAATCTGCTTCTAAAGAGCCAAGAAAAAGCAGAGGTACAATATATTTTAACTCAATTTGGGGAGGTTTGTTACTTTGTCAATTCTCTGTGTACTGCTTATCTTTTTAGTAAAAATATTGTTTTAAGAATAGACTAGTGTCATCATAATCCACTGCTGGTGATAATCCTGATGTTTAGACTCTTAAAAAAACTTTGCAAAAAGACAGCTACAGATGCATGTGCTGTATTTTTAGCTCACATACAAATATTAAAACTCTTATTAAAATGGTAGGGTTTTTTTGTTTTTTGGGTTTTTTTTTTAGTAGAGAAGGAATGAATGCTGCATAATTAAGTACAGTATTTAATTTGGCTGTTGTGAAGCAAAAGAATAAGGTAATAATTTTTATTGTACTAATCAGTCTCAAGATGTTCTCTGTGTTAATTGGGTTAAAAAAATTGCAGTACTTATTAGAAATTCTAATTTCACAATGCAGCTCTGACAATAAGCTCAGCCAGTGAATTATTCACATCTTTAATTTGCTCACTTAATGACAGTGTTCTGTAATCAGAGTGCAGAGACTGCTGCCTATGCATTATGTATGATGCTCAGGACTTAAATGCAGGACATTATGAAGCTCTCAGTGGTTCAGTAATTAGTTTTCCACAAGACAGGATTTAGATATTCACAGATAAAAGTCCACAGTTGGATAATGCCAAGGTTGCAACACAAAATAACAAAGAAAAGGAAGCTCAAAGTTTAGACTGAAACTTTGTCTCCCAGGCCTTGTCCACAGTGGAAACAGAATCATGCCACCTGAAATAGTTGCCTAGCTCTGATCACATGTTTGAAAACTGTTTTTTGAGCAAAGTTGTAGCAGGCAAGGCACTTGAAAAATTTCAGTGGACCTGAGGGGAAAGATAAAATCTTTTTAATTAGTGTTCACAGAAGCCCTGCAACATATTCTCCTAATATGTCTGTAGTATGCATAGCCGGCATTCTCAATGTGCTTTGTAACTTAGTTAGTGCAAATGCAAATCAGGTTACAATAGTGTTTGGCTGTAATTGTGTTTGTAAAAGGGTTACATGCCCAAATGGAGATTGAGTTTGCTCATGGTTTTGTTCCAATTGCTTCTGAAGGAAGGTTTGAAAATCAAATGAGATATTAAGTGAATCTGGGCATGAGAGGAAGTAGATCTGAATTGTCAGTGAAACTTTGGAATTTTTTATCCTTGTCAGTTTAGAGTTGTCAGTTTTCCTTTAATGATACTAAGATTGTTCTGTCATAAATTATATAACCATATAGACAACTCAGAACCATTAGCAATACTTAACAAATTTACACTAACTTTGAGAAACATTTCACAGTATTAATTCTAAAGTTTAAGGACTAAATTGAAATCTTTAAGTACAGTGACTTTTTTTTTTTTTTAAAGAACATGATGCTTGGTAGACTATATTTTTGAGGACTTAAATATTAATCTTTATTAATAAGGCATCATTGCTTTATCAGTTGTCAGTCTAAGATTTGTGTTCATTTCCAAAACCCAAGTGTTGGATCCTTAATAAAAATTGGTATCCAAAATTGGAGTGTGCAGTAACACTTTTTAAAAAGGTGCCTTTTATAGCTTAGAACAGTTTTTTAAAGGATGTTGAGTTGAGAAATCAATAGGCCAATGTAGTGTTTAGTGAAGAAATGAACTAGTCAAATGAAAAAAAATACATTCCACCATATTTGAAATATTCTAAATTGAAAAAATTAAATCATACTTCCAAATTTGACTTCTAACTTCTAGAACTGAAAAGTTTCTGCCACGAAATAAAATATGTTTTTTATATGTCTTTTGGAAGCGATTGTCTTTGTGATACTTAAAACCTACTTTTTGCCAAAGAACACTTGGTTGGGGGAGGAATTATGATGTCAGGCAGCTGAGGATGATGTGGCTTTGACTTGGATTTGGGTCCAGAATACTATGTGGCAATCAGATGGTGGCAGTGGTGGCAGCTCACAGAAGTGGCTGAGAATTTGGAAATGTGAGTTCTAGTTCTATTTCTGCCACAAACCAACTATGTGACTCTGAGCACTTAAAACCACTTTCTATTTCCTTACCTGTCAGACAGGAATAACAAACATTTTCGAGGCTTTAGAAAAAAAAAAACAACTGTAGAGTTGTCGTGGGGATACAGGAGATAGGAAGAGTGAAAGTTTTCTGAAAATGTAAAAGCACTGGACAAAAATAAGGAAGCTGTTTCAAAGATTAATATAAAATTAAATGTGTTTCTTGAATCTGTATTGGTTATTATGACAGAGATTCTAGTCCAGATTTGCAACACTCTAAATGCAAAATGTTGAAATATTGACAAGTGAATCAATTTAAATTTAATGAAAATAAGCCTCAGTCTACACAGTTGGGCCCTGGCTACCTGTTCCTCTCTGGCTTAGGCCTCCTGTGGACTTGAGTCCACACTCCCAGTTACTGGCATTGGCTGTTCTCTGTTGTGGTATCAGCCTAGTTGAAGATCTTCATTCCATTTTCTGCATCAGAATTACCTGTGATTCTCATTTAAAACCTTCAAGCCCTCTCAACACCACTCCCCATAGATTCTGATTTTATAAGCCTGGGATGGGTCTTAGGCATTTTATTTATTTATTCATTTTAATTTTTAAAATTCTCACCTAAAGATATAATTATTGATTTTAGAGAGGGGTAGGGGGAGGGAGGGAGAAATATCAATTTGTTGTTTCACTTATTTATGCATTCATTGGTTGATTCTTGTATGTGCCCTGATAAGAGAACAAACCCGCAACCTTGGTGCATCAGGATGATGCTTTAACCAACTGAGCTACCTGACCAGGGCCTGATGGTGTTTTTCATTCTTTATATTTTGGATACTTTTCAATTGAGTTTTTTAGATAGAGTGGAAGGGAGGGAGGGAGGGAGAGAAACATGGATGTGAGAGAGACACATCTGTTGGTTGACTCCCACACAACCCTGACCAGGGATCAAACCTGCAACAGAGGTATGTGTCCTCAACTGGGAATCGACCCCGAGACCCTTCTGTCTGCAGACCAATGCTCTAACTACTGAGCAAAACCCGCCTGGGCCTGACAATGTTTCTTTATCACCCTTATATTTTATACTAATAGCTTGCAATCTAGACCTTAGGAATGACCATTTAGGCCTTCAGAATTCAGGGAACTCAAAGCCTTTAGAGCCATTTCTTGTTCTTCCTTCTGAATATTTTACTTTATAGTGCCAACATAGCTAGCTCTAAGGTTCTTCCCTCAGGAACTGCTTAGAGCTTTTAAAGTAATTATTTGGGAGCAAAATCTTCTACAGTGGCCTAAGAGAACCTTGAAACCAGTTAATGAACAGCGACCAGAATACCAATGGTTGGGAGAAATGTGTCTAGGCCTCTTGAATGCATTGCTATTGCCCGAGCCTTGGAGAGAGACTTTGCATAGTCCATTAACCTTGACCCAGCTTGCTTTTTATGTCTTGTCTCTGAATTTGTCCCTCTTAGAGTGACAGCTCAAGTCTACTTTCTTTTAAAAGTCAGCATAGATTTATTGCTTCACCAACCTTCATCCACTCACATCTACGTGGAGAGTTCATTTACATCTAACAACTAAACATATTGCATCACAGAGCATATTTTGGAAACAGCAATACCTACTCTTAAATGTGCTATGGCATTTCACCCAGTTTTTGACCCACTTTAGTACTTTCTTGAGTGCTTCCTTGTTCTTAGTGAACTGTATCTACGTATGCTTATGTGGTAGGCTGAGTAAATTGCCTTAAAGATAATTCTCGGAACCTGTAAATGTTACCATACATGGCAAAAGAGATTAGCATATGGGATTAAGAATCTTGAGATAGGGAGATTTTTCTGGTTAGTCTAGGTGGGTCAATGTAATCACAAGGGTTCTTGTGATAGGTAGGAAAGTCAGGCAGAGAAAGTGATTGGAAGATGCTCTCTTGCTGGCCTTGAAGATGGAGGGAGAGACCATGAGCCAAAGAATGCAGGCATCTTCTAGAAGCTGAAAAAGGTAGGGAAACAGATATTCTTCTAGAGTCTGCAGAGAGAACCAGCCCTGCCAACACCTTGACTTTAGCCGAGTGAGACAGATTTTGGAATTCTTACCCCTAGAACTCTATGATGATACATTTGTGTTATTTTAAGCCACACATTTTCTGGTAATTTGTTACAGCAGCAATAGGAAACTGATACAGTTTATTACATACTTTTATGTGAGTGACTTGTTTTGCTATCCTGTTTGTCCCACTAATAACAATTTTATAGCTTCATTGTTGCTTTTCCGTGAATAGTTCTGTTCATGGGTGGGCACACTTATTTTTCTGAGCTCTGAATTCCTCAGTGGCAAAAGTATTACCTAGGAGGTGAATGACTGATGTGCTGTGCTGTGGTCAGTGAGTTAAAGCCAGTAAAGCACTCCAGTGTCTGATGTAGGGTGGGTTTGCAATGAACGTAGTTCCTGTCTCTTCTTTGATTCTGGTCAACTCATTATTGTGGCTTTACTCACACTATTGAAGAAATTCAAGAGCTATTTTGAATATTAATAGATCACAGGAGAGTTTATTTAGGATTTATATTAGTAAGTACTTAGTGCTAATAACAATTCTCTTTGATCAATCTATAATCTTATTGATTTTGAATGTCTTTGGGGGTAAAATATTTCCTATGCATGGCCATGTCTACACTGTGCAGACTAAACTGGCTAAAGCTAAGTAGAGCACCATTATTTTCTCAGAATTTTTCCTCTCCAGCCCCATTTGGAGTGTATTTTTACACACAGATACACACACATCTCTACTTATAGTCCGCAGCACAATTAGTGTCCTACATAGAATGATACTGTGAGGGTTAAATAGGAATGTAGGTGAAACACTTTGTCAACTCTTTGACGATGCAGTGTAAATTGTTAGTACATGTGTTGTACTGACAAGGTTATGTGCTCTTTAAGAAAAAGATATCTGGTAGGCTCTGGCTGGTTTAGCTCAGTTAGTAGGAATGTTGTCCTATACACTGAAAGGTCTTGGGTTTGATTGCAGGTTAGGGCACATGTGGGAGGCAACTGATGGATGTTTCTGTCTCTCTCTGCTCCCATTCCTCTCTTTCTAAAAATCAACAAAAATGTCCTCTGGTGAGGATTTAAAAAAAATAGATAAAAAGAGAAGATGTTGACTATCTTTGGATCTCTAAGGCCTTATAAAATTAAATAAATTATTAAATAAAAGTTGGAAAATTAAAGGGGAATAAGGCAATGAAGAAGAGTTTGAGAACAGAAAAAGAAAGACTATATTTGATAGTTCTTTGGGTGGGATTGTTACTGGACAGGGTCTAGACCTGGGACAGGTCTGTCTAGGGCCCACTGATAGTGTGTGGGTTCTTGTGTAGAAAAGATTTCACAACATGAGTTCGGGTGTTTCTGAGAGTATATTCATTAAAGCTAGGGACTGTGAAACAAAGGAAGGGTTTAAGGTAGAAGAAGCAACAGGAGAGGAAAAGTCAGAGAAAAGGGGGCCTTGGAGACAAGTTCGGGGGTTAGCTTGGGTCGAGCTGCTGTGGCCCACTGCTCCTCAGGTTACAAGTCTCCTGGAGTTCCCTTGGAGTTTAGGAGATGCCTGCCTGTGGGGGAAGGAGTCAGGGAAGGGAAAGGTATGGGTGTGCTCTCACAAGGGGGCTGGCCCTGGGTTCTTTGTCTTGAAGCCTTTTATCTTCTTTTGACCAGCTGGAATCCTAGGGCAGGTCTCTGGGGAGCGTCTTCACAGAATATTCATTAGCTTTTCAGATGTTGATTCATCAATAGTGCGTAAAGGTGCCAGGGTTATTTTCTGGTTAGTTTTATTTTTATAGAATGTTAAGGGGTCAAATAGCAGTTCAATTATTAAGTTTTTGAGGAAACACCATATTGTTTTCCATAGTGGCTGCACCAGTCTGCATTCCCACCAGCAGTGTACTAGAGTCCCTTTTTCTCCACACCCTCGCCAGCACTTGTGGTTTGATGATTTGTTGATGGTAGCCATTCTGGCAGGGGTGAGGTGATACCTCATAGTCATTTTAATTTGCATCTCTCTGATGATTAGTGACACTGAGCATTTTTTCATATGTCTCTTGGCCATTTGTATGTCCTTTTTGGAGAGGTGTCTATTTAGGTCCTCTGCCCATTTTTTACTGGGTTCTTTGTCTTCCTTTTGTTGAGTTGCATGAGTACTTTATATATTTTGGAAATTAACCCCTTATCTGATGTATCGTTGGCAATTATGTTCTCCCATATATTGGGTTTCCTTTACATTTTGATGCTTGTTTCTTTTGCTGTGCAGAAGCTTTTTAGTTTGATGTATTCCCATGTATTAATTTTTTCCTTTGTTTCTCTTGCCTTAGGCATTGTATCAGTGAAAATTCTGCTGCCTGTGGTGTCTAAAATTTTGTTGCCTACATTTTCTTCTAGAATTTTTATGGATTCATGAGTCACATTTAACCCAGTGATCCCACTTTTAGGAATATACCCTAAGAAGCCTGAAACACCAATCAGAAATAATATATGTACCCCTATGTTCATAACAGCACTATTGACAATTGCTAAGATCTGGAAACAGCCCAAGTGTCAACCAACAGATGAGTGGATAAAAAAGCTGAGTTACATATACATAATGGAGTACTATGCAGCTGTAAGAAAGAAAGATCTCTTATCCTTTGAGACAACATGGAGGGACCTGGGGAGTATTATGCTAAGCAAAATAAGCCAATCAGAGAAAGACAAATACCACATGATCTCACTTATTTGTGGAATATAATGAACAAAATAGACCCAGAGACGTAGAAAGCAGTATGGTTCAGACTTACAAACCTCGGGGTGGGGGGAGGGGGGCAGCGGGATGAGACAAACCAAAGAATTTATATACATGTATGCATAACCAATGGACATAGACAACAAAGCTTGGGCAGGGGAGCAGGATCTGGAGGAGGGTGTCTGGGGGGGGGGGAAGGAGAAACATCTGTAACAAAAATTAATTAATTTAAAAAAATTTTTACAAGGAAGAATGTTAAAAGGGACTGGGACTGAGGCCTGCCTGCCCATGGATGGTCTAGAATGTGTGAACCATTTGCTTCTAAGTGTCCTTCGTTAGGGAAAATAAAACCTTGTGATTTATTAGCTGTCTGTAAATTGCTCAAATTGTTTGGCCTTCTCTAATTATTTTGTTTTATTTTCCCCTGTTAAGGAATTTTCTTAGATTCTTACTGTCCTGCCTCCACTATTTGACTCAAAAATGTCTCCTAATCACTGCATTTGAGCTCCCAGATTGCATAGCTGATGTGTGAACTCTAAACCCTCACTCACACAAACCAGTCTCAGTAACCCAGGCTGTCCCACTAACTAGGGCTGGCACATAAACCTTCTCTCCCATATACTCTCAGTTTCTTATTACTGCTGTAACAAATGACCATAAACATAGTGGACTAAAACGACTCAGATTTGTTATTTTACAGTTTTGTAGATAAGAAGCCCAGCACAGATCTTACCAGATGACAATCAAAATTTTGGTAGCTTGCATTTCTTTCTGGAGATTCTAGGGGAGAATCTGTTTTCTGATCATTTGAGTTGCTGGCAGAGTTCAGTTCCTTGTGGTTAAAGAAACTCCCTTCCTCCCTCCCTTCCTTCCTCCCTCCCTCCCTCCCTCCCTCCCTCCCTCCCTCCCTCCCTCCCTTCCTTCCTTCCTTCCTTCCTTCCTTCCTTCCTTCCTTCCTTCCTTCCTTCCTTCATAGAACCAAAGATAGGAATTGGTATGGAACAATCATATAGAAAATTAATGCTCAAATATGTTTTTTTTTGGTCTTATGTCACTCCACAGGCAGATTTTATTAGCCCCACTTTGTGTGGAGGAAAGGAAGGCTCAGAGAATGACGAACCTTGACTGAGGTCACACAGAAGCCAGATTCCAGCTTATTTGACTATTAGGCCCATTCTTTCAGCCTCTCCTTCTCACATTTCCTGCCTTCTGGCTGCACAGGAACTTCAGGCTTTTGGCCTGTGCAGAGCAGCTCTGACCTCTCCCAGCTTCTAATATAAGTATGTGTAGTATAAGCGTGGAGAGAATGGCACAGACATTTTTTAACTTTATTTAAATTTTTTTTTACAGCTAACTTGTTCTCTTTATCTATGAGCTTAGTGGTTTTTTGTTTGTTTGTTTTAGATTTCACCTGTAAGAGAGAGCACATGGTACTTGTCATCTTTCCTTGACTTATATTACTTAGCATACTGCCCTTGAGGGCATTATTGCTGGCGGGCATGTGAAGACCATTTCCAGCTTCCACGGCCTCCTGCATTCCTTGGCTTACCGTCCCCTTCCCCATCTTCAAAGTCTGCAATGGTAAGTCAATTCCTTTTTCTTCCATATCGTCTCTCTGACGCACTCTTCCGCCTTCCTCTTCCAATTTCAAGGGCTCATGATTATTTGGGCCTACCTGGATGATCCCCCATGTGAAGATCCTTAACTAAATCACACCCGCAAAGTCCCATTTGACTATGAGTAATATATTGACGGTTCCAGAGACTGGAAGTGAATGTCTTTAGGGGCCATTATTCTGCCTACCATAGTCCATAACTGAAAGCATTTGCCTGTATTAGAATTCCTTATTTTTAAAATGTGTACACTATTATTTTCAGCTTTCTCTTAGCCTCAGTGATCCAGTCTCAGAACGCTGTCTGTCATCTTATTCAACTCCCTTGTAAACTTAGTCGTTCTGCAATGTAAGGTCATTCTTCTCCCAATTTGTTTTAATTCGGTTAGAGTCCATTCAATTCAATAAGAACTTAATGTCTACTGAAAACTTTTCTGGTATAAGGTGAGGTATTGAGTTTGTAATTTGCTTGTAGAGATAAAATGGATTCACATGAGATAGAGAAAATGCTAGAGAATACAATCACCATGTGTACATAACAGACAAGGGTGCTAGAAGGGGAAGATTAATATGTACTAGTGGGATTAGGAAAGCAAAGTTGTGACTTTGCCTGGCTGAAGTCACTCATAGGATGTGATTTAAGGAACAGTGGTCAGATTTTGTTGCTTGAAAATAATCTCCCTACATAGGTTGAGATTAATTGCTTCATTATGTCACTATTAGAGCCACTTAGCGTAACAAACATCCTCTTTTACTAAGCCATCCTGTAGAACTCTTTCTCAGGGTGTATATATTCTTAATTGTTTATTTAACTACTGTGTATTAATCCCTGTAACTAAGTCTGAATCAACTTTCTGTAGATCTTTAAAGAATATTTTCCTCATTAAATGTTTTGCCAACTAACCTGATAAGGTTCCCAGCCCCAGACATTTTGGGACCTCAATAGCATGTAAGTGGAGTAAATCAGACAAGGCTTGGAAAACTGACCTGGGCCAGGACCCTCTTTACTCTCATGATGCCCCTAAGAGATTAACCTGGACTCCCACTAGATGCGGCCGGAAGTCCAAATTCCATTGTTCAAGGGGAAGTAGTTCAGGTCTGACTACCATGAACATCACAGAAGTTCTTAAAACAGGGCCCAGACAAGGTGGCTCAGTTGATTGGAGCATCATCCATATACCAAAAGGTTTCAGGTTCAATTCCCAGTCAGGGCACACACCTAGGTTTTGGGTTCGATTCTCTGTCAGGATGCACAAGGGGAGGGAACCTATCAATGTTTCTCTCTCATGTTGATATTTCTTTCTCTCAAATCATATCCCTGGGTCAAGATTTAAAAAAAAGAGTAGAGACCTAGTCATAGAAGTATCTGGAGTGAGTAGATAATTATGATTAGGTAGAAGTAGCTAGTTTCTGGAAGAATAGACACAGATAGAGCCAGAACTTCAGCTGGTGGCTGAGGATACAGATATCCAGGGTCCAGCCCCATTAGGGAGACATAAGGTGGGCATATTTTTAGCATTTCAGGCAAATGTATGAGAACTTAGGATAAGGAGCTTAAATATAAGGTGGAAAGCATGACTCAAGCCCAGAAATAAAGACTTGGTATGGGCTGTGGGACAGAGGGTTCAGCTTGGGGTTTGGGAACACTGGGGTTGCGGAAGACATGAGTTTTGGCTAACAGAAAAATTCCAGATCTTTAGGACCATGACTCTAAATATTCAGTCAGGCTTCATTCTAATTGGCTCAGGCAGAACAGGGCTCACTGACTGTTGTTTCTTATGGCCTGCTCATAGCCATGGATGGTTGTAGCTCCAGTTGTCAGCCTGAGGGGAATAGGATGAGTAGAGTTAGTCTCTGCAATGCTAAGAACAATATCATGGAAATTTGTGCCACCTGTGTTCTGGAGTTCTTCTAATGCCACATGACTCCAGTCACAGTTGAACAAGTTTTTTGCTCCTATTAAAATGTTATTACAAATGTAGACCCTGGTCATTAAATTACTTGGTCATTTTGTTAATTTTCTAAGTTAAAAATTTAGGCTGGATTTTGGCAAAATAAAAGAAATTCTAATAATCCATGCTCCTCGATGGTAGAATGAAAGGCAGGGAGTTCCCTGAAACCTGCAGAGTCCACACATTCATTAGATGACTACTTGGCACAGATGTGGTGCTGGGCGATTAAACAAGTGACATTTAAAGGTCCCTTTTAATCCTAAAACACCATCCAAATCAGGATAATGTAAAAATGTCTAGACTGCATAGACATTTTTATTTATTGAACACCTGGCTCCTTTTAAACTTTAGAAAAACACTTAGTAATTAGGAAGGAGATATTAAAAAGGGATAATTTTCATTCAGCATGCTTGGCCATTTTAAATTACAGCTTTCTTCAGTTTAAAATACCCTTAATACACTGATCATTGATTAGTAAACCAACAATCTTCTAGATTTGTAGTAAAGTGCAACTTCGTACATAAATATTTAAATGTTACACATAGGCATATTCATTGAGGACCCTTTAAACACATACACACACACACGCACACATACACACACAATCCATACAGGTATATTTTACTACAAGGTTGTTTATTTTAATACTGGGATAAACTCAGTCTGCCTTCTAGTTGCACTGAATTTCAATGTCCTTTTTAATTGCAATTAAGCTAATAGTTTTCAAAGTTCTTTTAGAAGAAGGGCCTATCTGTAGTTAATATGTGTGTTGCCCTAGGTAATGCTGCCACCCAGACAATCTCTGTTGTGTCTGGTGGTCTATGAAGAAAGCAGTTTACAAAAATGGTTTGTGTCTTGGAGGTTGGTGTCTGTACAAAGGAATGAGGTCCAATGAGAGAGGGCCTCCCTGAACTTTTGCTCTGACACCTTCAATTTAAGCCTAGAATCAAAGAATTTACATGCTTCCAAGGTCATTAGCGATGACTCTCATACGTCATTTTTCAAATGAGGAAACTGAGTGACATAACTGCCTTACCTTTGTTTTTTTTTTTAATTTTTAGAAATCTTTATTGATTTTAGACACAGAGGAAGGGAGAGGGAGAGAGAAATAGAAACATCGAAGAGAGAGAACATAGATTGGCCGCCTCCTTCATGCCCCCCACTGGGGATCTGGCCCACAACCTGGGCATGTGTACTGACTGGGAATCGAACCAGCAACCTCTTGGTGCATGGGTTGACGCTCAACTACTGAGCCATACTGGCTGGGCTAACCGCCTTACCTTTGTAATTCACGCAATCATGGGATGTAATTAGAAAGGCTCTTTTATTTTTGTTTTTCTGTCCCTTTAAATTTCTTCAGTGGTGTTAGCTTGTCTGTTGCTGGATGGAAACATTGCCGATTTTATGGCTTTTTCTTCTCTTCTCAGCATCCTACAGCGTGTGTAACCCATCTAAGCAGTCTCAATTCAATAATAAAAAATGTCCACTCCCATGTATTGACAAATATTTCCATCTTTATTCAAAATGACAATTACTTCCTCTACCCCAGCTAAAGCTTTTTCCAGGTGGGAATTAAGTAGAGCGTGGGCATTCCTTTCTATTTTACTCTTTCAATGGTTCTTAAAGTGTCCTTATAGACCAGAAAACATCAGCTAGCATGCTGTTCAAATTGTGAATTCTTCGGATTTAGTGAATCAGAAATGTCGGTGTTGGGGCCAGCAATTCGAGTTGTATCAAGTGATATAGGTGAATGATAACACATTAGAGTTTGAAAACCACTGCACTGGCTGACGCTTCCTTCCCTCCTCATCCTTCTTAGCCCAAGTGTCTATGGTCAGAGCAAAGGAAGAAGGAATAGAAAAGGGGACAGAAAGGCTGTTACTTCTCTGATATTACTGTAAGATGGCTTCTCATTTTAGGACCTGGGACTTAACATTGATTCTTTTTCTGATGGCTGCTGTTTTAGAGGCTTCACTGAGAATATTCAAGCCCCTTTATACTCTGCCCTCCTCCTCCCAATTATTCTATGTGTCACAGAGTCTCTCTGTTGGAGTCTGTTGCTCTTTCAGGGTCCAATCAGAATGGCCCCAGGAATGCTTTATTTGATGTGTGTACAGGGTTCCATGTTTTAAAATAAACATATGAATCTGTTCCTTTATGAGCAAGACTGTCTTTTCTACAATTGACCCCCAGTCATTTTCCAAAATGTATAGAAGTCTATGGATTGATCTGGGGCTACTTTGGTAATATTTTTAGGTCTCTAAATCCAGGGAATAAGATTATAGAACCAAGCAACAGTCACAAACTATGCAGAGCTGCCTTGTTATTACCTAGAGAACTGGACCCTGCTTGCATCCCACTTTACATCACCTTGGCCTCACTTATTTCTCCAGTCTGCTGTAGTGACTAGGTCCACACACACCTTGACAAAACTTATATAGATGTAGCCTGACAATGCCTCAGCCTGGGCCAATTACTTCTTGTTTCCAGTCTTGGGTTTTTCTGGCTCCCTTAGAACTGCTGGGCTCTCATACACGATCAGCCAAAAGAATGTAGACAAAGGAGTTAATACCCATAGAGCCATTCTTGGTTACTAGGGAATATACCAGATAGATAAATGCTACTTTCTTTCAGCTCTAAGCTAGAAATTCTGAAATGCATGTATATAAAGCTTCTCAGAACCTCCTATAGAACTGGGTAATTATTACCCACAGAGGTTTCCAACTAGATAACAAAACTGTGTATTGACTTTCCCTCTCTCCCCATAGATTCTACTACCTCACACTCCTATTGCCTGAGATCACTGCCCAAATAAACTATCTTCCTGAAAATCTTTTTTCTCAGGCTTTCTTTCATGGGGACCCAGGCAAAGACACTTACTAATCTTGTTCATTTCCTGCCTCTTGAAGATTGGGGTGCACACCAGGATATTAAAGGTTATGAGTTCACATGAAATTGGGGATGTCTACACATGGATTGTCCGTGTTTTGTTGGCTTCAGTTGAATAATTTGACAACAAGCATTAAAATTACTCATAAGAAATTCATGAATGTGGGTAATTGGAGCTGGAATGCCATCATGCTGCCATCCTCTCTTGGAGGCAAGGACTGGACTAGATACCTTCTTTGAGAAACGGTGACGATTTCAGTGACTGTTTTATTAGAGGAGGGCACTTTCTTTATGGCTCATGAAGGTATCGAAAAGGCTTGCCATTCATCTGGGCTCACAAGTAGCTATACAAAGGGATGCCTTACGGTCTGCTTTAATTTAAAAGGGAAATATTCTCACAATTCAAAGTTTTCCAGGATGACAGTGTTGCCAGTGTCACGCCCACCTGGCTTTGTGCTACCCAGGAGAAGCCATACAAATGTTTCCCCTGTCATAGCCTCAGAAATCCCATAGTTGTTTGATAAACTAGCCAAGTGGTTTCTAAAAATTGGTCTATGGATTGGCTATTGCAAAATCACCGAGGAAACCTGAAATAACTGCACGCTTCTGTGCTCTACCTCTGGAGAGCTGCACTGGTTCTAGAGTTTGGGCAGTGGCAGGCTGGATCCTACCTGTCCTGGCAGGTGAGAGCCAACTGTGCCCCTCTCTTTCTAACTCCATGTGGAGTGACTTCACCTCACTAGCTTGAAATTAGTCCTAGTGGTAGTATTTATATTATGAAAGTTGGAAAATGCTATCAATTAGAGATATTTCCCTCCTAGAGAGCTGGTGTCAAACATAACTCGATAGAGGCCCGGGATCCATTACAACCTCTCACTCAGTTAAGAAATCTGTCTTACGGGAATGTTAGTGCTTCTGTTTCTGATGCAAGATGAGCTGTTCACATTACAGTGCTGTTAGCCTTTTATCACATTTTTTACACATATATTTATGAAGGTATATCTGTTAACCTTTTGTATTTAAAATATCATTATTGATATCACTTTAACAAAAATACCAATACAATCCCGGGACTCTATCGAGTTATGTTTGACACCAGCTCTCTAGGAGGGAAATATCTCTAATTGATAGCATTTTCCAACTTTCATAATATAAATACTACCACTAGGACTAATTTCAAGCTAGTGAGGCGAAGTCACTCAACGTGGAGTTAGAAAGAGAGGGGCACAATTGGCTCTCACCTGCCAGGACAGGTAGGATCCAGCCTGCCACTGCCCAAACTCTAGAACCAATGCAGCTCTCCAGAGGTAGAGCACAGAAGCGTGCAGTTATTTCAGGTTTCCTTGGTGATTTTGCAATAGCCAATCCATAGACCAATTTTTAGAAACCACTTAGCTAGTTTATTAATGTAGATAACCTCTTCTTTGGCACCTCATTGGGTATTCTAAAGGAAAGCCAGTCTATATTAACATAACTCCCTATGTGATACTGTTCTACAAAATGGAAATATTTATCTGGTTTGGTTTAATCATAGTTCTTAGAATAGTTGTCTTTAAAAAACTTAGAGTATCATTAGTCTCCTGAATATTATAATTTAGCAAACAGTTGCTATGCTAAGCCAAATGGTTACCAGGAGGCATGGCCCATTAAAGAGGGATTTCTATTCCTCCTCCCTATTGATACCTCTGATTGTTAAACAATAAACATAGGGAGGTTGGAGAATTTAGTTCATATTTACAAAGAAAGAAAACAGTGATTCTCAACACAATGCCTATATTTCCTTACTTGACACCAGTGTTTAAATACCAGTGAAGCCCAGGCCAATTTTGCTCAGTGGTTAGCATGTTGGCCTAGGGACTGAAGGGTCCCAGGTTTGATTCCTGGTCAGGGGCATGTGCCTAGGTTGCAGGTTTGATCCCCGGCCCCAGTCTGGCTCCTGCAGGAGGCAACCAATCAATGTGTCTCTCTCACATCAATGTTTCTCTCTCTCTCTCACCCTCCCTTACTTCAATTCTATATGAAATAAATCAACGGTAAATATTCTTGGGTGAGGATTAACAAAAATAAATAAATACCAGTTAAGGTCATTTAAACACTGCCAACAGAGTTTAAAGTGATAAATCTGGAATGCAAATTCACAGTTTGGTTTTAACACAAAAGGAAAAATGCCAAATTATTCAATGTGGTATATACGGTATTCTGAAAATTGAATTGATATGAGGAAGACTACCTCTGGCCTCAGCTTCAGCACTTCCTGTTTAAATGCCATTGGTCAAGTTATATAATCTTTCTGGGCCTTGATTCCTTATTCTTGAACCTACTCTATTTATATCACATAGCTTATTTTGAAGGTGAAGTGCAATAACATATGTGTAAGCAATTTGAAAATGTTACTCTTTAAACGTAAGAAATCATTAATATTAGTTTTATTTCAAAGAGATAGGAAGGACATTATCTTTCATTAAATTTGATTAAATCTAATCACATGTGTAATCTATCAAATGTTGATAAATTCTTTGTCAGAACTTTAAATGATTGAATGAGTCTTACTCTGCCATTGACATGTATAGTCATCTTCTTTTCGATTACCATTATTTTATGATTATGAACTGATTTTCAAATTTGAATAAAAATGTGTACATCTATTATTTTGCAATTATTTTATGGAAGAATGAGTGTGTTACTTAAAATATTTCAATCTTATGTAAATGTAGTTGCATAAATAAGGAAAATAACAGCTAACACTATAGAATTATTATTATGTAGGAAGAAATATACTATAGAGTAGAATATCGCAACAACTTTCAGATTAAAAAAATAAGGTTTAGACAGAAGAATCAACAATTCCAAGTCTTAATAGCTCAAAAATGACAAAGCTAGGACTCAGAAATTGTTCTTCTTGACACCCAAGCCCCAACTCGGAACCAAAATGCTAATACTCTCTCTTGAATTTTTTACCTTTGCCTTTATTCTCACTTTACTCTCATAGTCATCACTCAGTAAAAGTGTGTGTGTATGCATATGTAAACCACTGACCCTCTTAGGTAAACAAGATTATTTGGTTGAATAGGCGATGGTGACAGTTCATAGTTGGAAGCAATCAGATTCCTGTGTTTAACAGTGGCAGCAAACTATCTGTTGTCCTGACAGCCAGTCTGTGTTTTCTATAAATCACATTCTTAGTAGTTTGTAACTGCAATCAATGTTACACAGTGCCCCCTCCTCCACTAGTATATGTTCAAAGACCTCAGCGGATGTCTGAAATCACAAATAGTACTGAATCCTATATATACTATATTTTTTGCTTGTACATACATACACTTTATGGCTTTTCTTTGGCATCTTCGAATTTCTGGCATCACTACTCTTATGTTTTGGAGTCCTTATTAAGTAAAATAAGGGTTACTTGAACACAAGCACTGTGATACCACAACAGTCAATCTGAAAATCAAGATGGTTACTAAGGGACTAGTGGGCAGGGAGCGAAAACAGCATGGATACACTGGACAAAGGGATGATTTGGTCTAGGGTGGAACAGGGCAGCCTGGCCAGATAGTTCATCACACCACTGAGAATGGGGTGCGGTGTAAAATTTATGAATTGTTTATTTCTGGAATTTTTAATGTAATATTTTAGGGACCACTGTTGACTGCAGGTAACTGAAACCACGGGAAAGCGCAACCATGGATAAAGGGGGACTATTGCATTATTTTTTCAAATTTATTCAAATTGTGACAGTATAATTTTTAGGATTTTTTTGAACTGAAATTTGGGTGGTAAGCAATAATGCTTGCATTGGAGGCTTGAAAATTATAAGACTTTACATTTTGTTTGGACATAAACATATTCTAATGGTGGGGAATGGGTTAAAAAGGGGACATTACTTCTCTTTACTATTATGTAAATTATAACATATCATGTAATCCTCAAAAATAGGGCTTTAGGTCATTACTCAGATGAAATAAGCAACTTTTTTTTTTTTTTTATTTAATGACTAGAGGATTCTATAATTCATCTCCCATAGGAACAACAAGTCTTCATATCCTGTGTTTGGGTTTTCTAATTAAAAAATAAAACATGAAAAAGTTGTTCTAGAGTTAAGAAAGATTTGAAGAAAATATACCAACAATTGAAAATATCAATTTTGGCCCTGATTGGTGTGGCTCAGTGGGTTGGAGAGTCATCCTATATACTTAAAGGTCATAGGTTCAATTCCCTGTCAGGGCACATACCCAGGTTGTGGGTTCGATCCCCAGTCGGGGTGCATGTGAGAGGCAACTAATGGATGTTTCACTCTTATTATTAAAAAAACAAAACAAAACAAAAACAAAAACAAAAAACAAAAAAAAATGTCCTCAGGTGAGGATTAAAAATAATACTAATAAAATTTTTTTCAAAAATGTGTTTATGAACATCAATTTTGCAGATATTTTAAAAAGGATTATGTTTCTGAAGCATATCGAAGTTTGAAATAGGATCTTACAAGAAATTTTGTATAATGTAGGCAGACAAAAACTATCTCAAGTTGAATGGGGCTGGGGAAGATATTCCTCTAATACTTGAAGTTATTGTTACTTTTGTAGGACAGTTTTCTCAGAAGTTAAGTACCAAAGACTTTATATCCACACTTACAAATAGTCCAAAATGTTTAGATCATTAATGAAAATAGTTTATGTACACTTCTTAATATGATAATTTATATTAAAGAATTTTAAACTTTATTTATTTATTTATTTATTTATTTATTTATTTATTCTTTATTGTTGAGACTGTTACAGATGTTCCCCCCCATATTCCTCCATTGACTCCCACTCCCTCCTGTCTTCCCCATGTTATTGTCTGTGTCCATTGGTTATGCTTATATGCAAATAAATTCTTTGGTTTATCTCTTCTCACTCCACCCCCTTTTCCCCTCCCTCTGAACTCTGTCAGTCTGTTCCCTACTTCTATGTCTCTGGGTCTATTTTGATTGTTAACTTATTTTGTTCATCATGTTCTATAAATAAGCGAGATCACATGGAACTTGTCTTTCCTTGACTAGCTTATTTTGCTCAGCATAATACTCTCCAGGTCCTTTCATGTCATCTCAAATGGTAAGAGAGCTTTCTTTTTTATAGTTGCATAGTATTCCATTGTGTAATTGTACCACAACTTTTTTAGCCATTCATTTACTGATTGGCACTTGGGCTGCTTTCAGATCTTAGCTATTGTAAATAGTGCTGTTATGAATATAGAGGTGCATATATACTTCCTGACTGGTGTTTTAGGCTTCTTAGGATATATTCCTAGAAGTGGGGTAACTTGGTCAAATGGCAGTTTAATTTTTTATTTTTTGAGGAAACACCATATTGTTTTTTAATAGTGGCTGCAGCAGTCTGCATTCCCACCAGCAGTGTGCTAGAGTCCCCTTTTCTCCATACCCTTGCCAGCACTTATTTGATGATATGTTGATGGCAGCCATTCTGATAGTTGTGAGGTGATACCTCATAGTCATTTTAATTTGCACCTCTCTGATGATTATTAACACTGAGAATTTTTTCATTTGTCTCTGGGCCATTTGTATGTCCTATTTGGAGAAGTGTCTATTCAGGTCCTCTGCCCATTTTTAATTGGATTGTCTTCTTTTTGTTGAGCTATATGAGTACTTTATATTTTTGGATATTTTAACTCCTTGTCCGATGTATCTTTGGCAAGTATGTTTTCCCAAAGAGTGGGTTCCCTTTTCATTTTAATGCTGGTTTCTTTTGCCATGCAGATGCTTTTTAGTTTGATATAGTCCCATTTATTAATTCTTTCCTTTGTTTCTATGCAATGTTTCAGTGAAAATTCTGGTATGTCTGATGTATGAGATTTTGCTGCCTACCTTTTCTTCTAGAATTTTTAAGGTTTCATGACTTACATTTAAGTCTTTTATCCATTTTGAGTTTAATCTTGTGTAGGATGTAAGTTGGTGGTCTAACTTCATATTTTTGCATGTACCTGTCCAATGCTCCCAACATCATTTATTGAAGAGACTGTTTTTTCTCCATTGTACACTCTTGCCTCCTTTGTCAAATATTAATTGCACATAATGTCTTGGGTTGAACATAGGGCAGTATTTTTATTTGGGTACCCCTCCCCCATGAATTAGTAATTATTTTATAAGCACTGTTAGGTGCTGTGGAAGATTTATAAAAATATATATTTTTTAATATATGTTTTGAGTAGTCAGTTGGTTCAGAATGAAAAAAAAAAGGTACATAGTGAAAATATCATGAAAATTATTGCTTCACCTCTGTTCCCATCCCCAGAGGCTACACATATTACCTATTTCTTGTGTATTCTTATGCAGATACAAGCAAAGCAGGTGTTATTCTTGCCCACATGCTTGTTGTTCAGCCCACTTTACACACATGGTAGCATATCCCACAGCATAACTCTGAATTTTGCTTTTTCACATACTGTCTTGGAGATTATTCCATAGCCCAAATAACAAATTGTCTCCTTCTTTCATTTTGTTAAATGGCTGAAAACTATTTTCTTTTTCTGGGATTTCATAATCTATTTTACCAGTCACCTGTTATAGATACTTAGGTAGTTTCTAATGTTGCTATTACAAACCATATTTCATTGAATGACCTTATATAGGTCTTTTCACTCATATATAACTATGTCTTTAAGAAAAATTCCTTGAAATGGAGTTGGATTAAAGGGTATGTGCTTCTATAATTTTGATAGATATTGTCAAATTACTCTCCACTGAGGCTGTGCCAATTTATACTTTGACTAGCAGCATGCAAAAATGCCGGTTTCCCCACGGCCTGGCCAAACAGTATTATTAATCTTTTGTATTTTTGCCCATCTGATAGGTAAAGAATGGTATATTAGTGTAGTTTAATTTTCATTTTTCTTATTCTCTTATTCATGTGTTTAAGAGTTATTTGTGTTTCATTTTCCACAAACTATCTGTGTACATTGTTTGCCTATTTTTCTATTGGGTCATTTATTATCAAATAGATGCTGTTTATTGTTATTGGTTTGTGATATGAGTTGCAAATATTTATCCCAGCTTGTCATTTTCTTTTGCCATGGTTTATTGTAGTTTTCACTATAAAGATTATTAAAATTTTTTATGTTGTAGAATTTATCAATCTTTTGATTTATAGCTTCTGTGTTATATTTAAATAGGCCTCTTCGCACCAAGATTATAAAACACTTCTCTCAGGTTTCTTCTAATACTTTTATGCTTTCACTTTTACAATTAAATCTTTGATTCATTTGGCATTTATCCTTCTGTAGAATATGAGGCATAGCTCTAATGTTATTTTTTTCTAGATGGCTACCCAATGACATTTATTGAATAATCTATCTTTCTTCACTGATTTGAGATGCTGCCTTGCTACCTTTTGTTATATTAATAATTATGGAGTGCACACTATGAATCAAATGTTGTATTAGGACTGTGGTACATTTTAAAAGTGTAATATAGTTCTTGCAGCAAGAAATTGCCATCTAGTTATAACAACAAAACTAACACTCACGGAAAAAAATCAAACAGTGAATTGTATCAGAGAAGGTTTTGTGGAGAGGCAGGCATTAGTTCTTCCTTGACATTTGTAAATGGAATTAGAGAATAAAAGCACACAAAAGAGAAATAGGGGAACAAAAGAAAAGGATGATACCTGCTCACACTCACTCACCCAAACTGATAGGCCTAGACCAGAGGGAGGCTGCATGTTGATTAGCAAACGTTCAGTGTGAAAGTATTTCTGTATGGCAGATGCTTTTATTTTATTATCTATTTATTTACTTACTTATTTTTGTTAATCCTCACCTGAGGATATTTTTTTCATTGATCTTTAGAGAGAGTAGAAGGGAGGGAGGGGGGAGAGAGAAAGAGAGACATTCATGCGAGAGAGACACATCAGTTGGTTGCCTCCTGCACACGCCCTAACCTGGGTGGAGATCAAACCTGCAACCCAGGTACCCAGATACATGCCCTGTTGGGAAATCTAACTGGAAATCCTTTGGGGTGCAGGCAGACACTCTGACCACTGAGCAACACCAGCCAGGGCCAAATGCTTTTGTTTAATAAAAATATTATCTATGATAGCTAAGGTGAAAATTAGCATTTTATAAGATGCTGTTAATTTCTTAAACATTTCCTTTTTAATTTAAATGTGGGGGTAACTTTATTTATAGAAAATGACTTCAATCTCAGTAGCTACTGTTAGAGCAGGCATCTTGTCAGTTGATTTGACTTTATTTGGTTGTAACCAAATTCTTTTCCTGTCTATTTAATATTGAACCTCTTCTTAGGAAAAAAGTCATACTGGACTGATGATTTTCTCACTTTTTATTCTTTTTCTTTCTGTGTTTCATATTGGATCATTTCTTTTGCTATATTTTTACAATTACTTATGTTTTCTTTTTCAATGTTTAATTTGTTATTAATCCCACCCAATGTGAAGACAATTTCATAATTTTTTAAAAAGCAATTTCTGTTAAAGACTACATAATATGTTTCACAAAGAAAGTAAAATGTTCTAGTAGGAAGACATTTTAAAAAATAACGAACCAGAGAAAGACAAGTACCACATGATCTCACTTATTTGTGGAAGAAAATGAACAATGTGGGTTGATGAGTGAAATAGACCCAGAGACATAGAAAGGAGTGTGGTTCAAATTGACAAACCTCAGAGGAGGGGGGCGGGCGGATGGATGAGATGAACCAAAGAACGTATATGCATGTATGCATAACCAATGGACATAGCCAACAATGCTGGGGCACTGAGGAGAAGTGGTGGGATGGGGAGGGGGGTGTCTAGGGGGGAAAAAGGAGAAACATCTGTAACAAAAATAAATTCATAAAAATTGGGGGGAAAAAACCAACATTCTCTCCCTTTTCAAAATGTTTCAGCCACAATGTCTCTTCTGTATTTTCCATATTAATATGCCAGGCTCATCCTCACCTAGAAGCTTTTGCACTTGTTTTTATTCTCGTCTTCTTGGAAAGCTTTCTCAAGATACTTGCGTGGCTGCCACATTTTTCATCTTTAAAATCTTGGTACAAATGTCTCCTCAAAGAGGTATTCCCTGCCCTGGCCGGTTTGGCTCAGCGCTTAGAGCGTCGGCCTGCGTTCTGGAGAGACCTGGGTTCAGGTCCCATTAAGGGCATGTACCTCGGTTGCAGTTTGTCCCTGGCCCTGGTTGGGTTGTGCGGTTGGCAACCACTCGATGTGTCCCTTTCACGTCGATGTTTCTCTCTCTCTCTCTCTCCCTCCCACTCTCTCTGAACAAAAAATGGAAAAAATGTCCTAGGGTGAGGATAAAAAAAAAAAAAAAAGGTATTCCCTGACCACCTGTAGCTAAAATATTGACCCAGTCTTCTTCACTTCCCAAGATATTTTTTATCTTATGTGTGATTGTTATCTTCTTAGTCTATATGAGTAACTGAAATAATTTCATTTATTTATCATCCCTTTCCTCACAACAGAATATAATCTTGTTGCAGACAGCTTTTATTTGTTTTTAAACCAAATAAACAGCTTTGTCTCCTAGAAACCTTTTAGATATATTTTGACTAATTGTGACTAATTATAATACTGTTTTTTTTTTCCACGTGTTCCAATTTGTTCCCCTTTCATTTGTTTTAACACATGATTATGTTTTCTTTTATTTATAAACATAGTTATATTTTTAGGGATGTCTCTACATAAAACTTTGGTTGCTTTATGTTCAAGAAACCCAGATGTTCAATCACACAAATAAACTCCCAATCACTAGAAAATGTTTTCTAAATTATGTTAACAACTCTATTTTTTATTTTTAAATTAATTATGGACTCCGGTGCTAGTTTCTATTGTTTCAAACTTTTGTTTTAAGCTTTTATTGTTATATTTTTCCTGTATATCTTGTCTTCCCATTTAGATCATAAGCTGCCTGGAGTGAGGGACATATTCAGCCCATGGGACACCTATAGTGTTGAGTGATTGAGCAGTGTTGAGCTACTCAATAAACTCTGCTTAGCTGTTTTCACTGCAACTTAAGTCAACAAACAAAAACAAGAAAACCAAATTAATGAAACATTATTAATTATTATAATATCTCTGTAAAAAACTTAGCGGAAGAAGCATGTTAACATAATTTCTAAAATATGATTTGGGTTGTATTTTAAAAAGTTTCTAAATCAGTTCTCATCATTATTTGAAAGCTATTGTTCCTGTTATCATGGTCATAATGTCATGGTATTCATAGTTGATTGACTTGTAAAATTAAAAGCCTTCCAGGGTGCTTACAAAAGAAAAATATTGGTATGAAAAGACACTACAATTATAATTCTATTAGGAAATGTTTTATTTTCTCTAAGAAAAAAAGCACAGAGGTAAATGTTTTAACATCCTTGTTGGGTTAAAATCTTAGTGGAGTTAAATGCATCAATAGGTAAACAATATTCTTTCAGGAAAATCTGATGGAAAATTGCTCTTTTGCTATAATTGAAAGATGTTATTACATTACAGTGTTTTTTGATATGCTGAATTGACTTTCAGTGTTTATAATATCTGTCATATATTTTATGGAAGTAAGAGTTTTAGTATGTGTTTATCAAATTAAATATTGCCTCTAAAATTGTTCATTTTGTTTTCTAAACTTTATCACTGATTATAGATACCAGGCACTTCTATCATTTATTTTAAAGACTGTTTATTACCTTGTCTTTAGGCTAGCTCAGATTGCATATTGCTAAGAAATTAAGTGCTTTGGACAATCAGTAATTTGCATAATTATTGTTTTAGAGATAATTCTGTAGGGAATAGTCTGCTTCTATGAATATTTATAAAGTATCTGATTTATAAGCATAGAAACAATGAGTATAAGGTATTGTTATCAAGTTGTTTGAAAGATAATAAAATATCCACAGAGAATAAATGTAATGTCTTTGATATGGCTCAAATGACTTCATCACTAATCATGTAATAGAAAAAAGAAAGAAAGGAGGGAATTTCCATTATTTATATTATTCTCTCATTTTCAGAACATAGTCCCTATACTGAATAGTATAATACTTTTTGTCTGAGTATGTATATCCATGTATGAAGATATATATGTTACATGTATATATGATGTACATTATATTATGAATGAAGATAATTAATTTAGATTAAGGTATGGCAACTTACTGCCCACTGCTTGTTTTTGTGGGTAAGATTTTATTAGAACACAACAACACTTATTCATTTGTGTATTATCTGTGGCTGCTTTTATGCTGTAACAGCAGAGTTGAACATGGCCTTCGAAGTCAGGCCTGTTTGGGAAAAATCTGTGACCCCTGATCTAGATATTAATCATATAGTTCCAGCTGACACTCATACTCCAGAAATACTATGTTGCTATATTTTTAAGTATTTCATTTTCTATATGATTTTCTTTTTAATATGTGGTTACTTAAGAGAGTCTACAGGTATGAGCTTAAACAAGCTCTAAGAAATGTTTTTGATCCTTATGTTCTATCTATATTTATAATGATAAGCATTCAAAATAGAGGTGTATTAAACACATTAATACAAAAATCAATGATTCTGTCTTGAAATGATCTAAGTTATACCAGTGACTTTTGAATACTCAGGGCCTACCTAATTAAATCTAGGAAACTGAGGACAAGAGTTAGCATATTCTTTCTCGATCTTATGTACAATCAACAAGAGCAGTTTCTAGGTATTCTCCTCCCTCGTTTTACTATTAAAATCAAATGAGGAAAACCAGTTATAATATAACTATAAAAGTATTTTATATCTTGATTTAAAGACTTCTTATTTTCATAAAAATAAAGTATTAGATAAAATAAACTTCAGGGTCTTTTTCTCTGTTTATTTTTTTAAAATATATTTTATATTGATTTTTCAGATAAAGAGGAAGGGAGAGAAAGAAACATCAGTTGATGAGAAAAAAACATCAGTTGGCTGTTTCCTGCATGCCCCATTTTGGGGATCGAGCCCACAACCTGGGCATGTGCCCTGACCTGGAATTGAACCAGGGACTTATCAGTGCATGGGATGATGCTCAATCCACTGAGCCACACTGGCTGGGCAAGTTGTTGTTGTTTTTTTAATTTTAAAATTTTGTGATTTTTTTCAAACCAGTGGAAGCATTTATCAAAGGAAAACAAATATACCATCTTAAAGAATCAATTAAATTCATTGTTAATACTAACAAATAGCTCTTTTTCATAAGTTCATTCAATGTAGAGATAAGTCATAGAAAATAACAGTGAAAGAAGAGCTGAATAAGTGGAGTGATATACCATATTCACAGGTGGGACTCAGTACAGTCGTCCTCGCCACTTCGCACTTTGACTTTCGCTGCTGTAGCATTTGAAAGAATTGTGATAGAATGAAGCTGTGAAAGTCAAAGTGCGAAGTGGCGAGGGACGACTGTAGTAAATAAAGAATCCTATTTCACGGAAATTCATTTATCGCAGCAGAGTCTGGTAATGATTAACCGCGATAAACAAGGGCCAACTGTACTGCTAAGACATCAATTCTTTAGAAATTTCAGAGATTCAGTAACACCCCAACAGATTCCCAATGGGTTTTTTTCTTAAATAAAAATTGGCAAATTATTTCTAAATTCATATGTAAATGCAAAGAACTTAGAATACACTTCCCTCCATCTTGAAAGGGAGAATGTTGAAGAACTTACATAAACCACTTGATTTTAAGTCTTACTTTAAAGCTAAAGTAATGAAAACAGGTGTGTTATGGCATAAGGATATACAAATAGATTAATTGAACAGAATTGAACATATATATGGTCAATAGATTTTGGACAAAGTCACCAAAGCAATTCAATGAGAGAAAGGAAAACTTCAACAAAAGTTTCTATTTAATTAATTTCTTTTTGTTACAGATGCTTCTCCTTTTTCCCCACTGACACCCTCCTCCCATTCCTGCCCTCCTCCCACCCCAGCGTTGTTGTCTATGTCCACTGGTTATGCTTATATGCATAAATTCTTATTTTTAAGAGAACACATTTCTGCTATACAGGTCATTGTCACTGCTTTTAACTCCAGACACTTGAAGAGGTTTGTTAGGCACATACAAGTTTCCTCAGTTTACACCTGGGAGTATGGTGGATAACATAAGATAAAAGTTTTCTTGAGAGTAGAAGGAATGTTTACATTTAATTAAGCAGTGATGAATAAACAGGCTCATGATTTACACTTAGATATTTTTATTTTTTTAAACCTAACTCCTTATTCTATACTGAGTGCTCTATAGGCAGAGCCTGAGACAGAGAATCTTGTTCAAGTGATTAACTGAGGGAGGGCTCTCAGGAGGAGGAGAGTGAGGGATGATGGGTAAAGGATGGGATAAAGCTAAGCAAGAAAGCATCTCAGCTGGGAATTGGCTTCACTGTGATCCCATTCAGAAGCTCTGAGTAAGAACTGCACTAAGGATCTGTTTCTATTTTGAGGTAACTGGGTAAACTTTTTGCTCATGTATCAGTTAGTCTTGGCTGAGATTTCAAGGGTGGTGGTGTTGGAGGGCATAACCACTCTGGTGAGGCAGTTCCCTTTGGTGATTCTGCAGCTATAGGGAAGCTCTGAGCTATTACTAAGCTATGCTTACAGCAGCTGGGCAATTGGAGCACCAGCCTAAAAAGGGAAAGGGCCCACATCATCCACTACAATATAAAATAAGTAACTCTAGAGAGTTTTTTATGGAGTAAGCTTAAATTTGCTTCCAATAGGTTAAACTCTGGGATACAGTCCAGCCCTTTTGATTAGCACATGGGTTGGATTCATTATTACACTACATTTTGTTCACAATAGCAAAGATGTGGAAACCACCTAAATATCCATGTACAGATAAGTAAACACAATTTGGTATTTTTATTCAGAAAATAGTTTTTTTCCAAACACAAAGGAAAAGAGGTTTTTAAAATACCTCTTTGCTTCTACTAAAGAATTAGAGTGGAATTAGAGCTCTAGTATTTTGATGTTTTGGAGTAAATTTTGTTCCCAATTACCCATCCACTATGGAATTGTCATACTAGAATATTTCCAGTGGAGGAAAAATTGCTCGTGAACCTAATGCACAAATATTTCTATAGCCTCCTACTGTTGCATAATTTGCCAAGATGCACAGTCATAGAAGATATTTTTTAGAGAAATGTTCTGAAAACATAATTGCTAGTTGAGGCTTGATTGAAATGTTTAAACTGGTTGGCTGGACCATATGTAACCACCAGAGCCACATTTTAACTTCTAATAGGCCAAGTGGCTCCATTTGCCAAAGCCTATTGGCTGATTGAATCTGTTGGGTCTTATCAAATATGGAAAAAGAAGTTTACAAATGGAATGCAAGAGAATAACCATTTTTAAACTGAATTTATTGAGGTGGCATTGGTTAATAAAATCATATAATTTTCAAGGGTACCGTTCTATAATACATCATCTGTATATTGTATTGTGTGTTCACCACCCCAAGCCAAGTCTCCTTCCATCACCATTCTGGTTAGAGATAGAATAGAGTTAAACCATCTCTTGCACGTCTTCCTTCTGGAGTCCATCCAGATCAATCATACCCATCTCGTGAGGTTAAGAGATGTTAAGAGCAATGAGTATATGGAGATAAATAGGTTCCGGTGAGAAGTAGATAAAGTTAGTTTTCAATATTAGTGTTCTCCTAAAATTCCACTAAGTAGTGACAATACAGGCCTGGAACCTGGGAGAGATTTGGAAGTCACCTGCATAGAGGATTTAAAGCCATGGGAATAGATGGAAAGCTGTGTAGACTAGAAATAGTGCATATCTGAAATCAGATGCCTGGGTTTAGTTCTAGCTCTTACATTTTAGCTGAAGGACCTTAAGCAAATCATCTAACATCTGTGATCCTTAGTTTTCTCGTTTCTTAAACAGGGTTTGCCTTAGTTTATTTTTAAATTCCCTCTTAGCTCCAAAATTCTATCTTAAGAAATTCTTAAAGGTGAAAAGTACAGAGATAAAATATAAAGAACCTGTAAGTACTCAGTGGAATTAAGACTTAAAGGCAGATTTCAAAGCTGAGAGCAATTTAAGAATGTGCATATTTGAATAAGATTATTTGTTTCTTGATTAACACATGAACTTTTCCTTCCCCCCCAGTGGGTATTAGGACCAAATTTCCATTAAAATTTCCTCTTCACAAGGTAAAATGCAATACTCAATGGCGATTACAATAACTGAGACTAATGATGGTTTAAGCATCAAACATTAGAATAAAACGAGTGTGTTTTAGGGATATTGTTTCTATGATAAAGTAGCGACTGATTACAATCTGAATGTGGCATGAGAGAATGCCAATTCTGTTGATTCTACAATTGCATATCTATGGATACCATAATCGAAGATGTGGTGTAGGAGGGAATGGAGTTGTAATCACTGTGTGTCTTTATGGGGAGATCAAAACACTTTACAGACATCAAATTAATCCTTATACATTTAAAAGACAACTAAGAGAACAGGTATTATTTTCAGTGACAAATAAAGGGCTGGTGTTTATGGGGTAGGCACCTGGCACACGCAGAGGCAGTCAGGTGTCAGGTCTAAAAGCATGTGCTCTGCCACCGCAGGGCCTGCATTTGACTCTCCACCACACTACCCACCGGTTGTGCGTCCTTGGACAAGTTGCTTAGTTGGGCTTCAGTATTTTTTCCCATAAAATGGGGATAATAATAATGAGTATTAATGGTTGTTATGATCAAATAATATGTATAAACTTCTAGTCATGATGTTTACCAGCTAGTAAATGATGTCAGTATAAATTACTGCTAGCTCCACAATCTTTACTTCTGCTACTTCAATGACAATCAACACCATACAGTGAGGATTTGGTACATGTAAAAGGGAATTCGTGTTTCTTTTTTTTTTGGTTCAGGGTTCTTTTTCTGTCAGTGTGGTCTGGGGAGGGTAGAGGACTATGAGAGTCTCTGTACCAATTCACAGTGTGATCTCCATTACATTAATATTAACAATACAACAATGTCTTGACTTTTTAAAGTACAAAGGGAACTATTAAGACATTTCATTGAAGACAGACGGGAGTTAATGACACCTTTTTTTCTACCATTTATTTTGCATTTTTAATGGCTAGTGGTAGCAGGAATTGGGTTAGAGAGGCATTGTTTGTTTGAAGGGCAGTTCCCCTCATGAAAGGAGTCAAATAAGAGCAAAAGCATGGGCCATTCTGCTCGGGACTGTACCAGCCAGATAACAAATTGGTAAGTGATGTTGTAAAAGAGATAGATGAGCAAGTCTCACCAATAGCCTGCTGCATAGTCTTTCAGATTCTAGTTCAACCACATTGCTTCAGGATTTATTTCTTTTCCATCATTTTAAGCAAGCCTTCTACCCTCTGAAAAACTGTCCTTCTTTAGCTCATTAACCTATGTCTTTTTGATCCTTTAATACATGATTCAGAACATTCTGATTGCCTTTTTTAGATCACCAACCGAATCACATCAGCATATGTAAATTATTTGCACTGTGTTTTAAAAAGTTTTATTTATTGATTTTTAGAGAGAAGAAGGGGCAGGAGAAATCAATTTATTGTTCCACTTATTTATGCATTCATTAGCTGATTCTTGTATGTGCCTTGATGGGATCGAACCCACAACCTTGGTATATCAGGATGTCGCGCTAACCAACTGAGTTACCTAGCTAGGGCTATTTGCATTGTTTTAATTTGCAATTATTTATATATTACTTTGGAAACCCTATTTTAGTCCATTTATATAGAATGCATAATCATTACTATTGAAAGTTCCTAGGTGTCTAGGGCTGTATCTTTTATTTCTATTGCATCTCTTAGAGCACCTGTCATAATGCTCAGAAACATTTATTAAGCATCTAGTGATGTTTAATGAATGTTACTGACTGGCAAGACTTTCATGCAGTTGAGATAGCAGCAATACATCTGAGAGATTTCTGGGAGACAGGCAGAGACACAAGGGGCAGAGGTGTATAGATATGAGTTTTATCTTTGTAATGAAAGTAGTTTCACCAGACAAAAGTCCTACTTTTTCTTAAACCTTTCATGCATGCAAGTGTCTTTAAGCATTTTTGATGTCTTTTCTTTTTTTGATATTTATATGCCTTTCTCTCCAAGAAAGATGACCCTAATTGAAAAGGTGAAAGAATACCATAATTTATATAATGGTATTATACTTTCTTTCTAATATTCTCCAGTTATAGGAAGCTTTAAGTTTGTCCCTGTTAGTTAACTATGCCATGTACTGTAATTTAAAAAGTAAATTTATCTTACCATTTTCATCTTCTTGTGATACATCCTCATCAAATTTTCAATAGCGTATGTGACTAGCGTGTAAAGATCTAACACAAATCTTATATATTGTTGGAAAAATATGAAGTATATTTAAACTACAAATATAGTTTAGTATATACCTTAATTTAAAGTAAAAACATTCCAGGGGGCAACTATATATAAAAAGATACCTATTTTTTTCCTTTTTAAATTTTCTTGAACTAGTGCTATAAATGCCAGAGGAAGAGAGAGGATTATATAGTAATGCAATGTATACATTCTTGCAAGGAAATACTATGGTGATAATTGATTCGGAAATGATCTACCATAAAAAGTAGTCAATGACCTTCATTTCAGACAAATCAAATGGGCCATAAGTCAGGTGTAGTCACAATGTAAAATATCAGTGCTCTGTATAGCAGTTATGGTAATATATATATGTATGTAGTATGTGTGTGTTTATATGTATTTGAATAAACCTGTTTATAATTTTGATTAAAATATGTTGTGGAGCCCTGGCCGATTTGGCTCAGCAGTTAGAGTGTCAGCCTGCGGTCCAGAGAGACCTGGATTCGGTTCCTGCTAAGGGCATGTACCTTGGTTGCAGCTTGTCCCCGGCCCTGGTTGGGTCATGCGGGTGGCAGCCACTCGTTGTGTCCCTTTCACATCGATGTTTCTCTCTCTCTCTCTCTTCCTATCTCTCCCTCCCACTCTATCTGAACAAAAAATGGAAAAAATGTCGTTGGGCGAGGATAAAAATAAAAAAATAAAATATGTTGTGGAAATGGAGATAAACCTTTAAAATATCCATTTCTTTTTAAAGAAACTTCAAAAAAATGAAAAAATAAGGACAGTGTCACAAACCTTGAAATTTATATAACATGATATTTATATTAATTGTCATTTATATCAATGCTGTTTTCCATGGAATACAGTGTGCAAAAGAGGACAATAGCACTGTATATCAGCAAAACACCATATTCATGGATACATGAATACATGGATACATGCTCATGTATGGCATATAAAATGAATTTGTTCATCTCTGCTAAGCTTATCAGAAATTCAGTATCAATTAATTCTAGTTAAGGGGCTAATATATAACTAAGGTTAATGGTCCTTTAGCCTCAGTCCTTTCGATTGTTTCAGTTCAGGTGCTATTGTTAATATGGGATATTCAAGTAGCAATCAGATAACCATAGTTTAAATAAATGAGGGTTTATTTGCCTCAGAGAGATTGGAGTGACTCCTTTCATTTGTTTTCACCTTGCTCCTCTCATGTATCATTACTTTCTATCCCTGTCCAGATGAATAAGGCACCAGGTCTAATATCAAGAGTAATTTCTGTAGTTCCTGATCATAGCTCATTTTGAAGGAATTGTGTATTGGATTGTTTGTGGAGCCTGAAAGGAGCCATTAAAATGCAAATACCAGATCATTTAACTGGAATATCTTTATGATTTGCTAAGATAATTTTTGCATCTTTTATAAGATGTTAGAATAGCCTTTCAAATTTTTGTGCAGTAGAGCTGTGAGCCAAATTTAGTGTTTTATAGGGAAAACAACGTAGACATACTTTTTACTTTTATATACTTAATTTGAGATAAAAAAGAAAATTAGTATTTTTTCCCTAGTCAACAATGTGTTATGTATAATTCTATTAGTTATGACCAGTAACTAAACACAAGGCTGTGTAAATAAGAAGCAAAATTGAAAACATGCTGAACAATGTTTATTTCTGTTGATACTATTTTCTAATTTTCAAACATGTGGAATTTGGCAAACGTGTAGTAGTTTTATTTGACAGGTTGATTTGAAAGAAAAAAAATGAAGGAAAATTTTGCTTAAATATCTGAAGTCCTCTCTGATAGCTGGTGTTTAAGAAGGCTGTGATTTAGAATTGTTCTGTATTTTCTCGAAGCAAAAGGGAAATAAGGGAAATGCTTAAATGTTTTGAAGTTTTATCCAATATGTTGGTATGAAATATCTCTTGGGAATCACATTAAAAGACACACACACACACACACACACACACACACACCTCTTCCAAAAACTGTTCAAATTATGAGTGGGTGGCCAGATGGGAAAACATGCATATCAAAATATAAAGGATGTATGCAATGAACTATTATAATATGAAACACACAAAATATTAAAACATTTATTGGGCTACCTTAGTAGTCCTCAAAAGTGATTCCTTAAGCTGCAACCCTATAGATTCTGACTTAATTTGTCTGAGTTAAGACTTGAGAATGGATAATTATTTTATACCCTCTGATGATGGGATCTGGTATAAAGACAAGGTTGAGAAATACTGCTTTGCACACCAACCCTGAAAGGAAAGCAAAAAGTTTAGGGTATATTGGCCCTCAGTTGAACTGGTGGCTTTGATAGGCTGTGCCACTGGCTAAATGTTGTTGAGCACAATGATGAAGAATGCTTTCTATAAGAACTGCATTTGGTAATGTTTATGAAGCTTTGGTAAGGCTCAAAAATACTTGCTCTTCCCTATCTATAGTACATTTCTTAGTTTCTCATAACCGTAGTTATAAGGTCACTTTGTGTTATTATATTAAGGTAAAACTAGCATCACCTCCTTCAGCATGTTATCTAGTACATTTTTCAGTATTTTGGAGAATTCTTTGGGGATGAGGTTAACACATGTAATTATTTCTGGGTCTTATTTCCTCCTTCATAAGTTTTCAGTTTATGCCTCACATTTTGCTTCTTGTTTCTGAGTTCATTTCTACTTTGCAATGTACCACTGGACAAGTCCCTGTCTGAGCTAAAAACCTTCTGCCCATGGACTACTGAACTTCCATGAACTGATACATTTGTTTTCTTTTAACCAAGACTTTTAGGCTCTCCAGGTTAAGCAAAAAGGAATGCATTAGGTCTCAAAAGAGTAGAATTAGATAAACTGAAGCAAAAAGATGAGCAATTAAGAAGTTTCATCTCTTTTTGGCATGACTATCACCCATCCTTCTTATGTACTGATTAAATCTATGCCTATTGAACATTTGGACTCTATGTTTACCATAGTAGCAGCAATGGAAGTAAGGTAGGAAGTAATTAGGATAGTGAGCATGTTTGCTACATTTTGAAGCCTTCAGTGAGGTCTATAGTATAGAGATAAGCTAAGGCTGAAACTAGTTTTACTGACAGTAGAAACGAAGAAACGTGGCTTTTCTGAGGGAAGTTCTTCTGCTTGGGGCCTGTGGCTCAGGAGGACTGACAGACTGATGCCTGGAGCCAGCAAGTGTCCAAAAGCTAAGTGGTCAATCCCCAGCCAAGGCTAGTACTCATGGAGGCATGGAGTTAGCATCATAGCAGAAAGTAAGCATGGAACCCAAGAAAAGCATGAGTGGCTCTTCCTGTACAAATGGGTCAGTCACCACTATTGTGAGAATGCAGCCTGTGGATCAGGCAGATTCGCAGAGCATCCCTGTCTCATCCTAACATTTCATACTTCTCTGAAGCAGAAGTTAAGATGGGGGTAGGAAAGTGAGTGCGAAGGGAATGGGCAGAGCACCAGAGATCTATTGTGAATAAACAACATTTTCTGTTTCTAGACTTGTGTTAGCAGATCTCTAGCTATGACTCCTAGCTCATGGGACTGACCAATAGTATGAAACCTGCCCCTGTATTCTTTATGCAGTTAATTGTATTGTCCAAGAAACACCATGCTTGATCCACAATAGCTTATGACTGTTTCTCCTGTAAGCCTATTTTTATGTCACATACTTGTACCAAGAGAAAGTAGGCTGCTAAAGAGGCACCCAGAAGGGGCAAGCACTCTTCCTCTATATTGGCTGGAGTTTGCTGAAGCTACTTTGCTGCCTACAAAGGGAGCAGCCCGAAACAAAGTCAACCATTAGAAGAAGCAAAGCCAGAAAATGAACCTGCAACTTAAGCCTCAAATCAGGCAGTGCCTGAGGCTAGTCCTCCCTTGGACTTTGTCGATGTAGGAGTCAATAAACTCTCATTGTGTTTTGAGTTTTTTTTTGCCATTTGCAACATAAATAGTCATTAGATAGACTTAGATATGTCCCTTATGTTCTCCAGAGAAATGGAACCAATCAGCTATATATCTATAGATGTCTGTCTATTCATATTATCTATTTTTCTATGTATCTATGATTGATTTATTATAAGGTATTAACTCACAGGATTATGGAGGCTGAGAATTCTATGATCTATTGTCTGCAAGCTGGACACCTAGAAAAGCTGGTGGTAGAATTAAAAGCTGGTGAGAACCAGAAGTGTTAAAGGTAGGAGAAAATTTATGACTCAGATAGGGGGAGGAGGGAGGCAGGGATCTAATCTTCCTTTGCCTTTTTTGTTCTCAGGCCCTCAATGGATTGGATGGTGCTCACTTACATTGGTGAGGGCAATCTGCTTTACTCTACTAATCCAAATTCTAATCTTTTCTAGAAATACCCTCACAGACACACTCAGGAATAATGTTTTATCAGATGTTTGGGTACCCTGTGGTTCAGTCAAGCTGACACATAAAATTAAGCATCACACCTTACAAATGATATATTAATTAACTTTTTAGGAGCTTGAATTTCTTCTACCCTACAATGAGAACAATATCTACTGTGAGTCTTGAGAATAATGTATATAAAGCATACTATATGATGGATACTTAATCAATGTTACTTTTATGTCTATATCAGTGTAGAGATTTAACCCCTGTGATATATCCTTTACTCATCAATTTTATTGGTTATTTTGATCACCTCTTCTTTACCCCATTAATGGAGGAGGGATTTACCCTCTAGTTATGAGGCTAGTCAAACACACGGCACTGACATTGTACAGATGAGATGGACAGCAGTTGAACAGGCTCGGTGAAGGAGGGTGATACATGCTTCCCAAAGCCACTTGGTACTGCACGTAGGAACACAGTGAACAAGCAGACTGTAAGAAGCCAACCTTGTAGTAGCAAAGTGTAGTGTACCCTTATTTCCTGCAAGAGGATGTGATTGGCTTGCTTGAATAATTCTGTGGGCTGGTAGGGAACCAAAGCCTACTTCTCAGACATAAATAGGCACTGTGCCTGGACCCTATATGAAGAGTTGTTTGGCTAGGGGACCTTATCTGCTTGAACAGAGTGGGAAGGGGTAGCTGCAGGTAGGTTATTTGAGGACATCTCGGTCTTCCATGTTAACACAGCATATAATAGTAATTTTAAGCCTTACACAACATTGGGGTAGAGGAAGAAGCACTTGGCTTTGGTTAGAATTTCCAGGAGCCATGCAGCCTATTAAAAGAGAATTCCAGTTCTGTCTTAAGGATCTTTGTTAAGATCATCAGTCATACTGTGTCTAAGAAGACATCAGATGCTCCTTCTTTTGGTTTAATTGACACTAGAAACGGAATCTTTGGCCCAAGAAACCATGGGCAATTTTACAGTGGGGGCTTCAGGAGATGGAGAGTAGGGTAATACTTCGCAAAATTGAAAGTGCTTATGAGTAACAGGGTGCTTTAACACACACACACGTACACACACACACACACACACACACACACACACACCAGACTTTACTGATCCATGTCCTCAGAGAAGTTTCAAAGTTTTGGTGGTTTAAGGCGGGTGTTAATTTAGAAATGTGCATTTAACAAGATCCCAGATCATTCTGGTCCTTCCACCAAATAGTGTTAACATTGGTTTAGTGCCAATGTTTGTAAACTTAGCGTGCATCAGAATCCTTTCAGGGCTGTTAAAACACACATTGCTGCGTCCATCCTGGAAGTTTCGGATTCAGTATGTTCAGGTGGGGCCCCAAAATTTGCATTTCTAAAAGTTTCTGTGTGATGTTGCTAATTCAAGGACCACACTTTGAGAACCATTGGTTTAGCCTAGAAATTCTCAACGGTGTATGATTTTGTCTCCAGGGGACTTTGGCCAATGTCTGGGGATACTGCTGGTTGTTACAGGTAGAGGGTGCTACTGACATGTCATGGGTAGAGGCCAAGGCTGCTGCTGAACATTCTACGGTGCACAAAACATCATTCCTTCCCTACAACAAGGAATTATCAGACCCAAATGTTTGAGGTGCTGAGGTTGAGAACCACTAATTTAGGGGCATTTTCTGGGCTGAGAGGCATGAAGGGAGGTGAGATTGTTTCCTCGTGGCAGTAGGTGCATATGGTTCATGTAAATAGACATTGCAGGGAGTTGACTTTACCTCAAAAGAGCAGCTCAGTGGAATTCACCAGACATTTTATAAAAGAAATAGTTTCACACTCTTAATGAGCCGCTCATTTCCTATCTTGCTCTCTACCCTGCAGAGCTAATCTGAATCAAATGATCCCTTTGAAATCAATGGAAGCTGTACTCTGGATGGGAAAAGGGATAAAAAGAAATAGCTATGTTCATTCTGAATTAACCAAGTTGCTCATTCCTTTTGATTAAATTGCAAGTGAAAGGAATTAGGTGAAATGATGCATTTGATTGGGCACCAAAAATGATACAAATGGATGACTCTGAAGGAAAACACAAGTAATGATAGGTGAAACTTATGTGGATTAAATAATTTAAAAATTCCTTCTTGTAAAGCTGCATGCAGATATTTAGACAATCTTAGTCAACAATCTGACACTTGCTGCCTAAGGTATAAACAGAAACAGGCAGTTTTCTTATTTTCCACTGTATTCACAGCAATCAAATAATTGTAATAACTCCAAGGCTGGCAAAATATTATTAAAGGGTAGAAATCTGACTGGTAAGATTTTCTTAGAGGTTGAATAAAATATTGAATTACTTTAAGTTACAGATGATGGCAAGAAAAGTAAATGCATTTTTCCCCCACAAGGCTGTGTAAAACAGGCCATATTTTACTGAGGCTTTACAAAACCACTGATGATGAAACTTAGCACAAAAAAAAATATGAAACCTGGCAAATACTCAGCATCTAACAGAAAGGAAACACTGAACAGTCTGATTTAATGATGGACCAACCACATGCAAACATTTCGGAAAAGGCCTAATATCTTTTAAAGTGCAAAATTACCAGAATATACCTTGATCTTCATTCCCCTACTTCTCAACACTCATTAAAAAGGCTAGAGGGATGGAATTCTTGGACAGGAAGAAAGACAGCAAAAAGGAATAATTCCTAGCCAGGATTTACTTCATTTATCCTTTTCTCCCCCAGTTACACATCTTTAGTGAGTGACCAACAGTATCTTTGATATGATTTGATTTGATAAGTTTTTTATATGATGAATATTTTACATATGGAAATAAATTATCATCATCACCATCACTAATGTCTTTAGAATTTATACTCTATTGTGGATTTTAGTCTCCATATCTGTAAAATGTTTTAAAAACATTTTTCTCCTTAGAATGCTTTTGTCAAATAAGTGTGTTAAGAAATTCTAATACGTGAATAAACTCTGATCAGCTGCTTTGATTGAACCAGAGGTTGGAAGTCAAGTTCTTATCCCTTGGTCCTCATGGTAGCTCCTGGGGTAACTATGAAGGTTTTAAGATTACACAAAGCGTAGTCTAACAATCAGTGGTCTACATTTTTAGACACTCTTTAAAGTCTCAAGCTTGCCAAAACTAGGCACTTCTTACCTACAGAAAGGATTTAAGTGAAGTTAGGAACAAGACCTTATTTATATTTACAATTAATGTAAAAAGAAATATCTGGATATTTAACTCAGAACTTCCTTGTAACAAAATAAAAAAGAAAAAGAAAGGCTATAGGTTATCTTGCTTTCTTTACCTAATAAATATCTAAAAATGATTGATTTATTGCTTGAATTTTTTTTTTAGAAAGGTTATTTAGCATTATAATATGCATCTTCAAGTGTAATTTGGTAAAATATGGAGCTTTCCTAGACATATGGCATTTTCTTTTATTATCCATGAAGGCTGAGTATATAAAACTGAATCTTAAATTTCAGAAACAGAAATCATGGGTGAGAAAATTGAGTTAAATCTAAAAATGTTGCTTTCTCATCACTTAGCTTGACCTATAGAAATTGTGATTTACATGTTTCTTAAACTGAAGTCATTTACAAATGCTAATTATCTCAATCTTCAATCATAAGCAAGATTGAGTTCACTACAAAGTGAATGAAATACATAAGCTCTGCATTGCGGTTCAAATGAAGGTGCTGTGATTTATCTTCATGGTGTCCAGGTGGAAGGGTTGGCATGCCATCATGAAGTAAAGGGAACCTGATCTGCCTGAAGAGAGGATGAGCACCTGTGCATCATGGTATATAAAAGGGATTCCTCCAATTGGGGACCATGTTTTCTCTTAAAAAAAAAACAACACAAAATAATGAAACTGCTCATGGTAGGTATAAATGCCCAGATAATGACTCAGCTGAGACAGCAACTTTCAGAGATCACCTTCACAGCAGAGTACCTTCTGGAGATCAATGAAAGACAATTTTGTCCTAAAAAATTTTAAGTATTAGTTGTCACTTAGTCTGTAACTTTGACCTTACCTAAATTTAAGAATCACTTCATATAACATCTTGTTGAATGTCACTGTCTTTATGTGTCTTTCAGGATATGTTTATATAAAAATATCTGAGAGAATTGACTTTGGAGAAAAATAATCTAATGGATCCATCTGAATGTTGTAAAATAGCTAGAATATTTTATTCTTGGTATAATTTATATTTGAAAATAAATAAATAAATATTTATTTATTTATAAGTTCTCCTTATTTTTGTTTATTTAGAAAACTTTTCAGGATAAATGGTGATGAAAAAATTAAATTAAATTATATTAAATTTAAAAAAACTTTTCTTTTTGTATAGTGATACTTGTTTGTTATAGATATTTTAGACCTTAAATAAGTAGAAAAGGAGAAAATAAAAATTTCTCCAATGTCACTATCCAATAAAAAATCATTTGATCTTAATCTTTTCATCTTTTTTTCCTATGCAAATATTTTTGCTTATGAATAAAAATAAATTGGTATAAATATCATTATGTAGGAAAAGGTCTTTCCATGTCATTAGGTATTTACCTATAATATTGCTTTTAATGCTGTATTATAGAGCTTTGTATGTTCAGTGTATGGCTATGTGACAATTTATATAATTTTCTATTTAGTTGTTTTTTAGATGACTTTAGCTTTGGTGAAGTCAACATAAGCCTTTTGGGTCAATTAGACAGTGATTTTATGAAATTAAACTTGATTAACATGAGACACTTTTGTGTTAAGCTTAAGTGGTAGCTATTTACATGTTTAACAATACAATACTCTAAAATAAATATTTTTACAGTAGTTATATGTTTGTAAAATATATACATGCTCATTGAAAAATTGTGAAAATATAAGAAAAAGGAAAATAAATATCACCTAGGCACAAATACTGTTAACATTTTTATGTACATTTTAAAAATCTTTTAATACACTTAACCATCCTTTAAAAGTGAAATTATATAATTACCTGTTTCTTCTCACATAATATATCATGAAATATTTTCAAGTAAATTTAATTTTTCAAATATATAATTATATATAAATATGCCACAATTTTAAAAAAAGCACAAATTTACCTCTTAGAGTACATTTGAAGTGTTTTGCTTTTCTCCTATTAAAATAATGCTTTGATAAAGTCTTTTATAGTTAGCTTTGTTCACTTCTTTATTTCCTTAGCAGGAATTACTAAAGTTTTATGTACATTGCAAATGTCTAGTTGGCCTCCTGAAAGTTTGTGTCATTTTGTTTATATGTGTACTAAGCAATGTCTGAGAGCATAATCAACTCTTATTCCTACTTATATTTTTTTTCTTATAAAGGTAATATTATTCTGCTCAAAATGAAACTATGAGTGCCAATATTCTTCTGAATTTCCACCTCAAGAATATTAAATGAAAGTATAATAGACAAAATTGGATGTAAATTAATTTGAAGTCATAATTTTTGTGTATGGAACATTTTCTATAAAGAATTAATAGACCTTTGTATTTAAGCTTCATATATTTTTTTTAAACCTCACCCTAGGATATTTTTGCACTTGTCTTCAAATACAGTGGGAGGGAAAGAGAGAGAAACATTGATATGAGAGAGACAAACTGATTGGCTGCCTCCTGAATGATCCTGACCACAGTTGGAGAAACTGTAAGTGCAACCGAGGTGCATGCCCTTGACTGAAATCATACCCAGGACTCTTTGGTCCACGGGGCAACATTCTTACTGCTGAGCCAAACCAACCAGGGCTAAGCCTCATATTTTATTGGGATGTCTTGATACTATGTAGCTTTAGATTTTCACATGTTCCCTTGTTTAACAGTGGATCATCAGATTTCTGTAGTTGAAAACTAATGTTCTTTGTCCTCACAGAGGTTCACAGAAAAGTTTTACTAACTCAAGTAACTTTCTCTTCCATTGGATTAAATTGCTACTTATCTCAGGGCCCTAAATTAGTCCTTAGTAATCTAGAAGATTTAAGGCACTTCTTATAGTGTGCAACTCACTAGTGGAGTGTTTCTACTATAAACAAAACAAATCTGTAGGTTTATGTATGCTTTCATTATTGTGATTCAATCTCAATAAAAAGTTGAAAAGATAACTCTGTTAACTCTCCAGGATTTAATAGCAATTCAAAATTCGATAATAATACATAGATCAATTCTTTATAATTATGATGCATCAATAACTTAGTCATGCAGAATTCCTGGTGAATGAGCCATTTAGATAGCTATTTTCTGAATAATGTAATTTCCTCCCCTAGAATTCAAAATATTTCAAAATCACCTTTTCCACATCTTTACCTTATATAAACAAACCTTAGGTAATGCTATATACTATACTGTTTTACTGTCCATATGGCCTAACTGAATTTTATTTTTGCTCATGCTAATTGATTCCATATTGCCCTACTGAAAATGCTTGATTCTATTCTGTATTTTTCAGTTTTCTCAGGATATTTGTCTTTTTTTTTTTTTTTTCTGTCAGTATACTGCTTCTTTATTTCTAATTTGCTGGTGCTAATATGGCATCAATGCCACTTGTTAAGATTATACAAAGCAAAAGTAGATAGGAGCTGAAAAAGGAAATGACAGCTTTCTTTTGAGTAAAGAGCAAGCATTTTCTTCTATAAATATACTAACTGTTTAGGAGTTTATTTTCTTAATTGAATTTGTTGGGGTAACATTGGTTAATAAAATTATACAGGTTTCAGGTATACAATTTTATTACACACTATCTATATATTGTATTGTTTGTTTACTACCCCAAGTCAAATTTCCATGGTAGGAATCTATTTTTCTAATTTCAGAGTAGCTAAGTTTTGAATAGGTAGGCTAATTTTCAGTCTCTAAGTGCCCCTCTTGATCGAAACAAAATGTTGAGCAAAAGTGAGTTTAAGGAGACCATAGAAAAGCTATCATGCCTTTCTGCCACACTATCATCACATTAAAGTGCAGCTTTACCTTAAATTGCACCAACAGTAGTTTCTTTGTGCAAATTGCCCTTTTTTCCTGTGGTCATCCATGTGTCCTCTGATCTCTGCCTGTGAGTTTCTGACATCGACTATAGTTTGCACCCCACTCTTTGTTTTTCTCAATTCTGGTTTGATTTTTCTTTTTGACAAAAATTGGAGCACATTCCAGGGGCCTTAGCTCAGTTTTATCAATATACATATTAGAGAAGAAGACCTAATCCTGTTGTGATTCAGCAGTAATAGGTATACCATGTACTTAGAGAGGGTTTGGCCAGAGTTACTGGTTTAAATTGAAGTCAAAGTTCTAATTTGAGTTTGACTGTCTTCGGTAGTCCAATGTTCACTGAAATCCTCCTTTGTCTAAAAGCAAGTTAGAACTGGCTGGGCAATGCACTTAGAGATGGGAAAAATGCTTAGAGGAGTCACTGATCATGGACATATAATTTTTTAAAACTTTGAAAGCTTGTCTAATTATATATTATTATAAAAAATAAGTTAAAAGTCTGATCTCTCAACCAATGTTTGATATTTATTTTCTTTTACCTAATTTAGGGAACATAATTATAAATAAATTTTAAAAATTGCATTAAGAAGCATTAGAAATGACAATGCACAACACAAGCCTGAGCCAGCCTTTTATTTAATTTAAAGACAATGTGGCTTAAGAGGAGTAGATTATTGACCGATATATAAAAAGTTGTTTGTGATTAGAAAATTCCTGACAAATGTGTTTCCCATTCTTGTTAAGAACAGCATAAATTACACATTATCTATCCATTATTCTTCTAGAAATTTTTTGGGGGGGGAATAAGACTATAAGAGGCAGGGGATTCTAGGAGCCTTCTGATTCTATTTTTAAAAGACCAACAAGAATAGAAAGATATGAGCATTTTCTCATTTAAATAATACATAAAGAGGAAAATCTTACTCAATTGTGGATTAAAGATGTTGGTCATTTTCTTCCCTTCAGCAGAGCTGCTGATGGGGAGCACTGACCTCAGGCTTTCTCCGTCCCATTATCTGCAGCTATGTCACTTTTCCATTTCTGAAAGAAGTGCTTAACATATTATATGAAACTACGACAAAGGTTTTGCAGTTACTTCTTTAAAAATCATTGCATACATATTCACATGGTTTTGGAAAACTCTTGTATTTCAGTGTTACTGCAGTTTGTGTAAACTGCAACAGGAATGGTTATGTATTTGAAAGTATCATATACCATAAGATGTAAATTTTTTTAATTTGAGGAAGACTGGTGGTCATGTTTTCATCATTCTTCCTACCATTCTTTTCCATAAATATCTTTGATAAAGTGTATGATGATTTATTTTTATGTAAGAATAATTTACACATTGTGCAAGTATTGATTTTGTAAATATGGTTACACCTGGATGATTGTTTAGAAATATTTTATGCCCTAACAATCTTGAATAATTATCAGACCACTTACACAAAATTATCACCTATCAGATTATGCCTATAATATATATCTGAAAATATATAAAAAATTGTTGAATTTATTATTATAAGGCAATAATGAATTCTAACCCTAAATTATAGCCTATTCAGAAGATATAGTAGTAGCAGTAAATCATATAAATCTTCTATACAAAGCATGTGCTATTATAAAGGGACACTTTGCATTGAGTTTGTGGCAGCAAAGTCAGCAGTGGAGGAAATGTACTCCAGAGCCAGGATGCAAGGCCTTATGCCAGTTACTTTTCTGTTCTGTGCCTCAGTGTCCTCATCTGTAAAATGGGGATTGATAATAATATTATATTGAGTTGTTAAAAGGATTAATGAGTTAGTCCATGTAAGGTGCTTAGAACAGGGTCTTTCTCAGGCAAATTCCACCAAGTGCTGGCTGTCACTGTTACATAGGTGAGAGAGACTGCAATAGTAACTAAGGAATGCCTGAATATTACTGGGCACTATGTCAGGTGCTTTACTTATATACAACTTCAAATACTCACAACAACTTTAAAAAAATATGCATTTTTATAGATGAAACTAAAGTCCAGAGACTAACTAATTTGACAAGGTCACATTGCCAGCATCTGTCAGCCATGATTCAAGTTGTGATCTGTTTGGGCACAGAGACTGATCTTTTTATGCTAAACCATGTGGTAGTCATAATCATTTTTATATCACAAAATTATTTGAGAATTTGAGGATAATTTCTAAGTGCATGGCATATATTGCATATTAAACTATCTGAATTATTTACAATTGAAAATAGAGAAATCAGTAATCTTATGAATATTTATTTTTTCTACTATATATATCTTTACAAATAGCTGTTAATATAGAAATCATTACAAAGAACATTATCATTGCTACCTAATAGTTGAATATATTTATTTTTAAAAACCCAACTATTTCACTGATATTATACAATTTAATCAGACCTGGAGCCAAATTTTCCTGTTATTTCTCTTTTCTTGTTACTACTTTTCACTGACGGAAGTTTGTAATCATTTAGCATTAATCAGAATGCTATATACAAGGCACAACATAGAGAGTTTAGTAAACTTCCTATGCAACATCAGTTTGACACATTGACATATTGAAGGACTGACTTCATCAGAAATTATTTTTTATAAAATGAATAACTTTATAATAAAAATAAACATCCGAAGACATACTCTAAGAGAAAAAGCAAATGCTTTAAATCTCCCCTCAGAGTAGCAGCTGTCATTAATATTCTGATTCAGATGTTTTCAGACACAGATATAGAGAAATTTTTCCAAGTAGAATCATGGTATATATTATACATGAAATTTTTTTTTATATCAGCACACATAAATAGATCATAGTGTTTTTATTTGTTGAATAGTGTTTTTCTAGTTTTTATTATAGAATAAAAAAATGCTCTGATGGACATCATACAGAATTGTTATACGTTTAATATTGCACTTGCTTTGACTTGAGCAACCTTTTGTCCTTTGTGTATGTAACTCATTTTATTTGTATTTCTTGGGCAAAAGTATGCATTATTATGGCAGATTACCATGAAAGAATTCTTCTTAATTCAATTTGGGGGCTCTTTTATCCCCCACACATCTGCTCTGTATGAAACAAATTGAAGCTCTGCCTGTTACCTCCTCTTTGTGGTTCCCAGCCTCCCTTTCCTGGCGCAGTTCTTGTGTGGAGCTCTCCAAAGTGCAGCCAGGTTTGTAATAGGGATGGAGTCCCTCTGTAGGGTTGAAAGCAGCGCAGACTGGGACTGCCTGATAATATGGGGAGAGATTAGAGGTGAAGAGATGAAGGAATGGGATGTACCTTAATTAATAGATTCATAAATTTAGAGATGGAAAACTTCCCAGATATCCTTAAGCCGCTCACTTTTATAATAGCCAAATGTGAGCAGGAAAGGCTGACTTTCTCCAAAGTATCCAAGTGGTTTGTGATAGAGTCAATGTGAGGAAGGACCCCTGGTTTCTGATCTTTCCACGACTACTCATTCTGACCCCAATGCCATGTCCAATTTTAGGTCCTCCTGCTCATCCACCCCATAGAAGAACTGTTATACAACAGGAATAGAAGTGGAACAGAAAGTGTTCAGGGTCAGGGTCAGGGTAAAGTCATGCATTTAATTAATGAACACAGTAATAACAGTAGTTTTTATTTGTTGGATTAAAAATTTTTAATGTTTATTGGAGACTGCTAACCTTTGACAGTGAGTTACTTCTAATAAAAGTTTAGTATGAAAAGAAGGAAAGTTATGTGAAGTTTCTGATATGAAACATTTGGGTTCAGTAAAGAGAAAATAAGGTTATTTTATTATTATTACATATAATATTAGTAATTTAGCATAATAGAATAATGAATACATTGTTAATTTGAGTAAGTAGTATTTGTTTTTATGATATGGAGAGGTCATTACATATGTACATGAAATGATGTTCGAGTTTGTATTATAAAATAGGCAAAGAAATTTATATTCTTAGAAAAAAAAGTTGTATCATCACAAAATACCAAGAAAATATATCATCAAGACCAAGACTACTAAATTAAGAAATATTTGTGGATATAAATCGTTTAATACGTGGGATTTGTGAAAAGCAATATATAAGGTAGCCAATATCATGAGTAAAGAAATTCAACAATTACAAAGAATATTAGAGCTATTTTATTAGCTGAATGTTTAATGTGCCAATAGTAAATATACCGGTCATCTTTATTTATTTCAAAGTGGAAATATCAATTCAGAAATTAGAATTTTCATGGTGATTATACTTCACTCCAAAAAATTTTGTTACAATTTATTTACCTTTACCATGTGCCAGTGTTTTAGTTATATGTTGCCGCGTAACAAAACACCTCAAAACTTAGTGTCTTAGAACAACACTATCTTATTATTTCTTGTGATTTCTGTGGGCTAACCGTATTCAGCTGGGCAGTTTTTCTGCCTCTCATGATTTCCGCTGGTTCTGGTACATCTAAAGTGGCTTAAGACACATGTCAGGCTCCTCTACTGGGATGGCTGGGCCAGTCAGAGGAGTGAGGGGTCACACCAGCCATCCCTCTTTAAAAAAAAATTTTTTTTTATAGATTTTATAGAGAGCAGAAGTGAAAGGGAGTGAGAGATAGAAACATTGATGAGAGAGAACATCGATTGGCTGCTTCCTGCATGACCCTCACTGGGGTTCGGGCCCACAACCTGAGCATGTGTCCTGACGGGGACCTCTTGGTGCATGAGTCAATGCTCAGCCACCGAGCCACACCGGCTGGACAATACCAGGCATCTCTTGCTTCATGTTATACTCCCGACAGATCTGAGTAGAAGGGGTGGGGGGGACTGGGAAACAAAAGGTGAAGAGATTAGCCGAAGAATATATATGCATAGTCCATGGACACAGACAATAGGGTGGTGAAGGCCTGAGGAAGGGGGTGGGGTGGGGACTGGGTGGAAGTGGGCAAAGGGGGGGTGGGGTGGGGACATTTGTAATAGTATCAACAATAAAATAAATACCTTAAAAATAAAATAAAATACTCCAATTTTGAAAGATACATTTTTCCTTTGAGCACGTTAGATTCCCTATGTAATGTTTATGAACATTTAAAAAATTCAAACTGTTTTTACTTCATTGAAGATAAAGGTCTTTATGGTTTAGTTCATATGTAAACAATGAGATGCTATTAACAGAAAACATGGATTCTTACTTTAATTAACCTTTAGAATCTTTCTGTAAACATGTATTAAAATACATATGAAGAGCATTATGATACCATTTGCCACAGAACAAAATTCTATCTAAGGTTTGTCTGTACTGAATGTTGTATTACAGGCTTTAGATATTGAATCATCTCATTATAAGAGGCTTTAGTTAAGGCAATATGACATTACAGACTCCAAGCATAGTCCTGCAGCAGGGTTACAATAATAAGTACTCAGGTGCATATCAATATTAATGAATTATATACAAGTATATGTTTATATGCATTTATTTACAAGGATATCCTGGCTGTTTTGTTGTTTTTTTAGAGCATTCTGTTAAAGCATTGGAAGTTGGTTAAATCTTTGTCATAGACTATTCTTGTTCTAGATTACTGATTGGGAATGAACTGGCACATATTTATTTCTTCTCCTGGTAAACTTGATTGATTGATTGATTTTTAGAGCAAGAAGAAAGGAGAGGGAGAGAGAGATAGAAACATCAATGAGAGATAATATCTATTGGCAGCCTCCAGCATGCCCCTTACTGGGGATTGGGCCCACAACTTAGGCATGTGCCCTGACTGGAAATCAAACTGGCTACCTCTTGGTGCAGGGCTCGATGCTCAACCACTGAGCCACACTGGCCGGGCTCTCCTGGTAAACTTTAAATTTAATATCCATTAGTTTCCAGAAACTATGTTGAGAATATTACGGAATGACTATTACCGGAAAGTTAATCTGTGTGTACATTAGCAATACTTTCCCACATGTTTCACATTTGAACATGTATCATGAAGAAAGCTGTCCTACATATATTTTCGTTTCAAACTTTTGACTATGCTGCTGCTGACAAATCTGTATGTTTATAAAGCCAATGAGTGACTAGAAATCTCTTTCGGGTTGAACATTTATTCCTTCAACGATTTTTAAAATATCTTTATTTGTGCAAAGATCTAAACTCATATGTAGCCAAATTGATCTTTTTATTTTTTATTTTCTCTATTGCCTTCAAACAGAGAAAGGCCTTTCCCTCAGAGAGTTTAGATAAGTATCGTATGTGTTATCGTCTAAAGTCTTGATCATTTGACTTTTTACATTTAACTCTTTAATAATCTGGAATATGGTTTGAATTGGGTAACGGCACATCCCCAATAACGTTCTAAAGAATAAGGATGTATCTCGAACTGAGCACTGTGCCAAGCTTGTGTCTGGTGCTCAGTACACTTCTTGAATCCACCCGTCTTTCCTGCAGCCAGTCAGGGCATGTGCTCGATCAGTGTTCCAGAGGACAACATCTAACCTGTAAAGGGCCCAGTTCCTGATGCCCAAGCATTCACTGTAAAGTAGAAGGAGATTTAAACAAACGTCTATAATATAACATAACTCTTCGTGGGGCAAGAAGACAGAGTAACTTTCAAAGGAGGCAGTCCTTATGATGCTTCCCGAGAGATTAATTAAAGCTTATAAAGTGAATGTGAGGGAAATGATTTTCCAGGAAGTGCAAAAGTACCTGAGACAGTCTGGCATGTTCAAGGACTTCTCAGAATCGCAGCAGAGTGCCAACATGGCTGACTCGGCGGAGGACGGAAAGAAGATCCAGGCCAGATAAAAAAAAGATGGGCAAACCATGCTGAAGAGTTTGGTCTCTGACTCGTACTTGTGTATATAAGAGGTCTAGTAACATGGTCATTCAGAATTTTTGCCTTTTCCTATTGGTACACGTTTTAGAGCATGTATAAAATTTCTCCTATGCAGTTTTGTATCTGAATAATTAATAGTCCTAAATACTCCAGATTATTCCCACATCAATTGAATATATTATTTCTGGTAATGCTCAGATCATGTGGGCTGTGAAAGTTTGCCTGAGTGTCTCCATTTATATTTTCATTTAGGTATGGATCAGTTTTCTTAAATATCTGTAGAGACTTTTGTAGTATAGTAATGAAATAGCACTGTGGCTTTGGGACATGGGACTATGCCATAAAATTACCTTTGCTCTGAGACAGAAAAGCTATAATAAACTATACCAAGATCTTTTTATTTCCCACAGGTTTTGCAAACATATTTGGTACCATTAACATTTATTAAACAAGTTTGGCCAATCATGAAGTTTGTTAAAATCCTAAAGCTAATCTTCCAAGGCATTACTTGGGCATTATCAGAGTATTTGGTACTTCATCTAATTTGTTTCCCTTCACAGATAGAATTAGACAGTCTACATCTTTAATATGTATGTACTATAAATAAAGAGTATATTTATATATACATATTCTCTGAGGATTGTCTGTTATCTAGTTGCCTTAAGATAACAGGATTCACTATTTGAATTGAATCTCATTTGAGAAGGAAACTGGAGACCCCTTCTTTCTCATTAACATTTACATGGATTGGTTTTCTGGGTCTCTGAGGATCTTCCTAGAAATATAACTCTGGCATTCAGGTAGGCAAGGCTGATACACTGAATGAAGATGGGGGAATATGGGAAAGGTCAAGTATTAAGGATGAACTCCAGGGTGCCTTAGAGAGAATGCAAGCTGCAGGCAGAATGTTTGGAAGAAGGAACTGCACCGCAACAGAGTGATTGTGGGGAGGAGTTCTGGGGTAGAGTTATTGATATTATTTGAACTTTTTTCAACCCAGCTATTCTTCTCCTTAAAGGAGAAAGTCTATGAGCACGTACAAATAAATTAGCTGCTAAACAGGGCCCAGTATCATCATCTCTAAAAGACCCAATATAAGGAACTGAATATAAGTTCATTTATCCTTTCTTGGTAGAGTTGATCAGGTCTTAAGCCAAGTATTGGGCTAGCATCAGTGGTATGGGTAGCTGCTTGTGCACAGGGGCGAGAATTCTGCTCATTCATGTGCAAAGGAAGGGGATATACTGGATAGAGTGGTTCTGGAACCTGGTGGCAGAGATGATATGTTTGGAACCCGAGCGTGGCTTGGAGGTGGGTTACTGGATGGCACAGGTGGAGCCTCAGTTGATTGTGAATAGTGTCTTCAATAACCAACAGTGAGAAAGCCACAAACTGAACTTACCTAATTTGTGACTAAGGTGTTGGGGACTGGTTCTGTTGGGGACCCTTAAACCACTGAGAACTGAGATGAAAGGTATTTTAAAGCTGTGATAACTGGTGCTGTGGATTGATTGATGTTATCTAATTTGTAACCCTGTGCTGAGGAAGCTTTGGAATATTTGAGTTCCACGCTGACTTGACATTATCTTGACAAATGTCAATTGTAGTTTCAGATGGATGGCTAGGCTAGACATTTACCAAACTGTATAAATCAGACAACATTTACTAAAGAAGTGCTTCTCAACTATCTTTACATCCTAGAATGCATAAAAGATGATGGATTTATTTGGTACTCAGGGGTAAAATGAAGGAGTTTTGGAAGGGAATCTATAAGGGGCTTAGTAAAAGAAAAAAATTTTTTTTTATGTTATATAATTATAATAGGATAAATAAATATAAAATATTAGAGGGGATAAAATAGAATATATGTAAAACTTTCAAATACATTTTTTATAAAATTTTTAATAAACTTGACTTGCTTTAATGAACACAATTTCTGTTCAAGACATTTAATGTGAATCTCTTCAATGCTTGCCATTTTTGAAACACAGATAAAAAACTTTGTTCTAAAACTCTTATTTTTATAGCAACCCCAAATTTTTAACAATTAAGATGAATATTTAAAGAACACTATAGCTCTTCTTTTCAATGTCAAATCTAATGCTAACATTTCTTGTGGTGAATTCAAATGAACTTCAATTCTGACTCTGCTTTATTATATCAAAGATTTCAAAACAACAATTAAGTTTTAAATGCAGAACGCACATCCAGCTTGAATGCCCCTAGATGTGCACAAACAACAGAAATATTGGCATATGGGAAGGCAGAGGTTAGAAGACAGGCTCAGAACTGCATTAGTTGAGGTTTCCCCTACCTCTTCTCTGATAATCAAACACATCCCTGGGCTCTCTTTCTTCACTTCTTGAGTGTGAACCCTTCTATCAGCTCCATAGGCCTGATGAGCAAGATGAGTGGTGATGTGGTCTGCCCCAGAATGTTAAAGCAGACGTCTAGGTGACAGCTCACTTCTCTGGGAATCTCGTACTGCTACAGAGGAGCAGTCGGTGCAGCATGCTGTCACATCTGTTCTCCATCCGTGGGTACAGAATAAGCCTGATCCTACTTCTGGCCTTTCAATAAGGGGTCCTGGAAAATGCTTATTGAGGTCAAAGCCATCCCATGGGGGAACTCCAGCTCCAAGACCTGAGTATATCAATATTTCCACATAAACCTATAAAACCACTGGAGGTACACCAATGTGTAATAGTTCACCAGTTGGAAATCTCTGGCACAAGTCCTATAGACAGAGTAACACAGCAATAATATCAGCAATAACCTCCAGTGACAGTTTGAGGTGTTTCTGTGTCTCCCAAAAATATTTCACATAATGGCAGATGACAGGTCTGGGTTAATAAGGGTCATTTCATAACATCTGGAAGCTTAAATGCCTCTCTTATGACCAATCCTTAATTATAAGCTGTTAAAACATTTTAAGATACAACTTTGCTGGGATATATGCCGTATATGTTTACATCTGAGCCAGTGCACATCATTAATCTCAGAACTAAGAGCACATGGTGTGCAGTGCAAAGTGTACTTGGCTCTAATAAACTTTTTGCCCTTCACTCTTAGCCTCCCAGTAGGATTCAGGTTGGGCCAAAAGCATTTTGTTCTGTGGACTTTGAGAAAGTGGCAGCTACCAAGGTTTCTGGAATTTCTAATCTGTCCTGAGACCAGCCAAAAGGCCAGTTGTGTGGCATGTGATCTGTACAATTTCTGGAAAATTTTGAAAATGTAACTGGCTAATGTAAAATTTAATTATGGGCAACATTTGGTAGAATTTTCTTGGCTCTGAAATTGAGAATATTTTCCATCTTTTGTGGACACAATGAGAAGAGGGAGAAATGTTCAACTGTAAAAATTGAGTTATCTTTTTTATTAATATTTAGACACATAGATTTAAGTTAGTCTGACTATTTAAATGAAGACCATATCAAGAGTAATCTAGAAGCAGGAGATTTGTTAAATATGAATTAGTTTTTCCATGGAAATGTCTACTGATAGGACATTGGGGAACAGTGTTCTCTGGGAAGACGTAAGAAAGGGTTTGTCAAATATCCTATAAATGTTGGTGTCTTGAATCTGAATGCAGGCAGGAGATGCTTCTGGCAACTGTAAATTTTAACAGCCCTGGTCTACAAAGTGGCAGTTACCAAGTTGTCTTATACCCTGGAGCCAAGGCACATTCTGCTTCCTCATCCCTCTGAACTTTCTGGGTTAATAAAAACTATCATCATCACTGTTTCAGCAGAAGACAGACCAAAAAAGAGCTATAGCAATGGATTAATCGAAAGGCAGAAAGCTATTTCAGAAATCTTAAAAGGAAATGTCCTTCCTGGACTACTAAGACCATAGAATCGGTTCATGTGGAACAAGCCTAACTGGGCCCACAGCTGTCTGCCAGGCTCTGGGTCTTGGAAAACTTGAGGTTGATCCTTCTCGGTGCCAGTTCCTTATTCTGAGTCTCACCGCAGAGGCAGGAGTCACAAGCGAATAACTAAAGAGCATGTGGCATTCTGTAACTATAAGGTGGAACCACATAGTGTCCCCAAAGTTGAAGGATCAAAGGGTGGGATCCCTCTAAGTTCCTACCCTAGTCCTTCTCCCCACCACCAGAGTATATAGATTCTACATCCTGAGACGATTCTAGATCTTAGCTCTTATTGGAAAGTGGTTTTTATTTTTGAGACTTCTTTCATGTTCCTAGGATCACAGAGCCAGTTCTCCTTGCTTAGTGGAGGGAGATTCTAATTCTCATCTTTTCCCATTCAAACTCGGGCTCAATGACTTCTGTTTTTGTTGACTTTAGATTGTAGCATGGTAATTATGCCCTATGCCACATAATTAATATAACTTCATGTTATATTTCAAAATTCTGCTTTAAATGTCTCTCGACACTTCTAAGAACTTCGAGAAAGATTATACATATTCTATTAAAAACATTTGTCTTAGAAAGAAAATTCCCTAAGCACCATAAGGATCTGTTAGAGTAAATGAATGTGAAGGGCTTCTCATGGTTCTAGTTCCAGCTCAATTTTTTTTTCTTTGTGAAGTATTTTTTAACACTCCAGATAAAGAAAATTCCTTTCTACTATACTCCAAACCTACCCTTTTGTATATATTTGTCATCATATTTACCACACTAAACGGCAGCTACTTGTTTATATTATTTGTTCTCTCATTAGACTAAGCTCCTAATGGAAAGTGTTTTATTTTTATTTGTAGTGCCAGCGTCTAACACCCAGAGTAGAAGAATAAGGGTTGAATGGATGGAAGAAAGAATGAATGATCAATTGGTAATGAACCCTAATGAAAGGGTTCCAATTACTTAGATATAAGATAATTTTAGAGTTCTCAGGGTATGAAACCTAAGAACATTGCTCTAATGGTGTATCAGTATATATGCCACATCAAGACTTTTATTTTATTTATGTAAATCTATATGGAAAGAAAGATATTTGATCCTAACTGTTGCTTTTTAAAAACCCCGACCTTCTATTTGAAATGCTGCCATTCTTATATCTCATTCTTTTAGTTATATTAGGTTTAGAACACTGAATGATCCTCTGATATGTAAATTAATGCTGAAATATACTGGTATTATTATATTTAAATAGGACATAATATAGGGCTTGGAATCTAAGATCTTATAGGTTATAATTCTATTAAAGTTGATTATTAATCTCTGCTTTTACATAATTTGATAAAAATATTTTCTAATGAGGTATTAAAAAATAAAATTTGAGAATTCTATTTTAAAAAATTATTCTAAATTCTTCCTGAAAAACTAAGTCATAAGCTACCCTCCCACCCCAAATAATAATAGGGTTTTTTTTTCCTTTTCGCTACTCTGGTATTCGCTTATAAATAAGATCTTTGAGAGATTTCTAGACAATTTTGTGAGAGAATTGCCAAATAAAAGGGGATCAACTTCTCATTTTAGTCATAATGTAGGCTGAAGCTTTGTATTCCTTTAGGAAAAATATTATTCCTAGAAGAGGTCTTGCTTCCTTTTTCTTGACATTATTTGTTTAAAAATATGATTTTATTTTCCATTTGGTTGGGATAATAGTTAATCAAATTGTTTATTCTGATTATATATTATAGGATGAACCCAAAATCATCTCCAAATATATTTAAGACTCTGGAGTCTACTCATGATGATTATTCCTAAGCTCTACATGGTAATAAGGGGCTCAAGGCCTACATCCTCCTAGGTTCAGGTTCAGCTAAAAACAAACAAACAAAAAACCCACACGTGCCTCTCAGCATATGTAGCAAAATCCATAGACTAGGTCTTATGGACTCTGATAAGGTCATGTGTTATATATGAGTAAAACCCAAGATCAGGGAAATGAACTATACACGAGCCAGACCAAATTTATATGCCTCATTCCTAGAACTGGTAGTAGACTCACTTCTACAAGAAGTCCATAAATTCAGAGTAGGAGTGTACATAATCACTCATAGAAAAATCACAATTATAGACTTTTCTGGGATGGCCACAGGAGCAATGGACATTGGATGAAAAATATAATGAGTTTATACTACAAAGAGATTATAATCATTCTTTCAAAGATAGTATATAATATTATAAATATAAAATAATTATTGTATGTCATTAAATGCTCAATGTCAAATGAGTGTGTAGAAAATACACTATTGGCCTAGAAGGTACTCACTAAGAAAGTTTCTGAATGCAATTAGGCTTTAAATGAAAAGAACACTTAATGATTACGAGTAGCTACATTGTGGAGATACTGTGCTGTTTTTGTTACTCTTATTTATTTTACACTTGAAAATAGGTAGTTCAGTAAGTACATTATTTCTCTTTTATAGATAACAGGCAGAAGTCCAGAAAAGTTAGTCAATTTAATAATAATGGTGGTTGGTTTTTATAGTGCTTTGTATATGTCAGAAACTGTGGTAAGGGCTTTATTTGGATGTATTTATGTAGTATCTATATCTATGGATCCATCTATCAATCATCATCATTATTATTATCATCAACCCTTATTTTAAAGATTAAGAAATAGAAGAATAATGGAGGTTAAGTACCTTAGCCAGAGTGACAAACATGGTAATTAGTAGATGAACCCAGATATAGTGAGTCATGCATCAATGGGCTCAACCCATACACTCAGTTTAATCCAATTAACAGATATATGACAGAGGATTAATGGAAGATGGAAGATCTGCTTGCTAGAAGGTAGGTATTTCCTCATCGGTCTTCAATTATTTAAAAAATATTTTTTTCTTTATTTACTTTAGACAGACAGAGAGAGAGAGAAATAGAAACATCGATGGGAGAGAACATCCATAGGCCACCTCCTGCATGTCCCTCATTGGGGATCAGGTCCACAATCTGATATTTTATTTTTTGTTAATCCTCACCTGTGGATATTTTTTCATTGCTTTTTTTTTTTTAGCTAGAGGAGAAGAGAGGGAGAGAAGGAGAAAAAGAGAGAGAGAGAGAGAGAGAGAAGAGAGAGAGAGAGAATAGAGAGCAGAGAGAGAGAGAATAGAGAGCAGAGAGAGAGAGAATAGAGAGCAGAGAGAGAGAGAGAGAGAAGAGAGAGCAGAGAGAGAGAGAGAGAGAGAGAGAGAGAGAGAGAGAGAGAGACATTGATCAGTTGCCTTCTACACTAGCCTGACCAGGGTGGGAATTGAACTCAAAACCCAGATACATGCACTTGATTGGGAATCAAACATGTGATTCTTCAGTCCAAAGGCTAGGACTCTAACCACTGAGAAAAACCAGCCAGGGCTTCCCTAAAGATTTTAAAATAATAAACCCAAATGTTGGAAATAAGCCCGCTTTGCTTCTATCCAAGTCATGAACTAAAAATATCTTGGGAATTTTAGAAAGCAAGAGGATCTGTACCTAAGAGGTGGCTTTTCTCTTTAATAGTGTTATCTCAGAAAATACTGTTTAATTTACCTAAATTATTCCAATTTAATTGTATTACGATTCTTTGAAAATTGCTAATTCATGTGTACATTGTATGTAACATTGATTAACTAGAAGACAAAAGAAATTATTGCTGGACCATATTTTGTTGCAAATAAAAATACTGATATTTTAATTTTACCATTCCATTTGTTTTGTTTGTTCAATGATTCTTTCTCTGAATTTATATAGCAAAACAAATTTAGATGAGGTAAGCCAATTTATAAGAGACAATTTCTAACATAAAAGTCTTTACAATCTAGTTGAAGATATGATACTACATAAAAAATTAGAAAAGAACTGTAAAATTTCAATAACTGTAGTTTAGTATAAAGGAGCCATCAGAATCTTTAATCCATTGTTTTTTACTGGGGTTCCTCGGAGCCTTCTTAGGGATTGCTTTCAGGGGTAGAGTGCAGGGAAGGGAAAGATAATGCAACCATCCTGCAGAGCATGGCCCTTCCCCTTACACGTTAGCCATAGGAGCTCTACTTCCAGTTATTGTATGTAAAATTTAGTTTAAATAAGGAATTGCAGGATTTGAAAACTTTGAGGCTAGTGATCCAATAAAATACTTGTTTTACAGATGAGGTAGTTGCCTGAAGCCAACATAGGTTACAGGACTGCCCTACACTGAAAATTTTGGAGTTGAAGGAAAGATCAAATCAGATTCTATTAATATTCTGGTATTGCTTCAGTGAAGGACAGTGTTTTTTCTATCAGATATAAAATATTTTATATAAATTCCACTTTATTTTTAAATGCTTTATATAAATGTGATAGATACTAAAATGTAGCATATTTTTCTCACATGTAAAAAATTAGCATTTGATTTTTTATATCCTCCTGGTTTCTTATGCATAAGTAATTTTTATACAGTTGGAATCATAGTATAGATATATATTAGCACTTTTAAAACCTGTTTTATAAGTGATTTTTCATGCTGTCAAAAGCTTCATGCTTATAAATTTCACCTATTGTTCAATGCCTTATTGAGTTGATGTTTTATTTAATCATTCAAATATAGTTGGACAAGAAGAATATCTTCAGTTTCCTTATTTTAATTAATTAATTTTTATTACAGATGTTTCTCCTTTTTCCCCCATTGACACCCTCCTCCTGATCCTGCACCCCACCCCTCACAGCATTATTGTCTGTGTCCATTAGTTATGCATACATGCATATACATTATTTGGATTATTTCTTCCCTCCCCCCTGCCCAACTCCTCTGAGGTTTGTCAGTTTGAACCCTATTTTCATGCCTCATCTGCTTATATTGTTCATTATATTTCACAAATAAGTGAGATCATGTGATATTTGTCTTTGTCTGATTGGCTTATTTTACTTAACATAATACTCTCCAAGTCCCTCCATATTGTCTCAAAGGATAAGAGATCTTTCTTTCTTATAGCTGCATAGTATTCCATTGTGTATAAATACCACAGCTTGTTTATCCATTCATGTATTGATGGGCACTTGGTCTGTTTCCAGATCTGAGAGATTGTAAATAGTACTGCTATGAACATAGGGGTACAAATATTCTTTCTGATTGCTGTTTCAGGCTTCTTGGGATATATTCCTAGAAGTTGGATCACTGGGTCAAATGGCAGTTCGATTTTTAACTTTTTGAGGAAACACCATAGTGTTTTCCATAGTGGCTGCACCAGCCTGCATTCCCACAAGCAGTGTACTAGAGTCTCCTTGTCTCTACACCCTTACCAGCACTTGTCCTTTGATGATTTGTTGATGGTAGCCATTCTGGCAGGTGTGAGGTGATACCTCATAGTCATTTTAATTTGCATCTCTCTGATGATTAGTGAGATTGAGCATTTTTTCATACGTCTCTCAGCCATTTCTTATGTCTTGTTTGGAGAGGTGTCTATTTAGGTCCTCTACCCATTTTTTAATTGAATTCTTTGTCTTCCTTTTGTTGAGTTGTCTGAGTACTCTATATATTTTGGAAATTAACCCCTTATCTGATGTATCATTGGCAATTATGCTCTCCCAGATAGTGGGTTCCCTTTCCATTTTGATGCTTGTTTCTTTTGCGGTGCAGAAGCCTTTTAGTTTGATGTAGTCTCGTGTATTAATTTTTTCCTTTGTTTCTCCTGCCTTAGGGGTTGTATCAGTGAAAATCCTGCTGCATGTGATTCTGAAATTTTTGCCTACATTTTCTTCTAGGATTTTTATGGATTCATGTGTCACATTTAAGTCTTTTATCCATTTTGAGTTTATTCTTGTGTATGCTGTAAGTTAGTGGTCTAGTTTCATTTTTTTTGCATGTAGCTGTACAAGTTTCCTAACACCATTTATTAAACAAGCCATTTTTACTCCATTGTATGCTCTTGTCACCTTTGTCAAATATTACTTGAGCATAATGTCTTGGGTCAATTTCTGGCTTCTTTGTTGTGTTCCATTGATCTATCTGCCTGTTCTTGTGCCAGTACCAGGCTGTTTTGATTACAGTGGCCTTGTAGTATAACCTGATATCCAGTATTGTGATTCCTCCAACTTTGTTCTTTTTTTTTTTATCCTCACCCGAGGACATTTTTTCATTTTTTGTTCAGGTAGAGTGGGAGGGAGAGAGAGGAAGAGAGAGAGAGAGAGAAACATTGATGTGAAAGGGACACATCGAGTGGCTGCCACCCGCACAACTGACCAGGGCCGGGGACAAACTGCAACCGAGTTATGCGCCCTTAGCGGGAACCGAAACCGGGTCTCTCAGGACCTCAGGCCAGCGCTCTAACCGCTGAGCCAAACCAGCCAGGGCCAACTTTGTTTTTTTTGTTTTTTTTTTTTTTTTTGTTTTTGTTTTTTGTTTTTTTTTTTTTTGTTTTTTTTTTTAATCCTCACCAGAGGACATTTCCACTTTTTGTTCAGGTAGAGTGGGAGGGAGAGAGAGGAACAGAGAGAGAGAAACATCGATGTGAAAGGGACACATCGAGTGGCTGCCACCCGCACAACCAACCAGGGCCGGGGACAAACTGCAACCGAGGTACGTGCCCTTAGCGGGAACCGAACCCGGGTCTCTCAGGACCGCAGGCCGACGCTCTAACCGCTGAGCCAAAGCGGCCAGGGCTGTTCTTTTTTTTTATTATTTTTTTTTTTATCCTCACCCGAGGACATTTTTCCATTTTTTGTACAGATAGAGTGGGAGGGAGAGAGAGGAAGAGACAGAGAGAGAGAAACATCGACGTGAAGGGACACATCGAGTGGCTGCCACCGCACGACCAACCAGGGCCGGGGACAAACTGCAACCGAAGTACGTGCCCTTAGCGGGAACTGAACCCGGGTCTCTCTGGACCGCAGGTCGATGGTCTAACCGCTGAGCCAAACCGGCCAGGGCGAACTTTGTTCTTTTTTAAGACTGCTGTGGCTATTAGGGGGTTTCTTTACAATTTTGTTGCACTCATGTACCTTTTCTCTGTTTTGGATTATTTTTCCTAATTAAATATTAGGAGTGGTATATATAAAGTATATAAAAAATTTTATGATTCTTGCTACATTGCTTTCTGAAAGGGTTGTGTGAATATCATTTTACCATAGCTTCCCACCTGTAGGTATTATCAGTCTTTTGAAATGTTGCTAGTTTCTTTAGGTGGTATCACATTGATTCTTTGTATTGTGTTTTGATTATTAGAGAAGATTTTTATTTTTATCTTAATCATCCTTTGAGTGGATCATTGGTTTATATATTTTTTCTCTTTTATTTTATGGTTCTCTTAATTTGTAGATAATTGTATAATTAAAAATACATTATTTTGATAAAAATATGTTTATAATCACCTTGTAATATTTTTCACCAATGACTTACGTGTTAACTCAGTTTATCACTATCACTGATGCTTTTAATGAGGCTTTAAAAATTAACATTAAAGTATTTGGGCTTTTTTTGGTTATAAAGTATCTATTTGATATAAAGAACAGCACACTGTTAATACAAAATTAATTGCATTATCTAATAAATATAGAAGATTAATTTTCGGCTAGATAATTTGAGTAAATCACAACAAAATTTGTAAAACTCATCTTTTAAAATTTGCCCTATGATTCCTCATATAAAATAGATGCATTCACAGCCAGTTTCATCTTACTTTTTTTTTTTTTTAGCAAATTTCCTCTTTTAAACCAATTCAGATAATTGACAATTCTAATCTTACACTTTTATTATTCTAGTTCTCAAACTCTGAGAGTCAATGAAAACTCCTTATTTCAATATCCCCCAAAGAATAATTTACCTAAATAAAATAGAGAGAAAAAGCAGAACATCAAATAGTACAATGCTAATAATCCTGCAGTAACACATTTGCGCTGGTAAAGTTCAGAAGGATTCTTTATTTGGGAAAGAATATTCTTATTTGATAAACAATGCATTCATGGGCAAGCAAGCTTTATCTTCTCTTCCTCCTCTCTTAAGCCTTCAGACAAAAAAAGGGGATGATTTAAAATTTTGACCCTCATGCAAATATTCCCCTTGGCGTCTCAGAGATTCCAGAACCATCAAATCTAACTGGGAGACGTTCAAAGCCATATTTGCTTGCTACTGCGACTTGTACAGTGAACTAATTTTACTGAGGTGATTGGCCCCTAACCTGAATTTCTCTTCAGCTGCCTCCATCAAATGGAGTTAGAGTCTTTTCCATTACTGTGAGGTTAATAGCATTTTCAGATTCTAATCTAGTCTCTGGAAAATTGTCTTTTTAAAAAATTAATCAATAATACTCATTTTTACATCAGTATGTCAAACAAAGCAGAGTCTACCATACCAGACATTGCTGCCACTAACTGTCCTATCTGGTAGATATTCCTACACGACAAAAGTCAATAATCTCGCCGTGCTTGCAGCATTGTCATTTGTTCATGCTTTTAATAGTCTCATATTAGAGCTAGCCTGGAAGACTCACTGGGCAAAGACATTAAATTTCCCTGAAGCAAATATTTTCAGAAAAAATGCTTAAATACATTTTCATGTCTGCAGGGATACTGGACAAATCATCTCTGAAGACAATTTATGTGTATTGCCACAAAATAAATAACCAATTAAGTAAAGTAACCTGGAGGTGGCCGCATCAATGCAGATCTATTTAAATAAGAAATGGGGAAGAGTTGTTTTGGGGACTGAATTAAATAATCATATAAAATCACAAAGTCCAGTGTTAGACACCTAATAAATACTAGATATTGACAATAATGAGCATTATTAATTAGTATTGCTTTCGTTATATCAAAGAACAATTATTAATTATAATTATAATATGAAGCATATCCATCATTGGTCCCACTACAGTAATATTGAGCGTTCTAATAGTAACGTAGATGAAAACCAAGAATAAGATTGTTTCTTTTGGCACAGAGAACCAAGCTGGCCAGAAATAGACTAACCCTTAATATACTGGAAGGGCGTATTCATTAAACTAATTATGGAGTAGCATTTTTAGTTCCAGCAAGTTGATGTTGAGCTCCTATTATGGGCTAGGCACTTTCTAAAAGGGGTGCCAAATGTAACATTTAGTTCCTGTCTTTAAGGGACTATAATGGAGCATGAAAGACAGGCATGTCAGTTAATTATATTACAATGTGGTAAATGAAATATAATATGTGAGCTACAGAAGAAGACAAAATAATTAAAATCCTCAAGATCAGGAAAGGCTGCCTAGAAGAATATCCTATTTGGACTTGGAAAGATATAAAGTTAGGAAGCATGATTATGACAAGAGGGTACAGCTGTGCAAAAGCTTCCATGCTCAGCGGTTAGAGCGTCGGCCTGAGGTCCAGAGAGACCCGGGTTCGGTTCCCGCTAAGGGCATGTACCTCGGTTGCAGTTTGTCCCCGGCCCTGGTTGGTCGTGCGGGTGGCAGCCACTCGATGTGTCCCTTTCACGTCGATGTTTCTTTCTCTCTCTCTCTCTCTCTCTCTCTCTTCCTCTCTCTCCCTTCCACTCTATCTGAACAAAAAAATGGGAAAAAAATGTCCTCGGGTGAGGATAAAAAAAAAAAAAGAAGCTTCCAGGCCAGAAGAAACATGGTACTTGAGAGAAATTTAGGATGGCTGCAGTGAAAAGTGAGGTGGAGATGAGTGAAAAGAGACGAAACTGGAATAGTAAAAAGAAGCCAGATTTTGAAAGGGCTTTTAACTTTGTAATGGAATTTGAACTTAATTTCAAGGTCAGTGGGGACCCATTGAAGGTTTTGAAACATGAGATAGACCTGATTGATTATTCTTAAATACCATTCCAATAAATTCAATAAATTTTTTTCTTTCAAAGAAGACTCTAGGCCCTGGCCAGGTATCTCAGTTAGTTAGAGTGTCATTCTGATAAGCCAACGTTGCTGATTCAATCCCCGGTCAGGGCACATCAACCAATGAATGATGCATAAGTAAGTGGAACAACAAATCAATATTTCTCTCTCTAAAATCAATTATACACACACACACATGCACAACAACAATTATTTTAAAAATAAAAAAATAAAGACTAATTCTTAAATGTGAAGAAGGGGTGGTAAAGAGGGATAATGGAGGCAGAAATTTGTAGTTCTTGACCTTACTCACTGCTATGGAAACTTATGAAACCATATGTGATAGAAATTTTTACTTGTCAGTAGATTAATTAATTAGTGGTTTGTGACAATAGTAATAATTTTCCCCTGTCTTTTGAGGATTAATGCTGAGTACTTTCTTAGTGATCCAGCTTTATGCTTTATTTTTATTTCCTTATCTCAAGGAGGTCACTAAGTATCTGGTTCAGAGATAATGAGGTCTTAAGTTCAGTCAGGGCAGGGGGTTGAAGAGAGAGCCTGAACATAGAGGCTTAGGTGGCAAGAGGGATATGGATGTGGGAGCAAGAATGGGAAAGAAAAATGATGTAGAGGAGCAGAAATGGGTTAATAAAGTCAAATATCTGAGAATAAAGCACAACTTATCAACTCATATACACATACAGAAATATAACATTTTATTGTAGGAATTTATGTGATAATGTCAAAAATAGTAAATCTGAATGCCCTTAAAGTATATAGATATTAATTTTTAAATACATATCGCAAAATTGAAACATTCAAAGACAGGATGAGTAGATAATTTCCAAAAGGAAACCTGTCAGTAAAGAAAATCAGAATATTTGCTACTTGCCTTTTCCTTTCTTTCTTTCTTGCTTGCTTTTTTCAAAAAAAATCTTATCTTTACTGTTGAATGTATTACAGATATCCCTCCTTTTTCCCCTATTGACCCCCTCCTCCTCACTCATGCCCCTCTCCTTCCTTTCCCCACACTATTGTCTATGTCCATTGGTTATGCATGTATACGTAGAAGTTCTTTGGTTTATCTCTTCCCGCCCTTCCTCCCCTCTTCCCTTTGAGGTTTGTCAGTCTAATAACCAATTTGTACTTTTTAATCCCTTCATCATTTTCACCCATCCCCCAAACCCCTTCCCATCTGGCAACCAACAAAATGTTCTCTGTATCTATGAGTCTATTTATGTTCTGCTTGTTCATTTTGTTTGTAGATTCGATTGTTGATAGATATGTATTTATTGTCTTTTTATTGTTCGTATTTTTTATCTTCTTTTTCTTTAAGAAGACCCTTCAGCATTTCATATAATACTAGTTTAGTAGTGATGAACTCCTTTAGCTTTTTCTTGTCTGGGAAACAAACTCTTTATATGTCTGTCAATTCTAAATGATAGCTTCGCAGGATGAAGTAATCTTGGTTGCAGGTTTTTGTTTTTCATCACTTCGAATATTTCTTGCCACTCCCTTCTGGCCTGCAAAGTTTTTCTTGAGAAATCAACTGACAGTTTTATGTGAGCTTCCTTGTAGGTAACTAACTGCTTTTCTCTTGCTGCTTTTAAGATTCTCTGTTTAGAACCTACTGCATTTTGATTATGATATGTCTTGGTGTGGACCTCTTCAGGTTCATCTTGTCTGGGACTCTCTGTGCTTCCTGGACTTGTATGTTTGTTTTCTTCACCAAGTTAGAAAAGTTTTCTGTCATTTTTTAAATAGGTTTTCAATTTCTTGCTCTTTTTCTTCTCCTTCTGGCACCCCCATGATGAGAATATTGGTATGCCTGAAGTTGTCCCAGAGTCTCCTAACACTATCCTCATTTTTGGGATTCTTTCTTTCTTTTCTTTTTTCTGTTCTGATTGGGTGTTTTTTCTTCCTTATATTTCAGATCGATGGTTTGCTTCTTCTTGGCTTTACCTACTCTACTATTGATTCTCTGTAAATTATTCTTTATTTCAGTTAGTGCCTCTTTCATTTCTGACTGGGTATCCTTCATTTCTGACTGGCCCTTTTTTTTATGCTTTTGAGACCCTCACTAAGTTCACTGAGCATCTTTATATGCACTTTTTTGAACTCTGCATCTGCTAGTTGGTTATCTCTATTTCGTGTAGTTCTTTTCCTGGAGTTTTGTTCTGTTCTTTCATTTGGGACATGTTTCTTTGTCTCCTCATTTTGGCTGCCTCCCTGGGTTTATTTCTATGTATTAGGTAGAGTTGCTATGTCTCCGAGGCTTGATAGGGTGGCCTATTGTAGTAGGTGTTCTGTAAGGTCCGGTGGCACAGCCTTCCTAATCACCCCAGCTATGCCCTCAAGGCACACCCCTTGTATGAACTGTACAACCTTCTGTTGTAATTGAGTCTTGATTGCTGCTGGCATGTCAATGGGAGGGATTTACTCATGCAGATCAGCTTCAAGGACTGGCTGTGCCCACTGACCACCAACCTCTGACTACCTTGGAGAACCAGCTGTGCAGGCACCCACCACACAGAGCAAGACTTACTTCAGCAAGGCTCTGGTACCCACTGAATCCATTCCTTGAGTGTTTCACTTGTGGAAGTGATTGGGTGGTGGTGTTTTACTGTGGTCTGGAGCTGTCCATTGGGTGTGCTAGCTCTGGGGCAAGGTCAGCCACTGCCTATGTTCTACCTGGGGCCACCAGAAATAAGCTATAAAGCAATCTGAAGATGCTTGCTTTTTGTGCTGTGCTTGGAGGTGCCCAGGCAAAGGCAAGCTGTGAACCAAGGCTGGCTACTCCTAGTGCCAGGCCTGGGGCCAGTTAGCTAGAGGTATAAGGCTCGCTGAGGCCAAATGCTGCTTTTTTTGAGAGAATTTAGGAAAATCTGAAACAGGAGCCAAGACTGGCCAATCCTGTCTTTACAATCTTATGGTAAAGCCACTGGAAACAGCTTGGGTGGGCCTGAAAGTTGGGTGGAGAATTACCAGGCAGAGAAAACACTGTGAATCAGATTGCTGGAGTCCCAACTATGGCGCCCATCTGCTCCCTCGTGGGGGAAGGTCTTACCAAAGGAACATCGACCTCCACCAGCACATCTGTCCGGGAGAAAGATGCCCTACAGGTCTTACCCCAATGCCAAACAACTCAGTTCTTCCCTGTGTCTCTGGTGCCTTTCAAGTTGCCTCCTCGATGATGCTGGAGCCTGGAGGGAGCGAGTCCAACTAAGTCTGTGCGTGGGCCCTTTAAGAGGAACTGCCTGGGACTCCAGATGTCTCAGCCTCCCTCAGCCTCCATTCCCGCTGGTTCTTACATCCAGAAGTTATGGGGACTTCTATTCTTGGCATTGAAACCCTGAACTGGGGGTCCTCATGTGGGATAGGGACCCCTCACTCCTGAGGTAGGACCTTCACACCTGAGGTGTCCCTTCTGATTTTTACCTACCACACGTGGATGTGGGATCGGCCTGTCCATACCTCCACCCGTCCTACCAGTCTCAATGTGGCTTCCTCTTTAATTTCATAGCTGTAGGACTTTCATTCAGCTTGATGTCAGGCGGTTCTGAATGATGGTTGTGCTGTAGTTTAGCTGTCATTTCGATGTGATTGTGGGAGGAGGTGAGTACAGTGTTTACCTGTGCTGCCATCTTGACCAGACATCTCGCTGCTTGCCTTTTCCAAAATCAAAAGTATTTATTAAAAACAGGTATTTATATTTGCCTAATATCACATTTTCTTGATCTACTTCATATATTAAAATTTAGGTAATAGAAGGGATGATGTGGTAATGTTTTTCCATCCTCTAACTTCCTGTTATTCACTCTTAATTATTTAGAAATGTTTAATTTCTTTGTTCAGTTACAACGTGAGGCTTGTTGCTAAATGTTGTGAGTTGTAAATCATTTAATTAGCAAATAATTGTGTTTATATTTAAATTAAAACATTTCTGATGAAAGGAGCCAATAAATAAAAAGAAACACTTTATATATAAAAAGTGTATGAACAGCCCTTTATTACTGGGAGGAAGAGGGACTGTTATAGAAAGGAAGAAGGTCCACTTCTTTGGTCAGTAATACTTTTCTTACGTTTTTGGTGTTGTGTTATTTGAAAGCAAAACTAAGGTCTGTGAGATGAACAGTATTGGCAGAACCATGAAGGAAGTGTGGGTTTGTTTCTTACACTGGGATAATTTGGAGAGATGACTAATCCCACAAGGGGGAGATTGCTTGATTTTAGGTTAAAGAGTCCAAGGTGAAATGCAGTGCATTCCCCATTTGGAGATCCGTAGGTTTGATGGAGCTCTAATTGGATAGCTAATATATAGTGAGGCAAGATATCCATAAAGTATCATAGGATTATAATGTGGAAGGATTGAGCAAAAAATAAAGAACTCATAAACACAGAAAACAGTATGGTGATTGTGTATTTGTGTGTGTGTGTGTGTGTGGGGGGAAGGATAGATGGAGGTGGAGGAGGGTATAAGGGGGATAAATGACAATGGAAATAAATAAATAGATAAATAAATATCTCTTAAAATTTTAAAGTATATTTGATATTTGTTCAAGTAATAATTCCACTATATTTTGAAATAGTTTACACAAAAGAAATAGTTCTGATTAAAATACTAATATTCCATATTTTTAAATCTATAAGGCAGTGGAACCAGCAGTCTTGCCTAGTACTTAGAAAAGCGACCCATAGGTTCATTGAATGAATGAATGACTTTCTTACATATAAGCAAATTGAGGTGTTTGGCTGCTAAGACTACAGCACTGAGCACTACTCCCATCTAGTGGCAATCTACCTGGAGTGCATGGGTAATTAAAAAGCAATGAAAACATGCCCCTCTGGAAGGGAATTACATGTACTTTCACATCTTGTAGAGTGACCTCTTCAACATTATTGAATTTAACAGCCCTATAAAACCCAGTTCCAAATTTTCTATGAAAATGTGGTTGAAGATTTTGTTCATGACATTTGTGAATCAGTGTAGCTTAATTAAAGCTATATTATTTTATTTAAGAAAATTGTGCCTGGAAATGAAAAAGAAATAGCTCATTGACAGATTAAAAATATAAATTAGTAATAAACATATGGATATATTTTCAACCTCATTAGTAGTAAATAAATGCACTTTAAGATACTGTTTCTATCAAAATAGCAGATTGCAGGAAACAATATTTTGTTGGGAAGAAATGAGGGAGGCACCTTCAACACTTCTTGGTGGGAAAGTAAGGTGAAACAATTATTTTCTTTTGCTTAATTTTTAAACTTTTTATTTGAACATAATTTCAAACAGAAAAGTTGTAAGAATGTGATTTGTACAAAGAACAGTTACATAACTTTTACCCAGATTAATCTATTGTTAATGTTCTGCTACATTTGCTTTAAAATTATCTTGTGGAACTATTTGAGGCTAATGAACATAAATCATGACCCTTCAGACCTGAAACTTCAGAGTGTATTTCCTAAGAATAGGGATATTTTTTTACATAGTCATGGTGCAGTTACTAGTGTTAGTGAATTTAACATTCATTTGATAATTTGTATCTTAGAATCCAATCTAAAACCGGGTATTTTTAGTTGTTATGTTTCTAGTCTCCTATAATCTGAATATTTCCATAGCCCTACTTTGTCTTTTATGACCTTGATATCTTTGAAAAATGTAAACTATTCTCTTTTTTTGATAGAACATTTCACATTTTGTGTTTAATGATCCTCATTATCAGATTCTATTTATATTCTCAGTTGAAATATTTTTTATGTGATCTGTATTTCTCAGAGTATCGCATCTAAAGGCATATGATGTCCATCTGACCCTTACTGATAATGTTAATTTTGTTTACCTGTGTAGGGTAGTCTGATTTCTTCATTGCATGAGTATTATTTTTTCTGTGGAGAAACACTTTAAGACCACTCAGATATTTTACCTCTCATAAAAATTCCTCTGAGATTCAGCAACTGTTGATGATTCTATCTTTTTCAGTCTCTACTACACTGTGCTGTGATGGTTGTAAAATGTTAATTTTAATTTTTTTGTTTGTTAATCCTAATCCAAGGATATTTTTCCATTGAATTTTAGAGAGAGTAGAAGGGAGGAAGGGAGGGAGGAAGGGAGAAAGAGAGAGAAAGAGAGAGACAGACATCAATTTGAGAGAGAAACACATTGACCAGTTGCCTCCTGCATGACCCTGACCAGGCTTGAGGATCGAATCTGCAACCCAGATACATGCCCTTGACCTGAATCGAACTCAAGATTCTTCAGTTCCAGGGCCCACGCTCTAACTATTGAGCAACACAGGCCGGGGCTAAAACGCTAATTTTCAACTCCTGGTACTCCCTTCCCATTTATTAGTTGATCCTCAGCATTCTACTGTAAGCAAAAGCACTTCCTTCTTTATTCTTTATTTGTCTGTATAGAATCGTTAATTCCTATTTTAAAAAGTGATTTATCATTCATTGGAACTTATCGTCCCAGATTTGATCAGTGGAAGCCCTTTCAGGGTGGCTTTTTTTCCTGGGAAAGGAAAAATACATATATGAGACCTTTTGTACTTTTTTAAGCATAGCAGTATTTTCAGGAAATCATTCAATAGCAGTTCATAGCAATATTCCTCATTCTTTTGTCTATCCACATAGCACTCTGGAACAATTGTCTCTAGTAGGAAAGCATATGAAGAATCTTAAAACTGTTTACACTCATTGACCAAGTAATTTTAAATTTAGGAGTGTCTCTTAAAGAAAATTCTCCGAGATACGGATAAAGGTTAATGCACAAAGGTGTTCAATAAAGCATTATTTACAATGGTAAAAACTTAGAAATAGCCTAAATAACTTACATTAAAGGAATGGTTAATATAGTATATCCATATAATAAAGCTTTATGGAGTCATTAAAAAAGTTCATGCCTTAATTTAATATCACATTAACTGAAACACACACATCTCAAAATTATATGCTTTGACCCCATTCATGCAAAACGCACAGGAAAGCGATGGGAAGGAAAACGTGGCTGTTTCTGAGGGTGGGATTTGGGTTGTTTAATTTTCTTTTTTTTCACATTTTTTGTACTGTCCAACTTCTCTTCAATGAATATGTAATCCTATTATTTTCAGAAAAGCTGAAATCAGTAATCTAGTATTAATGAAGCTTTGTTTCCTTAGGAACTAGAAAGCTTCCTCACAGGGCTTCATTGCAGGTCTTTATTATATTGTACATTGTATTTCTCTTTTTACCCTGGGTGCCAGGAACCAAGTTTGAAGGTCAGTCACAGCAACTTGTGAAACTAGAGTTATTTTATGTCTGTTTTCTTTTTTTTAATTTATTTATTTTTATCCTCACCCGAGGACATTTTTCGATATTTTGTTCAGATAGAGTGGGAGGGAGAGAGAGGAAGAGAGAGAGAGAAACATCGATGTGAAAGGGACACATCGAGTGGCCGCCACCCGCACGACCCGACCAGGGCCGGGGACAAACTACAACCGAAGTACATGCCCTCAGTGGGAACTGAACCCGGGTCTCTGTAGACCGCAGGCCAACCCTCTAACCGCTGAGCCAAACCGGCCAGGGCTATGTCTGTTTTCTTAACCTTATGATAATGTCCTTTCTGCAAACTATCTCAAATCTCTTTAAAAAAAGATAGAGGTCATATGTGTGTGTGTGTATATATATATATACACACATGTGTGTGTGTGTATAAGTATGTATGTATGTGTGTGTATATATGTATGTGTGTGTATATATACATATATACATATATATACACACACACATATATACATATACATACATATATTCTTGCACAACAATTATCCAAAAACTGTTGAAATAGACATTATGGATACATAATGGATGTAGTTTGAATATTTAGACTATGTTTTATTGTTTACCACAGAATCAAATTCTAGACTTCTCTGATGGTCAGTTGGTGCGGCTAGGGAGGAATTTACCCTGATCTCTATATTTTCCAGACAAATTAAAAGAAGAGAGAGAGAGAAGGAATAATAAAATCCATAATATTGAATGGATAATGTAGATTAAAATATTACCTTAAAAAGTTATGTTATATTTTTGGAATAGAGAATGTCACCTTCCAGGAGGCAATCGTCTTTCACTTGGTACTTCTGTTCTCAGCCGGTCTACCCTGCTCATGCCAACTGTGTGCTCCGTGGCCTGCGCTGCTTTCTTTCCCTACCCAGATCTTCCCTGTTCTCATTTAGGCCAGGCCTCTGTGGGCTGGCCTCTGAGGACATGTAGAACAACTGTCTGATTTCCACGGTATGTTCTTTCATAAAAATGAAGATAATTTTGTTAAACCCAGCTCCTGTTTCCTTATTCCACTTTTTTTTTTTTTTTTAGAATAAATTTGAATGAAAGATAATGAATCCTTTTCTTTAATTGTAGGGAAATAAGTACCAACTAAAAGAGGTAGGAGTTGCAGGACCTTGGGAAATCACTGAGTTTTTTTCCCTCAATCCACACAATTTCTGACACAAGAGAGTGTCATCTATTACTAAAAAAGGAGAAAAAAATGTCAATTTAATTTTTAGAGTCATCATTTCATAGTAAGAACTCTTGCACTAGGACTCCCTCCACCCCCATACTGCTCCCCCAATCTAACCAATCCTTTATGCTTTATGCTTCAACTTGAGCCTTTGAGACAGAAAGAAGCAAAATTTACATAACTGAATTCACAGTGGAGACAGAAAGAAGCAGAATTTACATAACTGAATTCACCTGACAACTCTTATTAAGCTTCTTTTGATTTTTTCTATCTTCTATTTTAACAAGCCTGATCCTTTAAACATTTCCCCTACAGATATTATTTTCCAACCAGTACCATATTTGTAGCTTGCCTATGAATCATTTCCCAATTGTTCACAGGAATCCATTTGCTATGCGTCTAAAACAAGACACTGTGCTATAAGCATCAAGCCAGTGTGGTAAAGAAATGAAACTGTCTTCTTACACCTTCTGTTACTCAGAAAACTATTACTCAGTTTTCTTCTGGACTTGGTTTTATGAAAATGCTACTTTTTTGCAAAATTTTTGTTTAGGTGTGCTAATCAACCTAAGATCACAAATAGTCATCCTCTAGACACATAACTATATTCCAGCATCAGGAGGGGAGAAATTGTATTTGTTTTGCTAATCATTATATCCACAGTGCGTGACACATAGAAGACATTTAATATTTTGTAAACTGAGTGGATGAAATTTTATGCAGCATTTCCTGATTTGCAATACTACATTTTTAAACATTTTATTTAATTTTAAAAGCTATTTGTATGATAGTTATTATAAGCCAAGGAAACTGGAATCCAAGGTAACCTGTCCTAGACGGCCCCTAACCATGAAGTAGTGGAGTCAGTTCTTTACCTACCATGCTGTTTGCTGTAGAAGTGGCAATGTCCCTGGAAGGTGGTAGCTCAAGCTGCAGAACAGCTGGGTAACACTGAGTGTCACTGTGTAACAGGCCAGGCCAGGTCAATGGGACTTCAGAACATGGTATGGAACCGTGAACAAAATTATTTTCTTGTGTATGTATGTTTCTTGGAATAAACTGATGTCTTTGAGACTTAGTTTCCTCATTTGCATAAGGATCATTGTGATACCTATTAACTAAAGTATGGAGCTGGTGTCCTGAGCACAAGGATACAGAGAGTGCATGCATTTGAAAGCGGTATACAGACTATAAAGTGCAGTGCCTGTTTAGGGTGGTGGTACTGGTCTCATTGCACCACTTACTATGTGACTAACCCATGGTTTCCCAGAGAAATTCTCCTCTTAGTGACAGGAGGTACTCTATAGCTAATTAACAAATATGACCTAAACTATATATCCAGCTTTAAAAATTGTTCTGTGTTTGACCTTTCTGTCTAACAGGCTGTTGCTTTCATCACCAAAATACATAAACACCTCCCCAGCCCAATCTCATCAACCCTATTCATTAAAATGAGAAGACAAAAAACTTTCATTGCTGTAGGTGAGGTACCTGTAAGCCTTGGACTTTTGAACATAAATATCATATTTAGTAGGTATTTGCTGATGCTAGTACATTCAATGTTGTTTGTTTCTAGGCATATTTCGAGGTGTGAATTATTATCTACAAATTCCTAATAGTTTAGCTCTTTTTTTCTGTGTGGACAACTCAGAGTAGCTACAACACTGTGGAAGTAAATTCTGAGGTCCATTACCTGGTGACAAGAAGACTGGTGGAGTTTGGTGGAGGCCTTAATTATTGTTGGCAGGCAAATTCAACCTATTGAATTTGGGAGCATCTTTAAAAGCGTTACTTCGTATTGTAATATATGCTGATAGCTTTTACTGCTGTGATTTATGTTTTTTAGCTATATTTTTAATGTTTGCATTTGTACCTTCAGGCAATTTAATTCTGAAATATGTAAGTTGATAAATTAAAAAGGACACACACACCCACACACACTCACACAAATAATGTGTATAAACAAATGAATTTCCTTCCAAACAAAACCCAAATGAATATAACAACAAACTAGAATTTTGAAATGACCTTTTATAGGCTAATTTGAAAAGTTACCTTTTCTCCTCATTGGGGTTATTTATTTTTAACATTAGGAGATTGGGTTTTTATTGAAGTATGTACTCCCATATCACCTCAAAATCACCGGCCAGCAAGCCACTATTTCTTACTGTGTCACGTCTCTAGTTGTGTTGGAGTAGAAAAGACATTTGAGAATAAATGATTCAAGGTAAATATGAGAGTACTATTTTATCAGATGCCATCTGTTCTCCAGGATGCCAAAGGGAGAGAGAAGAAAATGTAGAAAAATGTTGTGAAAGAAATGTAGCTTTAGGGAGAACATAGTACATTTAAAAGAAATGTAACTAAAGAAAACTGAGGGCATTATACTAAGGGAAATAAGTTAAACAGAGAAAGACAAATACTGATGATCTCACATATAGGTGGAATCTAAAAATCAAACCAAACCAAAAAACAAAAACAAACAACACAAAAAACCACCTCAGAGCTCAGAGAACATACAGAGAACAGATTGGTGGTCGGAGGGTGAAACTGTAAGCAATATTATTTTATTGTGTATGTTGGTTTCTTGAAATGAACTGACATCTCTGAGACTGAGTTTCTTCATTTGCATAATGATAATTGTGATACCTATTAACTAACATACAGAGCTGATGTCCTAAGCACAAGCATACAGAGAACAGGTTGGTGGTTGGAGGGTGGCCGAGATGCATGAAGGGGGTTGAAATGTACAAACTTCCAGGTATAGATTATCATGGATATGTAATATGCAGCATAGTGACCACAGTGAATAATACCATAATGCACATTTAAAAGTTGCTAAGAGAATAGATCCTAAAAGTTCTTATCACTAGGAAAAAAATGTCTTTTAACCATGTATGGTGTGGATGTTGACTAGACTTATTGTAGTGATCATTTTACAATATACACAAATAGAATCATTATGTGCACACCTGCAACTAATATAAACTTACACCTTAATTATATCTTAATAAAAAATAAAACTTTGACTTTAAATATATTGTTAATATTTTTAGTAGAAAGCTCTATTCAAGCTTCTAAGCTTTCAAATATTTTGGATATTTCAGTTAATGACGAGGATAAAATTTTCTTCTATGTAATCTTTTAAAATAACTTGTTTAGCCTGGCCAGTGTGGCTCAGTGGATTGAGTGTCGTCCTATGCACTGAGAGATCCTAGTTCAATTCCTGGTCAGGGCACATGCCTGGATTGAGGGCTTGATCCCCAGTAGGGGGAGTGCAGGAGGCAGCCAGTGGATGTTTCTCCCTCACACGGATGTTTTTATCTTTCCCTTCCACTCTCTATGTAAAAAAATCAGTAAAAACATATTAAAAAAAAAAAAAAAAAGAACTTGTTTAAGCAAAGCAGCGATTGAAATAATGTAGTTAGAAAAACATAAAGATCTTTGGAAGTATTTAGTTATGAAAAAACAAGAAAATGGCAATTAATGTGAGATTAGCCTTATTTAGACAGGTAAATAGTAAGATAGTACCTTTAGAAGGTGACACAGAATATCTTCATCTATAACAGATATGTTACATTAAGGCAAATATTATACATATGTACATATATTATATATGTATATTTGCTTGTTCTATGTGTTTTCCAAAAGAATACATTGAAGTCTAAAAAAATTAAATAAACTCTTAGTGATTGTACAAATAAAAAAAATTAAATGATTTATTAAATCCTAAAAATACTATCTACCTTGGAAACAAACTCTACACCCTCAACTTAAGTGTGCAAACTCAGACACTGGATGGCCCTCCATAGCACTTTGATGAGCAGAATTTTTAACTGATGCTCAGTAAAGCAAGATATTGTTCCACTTTTGGCTCACAGCACTTAAACAGTCCACAAAAGTATTGGCTGTGACCCAAGAATTTTCAGTGAATGGCCAGTTCATGTGTAAGAGGTCCTTATGGTTGCCCTTTAATGCCCCTGGGACTTAGAGGAAGACAGAGAAAGCCTGGCTTAATCACTAGGCCCTCAGCAAAGCATGGATCAGAAGAGCAAATCCTTCTCTGCTGCTCTTACGTTCCCAGTTTCCTCTGAGATGCTCAGGTTCCCAGTCTAAGCTGGCTGGGATCTCATTGAGCACTTACTGTCCTTTTAGTCTAGGATCTTCTTCAAGTTAGAAGGAAATGCTTCTGCTCAGCAGCTAGATTGCTTCCCCTCATTACCTCATATCATACAAAAAGGAAATACTTCTTAAAATTCTTTGACTGAATTTTGCTCATGTTGAGAGAATCTTTAGTAACTGTTGCTTCACCACAAGGTGAGTGCCGGCTTTCTCATGAGTCGTATTTCTTCTGAGGGTCAAAATATCCACAAGTAGTCACACACACAGGTTAATCATCTCTTTGCCTTCCACTGAAGTTCTATCTATTACTTGGTGATTGTGTTTTTCACTATTGGAACACTCACTTAGGGTGGGTGTACCAATCCCAAGATATGACCCGCTGTTGGATGTCCCATTTTGCACTCTATCCTTGAAATTGGTTCCAAATTTCTATTTTCAAACACAAATCACCTTCTGAAATTTGCATTTTTATTCTATTTTCTCACAGTCAAACTTTTTCAGATGGCCAATTTACAAAAAGAAGCAACGCTAAAATAAACTAATCACTCCCAAGCAATACTGTACTTGAGATAAGTCGAGAGCAACAAAACCAGACCCTGAGTGAGGTGGAGATCTAGGCTTACTTGCTGTGCAGATAGCTCACTTTTGCCTGCCTGAGATCAGACCCCTGCTCCTGGCAGATTATGAATGATTCTACATCCTGGATCTGTAGGCTTGATTGTAAGTTGTTGAAGCTACCATGAAAGATAAACTTTGGTTGGCCCAGTTCCAGGTATTATAAGTGTGCTGCAGAACAATGCAATTGAATTTCAAACTTTCTACACAATTTCATTCAATTGTTGATTTCAACGAGTATTTCTTGACATTAAATTCCAATGTGTGGTGAAAGAAATACCCGAGCTATAGGTGCCTTTGTTCTGTGCAAAATTAAACCTGACTTCTTCAGTTTTGTGTTTTATTCAGGAATGGGAGCACCTAGAAGTTAAGAAACATGATCTTTGTGTAATTAAGTGAGGTGTATTTTTTCCCCATCTGCATTTGTCGTGCAGAAATATGATAATCATTCTGTGATGATGATCTGTGAGTTGGACAATAACACCGTTAAAAATGCATTTTCCAGCTCTCTAACCGGCAACTGGTTATATGTGCCTTTGTGATAATCTTTTGAATGGTCATCATTTGACTCCTATCAATTTATTTTTTATTTTATTTTTTTTGTTCAGATAGAGAGGGAGGGAGGGAGAGAAAGAGAGAGAGAAACATCGACGTGAAAGGGACACATCAAATGGCTACCTCCCACACAACCCCAACCGAGGCTGGCGACAAACTGTAACCGAGGTATGTGCCCTTAGCGGGAACCGAACCCGGATCTCTCTGGACTGCGGGCCGACGCTCCAACTGCTGAGCCAAATTGGCCAGGGTCTATCAATTATCTTATTTTCCAAATATCCTCTTATCAACATTGTTTATACTACTAAGTCATTAATTTTTTAAAATATTTTATTTCTTTATTGAATTTACAAAGAAAGGAAGGGAGAGGGAGAGAGAGATAGAAACATCAATGAGAGAGAACATCGCTTGGCCACCTCCTGCATGTCCCCCAGTGGGGATCGGGCCCACAACCTGGGCATGTGCCCTGACCTGGAATGGAACTGGCGACCTCTTGGTGCATGGCTCGATGCTGCACCAGTGAGTCACACCAGCTGTGCACTAAGTCATTAATTTTTTGAGTAAATATATAATTAAACTTTGATCTCAGCCTTAAATAAAATTTCTTCAAAGTATTTACTTCAAACCTTGACTTAAATTTTTTATTGAAAATATCACAAAAATTATTTTCTCATTTGGATTAAGTACTTAATCCTTTTTGATGGGTGTGTTTCTAGTTATATTTTAAAAAGTACTGTGAAAGGCATTGTAAGATATATAAGTATATACTTAATTTTACAACATTTAAATGCCTACCAACAGTTAGTGACTAATTAAAGGTGAGGTTTTAGGTGGAACTTGACTCATGAGTAGTTTTTTTTTTTTTTTTTAATTCTCACCCGAGGACATTTTTGCATTTATCTCCTGTCAGTGTGGGAGGGAGACAGGGAGGAAGAGAGAGAGAGAAACATCGACGTGGGAGAGACACATCGAGTGGTTGCCACCCCCACAACCCCAACTGGGGCTGGGGACAAACTGCAACTGAGATACATGCCCACAGCAGGAACTGAACCCAGGCCTCTCTGGTCCACGGGCCAATGCTCTATCTGTTGAGCCAAACTGGCCAGGGCAATAGTTTTTGCTTGAACAGTACCTGATATAATTCCTTTTATTTGATTTTTACATGGTGTATATCTTTTAAAATAAAATATCCAATATAAATATAAATTCTGTTCAACATCTAAATTGAGTTAATTTATTACAGTTCAATAAATCCTCAAATATGAAAAGGGTAATTCATTTAAAAATGATTGCTGCTTTTTCTAATTTTTATATTTAAAGCTAAAAGAGGTAAGCTTAAATTCTGCTCATAAAAGTACCTTTTTTTTTTGATGTGTCTTATACACTTATCTGCATCTCAAATAGAAAATGTATTGACACCACCAAATGTTGGAATTTGAGTAACTTGGAAAGTCTATGCTTGTTGATAGTTTATAAATACCACTTGCATTTTGCTTAGAGGCACATGATGTGTTTGTTTTTTTCCTAAAACTTAATTTATAGAAAGGCATGGCAACTTAATTTCAGTAGAGATCATTTAGGGCTCTAGCTCCTGAATATAAATCAGAAAATAATTGGTTAGTCTCCTGAAATTATAGCATCACCATTCACCTGTGAATGAGAAGGGTTGAGAGACTTTTTCCCTTTATAGACTTAACCTAACATTTTCTGTTCATCATCTTCTTCATTATAAATTTGTTTGTGTGCTACTGAGGGAACAAATTTTCTGAGGCCAAAAATTAAGGCATATAATAATATATTTAATTTAATGATGATGATGATAGTTAACCTTGAGTGCCTATTGCATGCTAGGCATTGTTCTAAGCACTTTATAGGTAATAAATTACTGGTGCTTTAAACAATCCAATGAAACAGGTATTATTGTTATCTTCAATTTAGAGGTAAGAATACTGGGTCTCAGTGAGATTAGATGGCTTGCCTAAGGTCACATAACTACTAAATGGTAGAGCTGAGATTCAAACCCAAATGGCTGATTGCTTAATTTTTTTTAAACACTGTGTTTTAGCCCGGCTACTGTGGCTCAGGGGATTGAGTGTAGTCTCTTGGACTGAGAGGTCCCAATTCCATTCCCAGTCAGAGCTCAAGCCTGGGTTGCGGGCTCTATTCCCAGTAGGAAGCATGCGGGAGGCGGCCAATAGATGTTTCTTGCATTGATATATCTATCTCTCCCTTCCTCTCTCTATAAAAAAAAATCAATGAAAGCATAAAAAAACCCCACTGTGTTTTATACATACATATATTAAAGCAAAATTAACAGGAGGGCATCAACGAGAATTTTCAAACCAAAATTATGTTGAACCCAATTAACTTTCAAGAAAATCTGTAGGTTAGGTTAAATTTGTGATCTAATGGAAGACACTTTTGTGGTTGTATCCTTTGTGGTTGAACATCAAGTCTCATGGTATCACGAATGTAGTCTTAGAGTCAGAATATGTGTTTGGAATCTAGCTTTGTCACTGGTTGAGGTTATATTTTAGGAAGTCACATAACCCTTCAAATCCCTAGTTTTTTCATCTGTAAAGTGGGGATGAGAGCTCTTATTTATTTCTGATAGATTTCTTGTGAGGACCAAGTGAGATAGCACTTGTGAAAGGTCTTTGCAAACTGTATTGCACCCTACATTGTCACCATCAACACTATTAGTAATAATAATGATATTGATACAAAATTCTAAGGTACAGGTGGCCAGGGATGGAGGTGGGCAGATAGCTGGCATATACCTCCCTGAAAGCAAGTTGATACATGCCTTTGACAATGCCTAATACCTGCTTTTTCCTTCCCTCAAATGCTTTGGACTGTTATACCATTATTCGATCAACCAAAACTACCTCTACTTTATGTTCCTAAGCTTGCTGGTCAGCTTCACCGATTGCTTAGAGACTGCACATTCATGTTTAAATATGAAATCAAGATTCATAGCTAGGAAGTGGCAGAGGTGAGAGTTGAACCCAGATGGTTTAGTTTCGTAGTATTTTTTCTCAATAAGATATCATATGATATTTTTGTGGGTGTTTGAAAAAATAACTCTGGAGGCATTATAGGGAATTGGAGAAAGACTGGTGATAGGAGAATCACTTCACATGATTTATATAGGAGATTCTTAGGGTATGAACCAGGTTAGTGATTGGAGCCTCCAAGGTCAGATTAGAGAATTTAAAGGAACTGTAACTGGCTCATGCAGGTGGTCTGTGGACTGAGGGGGGTTTCCAAATGACCCTCTTATGGTTGTTGCAAATGATTAAAGGGGAACAGTTAGATAATCAAATTAGTCGTGGGACCATGTGCAAGACACTAGGGAGTGGTGGAGATTGTGGTGAATTGTAGACAGGTGCCCTGTGTAGTTTTATATTCTGATTTCTGAAAAGGAGTTTTAAATTTTACTCTTCATGAAAAAAACCACTCACTTTTAAATGACAGCAATTAACTTAAAAACAATAGACAACTTTATTTTTTTATTTTTATTTATTTTTATTTTTATTTTTTTATCCTCACCCGAGGATATTTTTCCATTTTTTGTACAGATAGAGTGGGAGGGAGAGAGAGGAAGGGAGAGAGAGAGAGAGAAACATCGACGTGAAGGGACACATCGAGTGGCTGCCACCCGCACAACCAACCAGGGCCGGGGACAAACTGCAACCGAAGTACGTGCCCTTAGCGGAAACCGAACCCGGGCCTCTCCGGACCACAGGCCGACGCTCTAACCGCTGAGCCAAACTGGCCAGGGCTATTTTTATTTTTTTTTTATTTTATCCTCACCCGAGGACATTTTTCCATTTTTTTTCAGATAGAGTGGGAGGGAGAGAGAGGAAGAGAGAGAGAGAGAGAAATATCGACGTGAAAGGGACACATCGAGTGGCTGCCACCCACATGACCAACCAGGGCTGAGGACAAACCGCAACCGAGGTATGTGCCCCCAGCGGGAACCGAAACCGGGTCTCTCTGGACCTCAGGCAGTCGCTCTTACTGCTGAGCCAAACTGGCCAGGGCACAACAGACAACTTTATATGACTTGGTTAAAACATGCCTTCTACCTGGATTTAGCCTGCAGTTTTCAGTTTACAATCTCTGCAATGATTCTGGATTGGCAACTAAGTGAATATTAATGCCTATAGTGCAGGAATAAACATAGGCTGGAAGGTCAGTGCAGGTATGTTAGGTGTTTTGGATGTATTTTTGTGGATGGATCAGAGAAATGATTGGAAGCAGATAGTGTCATGAAATAGAGGGCAGAAAATGGCTTGAAAAACAGATCAGTATGATAAATTGGAGGAATTTCTAAGGGAGGTAGTCATTACAATCTACCTCGCCATTGCTGTCATTATATTGCAGGCTCACTCTGTACAAAAACTCTTTACTAATTTTATACTTAAGTTTACTGTAAAGCGCTTGACACTATCTCACTTAGTTTTACAAACAATCTTCTGAGCCAGGTATTGTTATTATTATAATAGCTATTTTAGAGATGAGGACAAGTCTTAGAGCAAGTGAATGGCAGAAGCCAGGTTTTTTGTCACCAAAGCCTGAATTCTACTAGAAATACCAGATAGAGCCTAAAGAAGAGGGTCTAGAAATGTGCAGTGGCAGCTTTCTACATATCCATTTTAAAAAACTACAGTTTTTATTTTGAGATAGTTATAGATGCACATGCATTTGTAAGAAATAATATAGAGAGAACCGTGTACGCTTTCCTCAGTTTGCCCAGTGGTAACATCTTACAAACTACAGTAGCACCTCACAGCCAGGATATTGACATTGATACAGTGCAGATATAGATCATGCAAGTCCTGTACATATTTTAGATATACACCTAAGCAGTTACATCTTTTTTGTGTGGATAAAATAGGCAATATTTAAAAAATCTTGTCCATGTGTTTATTACTCGTGTGTTGAAATATAATTAATTCTTGCATGTTTATCCTATATTCCGTGATCTTGTCGAGCTCACTTATTTGTCCTTGGATGTTTTCTGTAAATTCCTTGAGTTTTTAAAATTTTTTAAATATAGACAACCATGCTATTGGCAATTAAGAACAGTTTTTGTTCTTTTTTTTTTTTTTTACTGATCTGGATGCCTTTACTTTCTTTTATTGCCTTATTGTACTGGATTTGATTTGCAGCATATGCTCAATACAACTTGTAAGAGTGGACATGCTCGCTTCATTCCTGAAGATTTAATACTTAAGTACAGTATTAGACATTATTCTTTTGTTTTCTTTTTCATGTAGATGCTTTTTAGCAAGTTGAGAAAATTTCCTGCTTTCCTGAGGGTTTTAATTATAACTGGGTGCTTTTCCTGCATTGATTGATATGATCTTGTGATTTTTCTTTATATGGTGGATGGCAGTGATTGAGTTTTGAATATTGAACAAGTCCTGCATCCCTGGAAGAAACCCCACTTAATAATGTTGTATAATTCTTCTCATATATTGCTGAATTCTACTTGCTAATATTTTGTATCCATGAGGAAAATTGGTCTGTAGTTTTCTTTCCTTTGTTGTTTTTTTTGTACTGTCTTTCTCTGTGTTTGTATCAGGGTGATACTGGCATCATAAAATAAATGGGAAAATGTTACCTTTTCTATTTTCTAAAACAGATTGTGTAGCCCTGATATTACTTCTTTAAACATGTAATTGAATTCTTCAGTGAAACTATTTGGTCTTAGAGATATTTTTTAGTGTTTTTATTTTTATTTTATTATATTTATTTTCAAGATTTAAAAAGACTTTATTATTATGGGGGGTAGGCGGGTGGGATCCTACCAAGCAAGGCCTTATAAACCAAAATATATGGTCCCAGGAGAAATCAAGAGTTCATGATTGTGGAAGAGGTCACTGTAACTGAAGGACATGATCCAGGGGAGGCAGACCAGGAATTCAGCAACCGTAAACAGGACAGACAGGGGTCGGGTGGGGTGAGGGAGAGGACAGCCCCCTTCACTCCCTCTTCTTGTACTCTGCAGGTGAGACAAAATTTAGCCCAATGGCAGGTCTATACACAGGAATCTAGAGGTGAGCGAGCCCAAAGGTGATATCCACGGTCTGGAGCTGCTCCTGCCTAGGCTTGGAATGGATCTGGGCACATGGCACCAGGAGAAGCCAGGTGGGACCGTCTGGCCCCTCAGCTGTAGGGTGTCAGCGTAGACATGGCCACACAAATAGATTGCAGACAGAGCCCAAGGTCTTTTTTGAGTGTTTTAAAATTGTGAATTCATATTCCTATTTCTATCTTAGTGAGTTATGATCATTTGTATTTTTCAAAGAAATAGTCCATCCTGTCTAAGTTTTCAAGTTTATGTTTATAGAGCTGTTTGTAATATTCTCTTATTATTCTTTTGATACCTTTAGGTTTGGTAGCGACATCCCTTATTTTATTACTGATATTGACAGTTTGCATCTTCTCTTTTCTCCTTTGTTTTGTTAGAGGCTTGTCAATTTTATTGATTTTTTCAAGGAACTAGCTCTTTGTTTCATTGATTTTCTATACTGTATTGCTTTCAATTTTATTGATTTCTGCTCTTATTTTTATTATTTTCTTCTACTGGCATTGAGTTTATTTTGCTCTCTTTTTCTAGGTTCTAGAGGTGGGAGCTTAGATTATTGACTTGAGACTTTTCATCTTTTCTAGTATGTATATTTGGTGCTACTAATTTTCCTCTTAGTACTATTTTAGCTGTGTCCCAGAAATTTTCATTTGTTGTATTTTTATTTAAGTATATATATAATCCTCACCAAGGATATTTCTCCATTTATCTTCAGATAAAGTGGGCGGGGGGCGGGGAGAGAAAGAGACATTGATGTGACAGAGACATATCAATTGGCTGCCCGCCCCCCATGACCCCGACCAGGGCTGGGACTGAACCACAACTGAGGTACATGTCCTTGACTGGAACTAAACCTGTAATTCTTTGGTCTGCAGGCCAACACTCTAACTGCTGAGCCAAACCAGCCAGGGCTAGGTCAATATATTTTTTAATTTCCCTTGAGATTTCCTCTTTGAACAGTAGATTTTTAAAAAGTGTGTTGTTCAAGTGTTGGCGAGAGTGTGGAGAAAAGGGGACTCTAGTACACTGCTGGTGGGAATGCAGCCTAGTGCAGCCACTATGGAAAACAATATGGTGTTACTCAAAAAATTAAAAATTGAACTGCCATTTGACCCAGTGATCCCACTTCTAGGAATATACCCTAAGAAACCTGAAACACCAATCAGAAAGAATACATGTACCCCCATGTTCGTAGCAGCACTATTTACAATAGCTAAGATCTGGAAACAACCCAAATGTCCATTAGTAGACGAATGGATAAAAAAGCAGTGGTACATATACACAATGGAGTACTACGCAGCTATAAGAAAGAAAGATCTCTTATCCGTTGAGACAACATGAGGGACCTGGAAAGTATTATCCTAAGCGAAACAAGCCAAACAGAGAAAGACAAGTATCATATGATCTCACTTATTTGTGGAATATAATGAACATAACAGTCTGAGGAATGGGGTAGTCCCAGAGATGTGGATATGGGGTACAGACTGACAATCCCCAGAAGAGGGGGTGGTGGGGGAAAGATAAACCACAGAACTTATATGCATGTATGCATGAACAATGTGCATGAACAACAAAGCTGGGGACAGGGCAGGGAGGTAGGGGGAGGGGGGAATCAGTGGGGGAAAAAGGAGAAACATCTGTTAACAAAAATAAATTAATTAATTAAAAAAATAAAAGTGTGTTGTTTAGTTTTCAAATGTTTGTAATCTTTTCTATTCTGCTTTGGTTATTGATTTCTAGTTTTATTTCATTGTAATTGCAGAACACACTTTGTATGCTTTCAATTACACTTGATTAAGATGTATAATTCTTTTTATATGTAGCTAGATTCAGTTTGCTAATATTTTGTTTAGGATTTTTGCATTCATATTTACAAAAGATATTGGTTTGCAGTTATTTTTCTTCCAGCTTGTAACACTCATTATGCACAATGATGGTAGCAGATTCCAGTCTTTGACAGTGTTTATCCGCCTTGTAACTGTGTATCACCTTTTGTGCTTTGCTTGATTAATGGCCCCTCCCTTACAAGAACCTACACTCTGAAGTCAGGGACTATGTCAGTTTTTGTATGCAGGATAATACTGGCCTCATGGAAGCAGTTAGGAAGTGTTCTTTGCACTTATATTTTTTGGAACAGTTTGTAAAAAATTGTTATTAATTCTAGAATTCAAAATAAAGCCATTTGAGCCTGAGATTTTCTTTGAGATTAGGTTTCTGCTTACTAATTCAACCTCTTTATTTGTTACAGATCTATTCATACTGTATATTTCTTCTTGGGTCTGTTTTAGTAGTTGTGTCTATTTTTGGGATTTGGACTATGCAACTAAATTTTATCATTTTTTGGAATATGAGGTTCATAGTATTTCTTTATAATATGTTTTATTTCTGTAAGGTTGGTATCAATGTCCTCTCATTTCTAATTCCAGCAATTTGAGTCTTCTCTTCATTTTGGTCAATCTTGTTAAAATATCATCAATTAAAAATTTTTTAAAAGAACCAGCTTTTGATTTAACTGACTTTTTAAAATTGTTCGTCTACTCTTTATTTTATTAATTACCATTCCATTTTTAAATTATTTTTTTCTGCTTAATTTTGATATATTTTGTATTTTTTTCTACTATCTAGGTGGAAAGTTAAGTTATTGTTTTCAGAGCTTCTTTAATATAGGCATTTACAGCTATAAGTTTTTTCTAAGCACTGCTTTAGCTTCATTTCATAAGATTTGCTACGTAGTATATTGATTTTCATTTATTTAAAAATATTTTATAAATTTCCTTTGTTTTCTTTTTTTTTTTTACCCACAGGTTATTTGGGAGTGTGTTGCTTAATTTCTACATGTTTTCTGAATTTCTTTCTGTTACTCATTTTTAATTTTGTTCCATTGTGGTAGAATAACATACTATATATGATTTCTGTCCTTTTAAATTTATTGACATCTGGTCTATATTGGAGAATATTCTGCTCTATTAATTTTATGTGGCTGCTATAACAAATTACCATATATTTAGTGGCTTAAAGCAAGAGAATTTTATAATTCTGGAGATCAGAATCCCGAATCAGTTTTATTGAGCTGAAATCAAGGTACAGTATTGCTAGATTCGTGCTCCCTCTAGGGACGCTGGGGAGAATTTATTTCTTGACTCTCGGACTGGTTCATTCCTTGGCTTGTGACTGCATCACTCCAGTATCTGCTGCTGTGGTCACACTCAGATTCAGACATTTCTATCATTCTACTTCCCTGAGTTTTTTTTTAATTCTCATCCGAGGATATTTTTCTATTAAATTTTAGAGTAGAAGGGAGGGAGGGACAGAGACAGAAACATCCATGTGAAAGAGACACATAGATGGGGTGACTCCCGCATGACCCCAACCAGAGCCAGGGATCTAACCTGCAACCCAAGTACATGCCCTTGACCTGAATCGAACCCACAACTTTTCAGTCCACAGACTGATGCTCTAATTGCTGAGCTAAACCAGCCAGGGCTATTTCCTTGAATCTTTCCTTTGTCCCTTACATTCTGAATCCATCTGAGCGTTTTTATTTCAGTTTTTATATTTTTCAGTTCTAAAATTTTCTTTAAAAAAAAAAAATATCTTCTGTTTCTTTGATGACATCTTTTTTCACTTGTTTTCATCATGTTTTTAATTGCTTGTTGAAGCATATTTGTCAAGGCTACTTTAAAATCTTTGTTATTTAATTTTAATATCTTTACCTCAGTGTTGGCATCTATTGTCTTAATTTTGCATTCAGTTTGACGTTTCTCCTGTTCTTAGGGCCACAGTGTTAACTGTAGAGTTTGGTGCTGTAGTAGGGTGGTTATTATCTAAAAGTTTTGTCTTTCTTGACTGCCCCTTTCTTGGTCTCTTTCCTAGAGAGAGTGGGTTTTTTAAAATTAAATTAAATTTTTTAAATTCTCACCCAAGGATATTTTTCTATTTATCATCAGATAGAGTGAAAGGGAGGGAGGGAGAGAGAAAGACGCATCAATGTGAGAGAGATGCATCGACTGGATGCCTCCCACATGACCCAACCAGGGCTGGGGACAAACTGCAACCCAGGTATGTGCCCTTGACCGGAATCAAACCCGAGACTCATTGGTCGGCGGGCCTACCCTCTAACCACTGAGCCAAACTGGCCAGGGTGAGAGAGCAGGCTTTTGTTGGGGCATTTTCATCTGCATCTGTTTGTGTTTGCAAGTTTTCAGCTTCGTCATTTTCAAGTCTGGTACATATGAGGCAAAAAGAAAACCCGAGGAACTCACTAGGCATTGTTCCCAGGCCCCAAGGCCGCTGGGAGTCTGCCATCTCCTCTCTCTGTTATGTTTGCTATCTATACACAAAATTCCCAGGGTTTTCAGTGCGCATAGCAGGAGGGACAGGGAGCAGTGCATCCACTGCATCTCACCAGAAACGGAAGTACTGCACATGGATTGGAACTTTTTAATGACTTACTGTCATTCCTTAGAATGAAAAATTTCAAATATATGTTCAAAAGGGAAAAGACAGAGTAATGAACTTCATGTGTTTTATCAAGCAGTCAACAATGATCAACATTCTTTTTATTTATTTTTTTCCCTCCGAAGGTGCTTTTTTGGAGAGGTCGGCTAACATAAGTCAAATTTTATTCAACTCTAATTTAATTTTTATATGATAGTCTTTGGCTCTTCATTAAATTGTTAGTTAATGTTTCTATGCACAAAGATTTTTTTCTTTTTTTTCCTTTGAGATGTTTGTATTATTATTAATTAAAACTGATTACACACACCGTACAGTATTATGAGCTACTAAAGTGCTGTCATATATGCTTATTGGATATGACATGATGGGACTTTTGGTGATTTAAAATAAATGTAGTCAATTTCACGTTTACTCTAATATTTAAAATGCAGAAATGAACATGTCATTTTTTTAAATGACTTGGAACATTGGTTTGGGGAAGACGTTAATACAGAATTATGAACTTGAATTAATGAGTTATCTACCTATCCTTGTGTGCTAGACTTTAACTGAATGCAAAATTTAAAAAATTACCTGACTAGCAAAATTTGGAGGTAACTATGATCTGTACTAAGTAATAATTTTGGTAACTTCCTAAGTTATTGTAAGAAACATAATTTAGTTTTTAGAATGTGAAATGTAAAAGCTGATTCAACAGAAGCCCAACATTCTGAAAGAAAATAACCATAAAACCTCTCTTTCTTCTACCACTGATCTCACTGAAGAGACCTGATATTGACTCAAAATCCTGCATTGTTTTATTTTTTCCAGATGAGAATATACTAAGCAGTTTAGTCCAAAAATAACTATATATATATAGAGAGAGAGAGTTTAGTGACATAACCCCTAAGGGTAAGTGTAGCTTTAGTCATGTAAAATCTGAGGGTAAAGGACAGCCCACCCAAACTGAGTCCAGAATCTCTACTGGGATCTGAGCAGTATTTATTCCTACAATAATGTGAGCTCTGTGTATGTGCCATGAGTTGGAAAGCCAGCATTTAAAAAGCATTAATGCACATCACACTAGTCTGCCCTGAAGGATTTTGGTCTAAAAATACAAACATGAAGTGTTGCATGATTTAATGGAGAAGTAATGTAACCTGTACCTACCTATTCCTGCTTTCTTGTTTTTTCTTGAACTTTGTTTGAAGTAACACATTCTAGAAGAATAAAGGTGCAGATTTTTGGGGAAATCTATAGTTAAACTGCTAAAAAATAGGTTTGTAGCTTCTCTTAGTATAAGGCTCTTGAAATAACTGAAAGTTTTCTCTTCCTCGTTATTCTGTATAAATCTATCACTTTATTAGTAGATTTTAGTTCTTGGAGTTAGGTTAGTTATTCCTGCTCTGTTTCCTCATAGTTGTCCGTGTTCTGTCCATATTCTGTAGTTCTGGTTTGTTGTATAGGAGAAGATTGTTTAGTGAGCTTTTTAAGCACTCTGGAATTTAGGGGCTGTTACTGCCGTTGTATTCTCAACATATAGCACTGTGACGGGCATGTAACGGGTTTTAGTCACATCCAGGTTTTACATTTGAGGGAGGATAATTTGACTTGCACAAGAGGTAGGACTTGTGGTTACTGAGATGGGTAGGAGGGGTAGAAAGTGCAATGGAAGAAGGAAGAGAGGGAGGTTGAACAGGTCAGAGATGGAGTTGATGCTTGAAAAAATGGATTTAAACCAATGTCTGCATTCATGAATTTTGGCTTTCAATAAGCCTTCTTTCATCCCCAAACAAAAAAACAAAGCACACAGAATGTCCTCAAATGAAAATTCTTTTCAATTAATTTCTCATTGTCAACTGTAGTTCTCTCCCAGCTGGATACCTGATTTGAAAATAGTAACTCTGAATATAGATTAAATGTGAGTTAAAGTCAACATCCTGGAGTCTCACCCTATAGGATTGATGCCAGAGTTCTGAGGTATCTCTTTCTCCTTGCTGAGATTTCTGCTCCTGCTATTCTCTGCCTTCTGAGCAGGGGTTCTCTGGGTTTCTTGTTCCCTCCCTACTCCCCACTGTAGCATCCAGAGCACAGCAGAGAGACAGTAGGTATAGCTATTTAAGTAGTGGCCAAATCCAGCTTTTGATCTGATTAAGGAAGTATATTGCTGTACTTGATAAGAGAAGGAAGCCATGTTTTTCTTTAACCTCTATAATGAAGAGCTAAAATAAATCAGTTTTACTTTCATCCTTTCTATTCTTAATTTTCTATTAAATCTCAAGTGGAACAGACCTGCTGTGGTTTTGTGGGACTTTGAAATTAAGCTTAAAGGGAAAAAATGAAAAATATTGTGTGGAAAGTTACTCAGCTTTACTTTATTTATTTTTTAAATAATTTTTTTATTAATTTATTTTTGTTACAGATGTTTCTTCTTTTCCCCCCCTTTGACACCCTCCTCCCCAACCTTAGAAGCCTCAGATGATTTGACTATTTCAACAGGTTTTTCTTTCAATATTGCATTCACAAGGGAATTGATTGAACCATATGTGACCAAGGGACAGATATATGCAATGGCGAGCATTTATTGACTGCCAGCACATACAAGGAACAATGCTTGGTGGCCCTGGGGAGACAAGTAGGAAAGTATCTCATATCCTAACCTTAAAGACCTCACATCATTGTCAGGAAAAATATGCCCTAAAATAAGTTAATAATAACAGAAGGGGATAAATTAAAGTAGGACTGTAATAGGAGGAGCTTTTGCTTCTTCCTGATGTAGACTGTAGGAAATCAGGGCATGCTTCAGCATATATCATCTTAGAACTGAATAATAGAGAGCATGGGAGACAATGGTTCCTTCTGAAGTGCCCTGGAGGTCTACAGAAGGCAGTGATTGCTGACATAGCCTGAAGGATTTGTTAGGCATCCTCTTAGAGATATTGCAGCACCCAGAAGTGATGCCTCCCACCCACTTTTCATCTCCTGAGGTTATTTTTAGGTCCACAGAACCAACCAGCTGTGTGGTTTCAGTTGGAAACCCCTTGAATTAATGATGCTTCCCATTGAGCTGTTCTCTTGGCCTTGTATCGTTCTATTGCAGCTGTACCACAAAAGGGACCTTAGAGAATGTAACTGGGAACTCATTTTTCTCTCTTCTGTGGTTCTGGGCAGTTCTGAGTTGACCTGGGACATCAAACAGCAGTTTTGAGTAAAGTGATATAATGCAAGTGTAACAATGACCTGAGGGTATACATGTTCTTATATTGAGGAAGTGCTTTTAGGTCTTATAGGTAAATATAAATAATAGTATTTACATAATATTATATGTAATGATGTAATAAATATTATTTTTATATTAAAACAAAATCTCTTCTTTTCCTCTAAGTAGGCTCACCTAGCATAATGCTTAACACATACTATCTATAAGAAATATTACAGTGACTAGCTTGGATATTCTACTTTTGGCTAATAGTGTGAAAGCTTTTATTTTTTAATAAATATAAAAGGTTGTGTATTTTGGTATAAGAGAGGAAAGAATTAAGGTTCTAGCTTCAAAACCTCAGATATCCACTTTAACTAAGTGATCAAGGTTAACGATAAGTAGTTATGATCCATGTGAACAGCACGAGCCCTGCTGTGATGCACCGAACAGAACACAATTTCCCTTCTGTGATATTCTTGCCAAAATTTACAATGACAAAAGTGCCTAGGTCATAAAAGACAAGAAAGACTGAGGAGCAATTACAAGTTAAAGAGCCTAAGAGGGGGGAAAATCACACAATAAATACAATGTGGGCTTCTGGACAGAGTCTAAGAACAGAAAAAGGGCATTAGTGGAAACTGTGGTGATGCTGAATAAGGTCTGTTCTTTCATTAATATTACCATAAAAATGTCAATGCCCTGGTTTTGGTAATTGTACTATGGCTATGTAAGATATTAAAATTAGGAGAAGCTGGGTGATTGTACATGGAATTCTTTGTTCTATTGTTGAAACTTTAAAAAGTCTAAAATTCAAATAGTTAAAAAAACTCATACTGTGTAAATTTTATCCAAAGACGTATTGGAAATAAAAAACAGATTTATTATTTGTAGTATTAACTCTATCAGTGACTGCCAGTGGTTATTTTCAGTATTAAAGAAGATGTCTTTGTATGAATAGTGACACTATAAAGTTTTGAATATGTATTTAAAAAATGTTATTGATACATACTCATATAAATTTTTTTTGAATGATGTTTGGTTGGAGTTCTCACTCTTTAATCTATTTCTGGATGTTGTCCTAAGTATTGATACTTATGTTTGTAGTAGACTGTAGTACAAATAATATTATTTTTGATTTATGAACAAATAAAGTACTTTTGAGTATTTATACACATAAAAGTGTCTTCCAGTCCTTGAAATAGCTGTATTAATTTGCTGGCTTCTTTGAAAATGTTACCCTCCTTTTTTAGCCTCCAAATCACAGTATTCCTATCTTCTCTACTGCCCTCTAGAGATAAACTAAAGAAAACTGGAGTCATAAACCCCTAAATACAATTAATAAAAAATTGAAATTTATGAATTTGGTGGAGATAAATATGGATTTCTCATATGTATATATTTTTAATTTATTTTTATTATTTATTTTTATTTTTTTAACAAGTATCACACTCTCAGTTATTTTAAGAATTGCCAGCTTGTTGTTTTGAGTTCCTTTGTCTATTTTGGGGCAAGTAGAGTATTTGGGGCACAAAGAAATAGGATCAAGAAAAGCCTTTAGCATCAAACTTTCACCTGTGATCTTTTTTTCCTTCATCATATATAGCTCCTTCCTTCAGACTCCTCAGACTCTTTGTTCTTTTTTCTCCTATTAAAACCTGCTTTGTTAGTTAGCTCCTTTTCAGAAATAAATGATAATGAGGAATTAAAATGTTACTTCATATATTTCTGCTTTTGAGGAAAAAATAAACACATTCCTAATAATAATATATTTTTCTCCAATTTGTTTGTTTACTCCTTCATCTCTACACTCTTCTCTGGAGTCCAGGTAGTAGAGTTTCATATTTGCATGGAATATTTTCATTTTAGAAAACCTCAGAATTTCGTTTGCTTTTATTTTATATTGCACTTTTATTAGCATTATTGAGGATTTATCTTGTAGAAATATAGGCTAAAATGAAATTTTTAAGTCATACGTTAATAGGGTGCAAAATTTTATTTTTTAATCCTCACCTGAGGATATGTTTTTTTTTTTTTCATTTTTAAAAATTTAGTTTAGATCGACAGGAAGGGAAAGGGAGAGAGAGAGAAACATTGATCAGTTGTCTCCTGTACATTCCCCAACCAAGGATAGGACCTGCAACCTGGGTATGTGCCCTGACTTGAACCCGTGACCCTTCGGTGCACCGGGCAACACTCCAACCAGCTGAGCAACATTGGCCAGGGCTAGATGAAGATTTTAATTTTTTACTGAAACAGAAGTTTTCTGAGATTTATTTACTTTGTGAAGTGCACATGGATTAAAGGATTAAGGAGAGTTTGGAACTGATGACTTTTTTAGACAAGAAGTTAACTGAGGGCTAGCTGGACTTCATATTATTTAAAAATAGAGATTTGCAATGTTAGTTAAAACTTATTCTTCTTCTTTTTATTTTCCTATAATTATTTCAAACCCCACCCCAATGGGGTGCTGGATGGTTTCAATAGCTAATGACTGAACTTTTCATCTCAGGCCTTAGTTCGCATTAAGCTGTGGTTTTAAGTGATTGACAGATATTTCATAGTAACCTGCAATGAATTTGGGGTCAAAATCATCCAAATGATGGAGAGAAAATGCTCCCATTAGAAAAAAATAAAGACAGACATAAACTAACCAGTGTAGTTGAAACTAATTGGCCTCCTTATTGGCAAAGGATTGAACGGGCATAGGGACTGAATTAATCTCTTGAATTTGGTGGCAGATCCTTGCAGGTTGAAATTGTGAATTGGCAGGTTAGTGTAAGGGGAGGCTATATCCCCCTCGAATGTGATACTTCTGTTCTGTGAATTTCCATTTTGTGGAGCTGTCAATCTGAGGCTTTTGTGAGCATTAAACTTTCTTTAGAAATAACACCACGAAAAAAAAAAATAAAAAAGAATGACCCCCACCTCCTAAACTACCACATAAATCAGCCTGATTAGTAATCTCCATTAAGAGACATTGAGTTTTGAATAGGCTGGGTATTGTAGGTCCAGAATGAAGGACTTGGCAGGGCCAAATGGGGAAGTTTGAACAACATCTGCCCTACTGCTTCCTAACACTTCTATGAGTTTTAAGCCTATTCACAAATGGCCTAAATTATAAAAGTGAAAATTGTAGTTTCCCACAACCAGTTTTTCAAATAACATTAAGAGGTGACTATATAATATTAATATTTATTAAAGGCATATAAATCCACAAAATTTTACATTAAGGAGAAAGGTAATAGTAACAGACTTTTATTTATATATGAGCCTATTAATACTCGTTTTCTTTTAGCATTTTTCTTTTCCTCAACAAGTAAAGTTTGATCTTGGAATTTTATTCAAAGCTCTGTGAACCAAAGCCACAGATGGGGTATTGCTGTGTCATTTCCATGGCCTTATACAGAATGTATGCAGCTGTCCCATACTCCCTTAATAGACCTCCAGCTTTTCAATGCATCTTCCACTGATGGTGTTTCTGTGGATAAACATCATTTCAGAATGAAACGTGCCAGATGTCCTGCAGTGCACTTAGGTACAACAAGGAACTTAAAAAAATTGCGCCTATATTATTTACTCATTTAGAGGGATGTGACTTCTGGGAGATATGTTAGAAATCCAAAATTTGCTGAATAAGAAAGGAAATATTGTAAACAGTTTCCAACTCATTTGTACTTTAGAGTTCCCTGAAACATTTTTTTTTTTTTTTAGACCATAAAGAAATCAGTATTTTATGTCCAGGTTTCCCATAATTTCTCCCTCTAGGAGGCATAACTCAATCAAAATCTCTGGTTACTACTGAATAGAAATAGTCTTTTTTTATTGAGGTTAAAAATTGCTAGATCAGGGATTTGGAGATATATATATATATTTTTTTATTTTTCCTTTAGTATATCTAATTTTAAGGGTTATTTCTCCCAACATACATGAATTTTATATGCTCACTAAAAGAAAATAATATTTTCAATTTCTTTTTTCTGTTAAGGGATTAGAGTGGGTAATCCAAATGAAAGTAAAATACTAGTGAGAAATAGTTGTCCAGGATCATTCCAATATCAGCATTTGATTCTGTCACAGCAAATGCAACTATACCACATGCTCAAATGCTTGATGGACTATTGACTTATGTCTTTAAAAAAAATTTTTTTTTGCATATATACCACTATCTTCAAAGACTGTAAAATCCTTAACTGTAAGGACCATAGTACCTCTATTGTTGCTGAATACAATGGAAGATCTTAGTCAATGCCTGTTGAGTTGGTGACTACATGTATATGAAACAGGAACAAGGAAATTCGTGTTACATTTTACTGTAAGATTTTTTTTTTTCCATGTAAAAGTGCTTATGGGTATGGAATAGAATGTAAGAGTGGAGTGTAGACTTTACTTAATTATTAACTATATGATGTTGCAAATTGTGATTGCTTTGTTCTTCAAAGTGTTTTGCATGCATTGTCTCATTTTTTAAAAAGTGGGGTTTTTAGAGGCAGTCCAAGTAATAGCTGATAAAACGGAAACACAGACGCTTAGGTGGTCCACTGCTAAATGAGATTGCTAGGCAGTATTCTGAAATTATATTTTTATAACTCCTAGGAATCATTTAAAAAAGAGATGTCCTTCAATATCGCATAAATGAATTATCTATAAAGTGTTTATCCTAAGCAAATAAAAAACACACAAAACAATAAAAAGGAAAGTGTCACTCCAGGAACACTGGCAATTATCTAAAATCCCACAATTTATTTAATTCAAAAGGAGTATTCCTTGCGGCTGTGTTCTTTTCTGTGTGTGTGCTCTAAGAAAATAGCTGAGACTTTTAATGATTTCTAAAATCATTTAATAATTTTGTACTGTCAATTCACACTCCTCCTAACAGCAGTGCTCTTCTTAACACAAAATACAGTGCATTTGGAAAATGAAAATATGTTTATAGTTTATTTTGCTATCGCGTTTTTAAGAGAAGGCAGATCAAGGCTTGTCGTCCTGTTCCATGGCGCGTAGCTTGTCTCCTGTGCTGCTGTGTCTGCAGCCATGCTGTCCACATCCAGCAGAGAGCAGAGCAGCTCTAACACCCACATCTTTCATGCTAGAAATAGACAGAGACACTAACACAGTCAGATGCTTGGCCAAGCAACGTGGATTGCAGTTCATTTCAAAGGTCAGCGCATATTTAAGCTTGCTTCATTACTGCCACCGTTATGCCTGAGATTTTCATTTTTTTAAAAAAAATCAGTTTACCCAGGTTCCTTTACAGACAGAAAAATGAAAGTGCTGAGTCCTATTTTCATTTGGGGATATCAAGCTTTTTATCAAATTATAGAGGTGGCGTTTCAGAATATTTCATATCTGATCAAGACGAAAATCCAAAAATAATTTTCTCTTTATTCAGGAGTCTTTCAGGCAGGAGGACTGCTTTCTTTCTTTCTTTTTTTTAACTTAATAATGTGCTCAAGTCAATCATTTTGAATTCAGAGAGAAAATAGATATTTAAAGCAATTTACAATAAAAAATTTTGGAGTTCAATATTTTTATTTGTGTTTTGTAATGAAAACACAATTCATATTCTTGATATTTTTTACCCATCACATAGTAAAACAAGTTTACACACTAATTTTTTATATTAAATATAGTGAACAAGTGAAAAATCATAAAGCATTTACATTCTAGTTAAAAATAAATAAATTACTTGCCTTTTAAGAACAAAATAAAGATGATTTACTTTATTTTTCATTTAAACCTGTGCTCTTCCTATTTACTGTACAGATCCAATATCAATAGAAAAATTAAAATATGGTATATATATATTAGGAATATAAATATGGCCAGTACATAATTAAGGATTCCAAATTGTTTTTGTTGCATATTTTTAAAGACTAATAATTTAATTATAATAGTTTTTCGGGAGGGAGATTTACATACTTAATGTCTTTTAAAAAATAGACTTATAGAAAATATAAGAAAACAATTCTGAGATGTGATCTTTAAGCCATAGAGAAAATAGACTTTTAAAATAGTGTTGTTATAAAGTCCTTTACATCAAAATGTGAAAAAGATATGGCATAAGTGATTTTGTTAATTGTTTGGAATAGCGCTGTCTATAAATGTAGAAAAGAAAAAGATTAACTGTACATATGTAGTGAAAGTTTTTCAAACTTAGAGATGTGATGACCATTTTAGATGATGGAAATTCATGTTTTTCTTCTGATACATTGTAGGAACTTAATTATGGCAGTATCTTTAAAAGATTTAAAATGAAATTTCTTGAGCTGGAGGCTTTCTAAAAGAAGTACATGCTGAGAATAAATATGTATATATATTATAATATATATGATTTGGTGGTAATTTTAACTAGGTTTTTAAAAATTTCTTTTCTTTTTTTTTTAATCCTCACCAGAGGATATTTTTTCCCATTGATTTTTTTTTTTTTTTAGATAGAATGGAAGGGAAGGAGAGAGGGGGAGACAGAAAGAGAGAGAGAGAGAGAGAGAGAGAGAGAGAGAGAAACATCGACGTGAGAGAGAGAGAGAGAAACATCGACGTGAGAGAGACACATTGATTGGTTGCCTGCACGACCCCAACCAGGCAAGGGGACTGGGAATCGAACCCGTGACTCTGGTCTGCAGGCTGATGCTCTAACTGCTGAGCCAAACTGGCCAGGGCTTAACTAGGTTATTTTAATTTTGGCATTTATATATTTCTGAAATTAATATTTAAAATACATTATAACCATTACTGAAAGAGGAGAAACATATCTGTATTTTAAGAATAATAATTTTGTACTTAAAAATAGAACTTATATAAAAATATTTTGGCAATAATTTCTTTATGTGCATCATTAATTCTTTATAACTTATTTTAAACTAAATAAGAAATAAATATAGCTTAATATTCAGTCATTTGTTGTATTCAGACATGGACGACTGAACTCATTTCTGTAGTTGAAATTGTTGCTTTCTCATTTGTTTTCAGGAGTAATACCCTACAGAAAGTATGTGACTGGGATACAGAAAATATGGTAATTGGGTCTTAGAATAAAAATAAGATATGTAAAAGATGGGACAACTGGGAGAAAAGGGATCTCAAGTCTCTTGGACCATCCAGGTGCATCTTTCAATCTGAATGATAGCATGAACGCTTTCAGTTTCTTGAACTAAGGCAGTGTTGATTTTACTTGTTATAAACTATGTCACTTAAGTATAGGTTCTTCACTTATTTCTTAAATTTTATTTAAAATAACAAAAGAAAGAAAGAAAAGTAGATGTCTATTAGAGATGATACTCATAAAGGAATGAAAAAAAATTATTGATTGCCCATTATTTGCCCAGCACTACAGTCTCATTTAACTTCAGCATCACCTGGGAGCTGGTTGGTGCTAGGCCCATTTCACAGATGAGAGACTTCATTATTTAAGAGTTTAGTGATTACCTCAATTATTCAGCCCAGGTCACCTGACCCCAAATTCATTTATTTTTTCGCCTTGCCATATTGCTAATTCAGGACTAAGACAAAGATTGTTTCCTTAAAGGTTAACTCGCATGAATTTGGACTGCCAGCAAATACAAGTTAGGAAGGGCCAGGACTGGCTGTGAGGCGAATGACAAACCATAGGTGAGATGCTTATTTTTCAGTTTGTTGCTTACTTCTATAGTCAATTATCTTCATTAAACACAAACAACTGCCCCACCCCAAGTACTTCCAAATACTTACACTGATTTGTTAATCTGTTATCAGGTATTCATCCCAAAACCACCATTATTTATACAAGATTCTGAAACTTATTTTAGCAAATGTTGCTGGTAAACTGGTTGCAAAAATGAGGGTTTTTGCATATGAAAAAATATAGCACATGACATTTTTGGACAAATAAAGATAGACGATTGTATGTGATATTTAAGACTGATAGCTTCAAATGTCAGGATAGTTTTAAAGGTAGAAATATAATTTAGATTGACTTTTTGAAAAAACAAAACAAAACTGGGTTTAAAAAGTTTAGTGTACATAAATGCTACAGAATCACCTTACTGTTACTTTTCAAAGACTCAAGGATCAAAATACCAGGTGCTAAGAAAAGTCGGATAAGCCGGTTTTTTCATATTTCATCATGGCTTCTACTTCCTTATTCCCCAAACTTATCATGGCTCTGAGTTGAAATGATGAATTCAAAAGCTATATTTCAAAAAATATTACTCTATTTTACAAATGAGAAATCAGATTCCAATGATGATTTACAGGTAGAAGTGATCTTTAGCCCTTAGAATTTGAGTTAAGTTTACACATAGAGGTAGGTGATCTTTGGCCTTGCTTTAGAATTCAAGTTACTATTTTTTGAAAACCTAATAGCCCTTTATTTAAACTCTTTTATTTGCTGCAATACACCAACCAAAGGATACCTTAAATTCTGCTCTGGACAGCTTCTTTTCACTATATTCATTTGCTTATTAAGAAGAAGGTGCTTAGCAGCACAGTAGGAAAAATTTAAACCAACTCTCCAAAAGGCCATTTACATAGATTGTGTTTGCAATATATATATTTTCTAAATGATATGTGAACCTGCTATTTTCCTATCCTCAAACGTTTAAAAATAAACCGCTTAGGCTTCAAGCCGAATACTTATTTAATGCATCAATAAAGGTGAATGGAAGTTTTCTTACAATATGGCATTGTCTTTCACTGACTTCTAAGGATGTCAGTGTTCAAGTTCTTGTGACTAAACTGCTCCTGACGCTCCCTGATAGGAACTGTGAGCCCTCTGTGGAAGTCTCTCAAGAAATCTGACGCAACCAAGATCTTTTTCAAAATGTGTGTTTTTGTTGGAAGCTGTGTATACTAAAGAACTTGCACTTTACAATGTAAGCCTTACAAGGTGAAGGCAAAGGCATACTTTAAAAGTGCTGATATGTTTTATAAGAGACTCATTCATATTTTCTGAGTTAATTCATTAGAATTTTTAAATAGATACAGATGCAGGATCTGACTTACTACTATTATTAGGTTGGAGAATAACAGCCCTTTGCAAAGATTCAGATGAAAAATTTGGTAGCATCTAATTTTTCTCATATTCTTAAAATTTAAGATGAAAATGAAGGGCCAGTGTGCAGAGGCTTCATGAGTTTACTCAACACGCCACTAGGAAAGGAAAATAATGCATTTTTAACAAGGAACATGAGAATGTATTAGCTCTATTTTAGAGTTTAATTTGTGCTTAGTGATTTAGACCTCCATTATATTTTCTGTAGGATTGGTATTGATTACTTCATTTGTTTTTAAGAGTTTTGATTTTGTTCTAAATAAAAGCACATACTTTGTTAAAATCACAAATACTGCAGAATTCTCCATAACTTTATATATTTTGTCTTTTAGTATTCATTTGAATGTGACATTTTTGTTACACATTTCCATGTTGCTGTTTGTATATTTAGAATTATAGATGACATGCTTTAATTCATTTACATAGCATATCCAAAGATATTTTAATATAGCAGCTGTATATGGTATTCCAAATTTATTTTGTGATGGCAGCTTTACATTTTATAATACATTATTGATCTAAGCCAGTCTATGCGCCTTCAAAGATATTCCTAAAAAATACTGTTAGCTAGAAGCATGATGGTAGTAGGAAAATTTTCTGAATTGTTTGTGGTTCATATAAATATATTCAAGGAGAGATCTGGCATCAAAGTTCAAGGTCCTGATATTTACATAGTTCTTTTACATGGTGCACCAATTTGATTTGTGAGGAAATTTGAAGGCATGTAAATTAAAAATTTAGAGCATGAATGTAAGATTGTTGGATATTTGCACATAGTACAGGTTTGGGGGAGATGTTTAAAAGTTATCCATATGGCAGTAGAACTTTTAATAAACAATAGTTCTTACATGGATTCTTTATGGAAACAGAAAATGGGATTTTTGAGGTGACATTTAGAGTATATAGAGAAAAATGAAATAAGATTAGCTTTATTTTCCTATTTCCCCCTGTGTTGAGAGGCTTTAGTGGCTGAATTACCACTTATAATTTGTTTTTTCCTCCCACGCATGCATTTCATTAACCTATTCTTGGTTCTACAGCCAGGCGTCAGAAAAAAATTCAGTAGAAGGATTTCTGAGCAGATTGGCTACAACACTATAGGACATATTTCAGAATCCAAGGGCAATCTGATAACTTTTACTGTGCTTTACATTAATAGTGTGAAAAGTTTCATTTTATGTAAAAGGTATCTTAGAGAATTTATGTTATTTAATATTATTTAAGTAAAAGTTTATGAGATATCACCAGAGACTCAAAATTTAATGAATAGCTCACTGAAATTATCCTGACTGCTTCAGACATAGGATTAAATAGATTAGTATTGAAGTTCAGTGCTGGGATTTTGCCACTTACTTGAAGAACTATTGGAATAGTAGCAAGTTTTTTTGTAAAATAACTGATTTATTTTCCTGAAATAGTTATGAGACTCATGTAATGGAGCCTGGGGAATATTACAAACAGATGCAATTGTACAGTATGCTAAATATAACAAATGCCCCCTTTCATTCTTTAAAACACTTTTTTAATTTAAAAGAACACTCAATTATTTATGTTAATGAAATGGTGCAATTGGGCATAAATAATTAAAATTGATATTGAAATGCATAAAATTATTTTTTCATGTCAAAGGTATCTTTAAAATTATATTTTACTCTGACTTTAATTTTATACATTTGCATTCCCCAACAGAGAATGCTTAGAATACCCCAAGTGAGAGGATGAGATGGATCTGGAATTTAAAATTTGCAGTGACTCTGAAAGTAATTTCTTAAAGTGAGAAGGCACTTCAGTTCAACTTTCTGTCCAATAATTCCGTCATCCTCTCCAAAAATCCTGCCTTCTCGGGTACTATTTTATAGCTTGTGATCTGTTTGAGCCTGTCATAGTATACTCATTACCCCTGCAAAAGGAAACCTCCTCTAATGTTGGGATGCTTTAAGAGATGGTAGTTCTTGGTTATTTTGAGCTTAAATCTGTCCTACAATAACTTCTATTTGCTGATTTGTGCTCTGTGGTAAAAGCTACCACAATACCACTCATTCTCTACATAAAAGTCAATCAAATCCAGCTATTGCTTGATTTCTTTCTATATATTATAGAAAATATCCTGAAAAGAGTCAATTAATCTTAACAAATATTTATGGCTCGAGCACCTGGCACTACTTTAGGCTTTTAAAATAGAAACAAACAAAACAAAGATCTCTGCCTTAAGGAATATTCTGTTCTGGTTGGGGGTAAGAAACAAAACCAAGAAATGTACTAAATGACACCTTCGACTCTACTTCCTTTTTTTTGGCCCATCCCTTGTGAGCCTTTTTGTCCCTACCATTCCAGACCTCCCCTGACTAGAGAGCTAGGGCCTCCTTCTTCTTTATTCTTTATTCACTTTCCATCTTCCCAGTAGCATCTGACACGACAGATCACTCCCTCTGTCCTTTCTGAAATAATTTTATTATTTTTAAGACACAATTGACTCCTAGCTTTCCCCTTGATTCACTGGCCACACTTTTATTCTCCTTTGTCAGTGTCTTGTCTTCTTCCAGGCCTGTGTGTGTCCCAGGGCTCTGTCCCCAGAGCTCATCCTTCCACCTTTCCCCTTCTCCTGTACCTACTTCCTGGGTGATCTCACAGTTTTATGGCTTTAATGGCATCCATATTCTGATGTGTCCCAACTGTTCTATAGTTCAAGGAATCTAAGATCCTACTGATTATAAGATGCACCATATTATATACTACTTAGAAGAAAAATAAACACCAATTCTCATAATAAGACATTGATTATAAGACACAGCCCAATTTTAAAGGTATTAAAGTATGAAAAAAGATGTATGTTAGCCCTGGGTGGGTGGATTGGTTTGTTGGAGCATCATCCTGATATGCCAGGGTTGCGAGTTTGGTCCTGGTCAGGGCACATGCAGGAGGCAACCAATGAGTGCACAGATGGGTGGAGCAGTGGGTAGATGTTTTTCTCAAATCGATCAGTCAAATTAAAAATTACTATAAAATGAAGTGCATTATAGAATCAATGAAATGTGGCCTATTCATGACCTCTTCTCTAAGATCTAAACTCATATATCCAATTGCATATATAACATCGCCTCTGTCTGATAATCATCTCAAGGTAGCATTTCTTAGACAAAATTCTTGATATCTACCTATTCCCAAAATTGCTCCTCCTCCAGCCTTCTCCATATTAAGAAATGGCATGCTTATTTATCCAGTTGCTTTGCTTAAAACTCCAGTAATGTTTCAATCTGAGTTTTTAACCTTTGCACAAATCCTGCAAGTCTTCTACCTTCAAATAAATTCCCAAATTTGATCACTTCTTGCTAGCTCTACTACCACTTTTTAAGACACCTTTATCTTCTGCCTGTATTACTGAAATAGCCTCCTAATTGGCCTTCAGAGTCCACTCTTGCTCCTATGCAGTTGTTATTTCACATACATCTCAAGCAAGGGTTTAAGAACAAATATCAAATCACACCACTCCCATCTCAAAACCTTCAAGAGGCTTCTCTTTATACTCAGATAACCTTCTTACCCTTCTCTTGGGAAGGTTTTGCATGACCATCCCTCTCCCTCTCCTACCTTGTTCCCTATCACTATCACTCTCTGCTGGGTTCAGTCTTTTCCAGCCATCCATTTGTTATTGCTGTTCTTCCAAGGCACCTTAGAGTTTTCCCATTGCTCCCAGAACATTAGAACATAACGTAATTTGAAGCCCTGATGCATCTCTCCATGACTCATCTCTCTTCCTTTCCTGCTAGAGGTAACTAATTATTTCCTTGATTTTATTTATGCTTTTAACATTCATATGTACCTCAAAAGCATATATAATTTTTAGTTTTGTTCTTTATAAATGAAATTATACTCTTAAGAGACCTGTTTTTTTTCACTTAACATTATCAGTCCATATTTATCCATGTTGATATGTATACCTGTACTTTTCTTTCATTTTCTCTGCCATATAGTATTTCATTGCATGGATATACCAAATTCATTATTCCTATACTTAACTATCAATGATTTTATAGGGGGGTGCTGTATTAACAATGCATGTTTAAAGGTGCAGTTGTCAAAACATTTCACTGGGAGTGGATTTTAGGTCATAAGGAATGTATTTCTTCAACTTCATTAGGTAACAGTAACAAATTTTCAGACCAGTTGTACCCTCCAGAGCATATGACATTACCTGTCAATCAACAACATGATGAAAGCTCGATATTATTAGACTATTATTTCTCCTATAATTTCTTTCTTTTTTTTTATCCTTACCCGAGGACATTTTTGCATGTATCTTCAGATAGAATGGGAAGGCGTGGGGGAGGAAGAGAGAAAGAGAGAAACATTGATGTGAGACAGACACATCAAGTGGTTGCCATCCACACGACCCCCATTGGGGTCGGGGACAAATGGCAACTGAGGTACGTGCCCTTAGTGGGAACTGAACCCGGGACTCTCTGGTCCACGGACTGATGCTCTAACTTCTGAGTGAAACCGGCCAGGGCTATATTTTCTTTTAAATGGTTTAAAGTTTTGTATTCTACACTGAAGTAGTTAATCAATCTGGAATTGATTTTTGTGTTTAGTGGGAGATAATTTAATTCCACTTTTTTTTTTCTATTTCTTATGGAAAACCAACTATTTCACCACCATTTATTCAAGTGATCATCCTGTGAAGCCAGTTCTGTCCCAAATCACAATTCCTTTTATGTTGGGACTCTTTCTGGCCTCTTATTCTGATCCATTATTGGTTACTATGTCTGTATCTGTGCCAGTACTACTCTGCCTTAATTGTTATTGGTTTTAAATAATTCTACAGAACTGGTAAAACAATTTCCCCGACCCTGTCCTACTTTTCTTGAATATTCAGGTTATTCTTGGCCATTTGATATTCTCTATAAATTTTAGAATCTGATGGTCAAATTCAATGGAAAAACCTATATAGATTTTGATTGGAATTTCACCGAATCTGTGGAATAATTTTGAGAAGGTTGACCATGACCAACCCCATATAAATCCCTGGGCACTGAGTGTCTAATAGGTTCCCTAGTAGACAACAATTCACAAATGCTGTGAAAATTTATTGTTTTGGGAATTAAACATGTCCTGTGTGACTATACTGGGAAAGGACTCTTGGAAGCATGTACCTGGTTTTCTCTGGACTACCCTTTACTCATTTTGCTTTGTCCTTTTAATATAATAAATCTTATATATGATATGTCTACATGCTGAGTTATGTGAGTCCTTCAAGCACACTTTGAGGACTATCTATGCACCTCTTATATTTTTCCATTATACTTTCAACTTTTCCATGACTTTATGTTCAATGTGTCTCTGGAGAAGTCAGTATAGCTAGATTTTGTTTTTTGGTTTTTTTTTTTTTTTTTTAGTACGTGCCCTGAGCGGGAACCGAACCTGGGACTCTCTGGTCCACAGGCTGATGCTCCAACCGCTGAGCCAAACTGGCCAGGGCTTGTTTTTGTTTTTGATCCAATATGAATATTGTTGTCTTTTATCCATAGAGTTTGCTAATTACTATTAATAATGACTAATATATTATAATTCATTTTTACCTTTTTATTTTTTATTGTCTCTTTATTCTACTTCTCACACACTTCTTTTTGTTCCTCTTTTTCTTGCCTTCCTTTTGAATAATTAAGTTTTTCTCATTTAGAATTTTTCCCTTGACTAGTTTGGAAGTAATAAATTTTATTTCTACTTTTTAAATGACTGCCCTAGTCATATGGATCTGGAAATATAATTTAAGTCTAAATTTTAAAAAATCTTTGCCTCCTTCATGTAATATTCAAAGGAACATTGAAAAAATTGCTATAATTATCCCTTCCCCTCTAGTGAATACATTTTAATTACAATCTCTTTTTAATAATGAAAATTAGGGTATTTAAAAATATGTTTTTTTCTTATTTATTTATTTATTTATTTATTTATTTATTTATTTATTGTTATTGATTTTAGAGAGAGAGGAAGGGAGAGGGATAAATAGAAACATCTATTGGCTGCTTCCTACACGCCCCCTCCTGGAGAGTGAGCCTGTAACCAGGCATGTGCTCCAACTGGGAATTGAACCAGCAACCTCTTGGTGCATGGGACGAAGCTCAACCAACTGAGCCACATCAGCCAGGGCACTATTTTTATTTTAAAGGAAATGTTTTCTGGTATATACTTCTAGGTTAAAGCTATTTTCTCTGAGCACTTTGAAAATATTATCTGCTTTTTTTTGGCTTCCATTGTACTGATGAGAAGTAAGCTTTTATTCATTTTAATTTGTCTTTTTTCTCTGGCTGCTTTTAAGATCTACTCTTTATCTTTGGTGTTCTACACTTACACTACATCTGTCTAGGGAAGAATTTTTTTATCTATGTTTCTTAAAACTCAGTAGGCAGATTAAAATATATACTCCTTATTTTAGAAAGTTCTAGATTTGTGGGGAAGTAGTAAAGATAATAAGGAGAATTTCCATATAGCCCACATACAATTTTCCTTACTGTTAATATTTTATATATGTATAGCAAATGTGTCACAACTAATGAATCAATATTGGTGCATTACATACATTTAATGCTTTATTCCAATTTTCTTAGTTTTTATCTAATGTTCTTTTTGTGTTCTAGGATCCCATCTAGGATACCACTTTATATTTAGTTGTTAGGTGTTGTTAGGCTCTTTAGACTGTGACAGTTTCTCAGGCATTCCTTTATTTATTTATTTTTATCCTCACCCGAGGACATTTTTCGATATTTTGTTCAGATAGAGTGAGAGGGAGAGAGAGAGAGAGAGAAACATCGACGTGAGAGTGACACATCGAGTGGTTGCCACCCACATGACCCAACCAGGGCTGGGGACAAACCGCAACCAAGGTACGTGCCCTCAGCGGGAACCGAACCCGGGTCTCTCCGGACCGCAGGCCAACGCTCTAACCGCTGAGCCAAACCGGCCAGGGCCATTCCTTTATTTTTGATAACCTTGACTGTTTGACTAGTACTAGCAAGGTATTTTGTAAAATGTCCCTCTATTGGAACTTGTTTGCTGTTTTTCTCATGATAGACAGTTATAAGTTTTTTTTGAGACTAAGACCACAAAAGTAAGTAAAAAGGTTATTCTTTTTTTTTTAATTTTTATTTTTTATTTATTTTTTTATTACAGATATTTCACCTTTTTTACCCCATTGGCACCCCCCTCCCCACCCCACCCCCGCCCCGTCCCCGGCTTAGTTGTCCATGTCCATTGGTCATGCATACATGCATATAAGTTCTGTGGTTTATCTCTTCCCACCCCCACCACCCCTTCTGAGGGATGTCAGTCTGTGCCCTACTTCCATGTTTCTGGGTCTACCATATTCCTCAGACTGTTATGTTCATTATATTCCGTATATAAGTGAGATCATGTGGTATTTGTCTTTTTCTGCTTGGCTTATTTCACTTAGGATAATACTTTCCAGGTCCCTCCATGTCATCTCAAAGGATAAGAGATCTGTCTTTCTTACCGCTGCATAGTACTCCATTGTGTATATGTACCACCGCTTTTTTATCCATTCGTCTACTGATGGACACTTGGGCTGTTTCCAGATCTTAGCTATTGTAAATAGTGCTGCTATGAACATGGGGGTACATATATTCTTCCTGATTGGTGTTTCAGGCTTCTTAGGGTATATTCCTAGAAGTGGGATCACTGGGTCAAATGGAAGTTCAATTTTTAATTTTTTGAGGTAACACCATATTGTTTTCCATAGTGGCTGCACTAGGCTGCATTCCCACCAGCAGTGTATTAGAGTCCCCAAAAAGGTTATTCTTATCACTCATATTAAGGATTTATGCTATCAACAAGACTTATCATTGCTGATATTAATCTTTATCACCTGGCTGAGGCAGTTTGTCAGATTTCTTACCTTTAAAGTTATTCCTTTATCCCCCTTTCTATAATATACTCTTTGAAAGAAAGTCTCTTTTCTTTCTGGGAACAATAGACAATGGTAGCCCCATTCTTTTTAACATGAGTAGTAAAATAATCATTAAATGATGTTTTCATGCCCTCAACTGTCTCCTTAACACCCAACTATTCACCCTAAGAACATTACTAAGCCTTTTTTTTGTACCTGTTTCTGTAGGTCCTAGTTATGGAACTAGCCATTGGTTGCAGCCTATGTAGTTCTGTTCATAAACTGAATAAGGTGTGGAATATGAGCAAGACATGAATCCTGGCCTCTGGGGCTTAGAAAAGCAGTTAAGAAAGCTTTGGAATTACAGGATAAATTGGAGCCATTTTAATAAAATTATGGGAAGATAACTAGTTTTGATTTTAGGATAATGAAGAAAGATATAGTCTCAGTCCATTTAGGGAATAGACTTGTACTTCGGCTTGGGTTCCACAGAAGAAATTTGGTTCTACTAAGATTTTAGAAAGTTTGTAGATTATAGCAACTAAAGTTTCAATGATCTAATATGATTTTGGGTCATGTAAGTGAGCACATCCCTGCAAGATTCCCTGATGAGAAGATTGTATAGTTGAAAAGGGAAGGCTGGTTAGCTGGTCCATTGCCCATTTAGCACAGACTATTAATGTTTGTCACGTTCCATATATCAGATATTATGTTAAGCTCTTTATATTGTTGTTTTATTTTACACTTGTAAAAACTCTGTGAAGTTAAGCATTTAAAAAATTCGTCTTTCACAGATGAATAAACAACTCAGATTAAATAACTTATTTGAAAAAAAAATTTATTTGCGATCACAAATCTTTTAACAGGAAACTCTTACGTTGTTTATGATATATGCCAACGCTTTATTCCATAGATTATAAACAGAATCAGTTCTTGAGGAAATGGATGCCATGTAGATCATCAAGGTGGAGCTTGGACAGAAGAGAAACTGGCTTAGATAATGCAAACTCTGTTTGACTAGGATGCTTTACATTCCTCTATCTCAACTCAACATAACTAGTCCTCAGGGATCGGGAAAAAGCCAAACCCACTGTTGAAGATCAAGTAGATTCTGTGAGATGTTTACCCTGGTAAAACCAACAGCACCAAAATAACCTATAAATGTGGAGAGGGATTCAGAATAAACAGCCAATTCAAATGAGGGAGAATTAATAGGGGTAGAGGTTTGAGGTGTAAGGATTCTGATGTCTCTTACTCAGCAAATGTTATCAAATGACTTCTTTGCATATGAGATTTTGCTTTTGGACAAGTAAATCAAACATGGTATGGTACCTATTCTGGCTTCAAAGAATTTATATTTCGCAAATTACCTTAACATGGTGGGATGGAATAAATACCATGTAGAGGAACACAACATCTGTGAGATAATAGAGTAATTACCTGACTGGAGCATTAATGGAAGATTTAGGAGGTGATACATAAACAAGCTATTGAACGATTAGTGAAAGTTTCTCAAGTGGCAGAGCAGGTGATAAATTTCATGAGAAAACAACATGGGGAACAGCAGACATGTGAGTAGTCTAAGAAGGTAAATGAGAAAAGTGACACAGATAAGAAAAGGTAGGTATGATCATTTTTGCCCACTGGGTTCTCATTCTGTCTTCTTATGATAACAGAATGTTTATTTTACTCTGAAGAACCACCACTCCCCCCATATCTCAGTCCTGATGGTTTGGAAGTGCTGCTGCCTTTCTCTTCACAAACTCAGGAGTGCATGTGCGATCTAGGCATAGCAAATTAGCATATTCCTCTTCTGACTACAATGATTGGTTCAAAGATGGACACATGACCCATCAGTCCAGTGAAATTCAATCCTGGGGGTGTGACAAGAATTATTGGGAAGAAGAAGATCTGGTTCTGCTGAGGTTGCTAGGCTATGAGGCTATGTGCTTGGAGCAACCTGGTACCACTCCAAAGGGAGAGCCTGCCTTACAAAGAAGCATCCAGAGAGAAAATCAGAGCCAAGAGTCAGTGACAGTGCCCTGAACTTGCCCTGAATTTTTAGTTATGTTTGCCAATTTCCATGTTCCTTGTTTTTTTTCTCTTGCCTTTATCTGAATTGGGTGCTAATTGTTTATCATGAAAAAGATACAGGCAAACATACAGGGCAATGAAGCCCCATCTTGGACACTGAACAAAACAGAAAAAGCAGTTGAGTGAATAGAAGCAGTTGGGCCCTTTTGAGACTGGTGAGAAATGAGGCTGGAGAGGTATGATAATACATATTGGCACAGAGCTGAGGAGAGGGCTGATACAACAAATAGGAATGATTCCATCCAGTCGGTGTGGCTCAGTGGTTGAGCATCTACCCATGCACCAAGAGGTCGCTGGTTCGATTCCCAGTCAGGGCACATGCCCAGGTTGTGGGCCCAGTGCCCAGTGGGGGGCATGCAGGAGGTGGACAATCGATGTTCTCTCCCTTTCCCTTCCTCTCTCTCTAAAAATCAATAAAGAAAAATTATAAAAACAAAAACAAAAATATATAGGAGTGACTCTAGTGTTTTTTTGAGCAGTACATTGTTGCAGTGAAGATTTTAATCTTTGTCTCTTTCTTGGGAATTATTTTTAGTTTTCTATTTTCTACCCTCTCTGGCATTGGTTGTATTTATAGCAATGTTGCTTTTGTTTCTTATGGGTATCTTCTATTGTAGAACTTACACTTACATTGATCAAGACTCGGGATCTCAGATATTGTGCGTCTCTGAAAAGAGACAAAGAGAATTTCCTGGAGGTGATACTAGTGAGCACAGTCTCACATAATACCTCTCAGTTGCATTCCATCTTTTCCTCTTTCAAATCCATATACCACTGATGTAGTATTTCTCTTATGGCAATAAACCAGGTATGATATATGCTATTGTTAAAGTGGGTACTCATCCCCTAACTACCTACAACTTCTTTCCTTATACCAGATTGTGGCCTCCTTGGTGGGCAGGTACTAAACACTGTGCATATTTTAGAGGAAGTTTTTTATGGTGCCAGTCTATTCTCTTGACTACAGTAGGTCGTCAAATGCTTGTGGGGAAAAATTTCCTTTAAATAAAACCGCTATCACATTTCTATTAAAGCAGGTACTAGTAACTAGACTTAGAGAATGGTTACATGTTAGAAAAGCTGGTTACTCTTTGAACAATTAAAGGAAGAAATAACTCACAGAGAAGACTGTTGTGACATTTTGAATGAGTGTGTATTTATCTTAAGAATAGGAGATACTAAGTCTCCACAGGTGACAGAAAAGCCTTGGATATTTTGAGGGATATAACTCTTCTCACTCTTTAGGTCTCTTGTCCTCTTTTTATGACATGTTCAATAATTTCCTTTTTCAAAATTTTTTTCTCTATGTAAATACCCTTCTCTCAGAAGGCAGAGCTTAATTCTGACCCCTTTGCCCTTTCCTTTCTCCTTGAGGGTGAGCTAGACTTAGTAACTCACTTCCTAAGACTAAAGACAGGGAAATCAGTAACCTTACTCTGGAGCGAATCCTGGCCAACACTATCTTAACCACGTGATGAAAGTTCACATCACAATTGCATCATGTAGATAACATGTGCCCCCGATGTGATATGATGACAAGGGCACTTCACTTCTGTTGTTTCCTTTCCAAAAGTCCATAACCCCAATCTAACTATGAGAAAAACAACAGAAAAGGCCAGAGACATTTCAGGACCTTTGTCCAGTACTGTCAGGGTTATGAAAAACAAGGGAAGACTGAGAAATGGTCACAGACCAGAAGAGCCTGGGCAAACATGACAACTAAATACAAGGTGGTCCCCTGATGTGGAACCTGGAGCAGAAATAGGACATTAATGGGGAAAGTGGTGAAAAGGCAAATAAAGTCTGGAGTTAGGTTAGTAGCAATATTCTTTGTTTTGACAAATGTATCATATGAATATAAGATGTCAATTAACCTAAGATGGGAGAAACTCGGTGAAGGGTATAACGGAACTCTGTACAATTTTTGTAACTTTTTTGTAAATACAAAGTTATTATAAAATAAACATTTATTTCAATAATTGTTATGAAGTGTTCCAGTAATTCAAAAAGATATGAATGTAATTAACACTATGTACCCATCACCTAACTTAAGAAAGAAAAATTATGAATATAGTCAAAGTCATCTATGTATGCCTTCACAATCCTGATACCCTTTTCTTGAGAGGTAACCATATTCTAAGTTTATCTTTATAATTCCTGTGCATATTTTTATTTTTTTTCCTGTATCTCTCTCTCTCTCTCTATGTGTATATATATATATATATATATATATATACACACATATATATATTTAATACTGGGTTATATATTTTAAACTTGAATTAATGATACCATACTGTTTGTATATATATATTTGGCTTCCCTTGTTTACCCAGTCATTCATTCAATAACTATCTATTGTGCTTCAACTATGTACCAGGCAGAATACTAGGTGCTGGGCATTCAGCAGTGAACCAAATATTTCTGGAAGGCACCCTGCTTGAATATGGATATATAAAAAGTATTATCGATAAGGCCAAAGTTTGGTTAGGGAGCTATCACAGTAAGTGAGACTGGAATACAGATATTTGTTCTTAACTTCATTGTCTGTGAATACTCTTTATTTTAGAGATTTTATCTTGCTAGCCTGCAGACATATTTTGTTTGGTCAACTCAGTGTCTTAAAATGCTGCATTGCTTCTCAGCAGTATTAAAAATGAAGAGATTTCTCACAGTGATTCTAATTTTCAGCTTACCTTGAAAATTAGAATTGGCCCCACTTGGCCCCACCTGGCTGATTCCCATATGGTCACCACTGGAAGGAGCAGAGGAGCTACTGCTCCTCAGGCCCTCAAAGCCCAGGTTGCCCTTGACAAGACTGCCCAGCTTCCTGCCAAGCCCCAGAGGTGTGTGACATTTGAGCTATAATAGGCATGTGTTTATTCCCTGTTACCCACATACAGTCTCTTAAATGTTGTCATTGATAATTACAGTGTCAGTAATTACAGGATAGTAAAAGGGTGTGTATAGACTTACTCATAACTTGTGCTTTGGCAATTCTTTTCTTTTTTTTAAGAGTGACATTATTTCTTATTGATATACAAACCATTTTTTTTTTTTACATTCTGGTGAAGTTTTTTAAATTTCATGTTTTGCCTGCAGTTTATTGCACTGTTTTTGAGGGCCTCGTATGTGTAGAACATGGTTCTAACTTCTGAAGGGATTCAGAGATACATAGTGAGTTCCTGCCTTTAAGGATCTTATAGGACAGTGATTTTTGACCTTTTTTTTTTTTTTTTTATCTTGTGGCACACATAAACTGATTACTAAAATTCTGTGGCACACCAAAAATATATTATATTTTTTGCCAATCTAACAAAAAAAAATAGGTATAATTTTGATTCATTCACACAGGATGGCTATTGTGTTGGCTGTTGTCAATTTTTATTTGATAATCTAAGGGGAAAGAGGTCAGTGCCCCTGACAAAACAGTCAGGTATGGCATGTTTTAAATAACTGTGTGGCACATGGGATGAAAACTGCTGTTATAGCATGATAAAACACAACAATGATTAACTTTGTAAATCAACATATTTATTGAGCACTTGCTCTGAGCTAGAAATAATGGAAAGGGAACTTGTATATGCAAAGAGAGCAACAAAGGTGAATAAGATGATTCTTTTTTTTTTACTTTATTGATTTGAGAGAGAAGATGGGAGGTAGAAACACCAATGAGAGAGAACATGGATTGGCTGCCTCCTGCATGCCCCCGACTGAGGATTGGGTCTACAACCTGGGTATGTGCGCTAACCGGGAATTGAGTCAGTGACCTCTTGGTGCATGGGTTGATGCTCAACCATTGAGCCACACCGGCCAGGCAATAAGATGTTTCTTGACCTCAGGTACTTTATTATTGTCCAGGGCTGTGGTTCTTGACATTGCATGTATGGACCTGGAGATCCCTGAGTCCACACACACAGGTTCTGATGCAGTGATCTAGGGAAGGGCTGGGCAGCTCCATTTGAAACAAGCCCCTCAGGCAGAGACACATTTACTGTGAAGCTCATAGGGCTTAAGTGGCAGGGCCTCTCACTTCTGTGGCTCTGTAAATTTTGGAAGTTGCAGGGAGTTACAGAGTATTCTAGGTGGAGGGAGGGATTCAGGTTTCCATCAGGAGCCATTTCTGTGCAAGCACTGTGGGTAAATTTCCTAAAGTGTCCCCAACTTTCAAGGCTCCAAGGCAATTTGTTATGATTTCTTTTCTCGTGCTAAACATTCACATTTGTATCTAACTTTAATTCACAGTCTGGCATTCTTATCCCCAAAATGAGCTCATCAGATCACATAAGCTTCCAGCTGGCAGCCTCAGGTGATTCTGATGCACGCTGTCCCTGGACCCATCTTTCCTTGACACAGGCTGACCCAGGGTTTACAGAAAAAATGGAAGATAGCCGGTGGGATGTCATCAGGATTGTTGTGATAGAGTTAATGATAATAAAATTTAATTTTGACTTTGAATTTTAGACTTTATGCCCGTCAAGTGAGTGGCCACCTGACGCCAATTTGCCATAGTGACAGTTTGGGTAATTTTACTCGTGTTAAAATTTCCTCTGTAGCAGCGGTTCTCAACCTGTGGGTCGTGACCCCTTTGGGGGGTTGAATGACCCTTTCACAGTGGTCGCCAAAGACATAACAGTAGCAAAATTACAGTTATGAAGTAGTCACAAAAAATAATTTTATGGTTGGGGGTCACCACCACATGAGGAACTGTACAAAAGCGTCACAGCATTAGAAAGGTTGAGAACCACTGCTCTATAGGGATATGTTAGAGGAGAGTGTAATTGTGGGTATCTATTTTATAAAGAAATTATTTGAATGTTGTTAAATTGATAGGAATGTTTCTTTACAGTCGGCTCCTCAATTGTTCTTTGTTCTCCCATTTGTAGCTTTTCAAAGTTCTCACTCCTCCCACCTCCCACCTCTCCCCACACCTGTAAGCTCAGATTCTCCCCCTTTCAGAGGCAAGTCCTCACCAAGGTAGAAAGTATCCAAACCATCTGCACTCTCATCTCCACTGTATAAACTAGACTTTCAATTCAGTTCACAGTCCAGAGTTGGTGATGCTCCTGGGATTGCGTAGTTCCACATCCTTGCGGTTCCTCGAGATTTTACCCAAAGCAGATCTGTGTCCAGGAGGTATATTGACATATGCTCCACTTTCGTTCCTCTCATTCCTCTTTATCCCCAGAAAACCTTGCCCTTAGACCTAGCACCTCATAGCCTTTCACTTGACCTTGTCCTAACTGCACTTTTGTCACAGTTTCTACTGATCGTCAGCTTGTGACTATTGGCTATTGGAGAATGCAACAGGATTTCATCACAGATGTTCCTCAAGTTGGTATGTTTCCTGTCATCCAGGAAGAAGCAAGCTTAGTATGGATCCTCATCAGACATATGGAACCATTAGTTCTACTATGTTGACTCTGAGTTATCAAGACCACGTATGAGCACATCGTCATTTATGTTGTAAAGGAAAATAACAGGGTAAATGGTGGTATCATTTTCTAGAGATGACATGGAGAATTTTGTTAGTTATCTCTCTAAATGTCACCCTGTCACTTTTCACTATTTTTGTATTTGGTAAAAGGATTGCCATCATATCATTTGACTTACCTGCTAAAATGTCCCAGCACAATCACCTCATGAGATGTTGGGGCTACTGTTGTCTAATAGCCCAAACAACCAAAAACTGTTCCTTACTGATATGATACTCTTCTTTTCTTAAAACTAATTAATTTATTTTTGTTACAGATGTTTCTCTGTTTCCCCCCATTGACACCCTCGCTGATACTCTTAATGTGGGTTGCTGGCAGTGCTCATTGGAGCAAAGCAGATCCGGGGAAAGCAATAGCATCTTTTCTGGCAAAATGGAAATGTCATCAAAGACAGAAGAGATCTTCCAAAACAAGGCACTGGCTTCACTTTAAAGCTCTGTGACCTGGGAGTATAGCACCCCCAGCGAGGCAGGACTGGGTCTGTCTAACAGTCATGCCTGTGGGCCCAGCTCCAGGCTTCTTTCTCAGTGATCGGCTCTGGGTCTTTTTCTCTTGTCACCTTTTGAATGAACATCTTTTATTTTTCATAGTACAGCACAGAATAACTCCACCAAATAGCAGTTGTCTTTAAGCCTGTCAAGCCAGATAATGTTTGGCTCCCTTGTCTAGCCCTTTTCCCTGGGAAGAAAAATCCTGAAATCTCAGAGAGGGTTACCAAGGTATGCTGCATGTTGCCTAGCAGTACTGCTCCCTCTTAAGAAACAAAATGAAACCTATCAAAGGCCAAAGACCCTTTGACAATGTGGAGGTGTATCATTTCTTTCTAGACTGCCAGATCACTATGTTCATTCCCCCGCCTTGTTTGGAATTTGAAAAGGCAATATTTACCTATCAATGGCTTTGAAAACCCCTTGTTTCAAACCAGAAGAGATTCATGGGTTGCTCTGCAGAATGGGGACTTTAGCTGCCTCTTCTCAGGGTCCTGCACAGTGCCTGGTGTGTAGCAGGCTCAATGAACTGCACTAACGGGAAAGCACCTAGTATGTTTCGTGGTCACGTCCGCATGCTCACAGACTTCCTTTAGATACTGAATGAGATTTACATTGAGGCATATGCATATTTATATTTACCCTTCTTTCAGGGACAGTGCAGCTTCAAATGCCCTCTGCATGCGTGATTAAATATTAATTAGGCTTCTAATATAAGCAAGTGAGTTCACAGGCCCAAGTGTCACATGAATAATTTATGAGGTACCCAAAGGCTCAGCCTGGAAAGCTGATTGGCCACCTTGGATTTGTATAATTACAAAGTTTCATTATTAACAGTGGAAGCATTGGAGAGATTTGCCTAGCTTGAGGGACTTTGAAAGCATAAGCTGTCTCATTAGGGTAAAAGGGAGTAAGGCAAAATATGCAAACTTGTTAGCTGGAAAGAAGGGGGGATGAAATTTAAATAAACTTAGCCTTCAAACATAACTATGGTATATGTGTATTTAAAAATATATAGCAAAATTGGTATTCTGATTGATAAGCATCTTTGCTTTAAAGTTATAGTATATCAAGCCATGCTTCAAAGCTTTTGTTTTAAATTGAAGGCCAAAACCTTTAATATTTTACTGAAAAAGCCACAGGTAGCCTAATGGGCCTTGTGGAGTGAGGTTTGGAAGTAAAAGAAGGAAGACAGTCCAGGGCTCTTGCTAGAATGTATGTTGTGCATGCAATTAAATCTCAAGGTCAAACAATTTACAGACAATTACTTTTCTAACATCTCCAGAAATGCCTGCTTACACGTCTTTAATTTTAAATGATACTGATATTCCAATTCTCCCCAAAGGTTAATGCTGACTAAATCCAGCTGTGACCTGACACGACGAGACAGCACAGAGCCTAATTATCCTCTGGATAGTCATTTACTTGAAACCATTAAAGGAATAGGCTGAGAGGAAGATTTAGGACCCTGGAAAAATGTTAGCCTGACTTCTTTCTTCTAGAAGATGGGTTGGGCTGAAAAATAAAAATAAAATCCTGCTAAATGTTAGCCATTTGCTTTGATGGCAGAAAATTGTTCAACCCACTCTGTTTTTTTACAGGTTAAATTGCTAACTAGTTCATTTTATCCATTGCCTAGGGCTGGTGCTAAATGTCAGTGACAAATTTTGTACTTGTCTTGAAGAATGAATTGTTATGCACAAAAGCTATAGTGCTCTTTTAAGATGAGTGAATTGCAGAGGGAAAAAAGTTGCTCTTTTGAAAAAGGATTATTTTGATTAAAGGCCTTTTCTATTGTAGCTGAAGACAGGTAGTGTTTTAAGATAATTCTGACAGTTACCTCCCACAGAGGCTGCGGTCCTTTACTAGAAATTCCTTTAAGAGCACTTGTGTCAGATTATATACTATGGTTATTATCATAAGACCATAGTGACAATGAAAGAAATTACTAAAAAAAATAAAAAAAATAAAAAATAACAACACCTAGTTTTCATTAACTAGAGTAAAAATAATGGTTTTCAGTGTGGGATCAGCATTCCATCACTGTTACACAAACCTTTCCCAGTGAGTTGTAATGGAATTTAAAGAGGGATCCCTCTGTTTGCCGAAATGTTACAAAAATGAAACCCTGGATACTCCGGTGACATATAATAGGAACACATGACAGTAACTGATGCAGACTTTTAGCCCTCTTGTTTTTAGTTACTTGGCAAATGAGTTCTGACTGGCTCTCTGCAGTTACTAATATTACACTGTGAACTGGTTCATTATCACTACTTTATATAAAAGATTTGCGTCAATCCTTTTTCTGGTTTTCATTTTCCTTTACAAGGAATACTTTTGCTTATTGTATAAAGTTTATAATAGTGACTGTGTCATAGTACTGAATTGTTCTAGCTAAATTTTAGCACTCTTGATACATAAAATATGTAACATAAGAACGCAATTATAAATATAGTGTTGGTATATACATAGCAAAGTTTGGGTCCTCGAAGGGGTATTTTACCTCTAGTTTAAATCGCTGGGTATTTGTTTTGGTGGGGACAAGATTTACTAGGATGAACTCCAAGAATGTGACTCTCTATGATTAGTTTATAATTTTGATTCTGTTTGTCCCAAAATGTTTACTTGAAGGTGAAAAATATACTGATGTTTTCTTGGTGAAGTAGTAAGAATACAAGGCTTTTTTTCGTTAGAATTGTTCTTTCATGGTAAGGGACAAGTGTAACCATGCTCTGTTATAATACACCATTCTATTGTACTGTGAAGTTCTTATAGGCAATTTGATTTTTCAAAAAAACCTCAGTGATTAGTTTTAAAACCTTAGTTAAATAATTACTTGAAATTAGCTCTTTTAAATTGCATTTAAATTAATGAAATCAGTTGTTAAATCAGCTCTTACTAAAGTGATACATAAATATAGGTGTTTGAACTTTTGTTAAGACCCAGTATTCAGCTTGGCAAGGAATGGCTTTTGTGTCTGAATGGTTTTCTCCTTTGACCCCCAGTTCCCCACCCATTCTCTAACCACTTCCATTCGCTCTATAATTATGAGTGGTGTGAATGGCCTCTCAGTTGGAGTTTGTTATTATCTTCATCCCTCCCAGCAAGATCTTCAGTCTGATGATGTAGAACAAAATTCTAAGCAAAGAGCCCAGGCCTCAGTTTTAGGGAAAAACAGTCTCCCAGAATGTTGTTCAGAATAATTTTTCTTGGTGTGTGTGTGTGTGTGTGTGTGTGTGTGTGTGTGTGTGTGCATGAAGAGGAAAGTGCCAGTTGAAACGAAACAATTTGATCTAGAAAAAGTTGATTCTTGTGTGCTTTCCTCGGTTTGGATGGGCTCACACCATCGTTGTGGCTAATTCCGCAATGGTTATGTGCTGTCACCAAGGAGTATGTGTCTGTGTTTTTCAAGACTGATGTCTCAGGCATTTGCACACTATGTAATGCAGATCCTGTGGCATATTCAGGTCCTTGGAGCAACGTGCACTAATGAGGTGCTGATTTTGCCTGGCTTTTTTCTCTTTTTCTGTGTTTTATTGTCCATATGATTATCACATGCACCTCATAGGCTTAAATAAAATGATATTTAGTCTTTAATATATAGCCATCAAAAGCTTTGCACCTATAAAGTTTTTGTTCTCCCTTACATCAACTGCTTGCCATGGATTTCCATACTTTAAAATTTTTATTAAGAATATAATAGCAAAGATAAAATCAGAGAGCTCAGTTCTTCTCTGCTGAGTTCAGTGATTGGTGTTTGCAAGGTAGGTTTTGTCTTCAAATTGTTCCCACTGTGACTTGTTGGCATTAATGAGGCTATTGGTCGGGTCAGAGGGAGGAGCAGGGAGCATTCTTTTCCCCAGTGAAAATCATCTGTGTTATCTCCATATGCAGCTGAGAATGTAGACCTACTACTCGAAAGTATTCAATATTGCAGGAGGTGGGTAGTGAAGTCAGAATACATTTTGGCATTTTGCTTCCACATGCAGCTTCTCGTATAATCAATCCCACTGTGTTTAGAGGTGAAACCTTTTTATGCTTTTGTTTTATGAAAACAGTGGAAGTAGTTGGGAAAGTAGAAACTTAAAGAGTAGTTTTCTGTCAAAATGTAGACTGAGAGCCAAAGTAGTTTTGCTTGTGTATAATTTGGAAATATAACAACAAAATATCTTTTTGTGCTTTAGCTGTAAATTTTGTCTGGTTACCTGTTGTCATCAGTCAACATTTCCACAAAGAGTGCTTTGAAAGTGGCAGTTTGGGCTTAAAAATTTAAAAACATTTTAGAACAATATCAACAAATGTCCATTTGAAAAAATAATTTTAGCATCTAAATTTATTCGGGAGGGAAATCATAAATTGATTTACAATATGGTTTAGTCTACATGACTCTTTTGAAAATATAAAATGCATCAACTCAACTTATTAAACAGTTTTGTCTCCTTTTTTAATGGTGACTTTCCTGTCCTGTACCTAACCTTCTGTGTGGTCATAACAAGTTTAATAGGAATAATAGAGTATCGATAGAGGATTGATTGGGTGTCCATAGGACATTTTATATTTCATTCTACCTTTGTTTTCAAAAGTTCTTATTTATATAATTTGCTGTTTTCTTTAATCATATCCACTTTTCTAAGAGCAGTCTCTCCTTTATTTTTTTCAATGACTTAATATTGATCTTATATTACTAAATATTACAATAAACGTCTTCTCTTGAGAGCAGTGTACTGTATTTCCACTTTAAAATCTTAAATCCTGTTTTCTTTCCCTGTTATTTATTTCTAAACATACCAAGTTTAAATTGTCCTCTTCCCATTCCCCTTGGGTTTTCAGACCACAAAGCTTTTCACAAGTGATACAAGGCACATACAGGATGAGTAAAAAATATTGGAAAATTCCCTTATTTATGTAGCCATAATACAGACTTTAACTTTATACAAAACCTATAAATTATCATTGTGTCTCTCCACTGATTTGGGCATTCTGATTGTCACATGCCATGAATGTGGTATACTATTCATGTTGAAATAATCAAGTGAAATTAATACTTTTTTTCCTACTTAAAAGATGACCAGCTAATTTACTTGTTTCTAGCTCAGAAGGCTCAAGCACACTGTCCAAAAATGTGGGCATCACGCTGAACTCACAGGCAAGTTTGCCCAACTTAAATGTTCTGTCTGTCTAATTGAGGTCTGCCGTCTCCTCTGAGCACGCCTCTCTCTGTTTTGGCAGAAGCTGTGGTCTTACCAAGCTGGAGTCAGGCAGTTTGTCAGGGGATGCCAGCTGAGAGATGACAAGTAAGTATAGAACTTATGTGTCCACTTTGTGTTGTTTTTATTATTTCTCTGTGGGAATTTGGAAATAACGTGGAATGCAGCTGTCTTGTTTCAAGCAGACCCAATAGATGGAGCATCTTGTTTTATACAACAAGCAAGTTACCCATTATTTGCTTTATGATACTAATGATAATGACAATAGCAACTATATTTTTTGAACACTACTGTACGTGAAGCATATAGTAAGGATTTCATAAGGTGCTCTTATTTAATCCCCATATTTACTCTGTGAGACAGTGATAATCTCTATTTTACAGATGACAAAACTGACATTCACTACTATACAATATGTTAATGAATCTATGAAGCACAGTAACAATTTTGCTTTTATTTCAGTTTGATCTGTTTAAATAGAAATATATGACAAAAAAAGGAACAAGTATAAATTCTTTGGAGTGGAAGTTTGTGCACATATTTTTCTCATGAGAGTCAAGTTATGGTTCTGGCTTTTCGCTTTCATCTCTGTCTCCTTGGAATATTTCTATGCACATTGGAACACGCCTCTATCTATCAAACATGTGTGATTTCAAACCAAGTAAGATCACTGAAGACTTGTAGAAATGTAATTTAGTGTCGTGATTTTATTTAGCATAGGTGACTTAGAATAACCACTATGTTTTTTAGTTTTGTTTTTAAAGGGAGTAATGCCTTCGAAGAGAAAATTCAAATTAACTTCATTTTAGATGTTGCCGTTTAAACCCTTTCTGGGGTCTGATGTATGCGGATGCTGTGGGCACTATATAAACAGCAGTGCTCCTACTCTCCTTGGGCCTCCACTTCCCTCTCCATCCCAGTAAATCCTTTGAAGGTTTTATTATTCAGGGGTGGGAAGATTGGAGTGAAAGCTACAGAATGATTTAACACTGTGGGAACTTAATCAATAAGAGTGTTGCCCAAAGCTCCCAGCAAAGGGTGTTGTTTTCCATCCACATGATAATGAGGCCGAGCAGAGGCAACCTCTGGAGGAGGAGTGCTGGGGCAGCAATTCTTTGGTGGTGCTTTTCCTGGTTGCTAATTAATAGTTTTGAGGCCAGTGGGGCACCTTTTGGCCTCTCTGACATTTGCAAGCTTTTCTGTGGCTTGTCCCACATGTCTTTCCACCATCAGGGGTCACTCTCAACTGGATTGGAGTCTGACAAGTCTAATTGGCTCGAATCTATGCAGATTTAAACATCTAGCCCACATGCCAAAAATCTGATGTTTTCTCATGCTGCTTCTGAGTTCCTGGCATTATGGGATCGGTGCATGCCTGAATTATTATGTACCAGCTTATCCTTCTGTTAGCATGTTAAAGAGCAATTAGCTGGATGTGGTGTAAGAAATAGGGAAAGAACTTCAATGCAGTTCAGTTGTAAATGCCTTTTATACTTAAAAAACTGTCAGACCATTGAGCATTACTGGTGTAAAGCAGATTGAATCATATAGTCAAAAATTTTAAAGGGTGAATACTTTTCTGAGTGTTGGTTAAAAAAAAAAAAGATTCTTGCTGGGAAAACATAGAAAGATGGTATAATGTAAATCACCAAAACATGCTTGATTTATTTACGTTGTCCCATTTACTTTTTCTCACATTCTCAATTTTTAAATTAAAAAAAAAAAATTCAACTTTCTTATAACTGGTTACTGGCCAGATATCTTTTCTTGTAAATTATGTTTTTTCTTCACTGCCAGTTTATAGAATTCTGAATTAATGGCAGGATGCTGGGCTAAATGAGTTCACACTCAACCCAAGTTATTTGGATAATTTCTATTTTCTTGGAAATCACTGATTTTAATTGACCTTTGAGCCATACACAGAACAATATAATGGCTATGTTGATATATTGCCTCATAGTTGATAAAATATTTTGTCAGGTTTTGCTTCACAATAATCTTGGGAAGACAATAGGTCAGGGTTGGTTAATATCTATAATTGTATAACTGAATGTACTGATTTCCAGAAATTAGGCGACTTGCCCAGTGTGCCTGTGTTACTGAGAGGCAGAGATGGTTTTGACCCCAAGTCACTTTTTCATCACAACATGTATGTATGAAAATAAGTTTTCAGTAGATTATTTCAAACATAAATACTTTTTTGACTATGGATTATATATTAATTTTTTCAAATGTGTTGGTTTAGTCTTAGAATAATCCAGAGAATTTATGAAATATAGCAAAAAGTGGTGTATGTCATTAAAGAACTTTAGCACCAAAATGCTCTAATGACTAAGCTTTCATTTGATTTCCATTTTCTGAGAGGTGCGTGTCATCATTATTGGCAATTCACCTGAGGACACCAACTTTGCCATACTACATATGGAAAATATAAAAAATCCTTAAAAATCTTGCTTTTTATATCTGTCTAGTGCTAATAATAATTTAAAATGTCAATTCTACATTATATTCAGCCTTTGTCACATATACTTGAGAAATCTGAGAGTATCTTTTCTTTTCTGTTTTTGTATCATAGACTGCTGTCCCTTTTTTTCCCCCTGACAATTCTCTGGTATCTCAAAATTACTGATTTCTTAAACCATTTCTCTCTTTCTTTAGAGTTATGTATATTGTCAGTTTTAGGGAAAAAGCAAACCAATTACAAGATAAAAAGAAATGTGTGGGGGGGTGTATAGTGGTTTCACAATAATTTAGAATTTTCTAGTCTTCTGTGGAATTGATTACATGGTGTGTGGTGAACTACATTTGTCTCTTGCTTTTGGTTTCTGTTAGATACCTGTAGAGTCATGCACATGGACATCCAGAGATCAAACTAGCAGAGAACTTAGATATCATTAGTTCAGCTCTTCATTATATGTTATGAGGACTGTATTTATTTGCTTTTCTGTTTTTTTCCCTTAAGCAAATAGTTTGGGACCTATCAATATAAGAAGAAATAGGAAGATAAACACTTTAATATGTCACCTATGGAAATAATTTATTATGACATTTTATTAGTCAATGAATACACATTAATTTTAACATAACACAATTTAACAGAAGCAGTTTAAATGAACAATGCTCTAATCTTACTGTTCAAGCTAAGAATGAGACCATATCTGATTCTTGAAGGGGAAGTGAACTAGCACTTTTAAGAGATTCACTCTTTGTTAGGTTGGGTGACTAGAATTCTTGGTTTGCATGGGCCACTCTGGTTTACATTTGTTGTTCTGGACTAATTACTAAAGGTTTTTCCCTTTACTCTAAAGCCATATGAAATATATGAATTGAGCATATGCCTTCTGTCTACTTTGTCTAAACATTCTCTAGTGGAATAAAATCATCAGAAAATTGGGGTTTCTCATTTGGATTTTCTTATTAACTAATTGTGTGATTTAGGTCAAATTATTTACCTTTCTGTAAATCAAATTTCTCATTAGCAAAATAGGAACAGCATACCTTTTCCATATAATAATAGTGAACTTCCATGGCTACTTCTTTTAGAATATATCCAGGGAGGACTGACTATTAGCAGACAAAGACATCATTACGTTAAGGTGGTATCAAACATTTTAAGATGTATAATGACTGGACATATACAAGACTTTGGTTGAAATCCTGGCTCAGCACCTTACCAAATGTGATTTCTTGGAGAATGATGTCTGAGCTGTGGATTTTTTATTTTTTGGTGATGGCTTTGTTTTTCATCTGAAAGTAAAAGAAAAAGAGATAATAAAACTCACCTGTCTGGCATAGATTTGGTAAATGATGGGCAGTTAGTTTTACTTTGTTATAGTTTTATGAAATCATTGGGCAAATAAGCTTAGAGTCATATGAATGTGGCTTACCACTGTTGTTACATAATAATGATAAAATATTGTGTTCCATCTGATTTTGCTCACTTACTTTAATCATTATGTTTATACCTCCTTGATTACTGTGCTTAAGCAAGGATAAAGGATTCAAAATGACTCTGTTGCATATAGATTTCGTTTCAGTGAAGGGAATTGAGTGGAGCAAGATAGCTAACTATTAAGCTTCTTGAACCAAAAGGGAAGTGATTTTGGTGGACTTCAGTTCTAGAGCAAAGGATGCTAATAAGAGTTAGGCCAACTGTTCAGAAGTTAAGGAGAAAGAACCTAAGCAGAGGACCAAGCAATGATGATGTAAATATATCCATTGGTTTTAACCAGATCTAATTTGGACTAAAGATCAGTTTTGGGTTGGAATGTGAGTAGGGGTAGGGCTTAGGAGAAGGGATTGAGAGGAGTGGTAAGTCGAGTTCGGGATATTTTAGCATGGGTTTCAAGCTAGATGCTATGGGTAGGTCAAAGATTTTGGTTGAAATGATTGGCAAATCTGTCTTTTTATTAGCTTGGGAAGAACGATGGTAAAATAAATCAAGAGCTGATATCACAATTGGCTTATTTTTGTCAAATTTGTTATTCAATGGTACTTTCATACCAAGTGCTAATTAGGAATTGAATGTATGAGATTTTCATTTGCACCTGGGCACAACTAAATAGATAATCTCAGAATCATGTGCTATTAGAAGGCTAGAGCTCTATATGAAGCAAGTTTGGTTCACGAGTTTCCTCCAGATTCTAGCTAAAGGTAATGAATGGTTAAGCAATTATGAAAACATTTTTATACTTACTTTATGCAGAAAATTCTACTACTAAAGAACATGCTTGTAAATGTATCTAGAATGCCTATTTACTGCACGTTAAAGTTTTTCTTTTTGTTACTGAGTTAGAAGGATTAATCTCTCAAGCCCACAATCAATTGTGACTACATCTATAAAACTAACAGTGGATGTACATTTTCAAAATTGAAAGTCATTATAAAACAATGTAGGCCACTGTAAATCAAAGCTAAAAACAGTCATAATGGAAATCTTTTATCTATGTCTGATCCACTAACATGCTGTTATTCTGAGAACTAATAACTTTTTCTTGGAGATAGGGCCCCAAATTCAATTTTATAGCTCACAGTCCCAGTAAATAGAAAAAGTTTTTGCCAAATCTGCCTTTATCAATCCTAGTGATTTCAAGTTTTAACCATATGTAGTGAGCTAGAAATAAATGAGCAGTGAGGTTTGATGATTTTTTTAAAAAATTGGCCAATGGGCTCTTCTCTGTATGTGAAATTGTGTTATTAATATTTTTATATTATTTCAGAGATTTATAGCTAGCATTAATTATTTCAGTGAAATCCTAGAGTACTTGGGAGAAATATTTGCTCATCCCTCAATTTATAATTCATAATGATTTGAATAAGCCATCAATCCTCATTTTGTACTCATTGAGCAGCTGGGCTACAATAATCAACCTTCACCATGGTGTTATTAGAAAAAAGGGGGTATTCTGCTTACTTCTTAGATTCTTAGTTCCACAGGAGAAATTTACTGAAGAAAGCACAGTTTTCTGAGAAAAGAAAAACTTAAAGGACCAGTCTGCTTCTCTCAAGCTGAGAAATGGACTTCGTGTAGAGAGATTCAGATTCTAATTTGATATTAACTTGTAATATTATTTAGTAACATTTTCAAAGACTTATTCTATTTTTGTTTAAGCAGTTTTATTTTCCTGAAATGTATTATTTAAAAGTTAAGTAACACTTTTCATCATACTTTTAGTTGTGGACAAAAGAATCCCACTGGCTAACTTAAAGCAGAAAAGGAATTCATTAAAAGGATATTGGATATTGTCCAATTATTAAAGGGATATTAAAAGAAATTCCTAGAAAACAAAAATGAAAACACCTGGCAATTCAGGCTTGTAGTTTACACAGATAGAAACAAATCTTAAAGTTATTTTGCAGAACAAATGACCTATGGGATTTAGATATGGAAACTTGCACCCCTGACAATACTCACCCTGAACCTAGAAGTGCTGCCACTAGAACTACTGTGCTGGAATATGAAGGTAGTTGCTGCTAGTGCCCCTGAACTCAATAGAATAGACTGAATGTTCACTATAGTAGGGTAATGCTGTGCTGCTTGGCTTTGCCGAACATCTTACCAGCTTGGAGACTATCCAGAGATTTAAATAATGAAAATGCTACAGAAATGCAGTATGTTGTCTAGTAGAGTTGTGACCTTCTTCTATTCACTGCAATATTCAAATGATGAACACCCATTAGGTTATTTTAAAGGGTATTCCTTTTTTGTATAGGGTTTGAACTAGATTTGGGAAATTATAGTTTAACTTTGGGAATAGTTTTAGGATATATTTATTCTCCCATTTGTGAATTTCTTACTTTTTCTTTACTCTATTGGTGTGAAAGGGCATCTGCTGAAATACGACTCTGTGACGGCCCCTTTCTAGATGCTGCTACAGGTGAATGAAGGCACTGTATAGGTTTGTGCATAAGAAAGTTCATTGTATCAGTTTTATACTTCAAACAATGATTGCTTCTCATTCAATAAACCCAGAAATAAAGGCAAATGACTATTGACATAATAGACCCCCAGTTTATTTTTGCTCTTTGTGAAACTCAATTAAAATGACAATATTAATAAATATATAAGTACATATGGATAAGAAGAATGGAAGAGGAGAAGGAAATAGATGAAAGATGTTCCTAGTTTTAGAAGATAGAAAACATTATAAAAGCTAACTAATTCACACAATTCAATAGCAAAAAAGCCTCATCTGATTAAAAAGGGGGTAAAGGATTTGAATAGACAGTTTTTTTGAAGAAGACATACAAGTGGCCAATAGATACATGAAAATTGCTTGACATCACTAATCATCAGGGAAATACAAATTATAACCACTATGAGATATCATCTTACACCTGTCACAATGGTTATTGTAAAAATGATATGAGACAATAAGCATTGGCATGCTATGGAGAAAAGGGAACGCTGGGCATTGTTGGTGGAATGTAAATTGATGCAGCCCCTATGGAAAACAGTATGGAGGTTCCTCAAAACAAAAAATAGAACTACCAAATGATCTAGCGTTTCCATTTTGAGGTATATATCCAAAGGGAACAAAAACATCATCTCATTGTTCATTGAGCATTATTCATAATAGACAAGACATGGAAATGAGCTAAGTGTTCATCAATGGATAAATGGATAAAGAAAATTTGGTATAATATATATATTGGAATATTATTCAGCCACAAAAGGAAGGAAATCTTTCCAGTTGTGACAATGTGGATAGACCTTGAGGACATTATGATAAATAAAGTAACTCAGACAGAGGAAGACAAATTCAATATGTTTTCACATATCTGGAGAATCTAAAAAACCTTAACTCATAGAAATAGAGTTCAGTGGTGGTTTCCAGGAGCTGACAGGTGGAGGAAATGGGGAAATGTTGGTCAAAGGGTACAAATTCCCAGTTAGAAGATCAAATTATCTATATCTATATCTATATCTATCTATCTATATATATCATGTGTGTGTGTGTATATATATGTGTGTGTGTATATATATGTGTGTATATCTCTATATCTATATCTATATCTATCTATCTATCTATCTATCTATCTATCTATCTATTAGCTGGAGCTGAATTTCCCTGGATTCAGTGACTGACTTTCAAAGAACAGATTATAGAAGGGGAAAAGTAGGAAATTTATAGTAGGGAGAACTGGCAAAAACTAACTTAACCAAGTGATCAAGATAAACATCACTAGTGATAATTCTTGTTGATATCAGTTACACTCTGAAACAATGAAATGAGAAAGGCACTTAACCTCTTTGGTATTCATCCCTCCAAAACATAACTCCAATCTAATCAAGAGAGAAACATTAGAGAGACCCAGACCTAACCTAGAGACATTAAAGACATTCTACAACAGGGGTGGAGAAAATCATTTGTTCTGGCCCTGCCAGGACAACCATAGGCAGGACTCAAAATTCAATAAACCTAGGAGCTTTTTTCATAGCAACATTAATTTATATTAAGTGAATAATAATAATGTAAATTTTGAGGGACAAGCAAGGAATGTCCATTATGGATAGACAGGACACATATCAGTACATGACAAGATAGACACATATGCTCGGTGGCTGCCTGTGGCTCATCTGCCTGTATTGCAGTGACTCAAAGGACATTCAGTACCAGGCAGGCTGGGAGTGTACACGTCGCAAAAGTGTTGACCCATTGTAGTGAAACTACGGCGATCCGGTGATGAGATGATTCATTGAGATGTTGATGACCTTGCCTCTGATGACTGACGACAATGTTGTGGACTTCTTTGTGAATACAGACGATAACTCCAATCCAACCTTTATCCACACACCCATGATCAACAATCCTTGCAAAAACTGAATCTCAGATGAAGATTAAGGAAATTAAAGTACACAGGAAATACCTCAAGAATTGATGATATGAACGATGGATATGTTCCAAATCCAAGATGCAGGATTAGAACACGATCAAAACAAAATAATCACAGCTCTGGTGATGCACACACTGGATAGTTATTAAAACTTAAGTGGTGTGACATCCTACAAATGGCAACTACAACAAAAAGAAAAGTTGATGCAGTGTCATTCTTTCCAAGAGAAATAAACAAATGATTACTTTTTGTTGAAGTCAAAGGCAAACTTGTGTGTTTAGTTTTTGGCGATACATTAGCAGTAGTGAAAAAAGCTATTCTTGAGTGAGATTACAGCTCAAAACACGCTAAACTCAATGCACTGGGAAGCCAAACGTGTCTGGATAAAATCATTGCTTTTCAGTGGAATTTGGAATCACAACAAGCCGCTTTCACTAGGCCTCCTTGTGACAGAGACAACATTATTCAGATGAGTTATGTAGTGAGTGAGCTAATGGCAAAGAAGCTGAGGCCTTGTGTAGAGGGAGAGTTTGTGTTGTGGCGTTCTTAGCACCAGAGAAAGTAAAATTGTTTCAGTGGTAGTTTGTCTTGGAGAACCATCTCAGATTGGATTACTGAGTTAGCGCAAGATATTGAAAAAACACTGAAGGATTCTGCAGGAGATTTCCAATTTTTCTCTCTGGCTTGTGACAAGACAATGGACATAACAAATACTGCCAAACTGGCCATTTTTATTCATGGGATAACTGCTGAGTTTGACACGTGAGAGGAACTGCTGTCACTGGAAGCCATGCATGGCACTACAAGAGGTGAGGACTTGTTTTAGAGACTTATTTTATCAATGAAAAAACTTGAGCCAACATTTGAAAAGTTAAGTGGCCTTACTACAGATGGAGCTCCAGCCATTTTTGGCTCACAAAAAATGTTAATTTCATTTGTCAAAAAAGAACTGAATCATCTCAGTCTTGATCCAAGCTATTTAATTAATTATATGCCATTGCATCATACACCAAGAAGGTCTCTGCATAGTCATTGTGGCTCAACAATATGATGTCAACAGTAATGTCATACACAAATTTTGTCAAAAGCAGAGGGTTTAACAGCCGCCAGTTTAAGGAGTTACTGAATGATCTTGACTCTGAGTATGATGACCTTGTTTACCACTGTGAAGTGCTGTGGCTGAGTCACGGGAACATGCTCATGAGGTTTTAGGAACTGCAGGATGAAGTCAAGCAGTTCATGGAGATGAAGGGAAAACCTGAGGGAACTCAATGATAGCAAGTGGCTGTGTGATTTAGTGTTTATGGTGGACATTACCATGTACCTCCCCGAGCTGAACGTAAAGCTGCAGAGCCCCAACCATCTTCTCCGCTCCCAGCTTTCAAATGTGAAATCATATGAAGCTAAATTAAGGCTGTGGAAAGTGCAACTCAAAAGGAATAACACACTGCATTTCCCCACTCTGGAAGATCAAATCCTCGATGACACTTGAATATGTTGGTGAATGTGCAAAACTAATTGAGGCATTTAATGAAAGATTCAGGGACATGAGAAGTATGTAAATGGAACTGAACATCTTTGCTACACCATTCAATGTGGAACCAGCTGATGTGCCTGATAACCTCCAACACGAAACCTTTCAGCTACAAAGCAATGATGAGCTGAAAGCTAGGTATAAATACCTCCCACTGCTTGAGTTCTATAAATGTTCCATAAGCAATGATGAATTTCCCACTTTGAGGAGACATGCATTGAAATATGCATCTGTGTTCAGAACAACTTAATTACTGCAAGCAGTTCTTTTCAAAACTTAACATTGAAAAGAGTTGACTGCATTCCAGACTGACCCTCGCAAACCTAGAAAAGTAGTTGTGAGTAGCAACATCATCAATACCAGCTAACATCACATGCCTCACCAAAGAGAAGCAGTTCCAGATGTCACATTGGGGGTGAGTTAATTAAATGTTTGACCAAATATAGCAGACTCATTTTTAAGTTGATAATTTTGTATGGCCTGTGAATAATGTTATAAATATCCAAATAGCCCTTGGCAGAAAAAAAGTTCCCCATTCCTGTTCTGCAGGATACCTGACAAGTACTCTTCAAAAATGTCAAGGTCATGAAACAAGGAAAAACTAAGAAACTCACCAAGCAAAGGAGATTATGGAATACTTTAGAATGGAATGTTGGTCTCTCTGCTCCCTTTTATTTTTTTTTCAAGTATTTTATATATCTCTATAGACTCTTGTATACTGATTTTATATTTTGGGTTATGATCCAACAGTATGTTATTAATTTTGTTGTTTATAATTTTTTAAAGACTTTCTTCCTGACTTTATAAAAAATGGTTCAGACTATTTTATAACTTGGTATATAAAACCTATGTTGAGTATAGACTCTGGTAATTTCCTAGTGTTAGGTGAACTTCATTATCTTAGTGCAAATAAAATCAGTTATAATGAGCTTTTTTGTCTCGTCTCATCTCATCATGTGGGACACATGACATTAATTTACATGTTAACAATTTTCAAGTGTACATTGTAGAATTGTTAACTATATATACAATGTTGTAAAAGAGATCTCTAGAATTTTCCATGTTGCATGGCTGAAATTCTATGCTCACTGAAAATGACTTTAATGAACATGGACGTGTAAATATTTCTTTATGATTCTGTTTTCAGTTCTTTTGGATATATACCCAGAAGATTGCTGGGTCATATGGTAATTCTATACTGAATTTTTTGAGAAATCTCCATATTTTTTTTTCACAGTAGCTACACCATTTTACAATCCTACCTATAGTGTGCAAAGGTCCAATTTTTCCACTTCTTATCAACACTTGTTATTTACGGATATCATGTATATAACCTGTTTTCTTCTATAGGTTTTATAGTTTCGGGTCTTATATTTAGGTCTTTAATCCATTTTGAGTTATTTTCATTCCTTTGCATGTAGATGTCCAGTTTTCCCAGCATCGTTTGTCAAAGAGACTATCCTTTCCACATTGTGTCTTGACCCCCTTTTGGAAGATCATTTGAGCATATATGAGCAGTTTTCCTGGGCTTTCTATTCTGTTCCATTGCGCTCTATGTCTGTTTATGCTGATGCCACATGGTTTTGATGACTGTACCTTTGTAATATGTTTTATTTTTTTCCCATTGTTTATTAATTTATTTTTATTACAGATGTTTCTCCATTTTCCCCCCTATCTCCCCTCTCCCCCCCTATCTCCCCTCTCCCCCCTTAGCATTGTTGTCTATGTCCATTGGTTATGCATATATGCATATAAGTTCTTTGGTTCATTTCATCTATTCCCTCCGCCCCCCCTCCTCTTAGGTTTGTAATATGTTTTCAAATTAGAAAGTGTGAGGCCTTTAGCTGTGTTCTTTCTTTTCAAGTTGTTTTGGGTATTTGAGGGCCTTTGAGATTCTATATTGATTTTTGATTTTTTTTTTCCATATCTGAAAAAAAAAATAGCCATTGAGATTTTTATAGGGATTGTGTTGAATCTGTAGATTGCTTGGGTAGTATGGACACTTTACAAATATCAAGACTTCCAATCCATGAACACGGAATGTATTTCCAATTATTTGTGTTACCTTTCAGCAATATTTTGTAGGTTTCAGTGTACAAGTCTTTACCTCTTTGGTTAAGTTTATTCCTAAGTGTTTTATTCTTTTGGGTGTTATTTTAAATGGTGTTGCTTCCATCATTTACATTTTAGATTACTCCTTGTTGGTATATAAGAAGGCAACTGATATTTGAGTGTTGATTTTGTATCCTGAAACTTTGCTGAATTTGTTTATTAGCTCTAACAGGTGTTTTTTTTTTGTTTGTTTGTTTGTTTTGTTTTGTTTTGTAATCTTTAGTATTTAAAAAATATAAGATCATGTCATTTGTAAAGAGAGATAGTTTTACTTCTTTCATTCCAATTTAAATGGCTTTTAGTTCCTTCTTTTCCTAAATGCTCTGGATTGGACTTCTAGCATTATGTTGAATAGAAGACTTCTAGCATTATGTTGAACTCAGTTTTTCACTGTTGTGTATGATGTTAGTTATGGGCTTTTTATTTATGACCTTTATTATGTTGAGATAGTTTTCTTTTATTCCTAGTTTAAGGTTTTTTTTGTTTTTTCATGAAAGTGTGTTGAATTTTGTCCAGTGCTTTTTCTTCATCAATTCAAATGCTTGTGATTTTTGTCCTTTGATCTGTTAATGTGTTGTAGTACATTTGTTGATTTTCACATGTTAAACCATCTTTGCAGCCCAAGAATATATTCTACTTGGTCATAATGTATAATTCCTTTAATGTGCTATTGGATTCAGTTTGCTAGTACTTTGTTCAGGATTATTGCATTAGCGTTCATCAATTATATTGGTCTGTTGTTTTCTCTTTTTGTAGTACCTTTGTCTGGTTTTGGTATCAGAACAATGCTGGCATCATACAATGAATTTGGAGGTGTGTTTTACTCGTCAGTTTTTAGGAAGAATTTGAGAAGGAGTTGCCTTAATTATTTTTTAAATGTTTGGTTGAATTATACAATGAAGTCACCTGGTTCTGAACTTTTCTTTGCCGGGAGGTTTTTGATTACTGATTCAATCTCCTTGTAGTTATGGATCTGTTCAGATTTTTTATTTCTTCGTGGTTCAGTCTTTGCAGATTGTATGTTTCTAGGATTTTATCCATTTTGTCTAGATTATCCAATTTTATGACATATAATTGTTCATAGTAATGTTTTATAATTCCTTCATTTCTGTGGAATCAGTTTTTAAACTTTTAAAAAATTTTCTGATTTAATTTAATTGAGCTCTTTCTCTCCCTATCCTACCTGAAGGCTTGTCAATTTAATTAATCTTTTCAAAACACCAATTCATAGTTTTATTGATTTTTAAAATTTTTTTGTTTCATTTGCTTCTGTTCTAATCTTTATTATTTCCTTTCTTCTACTAACTTTAGGTTTAGTTTCTTTTTCTTTTTGCTACCTTGAGATATAAAGTTAGGTTGTTGATTTAAGATCTTTCTTCTTTTAGTTACATATTATGCTATTGTATTTTAAATTCAATGCCAGGACTAAAATTGCTTTATGCATCACCATTACAGTATTACAATATTCTGTATTTTTAGAAGCATCGATGTGAAAGGAACACCTCAAGTGGCTGCCACCCTCACGACCAACCAGGGCCAGGGACAAACTGCAACCGAGGTACATGCCCTTAGCGGGAACCGAACCCGGGTCTCTCTGGACCGCAGGCCGACGCTCTAACCGCTGAGCCAAACCGGCCAGGGCTGTATTTGTTTATACATGTACTTGTACTAGTGAACTTGGTATTTTCTTGTTGTTTCATGTTGCTGTATAGTGTCTATTTGCTACAACTTTCAGAACTTCCTTTAATATTTCTCATAAGGCAGATCTAGTGATGATGAACTTTCTTAGCTTTTGCTTATATGGGAAAGTCTTTATTTCTCCTTCATTTTTGAAGGAAGAATTTTGCTGGGTATAGTATTCTTATTTGGCAGTTAACTTTCTTCAGCATTTGAGTATATCATTCTACTTCCTTCTGGCCTGTAAGTTTTCTGCTGAGAAATATGCTGGTAATATTATGGGAGCTCCTTTGTACATGACAAATTTGCTGCTTTCAAAATTCTGATTGTCTGACTTTTGACAGTTTGATTATTATATGTTTGGTGTGGGTCTCTCTGGGTTTATCTTGGTTGTAGTTCTTTAAGCTTCTCGAATTTGGATGCTCATTTCCTTCCTCAGACTTGGGAAGTTTTCATCCATTATTTATTTAAATAAGCTCTCGGTCCTTTTGTCTCTCCTCCTGGAATTCTCATAATGTGTATGTTCACCTATTTATTGTGTTCCATAAACCTCTTACACTTTATTCATTCTTTTTTTTTTTTTGCTGCTCTGATTCAATAATTTCAAATAACCTGTCTTTGAGGTCACTCAATCTTCCTGCCGCTTGGTCAAGTCTTCTGTTGAGTTGCTCTAGTAAATTTTTTCAATCTAGTCATTGTATTCTTTGATACTAGAATTCTGGTTCTTTTTAATGGTTTTATCTATTTGTTGCGTTCTTATTTTGTTCTTGTATCATTTTCCTGAGTTTGTTTAGTTGTCTGTATTCATTGTAGATCACTGAGCTTTTTCAAGACATTTATTTTGAATTATTTGTTAAGTAATGTATAGATTTCTTTTTATTTGGGTTGGCTTTTGGAAATTTATTTTGGTCCTTTGATTCAGCCATGTTGCCCTGTTTGTGTATCATTTTTTTGTTTGCTTTTGTTTTTGCTGAGGTTTATATACCAACAGCTACCTCCCCTAGTCTGAATGGGATGACTTCATACAGATGAAAACCTTTAAGAATCATTCTATCTACAGATTCTTGAGACCTCAGACCTTTATTTTTTTGGCAGTTCTCTGGGCTTGTGTGAGTCTTTTCCAATAAGGTTGGCCTGTTTTCTTTTTCTGTAGCTCATAATCTTGTACCCTCCCTGGTGTCTGTATGAGGTACTGCAGGTTCTCTGGTGCTGTAGCAACAAGTTGCCCCATTCTCCTTTGTATCAGCAGACTATGCTTCCAAAGTATGTTGACTCGGTGTCATATCCGCAGTACAGGTAAGACAGTCAATAGCTCTTTGGGTTGCCCTTTAAAAAGCTGAAATCCAAGATGCAAACTTTAATCTTTACCCTCTGTACCAAGGGAAAGCTACAAGATGGGTGTTTTTCTCTCATTTGTGCTGACCTGTGATGGTGTATGCTATGGCACTGCAGTCCTCTGGTGCAGCAGCAAGCCACTCCCCTTCACTCCTTCACGGTCGGCAGCTCTCCAGCCCCCAGGTAAATGGAAACCAGTGAGTCTCGTCTGCAAAGAGCCAGAACACTGAATGCAGGTTCCACTCCTCCCTGTCCTCCGAAGAAGCTGTGAGCCAAACTGCGCTCTGCTGGCTTGGGGAAGGGACCATCACGTATAAAGTACAATGACTCTTCTTACCTATTTCAGTGTGGCCATTGTGGGCTTTGCACTTACGTGGGAACTGCAACTTCTTAACTGGATTCTAAAGTTCTTGTAAGAATATTCTGGTCCATATATTGTTGTTAATTCAGTTTCCCTGTGGGGAGTGAAGGCCGGCGATTCCTCTTCTGCAATTTTGCTGATGTCACTCCTGTTATAATGACCTTTTGTACCTTAGAGTTTATCATGGGTTTCTACCAAATATTTGACGTAAAGAAACTTTCTTAAAGTTATTATTTACGTTGAAATTGAGGGAAATAATTTTTATATAACCCACATTTTTTAATTAATATAGTTATTTAGTATTCTACAGGTAGAATATCTAGTTAGAGAGAATTTCATTAAACTTGATCATTCTAGCTGTTTGACTTTGAATTTTAATGAAATCAACATTCAAGAGTTACCTGTTTAAGATGATCAGTTTTAAGATTTGTAGCCTCTAGATGAGAGAATGAAAAAAACAAAAAGGATTATTGTACAAGTGTGAAGGAGCAAATATTTATCAACTCGAGGAAAAAGAGACCTTGATGTAGGATTTGAAAGATTGCTAGGGTTAGTTACATTGCTAGAGTTCAACTGCTCCTGGGATTCTGTTTAAGAGAATAAGGGATTTTACACTAGTTATAGAGAAAAGAAAAGAAGGTTACAGAATATCTGAATATGTAAGATATCTTTAGAATATGCATTTATTCTAAAAAAAAACTTTTGCTGGCAAAAGTTCTGTAATGATTGAGAAACTAAATGGTTTGACCCATACATTTTACTCTCAATTTTTGTCCTGTTATGCATGTATGGCAATTATAAAGTTAGTATTTTATTGCTTTAATCTAAAAATCATTAAAAAAATCTATGGAGCAGAGGATAGAGTATGATATTTAGAATGGAATCTAGAGATAAGAATAGAACAAGATGACTTTTTGTATGTCCAACAAAGTTACATTTTAGGATAGAATTTAGAACAAAAGTGATCAAACCAATGATATTACCATTGCCTTTAATGATTAAATAAATGTTGGCTCTAATTTTTCAAAGTGCCCCCATCCCCAAAATAGAGATATTCTGAGTTCTAATCACAGCTCTCCTAGGGAGTTATTTACTCCTTTCTTCAGCTATTTCTAAGAAGGTTGCCATGTAAAATTTTGTAAGCACATTTTGGCATCATTCCAGGTACATGGAGTGGTTTAATGGTCATAAAAAAGTTCTCTCAAAGTGGGTTGTGAAAGATAATTTATTTTGATTTATGAAGGCAATATTAGAAGTTACTCAAAAAAATTTTTACTTTATCCTTTTAAAATGTTGTGTGTATATAAATGAAAATTGTCCATAATAGTATATTAAAGCACAGAATCATTTTAAAAGTTAATAAATATATTGGGAAATATTTTACAGATGAAAGAGTGTATTAAATTCAGGTCTAAAGAAAGATTTCTTATCCTTTGAGATGACATGGAGGGACCTGGAGAGTATTATGCTAAGCAAAATAAGCCAATCAGAGAGACAAATATCACATGATCTCACTTATTTGTGGAATATAATAAACAAAATAAGCTAATGAATAAAATAGTCCCAGAGACATAGAAGTAGGGTACAGACTGACAAACCTCAGAAGAGGGGGCAGGGGGGAGGGAAGAGATAAACCAAAGAACTTATATGCATGTATGTGTAACCAGTGGACATAGACAATGATGCTGGGTGGAAGGGTGTGGGGATCTGGAAGAGGGTGTCAATGGGGGAAAAGAGAAACATCTGTAACAAAAATAAATTAATAAAAAAAATACATTCAGGTCCATTAAAAATCAAAGACTGAAATGTTTAGATTCTATCATGGCATTGACTGTTTTTTTTAAAGCTGCTTTTTCAAAGTATAATTTACATATAACATTCACTCTTTGTAAGTGTATAATTAAATAAATTTTAATAAATGTATTGGGGTTATGCAATGATTACAATAAAACAGTTTTAGAACATTTCCATCATCCTTAAATTTCTCTAATGTCCATCCGCAGTCGATTCCTGTTTCCTCCACTTTCTGTCTCTATAAATTTGCCTTTTTTTTTTTGACATTTCATATTGAATCATACAATATATATAGTCTTTTGTGTCTGACTTCTTTCTCTTAGCCTAATGTTGTTGAAGTTCACCCATTTGGAAGTGTGTATCCACAGTTTATTTTTTTATTGCTTAATAGTATTGCATTGTATGGATATGCCACATTTTACTGATCTGCTCACTAGCTGATGGACATTTTGATTGTTTCTAATTTTTGGTTACTATGAATAATGTTGCTATGAATATTTGCCTAGAAGCACTTGTGTGAACATATGTTTTTATTTTCTTGGTTAGACTCCTAGGAGTGGAATTGCTGGGTAGTATGGTAATTTTATGTTTAGCTGTCTAAGACAGTTTCAGTTTCTTCACATCCTTACTAACACTTTGCATATTTGGATAACAGTGTTTTATCAAATATGTCTTTTGCAAATATTTTCTCTCAATCTGTGGCTTGTCTTTTTATTTTCTTGACAATGTCTTTCATAGAGCAAAACATTTTAATTTTTATAAAATCCAGCTCATCACTTCTTTCTTTCATGGGTTATCTATTGGTGTTGTGTTTAAAAAGTCATTTCCAAACCCAAGATCCTCTAAATTTTCTCTGTGTTGTCTTTTAGGAATTTGATAATTTTGTGTTTTACATTTAGTCTATGATCTATTTTGGTTTAATTCTTGTGTTTTTTTTTTTTTCTTTGAAGAATGTACTTTTTTTTTTTTTTTTTTTTTTTTTTACTAGTGGATATTTAAATGTTCTATTACTGTTTATTGAAAAAACTATTTTTGTTTCATTGTATTGCCTTTGCTCCCTCGACAAAGATCAGTTGAACTCTATGTCGATCTATTTCTGGGTTCTATTCTGTTGCATTGATTTATTTGTCTGTTCTTTCACTAATACCATATTGTCTTGATTATTTAGCATTATAGAAAGTCTTGAAGTTAGCTTTTATCAGTCCTAAAATTTAGTTCTTTCAATATTATATTAGCTTTTCTGGGTGTTTTGTCTCTCCATGTAAACTGTAGAGTCAGTTTGTTGATATGCACAAAATAAGTTGCTGGGATTTAGATTGGGATTGTATTGAATCTATACATAAAATTGAGAAGAACTTGGTAATGTCTTCCTATTCATGAATATGGAATATCTCTTTCATTTGTTACTCTTTCATCAGAGTTTTATAATTTTTCTCATATAGATCTTGTGCATATTTTGTTAGATTTCTTTCTAAATATTTAATTTTGGGGGTGTTAATGTAAATAGTATTGTTTTTAACATCAAATTACACTTGTTCATTGCTTGTATACAGGAAAGCAATTGACTTTTGTATATTTATCTTGTATCCTACAACGTTGCTGTAATCACATTAGTTCAAGGAGTTATTTTGTTGATTCTTTTTTGGATTTTCTACATGCTGTATAGTTTTCAGTATACAAAACTTGCACTTTTTAAATTAAATATATTTGTTATCATTTGATTTATTTTGATGCTATTGAGAACGGAATTATTTTCTCAATTTTATTTTTATATTGTTTCTTGCTAGTATATATAAATAGAATTTTAAAAAAATATTGATCTGTGTCCTGTGACCTTGCTCAAGTCATTTACTAGAGTTATTTCTTTTCTTTTCTTTTTTTTTTTTTAGTTCTTAGGATTTTTTACATGCAGGATTATGTCATCTGTCAATAAAGGCATTTTTACTTCCTTGTTTTCAATTTAGATGCCCTCTCCCTCCTCCCACCCTTTCTGTCACTCTCTGCTTCATTGCATTGGATAGAACTGCAATAAATGTTGAATAGCAGTGGTGAAGTTATATATCTGTGCCTTCTTCCTGACCTTAGGAAGAAACATTCATTCTTGTACCATTAGGTATGGTGTTAGCTGTAGATTTTTTATTTTTTATTTTTTTTTGTAGATGCTCTGTGTCAGTCTGAAATAGTTTCCTTTTGTTTCTGGTTTGTTAAAAGTTTTATTACAAATGGCTGTTGAATTTTGTCAAATACTTTTCTCCATCAATTGATTATATGGCTTTTATCCTTTATTCTACTAAAATGGTATATTATATCACATGATTTTCATATGTTAAACCAACCTTGTATTCCTGTGATAAATCCTACTTGATCATGATGTACAGTCCTTTTTATATGTTTTTTGGGTACACTTTGCTAATATTTTGTTAAAGATTTTTGCTTCTATGTTTATGAAGAATAATGGCTATATTGCTTGTGATGTCTTTGTCGACTGGTTGCCTCCCGCATGACCCTGACCAGGGCCAGGGATGAACCGCAACTGAGGTACATGCCCTTAGCCAGAATCCAACCTGCGACTCATTGGTCTGCAGGCTAACACTCTACTGCTGAGCCAAACCAGCCAGAGCTGCTATAGTTGTTTCATTAAATATGTTGAAATTAATCATTGAAGCCACTTAAAATTTTTTAAATCAAATAATATTATATTAAATCTTTGCTTACATCCTAGTGATAGCTTCTCTTTAAATTTAGAATATATTTTCAGTTTCTTACCATGGTTTATAAAGCACTATGTATAGGAACTATGTCTGCAACTCACCTCACTGTATACTGCTCTCCTACCTGCATACTATGCTTTAACCATATGGGCCTTTTTATGTGTCTTGAATACTCTAGTCTTAGGGTTTTTTCACTTGAATTTCTTTCTGTTGCTGTTTCTTTTTCATCAGTTATATCTTAGCTCAAATGTAATTGTCTCATAGAATTCTTAGTCCACTTACCTTTATTGCTGCCCCAATGACTCTCTACCCTTTTACCCTGTTTTATTTTTCCCCAGCACTGTTTACTGTTTGAAATTCTTATTTATTTATTTGTATATGTAGCATTTATTTTCTGTCTCTTCTCCCTTAAGCATAAGCTCTGTAAAGGCCATTATCATTCATTGCTATATTCCTTACACCTAGAAGAGTGTCTGCTACTTAGTCGAACCTAAATCATGACTTGTGTAATACATGAGCGAAATGAATTATCTGTGAGTCTTGGTTGAATTTTGGAAAGATAATTAGATTGTGTTCAATTTCCTGATAACCCTTAATTACAAATCTTTAAAAAATAGATAAAAATAACTCGATGAACATAAATAATTAGAGATCTATTTTCATTGGTAAACAGCATTTACAGAAATGCGATTTTGGTGTCAACATCTGTTGATCACATTGGGAATAAGAAATCATAGAATTGATTGGAATCTTCAAATTCAGTTCCTTCTATTCACAAGGAAACTAATTACACATTTAATTCCTTGTGCTCATTTTAAAGATATCAAGAAATAAATATTTCATAATATCCTGTTGTGGCCTGTAGTAAACTTAAGTACTTTGAAACTAGGTTTTCTTCCTCATTTTTTCACTTGTTTACATATGCCAGCCCCTACTAGAAGTTGCAAGAGTACTCTCAATTTCCTAATGAAAAGATTCCCTTGAAGGTTTTGGCTGATTTGAATTTTTAAACTTCTAGGATTTTAGATGAAATTGTATAAAATCCACTTATAATATTTCATTTAGACATTGTTTTTTGTTTTCCTATTGAAGCATTAGTTGATATGTGTTGCTTTTTTCATTCTTACATGTCAAGGAATTATTGTATTCACATTTATCTAGTTATCATATATCACTTCAATGTCTTTATCAATTCTTCAACTATTTTTTGTGTCTTCTAATACCACTTTCCATCTAATAGATTTCCAAGTACATAATCTTACCTTCAAAGTAGTTTGTGATAAAGCAGTTTTGCATCCAGCATATGATATTCTCTCAAATTTTATTTCAAGGCACTAGTAATTATTTACATAACATTGTAAAAGTTTTCATTTCTATTTATCTTTTTTACCATATATTTGTTAAAACACTGTCTTGTATATGTGAATCTTTCTTTGTTTTTGTGACATGACATGATCTTTAACAACTTTGTTTCTGTGGCCATAGATTTGTTCAAATTGTGAGCTGCTACTCCACAGTGTAATAACTGAATCTGTATTTAATTTTTTTGTCTCATACTGATGTGTTTAAGCATCCCAAATGAGCATGGGTTATAGGCTAATGCATCTTCCCCAAACTTCATTTGGTTACTTAAAATAAATGTTAAAAGTATCCTTTAATATTAAAGATTTTGAAAGCCCTCAAACATAGGGCAACTTGCTTTTTTTGCATGAGATTATTTTGGGGACAACTTTTTATTTTAATTTGGCCAGATAAAGATTATTTATTTATTTATTTATTTTTTGTATCCTCACCCGAGGACATTTTTCTGTTTTTTTGTTCAGATGGAGTGGGAGGGAGAGAGAGAGAGAGAGAGAGAGAAACATCAACATGAAAGGGTCACATCGAGTGGTTGCCACCCACACGCCCCAACCAGGGCCAGAGACAAACTGCAACTGAGGTACGCGCCCTTAGCGGGAATTGAACCCAGGTCTCTCTGGACTGCAGGCCGACGCTCTAACTGCTGAGCCAAACTGGCCAGGGCCAGATAAAGATTTTTAAAGAAATATTTTTTGTCTTCTAATTTCCAAACTTCCAGGAATAGAATAGTTCTTCTTCCTAGTTAGTGCAGATTTTCTCTTCTATCTGCTTCTGAAATGTATACATAAATAATAATTTTATTTTATCTGATTACTTATTTTTTCTGTGAACCACCACCAGAAAGAAAGACATTTAATTGGGTGGCATATTTTTGAAATGAATTTGAACACTGTGTACTTTGTGAGAAATGTAATGTCTATGGGAATTTATTGTTTTTAAAATTGAGTAAGAGCAGGTCAGTGACATTATTTTAACTAAAGTATGTCTTGAACTATTACATTTAGTTCTCTATTTTTATGTGCAACTCAAGTTTTAGTTAAAAACAAAAAATTAATAGCCTTGTAATTATAAAATATTATTGTTAACAAATTTATTAGATGGGCAGGTCATATGTAATACCCATTCCAGATGTGACCTAGTGGTTAAAAGTATGACTTTGGAGCTAGAATGCCTAGGTTTAAATCATTATTCTTCCGTTTATTAGGCATGCAATTTTTTGAAAGTTGCCTAGCCTTGTGTGTCCCACTATCCTCATATATAACATGAGGGTCATAAGAATACTTATTTCACAGAATTATTGTAAGGGTTAGGTAAGTAATTTGACAAACATTTAGAATATGTCTGCTGCATAGTAAGCATTCTGTAAATGTTCGCTATTATAATTAATAACAGTAAAATGTCCAGAGGCAGAACTTAGTCTTAACATTAGCTCATCTAGTTGTGATTCATTTATACCCATCAAACCGTTTAATTCAAGATTTTTAAAAACTACTATTAGTAACCATAATTGGGTGAGAGTGCTTTCCTGCTAATTAAAAGTTTATCAATGACAGGTGTATTTGACATAAATCCAATGAAGTATAACTAAGACTAAATATAGTTGAAAGGGCACCAGTGGTTTTTGATCCTGTGCCTACTTAGAATTGTGCTAAAAATTCCTTTTCTCTTTTTATTTAATTCTGAATTCTTCTAAATGAGTATTAGAATTAAAATTATACATGTAAAAAAATTGAATCTTAAAAAATATTTTAAATTTATCAAAATTTGCACCGGGGGATAGTTTACACTTATCTGTAAATGCTGAGGATAGTCTTATTATGTATAAAGGGGTTTAAATTTATCCTGGATGTTGAAGCTAATGTTTCTGTGAGTACTACTACTACGTTCATTTTTTTATTTTTATTTTTTGTTTAATCCTCACCGAAGGTTAGGTTTTTACTGATTTGCGAAAGAGAGGGAGAGAGAGACAGAGAAAGAGAGAAAGAGAAAGAGACACTGATCGGTTGTCTCATGCACAGAATCTGATCAAGGATTGAACAGGAAACCTGGGCATGTGCCCTGACTGGGAATTGAACCTACCACCTTTTGGTGTACGGGGTGAGGCTCTGATCAATTAAACCACACTGGGCAGGGCACTACTTTTCAAAGTGACAACTGGCTGAGAAGATTAATCTGAAATGCACTTTTGCATATCTACAGTTTGCAATGTTGTCTCTTGGCCTCTGAGCTGGCACATTATTGTGCTAGCTAAGCAACCTTACCTTTAATTGCTACATGTCTGTATGACATAGTATTTGAGGAAACTTGATCAACAATTTTTAAGCATTTTAAATAATTGTTTTGAGAATTTTAGCTTTTCAAGGAAAATGATGTGAAATTAAACCTCCAGTTGTTCTTTTGAATTATCTAAGCAAATTGTCTAATGGTCCATATATCATTTTTGGAATATTGCGTAATAATTTTTAGGTGCTTGCCCAAAATTTCTTTTTTTTTTTTTTAATCCTCACCTGAGGACATTTTTTCATTTTTCGTACAGATAGAGTGGGAGGGAGAGAGAGGAAGAGAGAGAGAGAGAGAAACATCGACGGCAAAGGGACACATCGAGTGGCTGCCACCCGCACGACCAACCAGGGCCGGGGACAAACTGCAACCGCGGTACATGCCCTCAGTGGGAGCCGAACCCAGGTCTCTCCAGACCGCAGGCCGATGCTCTAACCACTGAGCCTAACCGGCCAGGGCCCAAAATTTCTTTAACTAAGTTTTAGCTGAGAGTGGTGCCTCTGAGACCTGAAGGTGTAGATGAGCCACCTGGGGGCTGGATTCTGCACCAGTAGGTGCGTAGCAGACCTGAGCTTCTGCATGTCTGATAAGCCTGCAGGTTTTGCTGCCACTGCTTATCTCAGACTACATCCTGAGTAGCAGAGGCTTAGAGCATAAAGAAACACACCATGCAGTATTTAGTAATGCGCACACTGTGACCACTGCTTGACATCTGTGCCGATGATTTGCTGGCTTCTGTATTTAACTGTGTGCTAAGTGTAATTCACAACGGACTGATTGTTGTTATTGTCTTGTGGAAGATTTGCAGCTATACTAAAGGTGGCTAAATTTAAGCCTGTGTACACTAGTGTATGTTCTTTAGAAAGGCTTGTCTTAGAAGGTTCAAAGAATATATTTTCAGAGGCTGTTGAAAAATCTTTCTTTTGACCTAGTGTGCAGACAATGTCAACGTTCTAAATGGTAAATTAAATATTTGAAAAAATAATTTTTGACCTTGGGCCTTAGGAGCTTCCTTCCTCCTTCCAACCCAACCAAGTAGATAGAAAAATTAGGGTATATTGATATATCCACATGGAACTGAAGTTTGACTAGTGCTTTGGCAATCGCAAAGATATTTTAAGATGCCTACTCCAGGATGTTTTTATTTCCTTCTTTCTTCTGCCAATTTCTAATGCCCCCTGGTCCCCCCCACCTATTCTAAGCTATACCTCTGTGATGGTCTTCTATGGTAGAGGGAGGGAAAACAAACTATATGGAGGGAGAAAGAAGAACAGGTGCTTGGAAGAATACTTTCTAATATCAGAAATATTTTTACTTGAACATTTAATTGATGTAATTGTAAGATCACATGCAGTAGTAGGAAATAATAAGTAGAGATCCATCTACACTGTGGACATAAATGAAGACCACCCAAATAAGAACAATCAGAGACTATTTATTCCAAGGTTGCTATATCAAGGGATTGAGCCACCATCACGTGTATTCAACAGAGTGCCAAAGGCAGGCAGGTGAGTAGGGAAACTTTATAGGAGAAAAAAGGAAAGCCCTCAAGTATACTCTGATTGGAGATTGTTGGCATGAGAAAATTGAAGGTGGGCTAACTAGAAGTCGGGCATCTTGGGTGACTAATTTGGAAGGCATAGTTGCATACTGACTTCCTCTACTTGATCCTGAGTTGGAAGGATGGCAAAAAAAGTAGGAAGATTGGCAGTTACTGAAAGAATCCTTGGCCAGTTGCTGCAGAGGTTTGGCTTGCTGTGAAGATGGCTCCAGAGGTTATGAGTCAGAGTTGTGCTGTTTTGTATGGTCTTGTCATTACCCACTTGAGTCCCTGAGCACTTTACCAAGTTTCCCCCACTGTTAACATTTTGTCAAACTGTAGTATATTATCACAACCAAGATATTGACATTTTTACAATCTTCTGATCTTATTCAGATTTTTCCTGTTTTATTTGTACTCTTCTGTGTGTGTGTGTGTGTGTGTGTGTGTCTAGTTCTACTGCATGTGTAGGTTCTTGTGTTCACCATCACAGAAAAAGTACTGAACAGGACAGTTCCATCGCCTCAAGTATCTCTGGTGTTGCCCTTTTATAATGACACCAACCTCTTTCCTAGTTCTAACCTCTTGCAACCAGTGATCGGTTTTCCATTTGTAAAATTTTGTCATTTCAGAAATGCCATATAATGTAAATGGAATTATACAGTATGTGACCTTTGGGACTGGCTTTTTTCCCTCAGCTTAATCCTCTGGAGATTCCTTGTTTGCTTTTAAAATCATTTTAATTACTCATGTAATACATGAATAAATTCTCCTTGTGAAACATTAAAATAGTAAAAATAAGGTTAAAGCTACTTTAACTAAAAACACTCTCAATCCTATTCTCCCCGTTTGAAAAAATTAAATACTTATTTAGTCATTCCTTATTGTAGATTCTATATTATATATAAATGGATTTATATATTATATATATCAAAATTTTGCTATTGTAAAAAAACTTCAGTGGACACCTTATACATACATGCCTCCTTGTATGCCTCTGTCGATTTTTCTCTATTCTTGATACCTAAAAATGGAATTTTGGGGTAATAGAAAATGTACAGTTTAAATTTGAATAGATATTGCCAAATTTTCCTTCGAGTTGCCGTGCCCCAAAATGACCAGTCTTTTAGATTGTCTAGTGTCTAATTGATTTAGAAGTTAAAATTTTTTTTGGCCAATCTTGTAAGTGAAGAATACTTATTATAATTATTTGCACTGTTTATCATTCCTGTTTTGTGGTATTCTCTTCATAGTCTTGTTCCATTTTTATATTGGGTTAGTTGTCTTTTTTTCCTTCTTGATTTAGAAGAGATTTTTTAAAAACAATTTATCCTGGATATGATCCATTATTTATTTTATAAACATGTGCACACACACTATAGCTAATCTCTTAGCATTATGCATGTTAACTTTTGTCATTTTGACATCTTAAGTTTGATGTTCCATTTATCAATGTATCTCTTTTTGTGTCTTTTTAAAGAGGTCTTCCTACCTACCTTTTTTAAACCTTCCTTTTTCTCAAATTTCCAGGGTATTTTATGTTTCAGAGGCTTTTTAGTAGGATTTCCCATGTACATGTTCTGGTTTAGGCCTACTATAATTCCAATCTTGGCTAGGACATCTTTTTTATTTTTTCAGCTGAAGTGTCCTGTCTCCATTTTGACCACCTCTAAAGGGTTTCAAAAAGAGCAACTCACCTTATATTCCATGCCAGCCTCATTTTTTTTTTTTTTTTTTTTGTGATTCATGTGGACAGCTCTACCTTCAGAGGAGCCTGGTAACTCAGAAAGTACCAAAGACAGACTTTTAAATATATTGGATACATGAATAATAAATCCCAGAGGAAGGTTAACTCCTAAACATTCAGGTAGATTTTAATTCCTAGACAGATCAATAAAGCCAAATTTGATGATTCTAGGTATAGCTGATTTTGAGCTATCTCCTTAAAACCAACTTGCTATCTATTTTCTGTAAAAATGAAAGATTACATGAATTTTACAGTAAATGTTACTTAAAGAAAAATTTGCCCTATAGTTCTTGGCCAAATATCTGGGGTCAGTTAGAAAACCATTGGAAGCTTACAACTTTGGCAGATACCCAGAATTTAGTAGTATTAATGTTTTAGTTTCCTAATAAAAGTTTAAATTTATTTAAATTCTCAAATAGGTTATGTCATTTGAAGATATAAGATAATGGGAAAAGGAATATAATAACCTTGATATTTTTAAATATTGATTTTGGAAACATTTCACACTATAATTATTCAATATAACAATTAGTTGACCCAGTTTTTCTTCCCATTATATTTATAATTCTTATGGAAGTATTTTAAAGCATAATAGGTTGCCAGCAGGAGTTTAAGTAGTAAAAATAAATAATGGGTGTCATTATAATAATTTTTGGGGAAAATTTCTCCAACTCTATTTCTGTATTCAATAAATGTTTATTCATGCATTTATAGTTATATTCATACCTTTTACCTATATTTGTTAACTGACTTTAGACTCAAGTTTAATTGGATGCTGACAGATTTTTACTGAGAGATCACAAATTTGTTATCTTTGGAGTGACACTGGTTAACAAAATTATACAGGTTTCAGGTGCACAGTTTCAAAATATATCTTCTGTGCACTGTATAGTAAGTTCACCACCCCAAGTTAAGTTACCTTCCAACACCATTTATCTCCCCTATACCCGCCTCCATCTTCTCCCCTACTCCCCCAGGCAATCACCACACTGTTGTCCATGAGTTTTTTCTCTTTCCTCTCTTTTTTCCCTCAATCCCTCCACCCCACCAACCCAGCCCCTAACTGCCCCTAACAGCTGTCAGCCTGCTCTCTGTCTAGGAGTCTGTCATTAGTTTGCTTGTTAGTTCATTTTGTTCATTAGATTCCACATATGAGTGAAATCATATGGTACTTGTCTTTCACTGACTGACTTATTTCACTGAGCATAAAGCTCTACAGGTCCATCTAGGCTGTTGCAAAGGATAAGATTTCCTTTTTTACAGCTGAGTAGTAATCCAGTGTGTAACAGCTCCCCCACCGCCTCATCTACTGATGGACACTTGGTCTATTCCCAAATCTTGGTTATTGTAAATAATGTTTCAGTAAACACAGGGGTACATATGTTCTTTTGAATTAGTATTACAGATTTCAATTCTTTGGATAAATTCCTAGAAGTGAAATCACTGTTTTCATACTCCAATTTTTCTTCCTCTAAAGTCCTTAATTTAGTCTATAGTATAACTGCCCATTTAGTCGTGGAAATAAAAAAACTTTTAGTTATATTTCTCACCTCTCATATCCAAACAGTTTGTTGAGTTCTTTTGATTCTGCTTTCTAATTGTCAAAATCATCTTCACCTGTTCTGTTCCTAGTGTTATAACTTTCAAACTAGCCTCCTACCCTCTATTCCCATCCACTCCCACCCATCTCATCTGTATTCTATTTCATTTTAGTCGAGATTGTCCCCTAAAGAAGATCCTGAGGCCAGGGCTCTTGTGCAGGTAGTTTACTTTGGGACGTGATCCTAAGAAATAGGAGTGAGCAGCAGAGGAGAAGGAACAAGCCAAAGGGAATGGTGATCTAGGGTTATGTCATAAGGCGAGTTTCTGTGTGGGTATTTGGGCTCCATCCTGCCGGAGAGTCCTGAGGAGCCCTGTAGACATACCTCAGAATTACGAATCCAAAGGATGAAAGGGGAATATTTATCTACCTGATTTCGTCCTCCACTGCTCAAGAATTGCTCAGTAGGTGTTAACTGGTGCATCTCCAGGTTTAGTTGGACAGAAGCCAACATGGGGTCATAGCAGAGAAGTTTAGTTGCATAAAATAAAAGAACAGGACAGGCTTCATGGGTGTGGGATCTATTAGTGATTTTGCTGTCACACTTTGAAGCTCCTAATGCTTTGTGAAGCCCAGTAGAAAATGAAAGTGTGACACCTCATTTTAAATGTGAGATCTAGCCAGTTTTGCTAGAGGCACACAGTGGCTGTGAGGTAAGGGACTGCAGGTCACACCAAAAGGCAGCTGAATGCCACACCAAAGTTGGAGTAAACGGTTAGCCAGAAAGATGTGAAGTGAGGCCCAAGAGGTATCCGATACATATTGCATGTAGCGTACCTAATGTGTGTCTGTGTTTCTACTCATGAATATTTTAAGCAGTGATGATCTACAGACATCCTGCAGAGGAATGGGCAAAGCTTGTTCTTCCACATGTATCCAGGGCATGTAAGCCTGGGGCCTTTCTGCTTAGAGCAGTCCCTGAGGGAAACTCTGTAGGCTGTGATTCAAGTCTGGTGACCACAGTGTGCTGGTCACTCAGATTAAATGTGAGAATGAGGTCACAATGGTTTTTGAATAAACCATCTTTCCCCTGTCCTCCCACTTTTGACTCGAAGGGTTCATCCTAATTAACATCATCTGGAGAGAGTCCACCAATGTGGGGAAGCATGTTCAGACTGGCAGGCTGGGAAGAACACCACTTTGACTTTTTTCTTTTCCAGTATATTGACTCTGCTGCTCCAAACTGGGACTTTGAGGGGAAAGGGGAAGGGCATCAACAAGAAGTGGTTTAAGTTATTTCCCAGTATGTACTTCCTATAACATTCTCCTCCTACATCATGCACCCCTATAAGGGATCTAAAGGACAAGATGAAAAGAAGTCTCTATGTGGCTCTATAATCTTAAGTGCTGTACCCTGCACCTTGTAATATATTAAAACGATTTTTTTTTCTTTATCGATTATGAGAGAGAACATTGATAGGCCGCCTCCTGCATGCCTCCCACTGGGGATTTGGCCCACAACATGGGCCTGAGTCCTGATGGGGAATTGAACTGACCACCTCTTAGTGCATGGGTCGAAGCTCAACCACTGAGGCACACCAGCGGGGCCACCTTGTAATATATTTACTGGGCAAACACTTTTGTCAGCATTTAAATATCCGGGAGCTGGGAATGTTTTGATTTGTTCTAAGGTAAACTTTAGTTTTTGAGAATCTGTAGGAGAAAAGACTAGAAAGCACACAACAAAAAGAATATATATATATATTTTAAGTGAGAATTGCCTTACAAGTTAGGGAGATGTCAATTATTATTTCTATTTTATTGTTGGGAAAATGAATGTAATGCAGAGAGGGCTACAACCTTCTTCAGTCAGAACCATCTAACATGCTAAATATATACACAAACCCGGCTTTGTATTTTGCTCATTGAATTAGCAGTATTATTTTTGAAATTTCAGTTGTACTGGAAATCTAAAGGCAATTTGAGCAGTTTTTTACCTTCTCTACCCCCACCCCTACCCCTTTCTTTTGAGTGTGTGGCTATGAAGAAATGGGAATGTGACAAATGAGATTGTTTAGGCCTAAAGGACAATGGATGCCAAAACATGCTTTTCTTTTCTTTTTTTTTTTAATGTAATTTTTTTTTTTTTTTCTGCATGCCCCAACTGGGGATCGGTCCCACAACCTGGGCATGTGTCCTGACTGGCAATCGAATCACCGACCTCTTGGTGCATGGGTCGATGCTCAACCTCTGAGCCACACCGGCGGGACCAAAACGTGCTTTTCAGTCAAAAAAGTGAAAGTACTGTTGGTCAGATTATGGAAATTATACTGTGTAAGTGTTTGTTTTGTGAATGTCTCTAATTGTGTACATGTATTCAGGTTACTAGTAAGTCCTTGTGAAGAGAAAGGTAAAACATTTTAATAAGGTTTTGTTTTGTTCATGCAAATATGCACAAACCATGTGTTTAAATACATACCCAGAGCACACAGATACATGTTTCTATGGGTATAGACATATAAATAAAAATTGGAATGATTCAAGCATATGGATATAAGGTTATTTTTTTTGTTGTTGTTTTTTATTATGTCGTCTCCAAAGAGGCATACAGCAATACTCAGCCGAACACTGGGTTTTGCTCTGTGTCACTTTTGTAAATTAACCTACCTTGATAATCTCCATGAAAACTGATGACAAATTATTTTTGAAAAATGTAAAATACATTCATCATCATCAGCTGTGATCAGCTGCAGTGAAGATGTCCTTTGAAAATGTAGTGTTCTAAATTAAGATGCTTGCTTAAAAAGCACAAATAACAAAAGCAAGTGAGCAAAACCCCAGATTTTTAAACGTGGTATGTGAATCTGTCCGTTTTTAATGAGAAAAATGAGGTCAGCTTTAGTTGGGGACTTTCAGAAGAACACTGTACGATAGAGACTCTATTCTCAGGAGGCCACGGTGACACAGTTCCTCTTCCCTCGGCCAGGTGGCGCTGTGCGGTAGTGGGTACAGTCTTTAGCATAAAATGTCAGCGGCTGACCTGACTAATTGTACTGCTGACCTGGTAACTGATTCTATTAGAAGTGTGAAAATAAACTTATTTTATAAATGTCTAACTCATTTCTATAACTATACTTAAATAGGTCTTAATCTTCGCTTTTGATGAGACACTTCGGTGTTTAGTGAATGCATCTTACGCATCTTAAAAGAGTGGATAAAAGACTCATAGTTTCCAAAGTGCACTAACCTCTTAGTTATAACTGATGCCTTGTGCCTTATAAACACTCTGCTTTGAATATAAATAAAGAAGTATTAAAAATAAAACTCTTTTGTTGACAATAGAGTGCTTTTTATTTTGTAATAGTCAGACTAGGAGGAATTTGAAGGCAATGAATAGAGGAAACACAAACATTAGTTTAACATTTGTAAGCACACACTTAAAATCATTTTTTAAAAAGAAAAGCCTCATGTATCATTTTTTTCTTTATGGTAAGTATTTTCTTTTTACCACTTCCCCCCTCAAGGACAATTACAATCATTCTAAAAATGGTCAACTTTCTGATTGTTCTTTTTTCTTTTGGCATGATGTAATTTGGTGCTTTCTTCTTTATTATTATAATGACCTGACTTCAAAATTGCTCTCAAATTAATCTCCCGATAGAAAGTTTCCAAGGCCAGTGAAGGTGGCGTATATCAACTACAAAATTATTTTAAGTGTTTAATTTCTTCTTTTACAAATGCAAATCTCCAAGTCATATAAGTGTGCAAGATAACTGTTTTCTAAAAAATGAAACACCTGCCCTGGCCGGTTTGGCTCAGCAGTTAGAGCATCAGTCTGAGGTTGAGAGAGACGGGGTTCGGTTCCCACTAAGGGCACATACCTCGGTTGCAGTTTGTCCCCGGCCCTGGTTGGTCCTGTGGGTGGCAGCCAGTCGATGTGTCCCTTTTACATTGATCTTTCTCTCTCTTGCTCTTCCTCTCTCTCCCTCTCGCTCTATCTGAACAAAAAATGGAAAAATGTCCTCGGGTGAGGATAAAAAGAAACACCTATCAGAAATACGAATTAATGTTGGTGTTTTGTTTTTTTAAGAGATAGCATCTAAATATATGAGAAATTATGCAGTCTTTATAAACTAGGACAGTTTTTCCAGTTGTCAACCTTCTTACCTCTTTATGTTAGACATCTAGACTGTACAGTGACCAATAAAACAGTCTAATTTAGGAATTTATCTTGGTTGTTGCTATTTATTAAAGTCCCTTGTTTCTAGAGGAAATTTCACAGGGGAGCATAGTTAGTGTAATTATTAAATTTTCCATCCAAACTTTATGTCAATATAAGGAAATCAGACTAGTATGAATCACACACTGTGAATTAGTTTCATAGAGTTTGCAAGGGGAAATGTTTTTGTTGAATACAAATCAATAGGAATGTGTTTCCTAGAGTAGTTTTTATTGAATATCCACACCATGCTGGCAGTCAAATCAAATAGAGGTTGGATGAGAACAGTGGCTTTGAGGAATTTTTAGTTTAATAAATGACAGAAAATCTTAATTCAAATGGAATTCACAGAAATAAAGGATGCTTTTTGCAGAGTTACTGAGAAGAGTATAAAAATTTAGAATAGAAGAGAAGTTGAAGTACTGACAAATCCTTATGATGTACCACTTAAAATGTATATTTTTGAGAATATATAATGGTGTGGACAAATGCTCACTAATTGTAATTGGAAAAAAAAGTAGGATATAAAATAGTATATTATCTATATCTCTATAACATATATGATCAACCTATTTTATATAAAATAATTAAAAATATATAGTATTATAAAGATTTTTCACCAAGATATTAAAAACAATTATTTCTGGTTAGTAGGATTATGAATGATATTTTTCTTTTTTTTTGTACTCTGAAAATTTTCTTCACTAGGTGTATTATTTTTATAATATGAAAAATTTATTTTATTTAAAATAAAACATACATAAGATTATATAATACTACTCATTTATGTTAAAAGTGTTTACACATTTTATTATCAATATGTACCTAGTTTTAGATAAAAGCTTAAATTTGTCTTTATCCTAAGCACTGATTCATAATATATAGGTGAAAGAGAGATGATAGGTAACATGAATACATGTGGCTACACATATCCCATCAAACAATCATTTCTAGACTCAGTGTGTGACTAATTGATATCGCTTATTCAGTACTTACTGTGTGCCAAGCACTGTGATGATTACATTTTAAATACTTTACCTTGAGTTCCATAACAAACTCATGTGCTCAGCATTATTATTTCCATTTTATAGACAAGGACATAAGGCTCAGAAAGCTAATGATTTACCCAAGGTCACAAGACTAGTCAACTGCAGAGGAAGGATCTGAAACAAGGTCTTTTATGTTTGATATCCACTTTCTTCTAATTGTAACTTAAGCAGTTGTTTGACCATATATACAAATTACCTTCTAATATTTAATCATTTTCTCATCTTTACATTGAAGGACTTGGACCTGGTTGGAGGGAGCTCAAAGTCTTCCTGATAAAGAATTACTTTTAATATTTTCTGAAACCTATGTTCATATTTGGGACCAAACAAAGGTCTAAGCTGCTAAGGGTGGAAACAGTTTGGAAATTAAAAAGATGCACCTTGTAATGGCTGGTAGGTGGAAACTGACTGTGTCTGAGATTTCTAGGTCCTCCAAGGGACTGTAAAACAAAAATAGTTGTGATTTTATTTTATTTATTTATTTATTTTTGTTACAGATGTTTCTTCTTTTCCCCCCACTGATTCCCCCTCCACCTACCCCCTGCCCTCTCCCAGCTTTGTTGTCCATGTCCACTGTTCATGCATACATGCATATAAGTTCTGTGGTTTATCTCTCCCCCACCACCCCCTCTTCTGGGGATTGTCAGTCTGTACCCCACTTCTACGTCTCTGGGACAACCCCATTCTTCAGACTGTTATGTTCATTATATTCCACAAATAAGTGAGATCATATGATACTTGAATAGTTGTGATTTTAAATACAAATTTGCTGGCCAAAATATATGCTGATTAGCCTTATAATTAAAATAATATGTATAAGGTCAGTTTTAGAGAGAGTCTAGAAATAGGATACAAGAGAAGTGCAAGGATATGTTCCAATTTGGTGAGGGCAGAATTACTTATTTGTTACAAAAATACCAATAGCATTTAAAGGAAACAATTGTCAGGTTAGAAAACAATTCATCATAGTGAAATAAAGTAATGCAATGAAAGGAGAAATAATAGAATCTCGTGATGGGAGCATGGACTCTATATTTGAAAATATTTTGCTGAGAGCACTCTGCTACCAGGAGCAGATGAAGTGAGTGACCTCACGGGGCTTTTCTAATTTCTGTGATTCCATAACAGAGCACTCTGAAGGTGCCTTGCTCATGACACTTCTGCATTTACATTTTACCACATAATGAACTGCTGAATGATTTTGGTCGAAATAGTTTCCCTATTATTGCACAAGTCATCTCATTATTGAATGGAACAACCCCTATGTGCTCCACAAAGCTCAGAACCGGAACTTGACTGTAATGATTTTCTAAGTTCATTTCATAATCAGTGGTGCAATACTTCATATTCATATCCATAAATATGAAAGGTCTTGGTGACTCCACATGTGACCAATATTATATGCCATTGAAATTATGCAATTTAGTTTTGTAAAATACAAAAAATGACCAGAATGATATAGAAACCATAGAGTGCAGATTTCCTTTTTATTAGCAACCCCCCACCCCTGCTTCTCCTACAGCACCCAATTTAGGACAAAGACAAAACGAAAGTGTATCTTGAATATGCATCACAGGTTCCAAAAATGAAAAGAAATTGGATTTGGATAGCACTTACTCAATAGACAGATATGATACATGGTAAGAAGGTGCACTGTCTGCCCTGTGATAGATTAAACTACTTTGTAGGAAAATTACTGTGAGCCAGTCACCACGACCACCGTGGCTAAATCTTTAATAAAATTCTCTTCCATATTCAGGAGTGAGGTATGAAGTACACAATAAGCAGAGTGAAGTAGAGTGCCATTTATCAAACACAGGCCAGGTCTGTAATCTTCTGCTTTATCCTTTCTTTGTACTTTATTTATCTTTATTGTTGCAAGGAGGGATATTTACCCAGAGCAGTAGGCATGAAGCCCAGATAAACCTCCTCCTTCACTTCTTTTCCTTGCTTAGTTCTTCTTGTCAGCCTCCTCAGACTCATTTGTTTCCTTCTAGGTGGTCTTTTGCTTGTTTGGTGTCTTTTCTCTCTTCCTTTTCTCTGCCTTTCTCTGCAGTGTGCATTCGGGCTATGGCAAATGACACCTGAGCTACAGGAAAGTGCAATGGGAATGTTACCCAGGAAGTACTGTCTGGGACCCGTTTGTTAATGACTTTGGATGCCTCTTGGCGAGATAGCAGCATTAAAATGTTGTAGACCGCCCCTGGGTGGCAGTGCACAGCCAGTCCTGACATCAACAAAAAAACATTTTCAGAGTAAAGATTTTATATGTGTGTGTATGCATGATATATAGGATATATGTGCTATATATGTGTATGTACATGTGCATGATATATGTGCGTATGGCATGTATGTATATATTATAGGTATATGTGTGTACCTGTGACATGTGTATGTATAATATATATGTATGTTGTGATATATATATTTATGTGTGTGTGTACATTATGTGTGTGTATGTATACACACACACAGACACAGATATGACTCATGGTAAGAAAGTGCACCATATATGCACTACATGTTTAGCCATCTAGCCCAAAACTAACACACTTAAAAGTAACTCTCTCTTTGAAACATACAAACTCTCAAACTAACTTATCCCATGTTTCTTAAATAATGATAATATTTCTAAAGGTAACTTGTATTTTTTAAAAAATCTAATGCTCCAAAGGTTCTGGATATCCCAGCCATGTGATGATACCTGAGTCATCTTTACCTCGGGCAGATATGGGCGGAGGGGCGGTGTGAGAGTTCAGAGGACGTGAGGTGTGGCTGGAGGTGTCCTGCGCCCTCTGTCTGCACACTGCCAGTCTGTGCGGCCGCCTTGGGGGTGAATTATTTTCAGTACGATTATAACCCTTTTTTATTGTTTGAATAGCAGTTTTATGACAAAACATTTATATTCAGACTGCCTTTGTACTTGACTGAAAGAGAGCAATCATGGAGAGTGATAAGGCAACAATGGTAATGATAACTGCATTTATAAAGACGTACAGAATTTAAACGGGTGTGCTAAAATAGACTGACAGTAGTTCTCTACCTGAACCTGGAGAAGAGATGGGCGTGGTTCTTGTGGAAGAGATGTTTGTGCTATTTGGGAGCAGATGGCTATGTGTATGTAAGGGAGTGTGTGTGTGTGTGTTCCTTTGTCTTTATTTCTTCCTTTCAGTTAAATGTACTTGGTATGTAGATGTAAGGGAGTAATAGAAAGCACAGAAATATTCTATATTCAGATTGACTGTTATAATTTTTTAAGATTATGATACAGTATAATTGCATTACAATTGCATTTTTCACTTTCAACTTAAGTATGAGTTCTTAGATAAATTGTGATTATTTGTTCTTATCTAGCAGTGGTCTATTTCTCTATCTCCTGAGAAACTACATCTCATAAAAAAAATTGATAATTTATTTTGTGAAAGAGAGTGTGAATGGGAGGGAGGAGGAGGATCCCTGTATCTCAAAACATAAGGCAATAGCAAGAGGTCATTCTATCTACTTGATACCAGTGTTTCTCGTATATGTTTACAGCTTCATCAGTTTTCCTTTTTCCTAATGTTCTGACTATATGTAAAAGCTAAATTTCTTCTGGTCCAGTTACATTACTGTGTGTTTTATTTTTTAAATATTTTGTAGCATTAACATGGTGGATGTAACATAATAAAAAGAGTTGACATCCTGCAATCGCCTTGTGCTGTAACTAAAATTAAAACTATACAATATTGGATAGAAATAGTATCTTCTCTGCACAGGGTATCTCCAAGGTCTCTTAAAATCAGCTATGCATTGCCAAAGTCTATATTTTGTCTTCCTTTGCTCCTCTTTTTCAATGAAGTTAATAACTTTTACACAAAGGGAATAAATCGATTTATTTATGTCCCACCTTGATTCAAAAACAAATTAAGGTGGCTTACAAAGATACATAACATAAATTTACAATTAAGTGAGGGAAATGAAGCCAAGGAAAAGCCAGAGGGGGAAGGATGGAGCATGGGGTGTAACTATGGAACCAAATGCTCACTGAGAAGCCCTTTTACTGGCCAGCTATGGGCTGCATGTGTAGTCCTCAGCTCTTGAAAAGCCAACACAAACCTGGAAACAATTAATTCCAAGATTCAACTCAAGAGAATAAACTGATTCTTCAGAAGATGTGCAACTATTTCAGGTACACAGGCTTTGAGAAAATTTATCTCCTGGGTCCTCATAGAGAGAACTTTGTGTAATTCTGGGAACTACATTCTTTAACTATAGCCTGTGGTGAACATACACATTAGTACAATGAAAACTAGTTATATCTTATGTGGCGTCTTGGTAAACCAAGACAATGAAATCACATCTAAGGTTGTTCGTTCATTCAATAGTCATCTGCTGAGTGTCTCCGAGTTATCACCTGCACTGCAACAAGTGGAAAGTGGTAACGAGCAAGAGATGTAGCCCCTGCTCTCATCAAACTTAGAATCTTTCCCTGACAGTTGACACTGACAAATCTGATATATGTATGCACTGAAAAGTCCTGCAGTGGGTCAGTAGGAGGAGGTTCAGGTTATGTCTAGATCTGACCTAATCCAGGGATAGATGTCACAAAGGCTAAGGAAATACTGGGACTCCGTAAAATTCCCACAACTCTGTGCAGAGGGCATCCCTATGAACCCAGCCCTTGATTTGTGTCAAGTAGTGGTGAGTTCAAGACTAAGCCTCCTTACAGAGTCTGAAAAGTGCTTTTATTCTGTACTGCTAGTAGAGAGCAAAACTGCATGCCTCAGGGATCGCTGGGCCTGTGACAAGACAGTAAAAATTGTATTTCATATTTAGCCATATTCTACTTGCCCATGTGGAAGAACAGAGAAAGAAGTATTTATACCTGAATTTGGCTGCTTACTTCTTCCATTTTGAGTTCCTTATCTTTTACAATGTGTACAATCTTTTCTCTCTCTTTTTTTAATTGAATTTATTGGGGTGACGCTGGTTAACAAAATTATACAGGTTTCAGGTGCACAATTCCACATCGTCTGTGCACTGTATTGTGTGTTCACAACCCCAAGTCAAGTCTCATTCACCGTTTACCCCTCCTATGCCCTCCCCACGCCTCTCCCCCCAGCAATCACTACACTACACTGTTGTCTGTGTCCAGGAGTTCTTTTTTTTTTTCCTTTTTTGCTCAATCCCTCCACCCAGCCCAACTTTCCCCTTCCAATAGCTGTCAGCCTGCTCTCTGTCTATGACTTTGTCTCTGTTTTGCTTGTTAGTTCATTTTGTTCCTTAGATTCCACATGTGAGTGAAATCATATGATGCTCATCTTTCTCCGACTGGCTTATTTCACTCAGCATAATGCTCTCCATCCATGTTGTTGCAAAAGATAAGATTTCTCCCCCCCCTTTTTTTTTACTGCTGAGTAGTATTCCATTGTGTAAATGTACCACAGCTTTTCAATCGACTCATTAGTCTTTTCTTTAAGCGTTTTTTTGTTTTTATTTACTTTTTTTAATCCTCACCAGAGGACAGTTTTCTGGTTTTTGTTCAGATCGAGTGGGAGGGAAATAGAGGAAGAGAGAGAGAGAAAGAGAGAGAGAGAGAGCGAGAGCAAGCATCATCGACATGAAAGGGGCACATCCCGCACGACCCAACCAGGGCCGGGGAAAAACTGCCACCAAGGTACATGCCTTTAGCGGGAACTGAACCCAGGTCTTTCTGGACCGCAGGCCAATGCTCTAACCACTGAGCAAAACTGTCCTGGGCTCTTTAAGCTTTATTTTAAAAGTATAACTCACATACTAACCTGTGACTTTAGAATTTCTAGACAGTTTCTATCAACAGTCACTGTTAACAGCATATTTCAACAAAGGAATTGTTTAGAAGGCATGGTTATATACCAGGAAAATGCATACATCTATTTGGAAACAGCATTTTATGGCATCGAGGAAATAGTTTACTTTTTTCATTTGATAGTATAGTTGGACTGTAAATGCTCCTGTTGTGTTCTGTTTAATTTGCCATTAGTTGTACTTAGCATAGTTTGACTTTAAAATATGGAGGGATGCCCTGGCTGCTTTGGCTCAGCAATTAGAGCATTGGCTTGTGAACCGAAGGGTCTCAGGTTTGATTTTGGTCAAGGACACGTACCTGATTTGCAGGTTTGATCCCCAGTCCTGGTCTGGTCATTCGGGAGGCAACAAATTGATGTATCTTTCTCACATCAGTGTTCCTCCCTCTTTCTCTCTCTCCCTTTCTTCCCCTCTCTCCTCCTCTTCCCTTTCTTCCACTCTCTCTAAAAAAAAAAAAAAAATCAGTGGAAAAATATGCTTAGGTGAGGATTAACAAAAATAAAACATGGAAGAAGATACAACATTTCAAGTGATATATCTTTGATTCTGTGTGTCTCTAAGAATGGCCTTGTTTGTTTTTCTAGGTCTATAATTAGCTCCTTAAGATTTGTTTGTTCCTTTTTTGGGGAACTGTTTGTAAAAACAGTAGAGAGGGAGGAGAAAGATGTGTACTAAAAGGAACATAAATCCAATATTATGAATCTCAATATAGGATTATATTTCCAGAAAGATAAAATGATGAGAAAATAACATTAAAAACCTGGCATATTATGGCTTGTTGATAAAATAGAAAGAATACCTAGTCATTGGTAACCATTTTTATATAATCAGGCCACACAATTTATCAGGAAGATAATTGTTCTTTAGCGTGTGTGTGTGTGTGTGTGTGTGTTGTTTGTGTGTGTGTGTGTGTGTGTGTGTGTGTGTGTGTATTTAACCAACATGGAAGGGATCTGACAACGTCAGCCAGAAAAGTAACTCCTGGCTCTGACTATTTCAGTCAGCAGCCTTCCTTTCCTGCCTCACCAATACACACAGGCCCTAGAGGCACATTACCCCCCTCCCTGTTTTTTGCTACATTCTCCTGTCTTCTTTGTTCCAAAGTAACACAATACAGAAATTACCTTTATTACTACTGACTGAGTTTAGAGAAATTCAGAAGAACTCTTTGTGGAATAACAGAGCTTATCTCCTACAAAGCCATATTAAAGCAATGAGAGTTTACGTCTTTAAAGTTAATATATGTCTTTAAGAAATGGGAATAGGAGATAGGCAATGGTTTCATCTCTTTTCTGAATAATCTAGAAACCTCATGACCTTTAGACTATCCCTATAAAAACGTCTTCATGCTCCTCTCCATCACCCCTCTACCCCCATTCCCATTCCCCATCCTCACCCTCGAGCACCCACAGCTTAAAGCTGTATGGGAAACGGCATATGTCCACCTTTCCTCCCTCTCAAAGACATATAAGCCACAGTAGTATTAACATTCTTTTTTACACTTTTACAGACAGATTCTGAGAGATCCAATTAATTTTGCTCTGCCTGCTTATTGAGAAACAAACAAAATTTATGTTTATTGTTAAACTCATGTCTTTCATAGGATTTAAAAAAAGTGGTATAAAATTAATTTTTTTGGAAATGCAGTTAGACTACATAGAGATGAACATGTAGAATATTCAGCAAGAAATAAAGCTCCTCCTGTTGTTGCCAATGTCTATCAGATGCAGCCACTATTAATTCTTCACTTATTTAAAGTTTTGATTCTTGCTTTTTTTTTTTACATGCTAATACCTAATATTTATTTGATATATGTGTGGCAATAACATATGTAGGCTATTGCTTTGGGAACTGGCATATTTAATAAAAAACTCGTGGCATTTAATAGTCTTTAAATATTTTGTATGCTTTTTATTTTATTAGTTAAAGCCTAACTTATCAATAAACTATGTTATTTATTTATTTTTACATTTATCTTTATTGCTGAAAATAGTACAGATGTCCCCCCCTTTTTCCCGCATTGACCCCTCTTGATTATTTTTATTACACAATAAAGCTTCATTTAAAAAAAAAAATAGCTTTCTGACTCTGTGCTTATGATGTCAATACTTTCACAATGATATTCTGCTCCTCAATAAGCACACTTGATACTGTCCCGGACACACTTAGCACACAGGGATCTGCCATAGGTCCCACTGATACATACAATTTTAGACAGCCTAATAAGAACCTTAGGTGTCATAGTAGGAACTTTTTGAAGTTGGCCTGGACACACACCATATGCAGATTTCGGTGCTTTTTCAATCATGACCTTTGGTTTCTTAGCTTATATAAAACTATTGAGTACATTGGGCAATTGGACTCCACAGCTATCTGAACCTTATATCAATTCTTAAAAATGAAAGATGGTTCTACTCTATGGCATAATATAGTTTCTTTGAACATTAGGGATTCTGGTCTCAACTCAAGCATAATTAGTTATGCTGTAGAACTAAATAGATTTTATTCTAGGTGGCAGGTTCCTTTCAGGCACATAATGACAGAAAAATAGATTTGTTCCTTCAAATGCTTTTGTTTCCTCTTTAGCTTCTTTGCAAACTCTGTTTTTGCACAATAAAATGCATTCCTGATAGAGACTCCATTAGGAAGACTTATGTGTTAAGTATATTAGACCACTGTATTATGATAAACATCAGTTAGGTATAAGAAAAGAGAAAAATCAAATAATAAATAAAAAGAAAGAAAAAGGAACTAATAAAGTGGCAAGGAGGCAACGAAGAAAAGGAAGAAATTGCTTCCAATCTTTATTAAAAAGCAAAAGTCTCAATATAGTATTATATTTCCTAAAAGATAAATTTTTCCATAGACATACATTTCAGTTTTTGAGAAAGGAGATGATATTAGAAACTCTGAAAGATTTGTCTGTCAGATAAGAAATGTTGTCCTACAAAATGGGATTTGGTAACTTTTATTTTTTTCAAATCTTTATTGTTGGATGTAAAATGTATTACAGATGTTCCACATTTTTCCCCCATTGACCCCCTCCTCCCCACTCCCGCCCCCCTCCCACCTTTTCCCACACTATTGTCTGTGTCCATTGGTTATGCATATAAGTTCTTTGGTTTATTTCTTCCCACCCCCCAACCCCTTTCCCTTTGAGGTTTGTCAGTCTAGCAATGAATTTGTGCTTCTCAATTCCTTCGCCTTTTTCACCCATTCCCCCAACCCCTCTCCCAACTGGTAACCAACAAAATGTTCTCTGTATCTATGAGAATGTTTCTGTTCTGCCTGTTCATTTTGTTTGTAGATTTCATTGTTGATAGATATGTATTCATTGCCATTTTGTTTGTTCATACATTTTATCTTTTTCTTCAAAAAGACCCTTCATCATTTCATATAATAACGGTTTGGTAGTGATGAACTCCTTTAACTTTTTCTTGTCTGGGAAAGTTTTTATATGCCCATCGATTCTAAATGACAGCTTTGCAGGATAGAGTGATTTTGGTTGTAGGTTCTTGGTTTTCATCACTCTGAATATTTCTTGCCACTCCCTTCTGGCCTGCAAAGTTTCTTTTGAGAAATCAGCTGACAGCCTTATGGGAACTCCCTTGGAGGTAACTAGCTGCCTTTCTCTTGCTGCTTTTAAGATTCTCTCTTTGTCTTGAACCCTTTGCATTTTGATGATGATGTGTCTTGGTGTGGACCTCTTGGGGTTCATCTTGTTTGGGACTCTCTGTGCTTCCTGGACTTGTATGTCTGTTTCCTTCACCAAGTTAGGAAAGTTTTCTGCCATTATTGTTTCAAACAGGTTTTCGATTTCTTGTTCTCTCTCTTCTCCTTCTGGCACCCCCAAGATGCGAATGTTGGCACGCTTGAAGTTGTCCCAGAGGCTCCTTACACTATCCTCATTTTTTGGATTCTTTTTTCTTTTTGCTGTTCTGATTGGGGATTTTTTGCTTCCTTATATTCCAAATCGATGGTTTGCTCCTTGGATTTACATACTCTATTATTGAAGCTGTGTAAATTATTCTTTATTTCAGTTAATGCTTCCTTCAATTCTAACTGTGTATCCATGATTTCTAACTGGTCCTTTTTTATGCTCTTGAGGCCCTCCCTAAGTTCACTGAGGTTCTCACTAAGTTCATTGAGCATCCTTATAAGCAGTATTTTGAACTCAGTATCTGTTAGGTTGCTTATCTCCATTTTGCTTAGTTCTTTTATTGGGGTTTTGTTCTGTTCTTTCATTTGGGACCTGTTTCTTTGTCTCCTCATTTTGGCTGCCTCCCTGTGTTTGTTTCTGTGTATTACTTAATGAGAGGTATGGGGCTCGCTGAGACCAGATGCTTCTCGTTTGAAAGGATTCAGGAAAAACCTGAAGCAGGATCCAAGACAGGCCAATCCTATGGTTAAGCAAGTGGCAACAGCTTGGGTGGGCTTGAAAGTGGGGTGGGCTTGAAAGTGGGGTGGGGCGGGGCGGGGCCTCAGGGAGTCAGCAGGGCGGGGCTACCAGTGTGAGCCAGGTTGCTAGAGTCCCAGATATGGCTTCTGTCTGCCGCCCCCGGGAAGGGCTCACCAAAGGAACAAAGGCCTCTTACAGCACGTTTGTCCCCGAGGAAGCCCCCTCTCCAGCCCTCGTTCCAGTGCCAAACAGCTCAGTTCTTCCCTGTATGTCTCTGGTGCCCCTCGAGCTGCCTCCCCTCCAAGCTTAGAGGGAGAGAGTCCGGTAAGTCCGTGCGCGGGCCCTTTAGGGAGCTGCCTGTGGCTCCAGCCGCATCAGCTTCCTCGAGCCTCAGTTTCTGCTGGTTTTTCCAGCCAGAAGTTATGGGGACTTCTCTTCCTGGCACTGGAACCCTGAGTGGGGCACCTGGTGTGGGACGGGACCCCTCATTCCTCAGGAAGGACCTTCCCAGCCGTAGGAGCCTCCTGATTTTTATCCGCCACACTTGGGTGTGGGACCAGCCCATAGCACTGCTGTCCTGCCCCTCGCGCCGCCGCCCCTCCTACCAGTCTGGATGTGGCTGCTGATTTAATCCCGTAGTTGTAGGACTTCCATTCAGCTTGATTTCAGGCGGTTTTGAATGATGGTTTTTCTGTAGTTTAGTTGTAACTTTGATGTGGTTGTGGGAGGACGTGATTCCGCGTTTACCTACGCCGCCATCTTGACCGGAAGTCCCGGATTTGGTAACTTTTTATTCAAAATAAGATGTTCACAGAATAAGAATGCTTGGGAACAGCATCACTCTAAGGGAAGCTGCCTTTTTTTAATTTTTTTTTGAGAAGAAGCAGTAGTTTTTTTTTTTTTAGACATCCTTTTCTTTTCTGAAACATCACAATTATGATGTCGTAGATAAATTGCATGAATAAGAATTGAAGAATGCAAAAATTTGAAGGATAAAAATATCTTCTCCAACTTTTTTTTTTGAGAAAGATAGTAAAAGTTTCATTTTGTGGCCAGAAAGGCACTTCTTAAATGTCAGTTCAGTTACTAACAAAAACACTGTTTTAAGCTCAGTACAGCAAATTCTTTAAACTGATATGGAATTACCAAGTACTGACATTAAATACATCAATTCATCTTTTTGCTACTGTTTTTTCTTTGTTAACATGACAGCTGCATGCCTTCTTTTTGTGTACTACTACTTTCTGTGTATATATTGAGGTTTGATGTCAGCACCCAAGAGGTGACATAACATGACAGCATGCTATTCCATGACTGGTGATGTTGACCATCTTTTCATGTGTGTGTTGGCCATCTGTATGTCCTCTTTTAAGAAATATCTATTCAGGTCCTCTGCCCATTTTTTTTTTTTTGTATTAAGTTTTATGAGTTTCTTATATATTTTAGATATTAACGCTTTATTGGATGTCTCATTTGCAGATACATTCTCCCATTCGATAGGTTGTCTTTTTGTTTTGTTGATGGTTTACTTTGCTGTGAAAAATTTTTTAGTTTGATGTAGTCTCATTGTTTTTTTTTCTTCTTCTTTTTTTCTTGCCTGAGGAGACATAGCCAAAAGGGGCAATGTCAAAGAGTTTATTGCCTATGTTTTCCTCTAAGTTTTATGGTTGCAGGTTTAACATCTAAGTATCTAATCCATTTTGAGTTTATTTTTTTTATTATTATTATTATTTTTAATCCTCACCCGAGGATATTTTTCCATATTTTGTTCAGATAGAGAGTGAGAGTGAGAGAGAGAGAGAGAGAGAGAGAGAGAAACATTGTCGTGAAAGGGACACATCGAGTGGCTGCCACTTGCACGACCCAAACAGGGCCGGGGACAAACCGCAACCGAGGCACATGCCCCCAGCGGGAACCAAACCCAGGTCTCTCTGGACCGCAGGCCGATGCTCTAACCACTGAACCAAACCGGCCAGGGCTTGAGTTTATTTTTATATACATTATAAGAAAGTGGTCTAATTTTATTTTTTATGTGTAACTGCTTAATTTTCCCAACACCACGTATTGAAGAGACTGTCTTTACTGCATTGTATATTCTTGTTTTCTTTGTCCTACAACCATAAAATTGACTATATAAGTGAGGATTTATTTCTGAGTTCTCTATTCTATTTAATTGACCTATATATCTGTTTTAATGCCAATACCATACTGATTTGATTATTGTAGCTTTGTAGTATAGTTTGAAATCAGGGATCATGATACCTCCCACTTTGTTTTTTCTCTAGATTTCTTTGGCTGTTTGGGGTCTGTGTTCTCATATAAATTTAGGATTAGTTGTTCTAGTTCTGAGAAGAATGCCATTGGCATTTTAATAAGGATTGCATTGAATCTTTATGTAGCTTTAGGTAATGAGGACCTTTTAACAATTATAAGTTTCCCAATTCATGAGTATGGTATATCCTTTTATTTATTTTTAGAAAACTGACAATATTTTTAAAGGTCGTTTACTCTTATCCCCATATTATAGAGTTGAAAAAATAAGGCTTAAAATGGGATGGAATTCTCAAGACCCAAGTTACTGAAAAAATAGATAGTAGAAATCGTATCTTAAAAACTAAACTTTATTCCCTTTTTGGGGGAGTTTTGGGCTTTTGAGTGATATGATTTTCCCTCTGCTTATATGTTACTTTATTGAATTTAAGTTGAGTGAAAACAAAAGGTCATGATTCCCTTGTGCATAAAATTATTCTCTGACCACCTGTATTTTGGCTCACGTATAACATGTAATCAGGAGGCAATTCCTAAATATGTACTTTTGTTTATTTTTGCCTATTTTAGGGATAGAGTTGTAAAGATGAAAATGAATCTTCAATACATTACTCAGTGCAACACTCTTATTTTACAAGTGAGGAAACAGGCCCAGAGAGAATTTGTCACTCACATCAGGTTCACAGTCAGTTAATAACTGAGTGGAAACTAAAGTCCATATCCTGAGACTCAATTTATTGTCATTCAATCTCTTCTGTATTACATTCATTCCTCTTATATATCATATTAAATTATAAAGTATAGCAAGTGTAAAGAAAATATAAAAGAGAAAATATGATACAATTAATACCCATGAATCAATTAATACCAATGAACCTAATACACTAGGTTCATTTAAATCATATTTTCTCTATTTGCTTCACACCGTTTTGTCTTCTTATTTTATTTATTTATTTTTATTTTTTATTGTATTATTTTTGTTGCAGATGTTTCTCCTTTTCCCTCCAATGACACCCTTCTCCCACAATCCCACCCCCTGCCCCACAACAATGCATCAGATAAAGGGTTAATCTCTAAAATATATAGAGTACTCATACACTTCAACAAAAGGAAGACAAATTATCCAATTAAAATGGGCAGAGGATGTAAATAGACACCTCTTCAAACAGAACATACAAATGGCCAAGAGAAATATGAAAAAATGCTCAGCGTCACTAACCATCAGAGGGATGCAAATTAAAATAACTATGAGGTATCACCTCATACTTGTCAGAATGGCTGCCATCAACAAATCATCACACAAGTGCTGGTGAGGGTGTGGAGAAAAGGGGACTCTAGTACACTGCTTGTCTTCTCATTTTACAGAATAAAGCAGATACAGTTTAGTCCTCTGTGTATCCCTCTCCCTCTTTCTCCTTTCTATTTTTATTTTAATATGTAATTTTCCAATTTTTATTTAGAAAAATTTTAAACTTGTGGAAAAGTTGAAAGAATCTTACAATGATCACCATATGGCTACAATCTACATGCTGCTATTAACATTTTACTATATAGCTTTGTTTCACATCTATCCTATTCTTATATTCTTCAATTGATTTTTTGATGCATTTCAAACAAAAGTGCAGACACCAGTATACTTTTCCCAACACACTTGACATGTATATATTAACAAGTGTTGAATACTTGCTTATATTTTTATTTTGATGTAAAATTTATATACAATGAAAACCACAATTCTTTAGTGTACTTTCTTTTTTTAAATGTGCATTTAAAAAAACTTCATTGTTGAGAATATTACAAATGTACTCCCTTTACTCCCCTATTGCCACCCTCTACCTGGTTCCCGCCCCACTCTAAGCCTTCATCATCCTCTTCCCTTCTCTTTCTAATTCGTTAGTCTGTTCATTGAGTTTTGACTATTACGTCTGGCTGTGTAACTGTCCCCATGATCATGCTATAGAACATTATCATCACTTCAGAAAATTTCCTTATGCCTTTTCTCAGCCAATCCCTCACCCAACGTACTTTAGAAATGATTACTATTCTGATATTTTCCATTACGCATTAGTTTTATCTGTTCTAGAATGGAATCACACAGTATGTCCTGTTTTGTGTAAAACTTTCACTTAGCATATGTTTTTGAGATATATCCATACTGTTGGATGTATCGATAGTTAGTTCCTGTTTATTGACAAACAGTATTCTATTGTATGGATGAATCTTGGTTTGCTTATCCTCTCCCTTTCTGACAGAATATAGGCTTTCTAGTTTTTGACTATTATAACTAAAGCTGTTATGGAGTAAGTAGTAGAAATTGATTGGTACAGAATTGTTGTGGGGTTGTAAAGTATAGCATAAGAAATATGGTCAATAATATTCTAATACCAAGGTGTGGTGCTGGATGGATGCGGGATTTATTGGGGCAATTACTTATTAACTTATGTAATGTCTGGTCACTGGGGTGTATACCTGAAATGAATACAATGATGTATGTAAATTTAATTAAAAATTAAAAAATAATAAAATAAATAAATAAATAAATAAATAAAGCTGCTATGATAGCCACTCCAGCCTTGTACTTATAATTTCAATGGTATATCTTTTTCTACCCATTTAATTTTATTTAGCTCCTTTAATTCTTTTTTATTTTCTTTTATTAATTTGTTTTTGTTACAGATGTTCCCCCCCCCCATTGACACCCTCCTCCCTATCCCCCCACCCCATCCACAGCTTTGTTGTCTATGTCCATTGGTCATGCATACATGCATATAAGTTCTGTGGTTTATGCCCCCCCAAAGGCTTGTCAGTCTGTACCCCACCTCTATGTCTCTGGGTCAATTTAGTTAATTAGTTTGTTTAGTTCATTATATTCCATAAATAAGTGAGACCATGTGATATTTGTCTTTCTCTGCTTGGCTTGTTTTGCTAGCATAATACTCTCCACGTCCTTCCATGCCATCTCAAAGGATAAGAGATCTTTCTTTCTTATAGCTGCATAGTATTCCATTGTGTACATGTACCACAGCTTTTTTATCCACTCATCTACTGATGGACACTTGGTTTATTTCCAGATCTTAACTATTATAAATAGTGCTGCTATGAACATAGAGGTACATATATTCTTTCTGATTGGTGTTTCAGGTTTCTCAGGGTATATTCTTAGAAGTGGGATCACTGGGTCAAATGGAAGTTCAATTTTGAACTTTTTGAGGCAACACCATAGTGTTTTCCACAGTGGCTGCATCAGTCTGCATTCCCACCAGCAGTGTACTAGGGTCCCCTTTTCTCCACACCCTCGCCAACACTTGTTGTTTGATGCTTTGTTGATGGCAGCAATTTTGACAGGTGTGAGGTGATACCTCATAGTTGTTTTAATTTGCATCTCTCTGATGATTAGTGAGGTTGAGCATTTCTTCATATGTCTCTTGGCCATTTGTATGTCCTGTTTGGAGAGGTGTCTATGTAGCTCCTTGCCCATTTTTTAATTTTTTTTTTTTTTTTGTCTTCCTTTTGTTGAGTTGTATGAATACTCTATATATTTTGAAAATTAACCCCTTATCTGATGCATCATTGGTGATTATGGTCTCCCAAATAGTTCTACCCATTTAATTTTAAAGTATCTGTGGCTTAGTATTTAAAATACTTCTCATATAGATAGCATAGATTTGGGTCTTGCTTTTTTTTTTTTAATCCTCACCCAAGGATATTTTTCTTTTTATCTTCAGATAGAGTGGGAGGGAGGGGGAGAGTGGAAGAGAGAGAGAGAGAGAGAGAGAGAGAGAGAGAGAGAGAGAGAGAGAGAAACATCGACATGAGAGGAACATATTGACTGGTTGCCTCCTGCATGACCCCAACCAGGGCCGGAGATGAACTGCAACCAAAGTACATGCCCTTGACCAGAATCCAATATGCAGCTCTTTGTTCCATAGACCACTGCTCTAACTGCTGAGCCAAACTGGCCAGGACTGGGTCTTGCTTTTAAAAAAATCTGTTTTGAAAAAAAAATTTTATTCTGACAATATCTGCTTTTAAATTAGAAATGCTAATCCATTTATATTTAATGTAATTATTGATGTGTGTAGTGTTAGGTCACCATTTAAAAAATTTGTTTTCTGTTTCTCCCCTCTGTTTTTCATTTCTCTACTCCTCTTTTGCTGTCTTATTTTGGACTATAGAAATGTTTTTAGAATTTGATTTATATATATTTAACGGTTACTCTAGGGATTACAATATACATCATTAATTTTTCACAGTTTAATTAGTATTAATATTGTATCACTTTAGGCAAAATGTAGAAACTTTGCAACTATATAGGCTCATTTTTTACTATTACATATATAGTGCATATGTGCAGTATCTTTTGCTTTATATTATTCAATTTCTAAAAATTTAATGCAAGATCATTTTTGAAAACTCTTAATTTTGTTTAAAGAAAAAATAGTAGAGAGTAAGAAGAAAGTATTGAGGTAATAATATAAATAAAATACGAATTAAAATTATGAAGTAGCATAAAATTTTAATAACCTATAATAATAATACAATAATAATAAAAAAGAAAATAAAGATTTTCTAAAAAACTATGGAAATTTATGAATAAAATGAGAGATAAAACATTTTATATAAGTTTGTAACCTTAATTCTAATGTGTTTTAAAAATACAAAAGATGCATCACACAATCTTTTTTGATTAACTGACTTATTGAAAAGATAATTCGATATCAGAAGAATGTTTTCAGATGCTGCGTAAAGTTTCTTTTTTCCTAATATCTAAGACTGAGACAAGGTGGAGAATCAAGCCAGCCATACAGTTATTTGCCCAATGGTTTTGTAACTTTGTAATCAGGCAGGAGCATAGACAGGTCTTTGTCCTTTGGGGACCCTGACACTGATGATGGTTATTCTATGACTACGTCAGTTAGTAGAACTAAAATTAACTGGGTAGTGGTACTTTAGTTATGTAGGTAGGGGAACAGCAGTGGGTTCATCCACTTTATTCAATTCTTCTTGTGAAGTCAGAAGTTGACTGGCCTTGTGTAGAAAAATCAATAAGGCATTTATAAACCTACATGAAAGAAAAGATTTTTGAAAGGGGAATATGTCAGTTACATGGAGAGATGACCCTGTGTGAAGGTGGGAAGGGTTAGAATAAGCGGATTAAGCAGCAGTGACTACAGGGAACACACGCCAGTATTTTTGATTTATGTTAGCGTTCATGTAGTGAGCACTATCTGGAGAATAACAGTGCTTTGCAAACCCTATTGATGAATCCCTGTGCACACATGGTGGCACTGGGAAGTTGCTGGAGTGTGCTCTGCTGACAGATTCTGTTTGAAGATAGTTGATGATCTTTTTATTTCTTAAGGGAGGGCTGATATACTCTTCATAGTTTGGATGAATTACATTTTGTTTCAGACTTCCTGCTTATGTGTAAGGTGATCAATGACTTTTTTTTAATAAAATTCTTGCATAGCTAAATTTACTGCAGTCTAAGTTCTAGATTTGAATGTTTGGTCCTCCTCCTCTCTTCTTCCTCACTTCTGCATGATTATTTAGGGTGAGTCTAGTTGTCATGGACATGTTAGGCTATCAAATATATGACATGATTCATTTATTTTAACTTTCATTGAAATGTGGTGAGTGTATCTACCGATCTGCATTTGTACAACACTTTTAGTAGTTTGAATTTTTGGTTTTCTTAATTATATGAGGACATTAATTCTAATGAAATAAGTTATTAGATTCACAAACATAATAGTGTATAAAAGAATACAGCCCTGGCCAGTTTTGCTCAGTGGTTAGAGCATTGGCCCGTGGAACAAGGAGTACCTACCTGGTTTATTCCAGTCAAGGGCACGTACCTTGGTTGTGGTTTGTCCCTGGCCCTAGACGGGGTCATGCGGGAAGCAACCAGTCAATGTGTCCCTCTCACATCAATTGATATTTCTCTCTCGGTTTCTCCCACTCTCCCTCCCTCCTGCTCTATCTGAAGATAAACAGAAAAATATCCTTGGGTGAGGATCAAAAAAAAAAGTAAAGAATATAGATATGCAGCTATCTTATGAATGCATGCTCCTCTATTGAAGAATGTTTAGCATTATAGGAATTGAGTATGCTTTCTCAAAGTACAAACATATTGGTATGATGGGCCTCTAGGCTAAATCTACCAATATGCCCTGCAAAGCTTTCTTGTTGTATGTTATAAGATTTTATCTGCCAAAGCTGCTTTTTAATTTGTGAATGTGAAATGGGCTGGATCAAAGTCTTAGAAGAGTCTAGGAATCTGATTCAATTTGATGTAAAGCAAAATACAATTTGAAATCTAAATAATTCCAGACTCAAGAAGCTGCTCTGATCTACCTTTCCAATCATCATTAAGTGAGACTCCTGCTGTAATTCTCTGTTCCCAAGGTAGTCTTCTCCTCTGTGTATCCCTTGGCAACCTTAAAAATATTACCCTTGCACTGGTTCATTTGATTTAGTGGCCTGGAAATTTGAAAATGAGGCTGTCTGTTAAAGGTGACCCCCTGCAGTGGCTTTGGCAGCATGGGGTGTTCCGGAGCAGGGAGCAACTATGGCAGGAAGCCCCCTGAAAGAGCAGTAGTGCTGAAATGATTGGGCAGAGCAGCAAAAGCTGATTTCCTTACACTGAAGCTCTTCTGCCCCAGGCATCTTCCCCTGACTGTCACCCCATTAATACACAGCAATTGCTAGGCAGTCTCCAAGTTATCACTTTCTGAAAAACAACAGATGGGTTAACTGGCTTGAGGTCACTCAGTGAGTCAGGTGCAGAGCTGAGGTAAGTCCCCAGTCTCCTCATACCCAGCCTGGTACAGGAACAAATATGTAGGCTGTGGCTCCATCAGCATTTCTAATGCTTCAGAGCAAGCTCATTAAAACAGCTCTAAACTGATTAAATCAGGTTTTTACCCAGTTTCTTTCTTTCTTTTTCACTTTGTTTTAATATCCTGGATGGATCATGCACCACTTACTGTACAAATCTACAAGGACGCTTCCTAATGATATTGCCTACTTCTCTGCATAGCCTCCTTACATCAGATGATCTTCCCACGTCTCATCACATTTTCTTGTTAAAAAATATAAAATCTGAATTTAAAACATGATGAGGTTTACCCTGACTTTTAGGAAAGGAGATTTTTTCCCTCTTAATGACTGTTTTGATTCCATGTGTGAGTCGCCATTTTTAAGTAGCAGCTACTCTTTGATTAAATTTAGGGGAGAAGGGAAATCACATTTAATTGATATCTGCACACACAAAAAAAGTGTCTTTAGTTGACAAGTTCAAACTACTGAATTTACAATAAGCTCTTATCCAAAGGCACTTGAAAGATAGCAAAATTAGCCAAAGAGTTTAAGTACTATCTTCTGGCCAATTGCCAAAATGAATAGAATAAAAAGCATGAGATATATAAAGAGAAAGATGGAGAGATGGAGGGAGGGAGGGAGAGAGAAAGAGGGAGAACATAGTTTAGAAAAATGGAATTAATTTTATTAACAGATTGGAAAGATGAATAACAGACTTAATTGTGAGAGACAGCCTTTTGAATCAGTGGTTTGTAATTAAAAAAAATTGTTTGTTTCTGCCCTGTCCAGTTTGGTTCAGTGGTTAGAGCACCAGCCCACGGATCAGAGTTTCTGGTTTGATTCTGGTCAAGGGCAGGTACCTGGGTTGTGGTTCATCCCCTGCCCTGTGTGGGGTCATGTGGAAGGCAACCACTCAGTGTGTCTCTCCCACATCGATGCCCTTCCCCCGCCCCACTCTATCTGAAGATAAAATGGAAAAATATCCTCAGGTGAGGATTTAAAAAAAATTGTTTGTTTCTGGACCAGGACTCTGAATAAAACTTAATAATGTTATGGACTTCCAGAAACATGCATATGTACTCATCATATACACATTTAAAATACAATTTTAGGTAGTTTCTGAACTCCCTTAGAGCTCATTCAAGCCCCTAAATTAAGGAATCTTATATTGAAAGCACCTAGGAAAAATCTAGACTAGTAATTCAGAAGTGAAATATTTATATTTTTTAAAAAGATTTTTAATTTACTATTTAGACAGAGAGGAAGAGAGCGGGAAAGAGAGAAACATCAATGTGAGAGCTCAACATTGATCGGCTGCATCCTGCACACGCCCTATTGGTGATTGAACAAGCAGCCTGGGCATGTGCCCTGACCAGGAATTGAACCATCAACTTTTCAGTACATCATATGATGCCCAAACATCTGAGCCACACTGGCCAGGGCAAAAACAAAATATTTCTTAGTAATATTGGACTTAAACTAAGGATTTTTAGCTAAATCATGGACCTCTGACTCACTTTCTCATGTATCATCTTACTAATCCTAAAAGGTACCAACTCTCACTTTTGAAATTTGCAATCCTCTTATGTTGCTGCTCTATAAAACATTGCTCTTAATAAATTAGTATCATGATAGAATTAAGCAATGAAAAGAACTTTGAGAACTTACTTTGAATTTATAATGCAACACTTAGTCATTAGTTTAGAACAAACCTTGAACTATTCTAAAAAAGCAAAACTACTATTAAAAATTTCTCCAAAAATTCTGCAACTATTCTCAATAGTTTATGTCAATATTTAAAAGTTTCCTGTGAAAAAAGGAAATTTTTCTTTATATATGACCTAAATTTTTCATACCTCAGATTAGTGTTATATATATATATTTTTTAAATCATCACTGGGAATTTAACACAGTTGGTCAAAAACTTCTATGTAATAGTGCTCAGAGAGGTACCTTATTTTTTTAATCAACTAAAATATGTAGATAATAGGTTGTTTTGATTGTATATTTAGTCTTGATCAGCTCCTGGAAGATTTCGCTGTGATTTAAACTCCTTGAATTTCAGCTTACGAACTAGAGTTTCTTTGGAACAAGCAAAACATGTTAAAATAGCAATTACGCTCATAATTGCAAATAGCTGAAAGTTCTTGGATTTTTGATGCTCTTATTCTGGGTTTGATTTTCAATACGTTTTTGATTGCCTCCTCAAATTTCTTTGAATTTTCTTGTAGTTTTATTTATTTTTTTAAGCATGTTTATCATTTTAAGCTCATCAAGGAAAAAAAAAAAAAAAGGAAGTCGGTGGATAAAACAGGAAAAAAGTAAACAGAAAAATTTCCAATCTGTTAAGATGCCTTATCCTTTTTAAAGAACTCCTTTCAAATGAGAGTACTGTATTTTCTTGATAACTTTATATTTATTTTCAATTAATATGTTAGTTAAATTTTATTATTGATTCTTTGCAAACTCAACTTGCGTTACACTTAAAGGAACTAAGCTTTCATTAATAAAAAGAATCAGTTTGGTTTTTGCTCCCTACCCTACCACTTCCCTTTCTAGAACTGGCTGGAGGAAGTTTTTCATATTCCCATGATTTCCTTGTTACTAAGCAGCTGATCCTTTCAAGTGTCATACATAGTATAAAATGTTCCTCAGTGGGAGACGTGCCCTCAGTATCTGTGTTGATTACTCAGATTGGCATACGCTCTATTCAAAGGGTCTCTCTCAGTCCTTTTCTGTTTCCTAATCATGACTTTATATATTGACTTCATATCTCAGTATCCTGTACTACAACTCCCTTTCTTTGAGACAGTGTGTTTTTCATTCAAAGAGACCTTTAAAATTACTTTAGCAAGATATTAATTAAAAACAAGAATTCACTGAGTTATTTTTGTGAATTTTTCTAATAAATTATTTTAACATTTCATACACAGTTGTTGCAGCAGATGACACAAGATCACAGTCTCACAAACACACATGATAAACGTAATGCCACAATATTAGAAATCAATAGTGTGTGCTTTATGGTATACTGTACCTAAAATATACAATGGGGCGACTTACATAAATCATTTATTCCCAGTCATGATTGATGACCTCATAACTCAGGAGTGACGGGGCAAAGCAGAGCCCCAAACGAGTTATGAAATGTCATCAATAACAAGTGGAAACAAATGATTTATCCAGTGCCACAGCCCATTGTATGTTCAGTTTATGCAACAGCAGTCAATGATAAAAACACCCCAAATGGGTGCAGCTTGTATTTTACCCGTCACATGTGCACATAGTCTTCTTACTCTGTTTTACACTAGGTTAGTGTTCATTGGCCATGAAGAAAATGATCAGGGTTGAAATAGGAATTGTGGGTTGATAGAGAAGATATGATCGATCTATCTATCTATCTATCTATCTATCTATCTATCTATCTATCTATCTATCTATCATCTATCTATCTAAATCCTTTTGGAATCTCTTTCCCCTTGGCTAGGTGTCCTCCCTTTATATCTTTTTAGAATATCTTTCCCCTTTCTAGCAAGGAATATGTAAAAAAGAATATCTGCAGCTATGTAATTTAAATAGTTCCTTTTTCAATTGACATTCTAAGAGAGAGAAAAGTTACCATGATTTTTAATGTTGAAGGATGTTATGTAACTTTAACACTCATTTTTTTTTTCCCATGTGATTTTTTTGAGTATATGGCTTAGGACCAAGGAATCTTATATCCCATATTCAAATGCAGTCTGAATCTAATCATTAAGCAATTTTTATTTTTCAACTTCATCTCATGTATCCTATGTATATTTAAAATTCCTGCATGTTTCATCTTGAAATTGTATTGACAACATTAAAGTACATTTATTTCTCATTGTGAACTTAGAGATGTGTTTCACTGAGGTGGTTGTTGGAAGCTCGTATTTGAGCTTAATTTTATGAGGCTCAATTTCATACTCAAGATCGATATTAACTTTTGGGGGGGAAATGCCATTTAAAAAGAATGTCAGGTTTGTTTTTTGAATGGAATTAAAAGGCTGTCCCTTATGACATTCTCCTTCAATATTTATATACTGACTCACTAAAGACCCCAAAATCTTGTTAGATAAAACTTTGTGAAGTGCATTTAAGATGCCATAAACATGGGCATCATGCTGTACTGATTGTTGTACAAAGTCAAGCAAATCTAGCTTCTACTTGAAAGGAGCAATTAGACAGAAGGTAAAGGGGTGATCATGCTTTAAAATATCTTTGTGAGTCTCAGAAGTAGAAAATCCATGGTTTATAAGCATTATATGGAGGTAAATATGTGTCAAGTTCTATACCTCCCCTTTGATTCCTCTGAAATACATCTCCAAAATATACTCTGAATCTGCCAACTTGTTCAGATGTCCACTGTCATCATTGTCCTCTGAGAAAACATCCTTTCTCCCTGAACCATCTACTGTGGAAGATTACAAACTTGATTCTTTATTTCCTCTTGTCTCCCATTAACGTGCTGCATCAAGTAGCCTGAGTAATCGTCTATAAATTCAGCACTCCCTGCTATAGCTCTTCAACGTCTTTGGAATAAGTCTAAAAGCCTTTAACTGGTTCTACATTTGGTCCCAGTACAACCGGGTTCCTGTGTAACTCTCTAGCCCCATCATGATCCATTTTCCCTTTCACTTTCTCCCCTTGTCCTTTTACATTTCCCCACAGAGGCTGAGCTCCTTACCGGTGTGGGGCCTTTTCCTGTTCTATTCCCTCTGCTTGGAATTTGTCCCTTTGCCTGATTATATCCTGCTCATAATTAAGTCTCTCCTAAAACGACTTTCTCAGAGAAGTCTTCCCTGAATCCTGATCTAAATCAGGCCTCACAGTAATCTATTGGTCTACTTTTCCTTCACAATGTTTATGACAAGTTCAATTGTTTATTTATCTCTGTGATTATTTTTTTAATACCTGTCTTCCCATCTAAGCTTTCAGTCTCATCCTTTGCTTCTCCTCAGTGCCTAGCACACTGCCTGGCACCTAATAAACCCTAAATATATACTTTTCTCTTTTTTTGGAATAAGGAGAATTAAGGTTTGAGTGTTAGGCAGTATAAAAATTACTAATTTCCTTTGAATAATTTCTCATTCATTGATCACCTATGATAAAACCCAATACTGAAGAGTTTTACAAAAGAATTTGAGAATTTTTTTTTTTTAATCCTTGGAAAACTGATTCTGAATACAAGCACCTAAACCAATTCTAGTATTTATTGAACAGGTATAGGTAGAAGAGAGGCAGAGCTGACCGTGGAAGTTTTCTTGATTTTGCTGAGTTAGAACCTCAATTTAAAAATGTGAGGATAAGATTAAAGTGTGGAATCTGAAGGAACATTGTTATTTCCCATGTTGTACTATGCATGCACACATGAGGGCACACATTACTATAAGGTTTCTATGGACTGAATTATGTCCCTCCAAATTTCATGTGTCCAAGCCCTAAGCCCCAATGTGATAATATTTGGAGATGAGGCCTTTGGGATATAATTAGATTTAGATGAGGTTATTAGCATGAAGTCCTCAAGATAGGATTCATGCTCTTAAAAAAAGAGATTCTAGAGAGCTCTAGAGATCCTACTGATTCTATAGTGATCTCCATAACCTGTTTGGGTTTTCTCATAACGTGGCTGCTGGCTCCCTCAAAGCAAGTGATACAAGAGAAGGAAGAAGGCAGAAACCACTATTTCTTTTATAACCTAGCCTTGGAAGTAATATTCTATAGGCCAAACAGACTAACCCTGGCACCATGTGAGAGGTTGTTACATAGGTTGTGAATACCAGGAGGCAGAGATCATTGGGGACCATCTTGCAGAGTGGTTATCACACCTATCACGACATATATTAATTTTTACTTGAATTAAGGAACAATTGTTGGTCTGTTACCAGATGCCAAGAATGTCTATTTCCACTATATACTACAGGAACTTGGGAAGTAACTAAAGAATGAGTTTTAGGACACACTGAACTGAAGGAGACGTGGGCTTGGACTAAAACTTCATTTATTACAACATGACTAAAATGAGCCTTTTCTCTGATTAGAGGAGCACAGTGGGACCCCACAAATTAATTTTAGGTCAGAATCCATGTTGAAAATCTTCAAAAGGCCTGAGGATTTCTCTTTGCTCAATGTACAGTTACTGCAGTAAATGGCTGGTGTCACGTTGGGGACAGCTGGGAGGTGATATCATTGTAGGTTTTTCCACATATGCCTGACCTTCTAAGTGAGAGGCAATGATTTTCAAGTCTGGCCTCTGTTCACCATACCTTTTCATTATATAGATCAAGTAAGGTTGCTCATGTATTTTGCTCATAAGGACCCTCTGGTCAATTAGTCATTGTCAAAGTTCATTCTGGTGGTTCCTCTAACTCTAATACTTATTATGGTGACTGTATTCTCCTTGCCTCTTATAGTTAGTCTCTGCCCCCTTGGATCTTATTATGCCTACTGAAATCAAGAAACTGATTTCAACAGCAACATGTACTACCTTTCTTTCGGCCTTCAGAGGACAGTTATGAACATGTTTTCTGAGGATATTAATGCTCTTTTGGAAATTCATGTGTTAATGTCTTTGTGAAAGGCGTGTTTGGCCTAGGAGAAATAAGTATGGGGTGGTTGCGTGTGATAAAATCCATTTCTTTTTTTCTAAGTTTTTCATTTTCTCTTTCATATACTGCCAAGACATTTCTAGTATCTCTATCAAATTATTTTAGGTCACCAGCGAGTTTAGGTTTCATTTAATGACATGCTGCCATTTAACTCAGCTCTAGAAGAAAACAGGGTGTGGCATGAGGAGAATTGACATCCCTTTATGAGTTAGCAGCCTCAAGTGAGGATATTACCACTTCTTCATGTGAGGTACAACCAGCCTCATCAGTCAGGGAGGAGATCTTTGTTGACTCAAGAGGTTTGGTAGGACTTGGGGATTCTGTGTGCTTGAATTATCTGAATGATCTTATTTGTCACATTTCTCAAGTTCTTAGTTTTTCCTTAGCAAGTTTCTAATTTTCACATAAGACATACAGTACTTTGCTGTATTTTAGCAACTAGGATCAGAGTCTTCTTTTGATAGTCAGATTCTTCTTTTGATAGACTAAAGAGATAAGACATTCTTGTAAGGCAGTCAGAAAAAATCCCCGTTTTCTGCTTATAGGTCAAACAAGGACTTCATGTTAGAGCCTATTGTTTTTCTTCTTATAAGTTTCCAATACAGTTACAAGCAACAGTCCTGCCTGACAATTCTTGTATCCTTATACTCATCATACTTCATTTAATAAACTGCTTTTAATTTAATTAAAGTTGTACCGTTGGTAGGCAATTCATTACAGGTGACTATAGGTGGTAACTGAAGTGTCTGGAGACCACAGTCTAGCAATAGTCAGCCTTTTCTGGCAGCTGAGAGTTCACTTTTTAAAGCAAATTTAGATGCTTATATTTGAATGTTTTCTCTACAATTATTCTTGATAACAATCTGTATTAGTCCAGGCTCAGTTGCTGATAACAAAAATCACTTTAGTTGTTTTAAGCATAAAGAAATTAAATATAAGGATTTAGATGCTTATAAAATGTTGGCCTTCCGAGAAGATTAGAAGGTAAACTGGCACTCCAGTGAGACTCCCAGAATAATGATGTAGAAACCAAGAAATTGCAAACTCTGCCCAAATCAGAACTTGGGGAATCAAGAATGTCACTGGAACTGTAGACCCCAGAGCCACACCACAACTACTAGATCTGACCCAGAAAAAAAAAAAAAGGTTACCCTGTGCATCACAGCCTGTGTTCCCCTTAAATAAGTACTGAATTTAAGTGTCATGCATCTAATTGGTAACACCTAAGTTGCATCTGGAATTCTAGACACATGGACATGTGAAAAGTGAGAGCTCTCTAGCCTTTATAATACAAAATTTATTTGAAGTATTATCATAGTTCTTGTAAATGCATGGTAAATTCTCAAAGAATCTTAGTTGTTCTTATTGTCACCATAGAGTATATTATGTCACTTGAGTGCACTGTACGGTGTACAGTAAACTTACATTTTGTGTTCTCCTTATTCATGCTTTTATTTTTGGCAGAGAATGATTTTTATACTCATAGATTTTACTTCCAGACCTTGTTGGCAGATGTCTTCAGAGTTTTGCACCTAGTGCACTCACTGTACTGCAACTCTCATGTCACTTCCTACAGTGAACAGGTGATGAAGGATTTGAGTACTTATTTCATGGATTCTTGTAACAAATTGCACAATTCTTGTGTGCTTCATTTGTTGAACTTATTTTAGTATTCTAAAGATAATTAGAAGTGAAGCTGGTGTGGCTCAGTGGTTGAGCATCGACCCATGCATCAAGAAGTTACCGGTTCAATTCCCCGTCAGGGCACATGCCCAGGTTGTGGGCCCAATCCCCAGTGGGGTCATGCAGGAGATGGCCAGTTGATGTTCTCTCTCATTAATGTTTTTATCTCTCTATCCCTCTCCCTTACTCTCTCCCTAAAAATAAATAAATAAATGTAATTAGAAGACCATACACTAGAGTAAATAAGACAAGTGCATTGTGTCTTAAAGTCCTAAGAAAAGGATATTTCTGATATATTTAAAGTATCTTCAGTTTGATATTTGTCTCTGGTCAGTCATAACTTCCTGTGTCTTGCTTGGTCTTATAAAAATTGCTTTGTTGCCTGGCTGATGTGACTCAGTGGTTGAGTATCGACCCATGCACCCAAGAGTTCACCAGTTTGATTCCTGGTCAGGGCACATGCCTAGGTTGTGGGCAAAATACCCAGTGTGGGGCATGCAGGAGGTGGCCAATCGATGTTCTCCCTCATTGATGTTTCTATCTCTCTCTCTTTCTTTCTCTTTCTAAAATCAATATAGAAAATTTTTTTTAAAAAAAGATTGCTTTGCTTATTATTAAAATATGTAACAGAATAAAGAGTATCAGAATTCAGAGATACTTAGCTAATAATAAAAATTCACATATTGATTATAAATGTTAACTCCAAACCATAACTCTTGTATAGTGACCTAAATATTGACAAAGTTGCACAGACGTGAAAGAAAAAATAACTCTAAAAATGTTGACATTTCATAGAAGGTTAGGGCTAAATATTAGATAGTCTAATATTCTCATTTTATACCTAAGGAGATTAAGAAACAGAGAGCTGAAGTAAATTGTTCACAGTCATAAAGTTGGTTAATTATCAGGCCCCAAATAGAAATAAGTCCTCTTTGAAGTTCAGTCCAGTCCAGGGCTCTAACTACTATAAAATACCTTTTCCTTTTAATATTTCTAGTATTCATTATCTGACTACTCTTGGTCCATGTTTTTGTTCAAAACTCTAAGGAAATAAAAATGTTCAAATTAGTTTCAGTGTTAAAATCCATTTATGCAGAGAAATATTTTTGATCTTTTTCTGCTTAAAATGAAGATTTTGAAGAAGACCTGTAAATGTTTGCAGAATACTTTGTCCTCCAGTAGTAGATCAACACTTGCTTTTCTAGAGAATTTTTTTTGTTTTTATTGCCCAATTAACTGCTTTTTCATATTCAGTGGAGTGGAGCAATGGTGGCATTTGGTGATTAATTAGTTCAAAAAATATTAGTTCCCCAAGGATAGCCTGTTAGATACTTTCCAGGTCATTTTATTTTATTATTTAAAAAATATGTTTCTTATTGATTTTTGAGAGAGAGAGGAAGGGAGAGATAGAAACATAGGTGTGAGAGAGAAACATTGATCGGCTGCCTCCTGCACGCCCTCCACTGGGGATGAAGCCCACAACCCAGGCATGTGCCCTGACCAGGAATTGAAATGGGACCTCTCAGTCCATGGGAGGATGGTTAATCCACTGAGTCACATGGGCCAGCATCTAGGTTATTTAAAAAACAAAATCTATTGCTTATGTTTGCAGGTGATGGAAGATGGAATTTAGATTGGTTATAAGACACACAATGAATTTACTATTTCTGCATGTCTTCTTGCTAATCCTGTTACAATAATCCAAAGCAACAATCCAGGTTTTCATTTGACAACAGAGATATGAGAAATTGCTTCTCTGATTCTATATTATGTTAAATATTCTTTATACTTTCTTATTAAAGATTTTCCTTATTGATTTTAGAGAGAGAGGAAGGGAGAGGGAGAGATAGAAACACTGATGAGAGAAAACATTGATTGGCTGTCTCCTGCACACCCCCCAATGGGGATCAGAACCACAACCTGGGCATTTCTGGACCGGTAATTGAACCAGTGACCTCTTGGTGCATAGGTCAACACACCAGCCAGGCAGCACTTTCTTTTAGATTCTTATTATAGCTGGCATCTTATGGTTCACAAATATTTTATCTTGAAGTTTCTAGAGAATTAATTTCTTTCTGCATTCTGAAGAATTTTGTTAAGTCAATTGGGTGGATTCTTGGAATGGTTGGCATTAGTCCTGTGTAGGACGTGGACATCAGTAGATCACAGTCACCATTTACTTTAATCCTTGAAGTTGTTCCCCACAGTGTGGCATGAATTACATAATATGTGCTTATTGTCCTTTAAAAGGTTGTTAAGCTGTTTCCCATGTTTGAAAACTCCTACTTGACGTTGGTGTTGAAATGGTAACTTAAACACACCCAAGTAAAACTAAGAGATTCTTGGCAGCAGTCTTGATGGGAAGATACAGAGCACTTCATGTGAATGTACTAAGAGCCCCAGGTGAAGGATACATCATAAAAGATTTGCTTCTTTTTTTTGGTTTTAAAACCATTAAACCCTAGGGGCAGATTTTTATTTGCCTCAAATAGCAGGAACAAGTATTGGGTCTCATTATTAAGATATACTATCTTAAGTGCTGATAACCCTACCTTGTAGGGTACGGTAGTTGAGACAACACATTTTTTTAAGCATCTGCCATATGCCTAATGTTGGGAAGGGTGCTCCAAGGAACCAAGAGAAACAGAAATGGGCAAGGCCATCATGGCCTGTGAGGGAGAAGCAAACACTGGACCCTCTTAATTTCACCTCTTGTTAACCATTTGTCCTCGGTGTCAGGGAAGAGTAAATTTGAAGTGCTGGACCTTTAAGATACAGCCCAAACAATTATGGATGTTAATGTTCCGGTTCTCAAAGGACCCAGAATATGGCTATTAGTGAAAGAAAAATTAGAGCTTTATCATTTTTTTTTTTTTTTTTTTACTATCCAAAAGAGATTTTATGGGTAGAATATCATCCTTAATCCTTTCCCATGTCTATTATGCATCTATTGAGCTTCTTTAGTTATAGTCTTGAAAGTGTCAGGTAAATAGATTGAAGGCTGCCAATATTAATTTTTAAATGTATTACTGTTTCTAAGCCTGTGAGAATATTTTTCTTTCCTCTTTGGACAACAAAGGCAGTACTTAAATTTGGTTTTATTTTTCTATTTCTATTCTGGTTGATTGTTGTATGTATAGTACAAATTAATTTCATGAAAATCCACTTTTGTATTGAAAATTTAAAAATCCATTGAAAGCTGTTTTTTAATTTTAATTTTATCTAGATATAGGTGATCTTTATAGTTTTATGTTTACATTTCCAGTTTGAGAAAGTTTACAAAATTTATCTGAAAAAATACAATATTTTCTCCTCATTACTCATAGTTATAATCACTACCATAGGCGATTTGAAAGATCATCAATCTGCATTCAACTCTGTGCTGTGAACTTAAACAGCTTATTTACTGACTTGTATATTAATACTGCATTTTCCCCAGAACAAAACTGTCTTGTGCTGTGGAAACAGTGAATTAACCATCCAACAACCCATTATGAGGTGAGATATTTCTTAATTCTTTTTTTTGTTGGTAATCTTCACCCGAGGATATTTTTTCATTGATTTTTAGATTGAGTAGAAGGGAGGGAGGGGGAAAGAGAGAGGGAGAGACATAAAGAAACATTGATATGAGAGAGACATTAATCGGTTGCCTCCTGCATGAGCCTGACCATGACCGGGGATTGTAACCTGCAACCCAGGCACATACCCTTGACTGAGAATCGAACCTGCGACCCTTCAGTCTGCGGGCCAATGCTCTCACCGCTGAGCCAAAATGGCCAGGGAGATATTTCTTCATTCTTAACTCCTCCATTGCTTCTCTTCTCTATCTTTGATGGAGGTGGGCAGTTTTCACCAGAAGGCTGAGTGCCACCCCCTTCCCCAGGAGCTGGCTGGCATTCGGGTTCCAGGGTCAGGCCTGTGCTGTCCTTCATTTCAGTCTCATCAGAGGATTTCAGTTGGAACCTCTAATTCACCCAAACCATTAAACCATGCAGGAGAATTATTCTTTCGTTCTGGAAGTAGCCAAAAATCGGTCTAGAATGTCAAGGCTTATCCTAGTTTCTAAGTGGCCAGGCATCATGATGTTTAACAATAAGGTTAGTGCTCTTAAAGTGGCACCTTCTGCCAGGTTCAACATCAAAGAAAGTCCCTGTGAGTCCAGGAGGGTGCTCTTGTGGTGGCTGGTGGATGACATCTTTTCAACCACTGTGAGGGGGCTCTGGGCATTTCAGTTGCTGACTCCATATCTAGTTCCTTCAAAAGTATTTTCTCTCAGAAGTTAATTGGCAAATTTGGTGACTTGGCTGCTTGGCCAATGGGTCTTCAGGTGATTTGCCCCAGAAAATTGGTTTCAGATAGATTGATTTTTTTTTTTTTTGTCACATTGACATTGAGCCAGCTTATGCCATCCATGGTCATGCTGACTTTTTACCTGAATACATTGTGTTCACAAAAAAACTCATTTGTTTCCTTTATACCTAGGGACAATTTTTTTTCCTTATTGTATTTCTTTCCTATATGTCTCCTTTATTATTCACACATAGCAGTTCACTTCTGACACTTTTGATCAGCAAATATTTTTTTTTTCTTTTTTCCTATACCAAGCTATTCTTTGTGACATGATTTGGGTGTCTTACAATTTAACTCAATTCTGATACTACGTACCTGGGGATAGCATCAGATTTCACAGGAAAGGGCTCAATCCCACAAGACTGTGTCCCTGTCCCACTTCAGATCCTAGTTGCAAACCCAGGTTGTTACCTGTGCTTCTGACAAACCCGCTATCGATGGAGGGTTTCAGTGACCCCCTCCTTGGGTTCAATTAGTTTTCTAGAACAGCTCACAGAACTCAGGGCAACACATTTACCACTTTATTAAAGGCTATGATAAAGGATACAGATGAACAGCCAGATGAAGAGATACATACGGTGAGGTCTGATAGGGTCCTGAGCTCAGGAGCTTCTGTCCTGTGGAGTTGGGATGAGTCACCCTTCCTGTGTGGATGTGTCTGCCCCCCCCCCCCCCGGAAGCTCTTGGAACCCTGTCCTTTTGGGATTTCATGGAGGCTTCATCATGAAGGCGTGATTGATTATAAATTCCATTTTCACCCCTTTTCCCTTCTCAAGAGAGTGGGTGAGGAGGTGGAATTGAAAATTCCAAGCTTCTCGTCATGGCTTTGTCTTTCTGTGCCAGGAACTGGGGACAGAGACCAATATGTATTTTTTATTACAAATCACAATATTACACCCTGTCTCTCAACTTCCATTTGTTACCCTCTCCCCAAAACTTCATTCTCTCTTATAGCCAGAGGAATAATTCTAAAAACATCAATAAGATATGCTGTTCTTCTCTTAAATCTTTTAATCACATCTCATCGATTTTAGAATGGTTTCACCTGCTCTGGCCTCTGATGACCCCACTAACTCACTAGGCATCTGCCCCCACCCCACAGCCCCCATTCCCATGCTTTAATCACTCAATTCCTCCCCATCCTTCCTTTCTTAGGGTTTGCACACAGCTTCCCTTTGTTCAGAAATCTCATCTCTCCCTGACTAACTTCTTCTCATCTTTCTCATCAGGTGCAATGTCACTTTTCCTGTGAGGCCTTCTCTAATCCTAGACTAGGTTAAATCTCCTGATTAGATTTCCTCTTTGCATTTTTAGCTTTTTTGTTTATGGCATGCATCAGTACTATAATAAAATTACTTGAATAATTGCTGTCTGTCTTTCCCACTAAAATACAAACTTCAGGAGAATAGGATGGATAGCTGTTTGGTTCAGTGCTCTCCAGTAGTATTTCTATAATGATGGAAACATTCTATTTTGCACTGTGCCCTATGGTAACCATCAACAATATGGGGCTATTGAGCCCTTGTAATATAGTTAATATGACTGAGAATTTAAATTTTTAGTTTTATTTAATTGTAGTTAATTAAAGTTAAAATTAAGCCATACATATTTGGTGGTTGCCTTATTGCAGATAGGTCTAACTCACCACTGTATCTCAAGCTCCTAGTATAACAGTTGGCATAGTAGATATTCAGTTAATTGTTAAATGAACAATTTTGGGGGGTTTGTGTTATTGATCTTATTTTTGGATAATGAAACTGAAGGACAGAGAGAATGTAACTGTCATTCACAACTGAATATATACATTCATTCACACTTTATCTAATGCTTACTTCCAAATGAGATTTCATATTGTGGTTAAGTAACTATCTTATTCAACAGGATTCAGTTCCATTATAAATTCCTCTGTGCAATGGCCTGTTATTTGGTTTGCATTATTAAGTTTCAATTTCTAAGTCTCAATTTTTTCATCTGTCAAATGGAAGATATATTAGTAACTATCCTTTCATGCTAAAAATCTTAAATGAGGTAATTGTATAAAATCTTTTTTTTACATAGTTCTTGACACAAAGGAATTGTTCAATAGATGTTATTTGCAATTATTGTTAATTATTATTTCTTGAAATCACTTACATTTTGTGAATCCCTCCCTCCCCCACTCCACAACAGAGATAGTTGCTTTCTCTATTGTAGGCTAATATCACCTTTTAGGCTCTCATATTAAAGCATGCATGCATTTTATAACTATTTTACTTTTTTCATTCTTAACTAAACTGTGACTGCTTTGATAATAGGAAATTTACTTTCCTATTTCTATTCCTGCTCCCTTGCATAGCACCTGGCTCAATGCAAACACTGAGAAATGCTTATCAAATGAATGAAGTATAGCAAATTAAGGCCCAAGCTTTAGACTTCCTGATTGGTAGCCAAAAGCTCTTTTTACTTACTGAAATCTCTTACTTCTTAAAATGTGAAAGTAAAAGATTGTTTTTATTTAACAAAGACACTTAATAATATTTGAATTTATGAATGTTTTATAAAATATGTCTAAAAATGTTTTATAATGCTGAATGTGCATGCACTAATTTTATAACAAGAAGAAAATAATTAAAATTGTGCAAAGCCTGTGAGTGGGCTTCCCTTCCCTGTCTTCTCTCCATACCCGGTTGGAAGTGCTCCTAAGAATTGGTTCTTTGTGATGAAAATTCCATTCTTAGTATCAAGAAGGAGCCCACACATTGAAGTGTATGTCCTACTAATAGAGGTAGGTGAAGAAAGAACAGGCAAAACACGATTTCTCAAGTTTTGGGAAGTTTTCTTTAGGGCGTGATAGCATGATCATGAATAATAGTATGCATAGTTCAGTGTGTACACGTCTTGAATTTTGCCTATGAACTTCAAGTGCTTCACATATATTGAACAGCTTTCTTCATTATTCTAGAGAGAGAGGACAGTTTTCCTTTGAACACAGGAATTCTATTTTTCTGGAACAGTGAGTGGTGACACATGTGAGGTCCCATAGACTTTGAGTGAAACAAAATTCCAGTTTCTTCTTTCTCTTAGTCTAGTCTATTATATTTTCAAGGAAAGATCTTGGGTTGAACTTGACATAAATGTGTGTTTTGCAACATATAAGCAGTAACATATGATATAATTATGTAAAAGCTATTACTACTTGATTACTAAAATCTATAGTCCAATAGCAGAGGATACATTTATAAGCTAAGGAAGTTAGGATGCTGGCTGTGGTGTGTGATTTCAAAGTTTTTTTTTCTTGTTACGAAGGGATATACATTAATTTTATGCTCTATTTTATCAAATAGTTGGAACTCTGTAGGCAAATGCCATCATACCAGCCACATAGTCCTCCAACTATAACACTGATAAACATGAAAGGTTCAGAACTTAGACATTCAAGTCATATACCAATAGATTTTTTTTCCCGGAGAAGTTTCCTAGATTTAAATTTCTCTTTAATATTTAATAGTTTGCTCAAGAAGACTAGTCCAAGAAAACGAATACATTTCTCTTCCTTTCCTTAGCATTCAAAATGCAATAAAAAGAAAGTAAGGTATATGCTAAATAAAGCTCATGTGTGGAACTGGTATTAATGTTCCTGGCGAATTTGAACTAGTATACTCATAGTTTCCTAAGTGAGGGTATAAAAAATATGCACCATTCTTGTTACAACATAATTGTAAAAAGCGAACTATTATTTATTTATTTTTACCTAGAGAAAACTGTATTATAATTTAATGAGTTTGAACTAACATTTAAAATAAAATTTTAAAATTTAACTTCTGCCAATTTACAGGTGAGCAAGCCTATTTGTAAAATGATCTTATTCTTAATAAATAATTAGCTTAATGGATATTAGTGTGTGTGACTTTTAAAATAAAATATGAAAACTAGTGACAGTGATTTCACATTTGATTGCTTTTAGCTATTCCATTGCAGTTTCTAATTGTTTATTTCAAAGCTATATTCAGAGGGAACACAACTTCTTCCTTTGTGTATAATATATTTTTTAATTGTTGATGCATTTAAAATCATTTTTTTTCCTTTATTGATTTTACAGAGAGAGGAAGGGAGAGCTAGAAACATCAATGAAAGAGAACAATGATTGGCCACCTCCTGCATGCCCCCCCACTGGGGATCAGGCCCACAACCTGGGCATGTGTCTTGACCAGGACTCAAACTGGTGACCTCTTGGTGTATGGGTCGACACTTAACCACTGAGCCACACTGGCCAGAATGTTGATGTATTTTTTATAGCAGGAATTTAAAAGGTGCATGGAAGCTACAGGTTTATTTACTAAATAACATTGTTTAACATTAATAAAAATACTAAATTTAAATCATGTTACAATGTGTTCTTGTTATGAAGGCAGTACCTAGAGCTACAATAAAGTCCAGATAACTGACAGATATTCTTAAGACTTGGATATAAATAAATTAGAAAATAGTTTCTTGTAAGTATACTCAAATATTGCCAGTATAGAGGGAATTTGAGTTGTAGGATGGGAAACAGCATGGCATGGGTAAGAACTGTCTGCTGAGAGCCAAGACACTCAGGTTTCTGTCCCAGTCAGTATACTAGGTGATTTGGAGGGAATCATTGCCATCTCTGGGGCTTCACTTACTCATCTGTCAGATAAAAAAATTCTGACTAGTTGAACTGTAAGTTTTATTTATTTATTTATTTATTTATTTATTTATTTATTTATTTATTTATTTTTGTGGTACATGCCCTTAGTGGGAAACAAACTCAGGACTCTCTGGTCTGCAGGCCGACGCTCAACCGCTGAGCCAAACTGGCCAGGGTTAAACTCTAAGTTTTTCTTTTAAATTTTAAATATTTAAACCCTAAAATGGGGGAAAAAAAGAATAGATATCTAAGTGTTGAGTAATATGCTCTAGATTGCATATAATACTTTTGTATTATTTTCATTCATACAAAAAGCTCATGTTCTATTATTATTATTATTATTTTTTGCTTATAGATGAATTGGGCTTTAGTATCATATCTATAGTTATCCTATTTCACTTTTGTAGAATTCTCTACTTCACTGGGGCCACGTATTGGGCTTTATTGAGCCCTGTGTTGAAGTAGAAGGTATATAGCTCCATCATTCAATATAGGATAATATCAACTAGATGTATTGGGGCTACTTTCCTGGACATTGTGCCAAACTTGACTAGGGTGAAGGTACAATTTATTATCCAGATTAGCACACTTTCGAGATTGAAAAGTGTGCTATATTTTAAAAAATGTTTTTATTGATTCTTTTTAGAGAGAGAGAAAGGGAGAGAGAGAAACATTCATTGACTGCCTCCTGCACTGCTCCCACTGAGGATTGAGCCTGCAACCTGGGCATGTGCCCTTGATGGAATCAAACCTGAACTTCTCAGTCCATGGAACGATGCTTAATCTACTGAGCCACACTGGCCAGACAACTGTTTTAATAATTATACATAGACAACGACTGTTAACTGGGACTGCGAGAGAAGCATACAAGGGCTGCAAATATAAGGGTATAATTTTAATTTGTTCTAACATAGCTTTGCATGCTCTTATTCTCTACTTTTCTTAAGGCAGAGAGAGAAAAGGTTTAGGTTTGAATAAAGAGAACATTTTGATTCAAATAGGTAAATTGTAGGTTTTGCTTTTCATATGTAAAACAGTATGAATAACCAAATAGGAAGGCTCAATTTGGCCAGAAATTCTGAAAAATACAATTATACAAAATCCAACAAACCCACTGAAATATGCAGTTCAGTACCTCATGTTGCTTACCTCTCCATGAAAGGTCAAAAGTACCTCCTACTGTGATATGTCTGCAATCCCTGAAAGATTGATTAAATTTCTATATAATACAGAATTGCTGAATCTAGTGAACCATAACTTATGTAATTTTTATTATACTTTATCATTCACCTTTTAAAAGTGTTGAAGAATGAAACTTTCTTTAGTAGGCAATGGAAACCTGAGAAATACTTGCTTTCTTTATAGTAACCTTAACAGTTCGTTTGACATAATTAACTAAAGGTTGGTATGAATTTCTTAAAGGGATTTGAATGTAAAAATTGACTTAATTTTGGTATTTAAATTTTGTAATGGAAAAACCTGAGAATAAATAAGATGGATTTTGTATTGCATGGAAGAAATGAGAAAAATAATCTTTTCACATACCATGAAAGAAGCTAAAGAGGTATTCGAAAACTTCCCTTGCTAACTCTCAATTCAAAAAGTATGGTTATGGATGTAACTTATAGAAACTTGTCTACTCTTGGAAAATGCTATAGTATCCTGAGTTCCTCTGCAGCAATACCTATTCTTTCAGTAGGAGAATTGAGAAAAGTCAGACTAGGAGTTTTGAGGCTAAGTATATTCTACTCCCAGACATGCAGAGTATTTTCTCTTCCTCCTACTCTGTTCCACACCCCCATTACCCTCTCCTCAGTTCCTAGTTCTCAACTCACTTTAAAGTTGACAGAGGGATGTGCTCAAGGAGTATGTGATCTCCAAGTAATTCTGGAAGATAAACCATCTTACATGTCCAGTGAAGGGTCTTTAGCAGGTTAGAATCATCTCTATGTCCCCGAGTAACAGAGTTCAGGTCGGAGCTCCTTGAAGGCAATAGAACAGCTCAAGACACTTGGGGTAGAAATCTTCAGTCAAAGAGGTATCCACTGAGAATATCAGGGGAAAGTACCAACAACATTCTGATCTCTGGGAATGAGATCTAAACTCTTTAACATGGTCTTCAAAGTCCTGCTTCATCCACCCCACTTTCCAGCCCCATTTCTATCATCTTTCCCCCTTATTTACTACCCTAGATGTTTTTATATCTTTACTGTTTACTATACTCCATTTAGCCCTAATCCTTTTAAAAATTCAAATCTATATCCTCTGCATCTGATGCACCACCTTCTCCAACTCTTTTCTTCAGGTTAAATTCTATTTATTTTTCAGACCTTCATTTAAACATCACTTCCCCAGGAAAACCTTCTCTCACTAGATCACCTCCATATTCTATGTATGTATCAGTGTACTATTGCTGGAAAACAAATCAGCACAAATTTGGGTGCTTAAATGAACAGAAGTTTATTTACTCATGGTTTCCATAAGTTAGGTTGTGCACATGACTTAGATGGACCTTCTGCTCCCGTCTGACAAACCTGCAATGAAAGAGTTATTAGGGCCAGCTGGTGTGGCTCAGTGGTTGAGCATTGACCCATGGACCAAGAAGTCATGGTTCAATTCCAGATTGAGGCACATGCCCAGGTTGCAGACTCAATCTCCATTGGGGGTGTGCAGGAGGCAGTCAGTTGATGAGTCTCTCTCATCGATGTTTCTATCTGTCTCTCCTTCTCCCTTCCTCTCGCTCTAAAAATCAATAAGAACTATTTTTTTTTAAAAAAGTTATTAGTATTTGGGCTGTTATTTGTATTTGAGACTCAGTTTCCCATCTAGGCTCACTGGTTATTAGTAGAATTAATTTTCTTGTGTTTCTAAAACTGAGTTTTTCTTTCTCTTGCTAGTTGCTGGCCAAGGACTACTTTAAGCTCCTAAAGGCTGTCTATAGTTCTTTGGCTCATAATCCCAATATAAAGTTCATGGCACAGCTGTTTGCTATTTCCTAAGCCAAAAGAAATCCATCTTTTTTGATGCTTCTCCTTCTATTACAGACCGCTCTTATTAGGACAGGCCCATCCAGGCACACCTGGAATATCTCCTTTTTGATGAACTTGAAGTCAACTGATTAGTAATCTAATCACAGGAATGATATCCCATTTTTACATATTTAACCCATGCTCAAGAGGAGTAGATTATCTAGGGCATATATACCAGGGAACAAAAGTCTAGGAGGCCATTGTAGAATCCACCTACCTCAATGTTCTCTCATGCTGTATGCGTCATCCCCTTTATCACAAAACACAGTTAAATTGTGCATTTATTTCTGTGATTCTTTGATTAACATCAGTCCTCCCCACTGGCAGATAAGCTTCATGAGAACAGGGAATACTGTTTCCAGTGATGTTCCCTTTGCTCACTGATGTATCTTGGACAATAATACAGTGTGCAGCAGAGTATAGGTGCTCAAGAAATTTAAATAAATGAATGACTTTTGTTGATTGATTGAATAAATAAATGACTGAATGAAAGTTTTACCTTGATTGTCTGGCAAAAGGTGGGCATCCTTAGATCTACTCATTCCCCAGTGCCTATGCAATGAAAGATGGCAACTTAATACCAGACATTATGTCTCTACCTTGAGCTCACTAGAAGGACTGACCCTAAAAGAAGAAATGGCTCCTTAGATTCCAAGCCTGAGAGAAGAATACTTATGTTGCAAACTTTCCTGGCATTAAGTTTTCCTGGCATAGAGCTTTCCTATTAGAACAGCTTTCAGAACCTGAACTTTTACCAACCCTCTAACAGAGAGACCATGGTGAACTTACATCTTCCAGCCGGGAAACTTTAGCTGGGAGGATGGTTTGAGACTTTGGTAGACTCATGTCTTTATAAGACCAAGAGGATTCTAGTGAGGGCAGTATAAAAGCACACTGTATGTGTGTGAATTTTGTGTTTATGAAACCAAGTGTTGCTGATTATATGGGAAATGGAATAGGTCACCTTTGACAGAAGCCTACTTACTCTTGCCCTTAATTTCCTATATATGCAGTAGTTTGCAGTGCATACCCAGGCGCCTGACAAGGCTATAGAATCATAGCCACAAATTCTGAAAAGTTATACCAAAACTTTGGATTACTCACACATAGAGTTGGGGGAGGGTGATGTTGTCCCAGATCATGTTTTAGTCTTTTCTTAGTGTCTGTATTTGTGAGGGTTCTCTAGAGAAATAGAACCAATAGGAATGTGTATACACACACACACACAGGGTGGGGAAAAAGTGGATTTACGGTTATGAGTGTGCAAAACACTGTTTATTCTTGTATTATTATTTATTAATCACATATTGTATTATTTTTCATATGAGCAACTGTAGCCTACTTTTGTCCCACTCTTGTATACTAAAAAAATAAAGAGATTTATTTAAAGGAATTGACTCACATGATTAGCAGACTTGATGTGTCCAAAATCTGGTGAACGTGGCCAGCAGGCTGGAGACCAGAGAAGAGCTGCAGTATTGAGTACATAGAGAATCTGCTGCACAGCCAGGAAGAACTGAGGTTGAAAATGAAGTCTGAAGGCAGTTTTTGGAAGAGATATTGCTGTGGGGAAGTCTTTCTTTTGCTCTCTTTAGGCCTTAACTGATTGAATGAATCCTTTCACATTATAGAAGGCATTTAGCTTTACTTAAAGTCCATGGATTTATATGTAAATATCATGCAAAAACACTCTCACAGAAACATTCCAAAACAATGTTTGGCCTAATAACTGGACAATGTGGCCTAGCCACGTTGACACATAAAATTAACCATCACAGTATTTCTATGATTCTGTCTTATATTACCATTAATGAGAATTTCAGAATTTAGCCCTACTGTGGGGAAGATAACATAAGACCGTTATCTATTCTCAGTCACAGGTTTGGCCAGTGGGCGTCACAGAGGGTTAAGGCCTTAGATTTTGACATAATACTATTTTTTTTAGTCTACTACTTCTATACAATTCTGATATTTAAGTGGTTTTGAAAATATGGTATACCTCTTGATAATTACTAATGAACCAGGGACTGAATAGTGAGATAGTGTGTAATCCCAGGTAGCCAGCTAATCTTAATGTTAATTTTAAGGCTAATGTTGCTTAATATACTTATCAGGTGGCTTATCAATAGCTCAGAGCTACTGTTGTCATGCATCTACCAATGACTGTGACAGTTTTTAGTACTATATCTAGGGTCCCACATTGTTACTTGGGATTTCTGTGTGAAATTTTCTGCCATATAAGAGTTCCTTGATTGGGGCTGAGTTCATATTATGATCTTTTTTTTTTCTTTCTGATTTAAGAGGTCAAGATTCACCCAAGCATCCGTACATCATCCTTGGAATGCCAGAAACTGGGAACTCTTCTCAGTGTCCACATCCCGCACAGAATTGGACACATAATCACTACCCAATACAAATTTGCTATGTGAATGAATGAATGAAAGATATCTTTAATTTTAGCTATTTTGGAATGTGGTTCAATTGTCAACTGGATAGGCTAGATTAAATGATATAAGAAATAGAAAAGAGAATCACTGAAATAGGACAACCTATGTGGGATGGTCCCAGAAACAGGAAATGAAAAGCAGTGGGACATGAGAACATCTTGCAGCCACCAGGCTGCAGAAGACAGACTGCTCACCTGTTCCTATAGGTGAGCAGTGTTGGCATACGGTGCTGTCAGAGGACAGTTGGATAAGAAACAACAGTTGGTAGCTAGACTGGAAGAAGGAAGTGAGAATTTAATTATGGCAATGGGAGTGAAGAGATAACTGCTAGGACATAGTCATAGAGGAGTTTACCAGTCAGGGGTAGTACCAGGTACTCAGCCATGGGGTGAGGAGGGACTGGAAGGGGGAGATGAGACACAGACCCAGGCATTAGAGCTGGACTTTGCAAGAACCTTGGATCACAAAATAATTTAGGAGATGAATTACTTAAATATCGCAAAATTATTATTAGTCAGACAACTTAATGGGGGTTTGTTAGTTTGATTTTCACAAATTCTTTCTAATTTGGAGGAAACAGGTCTAGATGCTGAGTTGGAGCTACTTCTGCCCGTGGCATTGGAAAGACTTCAAACATGACAATGACTTCAGCTGAGGCCAGGCACTCTGTGTTCAGCCAGTCAGAGTCATTGTCCCTCCATCTCGGATGCATTCTGAAGTACCCAGAGAAGATGGGATACTTTCCTCCTGTAAGAAGGGTAGGGTGCACAGCAAGAATGCCAGGGCCCGGGGGCTGCACAGATTGGGTGAAACATGCAGTTACAGAAAGTCTAGGTCAACAAGAAACTTTGGTCAGCCTAGTTCAGAGCCACAGTGGAAATGTTTCCATGGAACTTTTCATGTTCCTTAATATGTATGTGTGTGTGTGTATATATATATATATATATATAAACTATTGAATTTATTGGGGTGACATTGGTTAATAAAAGTATATAGGCTTCAGGGATACAATTCTACAATACACCATCTGTATATTGAATTGTGTGTTCACCACCCAAAGTCAAGTCTCATTCTGTCACCATTTGCCACCCCACCCCTCCCCCTTTACCTTCTTCATGCTCCTTTTTGACTTTTTAGCCTTTGGACCTGCCTCAAGTTTCTTGTCCTCCCGCACTAGTTTGATTTACTTTTTCCTGCTCTGTAGAATGCCTTGTGTTCCCACCACCCAGCTGGAAGCTCTGCCTTTTTGTCAGTGAATGATAAATGGCTTTTGAAAGTTACAGAAGATAATTATTATAACGAAATTGGCTTTTTTCACAGCTTTAAATTTGAATAAATTCAAGTCTGTGGAAAAGTTAGAAGAAAAATATAACAAACACTCTTGCAATCTTTGTCTAGACTCCCTAATTATCAATATTTTGCCATATTTACTGTCTGTTTATCTTTATTTATTTGTATGTATATATATGTTTATCTTATTGAACAATTTGAAAGCTAGTTGCAGATTTTTTACTCCTAAATGCTACAGCCTCTATCTTGTAAATACATATCCTCTGACTTAGCTATGGTACTATTATCATGCCCAAGAAATTTTAATTGATGCAATTAAATGATCTAATATTGATCTATATTCAAATTTCACAATTGCCTCAATAATGTCCTTTATAGATGTTTTTTTATTTGTATTTATTATTATTTTTAAAAAATGTTCACCTGAGGATATATTTACATTTTCTTCAGACAGAGTGGGAGGGAGAGTGAGAAACATTGATATGAGAGAGGCACATTGGTTGCCACCCACACGACCCCAACCGCGGTGGGGATGAACTGAAACTAAATGTGCCCTTTGCTGGAATTGAACCTGGGACTCCTTGGTCCACAGGCAAATGCTCTAACTGCTGAGCCAAACTGGCCAGAGCTATAGATGTTTTTTATAGTGACTTTTAAAATAACCAATTTGGTGGGGCACTTAGAAATGAAACTAGGAACAAAATATTTCTAGGGTATCTTGGGAAAAACTGTGTAGGGTAGGTATGTTTGTGCAGACTTCTCAAAAGAGTAATTGTTTTAATCTTCCCACTGATGGGAAAGCACAACTATCAATCAAGAGTATATCATAAGGTCCAGATATATAGCAATGGCTTTTACTTAATTGAGTGGAGTAAATTTTCACCTTCCACTTAAAGTGGCTCTTTGCTTACTGGATACTAGCTTTCATATTTAAATTACATTAATACTTGATCTTTTGGCCAGAGCAGCAAGAGACCAGTTAAAAAAATCTATTCCTCTTACTTTAAAGACAGCAATTAAAGGAGATTCAGATCTTTGAAACTGTTGTAAGTATTCTACTTAAGAAAATAAACACTAATTGAAAAGTGTAATCAAAAGCTCATCATCCTGAAGGGCACTTGGATGGTTCATAAGTGTGATGCTTCAGTAGACTCTGTGGACTTAGTGCCCTTATGAGGACTTCGTCATTTTAAGGACAGGAACCTTAAGCTATGGATTAGATGAGTCCCTGTAATGATTGACTGTTTATGATGAGAAAATATATCTACCATTAACTTTCTTCATAATTGTGCAAATAGTTTATAGAAATAATTCATCCTCTGTAACAAAAACCTTACTTACACATTGTAACATTTTCTTTAACAATATTCCTTTTCCCAATCTGCAGTCTATATGCATTTAATTCTATCCTACGATCTCTACAAATATTTAGGCAAATAAGTAATCATTTCCAATAAAGTTGTGCCCTTTCAAAACACATAAATAATCGAACTCTGTCTCCTTTATATAGTCACCCAGGAGTTTTTCCTGCCCTGGAGGAGCTCCTTTCATGGGTTAAACCACTTTCAGGATTTTTTTTTTCCAGATAATTCTAGATGATTCAGACAATTTCCTATGCAGTATACTTCCTGTATATGGAATTTTCCTCTTACCAGAATACAAATCAATGCTTGTTAGCTCTAATGATGAATTGGTGATAAAGACATTCTGTTATCTGATGAGAAGATCCTTGTTGGGTTGATGGTGGAAAATGGGGTATGCTGATTATTTAGGAAGCTTGTTTTTGAAACTGTTGCCATTGGTGGAATTTTGTTGGTCATTACAAGTATACATGTGTAATACTGAGCATAGTGATCAAGACTGGAAAGTAATTAAGTCATATAGTCCAAAAATCGGATATAGATATTTTTAAAGTATTAAAAAATGTTATAATCAGTGTGTGTATAAATGTTGTTACATTTGGTAGCAGGAAGAATTCAGTGTTCTTTACTGGGTGCTAAATCATTCCTTCATAGTTGCTTCTGTGTGCCTTCTCTTTTGACACTCACATTTGCCTTTCACGATTATCATGTTAAATTCAATATGAGCGTGCAACTTTGTTACTTGTGTCAAATTTTTTTAAAAAATGTTTTTATTAATTTTTTAGAGAGATAGGAAGGGAGAGAGAAATAGGAACATCAATGTGAGAGAGAAACATCGATCGACTGCCTCCTGTATTTCCCTACTGAGGCTTGAGCCCACAACTCTGGCATGTACCCTGACCTGGAACTGAACTGGGAGCTTTCAGTGCACAGTACAACACTCAATCCATGGGGCCATACTGGCCGGGCACTTGTGTTCAATTCTAAAATACAGAAGCCATAATAATTTTTCAAAAGTTGTTGCTGCACTCAGATGCTTAATAGAAAATGAGTCCAAAAAGTTGGAAATTCATTTTCAAATCTAATTATGGTAAAACTTTAAGCAGGTGTAATCAAATTCTTTTATTTTATAAAATTATTTCTAATAAATTGTAAGCTGGGTATAGAAGTGTAGCCATTATAGAAATATGCCTCATAGGTTTTCTGACCATATCCCACTAGCCTCATAGGTTTTCTGCCCAAATCCCACTATTTCGTGTTTTCTTCATCTATCTGCAGTGAGGTGTGCACCTTCGAGATCTCTACCACTAGTACACAGTGCACTCTCTGTGCCCTCCTGTCCCCACTCCTCCCCGTGAGCACATTGCATGGAAATGGAATTTATTACAGGATGTAGGATTTTATTCTTTCTCAAATGGCCTTCTTCAGAAATCTATATAGGATACCAGGGTTACTTAAGTAGAGCTTTAGAAAGCCCTTCTAAGATTGCCATGAGATTATTATAAAATTATCTATTAATCTGGACTATATGCAGCTGCTATTTTGTAGGTAGGAAGAATGTTTATTGTGAAATTGGCACACTTTTGAGAGTGAAAGGCAAAACTATTAAGATAACAAGTATAACTGATAATGTCCAGGAAGAGCAGAATGTATGGTCTCCCAGTAACAGTACCTCCTGTGTCAGGTTCTTGTGAAGATTCAGTGCCAGAATGTATGTAAAACAGTCAGCGATCTTGTGGGACACATTCAACGAGAGGTAGCTGTTTATATTATTGTTATCTTTTAGCCAGCAAAATGATGAAATCACAGTGATTTATTTATTCTCCTTTATTTTTACTAATACCATCACACTGGAGCCCCTTAGAAAGGAAAAGGAACTTTGTATCTATTTAGTGTTGTCTACTACAGTGATCTTCCACCAATAGAAGGGAAATCTGTTTCTAAAATTAAAAAAAATACCACACATCCTGTCCTGCCGTCCCCATACAATCAATGCTTTAGTTTGATAGTTACATCTCAGGAAGCTGCTTTTACTGAATGAACTGTGTCATAGCTCTTAGCCTTACTTGGGCAGAAAAAAAAAAAAGAAAACAGCTAATTCATTGGTTTAATAGTTTCTTGAAAGAAGTGTTTTATTCTATTACTTATTCTGTATGCTTATCACAATACTCAGCATATAATAGGAACTACTATCAATATCAATATATTATATACATATATATGTATCTCAATATTTTTTATTAAATTTTTTTTTCTTTATTGATTTTTAGAGAGAGAGGAAGGGCAAGGGAGAGGTAGATAGAAGCATTGATGAGAGAGAACATTGATTGGCTGCCTCCTGCATGCTCCCACTGGGGACTGGGCCCACAACCTGGGCATGTGCCCTGACCGGAAACCGAACCAGTGACCTCTTGGTGCATGGGTTAATGATCAACCACTGAGCCGCACCAGCTGGGCTATCAATAAATATGTTTTAAATTAATGCAAGTATGAATGAATGCATTTTAGCACTAAAAATCAACATGATGAGGCAATGGCTTCTAGTGTTAGTCTGCAACCAATGCTCCACCGTGATAAGGAACCTTGACTAAGTTCCCACTAGAACTTATAGGGTCATAGAACCAAGGAATTCAGGGATTTCACAGCTGCAGTTGGTGCCACATGTGGAACTGTTGGGCATTTAGACTGGCTTCCTGTTTAACTGAATGTAAGAGAAAAGAAAGCAGTAAAGCCTATTTGGCAATGATCTCAGTAAGGCTTCCTGCTACACACCCTACAGATTCGAAACAAAGATGTTCCTGTGTAGGTTTAAGCGCTATATCTGATATCAACATTGCTTATTAGTATTCAGCATCTTTGTTGAGGTGCCATTGAGAATTATACATAAATATATTTGTTATATCTATAAAAATGGAAAATATCAATCTTATATATCAACTCCATAGTACAGAATTACAAAGGTCTCATATTAACCCAGGCATCCCGACCTTTGCTATCATCTTACAGCTGGACTTGGGACTGTGCAGCTGTACTGTTCTTGTCTCTCTGTCAGCCCTCATGTTGTTTAAAGTTGATGACACAGGTTAGTGAAAACAAAGTTTATAGGCATCCGCAATTAATTGGATTAATGCTTTTAATATCAGGGGAAATACGTGTTGCATCAGTCACACTTTTTTTCCTGTTCAGGGTTGTGTGTTGTTTTAGTCCGTGCAGATCAGTGCACAGGTGATGCTGGAGCTTTTATTTCTGATGTTCTTTTTCAAGTCTTAGAGTCAGCACCCTATGCCTGAGGGTGCAGAGAGATTTGGTGGAGAGCACCACCCTAATACTGAGTCCCTCTCTCACCCTATCGAGTTTGGTTCCATCCTAATGGGTAAATCCACCTATGATGTGTGAGGGTCTAAAATGCTTTCATTGAAAGGTGGAGATTGGTAAAAACCTGGGCCTGGGTGTGGGGGCAGGGTGAAGATTCGTGGTTGGGCACCTGTGGTACCTGGATCACAGAACTACATGGCAGGGAGGATATGGGAATGAGGTAGGGCCTTGCTCTCTCCTAACCTCCAGCCAGAACAAACACGAATAGGGTATTGGTTGCTAACTGTCTCCCTGGGTCCAAGAAACAAGAAAAGCTCTTTGTGTTCATGGTTCTTTCTTTCGAGTCCTCACTCTTATTGTAAAACCTACCCACCTCATTAGTTCTTAGAGGAAAGAGAAACTGGAAATTTACATTTTAAAATTTATCACATAAATGGTGATAGATATTAGCATGATAATTTTTTTCCAATTTCAGCTTCTTGTGCTAAGAAACTGAGTTAACAAAATCAGTTGGAAAAGAAATGTTTCTATTATTTTAAAATTATGATATCATGTATATGCTGTGAAAATGGTATATCATAGGAAAACATCAGTGGTCAAAATGTCATATGGATCTCCACATGAAGAGTTACAGGGGATTATTAAAAATCAATAGTACAAAGGAACTGATTAAATTTAGCAAGATTTAAGATCATTTAGCTGGTCTGTGCTCAGTAAAAGCAACCCTCTTCTGGGGGGATGGGTGGTTATCATACATCAAGATTTGCACATTTTTTCCAGAGTGGACCATCTTTTGCTAAGTGCCAGGGAGTTCAGGGCTGTCTCATAGAATTGGCATAATCTCCCACATGCAAAATGTTTGCTTAGGCAGAAACAGGAATAGAATCATATATCACCAAATTAATTATACACAGCAGTTTTTATTATTAAAAATAAGTTACCATACAAGCCAACAGAGTTGAAAAGCCACTATTACATACTCTTATTGTCCCTCTGTCTTTGGGACTAAAACGAAGAAATACTTATAAGGTTATGTGGATTCTAATTTCTGCTCCAGCCCCTGCATATGTTGACATTAGCTGTTTTACTTCTATTTCATTTTCCACATCTATAAGATTAGAAAGAACATTGGATAATTGCAAAGCAAATATAAATGATTGCATTCATGTTAAATGATCTTTTGGAAGTGTGTGAACAAGATTAATACTAATTTAAATATCTGATCAATGAAAAACAATGAATGCTGTTATCTATTGTTTTGTGCACTGTTACAAGTAAAGGGCAATTGAATGCCAAGAATAGTAGAAAAAAGTGCGAATATGTTAGATATAATTCTGGTTTGAGCAGTGAACTTTCTCATGAAGGAAAGATATTAGAATGCTTTATGAAGTTTATGAACTTGTAATTGGCTCCTGTAATTAGATGAGACTCTGTCAGATCCATCGTTCTACAATTTCATAATCGAGAGACTTCTGCCTGAAATAATGTTGAACCTGATATACATATGCTTAATGGACTAACCATTTTAAAGATTGGCCATGGCTTATGCAAAATAAGAACAATTCTTAGAACATTTCAAAGGCTTCTTGCCACAAATTGCTTTTGCAATTTTCATTTCTTTTTTAACTCTAAACTTAAGGCATCTATAGTTATTTTTATTTTAAATCGCTCCTCCTGTTGTTCTTCTCCTAGGAAGTAGCCACTATTCTTTTTTCCTTTCTCCTGGCCATTGTCATCTTCCTCATATGAATAAAAACAAAGTAGTTTATTTTTAAAAAGAGTTTTTAAATCCTCCCTTGCAGTTGCAAGGAAAATGCCTCACCATTGTCAAATTGGAGAAGGGATAATGTGGTGCAGTTACAGGAGTGTTTTATCAATGAGTGTTTTCCTTAGTGTTCGCGTTCTCCAGAAACTCTTTCTGCTGCATCCTTTAACATCTGTGGCTGCAAAAGTTAATTCTGAAAACAAAGTGGATATGGAAAGGCAGGTGATTGATCAAGGCAAAGATTAAAATTGGGTACTGGTGGCACAATCTCTTACTTTTTGGCCCACAGGAGTCCTGATACAAATTAATTGTTTCTGTGGTTCTTAGACCTTCATCAATCAGATGTAAATTACAGCATGCATGATTGGCTGCCTTTCCATTCCCGAGCTCCCCATAGAGAGCTGTTGGCCGCCAACTGCTGCAGAGGCTCAGTGGAGCAGCAGCCCGGCTGGCCTCTCGGGACCACAAAAGGAGCAACGGAGCTGACTTGCAATCACAACAGCATGCCTGAGGATGCAGCCAGCACCCTTCCAGAGCAATTTTTGTTTAGGGCACAAGAGACATTGTTTTTTTCTAACCAGGTATAATGTTAGTCAAACCTTGTGTGGCCAAGGTTTGATTTTTAAACATGGTTTCAGACTAATCTAAGAAAGATGTTGGAGCACAGAGCACCTAGCAGATAGCAGGATTGAACGTAAAATTAATCTCAAAATGGATTAGAGAAAAATAAATACAGACACTCTCAAAAAACAGGCTTCCTTAGATGCTTTATGCACCTTTAAAGGCAGCAGTAATAATAATAGCCGGAACTTAATTAATGTAACATAAAAGACCCCAGCAAGCAGACCTTGTGACCATTTGTAGCTGAGTGCTGAATTTAGCCCCGAGAAATATGAGATCTACTTTTCATCTCCCAGCAATTTACCATTTCAAAAACCTCATATGAAAGAAGTAATTAGAAGGTACGGAGTTGCCTTACTCCTATGTAAAGATAGGAGGGTTTGAAAATGTAGAATGGTACCTTTTCAAAGAAACATCACAATTAAAATGTAAACATATATCGGCAAATAAGAACACTGGAATGACCTGGATACATGAAATGTAGAATTTTCATCTTAAATCATTCATTCAGATCTTCTTGGACTTACCTAAACTGTAAATTATTTGGGTTTATGAATTATATTTATAAACCCTGGTAAATGCTATTTGAAGAGCAAAGTGAATTGGCTCTTCGGGTAGAGTCAAGGGCTCAGATGGCCTGAATTCAGATCTCGGCTGAGTCCCTGGGTGGCTTTGACAAATTACTGGACCTCTTCTGTCTTTTTTTTTTAATCTATAAAATGGACATAACAATAGTTTGTATCTCAACGAATTATGCAGAATAAATGAGGTAATCATTTCTAACAGTGCCTGATTAACAAATGTTAAATATATGTTAACTATCATTATTATTATTTTATATATATTAGCTGTAACTCATTTAAACAATTATAAAAAGAGAAAGTTTTCCTTCTAAGAAATTGTTTCTTAATTGAAACAAGAACAAATTCTTTGATAAAGGTTCCCCACAGGTTTCTGGAGACAAATATAACTATACATACAATTTCTGTTTCTGTAGCTTATAGCCGCTTGCTATTGAGGAGTTCTGTGATGATATTGTCAACTCTCATTACTTGCTAATGTGTATTTCACAGTGTTTGAGGATTATAGAAGTAAATATTTGAATGAGATGCCATTTGTGAAGGTGCTCATTGGGGTCTGGCTACAATAAGTTCTAAATAAATATTAGCCTTTTAGATACACACTAGCCTTCTTCATGGGGAAGGAAACTAATGTTAATATTTCAAACAAAAAACTATGTTTTATTTCATCTTTTGACTGAAACTTGAAATACTCCTATGAACTATAGAATAATTTTTTTAAATGTTTTCTCCGCCTCCTGACCCCGCCCCCGCCATGGCAAGTCTCTCCCAAGCACTCTGGGGCTATCACTTGAAGGCACCTGAATTGTGGTGTCCACTATACTCTAAGGTAATGGGACTGCACACTGCATCATTGGAGACAGACTCTCAGAGAGGTTCTAGAGACTTAGAGTGCCTCCTGGGAAGTCTTGCTACTATTGGCTGGCTGCGGGGAAATCGTGACATAATAAGTATGTCTTATTTTTAAGGCACAAAATTTGTGGTAACTTGTTATGTAGCAATAGATAACTAATATATATTTTAAAAAAATAATCTTAAAACAGAGTCCTTGCTGTATAGAAAAGTGGATTGAAATTTACCAAGGTGTACCAAGGGCTTATCCAATGGTAAAAAGCACAGCTTCTGCTGCAGTATCTATATCTAAAAAAATGAACTTGAATTCTCACTCTGCCACTGACTGATAGATGTATTCTCTCTGAGCCTTCATTTCATGGAATATGAAATAGAAATAATGCTATCTAACTTTTAAGATTATTCTAAGGATTGCCTGAGATAGCCAACAACAAAAATTGTTAGTGCAAAGTTAGTAATAGATACTCAGTAAATGATAATAATAACATCTGGGGACCACCTGTATTCTTAGGTTTTGAAGAATTCCAATATATGTAGGAATCAAGAGGTAGATGTGAAAGTAGTAACCCACTGAATGCATTAATTTTTTTTTTTATCGTGAAGACTTGCTTTACTGATGTTTAATATAAGAAAATGCCATGTGATTGAAAGATTGATTTTTAAATAAAACTACAAAAAGAAGTATATTTGTTAAGGAAACTTTGCCATGTGAAAACCAAAATTATGAATTAAAAGAAAAAAAAAAAAAAAGGCAAACCTTGCTTGGACTTAGTCACAATATTCATTTAAAATGTAGCATTCTTTTTAAAAGGTTCTTCTGTTCTTCCCCTTTATATCCCAGACACTGCTTCCGATCAGCAGAGAAACTATTACAAGAAATTCTGACTCTCCTTTTTTCCACAATTAATGCAGCATATAGTTTGTGCATTGTACTTGATGAGATGCCAAGAGATTTGGCTTTCATTATATCTATGAAATAAGTGGGGTTTTTTTTTTTTTTTTTGGGGGGGGGTGTTTTGTTGTTGTTATTGTTTCTTTAAAAAATTTATTTTAATTTCTTTGTATCGAAATACTACTATTAGAGGTAATTTCTTTTATTAAATAAGACAGAAAAATATGTTAACCAAAGCAGCCACTAAAATATCTTTCGTCTTATCTATTTAGGTACCTATTTATTTGCTCATTAATATTGTTGACTATCCACTTCATGACACATACTGTCTCAGGTACTAGGAATATGGTGGTGAACTGCAAAATGCCTTTACCACAACTTATACTACTGTCCCAAGATCTAAGCACTTTTATTTCAACAGTAGTGAAGGCAAGATAAAACGCCTTTCATTGACTTACTAAAAATACTAAGATGTGACATTCGGCAATACAATACAAGAAATATCTCTGGTTGTTGGTTTTATTTATGTACTTCTTTGTTCCTGAAAGTCAAAGTTGTGTGGTAGTACAGTAAACTATAAACAAATGGTAGCCTACAAATAGATGCATGCACAAATGTTTAATTGAGGGTAGCAACTAGATTTTATTAATTCAAGGTTTTAATGTATTTAATCCTGGTTTTTCCATCCTCAAATAATTGCAAAGCAAATAAATGTCAGACATATATAGATTAATGGAATTCTGATAATCAGTCTTTAAGTTCTGCTCAGTTTTTGGTTCTTAGGTACATAAACCTATTTAATTTTAAGAGTTATGATTACAAGAAATGCATAATTCAATACCCATAAAATGTAGTTATTTCCTGCATATTGGTGTAAAGTATATATAAATAAATATATAGATGCATCATATATATTCTTTTTTTTTTTTTTTAATCCTCATCCGAGGACATTTTTCCATTTTTTGCACAGACAGTGTGGGAGGGAGAGAGAGGGAAACATTGATGTGAAAGGGACACATCGAGTGGCTGCCACCCGCACGACCAACCAGGGTCGGGGACAAACTGCAACCGAGGTACATGCCCTTAGCGGGAACCGAACCCGGGTCTCTCCGGACCGCAGGCGGACGCTCTAACCGCTGAGCCAAACTGGCCAGGGCATCATATATATTCTTGTAGAACAGATGTTGCAGGCGTAATGGGATTCAAAGAGGACTGAAAGACATCTTGGTAGTTGTATATTCTAAAAATTATTTGCTGCCCTTTTCTACTGGCTCTTCCCTGCTAGATAACTATACTTTCCCATCTCCTTGATATCAAGTTTGCCATTGGATTTGCTTTGGTCATTGGAAGATGGCGAAAATGGTGTGTACAACCTTTTAACTAAAACCTTAAGATTAGTCATCACATGGTTGTATATTACTCTTTTCCCTCTCCTTCGCTGTGGGTCTTTCAGTGGAAAGGCTATTGAGCAGAGCCATACCCAACCCATAAACGCCAAGGTATGTGAGCAAGGAATAAACGTTTGTTGTTTTAAGTTTTTAAAATTTGATGTTTTGTTTTGTTATTTCAATGTGCCTTAGCCCAATTTGGAAGATACAGACTACTGTAATGGCTACTATTGAGTCATTTCTGTGGGTCAGGACTGACATTTGTTAATATCATATTTATCTCACTTGATCCTCACAATAATTCTATGGGTTAGAAATGATTACACTTCCATTTCTCTAAGAAAACTGCAGCTCAACAAATCTGCTCAGGGTTGGCTAGCAAAAAGATATATGAAATATGAATAGAAACATTAAGTCTGGCTAATTTCTAAGTTTTACTCACAGAGTGCTGTCTCATGGTGTTTAGAATTAGTTATCATGTAGTGCAATATGCTCATTTTACAAAAAAGTAGACTCAGGTTCTCAGTTGTCATGTATAGTTCCACTAGCTGAATATAAAGCTGAGATTTAAAACACTAATCTCCATGAGTTAGAATTCAAACCTATAATTTGTACTACAGCTATGTGTTTGTGTGTATGTGTCTACATTTAAGTGTAAGGTTATACCTTTGTAAATGTTGAGTGCATAGGCTACATATGTCATTGTTATATGTCTTATTTATATTAGAACAATCAACCTTAAGATTAATAATTAACTTATTGTAATATGTATTTTTGCTGATATGATAATGTAGTACCTGGATAAACAATAAAAATGTTTTGAGTTATTATTTTAAATCCTAGAGTTATAGAGTCATTTTGATTTATATGTTATGGACTCTTAATTATGATATAGTGTCACTTATTGTGATTTCCTTGGAGTATAAGAATATAAATAGGATTATCCTATTTCTTAGGTTGACTTGAAATTTGATCTTCTATTTCTTGCTTAGTCATTAAAATAAGACATTCTTTCTATTTTCATCCAAGTAAAATATAGTTATACTATATATAGATAAATAATTTAGCTTTATTAAATAAAAAATACAAATCCAGTTTTCTTAAGTTAGGGAAATCTATTTAAAAAGAAGAGAAGAGCTAAAAAAAATGTTTTTGTAAAATCTTGCATTAGCAAACCATGTAAATATATGAATGTGCCATAAACCTATTAATAGGCATTTTGTTTACATATTTTTATCTCAATTATCTATGCCCATAGGACTCATTCAATCAATTTTTCACTAAGTAGTTTTCAAAATATAATTACTCTTATGGGTAGGTCTATGAACAGCAGTGTCATTTATACTATAGTTCACTAATTGCACTTCGAAACCATTATAATGAATTATACCAGTACATTCTTCAAGAAGATCAGTTAATGCTAATGATTTGTATCGCATATATCACTTAGAAGAGATCTATCCATAAAAGACTTTCATTTACAGCCTCATTTCTTTTTAATTCTCTTGTAATGGAAGTTATAGCTGTAAATATATACAGAATGTGCTTTTGTTATCTGTTAGCTTGGTGGACTTTGATTCTGGTATTGAAATATAGAGACAAATACTGTTCTGTGGTAGGAGCAAAACTACATACTTTGAGATCCCATGTAATAATTATTTTTACGTAATTAAATTATTACTACATATAATGATCTACATTTGAATTAAAACTTAAAGAGCTTAAAATTCAGTTTTCCTAATATTATTTTCATTACCCCTTTCAATGTGCCCAGACCCACATTTTTGCATTTATTTTCATGTTTAAGAGACCTGGTATTTAATGTTTCTTTCAGTTAAAAATTGGTCACCAAAAGATTTATATTTTTAAATTTACACATCATGGAAAGGTTTTACAGACAATGGAGATATACCCTGGATCACAAGCATATTGTTTTATGACAAAATATGATAAAACAATTTTGCGGACCTAGTACCATGACAAAAGATGACATAAACACATTAACAAAAATGTCAAAAGCCTCCTTTAGAATATTTCTTCTTTGTAAAGGTAACTTTTGAGTGATGTTTCTATAATTATTATAGAAAGTGAGAAATATTTTTTATAAGAATCATTTTTGTTATTGTCACATATGAAAAGGTAAGTACAATTTGAATGTTGTAGAAGCTGACTCATTATGAAGTATTGATTTTCTATTCAGAATGATATGTTTTTTTAAGAAATAATATAATTTCTTTCTAAGGAAGGAAAATTCATGTGCCTGTTGCCATCATGATTTGAATTTCTGACCTCACCCCCTAAAATCAGGAGTATAGGAGAAAGAAGATGGCTTTGGCAAGTCTTTATGAGATGGAAAGAAAACTGACAATACTATATGACTGATACTACATAAGGTTCAGATTGTTCACATTATGGCACTTAATCCTTCACAAAATAATGCTCTTGTCCCCATCTTACATATAGTGAATGTGAGGCTCAGAGAAGCAACTTGCCCAATATACTCAGTTGCAAGAGATAGCACTGGGCTTTAGAACCATTCATTCTACTGCAAAATTGTAAGCTCTGTATTTACTGATTTTTTTTTGTGTGTCACTGAATATTGAGATTGACTATTGAACAGCCACTACAAAGCCTGCTAGCAAAACTTCATTTTGCTGTACATGGCTCAACTGAGATGCAAAGTTACGTGTTTTTGTTTGCCTGGTATTTGTTACAGGTTAAGCAGGGAGAATGGGCCAGTCCTCTTCATTGGCTCTTATATGCACCCAGAACTAAGAAAACATTTAGCAGTGTTGCCTCTAGATATCTTATCTCATACTTACAAGAAAAATGAACACCTTAAAGAGTTACTTTCCAGTTGATATGATTAGATAAAACTTTATTTTAAAATATATCAAACAGATTTAAACCAGATTAAATAATTTCCCCAAATGCTTTTTTTCTAATAAAAATCTAAGAGTAATAGTTTTGTCTTCTAGCACCAACATTATATTTTATTTCCTAATATTTTTGTTGTTGTTTCCTTATTTTAAAAAGTTTTTGGTGTTTAAGATATATGTTGTTTTCTTTGTTTTGTTTTTGGTACAAATTCTGCAAAGAGCTATTTTATTAAACATTCAAATAAAATGCTGGGCATGGAGGTCAGGGTTTCAATTTCTAAGAATATAGTAACAGGGACTAGATTGACTCTTTTCCCTTCTTATAAAACTTGACAAAATATATAAAATAATGGTTTCCTTTTGGACAACAAGCAATGCAAGATAATTATTCTTGAGAGAATGGATGATTGCCTCAGTTTATTGACCGGAGAACATTTCCAGGATGCCGATCAGATAAGGGCAATCTAAACAGAGCCCGCCCATCTTACTAAGTTGAGGATGGAATTCAGAGTTGGGGAGTCTGGCACAGCTAGAAATGGTGTGGCAGAATACAACAGAGGAAGAAGCCAAAGAAAGAGAATTCTGGAGGTGTACTGAGGGGTCCCCTTGAGTCTTTGGCTGACTAGTTATCTATGCAAATGGGTAAAGGTATTATCTGAGGCCAGGAAAAGAACCCGCTGAGAAGCAGCAGGCAGAACAATCCTGGAGACTCAGGTGGAAATGGGAATAGTCTGTATTCTTCTAGCCAGAGTGGAAAGGACTCTGAACTTGTGAGGCATTGAGTAGAGATCTCAGAATGGTATTGACTTAATCATGGGTCTAAGTTGGTGGTAGGCAAAAGGCTTCCATTAACCCATGCTAAAAAAAAATTGAAAAGCAAGACTCATACTGATTCTAAATAATTTAATCATATTCAAGAACAAAACTCAACCATATTTAAAGAAATATCGTAAAATCTACAATCCACAAAAGTAAAATTCTAATGTCTTGTATTCAGTGAAACATTATCTAGCATACAAAGAAACAGGAAATAGTTACGCACAACTAGGAGAAAATCAACAGAAACAGACCAAAATGATAGAGATGAGAGAATTAGCAGGAAAGGATGCTAAAATCACTATTATTAATAAAATCTGATAAGAAGTTAGAGGTAAGCATGAATATGACAAGGAGAGAAAAAGGTAATATAAAAAAGACCCAAACTTCTGGATGACAATATAACATCTGAAATGAAAAATACTTTGTCTGGAATGAACAACCTATGAGACACTACAGAGGTATGATCAATTAACTTTAAAACTTAACATAGAAACTATCCAAAGTGAAACAGAGGGGATAAAGATTGAATAAAAAAATGGAGCAGAGTATTAATGACATGTGGGACAATACCATGATGTCTGATATGCATGTAATTGGACTCTCAAAAGAGAGATGAGGGGGCTCAAAAATATATGAAAAAGTAATAATAAAAAAAAAATTTAGATGCTCAATGCAGCCCAAACAGAAGAAACATCAAATGCACACAAGTAGTCATTGTAATGTTAGAATCTCTTTATTCTAAAGAATGATTTGGATTCTGTTCCCATTATGCAAGTGAAGAGCCTAAGGTCCAGAGTGTTGATTTGCCCAGACTATCAGGTCCTGGCAGTCAGAGGGTTTCCCTTCCTATTCTGGGCTCAGGTTTTGGGTTGCTAGCTGGTAGACTACAATTTGCCTTTCAACATGGTACTTACAGATCCCAGAGACAAAAAATGTGTAGCTGTATATCGTCTAAGTAAATTCCACATGTATTTTGGCTTTTTGCTGGTTAGCTGACCCTGTGCATACAAGAAGCTGAGTGCTGAGGAACAGCTAGGAATTGGGGAGTACAAATATTTACAAGCAGTATTTGACTTTGGAGTCTATTTTAACCTGTGGGGAAAACAATAGAAGGAGATGAGAAAGAAAACTGGGATTATTGTTTTTTTTATATAAATGATAAAGAAGAACAATTTAAGAGAAATGATAGAATGAATTGATTGAGGAATAAGATATAAAACAACAAAAGCAAAAAAATAACAATAGTATACAATGATAAACTGGTGAATCAAAATCTTTATAACCAGGATGCAAAAATGCGAAGGGATAATTAATTTAGGCAGCTGTTTTTATAGATGGATTTTATTTCCCCTTTTGCTATTCACTTTCCTAACATCTCCAGTCTAAACTGCATAGCATTATCACTTCTCTGTTCTAATCTCTCTCTTGCTGCTTAAAATTATCACTCTTTTATTTCAAAATGTGGCTTCTTATCCTCCGAGCCACTAATTGGCTTTATTACCGTTGAACCCGTCTCGTCTTCTTTGTGCACTAACTGATGATTTTTTAAAAAATCAACTCATTCTCAATTTTCACACTCCTCCCTCCCTTTTCTTCCTCTTTACTCTGGGTATTTAGAACTGTGGAGCGCAAACATTCTCAGTTGTTTCAAGCATTGGCCTCATGAGACTCCTTATTAAATGTTGAATATATGTTTAAAAGTAACTTTTGAAACAAGGACATTATGCCTTGAGTGCTCAAGATTAAGGGGATATAGGGATTCTATTCTTTTGTGAGTCCATTTTCTAGGAACTTAATTAAACCTCTAGAATTTTTTATTTTTCAATCACTTATCACACTGGCTATTTCTGAAATCAGGATTTTTAAAATTGGGGGTTCCAAAGGGGTTTGTGGCTAGAACCCAGAGAGCAAAATTCTGTGATGAAACTTAGTATTTCCTTTAATTATGTATGTAGGTAACAAATGACAGTGGCGTTAGCAGTACTTGTGACTTCAGTAATAATAGAAATCATTGAGATTTTCATATTACAGTATTATTGTTATAGCTAACTCAAAAATTGTTTACTCTCAGCACTATTTTGTTTATATATTATATATCTAGTAATGATATATATTATAGTAATTATTAATTACTATATTACTATGGAATATTATATATAGTAACTATTAATATATATACAGTAATGCAGTCAGTATAAATTACTGGGTGCAATTGGGAAATTATGTTTTTAAATTTTATTTTTCAATTACAGTTGATATTCAACATTATTTTGTATTAGTTTCAGGTGTACTGCGTAGTGATTAGACAATCATATACTTTACAAGGTGATCCCTGTGATATTTCCAGTATCCACTTGGCACCCTATATAGTTATTACAATATTATGGGCTATATTTTCTATGCTGTGCTTTTATATCCCCATGACTATTTTATGGGGATACCAATTTGTTCTTCTCAATCCCTTCACCTTTTTCACTCAGCCCCCAACCCCTGCCCCTCTAGCAACCATCAGTCTGTTCTCTGCCTCTGTCTCATCACTATTTTAAGTTAATGTTATTAGAATTGTTTCTAGATACAGTTATTTAATGAAGCAATAAAGAATAAAAATTTAAGTGAAATAAGCCAAGCAGAAAAAGACAAATACCACATGATCTCACTTATATACGGAATATAATGAACATAACAGTCTGAGGAATAGGGTAGACCCAGAAACATGGAAGTAGGGCACAGACTGACATCCCTCAGAAGAGGGGGTGGGGGTGGGGGAAGAGATAAACCACGGAACTTATATGCATGTATAAATAACCAATAGACATGGACAACAAAGCAGGGGATGGGGTGGGGGTGGGGTGTGGAGGGGGGTGCCAATGGGGTAAAAAAGGAGAAACATCTGTAACAAAAAAATAAATAAAAAATAAAAAAAATAAAAATTTGTCTTTTAATGAATACATTTACAGCATTGATAGTGCTGAAGGTTTCATGCAGAAAAACTCATCAAGCACATCAAGTTATATATATTAAACACCTATATATATTTTTTATATCAGTCATACCTCAATAAAGTAGTTAAAACAATTTTTGATGTGGAAATTTTTTTTAATTTTAATTTTAAATTTTTGTTAAATGGTTGGGGTAACATTGGTTAATAAAATTATATGGGTTCAAGTGTACAATTCTATAATACATCATCTATATATTGCATTGTGTGTTCACTGCACAAGGATACAAATATTTGGCTTTATATGTATGCATTTTATTTCATGAATTTAGAAGCACTATCTGAGAAGGGCATCATGGCACAGAAGAAGTTAGAGCTCCTGTACTAGATAATGGCACAATGGGATTATGAAAGAAGGCCCATATTGGTTTACTTGAGGCACAGGGGTCTGAAGCTGTAAGTAGTCAAGTGATTTTCTTAATGTTCAAGACCACTACAGTTAGTGCCTCTTGCAAAAGTTTACTATTATTATTTATTGGAGGAAGAACACAACACCAGGTTTCTGCCTATTATAATCTAATCAATAGAAAAGACTACTTAAAATTATAATAGCATGTGCTGTCCATGGAGAGGTGCTGTACCACGGAGAAAGAGCCCAAGCTTCAAGTCCGGGCTTAGGCTCTGGGTGGGTCATCTCTCTCATACTTAGTGTTTTGATCTGTACAATAAAGAAATTTTATTTGGTGATATTTAAAATGACTTTTCTTTCTGATTTTATGTGGGTCTTTGTATGGTCATTGCTGATAATATCTCTACTGAGCAATTAGAGAAATTCCTTCACAGTCAGGATGAATCTGCCCTGTGTACCTCTGTAGGTTTTCTGACGGTTGGGGATCTGTTACAGAGTCTCTGTGACTGGACACAAGGGGCTTTATTTCATTTGATCATCTAATTTTCTCATTTGATGATGATAATAATAATAATAACCTCTAAGAACAGTAAAGATGGAAGAAAATGTCACATGTCGACCACATAGAATGAGATCTGGCACACAATCAGATGTTTAATCAATCTGAGACATCAATTCCTTTCAGAAGAGAGGAAAGCTAAACATTTCAGTGGAGACTGGACCCTAGTACTTTGAAACGTCAGCACTCTTCTCTTCAAGATTGAGCTAATAGGCCTCAGAAAGTGAGTTATCTGTGGATAGGTGCACATTTGTGTAGCCAGAGTGGGACCCAGGTGGCCCCTGGAGTCTCTCTCTTAGTAATTTATTGAAAATAACCATTAACTTCTCTTCCACCTCCTCCTTCTCTCTCTTTTTGTTCTTTTTCTTGCTCTTCTTCTTCTTGAATTAAATATGCTATTACCTTTTTTTTTTTCAATGTCTTAAAATTTAAAAAAATGATAGCTCTTAATGGCTTTCATTATGCGGCATAAACATGGTATGGTTATTTCCCAAAGACAACACTTTTTTTGGGTGGTGGTGGAATGTGTTTGTGTTGTATTTATACATATACATATATAAATATATATGCAATCTATATGTGTATATATATACACACATATACTAGAGGTATATATATTTATTCTAACAAAACCTTCTGCTTGCAATCAATAATAAAATAAGTTCATTTTATCAGATTATACACTGAAAGTATTTATGACAGTCTAAAAATGTAAAAAATGCCTGCAGAGAATACGAATACGGAATTTCTTACTGTTTTTCAGACTGTGTCTTAAGCAGATGGTGTAGTGTAATTGTATTAGCCTAGAAATATATAGGATTTCATTTTAATGTTAAAAAGGTCAGTACTTTGGAACTTAAAGTCTTTTCTCTGCTGAAAGCTCATCATCAAAGGATTATAAGATATCTTTAATAAAAAGTAGAATTTTATAAACTTAAATTTACTTATTCATCTCCATATATAGTTAAGTTCTTTGAATGAATACTTCCTAAATATATGACAAAGAAATATATATTTTATTGAATGAGAAGTTAAATTTATAGTAATATACTTGATGATAACATAAGATTTCTATTGAGGCAATTTTTAAAACTCTATTTGAACATTTTATGTTTTTATCACTTCCAACCTTATTTCAATATTTTATTGCTTTACTTCACCCTGAAAATGTTTCAAGTTTTTGAAGTCTTCTACTAGCTTCAAAATGAAGACCTGTTATTTTCTGATTCTGCTTGGATTTTTATAACTTTGTTATTAGATGCATTTTAATTAAAATTTAAAAATTACCCATTATATTCAGGGCTCTGTGCTGACTGTTTAAGGGAAGTTTTTTTGTTTTTGTTTTTTCAAATAAATCTTACCTTTATTTAGCTTCTAACTTGAGGATATAAATTTATTCCAATTGAATATATGCAACAATTACACAGTAGCACATCAGTGAGTTTAAAACAAAGAATTAAAAATATGTAATTGATGCTATTAGGATTTGTGACCAAATGAGCCTTTAGTGATGGGAAGGTTTTCACTGGGAGTTATAAAGAATCTTCACTTGTGGGTATGTATGGAATGGGGAAATCAACATTCACAAGGTCACTCAGTAGCTAATGCTAGAGATGAGAATATAATTCAAATATTTTGACACTCAGTTCAATGTCAGATTTCCTTGGAGTCTGTGTGAACTGGACATATCTTTCAATGTTGGGTCAAGCCATAAAAGATTACTTGTAATATAATCATATGAAAGTGACTAGCCAAAGCACGTTTATCTCTGAGAAGAAAGAAGTTTGAAATTTCTTTAATATAGATAGGCTTATTTAGCGTTTCTGTTATAGGAGAGATTCAACAATAATAATGCCATTATTGTAATGCCATTTCTGTAATAATAGCACTTCTGTTATAAAACCATTATTATAGAAATGCTATTATAAGAAAAGCTCTCTTATTTAGAATTGCTTCTATAATAAAAGTGCTAAAAATGTCTTATACTATAAAAAATTATTACAATTTTTTTTTTTGCTTTGCAATGAAATTTTCATTTCAAATCTTATTTGATTCTCTTTTAAAATGGCTCTCAGATTTTATTCTGATGACTAAGGATTGGGACAGATTGCTGTTTAGGACAGGAAATTGCTTGATAGTCAAAGTCGCTTGGTCAAATAAGTCCACTTTCTATCTGTCACTTTCTGTGAGGTCAAGTGAACCTCCTTCTTTGCTTTTGTCATTCTCAAATACTATATTTCTTTATCATTTTTCTAAAAAGTCCATGTGCTATCTTTTTATAGAGGGTACAGATAATTTTGTTTCACTGAGATCAGTTTGTTATAATCTTTTTTTCATATTAATTCTATTAAACTAAGCAAAACAGTATAATTAATTAAAACAAAAATAATTTAAGGTTTAAATTATACCTCATTTATACTTTACATAATGGTAAGCTTTTACATAATGGGAAATGTTAGTAGCTTGCATGTTATACATTTGAAGTATGACCTGAGGGAAGGCATGTTTATAAATATAGAGATGCACTTAAAAATGTCTTTCTTTGTGCAATATTAAACCACCATGTATTTGTTTAAATTAACCTAGCTCTGTCTCTTTTAAGAAAGTCATTTATAAGATTTAGTAAAGACAAGCTAGAGTTTTCTTATAATCAGTATGAATCACAAAAAATCTTAGCTTTATGGTTTTTACTTAATGATAATGCCAGTGGTGTCCATAAAGTTACCATACAGTTTTAAAAATAAAAAATACTTTAAAAAATAAAATATTATTAATGGTCCCCAGCATTTAAACAAAATAAAATGATATTTCACTAGTCAATAGTATCATATATGTTCATATTTGCAATATTTACTTATTATAAAAATAATTTGCCAGTGAGTCTAGTATGACTTGATGATCACACATTTGAAATCAAAGGGTATGTGTGATAATTGCTATGCCCTGGCTGCCTCTACGTATAATTGAATTCTGTGTTTTGAGTTGGTTGCAGAGTATCAGAACATCCCAAGTCACACAGACAAAGTAGCTGTCAATGATAACTATCCTATAAAGATTGCCATGCAATGTTTTCGTTTTCTTTAATGAACAGACATAGAAGCTTGAAGATAAAAGGAAGGAATTTTGGTTTCAAGATTGAATTAGTAACTATAACTAAAAACAGATCACATTTTTTACCCAGAGAATCAGCACCCAGAACTTAAAATAAGCACTAACATTATCTCTAATACTATCTTTTCAGGACACACTTAATTATATATTCACTTGTTATCGTACAGCCAACTTTTGGCTGTCAGAGAACATGTGCTATGCTGTTACACCATGGCAGTGTCTGGCAATTAGCTGAACGTGTGGCACACATGTGCTGGGGAGAACACCTGCCAGAATGGTCCCCAACTGGGAAACTGGCGGTGCAGGAAAACACACTGGTGTATGGATAATATTTATATTTAGCACATTTCAGCATGTTTTTCAAATTAAATTTGTGAAAATAAATGAACAAGTATTTTGAAAATTAAATTTGAATCATATGTACAAGGGAATCCTTAAGACACTAAGTTCTTCAGAAAAAATGTTAACAATTATTAGCCAAATCCAGTGAATCATTCAATTTTTAAACCCCATCTGTAACACATTCATTAGTGGTTATTCAGTGCCCACATAAATAACTTCAGAGATGGGGAAACTTCTCTTCCTGGAATAGTCCATTTGTCCTTTGTCAGTTCTGACCATGAGAAAATTCTTTACAGTGAACTGGAATATGTTTTCCTGAAACTTCTACCATGTTCCAAGTTTCATCTACTCCTTGTGATCACACTGAGATCTGCATTTTGTCCTTACTTATCTCTTCTGATATTAGAAGATGATTCTGACATTTCATTTGAATTTCTCCACCTGACAGCCTAATATCCTTAGTTCCTTCCATTGTCCTTCACATTACTTGGTTTTGTTGCCCTTTGCTATTTTGTTTCCTCTCTTATGAGTGAGCTCCATAAGCCCATAGGCCTTTTAAGAAATTGTACCTGGGCCTAAAAACAGACCTGGATATGGTTTGACTTCATAGAGAATAGTAACTATTACCTTTCTCCTTCTGTATATGAAAAAGTATTAAATTGCATTGAACTAAGTTTCCATTAATTATGCTATTTACTCCATTTGATAGTATTGCCAAAATTTTTTCACAGTTTTTCTCTTCCAAATATGTATATTTTGATGTTGTCATGCTGTTTTAAGCATTTGGTTTTAGGAACTGGAATGAAAAATATTAAATTAAATTCAAATAAATATACCTTGGACTCGTCCCATTATACCCTATAAATTTTGATTTCTGGTTCTGTCATCCATTATATGTCTTTATACAGCCTTGTTACATAAAAATGTAATAAAAATTCTCTATGTTTATTCAAGTAAGGAATGATGGACAATTATTAAAATCACTAATGAGAACTGGTTAAGTGTCGATATTTCTAAAGTTTAGGTATGTTGTGTCTACCACATTTCTAAAATATTAATTTTAAAAGTTATACTTATTGAATCCATGTTATTTATCTAACATACTTACAAACTATTATTTCATTCTAGAATTTTTCTTTGGATTGATGTTAAACTCACCATACTATTGATTATAGAACTCTCTCGATTTTTTTTTTTCCTGTTGGAATATTGCAACATTTTATTTTTATTTTTTAGTAATACTGAGGTGAAAAATTTAGTGGCTGGTAAATTTTCATAGTTCTAGTGTCTACCAACACAAACTAGAAAGTATAATTTGCCTTACCAAAGTTACCAAAATCCAAGTTCTGTGTTCATCTTTGAGCACCCTGCAAATGGATCTGTTTCTCAGAGGTGAACTTCCATTAACCAAACTCATCGGAGATAGATGTACAAACAAAACTATATCCCTATAAATTTATAATAAGATACAACTATCATGGAGATTTACAAAACACTGAAGTTTTACTCAGAGGGTTAGTTTTGTAGGCATGAAACTGAATTAAGTGTTTACGGGTAGAAGGGAGTTACAGCAATCTCTACAACCTGGAGACCTTAGGTTAGGAATAAATTGTTCAAGTCTGAGAGCCAGAACAATGTTTTTCTTCTGTTCTAGACCCAATTTCTGCTTTTTCGTGTTTCAGACATACCAATCTCTTCCAAATTGACAAGTCTTTCTTTGGGTATTAATTTAGCCAAGTCTTCCTGTTGCCCAAGAGCCTCTCCTTTTCTATAGTTGACTTGTATATCTTTGGTTCATTCAATTATATGGCAATATTACATTCTGAAGGAAATCATACTCCTCTTATTTCCATTGGAAGAAACAGTAAACATCTATAAGTTGGTGGCTGACATCTGAATCTGGTATGGGCAGAATTTTGTCTTTTGTCCAATTTATTTCTTTTGTGTTTGACCTGTAAATATGTTTTCAATTTTATGACAATATTTATATTAAAAGTCTGGATTTTTTATTACACTTGAAAAATTATAAGACATGCCAACTAAAGCCCATATTCCAGCATACCAGTGACTGACCGGAAGTGAATAGTGCTGCTCACTCTAGATGAAGCCTCTGCTCCCCATTTCACTACATTTCCTTGTAGCCTACCTCACTCATTTATACTACTTGTCTGCCCCCTAGAGGAATTTGAGTTTGAGAAACTTTGATACTGTCTACAATAGATCCATTCTTTCCCTTTCACCATCTGCAAGAACACATTCCAGCTTTCAACCATTTCCTTAATTGTAGACAATTGTGGTTTAGCAGTCTTACTCACAAGTTCTATTAGTACCCTGAGATGTCATATTTCAGGCTAAAGGCATTTGGAGTCATTGGGGATGGCTAGTTATATTTCTGTAGTCTCTTTGATCATGTTTTCATTCCTTTACAGTTCTATCCACTCACAATATATCTCCAATATCAAGCAGTGTGTCTATTTCTCATTTAATTATCTTGACTTAACATTTAAATCAATGTTTTATAACAATAATTAAATGTTTATCTTAATGCAAATATGTGCTATTATAAGTAAAATTTGCTGTTATAAGTAAAAATCTTGCTATTTGTGTAATCATACTACACAATATTCTGAGTAAACTTATAATAAGTATATAAAATTGCTTCATATAGAATAACAAAATATAAGGGTAAATATGACAATATTGCTAGAAATCTAATGCTACAGGAAATATAAACAAAAGATAGATTTTAAAAAGTCTGGTCTGCCCAAAAGAGAAAAAGTAATGACATAAACAGAGCAGGTGTATATAGGTGTTTCTTGCTGTGATTTTGCAAGGCTAGAAACCCAAATAGAGAGATGCATATGATTTAGTGTAAAGATGGTCTTGGCTCTCAATGTGCTGGTTTCAAATGCTGGCTGCTTTAGCCATGAGTGCTTCGGCAAGACTCATGAACGGAGCCTTCGTTACCTCAATGATAGAAATGAAATTTGAAAAGAAAGAGTTTGTTCTTATTTTTGAAATCTCCTGTCTTCAGCAGATTTTGGGGTTCTGGAGAAAATGGAATGAGAGTGAATTCAATTCAGTTTGTAATCTCTGTGCATCTCTTAGGTGTTTGCCCTTAATTTTTAAGGTATCTTTCTTAATACTTATACTTATTTATTATGGATTTGTTTGTGGATTTAAGATAACTTCTTTTGTTGGTTTCTACGGCTGATGCATATAATAAAATCTCAAGATAACTTGCTGTTTGCAGGATATCACAAATGGTAAGCACAGAGATATAGGTACTACATGTTTTGTTTCAATTTTGATCGACTTAGTGCTAAGAAGTTGACGGAATAAAGGATTTCAATACTATTTGGTCCTGAAAATCTCAATCTACAGAATAGTTATGTAACACCCTAGCTGAGAAATTCTGTTGAATAATGTTAAGCTTGATAGACTTTTATTGAAAGCGTAAACATAGAATGGTTAAATGCAGAAAGAATATTTCACTTCATACTGAATCATTGTGATACTGTTTTTAATAGTCTAGTTTTGTTCCACAAAAACAACTGTAGATTTGTCTGTGACTGAATTTACCTTGACCATTATAGAAAATGTGTTAACTTTCTTATCTGTTGGTAACTTATCCTAACTCTGGCCTCTGATAACTAAAACACCTTGTAATTTCCTTCTAAACCAAAGCTATAAAATAACTACCTTTGTTTTGAAAATGCAGGTAGTTTTGCTCATATAAACCTGCATTCAAAACCTAAAATTTGGTACTTATTAACTCTCCAATATTGGATAAAGTATTTAAAACTATTGGATTTGACCTGGCCAGTTTGGCACAGCGTTTGGAGCATCGGCCTGTGGACTGGAGAGTCCTGGGTTTGGTTCCTGCTAAGGTCACATACCTCGGTTGCAGTTTGTCCCCGGCCCTGGTTGGGGTTGTGTGGATGGCAGCCAGTTGATTTGTGTCTCTCACATCTATGTTTCTTTCTCCCCACATCTGAAGATAAATGCAATAGTGTCCTTGGGTGAGGATAAAAAAAATAAAAAAATAAAACTATTGGCCTTAGTTTCATCATCTGTAACATAAGGAAATAATATTTAACTAGAGAATGTTGTGAGAATTAAATGAAGTTACAAATACTGTCACTTAGAAAGTATTTTGTGAAATTTTCTTTCTTTTATATGTTATGCATTCAATACGTGTATCATGTGCATTTCTATTATGTCATATGCATTTAAAAACCCAATATTTATTAAGCACTTCTTCTGTGCTAACACACTTTGATAGATTCTGAGATTCAGAGATAAGGAAAAGGAGTTACTTCTTTAAAAGTGATAAAAACTGAGATAAATAAACCAACAATTACAATACAGTGTGACGTGTTTCAATTTTAGCAGGGAATGCTATGAAATCCATGGGCACCCGGGTCACTTTGGAGGTCAAGAAGGACATCCATTGGGAGAATGCACCTTAGCTGTCAGTTAGCTAAGAGGAGGATTGATTCAGGTGGATGAGAAAGGGAATCAGGCTGAGGTCTATGAGGACCTGGCATGTTTAGGAACCTGCCCATAGATTGGTGAGGTTCTAAAACACAAAATAGGAGGGCCATTAAGGAGCCACAAATGTGATGGTAGATGCAGAGGTGAAATAATAAGGGGCTTTTGTGCCATATTTAGAGGCTACACTATCTTCTACCTGGTCTTCTTTATAGTTATTATTTTGAATGGCTTTTTAATACACACATTATGCATGTATTTCATTGTTTGTCTCTTTTTCTCTTTAGATGATCATCTTTATGGCTGTGGTTCTGAACCTTGGCTACACATTAGAATCACCTGTGGGGGAAACTTAGAGAAAATGAAACCTCAGCCCACCCCTAGAGATTCTGATTAAATTGGTGTGATGGTTTGAGTGAGGGTGAGGCAATGTCTTTGAGTGACTGCTGCCTCAAGTAATCTCATTTTTCTATTTGGAAAGCTGAGCATTTGCTTTTGTCAGAGGTTTCCTCATTTATTATTTTCTTTATATCTGTTTTAATCCATAAATTACTTGAGGAATATTCTCACAAAATCATTTCATATGTAACAAAATTCCAACACAATTAGGACTCAGAGTAATGAACAAAAGATTAGAAAGTCAAGACTAGAGCAGAAAAGCAAGGGTTCGGATGTACAAAAGTTTAAATGAGACATTGTATGTAAAATAATTGTTAATACAAATTTCTGAGAAAACAAGGTTTTACTTATCATTTAGCCCTAATTGACAGTTCTCATCTGGCTAATTCTTTAGACAATACATGTTGTAGTGGACATTTACATATATACATTTTTCCATGCTTTTTGGGGATAGTTTTTCCATCAGAATTACTAGATGAAAAAGCTTATAACTCCTCCTAGATGGCTGTACTGATTTACAATGTTATCAACAATGAAAGAACACTCACTAGAACACTTACAGAGACAACTATGAGTTTTCCCAGTGTCTCAGAGTTTTGGCTAAAATCAAAACGGTATAATGCACAACAGATCAATTACACAGGTTGGCTATCTTGAGGATAAAAGAGAAGGGGACAGAGATCAGAGAGTAGAATTTCTTTGGAGAGTGAGTTGTTTGTGTGCGGCGCATTTCCTCTCTCACTCCCCAAGGAGGAAAAAAGGGGCTATTTCCCTCTCAAGTGAAGTGGGAGGAGCAAGAGAGTGGTTTCCAGAGTGGGTCCTGTGTCCCCTGACATGTAGGATATTTAGGTACTCGACCCATGCATGAGAGGTTCAAAAGTGACAACTTGGCTGGGTAGGCCCTGCTAATAGAGGGGAGCTGCCTATATTACCCCCAGATGGAACAAAGATGCTCGAGTGTTTTCTGGTCCAAGTGGACTGGGGGAAAAAACCCATCTTGAAACCCATCTAGACCTGGAGAGTCCAGAAGTCTTCTTCCAAGAGAAACATATCTTCTGGGTGGGGGATGAGGGGTGAGGGAAGACTCTTCAAAAAATAATGAGTACTATGAATCCTCCACTAGGAGCTGAGGGAGGTTGTCTTAAAAGCCAACACAAGAAACAATCCTGTACTTTGAAGGAGCAGAGACGTTCCCTGAAATGCCCCATGAGAAATCACATAAGCCATGATGTTAGACACAGCTATTAGCTATAGTACCCTGTCCCTTTCCCATAATTTACCTTCCCTAGATCCAACTTCAGAGGGCTCAAAATAGCATTCGTAGAGAACAGTTATGAAGAGGTGAAATGAAGAAAAATAAAGAAACTGCTTATATGCCTTCCTTTTATGCAGAGTTTTGAGTCTAGGGAAGGCTAAAACTGGGGGAGAGAAGAAGAATCTCATCGGTTGATGGTTTAGAATTTTGAGATTAGACTGGACTAAACTTGTACTTTCTGTAAGTAACTGCTAGTAGCTCTGAGACCAGTCAGGGAGGGACAGTAGTGAGAAAGATAAGTTGCTTATTGCTTGTGTACAACTGACCCAGTAAATTCCTTCAGTAAACTCAGCCAGTACAGCTTGCAGACAAGGTGGCCTACATGTTTTTTTATTTTTTTTTATTCACATTACATTGATTAGAAGCTCTAAGTGAGTGTGTTTTAAAATCTGTTGATCTTTTCCTTCATTATTTCTCCTTTGCTTCAAAGCTGAATAAGTTAATCATCCATACATCTGTTAAATATTATATTCTGTTTTCTTGTCATTTTCCAGCAATTGATTTTTATTTTATTTTTTATTTTTATTTATTTTTTGTTAGATCTCCTTCAAGAGCCCTTCTGCTTAATTAATTGAACAATGTTTTTTAGACATTTTGTATAACAAATTAATATGATACTAGAAATACCATATTATTTGGTCAGTTCTAATGGGAATTGGGCTCTGAATCCAATCACACATGCAAAGGAGATATGACCTCCCCAACACAGGCATTGAAGTCGACACCGCCATTTTGGGATCCCTGTGGAGTACAAGCCAGGTTGTCGCTGCCTTTGTTCTAGGGCTGGTCTCCATCTGGGAGAGTCTGGAGTCTTAACACAAATGATGCATCCCCTGGAAGAGTCATGCAGGACCCCAACTCACAGGGAACTGGTTGGAATAAAAAAATTTCATAAATCACAATCAGAAACTTGGCTACCAAACAGGTGATTTTCATGATTTGGTCATCACATTCTCATCTCAGAAGGAAATATGAGAAGACTGATATGTAAAAACGATAGAAAAGGTAGATGGATGGAGTTAGATATTTTAATGAATTTATCAAAAGTGATTCACCAATCAGTACTTGATAATTGTCACAGCTAATCAAGGGACCCTTCCTTTGAACTACATGCTGGAAAAATGTTAAACTATACCACAGTGTTGTTTTATCTAGGCTTAATAAAATCCCATTTTAGCCTTTTCTTTTTTTAAAAATATAAGTACACTATAAAAGAATCATTGAGTTTAGTGTTTTTTCTTAATTTTTAAAAATTTTAAATGTATATTCTTGTATGTATAACAGATGTTCCTCATTTTTCCCCCATTGACCCCCTCCTCCCCACTCCCACCCCCCTCCCGCCTTTTGCCACACTATTGTCTGTGTCCACTGGTTATGCATATAAATTCTTTGGTTTATTTCTTCCCACCCCCCAACCCCTTTCCCTTTGAGGTTTGTCATTCTAGCAATGAATTTGTACTTCTTAATCCTTTCACCTTTTTCACCCATTCCCCCAAACCCCTCCCATCTGGCAACCCACAAAATGTTCTCTTTGTCTATGAGAATGTTTCTGTTCTGCCTGTTCATTTTGTTTGTAGATTCCATTGTTGATAGATAGGTATTCATTGCCATTTTGTTTGTTCATACATTTTATCTTTTTCTTCAAAAAGACCCTTCATCATTTCATATAACAATGGTTTGGTGGTGATGAGCTCCTTTAACTTTTTCTTGTCTGGGTAAGTCTTTATATGGCCATCGATTCTAAATGACAGCTTTGTAGGATAGAGTAATCTTGGTTATAGGTTCTTGCTTTTCATCACTCTGAATATTTCTTGCCACTCCCTTCTGACCTGCAGTTTCTTTTGAGAAATCAGCTGACAGCCTTATGGGAACTCCCTTGTAGGTAACTAACTGCTTTTCTCTTGCTGCTTTTAAGATTCTCTTTGTCTTGAACCTTTTGCATTTTGATGATGATGTGTCTTGGTGTGGGCCTCTTAGGGTTCATCTTGTTTGGGACTCTGTGCTTCCTGGACTTGTATGTCTGTTTCCTTCACCAAGTTAGGAAAGTTTTCTGCCATTATTGTTTCAAATAGGTTTTCAATTTCTTGTTCTCTCTCTTCTCCTTCTGGCACCCCCAAGATGCGAATGTTGGCATGCTTGAAGTTGTCCCAGAGGCTCCTTACACTAGCCTCATTTTTTTTAATTCTTTTTTCTTTTTGCTGTTCTGATTGGGCATTTTTTGCTTCCTTATATTCCAAATTGATGGTTTGCTTCTTGGATGTATGTACTCTACTATTGAATCTGTGTAAAGTATTCTTTATTTCAGTTAAAGCCTCCTTTATTTCTAACTGTACCTCCATAATTTCTGACTGGTCCTTTTTTATGCTCTTGAGGCCCTCACTAAGTTCATTGAGCATCCTTATAAGCAGTATTTTGAACTCAGCATCTGTTAGGTTGTTTATCTCCATTTCATTTAGTTCTTTTCTTGGGGTTTTCTTCTGTTCTTTCATTTGGGACCTGGTTCTTTGCCTCCTCATTTTGGTTGTCTCCCTGTGTTTGTTTCTGTGTATTACTTAACGAGAGGTATGGGGCTATCTGAGACCAGATGCTGCTTGTTTGAAAGAATTTAGGAAAACCTGAAGCAGGATCCAAGACAGGTCAATCCTATGGTGAAGCAACTGGCAACAGCTTGGGTGGGCCTGAAAGTTGGGTGGGGCAAGGCCTCAGGGAATCACCAGGGAGGAGCTACCAGTGTGAGCCAGGTTGCTGGAGTCCCAGATATGGTGACTGACTGCCGCCCCGGGGAAGGGCTCACCAAAGAAACAAAGGCCTCTGACAGCACATTAGTCCCAGAGAAAGCCCCCTCTCCAGCCCTTGCTCCAGTGCCAAACAGCTCAGTTCTTCTCTGGATGTCTCTGGTGCCCCTCGAGCTGCCTCCCCTCCGAGCTTAGAGGGAGTGAGTCCGAAAAGTATGTGCGTGGGCCCTTTAACAGGAGTTGCCTGGGGCTCCACCCATGTCAGCTTTCCTGAGCCTCATTTCCTGCTGGTTTTTCCAGCCAGAAATTATGGGGACTTCTCTTACTGGCACTGGAACCCTGAGTGGGGCGCCTGGTGTGGGCCAGGGACCCCTCAGTCCTCAGGAAGGACTTTCCCAGCCGAGGTATCCTCCTGATTTTTATCCGACACACATGGGTGTGGGACCAGCCCGTCTGCCTCCACCCCTCCTACCAGTCTGGATGTGGCTGCTGCTTTAATTCCGTAATTGTAGGACTTCTATTCAGCTCAATTTCAGGCGGTTTCGAATAATGGTTGTTCTGTAGTTTAGTTGTAACTTTGATGTTGTTGTGGGATGACGCGATATTGCGTTTACCTACGCCGCCATCTTGACCGGAAGTCAGTAATTGGTTTTTAAAAAATATTTAACTATTTTATCTCTCTGTGGTTTACTTTGGTATGTAATAAAATATTCATTAAATTCAAATTATCCCAGATTACTATCTATGTTCTAAACATCGGCAACTTTCTATTCATTCACTTTGTCTTTTTATATGTGGGTCTAAATATTTTTCACTCTTCAGATAGGAAATTGGAGCATCCCAGAGGTGTATTATTTTTTATTTTATTTTATTTTTTTTATTTTTAAAATTTTTTATTTATTTTTTTCTTACAGATATTTTACCTCTTTTACCCCATTGGCACCCACCTCCCCAACCCACCCCTGCCCCGTCCTCGGCTTAGTTGTCCATGTCCATTGGTCATGCATACATGCATATAAGTTCTGTGGTTTATGTCTCCCCCCCCCCCCCCCCCTTCTGAGGGATGTCAGTCTGTGCCCTACTTCCATGTTTCTGGGTCTACTGTATTCCTCAGACTGTTATGTTCATTATATTCCGTATATAAGTGAGATCATGTGGTATTTGTCTTTTTCTGCTTGGCTTATTTCACTTAGGATAATACTTTCCAGGTCCCTCCATGTCGTCTCAAAGGATAAGAGATCTTTCTTTCTTACCGCTGCATAGTACTCCATTGTGTATATGTACCCAGAGGTGTATTATATTCTTGAGTCTGAGGCTGAACACAGCAGAAAGAGTGGTTTGTGGCAGGAGGGGGAGCTCAGCCTACTTCAGGCAGCATTTGGCACAAGTGACTATTCCCTTTAAAAAAAAAACTGATGTTTTTCTCTTGCAAGAAGCTGCAAGTGATTAGTCTCCTCATTTTCTCCTACTTTTCCCCCCCTGTTTGGCTGATTTTTACACTTCTGTCTTCACACTAAATGTGGGACTTTCTCTGGATTTGGTTTTGGATCTTTGTCCCTTTTCAATACATTCTTCCCAGGCAACTCAAACACTAATAATTTAAAACATATAGTGGTGGTGCTTAAATTTTAATCTCTCACCCTGACAATTTTTCTGTGCTCTAGATTCATATGTTCAATTTTCCTCCATTGTGGGGGAAATGGCTAAATTCATCTAACCAGTTGCTAACTCACCCTCGACGTTTTTCTTTACACTTTCCTGCCATATCCGATCTAGCAACAAAAACGACCATTCCCAATGCCAAAATCTCTCTCTCTCTGTTTTCTCCACCTGTCTATTTTCAATGCCTGATTCCAAACTTCTAGTTGTTTCAGCACATTTATAACAACTTAGAAGACCACCCTTGCAATGTCCCTTCTTTTTTTTAAATGGCATTCACACAATTGTTGGTCTGTTGTAATCAGGCAGTGAGATAATACAGCATTGAGAATGAATATACTAGAGTAATACACATTACACTATATGTGTCATATAGATTTAAAAACGCACAAACACAGGAGACTACTGTATGCTTCCATTTATATGAAAACTAAATTATAATGTTTAGTGATGATTAGATAGTAATGAAGGTATAAGGAGAGGCAGACTGGTTAACTTTAGAGAAAACCAAGAGGGGTCTGATTGAGAGTGAGCATATGGGGAATTTCTGAGATGCTGGCAATATTATTTTATGTGAACTAAATGGCAACTTAAATAATTATGTAAAATTCCAAACATAAATAAAGGCAGAGGAAATATTTGATAAATTGACATATACATCCCACCTGGTTTCAAAAATCAGCAATTTGTGGTTATCTCATTTCTATCACCCTAATTCCCCTACAACACAGATAATTTGGGATCAAATCTCATATATCTTATTCTTTCAAATGTGTAACTATCTTTTGTATTTGTAAAAAAATAAGGTATTAAAAACACATTCACAATACCATTATTACAACAAGAAGCTTAGTGTTTTCTTAACAACATCAGTTTTCCAATCAGTCTTTAAATTTTCCTGATATTCTTTATTTTTGGTTTGTTTAAGTCAGGACCCACAAAATAGCCCACCTCTTTAATGTGGCTTCTAGACCTCTTGAGTAGTATAACTACCTTCTGGTTTTTCCAGAGCCCCATTTCAATAACATCTCTTCTCACTCTCTAAAATATCCTGGTTTGGATGAAAACGCACATGGGCTTTTTTGTACCTTTTTGTTTCTGTCATTTGTTCTATAGTGTTTTATACAATCTTGATATTTGCTAAATGCATCTAACTGGCTTATTTAATGTGCTCCCCTGTAGTCTGTAGTTCCTGTAAATTGGAAACTATAACTAGAAGTTTGGTTTGTTTCAAGTGTCATGGAGAGTGAGGAGGGAGACTGCTTCATAGATGATGTTTACTTCTGGTAGAAAGAATGTAACATCCAGTTGCCTCTCTTTCCATCAGTTAGGTTAGTGGTCATTGATGATCATTGCTTAGAGGTATTATTTCAAAAGAGAGTTTTCCGAATGGTGTTATTAATATTCTGTTTCTTGATCTAGGAGACACTTAATAGGGGCTTTGCTTTATAATAATTCATTCAGCCATTTACAGACTTTTATATATAGGTGTTGTATTTCATGAAAATAATTTTAAAATACACATGTGTTTATATATTTGTATGGCCATGGGCAGGAGAAACAGATGAAATTGACGAGATATATTGTTAAATTATGATTATGACATTAATGTGTTTTGCAAATTAGGCAACAATTGATTACGAAAAGTAAATTTCTTGCCCTGACTGGTTTGGCTCAGCAGTTAGAGCATTGGCCTGTGAACCAATGAGTCCCGGGTTCGATTCCAGTCAAGGACACATACCTTGGTTGCAGTTTGTCCCTGGCCCTGGTTGGGTTGTGTGGGAGGCAACCAGTCGATGTGTCCTTCTCACATCCATGTCTCTCTCTCTCATTCTTTCTCTTTCTCTGTCCCTCTCCCTCTCTCCCACTCTGTCGGATGATAAATTTTTTTTAAAAAGTAAATTTTGTAATTTTTCTCAGTACTAAAAGTAAGATTTAAATAATAATTATGAATGATATATTACTCCAATGTGACCAATTATTTAGTAGAATATTTAAGCTTGCTTTCTACGTTGGACTAATGTAGGAAATGTGGTAAAGTGGAATGTGATAATGTTGAACAGAAAGAAGCAGCATATGGCTTCAAGAGGGTTAAACCAGTTCGTGAGGCGAGACTCATATTTTTTTAGTAAGATCTATTAATAAAGATTACAGTCCTTAATGAATAATTAAGAGATATCATTTTATAAATAACTTGTTTAGGCTTATGGGCATCAAAGAATCATAAATGTATTCAATTTGATGATTACAGGGTGATTTATGTGCTAATTACTCTACATTCCAATTGATTTTAGATACCATCTCCCAGGATACATTGACCAAAGTAATACAGCTAGATTTAAAAATATACAAAAGTAATAAAGTCCCTCCTAGCTGGTTGATAGAGATGGAAAACTAAGACTTTTTTCTATTTGATAGTGGGAGTAAAATTATGATTCTACAACTTTCTTGGTAAGGTAGAATTACTATCATAAAGCAAATTCCTTTACAACTACATTTTGAATCATGTTTCCCATAGATGCTAAGCCATTAAATTTAATTACTTCTGGAAAGTAAAAGGGAAAAATAAACTCATTGGTTCCTGAGAAAATATTCCATTGTTTTCAGGGGTGCTCTGGTTTATATTCAATCTATGTTGGTTACTAATAGCCAACAAACTCCAGAAGTCTCCTATATATTAATTGATATTTATTGGGAATCTTTCAATTTGCTTCAGTCTTCTTCCAGCCATCATACTGATGACCCATCTATTTCTCCAGTCTCACTGTACTTCGGTTTCCATTACTCCAATGACCTTTTTTTTTGGTGAGGCGATATAGTATGAAAGTTGAGAGGCTGACTGCTGAATACAGACTGAGTTGTCACTTCTAGCTATGACCTTGGGCAAGTTTCTTAACCTGTATGTATCTTTTTCTTTTCTTTTTCACCTGTATAATGATAATTATAGTATGTTCCATCTATCTGGTGTAATGATGAATACATATAACACCTTTAGCACATAATAAGTCCATAGTAAATCATAGTTATCTCCAGCTGCTTCAGCAGCTCATTTACTTAGTCGCTTACAAAAATTATCACTGCACAAACTGCTCTATCACTCAGATATTGAACCATAAAATATTCTACTCTTATTATAACATTCTTTGCTTTCTGAAAATTATTTCTCTCATTTTCTTATGAAGATGACTACCTTTTTACTTGTTTTTTTGACCTTTCTTACATCCTAATTTTGGTGGTTTCCAAATTTCTGTACCTAATGGGCCAGAAAAAAATTGGGACACCAATATAGGATTATCAATTTAATGCCAAGTAAGGATATTAAAATAACCAACATCACTACAGTATGAAATTATGAAATTGTGTACTTTTAATACTATCTTTTCCTCCTGATAAACTATATATTCTCATGAGGTAGAGACTCATCAAGTGTCTACCTTGGTCACCCTGAATGTGCAAGATTTTGAACTTAGAATGTCATACTTGATTCAATATATAAATACTTTTTAGAATGAATGAATTAAAGATCTATTATTTAATACAATAATATATTTTTTATTTTAGCAGAAAATAAAAGTTGGAGTTTTCAAACAAAATACGTATATGAAAAATATTTAATGCTGGAAATACCACCATTAAATAATGCATTTTCATTTTGTTAATACAAATCGTCAATTTGTTTATTTGCATTCATTCTGTAGTGAAATACAAAATGAAGCTCTAGTGTTCAACCTTTTATGATACTTTGTTTTTAAACTTCAGTGAGTACAAACATTCTCAATTCAGACAAGTGTGTTGATGAAACCATAAATTACATTTTTAAGGAAATCCCTTTCAGTTTAGAACATTTTGATCAGGGCCTGCCTGGGGCATACTAGTACCCCAGGCTTCTAATTTTAAGCTCACTTAAATATTTGACAAATTTTATAGTACAATTTTACAGGGACTACATTTTTTTCTTATTAAAATTTGAATGCTCTTTCATTTAATATATTTGTTAGTTATAGTTTCCTCTTCTTTGAGTTCCCACAAAATAAAACTCTCTCTCTATATATATATAAACTTTAGTGAATAAAGTAGAATTTAGGAAATCAAAAGAGAGGGCATATATTACATAGTATATATCTTCTAACTCAAATGATGTATCTCTTAGAGTTTCCAAATTTCTCTTTTCAACCTCTTACCCACTAGGGTTCTTTCTCCTTTGCTGTTCCCCACACTTTCTAATCTTGCCTCCAATAAAATATTATTTGTTTATTTCTGAAAGTCTTCCCCCATTTTATCCTTCCTAATCCAGAAAAAACCAAGGGCTGCACATCGACTCTCTTAAGATGTGATAATGTTGTTTCATTATTTTATTTATTTTTAATTCTTTTTTATCCTTACCCGAGGACATTTTTCCTTTTTTGTTATTGTTTTGTTCAGATAGAGTGGAAGGGAGAGAGAGGAAGAGAGAGAGAGAGAAACATCGACTTGAAAGGGACACATTGAGTGGCATCCGACAGGACCCCAACCAGGGCTGGGGATGAATCGCAACAGATGTATGTGCCCTTGACCGAAACCGAACCCATGACTCACTGGTCCGCAGGCCAACACTCTAACTGCTAAGCCAAACCGGCCAGGGTGATAGAGCTGTTTTAAAATAAAAACTCCTCTGCTTGCCTTTTCTGTGGGTTTGACTGGCGAGCCGGAGCCTAGGAGCTAGGGCTGGAATTATGTAATCACCATTGCTGAAACTGCAGTGCAGATCTCGGCGCCACAAGCCCTAGGAGAGCCACCAGGTTCCGGAGAAGAAAAAAAGGAGGAAACTGACCTTTTCATCTAGATTTGAGGCTTGCTCAAGAGAGAAAAAATGGTGGTGGAGTGAATGGAAGCTACACAGACTAGAAATCAATTGCAAGAAGAACATACAAAGACATTTGAACACATGGAAGCTAAATAGCATATTAAACAATGAATGGGTTACCGAGGAGATCCAGGAAGAAATTAAAAACTTCCTGGAAACCAATGAAAATGAAGATACAACAACACAAAATCTATGGGATGCAGCAAAAGCAGTTCTGAGAGGGAAGTTCATAGCCTACCTCAAAAAACAAGAAAAATCTCTAATAGACTATCTAACCTCACAACTTAAAGAACTAGAGAGCAAACAAAAAGAAAACCCCAGAGCAAGTAGAAGGAAGGAAATAGTAAAGATCAGAGCAGAAATAAATGACATAGAGACCAAAAAAACAATTCAAAGGATCAATGAAACAAAGATCTGTTTTTTCGAAAAGATAAACAAGATTGATGGACCCTTAGCTAGACTCACCAAGAAACTAAAAGAAAAAATAGAAGGGATCCAAAATAAGAGAGAACCCAAATACACAAAATCATAAATGAAAGAGGAGAAGTAACAACTGACACCACAGAAATACAAAAGATCGTTTACAACAACTATGAACAATTATATGGCAACAAATTCGACAATCTAAGTGAAATGGATAAATTTCTAGAAACACATAGTCTCCCAAAACTGGACCAGTAAGAGAATGAAAACTTGAACAGACCAATAACAACTAAGGAAATTGAAGAGGTAATCAAGACTCCCAGCAAACAAAAGCCCAGGCCTGGATGGCTTCACAGGGGAGTTTTACCGAATATTCAAAGAAGAACTAACACCCATTCTCCTCAAACTATTTCAAAAAATTCAAGAAGAAGGAAGACTTCCAACCTTGTTTTATGAAGCCAGCATAATTCTAATTCCAAAACTAGAAAAAGACCCTACAAAGAAAGTAAACTCCAGGCCAATATCCCTGATGAATATAGACGCCAAAATTCTGAACAAAATACTAGATAATCAGATCCAGCAATACACCATAAAAATTATCCACCATGACCAAGTGGGATTCATCCCAGGGATGCAAGGCTGGTACAATATTCGCAAATCAATAAACATCATACACCACATAAATAAAATGAATAAAAACCACATGATCATATAAATAGATGCCAAAAAAGCCTTTGACAAAATCTAGCATCCATTTCTGATAAAAACGCTCAGCAATGTGGGAATAGAGGGATCATATCTAACATAATAAAGGCCATATATGAAAGACCTACAGACAACATCATACTCAATTGGCAAAAACTAAAAGCATTTTCTTTAAGAACAGGAACAAGGCAAGGATGCCCACTTTCGCCACTCTTATTTAACATAGTACTGGAAGTCTTAGCCACAGAAATCAGACAGGAAGAAAAAAGAAAAGGGATCCAAATAGGAAAGGAGGAAGTGAAACTGTCATTATTTGCAGATGACATGATACTATATATAGAAAACCCCAAAGACTCCATCAAAAATTTATTAGACTTAATAAATGAACTTGGCAAAGTAGCAGGATACAAAATTAACGTCAAGAAATCAATGGCATTCTTATATACCAATGATGAACTCACAGAAAGAGAAACTAAAAAAACAATCCCATTTACCATCGCAGCAAAAAAAAAAAAAAAATTAAGATACCTAGGAATAAACTTAACCAAAGAAATAAAGGGCCTATTCGCAGAAAACTACAGGTCATTGAAAAAAGAAAGAGAGGAAGATATAAAAAAGTGGAAGCACATACCTTGTTCATGGATTGGAAGAATTACCATCATGAAAATGTCCATACTACCCAAAGCAATCTATAGATTCAATGCAATCCCCATCAAAATACCAACGGCATACTTCACAGAATTAGAACAAGTACTTCAAAAGTTCATATGGAACCAAAAAAGACCTTGAATAGCCATAGCAATCTTGAAAAAGAAGAACAAAGTTGGAGGGATCACATTACCAGATTTCAGGTTATACTACAAAGCCACTGTAATCAAAACAGCCTGGTACTGGCACAAGAACAGGCATATAGACCAGTGGAACAGAACAGAGAACCCAGAAATGGACTCAAGGCAATATGCTCAATTAATATTTGACAAAGGTGGCAAAAGCATACAGTGGAGTAAGGACAGCCTCTTTAATAAATGGTGTTAGGAAAATCGGACAGCTACATGCAGAAAAATGAAACTAGACCATCAACTTACACCCTACACAAGAATAAACTCAAAATGGATAAAAAACTTAAATGTGACTCATGAATCCATAAAAATCCTAGAAGAGACTGTAGGCAACAAAATTTCAGACATCATATGCAGCAGAATTTTCATTGATATATCACCTAAGGCAATAGAAACAAAAGAGAAAATGAGCACATGGGACTACATCAAACTCAAAAGCTTCTGCACAGCAAAAAATACAATCATCAAAACGGAAAGGCTACCCACTGTATGGGAGAGCATAATTGCCAATGATATATCAGATAAGGGGTTAATTTCCAATATATAGAGAGTGCTCATACAACTCAACAAAAGGAAGACAAAGAACCAAATTTAAAAATGGGCAGAGGAACTAAATAGACACCTCTCCAAACAGGACATACAAATGGCTAAGAAACATATGAAGAAATGCTCAACATCACTAATCATCAGAGAGATGCAAATTAAAACAACAATGAGGTATCACCCCACATCTGTCAGAATGGCTGCCATCAACAAATCATCAAACAACAAGTGTTGGCGAGGATGTGGAGAAAGGGGGACTCTAGTACATTGCTGGTGGGAATGCAGACTGGTGCAGCCACTATGGAAAACAATATGGTGTTACCTCAAAAAATTAATAATTGAACTTCCATTTGACTCAGTGATCCCACTTCTAGGAATATACCCTAAGAAGCCTGAAACACCAATCAGAAAGAATATATGTACCCCCATGTTTGTAGCAGCACTATTTACAATAGCTAAAATCTGGAAACAGCCCAAGTGTCCATCAGTAGACGAATGGATAAAAAATCATTAGTACATATACACAATGGAGTACTACGCAGCTGTAAGAAAGAAAGATCTCTTATCCTTTGAGATGACATGGAGGGGCCTGGAAAGGATCATCCTAAGTGAAACAAGCCAAACAGAGAAAGACAAGTATCATATGATTGCACTAATTTGTGGAATATAATGAACATAAAAGTCTGAGGAATGGGTTAGTCCCAGAGATGTGGAATTGAGGTACAGACTGACAATCCTCAGAAGAGGGGGTGGTGGGGGAGAGATAAACCACAGAACTTATATACATGGATGCATGAACAATGGACATGGACAACAAAGCTTGGGACAAGGCAGGGAGAGGGGAGGAGGGGGAATTGGGGCGGGGGAGGAGAAACATCTGTAACAAAAATTGATTAATAAAAAAATAAAATAAAAGACAATAAAAACTCCTGGGACGAGCCTCCTAAACAAGTGCCTCCAAATTTTAGGGGAAAGTGTGGTGTAGAGAAGAGAAGCTAGAAAGTCCCAGGAGGTCACCAACCTGTTAGAGTTCCTGTTAGCTGAAAGAGTGTTGAAACCATTGATCCTGCAAATATTTATCAAGTGTTTATTTGTGCAGGAGTTCTGTAAGGAGTTCAGAAAGTGACAGGGTAAGCAGTCAGTCCCTGAAATCAAATCCTGCCGGTTATGTTTTATATTATTATCATCCTGATTCTGAGCAAATAACTGCTCTGAAGTATAAATTCTTCACCTTTAAAATGGAAATAAAATGAAAGCCACCTCCATAGTTGTTAGGATTTATTATTCAACTCAATGCCTGACACATAGTGTTCTATTCAGCATATTTTCCCCTTCTCCTCATCTCTAGTCTCCATACCCTCTTCATAGCTAATTAAGATAAAGGGAAACAATAAATTTAAAGCCTAAGGTAAATCAATAAATAATTCTTTGAGTTCGTACACATTACCTATTCCTTCTAGAACTGTGTTGGATAGTTAAGGGGACTATTCAGGCTGCTATAACAAAAATACCATAAACTTGGTGACTTATAAACAACAGACATTTATTTCTCATAACCATGAAAGTTGGGAGGTCCAAGATCAAGGTGCTGACAGAGTTGGAGTCAGCAAAGGGCCCACTTCCTGGACCATAGATTGTCATCTTCTCCCTGTGTCCTCACCTGGTAAAAGAAGGGTGCTCTCAGGGTCCCTTCATAAAGGCGCTGATCCCATTCATGAGGGCTCTAGCATAATGACTAAATCACTGCCCACCACCAAAGGCCCTACCCCCTAAAATGATCACATTTGGGGTTAGAATCCCAACATGAATTTCAGGGGAACAAACATTTAGTTTATAATAGGGACACAAACAGGAATAAAGTACAGTCTCTGTGAAGGGGACCTACACCTTGGATCTCAGGAGCAAGGGGAATCTTAAATGTTATCTAATGCAACTACCTCGTCAACAGACAAGACCTGAGATGAACAGGCAGTGGTGTACTACTGTATGTTATCAGATGCTTAGAAGTTTACAGTAGGGTGGAACATTCTCCCAAGAGGAACACTGGAAGCCAGCACAGTGCTCCAGACTGCATGGTATTACCTTGTCCAGTTGACCACAATGACATTGTCAGTTTGTAGCCAGGAGCTTAATATCTTTGTGCAAAAACACCCGTTTACAAATTTCAGTTATTATTTTCTTCTTTTTTCTAGTAATTTTTATTTTTTTAAATTTTATTTATTTTCTTTTTTATTAATTAATTTATTTTTGTTACAGATGTTTCTCCTTTTCCCCCCACTGATCCCCCCTCCCCCTCCCTCTTTGCTCTGTCCCCAGCTTTGTTGTCCATGTCCATTGTTCATGCATACATGCATATACGTTCTGTGGTTTCTCTCCCCCACAACCCTCTTCTGGGAATTGTCGTCTGTACCCCACTTCCACGTCTCTGGGACTACCCCATTCCTCAGACTGTTATGTTCATTATATCCCACTGAGATAGCCAAAATGGTGATATTTCACAGTTATTGATGATGATGAGTATCTTAGAATGTCAGCTTCTTAGGGTAAATGAACAGTTGACTGTCAAATGTGTTGTAACACTTACCTATCCACAAATAACCTCTTTCTGTGGGCATATTTATATAGGAATCCAAATGGAAAGCAGAAAGTATATAAAACAGTAGATAATTAGTAAATGAAATTCAGATTATCTCAAAAAATATAGTTGAGATACTTTTTTTATAATAGAGATACACTTAGCAATGAATGGTAGTGCTTATATGGTAGGTAAATATGGGATAATATTAGGAAAAATGGCTATTGTTAGAAGTAATGAGAAATACAGTTTTATTTATAAGGTGATAACTTTATGGTAAAAGGTATGTATTCATTAGAAATGGAAATAATGTCTGTTGTTTCTTTAAATTTTTCATGTAAAATAATAGGATATATATGTGAGTTCTTTTTCAGTGCCTGTTCCTGAAGATTTTAAATATTTTCTTTCCATTCATGGCCCAGGAAGATAGCTCAGAATTGAAGGGAATGTCTGTGGAATATACACATTTTACCCCCTAAATAGGCTTTAGTTTTCTATTTGAGCATTTGGAAAACAAACAAACAAAAAAAACACTAAGAGTGAATTTCACATGGTTTCTTAATATGTTTATTTGGTTATCTACTTAATGCATAACCCAGAAATAAACTTGTGGGGGAAAAGGTATATAATATAACCCTGACTTCAAGCAGCTTGACATCTTATTGGAAAGGCAAAAATAAAAGTTTGAAACAAAAACATTATCAAATGGTAATAAGTCAGTTAGTAAGAATGGGTTAAATGGATATTTATAAATAACTACTCTGGGCATAGTTCGAGCCTGGTATTGGAGATTGCGAAAGTGGGTATTCTTGTCTTTCAGGTGCTCACAGGAGAACCTAACACATGACAAATAGTTGTCTCAGTTGAAAGGAGCATGTGTAGATGCCAGGAGATGCAGAAGATTTCCTGTGAAGATGATTTGCAAGTTGGGTCTGGAAGGACATAAATGAATAAAAAACAGTGTAGTAGCTAGAACTGGGGTTAAGGGTGTGATGGTGGTGAGGGTGGTAGAAAATTGTGTAAGTAATAAAATAGGTTTAGAAGAGAACAATTCTACCTCAATGAAAGACTGCAGCTTTCAACTTACTTTTCCTTTGACAAATCTGTTACATCTTCTTTCTACCCTGTGTTTTTTTTTTTTTTTTGTAATTTAGTTCCTTACAGATAAACATAACATGATGTTGGTGAAACACTTTTAGAGGGTGGTATCTTGGGAAGCCGGCTTTAGGGTCCAGCATCTGAAATGGTACACATCACTTCCATCCACATTCCACTGGCCATTACTCAGTAGATGACCCTCTCTCCCTGCAAAGAGGGCTGGGAAATGTAGATTTCCTTTGTGTTCACAGGACCTCTGAAAGATAAGAATAATCTAGATCCCAAATGGGATTAGGAGGCATACTTCATATATGCAAGAATGATATCAAGGATGTCAGAAGCAGCTACTCAGTCGATGATAGCCACAATTCGCTTTCTTCCCACTTGAGGTTGTAGCTAAAACAAATTTGGATGGTAATAGTATAGTGTGGATCTGGGATCAAAAATATAGGATTATTAGTAGAGATGAAAGGGATGATATATTGTATACTTCAGTAAAGCTGCATGAAAATATAGAAGTTATTGATATCATCAGTTTAGGAGATATCACTGTATACCGGGGTCTGGTGGTGGGTCACTACTAAACCCTCAGCACCTCCCTCATTATTCTTTATGCTTGTACATCTTTGCCTTTTTGATGCACATGCATGCCCTCAAAGATTTATGCTTTTAAGGCCTATTACATAGGCAGGCAGGGCTCTTCTCTCTCCCATTCACCTCTGTTTCCCCAGTACCTGGCTGTGGGTTCAGTCAGTAGGTGATGAATTCTAAAGGAATAGACTTGTGTTTATGCATAGTGTTAAATATGCCTGTACACGCAGTCACATTCATCTATGTTAATTCTATGAGTTTATTTTTTATTTTAGTTCTGAGGTCTATTAAAAATATAGTTTATTCTTATTTTTTTTAGAGAGTTATAATATATAATGTACCCATAATAAATGGATATTTACTCAGTAGTGATGATTTTTCAGTTATGCCCACCATACCTCTGGTAAGAACTCTAAGTAGATGATACCCGTTTTAGCCTTGTACTCACACTCTACAGAGTCAATTGTACAGGGTGTTTCTTTTATGGTTGGTTTTACTTCAAGTACAAGGTAAAGATTTGTTCTTAACTTCTGTTGCACTATATTTTCATACTGTTAATATTAGTTTTCTTTCACAGAATCAACATTGAATACAATGAGGACATTACTGGTAATACAAGTGTGTGTGTGTGTTTGGTGTTGATATTTCCTAGATGGATTTTCAGCAGCTTTTAATCTAAAATAAACACAAACTATTCCTTGTATCAGTATTTGTTTTCTAAGTGGCATCTGTAATTTTCTTTTGTGTGTGAATGAACAATAGCAGAAATTTGACTGCACAGTGGTTTCATAGCTCAATAAATTAGCCTTAGTGGGTGAGAGATTTACTGTGTCTTAATCAATGAATAATTATTCCTTTATGATCTCAGTAGGATCCCATAAAAAGAGGTTTCCTGTGTAGCCTTACTCCTTTTGAGGCTGAAAACAGAACTTTAAATTATTAAGCCCAGTTTAATTGCCTTTTGTAGCTATGTTGACAGGAGTATCTATACAGTACATATATGTGACCATCTTTTATATCAAAGAAAGGGACATGGAATAATACATGCCTCCTCTTTAACATGAGTAAATTGTATTTTGAACACAGTGGAAACAAGAACATAGATCTTTGGAAAATGAGTTTATATTATACCTTGATTAGCAGATTAAGGGAGTTCATTAAGAAATGAACATTATTTATTTCATGGATGCAAATTTTCAAAGATTATTAGCTATTCCTCAATCTTTAATTTAAACTAAATATATCTGCCTTGTATTTTTTAATTTAAAATATTTTTAAACTTAAAAAATTTTAATATATTGATTTTAAAGAGAGAGAAAAACATTGATTTATTGTCCCACTTATCTATGCATTCATTGGTTGATACTTGTATTGCCCTGACTGGGTACTGAACCCGCAACCTTGGGGTACTGGGACAATTCTCTAACCAATTGAGCTATCTGGTCAGGGAGGGCATATACATGCTTTATACATTTTTTCTTTTTTTTTTTAGTACTGACCATATTGGTGGAGTGTGGTAAGGTAGGGAGAATACAGAGTAAAAGATACAGGAGTGTGATACAGTGGAAAGAAAAGACAGCATGATTTTAAATAATGGTGTAGTCCTCTGTATACTACTCTGTGACATTTGACAAGTTACTTTGAAGCTTCAGTTTTCTACTTACAAAGCAAACATGCAAACATATTAATACCTTCATTCAAGGTTGTAGAGAAAATTATAAATTAAATTAATATGTATATATATAAAATTAATATATATTTACATATATATATATGTAAAACACTCAACCCCTAGGCAAGTTATCTCTCGCTCTCTCTTTCATGCTTCTTTCTGCCATCGTCAAGAGAGAGGCACAAATGGGTTTCTCTCTTGAACTAAACTACTTAGGTAATAAAAATAGCCACCAAAGGTAGCTTTAGGGCCTCTTTTCCAGCAAGGGTCCAAGCAGGGTCATACTTGATGACTTGTGGGAAGATTGGTGAAGGCCAACTGCTGAATTCCATAGAGTTGTAGCTTCTGGGAATTGAGAAAGTTAGTTCTTATTTTACATTGTTAGAAAAGTTAGAGTTGACCCTCACATTTGGCCTAGCCTTATTTTAATTTTAAAATGCACATTGAGCCCTGGCCAGTTTGGCTCAGCGGTTAGAGCATCAGCCTGCAGACCAGAGAGTCCCAGATTCGGTTCCCGCTAAGGGCACATACCTTGGTTGCATTTTATCCCCAGCCCTGGTTGGGGTAGTGTGGGTGGCAGCCAGTTGATGTGTCTCTCTCACATCGATATTTCTCTCTCTCTTTCTTGCCCCCTCACTCCCTCCCGCTCTATCTGAGGATAAATGTAAAAATGTCCTTGGGTAAAGATAAAAATAAATAAATAAATAAATAAATAAATAAATAAATAAATAAATATGCTTAAAAATAAATAAGTAAAATAAAATGCACATTGAGATGATAGTTTTAGCATCATAAGAAACAGAGAGCAGGCAAAGATTTTTTTATCCTTTCTTTTTTATCCAAGGCAATGTTACTTAAAGTTCAAATGTGACATGAGTGACAGCTTTCTCTTCTTATTAAGGTACAAGGAATGTTTTCTGTATTAGTGTCCTAGGGCTGCTGTAACAAATGACCACAAACATAGTGGGGTAAAACAACTTATTTTCTCATAGTTCTGAAAGACAGAAGTCAAAATCAAGGTGTCAACTGGCTGGGTTGCACTCCTTCCAAAGACTGTGAGGGAGAACCCTTCCTTGTCTCTTCCACTTCTGGTGGTTCTAGACATTTCTTCACTTCCTCAGCTTATAGCTACATACCCCCAATTTCTATCTCTATTGTCAAATCTCTTTCTCTTTTGTGTATTCTTCTTTTCTTCAGTCAATCAGGATACTTACCATTGGATTTAGGGCTCACCTCCCATTAATCTAGGATAATCTCATTTTAAGATCTTTAATCACATCTGCCAAGATTCTTCTTCCAAATTTGGTAACATTCACTGGTTCTAGAGATTTGGACAAGGGGCCACCAATTTAAACATTCAGTGCATTACAACTCCTTTATTCTCTAAGACAAATATAGCAAACAAGGGCGATTTCTGGATAAATAGACACTTCTTACAGGAATTTAGCAAACATTTCATGCCCTCCACACTTGCTGCCATGGGTATATTTACTTTGAAAAAAGGGCACACTAACATTGACATGACATTTAAGAACAGTGTATGACAGTCACAAATTTCATATTTCATGTTTTTCCCGGGAGAACTCCATCTACTTTATTTGACTGTGATTTGACTTCAGTTAGCTAGACTTGTAGCAATCTGAGTGCTGAGAGAACTGTACTGGATACTTTTGTGAATAATTTTTCAAAAATTGAAGTAAAATTCACATAACAAAAAAAACCATTTTAAACTGTACAGTTTAATGGCACTCAGTACATCCACAATAGTGTGCAACTATCATCTCTATCTTATTCCAAAACATTTTTGCCACCTTGAAGGAAAACACTGTAACCATTAAGCAGCTTGGACCCATTTCCCATCTCCCATCCCCTGGCAAACACTAATCTGCTTTCTGCCAGTGGATTGACCTCTTCTGGATATTTCATGTAAATACAGTCATACAATATGTGAACTTTTCTGTCTGGCTTCTTTTCCAGGTTCATTCACATTGTAACATTATTATTCATTTTTTTTATGCTTGAATAATATTTTATTGTATGGATATACCATATTTTGTTAATCCATTCTTAGTTTATGGCCATTTGGTTTGCTTCTGCCATTTGCCCATTGTGAAGAGTGCTGCTGTGAACATTTATTTACATAAATGTGCTTGTATCATATTTATTTATCAGATATATTATTTGAAAATATTATCTTATTCTGTGGGTTGTCTTTTCACTTTCTTGATGGTACTCCTGTATGCACAAAAGTTTTTTAATTTGATTAAGTCCAATTTTCTATTTTCTCCCATTACTTGTGCTTTTGGTGTAATACCTAAGAATATATTATCAATTTCAAGGTCATGAACATTTACCCCAGTGTTTCTCCTAAAAGTTTTAGAGTTTTAGTTCTTCCATTCAGGTCTTTGATCCATTTTGAGTTGATTTTAATGTATTGTATGAAGTAAGGTTCCAACTTTATTCTTTTGCAAATAGATGCTATTTGCACCAACACCATTTGCTGAAAAGTCTATTTTCCTCCAATTAAATGGTCTTGGTATGCTTATTAAAAATGAATTGACCATATAGTTTATTTCTGGATTCTCAATTTTATTTCAATGATCTATATGTCCATCTTTACACTGATACTACATTTTTGGGGGTATTTTTTGTATTTTTTTTTTTTTTTACAAGACATGGTTCTAAAATCAGCTTCATAAAGGCTTCTCAGAAAGTCTCACTAGATTAAGCACCAGTTGCTCATAATGACACTGACTTGATAGTACACCCTTGTGTTGATTCTCTTTCTGGTTTCACTTCTCATATCCCCTCATCATATTTTCTGGGATTGCATTCGACTCGATTACTTATAGACATTTCCTTTGATTCTGATCCTGGGGACACCCAGGCCAAGAAGGACTAAGGAGTCTACTGTTCCTGTCTAGTGACATGGGGTAGAGGGAACTGACAGGTCATAATGAGGCTCCTGACACTTGGACCAGACGTTGCATAGTGCTGTACAACTGCTTGGTTTTCATTTCTGGGGACTTTGCTACTGTTTTTTGATGTTGGTTTTAAATACTAAGATTGTTCCTGAGCTCACTGAAAGTTCTTTGTCTCAAAAAAAGATGATGGCGGGTAGGACCAGAGAAAGGGTGAGTGCGTGAGAGAGTGAGCTAGTGTGTGAGAGAGAGTGAGTGGACGTGAAGGTGGACAACCAAACTCGTGCAGTGCAGAGACGCATAGCAGAAGGTTACTGTGCTGTGGGTAGGGAGCAGCTGGTTAAGAGAGTAAGAGTAAGCAGCTCTTCAGGGCACTTCTCCCTGTGCCGCAGGGAGGTCCCACCATTTTGGAAGATCCTGGGTTTTCCCTGGGAGGAGGCAGTGGGAGAGGCTAGGGCCCAGTAACTTGGGTACACCAGTGCACCTAACACTGTCGGACCTGTGGACACCCTGTGTCAACACAGACCAGCGCACAGTAGCGGAGCTGTCAAAGTACTAGTTGTGGAAATCGCAAAGGCCGGAGCCCAGTACAATCCCCCACAGTAGCAGCCTGATCAGAGTCTAGATATATCCCCAGCAACAGAGGCTGGAGTGCAGACATCCATTCCCAGGCAACAAAAGCACAGACCAGCAGCAAAGAACCATCCCCCAAAACTACAGCAAAGGCTGAGCAGAAGCTGAGCCCCACTGGGCAGTAACACTCCGCAGCCACCATTGGCAGGACCTGGAGCTCCACAGGGGACCATGCAACACAGCTGCCCACAAGAGCAGTGGGAAGCCGGGGATCCATAAGGGCCTGTGTGACCCAGCAGTCCACAAGAGTGGTGGGAAGCTGGGGATCCAGAGGGACCTGTGCAATAGAGCACCCCACAAGAGCAGTGCAGAGCCAGGGATCCAGAGGGACCCATGTTATCCAGTGGCCCAAGGCGCAGGCAGGGAGTGTGGCTGCAGGGCTTGAGAAATATAGCTACAGATGGCACCAGCAACCAGTGAGGAACACAGCTTCAGAGGGGCCCACGCAGTCCAGCAGCAGCACCTACCAGGACACACCAATACCAGCCCTCAGTAGTCAATCCTCCAGGATCCATATCAGGCAAGAGGCGACACACAACAGAACAGTCTGGGAGGCACAGTAGCCTTATTTTATATATGGTGAGCTGCCTACACATCCAAACATTTCTCACCGGGTCTAGAGCTACCAGACAGCTAAATTGGGGAGACAAAGAAACAACCCCCAAAGAAAAGAAAAAGAGGAATCACTAGAAAAGGAACTACAGGAAACAGAAGAAAGCAATTTGTTTGATAAAGAATTCAAAGCAATGATTTTAAGGGTGCTCAAACAATTTGGGGAGAACTACAAGCAACTTAATAAGAATTATGAAGAGCTCACTGGGAACTACTTCAACTTAAAAAAAGAGGTAGAGGCTACGTGTAAAGAGGTAGAAGCTATGTATAAAAATCAAGAGGAAATAAAGAATGACATACATGTTATGAAAAATACCTAAGAAGGGTTCAATAGTAGACTGGAAGAAGCAGAAGACCGAATTAGCAACTTAGAAGGCAAGGGAGAGAAAAACACCCAAATAGAGCAACAAATGGAAAAAAGTTTAAAAAGCAAGAGGAGAATTTAAGAAAACTGTGGGACAATACAAAACATAACAACATTCAGTTTATAGGGGTACTGGAAGGAGAAGAATCAGAGAAAGGAATAGAGAACCTGTTTGAAGAAATAATGACAGAAAACTTCCCTAAACTGGTGAAGGAAAAGTTACACAAGTCCAGGAAACAAAGAGAGTCCCAAGCAAGATGAACCCCAGAAGACCCACAGCTAGACACATCATAATAAAAATGGCAGACATTAAAGACAAAGAAAGAATCTTCAAGGAAGCAAGAGAGAGACAGAAAGTTACCTACATGGGAGCTCCTATTAGACTGTCAGCTGATTTCTCAATAGAAACAATGCAGGCCAGAAGGGAGTGGCATGAAGAGTACAAAGTAATGCAGGACAAGGGTCTAAACCCAAGACTACTCTATCCAGCAAGGCTATCACTCAAAATTGAAGGAGAAATAAAGAACTTCATGGATAAAAAAAAGCTAAAGGAATTTACCACCACCAAACCATCACTACAAGAAATGCTGAAGGGACTGTTGTAAGAAGAAGAAGAAGTAGAAGAGAGAGAGAGAGAGAGAGAGAGAGAGAGAGAGAGAGAGAGAGGAATACAGGCATAAAATTAAAATAGCAACAAGTAACTATCTATCAATAGTTATCTTAAATGTAAATGACTTAAATGCTCCAATCAAAAGACATAGGGTAGCTGATTGAATAAGAAAACATGACCCAGACTTCCGGTCAAGATGGCGGCGTAAGTAAACGCGGTATTGCGTCCTCCCACAACCACATCAAACTTACAACTAAGCTACAGAACAACCATCATTTAAAACGGACTGAAATCAAGCTGAATGGAAATCCTACAACTACGAAATTAAAGCAGCAGCTACATCAAAACTGGTAGGAGGGGCAGAGGTGCGACAGGCTGGTCCCACACTCACATGTGGCGGATAAAAATCAGGAGGCTACCTCGGCTGGGAAGGTCCTCCCTGAGGACAAAGGGGTCCCCATCCCACACCAGACGCCCTGCTCAGGGTTCCAGTGCCAGGAAGAGAAGTCCCCATAATTTCTGGCTGGAAAAACCAGTGGGAACTGAGGCTCAGGGAAACTGATGTGGCTGGAGCCCCAGACAGCTCCTTAAAGAGCTACTTATCGAACTCACTCCCTCTAAGCTTGGAGGGGAGGCAGCTCGAGGGGCGCCAGAGACATCCAGGGAAGAACTGAGCTCTTTGGCACAGGAGCGAAGGCTGGAGAGGGGGCTTTCTCTGGGACTAATGTGCTGTCAGAGGCCTTTGTTCCTTTGGTGAGCCCATCCCTGGGGCAGCAGACAGTCGCCATATCTGGGACTCCAGCAACCTGGCTCACACTAGTAGCCCCACCCTAGTGATTCCCTGAGGCCTTGCCCCACCCAACTTTCAGGCCCACCCAAGCTGTTGCCAGTTGCTTCACCATAGGATTGACCTGTCTTGGATCCTGCTTCAGGTTTTCCTAAATTCTTTCAAACAAGCAGCATCTGGTCTCAGATAGCCCCATACCTCTCGTTAAGTAATACACAGAAACAAACACAGGGAGGCAGCCAAAATGAGGAGACAAAGTGCCAGGTCCCAAATGAAAGAACAGAAGAAAACCCCAAGAAAAGAACTAAATGAAATGGAGATAAGCATCCTAATAGATGCTGAGTTCAAAATACTGCTTATAAGGATGCTCAACAAACTTAGTGAGAACCTCAGTGAACTTAGGGAGGGCCTCAAGAGCATAAAAAAGGACCAGTCAGAAATGATGGGTGCACAGTCAGAAATGAAGGAGGCATTAACTGAAATAAAGAATAATATACACAGATTCATTAGTAGAGTACATACATTCAAGAAGCAAACCATCAATTTGGAATATAAGGAAGCCAAAAATGCCCAATCAGAACAGCAAAAAGAAAAAAGAATCCAAAAAAATGAGGATTGTGTAAGGAGCCTCTGGGACAACTTCAAGCATGCCAACATTTGCATCTTGGGGGTGCCAGAAGGAGAAGAGAGAGAGAACAAGAAATTGAAAATCAATTTGAAACAATAATGGCAGAAAACTTTCCTAACTTGGTGAAGGAAACAGACTTACAAGTCCAGGAAGCACAGAGAGTCCCAAATAAGATGAACCCTAAGAGGCCCACACCAAGACACATCATCATCAAAATGCAAAAGGTTCAAGACAAAGAGAATCTTAAAAGCAGCAAGAGAAAGGCAGCTAGTTACCTACAAGGGAGTTCCCATAAGGCTGTCAGCTGATTTCTCAAAAGAAACTGCAGGTCAGAAGGGAGTGGCAAGAAATATTCAGAGTGATGAAAAGCAAGAACCTACAACCAAGATTACTCTATCCTACAAAGCTGTCATTTAGAATCGATGGCCATATAAAGACTTACCCAGACAAGAAAAAGTTAAAGGAGCTCATCACCACCAAACCATTATTATATGAAATGATGAAGGGTCTTTTTGAAGAAAAAGATAAAATGTATGAACAAACAAAATGGCAATGAATACATATCTATCGACAATGGAATCTACAAACAAAATGAACAGGCAGAACAGAAACATTCTCATAGATACAGAGAACATTTTTTGGGTTGCCAGATGGGAGGATTTTGGGGGAATGGGTGAACAAGGTGAAGGGATTAAGAAGTACAAATTCATTGCTAGACTGACAAACCTCAAAGGGAAAGGGGTTTGGGGGGTGGGAAGAAATAAACCAAAGAACTTATATGCATAACCAATGGACACAGACAATAGTGTGGGAAAAGGCGGGAGGGGGGCAGGAGTGGGGAGGGGGGTCAATGGGGGAAAAATGAGAAACATCTGTAATACATTCAACAATAAAGATTTAAAAAGAAAGAAAGAAAGAAAACATGACCTATATATATGCTGTCTACAAGAGACCCACCTCACAACAAAAGACTCACACAGGATGAAAGTGAAGGGATGGAAAAAATTTTCCAAGCAAATGGAAATGAAACAAAAGCTGGTGTAGCACTACTCATATCTGTCAAGATAGACTTCAAAACAAGGACCATAATAAGAGACAGAGGAGGTCACTACATAATATTAAAAGAATTAATTCAACAAGAGGATATAACCCTGATAAACAGATACACACCAAATACGGAAGCACCAAAATATATTAAAAACCTTCTAGAGGACTTCAAAGGAGAGATCAATAGCAATACAATCATAGTGGGTGACTTGAACACGCCGCTGACACCAAGGAAAGATCTTCTAGACAAAAAATTAACAAGGACATAGAGTCCTTACAAGACGAAAAAGATCAGTTGGACTTCATTGATATTTACAGAACATTTTACCCCAAAGCTGCAGAATATACATTCTTCTCAAGTGCGCATGGGACATTCCCAAAGATAGACTACATGTTAGGATACAAAGCAAGTCTCTACAAATTCAAGAAGATTGAAATCATATCAAGCATCTTTTCAGAACACAGTGGCATAAAACTAGAACTTGTTTACAATAAAAACACACAAAAACATTCAAACACTTGGAGGCTGAATAGCATTTTATTAAACAATGAATGGGTTACTAAGGAGATCATGGAAGAAATTAAAAAACTTCTTGGAAACCAATGAAAATGAACACACAACACAAAATTTATGGGACATAGCAAAAGCTGTCCTGAGAGGAAGTTCATAGCACTACAGGCCAAACTCAAGAAACAAGAAGAATTCCTAATTGATTTTCTAAGCCTACAACTTAAAGTACTAGAAAGTAAACAAAAAGAAAAACTCAGAGCTAGTAGGAGGAATGAAATAGTAAAGGTCAGAGCAAAAATAAACGACAGAGACCAAAAAAAACATTCAAAAGATCAATGAAACAAAAAGCTCATTCTTTGAAAAGATAAGTAAGATCGATGGACCTTTATCCAGACTCACCAGGAAACAAAAAGAGAGAACCGAAATAAACAAAATCAGAAATGAAAGAGGAGAAGTAACAACTGACAATACAGAAATACAAAGGATCATCAAAACATACTATGAACAATTACACGCCAATAAATTGGACAATCTAGGAGAAATGGACAAATTTCTAGAAACACACAGTCTCCCAAAACTGAACCAGGAAGAGATAGAAAACTTGAACAGACCAATAACAACAAAGGAAATTGAAGATGTAATCAAGAAACACCCAGCAAAAAAAGCCTGGGCCCAGATGGCTTCCCAGGGGAGTTTTATTGAACATTCAAAGAAAAGCTAATACCATTCTCCTCAAACTATTCCAAAAAATCCAAGAAGACGGAACACTTATAAACTTATTTTATGAGGCCAGCATAATCCTAATTCCAAAACTGGATGAAGAGACTACAAAGAAAGAAAACTACAGGCCAATATCCTTGATGAACATATCCCAAAATCCTTAACAAAATATTAGCAAATCAGATCCAGCAATACATCAAAAAAAGTATTCACCATGACCAAGTGAGATTCATCCCAGAGATGCAAGGATGTTACAATATTTGCAAATCAATAAATGTGATAAACCACATAAACAAAATGAAAGGTAAAAACCATGTGATCATATCAATAGATGCTGAAAAAGCATTTGAAAAAATCCAACACCCATTTCTGATAAAAACACTCAGCAATGTGGGAACGGAGGGATCATATCTCAACATAATAGAAGCCATATGTAAAAAACCTACAGCCAACATCATACGCAATGGGCAAAAACTAAAAACATTACCCTTAATAATAATAAGAAGACAGGGATGCCCACTTTCACCACTTTTATTCAACATAGTACTGGAAGTCTTAGAAATGAAGGAAAAAAAAAAGGGATCCAAATAGGAAAGGAGGAAATAAAACTGTCATTATTCACAGATGACATGATATTGCACATAGAAAATCATAAAGACTCCATAAAAAATTTACTAGACTTAATAAACAAATTTGGCAAAGTAGCAGGATACAAAATTAAAGTCAAGAAATCGATAGCATTTTTATACACCAATGATGAACTCACAGAAAGAGAAACTAAAAAAACAATCTCATTTACCATTGCAGCAAAAAAATCTAAGATACCAAGGAATAAACTTAACCAAAGAAGTGAAGGACCTCTTCACAGAAAACTAGAGGTCACTGAAAAAGAAAATAGAGGAAGATATAAAAAAGCGGAAGCACATACCTTGTTCATGGGTTGGAAGAATTAACATCATGAAAATGTCCATACTACCCAAAGCAATCTATACATTCAATGCAGTCCCCATCAAAATACCAATGACATACTTCACAGAACTAGAACAAATACTTCAGAAGTTCCTATGGAACCAAAAAAGACCCCTAATAGCCACAGCAATCTTGAAAAAGAAGGATAAAGTAGGTGGGATCACATTACCAGATATCAGGTTATACTAGAAAGCTATTGTGATCAAAACAGCCTGGTACTGGCACAAGAACAGGCATATAGACCAATGGAACAGAACAGAGAACTCAGAAATGAACCCAAGACATTATGCTCAATTAATATTTGACAAAGGAGGCAAGAGCATACAGTGGAGTAAGGACAGCCTCTTTAATAAATGGTGTTGGGAAAATTGGACAACTACATGCAAAAAAATGAAACTAGACCATCAACTTACACCGTACACAAAATAAACTCAAAATGGATAAAAGACTTAAATGTGACTCATGAATCCATAAAAATCCTAGAAGAAAATGTAGGCAACAAAATTTCAGACATTACATGCAGCAGAATTTTCACTGATATATCACCTAAGGCAACAGAAACAAAGGAAAAAATGAACACATGGGACTACCTCAAACTCAATAGCTTCTGCACAACAAAAGAAACAACCATCAAAATGGAAAGGCAACCCATTGTATGGGAGAGCATCATTGCCAATGATATATCAGATAAGGGGTTCATTTCCAAAACATATAGAGTACTCATAAAACTCAACAAAAGGAAGACAAAAAATCCAATTAAAAAATGGGCAGAGGAGCTGAATAGACACCTCTCCAAACAGGACATACAAATGGCTAAGAGACATATGAAGAAATGCTCAACATCACTAATCATCAGAGAGATGCAAATTAAAACAACAATGAGGTATCACCTCACACCTGTCAGAATGGCCGCCATCAAAATCATCAAACAACAAGTGTTGGCGAGGGTGTGCAGAAAAGGGGACTCTAGTACACCACTGGTTGGAATGCAGTCTGGTGCAACCACTATAGAAAACAATATGGTATTACCTCAAAAGATTCAAAATTAAACTGCCATTTGACTCAGTGATCCCACTTCTAGGAATATACCCTAAGTAGTCTAACACACCAATCAGAAAGAATATATATACCCTCATGTTTATAGCAGCAATATTTGCAATAGCTAAGATCTGGAAACAGCCCAAGCGTCCATCAGTAGATGAATGGATAAAAAGCAGTGGTACATATACACAATGGAATACTATGCAGCTGTAAGAAAGAAAGACATTTGAGATGATATGGAGGGACCTGGAGAGTATTATGCTAAGCAAAACAAGCCAAGCAGAGAAAGAGAAATATCACATGATCTCACTTATTTGTGGAATATTTTGAACTAAACAAACTGATGAACAAAACTGACATAGAGGCAAACTGACAAACCTCAGGAGAGGGAGTGTTGCGGGGGGTGGTGGGGGGGAGATAAACCATAGAACTTACATGCATGTATGCATAACCAATGGACATAGACAACAAAGCTGTGGATGGGGTACAGGGGATGGGGAAGAAGGTATCAATCAATGGAGGAAAAATGAGAAACATCTTTAACAAAAACAAATTAATAAAAATAATTTTAAAAAAGAAAAGAAAATTCTTTGTTTCACCATTAAACCTTTCTGCTTGCCCGGCCAGTGTGGCTCAGTGGTTGAGCATTGACCCATGCACCAAGAGGTCGCCAGTTCGATTCCCAGTCAGGGCACATGCCCAGGTTGTGGGTCTGATCTTCGGTGGGGGGCATGCAGGAGGTGGCCAATCGATGTTCTCTCTCATTGAAGTTTCTATCTCTTCCTCTCCCTTCCTCTCTCTCTAAAATTAATAAAGAGAAAAAAAATTAAACAAACAAACAAACAAAACCTTTCTGCTTGTCTCCTTTTGAGTATGGGGCAATCTTCTACAATAACTGCCTTCATTAATTAAAAGGGGGCAAATACCTGCAAAGGAAGTAATAAGGATGGTTCTTAAGTATATGAAAATTTGATTGAATGCAGAATAATTCAATCATAAATCTTATATTTTTATAAAACTATGTGTCAGGTACTATACTAAGTTTAATTCTAACATCCCCATCATAAAGTACATGCTAGTATTAGCCCCATTTTAACTTTAAGAACCTTGACTCCAGCTCAGGTGACAATAATTCTTCAAAGCTTGTCTTCTTATGCACCATATTAGATTGCCTTAAGATGTTCTTGCTGTGATTGAGTAAAAGTTTTGGTTATAAAGTTCATGAAACCTTTGGATAAATCTTCATAAGAAGCCAACATCCTGTCTGAAATTTTATCCCTCTTAAAATCTGAGGCTAACAGAAACAAATTACAGAGGAATTAAGTTTTTGATAAAAAAAAGAATGTTTCAGAATATGATGCTATTTTTTGTTGAAATCTGGAAACATAACAAGGAAAAACAAAAATATGGACTAATCTCCTGACAGTACACTCAGAGTTTTAAAATCTAGAGTTGCTCTTGTGTGTGCACAGAGAGAGTCTGGAGATGTTAATATTTTGTCATTTGGCTTCTAGATATCCTTGGTGCATGCACTCCTGTGGAATCTGGTTCATCTCCAACATGTCAGAAAGCACCAGAGACGGTTTTGACTCCTTATGTCCTGAGCCTGTACACAAAGTGTGTAAGTACACTGAAATAATGAGGTCTATTGTACTTCTGCCAAGGATCTTCTAAAATGATTTTGTCCTTTATTGTTGAAAGTATTACAGATGTCTCCCCCTTCCCCCCATTGGCCCCCTCCTCCCTGTTCATACTTTCAACAGTAAAGATTAATTTAAAAAAATGATTTTGTAATGGTTATTGTATTGGAATGAACTTAGCCTGTAGTTTTAGTCTGAGAAGAAAAGAGTAATGTTTGGTTAAGATTAGAAAATATCTTTCTTGGAATTGTCTTATGTGTGTTTGCGAGCTCATTCTTTGCCCAGAAAGACTCTGTTGGACATGACTCTGAGTTAAATCCAAGATCTGAATTGAGACTAGATTGAGGTGAAGAGGAAAGTGCTCCTTTTTATACTTGCAGATTCTTCCTGTAGAAATGAAAATGTAATCAACAACTCCTGATTAAAAAACATTTATTAAATAGCTAGAGCTGAGGAAGTTTTCCATGAAATCTTCTTCTATTATGGTTTATTACACACCGATTAGGGATTGTTACATGGACTAGTTAGCTACTCAAACTAGCCCAAGTTAAAGTTTTATTGTAAGAATTCTGTGGAATCTCAGGGGACCTAGCACCTATGGCAAGAATTTTAATTTCTAGCCAGTTTTAATTTTAGAAAGAAGGTTAAACTTGACAGTTCATTCTCTCATTTTGCTACGCAGTTTTTTGAGAGAGAGGCACATCTATGACATTTAGTTCAGTAATTAGACTCAGATACAAATGACACCTCCAACAAGCAACAATTCTTTCTATGTAATCTAGCTGTCATTGAAGAAATATGTCAGTATATTTTAAGAGCTTTTCAAATAAATCATTTTGCAAAACTTTTTCAATGGAGTTGATTTTAAATATTTCCTCTCTTAGAGTTTCCTGCAACCATGCTTTAAACATTAAAAAGTGATGACTTTTTTTTCCAAATCAGTTATTGCATATACTGAATCACTTTTTAAAAATTCCAAATCCCTCTCCCTTTGATAATCAGTGTGTTTATTCTTCAACTATCACCCTTTTCTGTATTAATACATCAGTGATATTCAGTTTACCTGCCACAGGCATTCCCTGTTTTGATAAGCTCATCTATGTTTCAATGAATCAGTTTCCTGATTCATTTTTAGTCCTTTTAGACATTATTTTTTTTCTTGCAGATGTCCATCCTAGAGACATCGCCATCATTTTCGAACTTTCCCTTTATCTTTTCCCTGGGCTGGCTCCCTGTTTCCTGAATTTTTTTCTTGGTTTACTAACAACTTTTTAATGGAGTTCGTTTTCCAGAAGATTACTAAAAGGAACGTACTAGAACATTGTTATTATATAATTATACTTGATTTGTATTTATATTTTATAAGTACATTGACTAGCTACTGAATTTTAGATTGGAAATAACTTTTCCTCAAGACTTTGAAGGCTTCCATTTATTATCTTTTAGTTTTCATATTTTTATCCAGAAACTTGATCCATGTCAGGTTCCTGAATTTATGTTTTGGTTTCTCTCTTCTTGGTAGAAGATTTCTCCACATGTTTGGCTGTCTCTCTATATTTAAGAGTAAGGGCCTCATAATTATCTGGAAAGCCTTTATAATGAGGCTATATCACTTGCTGAGGTTTACTATGGTGTGATAAGGTGATAACATGGCATTTTAATTCAGACCCTAAATATATATGTTTATATTTATATTTTCTTTTAATAGGAATTGTCCAATTTTATGCTTGGAGGGTGAATACCTAGTGGTCCTATGTTCTGGGAGCTGAACCAGAAAATAACCTGAAGTTTTCTCTATTCAGTACAGAGATGTGCATTTCATCCCTATTAATCAGTTAACATCCCACCCTATATTTGCTGTATATTCCCCTACAGATTGTACACCTCTGATCTATTGGGAAGGAAGGGATCCTGACATCTAATTGTTTCTTAGGTAAACTTTCAACTAATTTTTTTGTTTTAATAATATACTCCTTCCCCACTGTATGAACATCTTACCTTAAGAGATACCTGCTATTTCCATATCCTGAGACTTTCTGAGTTTTTGAGGTAAAACAGTCAACTTCTTTTTTTTAATACGTTTTTATTGATATTTTTCCATTTATTTTTATTTTAATTTTTTCTTTTTTTACTAATAATTTATTTATTTTTGTTATACATGTTTCTCCTTTCCCCCCAGTGATTCCACCCCCCTTCCCGCCCTGTCCCCAGCTTTGTTGTCCATGTCCATTGTTCATGCATACATGCATATAAGTTCTGTGGTTTGTCTCTCCCCCATACCCCCTCTTCTGAGGATTGTCAGTCTGTACCCCACTTCCACATCTCTGGGACTACCCCATTCCTCAGATTGTTATGTTCATTATATTCCACAAATTAGTGCGATCATATGATACTTGTCTTTCTCTGTTTGGCTTGTTTCACTTAGGATAATACTTTCCAGGTCCCTCCATGTCGTCTCAAAAGATAAGAGATCTTTCTTTCTTGTAGCTGCATAGTACTCCATTGTGTATATGTACTAATGATTTTTTATCCATTCGTCTACTGATGGACATTTGGGCTGTTTCCAGATCTTAGCTATTGTAAATAGTGCTGCTACAAACATGGGGGTACATATATTCTTTCTGATTGGTGTTTCAGGCTTCTTAGGGTATATTCCTAGAAGTGGGATCACTGGGTCAAATGGAAGTTCAATTTTTAATTGTTTGAGGTAACACCATATTGTTTTCCATAGTGGCTGCACCAGTCTGCATTCCCACCAGCAGTGTACTAGAGCCCCCTTTTCTCCACACCCTCGCCAACACTTGTTGTTTGATGATTTGTTGATGGCGGCCATTCTGACAGGTGTGAGGTGATACCTCATTGTTGTTTTAATTTGCATTTCTCTGATGATTAGTGATGTTGAGCATTTCTTCATATGTCTCTTAGCCATTTGTATGTCCTGTTTGGAAAGGTGTCTATTTAAAAACTGTCAACTTCTTACTGGCTTCCTTCAACTCGGGTTAAAGTTTCAGCTTTATCTGGTTTGCTAAGCAGTTACTATTCATCCATATATCTTCCAAAATTTTAGAAATGTATTTAATATTGCTTATCTGGTATTTTTCCTCTACTATTATTTTCATCTCTATGAGTCTTTAAGTTTTAAAATTGTTTCACTGTGAGCTTGGTGTGGTTTTTCAAGGACAAGGAATACACAAATATATGTATACACTGCCATACTTAATCAGAAGTTCATAAATTGTCTTTAAGCAGTATATGCAAAAGATACCTCTCTGGTGGGACATTAATACTATTTAAAATAGTATCAATTTATCACTATAATATCTGCAAGTAACATAAAAGCCTGTCCTTCTGAGCTCCTGGGCTGTTTTCTCAGTAGAAGAGCTAACTCACTTGATACCTTTACAAAGCCTCCTGCCTGAGTTTTCCAGTTGCACTTTGCAGATCTTCCTGTTGTAAAGCTTACTACATTTTCCTCTGTTTCTTACCTTTTTCTCACTAAACCTCAACTACTTGAAGTCAAACATTAAGTCTTATTCATCTTTACAGACTCTGACTTAGTACAGTGCTTAGCATGTAGTAGGTGCTTCATAAATGTTTACTGAAAAAATGTTGAATGAAATGTTAATAATTCACCTCCATATTCAAGGAACTCTCTCATATCTAAAGTAATTACTCTCCAGTATTTTCCTCTTCTCCCCTTCCTACAAGCAAGATATGCTTTCACTTATCATTTAAGCTAAGTGAATGAAGATATATTTCAGTATACTTCTTTTGCTTAATTTTTATAATTTAACTGAGGTTATTTAATCTTTTGGGGTGTTTTAGTTTTTAAGCAATTTTCTGCAGAATGAGAGAACATAGTGTTTTATAAGTTGGCCATTTATGGGCATTTATCCCAAATCCTTGCCTGTTAGGAAAATGAATGGTACCAGGTATTGGCCAGGCTTAAATACAATTGTCAATTCAATCAAGTGTTATTTACAGTTCATGTATTATCTTCAGAAACTTATACTTAGCACTATTTGGAAATTAAAATGGGTCAAAAAAATTCTGCCATTAAGAAGCTTACATTATAATAAATGTAAACAAAAATATAAGATGCTGCCCTATACAAAGGTAGAAAACAATGAGTGCTATGACATTCAAAAGAGGGATTGCTCACAAATAAATGAAACCATGAAGGGTATTTTGAGGAATGTAGCATTTCAAATGTGCTTTAAAGAATGCTGTAAAGGAGAAAGTCTGATTCAAAAAGTGGTGAAAGTAGAGTACAAGGCAGAAAAAAAATAACTTGATGTGTTTGGGTATAGGAAGTAATAAGTGTATTTGGTTAGAGTGTAGAGTAGAGGCTATATAAGGATCGTATGGAAGAAAGCTAGAAAACGTAGGCTGAGCCATTTTGTAGAGTACTTTGAATGTCAGACCAAGGTATTTTTGCTTAGTGAAGCAGTCAAAGGGGAGACACTGAAGGTTTCAATCCAGGAAATAATAATATTTGAATTACAACCTAAGAATATTAGTGAGGCAGATATGTCAGAAGAGCAATAGGAGAGACCATTCCAAGACTACTCTTGTAGCATGGTCAGAAAAAAATGGGCTTCTGAAAGAGTAAAGACAATAAGAATGGAACATTAATTTTTATACGTCCATTATTCTCTATTTATATGACTATTTAGTTGTTTACTTATCCACTGTTTGTTCGCTCCCACTAAAATGGAATCTCCTTGAGAGCAACGGTCTTGTCTGTTTCCTTCAGCCCTGCTCTCCAATGTATGAAATAGTGCTTGCAATATCATAGTTGCCCAGGAAATGCTTCTTGAAGGAATTAAGGAGACAGAGAAGGAAAAAGAAGACAGAAGTAGAATAGGTCAGTCTCAGGAGCATGAATTTAAGTGAAATAAATTCAAATAGGCCAGTAACCCCAGTTAGTGAAAATGAAATGAACTCTGCAATTAAAACATGAAAATGGTCAGACTGAATTTTAAAAATACCAGTTGTATGCTATCTAAAGATTAATGCTTAAATCGTAACGACACAGCAGATAGAAGTAAAAGGACAAAAAAAGTATCCCAAACACATACTAACCAAAAGAAAGCTGCTGTAACTACCATTGTTGCACAAAATCAATTTTAAACTAATATAAAGTTAAATGGAACATATAAATGTTTGTGTTTGTATATTTAAAAATTGAATATATGCCCACTTTCACCACTCTTATTTAACATAGTATTGGAAGTCTTAGCCACATTAATCAGACAGGAGGAAAAAATAAAAGGGACCCAATGGGAAAGGAGGAAGTTAAACTGTCATTATTTGCAGATAACATGATACTATACATAGAAAACCCCAAAGACTCCATCAAAAATTTACTAGACTTAATAAATGAATTTGGCAAAGTAGCAGGATACAAAATTAACGTCAAGAAATCAATGGCATTCTTATATACCAATGATGAACTCACAGAAAGAGAAACTAAAAAAACAATCCCATTTACCATCGCAGCAAAAAAATTTAAGATACCTAGGAATAAACTTAACCAAAGAAATAAAGGACCTATTCGCAGAAAACTACAGGTCATTGAAAAAAGAAATAGAGGAAGATTTTAAAAAGTGGGAGCACATACCTTGTTCATGGATTGGAAGAATTAACATCATGAAAATGTCCATACTACCCAAAGCAATCTATACATTCAATGCAATCCCCATCAAAATACCAATGACATACTTCACAGAACTAGAACAAATACTTCAAAAGATCATATGGTACCAAAAATGACCTTGATTAGCCACAGCACTCTTGAAAAAAAAAAAAAAGTTGGAGGGATCACATTACCAGATTTCGGGTTATACTACAAAGCCACTGTAATAAAAAACAGCCTGGTACTGGCATAAGAACAGACATATAGACCAGTGGAACAGAACAGAGAACCAAGAAATGGACCCAAGACATTATATTCAATTAATATTTGACAAAGGTGGCAAGAACATACAGTGGAGTAGACTGCCTCTTTAATAAATGGTGTTGGGAAAATTGTACAACTACATGCAAAAAAAATGAAACTAGACCATCAACTTACACCATACACAAAATAAACTCAAAATGGATAAAAGGCTTAAATGTGACTCATGAATCCATAAAAATCCTAGAAGAAATGTAGGCAACAAAATTTCAGACATTACATGCAGCAGAATTTTCACTGATACATCACCTAAGGCAATAGAAACAAAGGAGAAAATGAACACATGGGACTACATCAAACTCAAAAGCTTCTGCACAGCGAAAGATACAATCATCAAAATGGAAAGGCTACCCACTGTATGGGAGAGCATAATTGCCAATGATATATCAGATAAGGGGTTAATTTCCAATATATATAGAATGCTCATACAACTCAACAAAAGGAAGACAAAGAACGAAATTAAAAAATGGGCAGAGGAACTAAATAGACACTTCTCCAAACAGGATATACAAATGGCTAAGAGACATATGAAGAAATGCTCAACATCACTAATCATCAGAGAGATTCAAATTAAAACCAAAATGAGGTATCACCTCACACCTGTCAGAATGGCCGCCATCAACAAAGCATCAAACAACAAGTGCTGGTGAGAGTGTGGAGAAAAGGGGACCCTAGTACACCACTGGTGGGAATGCAGACTGGTGCAGCCACTATGGAAAACAATATGGTGTTACCTAAAAAAATTAAAAAATTGAATTGTCATTTGACCCGGTGATCCCACTTCTAGGAATATACCCTAAGAAGCCTGAAACACCAATCATAAAGAATATATGTACCCCCATGTTTGTAGCAGCACTATTTACAATAGCTAAGATCTGGAAACAGCACAAATGTCCACCAGTGGACGAATGGATAAAAAAGTTAGTGGTACATATACACAATGGAGTACTATGCAGCTGTAAGACAGAAAGATCTCTTATCCCTTGAGGTGACATGGAGGAACCTGGAAAGTATTATCCTAATAGAAAAAAGTCAAGCAGAGAAAGACAAATATCATATGATCTCACTTATTTGTGGAATATAATGAACATAACAGTTAAAGGAATGGTGTAGTCCCAGAGACGTGGAAGTTGGGTACAGACTGACAATCCCCAGAAGAGGGCGTGGGGGGGAGAGATAAACCACAGAACTTATATGCATGTATGTATGAACAATGGACATGGACAACAAAGCTTTGGACAGGGTGGGGAGGGAGTAGAGGGGGGACAAGCAGAAACATCTGTAACAATAATACATAAATTAATTTAATAAAATTGAATATACCTGATAATATTATTTTACATAGAGAGAGCATAAATGCAAATAACTACATGGAAGATTGACACAACCACAATCCAAAAAGATTTTTAAAAAATTATTTTCTTTATTTATTTTGGAAGGAGAGTAAGGGAGAGGGAGAGAGAGATAGAAACATTGATGAGAAAGAACATTGATTGGCCGCCTCCTGTATGCCCCCCACTGGGGATTGGGCCCACAACCTGTGCATGAGTTCTGACTGGGAATTGAACTGGCAACCTCTTGGTGTGTGGGTCGATGCTCAACCACTGAGCCACATCGGCCGGGCCCAAAAAGCTTTTAATAAACTTCCCTTAGTAATGACACAGGCTTTATTTAATTGGTCTATAAAGAACTTACATAGAAGTTTTATTTCAAGCACTAATGGAATATTTAAGCTGGGTGGAAAAAGTGATGGCATTACAGGCTGGAGAACAACATAAACCAAAGAACAAAGAGCAAAGATGAAAAGAAAAGTGGATGACAGAGAGCAGGAGGATGAGAGTGAGCATCGAGAACCAGAGTGCGGAGAGACAGGTGTATAGGGGCCTGGCTGAGCAGAGTGACATGAGATCCAAGGTTTCGGGATAGGGAGGAGCTGTCTGATCTTCCTGACAATCAGACAGTCATGAAGATCATTTTGATGAAATGTGAAATGGAGAGTGGAATGTGGAAGGAGTGAGAAGGAAAGCTAGGATACAGGTGATTATTTGGGAGACCGTTTTAGCAGTTCATGCATAAGACAATGAGGTCTTGGATTCAGGCAGTATCAGTAGAGATTGTGGGCAAGATTCAGCTTTAGTCAATGTCATGGAAATAAAATTGTTAGTACAAGTAACTTATTGAGGGGAAAAATATTAGTATGGCTCCCTGTTTCTGAGATAGATGGATGGCAGTGCCATTAATCAAGATAGGATCTATAACAGGAGGGCAGGTTTAAGGGGATATATTGGTGACACGTAAGGTTTATAAAATATTTTTCTTTAAAATTAATTTGTAATTTCAAAATGCCTGTGATAGCACAACAATGGAAAATTTCATACTCTCCAACAATATTTTTTCTCATATAACTGGGTAATATATCTCTGAATTAGGAGTATAAAGATCACCTGAGAAACCTTTACCTGGAAATGGCAGACCTGAGCTTAAGTTCTGGCTCTGCTATTGCTACGTGACCTTGTTTATGTTATATGTGCAAGTGTAAGTGATTCTATCTTTTTGTTAAATAGCAATTTAGGTAACTTTCTGGATGTAGTAGATTTTCCAAGCCATTCCTTAAAACTATCATGTCTTAAAAGCATCCTAATACAGTTGTCCTCAAGTATGCATGAACTGAACCAGTGAGTGTGTGTTAACTTTATTGGGTTCATTGCAGTTCCACCAACATTTCATAGACTAAACAATATATTTAAAAATCTCTTGCTTCATATTTCATGTTCTTTTCTTATTTTAAGAACTACTCTTCGCATAGTAAAAAACTTGATACAATGATGGTGATTATGATGTAAATGATGATGATGATGATGATGATGATGATGAAAGTACAGAGCTTGGGCCCTGGCTGGGTGACTCAGTTGGTTGGAGCATCATCCCATACACCAAAAGGTTGCAGGTTCGATTGTTGGTCAGAACACATACCTAAGTTTCTGGTTCAATCCCCAGTCAGTGTGCAACTGATTGATGTTTCCCTCACATCAATGTTTCTCTCTCTCTCTCTTTCTCTCTCTCCTGTCCCCTCTCTCTAAAATCAGTTTTAAAAAACATATCTTTGGGTGAGGATTAAAAAAAAGTATAGAGCTTTTTATGGCTCAAATTAAGCACTTTAACTGTAATTTTACAATGCCATCACACTGAAGGTGTTATTAGCCCTATTTTGTATTTGATAAAATTGAGAGTCTGAGAACTTAAGTAATGTTCTAGAGGTTGCATAGGAAGCAAAAGGTGAGGATGAACTATTATTCCAGCTCTTTAATTCCAATGTTTACATCCCTAAAATTGTTTAAAATGCTATGGAAAATTAGACTTGGATTTGATGAATAAAAAATGATATTTAAAAAGTACCTTCCAGTATTGAGAGTATGTCTGCTGCTTTGGGTTTCTCAGACAACACAGTGTATTTCTTACAAATTAGAAAATGATCTTGCAGCTCATGTATAGGAAGAATATTGTCTGTTGTAGGAGACAAAAATGGTCAGCACAAATATGTTTACAATATTTTCTCCTTTCATAAATATAAAATTTTCTTTTTGTCTTTTCATCAATATCATCACTTAAAAAGATTGAATAATTATGTTTTTTTGCACTGTTTTTCTTTTAAACTAGTGAAATGTGATACTAAGTATAGCTTGAAAGTTTCTCACTAGGTAATAAACCAAATTTTATGTTAATTCTCAGAACTGAAATTAATTGATTTCAATAATGATTGTTTTAAAGTGTTCATTCACATATAGTCCTTAGAAAAGTTCAACAACTATCTATTTTCTAAAATGCTTCAAGAAATTGATGTCATAATTACCAGTAAATGATATGGTTCCTAATAATGACCTAAATAGATACCATAGCTGTGTTGAGGTCTGTGCCAAAGAAGGGTCAGCTTCTGAGATTCCAGGTGCGCATTTTTAAGTTTTTTAAAATTAAAAACCATCTATAAATTGTCCTTGGCCCTTGTGATAATTTGGGAAAGGCTCCAAAAGTTCTGTCAGATCATCTGGTGTATTTTTGCTTACTAGCAATACTAAGAGCAATAATAATGAGTTTACGCTAGCTATGTACCATGTGCCAGGAACTGTGCTGAGTGGTTTACAAGCTCTAGTTAGTCCACAAAACAGCATTTGGCACCAGAGACAGTTAGTATCCCTATTTGACAAATGAGAACCACGAGGCTCAGAGAAGTTAAATAACTTGCCCAAGGTCACACAGGCAGTACATATCAGAGCTGGGATTTGATTACATGTTTGGCTAATATGTGTTTGGAGGCTCTATAAACAGAATGTGCACAGTTTCAGAGAGCAGTGAAGGCACACAAATGCCCGTGTGTCTCTGTGGCCTGACACCTGGGTCATCACTTACGACAGCTTGATGCACGCTCACTGATTCCAAGTAGCAGCCGAGAGTGGCTGGTGCAATGCCCCATAGCACTCCTATTTGTTGGAAAATTTCATGTTGATCTTTATATAAAGAACAGTTGCTTAAGCTTCGGAGGTTGGCTTTTTCCATCCTGGTGCATAATTTGAGTGTTGGGGAGTCGGCATGCCTGAGGTGTGAAGATGATGATGTATTTCCTGTAGGCACGAAGGCACTCAGAAACAAAGCAAGACCATCCAACTGTCATTTGTTGTTCTTTCTACTCAGGCTTTTAAAAAAGAAACTAAGGTCAATTAACTGGGAAGCTTAACCTCTCTTAGCTTGTCTTTCTTTGCATAGGCTTTTAGCCTTTTAAATAAATCATTTTTCTCTTCTCTCCCTCCCCACTCCCTGTCCGTTTTGAACACATTCTTGGATTTCTCATGCTGGGCCTAAGGAGCAGACTGCTTATATTCAAGAATGATTTGGAGGGGATAAAGTGTGCAAGATTTTGAATCCTTGCCATAAGTCCCTGGCAGGCAGCCAGGCAGCCCCAGAGGAATAAGGCTAATGAAGGGAGGGGAAGGAGGATCGGGGAGTGTGGCTGGTAATGCAGTATTCATTTAATTGGGAGCAGGTACTGGTGAAAACTTCTCCATTTTAATTGGAAAAAGGGAAGGGGGTTGTTAAGAAAGAAGGAAAAAAGAATGCATAAAGTTTTCAAGCCGAGGAGCCAAAGGCAGCCCTGTCTATGCCAGAGAAAGAACTCAATTTAGGGCAATTTGCTCTGCAAGCTGGGCTGCAGCCTCCCCTGGGAATAGGGATGAGGAAGAAAATGAAACCAAAAGAGAACTTGATAAAATCACCTAGCACAGACAATCTCAGTAGAATAGGTTTTACTGAGTTAAATCTGCCTCAATCAATATGATTCTTTTCATATAAGTTACAAATAAAAAGCCACAAGATTACAATAAAAATCGAGACTCCAGTGCTGCTGATGTTGCACCTGGGAGTCTTAAGAACTTGTTATGGAATATATGTTCTTGCAACTATAATGTTTGTTTTTTCTTTTCACCCTGGTCATGTGAATCAACTCCTTGCTCTCCCTCCCCTTCCATCCAGTTTTATATATTGTTTTAAAAACCAATGAAGGCAACTCTTTCTGTTTAATTTCTCTTGTACTGGAGGTCAGTGATCGGTGGTTTCTTTTGTCCTGAGGGTGTTGAATTGAACATGGGAGATAGAGATATGCTACTGATAGAGAGATGCCTTTCTATTGCACATTTTTATAACATTAATGATTAGTAAAGCAATAAAAGAGATGTGAGGTTTCATATAAGAGAAAGCAATGCTTTTTGATGCACACACGAGACTATTAAAGCATCCTGTAATTTCATGTTAATAACCAGCCATCAGTTCTTAATAATTTTTGACTGTGTTGTATAAGTAGGAGTTATAAGCTGCTGATGGTTCTCTTGTGATAACTTTAATTTTGATAGTACATGAGGATGCAAAAGACCAAACAAAACATTTTGGTCTTTCTGCCATTGCAGTTTACTAGTTGACTAAAAACTTGGATAAAGTCTTTTTTTTATACATAAAAGTACATTTTAAAGATGAAGAGCTTATTTGGACCATAAATTTGCTGGTGACTTTTTATTATCAGATTTCTTTAAAATTACTTCTAATGGAGAATGAAAAGATCATGGTGCTTTACTTAGATAGAGTCTACCTTCTATATGGTCAGTCATATACGGAAGCGGTGACTGGGAACATTTTATCCCAGACAGTCTTGTTTATGTGTTGGGAAAATGTTTGCTGTTAAATGCTAGCAGACTGTGGCCTGCTTGTTTGACTTTATCTCAATTACTGGAAACTTAATATTAAAAATGAACATAAATTTTTTTGGACAGAGGAAAAAAGGTAACATCTTAAAATGTGAAGAGTTGTCAACCCAAATATTCCGTCTGTTTTTTTCTCAATACCATGATGACTTAATGAATCAATCCACCCACTAAAATATCCATAGAGGATCTATGTGTGCTAAGCACTGTGGACAATGCAAATATGACAACGACACAGACCCTGTTATCGAGAAACTTACTTTCTGATTTGGAAAGCAGACACAAATAAAGTACAGTGGCCAAATATACAGAAGACTACAGAAGAAAAGATGTTCTCAATATATAATTGATGCAACCTCAACAAAAAAATATTTTTTTTTTCTAGTTTGCAATGCATAATCTCTGAATATCTGAACATGGACAATTTGTGCCATATTTTGGGAGAAGCAGTGGATTTGGGTGGTTTGTTGAAGGTGTATAGAACCAGTGGTTCTTGAGCTGGTTTGTATTTAGAAGGACAGGAGAGGCTCAAGGGGCTATACCAAATTCATGAGATGATATACTTGTATCACAAACAAGGTACTGGAAGGAAAGAGTAATTAGCAAACATTTGGGGGAATATTGATGATAGCAGACATCCTTATAGAAAATCAATGTAAATTAGTTAAGGCCACATTTTGGAAGGTTGTGATTGGAATGTCTTTCTATCTTATAGAAATATCTAAAGATTTTTGGTTAAAATAATTTTTTTAGAAAATGATAGACAAGTTCTTTAAGAATGACCCAGTAGTAGCATGTGGATAAATAAAAGGGCCTGGGGCCTCACGGATACTTAAAATCCCATTTTTCCCCCATGTGACCAGGTATTTTTTCTCTTGTGTTGTTCTCATTGACGTAGTTTGTACTCACAGAGCTGCAGCTCCTGCAGAGGCTGACAGTGGCCCTCTTGTCTTGCCCAGGTGCAGCTGCCCACAAAGCTGCCAGCCCCCAGAGTGGCACAGAAGTGCAGAATGGAGGCGGAGGGAGCATCAGAGAGAAAGGCTTTTCCCCAACTCAGAATTTCACTTGTGCTGAGTTACACGAAGACTGTCATGAGAATATTTCAACAGCTTCTGTCTCTTCAGTTTCTAAGAATTTTTGTAATCGTTCATCCATCAGTTCTATGATGTTCTCACCTCTGGAGCCACAAGCACTCACACCTGGATGGTCAGGCAGGGAACAGATGCCATCTCCATCACCATTCTTGTCCCCCATGACTTGGTGGCATCTAGCCCCAAATAAACTTTTCTCTTCTTCCTCAACTGTAAAAATTTGCTACAAATAGGGACTGGTGTGTGTTTAACATGAGTAGGTCGGAGAAGGGGTCTTTTCTACAGCTCAGCTACCCAAGATGTTTTATTTGGTTCTATAATCTACTCTGTTTGTGGTATGATCTTGCCTCTGGAAAAATACTGAATTAGAGAATTTGCCTTTATCTTATGCTACTGTTCCTTTTATGCACTATTTCCCAATGTTGTTGTTTGTTGTTGATCCTCACCTGATGATATTTTTTCATTGACTTTTATTTTTATTTTTATTTTATTTTGGAGAGTGGAAGGGAGGGAGGGAGAGAGAGTGAAACATAGATGTGAGAGAGACACATCGACTGGTTGCCTCCTGCATGACCCTGACCAGGGCCAGGGATCGAACCCACAACCCAAGCATGTGACCTTGACTGGAATCAAACCCATGACCCTTCGGTCCACAAGCTGATGTCCAAATCACTGAGCCAAATTGGCCAGGGCCCAAATGGAGCATTTTTAAAAGACATGCAAATAATTAAAATGTTTTTGAGGTTGAGAGGGGCTTTTCAACTGCTGATCTATTTTGTAGGTTATCCACTGTTAGCATCTTTTTGTCATTTTTAGGGTAAAGGCACTGGGGATCTCTGTGCCATAACATTTCTCAAACCAGGATGCACACATTACCTTCTGCTTCATTGATGTATAAGATGACTCTATTTGATAAGTTGGGCAAATTTCTATAATAAAAAAGAATTACAAGAGGTAAAATTAATTTCAGGTGTATTTGTATATTTGGAATGATAATGTTTTATGTTTTAATTTTAATAGTACCAATGTCACAGGTGAATAGCTAGTAGAACATGCATTAATTAAAAACCCATTTTGAGATGAATTATGGATGGGAGTTTCTTATTAGTTTACATATGGCCTTGTGCCTTTTTGAGAACTGTCATTTTATACAAATCTTAATTGAAGATGTATTTCTTCTGGAGAGTACATACTCATAAAATTCAACATATTCTTTCTTACAGACATCACCAATGACTATATTAATATAGAAGAAACCAAGTTCACATGTCAGAAAAAGTTACACCATTGATTTTATCAGACCATACCAGATTCAGATTCAACTCACATTTATGCAGCCCTAATTTGGCCAGACATCATGCTATTATATGGTTTCTATTATTTAACCTACAATTCTTCAGAGCCAGGAATGAACTAGATGTGCATATTTACATTTTACAGACAAGAAGTGTGAACTCTGAGTAAGTTAGATGATAACTTCTTATCTAGTGAGTAATAGAGGTGGGGCTTGAAACCAGAGTTCCAGGATGCCAGTGTGGAAGCTAATTAGTGATTTTTCAACATTAAAGGTGTGGGTCTAGCCCAACTTCTCTTTACTCCAAAATCTACAATACACTTGTCAAACTAACCTAAGAGTGAACGTTTTTGAGAATTACTACCCATATGTGGTAGAAGAGGACAATATATGAGAAAACTGTATTTCTACTTCTGAAAAAACATCTATTTCACATAGAAATAGTGAGTTGATAAATGGCACATGCTTTCTTTTTAATTATTATTGTTTAGGTGATAAGAGACTATTAAATAACCTGTCTATATCATAGTATAATGCTTTGGGTTGTCTTAGCTTTGCTCAGCTTAATAATTTCTGAACTCTTCAAGTTAATGTATTGTTTATAGTGTCTTAATGCTAAGTGTGTTTAAAATGTTTCCTGTTTTTGTTTTATAAATTTTAAACTATAAATAACTAAACAAATTAAATAATAAATACCCATATGCTCTTTATCTAGACTCACCAGCTGTTACCAACTCACTACCTTTGCAATCTCTCTCTCTCATATAGATGTATGCTCCTTGAACCATTTGAAAATCAGTTGCAGATGTCATGGTAATCCACCACCAAATAATTCCACACATATCTCCCTAAACCAAGGACATTCTCATTTATAACCTTATTTATTCATAACCATCTTTATCACCGCATAATGCTGTTGTCACATCCAAAATATACAATTTTGATGCAAGAATATGCCTGATATTAGCCCATAAAATTTCCCAATTATCCAATTAATATCCCATATATGTTATTTTATTTTTCAACAACTTTTAAAATTCTAGACCATTCCCTGGATTATTTTTTATGACTGAGACTTTTGAAAAGTCCAGGGCAGTTGTTTTTTATAATTTCCTACTGATTATTTCTATATTATTAGAATCAAGACAAACATTTTTGTCAAGAATACTGCATAGATGATCGTGTGTCCTCAGTATATTTTGTTAGGAGGCATATAATACTGACTTGTTCCACTATTAGTGATATTAACTTTAATTATTTGATTAAGGTGGCATCACAGAGGTTCTTCCATTGTGAAGATATCCTTTTCTCCTGCATCAGATAACAGTGGGTGATACTTTAAGGTTGTAGGAATATCCTATATTCAACAAAATTTCAGTATTGTTTTAGCATTCACGATAATCTTTGCTTAAATCAATTATTACAGTAATGCTTGCAAAGTGATGGTTTTCTATTTATATCATTCATTTTACATTTATTAAAAGACCTCCTTTAAAGAAAAATTTTCTTTTCCTTCATACTCTTTTTTTTTTTTTTTTTTTACTTCCTTGTTTTTGGCTTAGCAAGATATACCTTACACTTTCCCTGCCCAAGGCCTAGAATCAACCATTTCTCCAAAGATCCCTGGTTTATTTTTTCAGTGGAGATTTGTATTTAGAAGTCAAAATCTGGATTCATAGTTTGCATAATGTTTCTGTGCATTTTCAAAGGATAGAGCTAGAAAAAAATATATGTGTGTATATATATGTATATGTCAATATAGTTACATCTACATCTGTATCTATATCTATCTATATCTATATATCTATATCTATATATCGTTTTCTATAGCTACATTGCATGGTTCTGTCATACATTCCTTAGTCCATGTTTGAATATTACTTTTCCCACAGAGGGATTTCTGACTCCCAACAACATTATTCATTTAGTGTATCCTCCAGTACCCACAAAATATGCACACATTATTTTATAAATCTGATCTATGGTTAAATTAATTCTATTTGTATTCAAATTTAGTGTTTTTATAGTCTCTATTTTATTTTTTGATTATATAAAAATTTATGACTTACACATTAAATACTATATACAGTATTTTATATAGTACTTAAATACAATATATAGTACATTAAAGTAAATGTATTGTTAAAGTACATATTTATTAATATATTAACATACTATGTAATTAGGTATAATATATGTATTATATATTACTATGTGATATATATTTTATCTAGTACTTTAACACTATATATACATATTTGTATACATACCATAAAAATTTGATTCTTAACGCCTTTTATTAGTTTCTATTTTATTTTTTCTTGTGTCTATTTAGCAAAAATAAGCTACATATATACAAACAGACATGCTTAATGGGTATGTCTTTTATTCTCTTTATTCCTACACAATAGATTGCAAGATATTTTAAAAATTTAATGCTATATCCTGAAAATCTCTCTTTATTAATTTATAGGCACCTTGTCTTTTATTTTATTTTATTTTTTTCTCTTATCCTCACCCGAGGACATTTTCCCATTTTTTTGTTCAGGTAGAGTGGGAGGGAGAGAGGGAACAGAGAGAGAGAGAGAAACATCGATGTGAAGGGACACATCGAGTGGCTGCCACCCGCACGACCGACCAGGGCCGGGCACAAACTGCAACTGAGGTACGCGCCCTTAGTGGGAACCGAACCCGGGTCTCTCAGGACCACAGGCCGACGCTCTAACCGCTGAGCCAAACTGGCCAGGGCAGGCACCTTGTCTTTTAAAATATTTCAATGATACTCCTTTATTGGGATGTACAGTATTTTACAAAATCTATTGCCTACTTCTGCTGAGCATCTAACTTTTTTCAATATTCTGGTATTAACGTTGCAATGAATATTCTTGTATATGTGTTTTTGTAGTTATGGACATATGTCCTCAGAGTAAATTCCTAGAAATAGAATTGTTGGGTCAAAGGATATATTTGGTTTTGCTAGATACTGCCAAGTTCCCCTTCATCAGGGTGGTATAATGCTATATCTCACCAAGAATGTATGAGAATGTGTTTCTTCATAACCTCACCAGGAGGATATATTGTCAAGTTTTGAATTTGTGTCAATTTGATAAGTGAGAAATGGTCAATAAGTGCAGTTGTAATCTGCGTTTTTATAAGGCAAGAGATCTTGAACATCCTAACTGTATTTTAGGGTCATTTGTATATTTCTGTCTATGAAGAATATGTTCATATCTGTAGCTTATTTTTCAGAGTTCTATTTTTGAATATTAACACGTTATTTGCATTTTGTGTTGCAAATGTTTTATATTTGATCATTTAAAAAATTTTTGCTTATGGTTTATTTTTTCCCTGTAAAGTTTACTTAAAAGTATCGTATGTAGTTGAATTTATCTCTTATTTTATCTGGATTTTGGATAAAATTTATAAAGACTTTTCTCATACTGAAGGTTTTAAAGAAATTCATTCTTGTTCTGTTCTAATACACATACGGTTTCACTTTTTATATTTATATATTGTCTATTGTTCCATTCATATTCTCATAACCCCTGTTTTAATATGTTAATATTTCTGTTGTGCTCCTTTTGAAGAATTTTTCTAGCTTTTCTACCATAATTATATATTTTTGTTAACACTTTGAAATCAATTTCTATAGCTTCTTAGAATGTTTACTGAATCACATTAATTTTATGTATTAACATGGTGAGCATTGACTTCTACTATCCAAGAATAAGGATATTTTTCCATTTGTCCAAGTGTACATTTCTGTCTTTCAGAATATGTTAAAGTTTCTTTCAAATATGTTTTTCACATATCTCGTTAAGTTTATTGCCAAGTGCTTATTCTGGTGGCCATCAAAAATAACATTTCTCTGTCATTCTGCATTCTAACTATTGCTTTTTTAATCCATGGAAGACATTAATTTGTGTATATTATATCTCTTTCTTTGTGCTATACTAAATTCTTTTACTTTTTGGTTTTAGCTTAATCATTGAATTCTCCTGAGGTTTACATTTATACTATCATGTCATTTTAATTTTACTTTTCTATTCTTATGTCTCTAATTGTTTATTCTTATCTGATTTAATTTATTAATACCTCAAATGCAAAGGTGTAACTGCAAATAGTGAAATTATTTGTCTTGTTCCTGGCCATAGATAGGAGGAATATCTTTAGTTTTTGTATTAACTCAATTAAGAAATTAATTTAGATATTGATATATATATATTTACAAATTTAGTAAATTGTGCTTTCCTAGGAAATTATCCATTTCATCTAGACTTTCAAGTTTACATAAAATAGTGTGAAGTAGTAATTTATAAATTTTTAGTTTATTCTATTTCAGTGGTTATTTTCTTCTGCAGTTTATTACTTTATGTATTTGTTTCCTTTTATGATTAAATTAGCTACTAATTTCTCTACTTTGTTATTTTTTATTAAAAATACAAATATTTCTACTATTTTGCTGTTATCTATTAATATCTGCTTTTATTTTATTATTTTATTCCTTTCACTTTGTTGGTTTACCTTTTATTTTCATTTTATCTGAATTGAGAACTTAACTCATGTATTTTTCTCTGATTAATGATTTAATTTAATCTTATAAATTCTCATGTGTAGTGTTTTAATTATCATTTTTATTTTTATTATTATTTTTAATCCTCACCTGAGGATAATTTTCTATTTATCTTCAGATAGAGTGGGAGAGAGAAAGAGGGAAAAAAAGGGAGAGAGAGAGAGAGAAACATCAATGTAAGAGGGACACGTTGAGTGGTTGCCTCCTGCTCCACCCCTACCAGGATCAGGGATGAACCACAACCAAGGTTCATGCCCTTGACCGGAATTGAATTGGTGACTCATTGGTCCACAGGCTCACTCTCTAACTGCTGAACCAAACTGTCCAGGACTAATGATCATTTTTAAAACATCCCCAATCATTGAAGAATTACTTAATAGGGTTCTAAAATTTAAGTTAGAAATGACTTTAAAATAATGTTATATTTTAATATTTTGACATTGTGGTCAATATTGTATCATTTCTTCCTTATAGAACTTACTGAAATTCTTACTGACCTAATATATGTTCAATTTTCATGAATGTTCTATGTACATTATTTAGAATAATGTAAATTTTTTTGAGGTGGAAATGGAATATATATGTTTTGCATCTTAATTATATTGTTTAGTTTTAAAAATATTTTTACCTACTTTTTTTCTCCATTAAACATATCTAGTGGAGAATCGGGGTTAAAATCTTCTCTAAATAAATAATGTTTCTATTTATTCTACCATCATCTGTAGTTCTGTTTACTGAAGTTTTTCAATGTGTTATATATTGCATAGAAATTTATAACATCTTCATTGTGAACTGTTGTCTTTAACATGATATAGTTGTCATAAAGAACCCCTCACTTAATACTTTCTAGCCTGGATTGCATTCTCTGTTACATTCTCAACCACTGCTTTGTATTTCTTTTGCAATTGGCTGGCATATTCTTGTCCATTTCTTATTTTTAACCATTCTGAATCACTTTAAGATTTGTCTCATGTATAAAGACTAAAGTTTTATTTTGTGATCTAAATTGGAAATCTTTTTAAAAATATATATCAAAATGGAACAGCAACCCACTGTATGTGAGAGCATAATTGCCAATGATATATCAGATAAGGGGTTAATTTCCAATATATATTGAGTGCTCATACAACTCAACAAAAGGAAGACAAAGAACCAAATTTAAAAATGGACAGAGAAGCTAAATAGATACCTCTTCAAATAGGATATACAAATGGCTAAGAGACATATGAAGAAATGCTCAACATCACTAATCATCAGAGAGATGCAAATTAAAACAACAATGGGGTATCACCTTACACCTGTCAGAATGGCCGCTATCAACAAAGCATTAAACAACAAGTGCTGGTGAGAGTGTGGAGAAAAGGGGACCCTAGTACACCATTGGTGGGAATGCAGACTGGTGCAGCTACTATGGAAAACAATATGGTGTTACCTCAAAAAATTAAAAAAATGAATTGCCATTTGACCCAGTGATCCCACTTCTAGGAATATACCCTAAGAAGCCTGAAACACCAATCAGAAAGAATATATGTACCCCCATGTTCATAGCAGCACTATTTACAATAGCTAAGATCTGGAAACAGCCCAAGTGTCCATCAGTAGATGAATGGATAAAAAAGCAGTGGTACATATACACAATGGAGTACTACACAGCTGTAAGAAAGAAAGATCTCTTATCCTTTGAGACTACATGGAGGGACCTGGAAAGTATTATCCTAAGTGAAACAAGCAAGCAGATAAAGACAAATATCATATGATCTCACTTATTTGTGGACTATAATGAACATAACAGTCTGAGGAATGGGGTAGTCCCAGAGATGTGGAAGTAGGGTACAGACTGACAATCCCCAGAAGAGGGTGTGGTGGTGGGGAGAGATAAACCACAGAACTTATATGCATGTACGCATAACCAATGGATATGGACAACAAAGTTAGGGATGATACGGGGAGGGAGAGGGAGGAGGGTGTCAATGGGGAAAAAAGGAGAAACATCTATAACAAAAATAAAAAATAATAAATAAATATATATATGTTAAGGGTCATTTATACTTACTGATATAACTGGTCTTATTTATCTCATCTCTGATATTATTTTTGTTACATACAAATTTGTATTATGTATATTTTGGTTCATATTTCAGTGTTTTAGTTTTAAATGAAACTTTACTTTATTCTCTCCTATTTTGTATTTAATGATCAAAATACTATTTTTTTTCTTTTGTCTTCGGTCCTCTCATTTGTTTATTGCATTATTCATATTTGCCAGAACACATAACATTTACATTGTTATATATTTTTCCACTTGTTTTACTTTATTTTATTTTTCATCTTAGATTTGTATTTACATATATTAAATTCTTATCTTCCTTTATTCTTTGACATTTCTGCAGATGTCTCTGTGTTGGATGAAGCATCTCTTCTAATAGATTACCAGAGTTGAAAGCTGTTTTTATATAGACTTTATTTTTTAAGGATACCTTCAGTGTATGTATAAATCTATAGCTCACAATTTTAGTCCCCTGAATTTCTTAGAAATATTTCTTTGCTGTGAGAATTTTTATTCCAACCTTACATGTTATCTTTTCTAAATTTCCTGATCTTTTTGTCTAGAGACCCCAAAGAATTGTTTTCTTTATATTTAAAACCTATTAGTATTATTAGTGTATGTCTAATTCTGGCTCTTGTAGGCCCTTTCAATATATAGGTTCATGTCTTCTTTTATTTCTGGAAAGATTTTTCAGATGATAGTTTTATATATTAATCTTATTATAATGCTTTGGGTTTTTTTTCTCATCAACTCCAATTATTAGTGTATTGGATATTTTCTTTCTATCTTCTATCTCTTTCTTTTTTTGCCTTCTTACAAACCTGTTCCATTTCATTCTCTTGGTTATTTTACTCCTCTGCTAAATGCTCGTCATTGCATTTTTAGTCTAACATATTCTGCCTTAGTCATGTTTTAAATTAGTCCTCATTCTGAGATGACTTTTTCTTGTGTTCTTTCCTGAGGTTACTTAACTCTTGTTTTACATTTTTTTTCACATTTGTAAGTCTTCAAATTTATGATTTGAAGGTTATATTTTAATATCTGAAAATGTTTTTAAGGCTATTTGTTTCTGATTAGAGTGTTGGGTTATAGTTTTTCTCTGCTTCGTGGTTTTTTGGGGAAGAAATTTAATCAGGTATAAGATTCTTATTCTCATTTTTTAATTTTGTCCTTATAATAGTTTGAGTAATATTTCTGATATTTACTATTGTCTTTTAAAATTCTTATGCTTACTTTGGCAGTAATAACATGTATATTTAAACATGAGTGGTAAATGTGAGTAGCTTTCTGGATTAGCTCATTTGTGTTCTTTTCTATTTATTTCATGCAATATACTTTATTTAATTTGTACTTTGGAGGAGTTATATTCATTTATTTTGTGATTTTCTTTTGTTTATTTTGAAGAAATTAGGCTGTTCATTTCTATCACTTTTTTTTTTCTCTTTGCTGTCACCACCAAGCCTCTAAGCAACACCTTCATTTCCCATGACTCGAATCTCTGATCATCAGCAGTTTCAAGCTACTTCATTTGGACTCCCCAACAGCCACTCCTCTGCTCTACGTGGTAGCAGACTTGTTCATAATATTACTTATTCACATAACATTCTTTATCTGGGGATGAGTTGCCCTTAGGTTCACCAAGATAGGCCTCCTGCATCCCTCCTCAATTTCTCATGAAATCTGAACCAGACTCTTTACACAGGTTTGGACTTCACTCTTAGTTCTGCTGGTCTCATGTATGTTCCTTTTGACATGTAATTTGAAAACTTAATTCTCTGACTTCCAGCTATTGTAGACATGGGTTTGTATAAATATTTACTCTCCTTGATGGTCATTCTCTTTCCAATGAAGGGAGAGTTTCAGATTTAAGTGCTTGTCCTTTCCTATAGAAACCCAGAAGAGCATCTGATATTTTCCAAGAAGTTTACATTTTAAAAATAACATTTTAATTTTACATGAGGAAAATCATTTGATTGATCATTTACCACTGTAGAAGCTAATATTCTACATCACAAAATCTACCTTGTCTGTTTTGAAAATATTATCAGCTCATAGACTAAAAATTCCTTCCAGATCATGCAGTGTTTAAGTTGTCCTAACTCTTAGTGCTAGAAACTCTATTTCTACTTGTTTATTATTCACAATCTTACAAAGAAGTATTTTAGTATGATTAAGAGACTGTGTGCTCTAGAGAGAAACTACTTGAGTCTACAGCCTGGTTCCACCACTTACAAGCTACATGATTGTAAAATTTACTTAATTCCTCTATGTCTCAGTTTCCTTCTAGATAAATTGGCAGATAACAATAATGTCTATTCATAAGATTACTAATACATATATAAAACTTAGAACACTTGGTATAGAATAAATATTTAATATTACCTCAATATTCCAAAGTTTTAGTTAATAGTCCAAGTACTTGAGTTAATTTCTGAACAACATATTTAGAATTCTCCTTTGCAAACAAAATATGTCCTTGAAAATCTTGATGAAATGTAGTGAAAATAAAAATTATTGATTTTTGTGAACAGTTTTGAAGAGCAGATGATATTTGTTGTGTAGAGACGAGTTAGCGACAAGAGTTACTATTCTTGTTATTGATACAGAATGAATTATTTCACAATTCTGATTCTTTCAAGCACATATCTTATTAAATATTTAGCTTTTGTAGTTGAGTGTAATATACATATATTTTATTATTATTATCTTTTAGTTATAATAAAATCCTCAACATATAAGTACTTTCACTTTTAATTAGATATATTTTTCTTTTCATATTATCATCAGTGTAAGTAACTAGACAATCTTCATAACTTGAGAGTATTTTCTGTGTTGGGAGATCTTGGTTAGGTGTTATCTTGTGTTTTTCTTTTTTTTAATCCTCACCTAAGGACATTTTTTTTTTTTTTTTCATTTATCTTCAGGTAGAGTGGAGGGAAAGAGGGAGGAAGAGAAACAGAGAAACAACCATGTGAGAGAGACACATGTAGTGGCTGCCACCCACAGGACCCCAACTGGGGCCGGGGACAAACTGCAACCCAGGTAAGTGCCCTTAGCAGGAACCAAACCCAGGACTCTCTGGTCTGTGAGCCAACGCTCTAACTGCTGAGCCAAACAGACCAGGGCTCCCTGTGTTTTAAAAAAGTTTTTAAGTAGATTCTAAATTTAGTAGCATATTGAAGGTATGATCATATGAACACACATTTTATTTGACATAGAACATTTAAATCTGAATCTGATTTTTTTAGAGAGAGGCAGGGAAAGAGAGAGAGAAACATCGATGTGAGAGAGATCCATCTATTTGCTGCTTCCTGTACCTACCCCACTGAGGACTGAGCCCGCAACCCCAGCATGTGTCCTGACTTGGAATCAAACTGGGACCTCTCAGTCCACCGAGCCACACCAGTTGGGCAAGGAAGACCATTCTTTTTAAATCAACTGTGAATACTGTTGATACCCTTGTTTTGATCTGCTTTGATCCTTTTTACAAGGTCTGTTTGCATTTGCTTTTGTTGGCGTCAGAGGGTACTACCAACCTAGTTACTATAACTTAATCTTTGAACCTGGCCATGCCCTCACCTATGGTTAGTATGAATTTGAACCATAGACCTTTATGTGAGCTGGCCTAAGACTACACGTTCACAGGAGAGATTACTGATTTTTCCACTAGACTGGTTCTTTGCATCAGTTTTGCCTCAAAGTTGGTACTGTTGTTTCAATTTAAGTTTGCCTTTTTAAAAAAATTCCAGTTTACTGTTCATTTTTCCCCCTAATACTTAAGTATTTTCTCTATTTTGTGAGCATGTGGTTATTTTGTAATAATGGAATTTTACAGATTATTATTGAAGTATTACTCTGACTTTCAGATTTAATATTTTTTAAATTAAATTTATTGGTTTAACACTAGTCAATACCATTACATAAATTTCAGGTGCACAACTTGATAAGATGACATCTCTGTAGTCTATTGTGTGTTCCCACCCAAAGTTTAGTCTCCTTCCTTCTTCATATAGGTGAACTGCCTTAGGCTCTTCATTCTCCCCTCATTCCTCTGCTGCTCTGGTAACCACCCTTTGTTGTCTATACCTATGAGTTTATTTCTTTTGTTTGTTTATTTCTATGTTGTTTTATATGTTGTTGTTTTTGTTTTATATTCCACATATGAGTGAAATCATGTCTTCTTGTCCTTTGGATTTTCAGATTTTTAATGCTAGTTTTGTTTCAGTTATTCCTGGTCTTTTGCAGTATGTCTTCAAGAAATTATTTAAGTAGTGCATAGATTCTGTTTTCTTTTTCTGAGAGCTTTCAGATGCTTTGATTCATAAACTATAATTTGCTGAAAGACTGAATTGTTGGATCACCACATTTTCATCTCAAAATTCTGATACTGCTCCCAGTCCCTTCTGGAATTTAAGGTTGTGAAGAAGTCTGAGGCCAACCTGAGTTTTTGTTTCATTGTTGTTGTTTTTGCCTGATGGCTTACAAGGTTGTTAACATTACTATTCTTTTTTTTTTTTTTTTTTTTTTTATCCTCACCCCAGGATATTTTTCCATTTTTTGTACAGATAGAGTGGGAGGGAGAGAGAGGAAGGGAGAGAGAGTGAGAAACATCGATGTGAAGGGACACAATCAAGTGGCTGCCACCCGCATGACCAACCAGGGCCTGGGACAAACTGCAACCAAATTACGCGCCCTTAGCGGGAACAGAACCCGGGTCTCTCCGGACCGCAGGCCAACGCTCTAACCGCTGAGCCAAACTGGCCAGGGCAACATTACTATTCTTAAAATTCAAGGTTATTATGCAGACTTGCATTGGTCCTCCTGCTCCTAATATTTTTCTAGGAAACACATTTTTCTGAGAGATCTTATTAGGACATCATGAGGAGAGAAACAAGTTATCTTAAATTCATTGAGAAATTCTTTTAGCTCAAAAGGTGTGTACTTTGTGAGTATAACAGGAAACTTTCCAGTTTCTCACTGCATACTTCCTGGGTCAATGAATAAAGAGAAGTACTTGGGAAAAAAATGAATTTTACATTGCTTTTCTCACTTAGTATTGGTTCATGCAGTGTAGTCTGAGCATTCTTTGATCTGGTCCTACTGTTAGCTTTGATCTTAGTTTAATTTTAGTTTTTATATTTTCCATGTTTACATGTGTGTTTTAATATACTTTATGAGAAGCTGCTTTTGGAGCTTCTGACCAGAAACATTTTAAAGCACAGTTTGTTTTCATTTTAATCATATGCAACTTGTTATTAAGCTAAAGTCTAAATTTTCATTTGTTTAAGACTGCTATATGCCTATACACGAAGCAATAGCTTTAAATATTTAAACTCTTGTATCCTTGTCACAATTTGCCACTGCTATTTTCATCATTGACCTTTTCTAAATTATTTATTTTGTCAAATGTTAAGTGAAAAATATGATGTTCCATCAATAATTAGAATTCTGATTGAATGAAAACATTATTATATTACAAAAATTATCTGGAATTTATTCAGAAAAAAAGATTTAAATTATAATTGTAAAATTTTGGGGATTTCTTTTGGTGTTATGTTTCACCATTTAATGGAATAATGGATAAAGATGTGTGTCTTCCTAATATGTGGTTGAACGATGCCATGCAGTGAAATGTAAAATGATAGCTAGCTTTTAAGTCTTTTTAAAAGACTTTTAAAAATTTGATTTCTTTCTAAAAGTAACTAATAATAAAGCATCAACTCATTATATATTAGGGAATGAATCAAAGACCAAATTTCCCCTCAAATAAATTTTAATGTCAAGGAATGAAAATATATATATATATATATGAAACCAGGAAATAAAATGGGTAATATGTTTCTACTCCTTTGCAGTCCATTTGGCTTGCCTTGCCTCCTCTCTGTGCACCTGAACCTATTTTTATATCTCGTCATCTGAGTATAAATTTGTTGATACTTAGAGAAAGAAGAGGGAAGAAAGGAGAAAAAGAACATCGATGTAAGAGAGAAATCTTGATCAGTTGCCTCCTGAAAGAACCACCTATACAAGCCCCAACCAGGGATTGAACCAGCAACCTAGGTATGTGCTCTGACCGGGAATCGAACCCACAACCTTTTTGCTGTATGTGATGATGCTCCAACCAACTGAGCCACCCAGCTGGGTCCAACAAAATATATTAATGAATGAAGCAATATGTATACAAACTAGATCATATAAATATTTAAGTAAAAAGTAGCAATTGATAACTAACACTATCCAGCTTAAGTATGGTACTGTGAAATACCATGCACTAAATTTGTCAAATATCATGTTTATCTTTAATATGTAGTTCTAAATAATATAGTACCCTCTGTAGTAAAGATCTAATTGTGGATATCAGGCTTTGATTGTCTAATATAATGGATTCAAGAAAAGAAACCAGGAAATAAAATGGATACTATGTCTCTACTCCTTTGCAGTTCACTTGGCTTCATATAATTGAGATGAAATTTTCCATCAGCCTTGGTCCTCTGTTAATGATTTCAGAACACTTGGAGATAAAACCATCATATATCTTCTCTTTGAATTTCTGCTACTATAACCCTTGATTAAATGTCAGATTTTCTTCTTCATTGTTTTACCTTTCTATTCCTATTTACATTTTTGACAGCCTCCCCTCTCAACTGAATACTGTTATCACTTATTTATTTTAATCCTCTCCCAAGCTGCCTATATTATCACTCCTGTGTTTCAGAACTCAGAAGTCTACCCTTTAATCCACTAATTGGCTTTTTACCCCAGCTTCCCCAGCTTGCCTTGCCTCCTCTCTGTGCGTCTGACCCTGCTTTCTACCAGCCTGCTCACCAGGCTCCTGGTCCTGTCAGATCTTCTGAGCTTGTGTCCTCTTTCTTCATCCAGAGGACATTATTTTCTTAATCCTCACCCAAGGAAATTTTTCCATTTACAGTGATACCTCGGTTCTCGAACGCCTCGGTTTTCGACCAAATCGGTATTCGACCAGGAGATTCGAGAAACTTTTGTCTCGGAATCCGAACAAATATTTGGAACTCGAACTTCCGAGATGAGCCGAGTTGAGCCGAATGGCGTTCATTCGGCCCAGCGCGCCTTGCTTGCGTCAGCAGTGTGAGTGCAGAGAGAGAGTCACGCTTTGTGGAGTCACGCTTTCCTATTGGGTTTCATTGCTTCGGTTCTCGAACAATTCGGTTCTCGACCGTCCTCCTGGAACGAATTATGTTCGAGAACCGAGGTATCACTGTATCTTCAGATAGAGTGGGTGGGAGGGAGAGAAAGAGAGTGAGAGAGAGCACGAGAGAGAAACACCAAAGTGAGAGAAACACATCGATTGGTTGCCTCCTGCATGACCCCCCACCAGGGCGGGGGACCAAACCACAACCAAGGTACATGCCCTTAACTAGGAATTGAACCTGCTATTCTTTGGTCCTCAGGCCAACCCTCTAACCACTGAACCAAACTGGCCAGGGCCAGAGGACATTATTAATGTTTTTTTCTCCACTCTCCAAAGAGTTTCTATGACTATGACATCCATTGCAATATATATATTTTTTTTATAGAAAATAGCACATTTTCCCATTTTCAAGTTTTTTTTTAAAAAAGGTATTTATTTTGTGAGGTCAGAACCTTTTAAGTATATGCATTGGTTTCAACAGCTGGGAAAATATATGTGATTAAACATTTATTTTCCCCTATTCATTTCCATTTATATTTTCCCTTTGGTTAGGAAAGCATATATGTTTATTATTCTTTCAATGAGTTCTTTTCTTTTTAAATATGTAGTAAAAATATTGTTGTAAGGTATTAAAATTCAAACTTTACTTTTTAGTGAGGTTGAACATGTGGCAAAATGAGAATGTATGTACGTGAGTTAAGTCAATATTTGTTATTAAGTTTACATAGACATATTGAGTAGTGAATTAGTCAAGATATTATATTTGTAATATCTTAATATATTCTATGTAATGAGAGTATGTCTATAACTATAGGACACATTTTAGAAGAATATATTAGTATATACACAGACTATTAAATTCAGCTGAGACTGAAAATCTCAAATGAATCAAGAAGTTTGAAATTTGTATTACTATCTAGGGAAACTTTTAAAGTATATTTTCTTTTTGTCCACCATGATCTTTTTTTTTTTTTTTTGTCACATGCACAGACTGATATAGGCTTGGATTTTCATGATAAACAGGCTAATTTTATTAATTGTCAGTAATTTTTAAATATTTGACTTGACAGAAAACATAGTACCAAGCAATTCACCAGGAAGCATCATGATAGGGATTTGAGACTAAGTAGGATTTTTAAGGATTATGAACTATATCCATATAAAAGTAAATTGTTACCAAGAGAAATGAAAACATGGAGTGTATGATCTAAGGTGAAGTAGCAAATTTCAGGATGAAGATTAATTATCATACAACAAGTCAGTGAGTCGGTGAATAAACCAACATATCAGAGATAAAAGAAGACACCACCAAATGCATTCATGTGTTTCTGTTCTATGAATTAGTTTTTTAGGGTGACTGCATCAATCCACACTGGAGAAGTCAAATTAGCATTGATTTATAGAAAGGAACCAATAAGGAATTTTGCATAAAACACCAAGCCTCACATTAGAATCACCTAACTGAAATACAATTTACTAAGAGTTTTAAGGGAAAAATAAATATAAGGAAATAGATCAGATACTGCAGAATATCAATTACAAATAGTGCTTATCTACTAATGAAACTTAAAAGTTCAAGTGTGACTAGAAACTGTAGATTAGTAACCACGGCATAAATACATTATATGTAATTGTTCTATACTTTCATCAACATAAATTCCTTAAAGATATTTTTAGATTATACACTAAGCATTACTGTTGAACTTGTTGTTTGTATTTGGCACATTTTTCTGCCCTGTTTTATCTATACGTCTTGATTGGAAACTCTGCAAGGGCAGGGAAAACTTCTTTGGCCACAAAAGGATCTAATTAACAGTTCAGTAGCCTGACTCTCTATGTGAAGGCTTGTTATGCATAGAAATAGAATTAGAAATGCCTATCAATAAATTAAGGGGTTGGCCTATAAATTACTTTTGAGTCTCTAGATCTCTGAGTGTTCTCAACTATGTCCAATTACTGTTGTCTAATATGATAGTCACATGTGACTCTTAAGCACTAAAATGTGGTCTGTCTAAAGTAGGATATGCTTTAAATTAAAATGCACACTGAAGTTTGAAGACAGTGAAAAAGAATGAAAAGTATCTTATGATTCATTTTTATTAATCACTTTTAATATTAATTATACATTGAAATAATATTTGAGATATATGGTATAATAAAAAATACTTAAAATTAATATCATCTGTTTCTTTTTTGCTTGTTTTTTATGTGGCTACTAGAGAATTTATTTTATTTTTTATTTTTTAAATTGATTTTTAAGGAAAGAGAGAGAGAGGGGGAGACAGAGAGAGACATCTATTTGTTGTTCCACTTATTCACTTATTTATGCATTCATTGGTTGATTCTTTTTTTTCCTCCAGCTATTAAGAGCTTTATTTTTAAATATATAAATATAAATTTTCCATCACCATTGATTCCCCTCTATGCCCTCTTTCACCTACCCCCACCCCCACAATCACACACTGTCGTCCATATCCATGAGTTCTCTCTCTCCTTTTTCTTTTCTGCTCATTTTCTCCACCCCTCACTCACAACACCCCCACCCCACCAGCAGAGCTGCCTGCCTGCTCTCAATGAGTCTGTCTCTATTTGCTTGATACTTCAGTTTGTTCATTAAATTCCACATATGAGTGAAGTCATATGGTACTTGTCCTTCTCTGATTCTTGTATGTAACCTGACCAGGAATTGAACCCACAACCTGGGCTTATTGGGACAACACTCTAACTGACAGAGCTACTAGAGAATTTCAAATTACATAACTGGCTCACATTATATATATGTTGGAAAGTATAGTTTCAAATTCTGACAGATTAAAACAAAAATCATTTAAGTCAATACATTCTGGTTATCTCATATAAATTAAACATTAATTTAAGCTTTATTGTATCATCTTCATCTAAATTTTGGCACATACTCTGACTCACTTATACATTTTCTAAGGAATATTTTCTTGGATTTTAAAAAAGAACACAGAAAGAGATCTAAGTGAAAGTTATGTAGAATTATTGGTACCAAAGTATTGGTATTCCAAAAGTTCATTTGAGCCATTCCTTTTAAGTCATTCTCACATCAACTTTTTTTGGAGCTGTGAACAGTTACAGAGATGAACATTCTTGTAGTGTGCTTCTCTGTCTTACCTTCTGAAGGTAAACGATAACCACAATGGCCAAAAAATTCGACTGAAGGAAAGACAGTGGGAGATCACCCAGAGGGTCATACACTGGATTTGCAACTGTGGATCACGAGGCCAGGCTGCTTGGATATTAAGTAATTTCTTGAAATGGTCATTGAAAATAAAGGTAATTTCTCAAAGTCACAGAAGGGAAATCAAAATGCCCTTGCCACTTTCATCAGAAACATTCATCTGTCCACCTCATTTATTTAAAAGATTCTTTTGGTATTCATGTTTTTATTATGAACCATCTCCCTTTACATTGCTTTCGAGATAGTTTGTACTCTCCCTTTGACTTTTTTTTGAGCCCAGAATTAGTGAGAAATGGACTTTTAATTTTTAAGTCTCTAAGATTTTTTTGGTTTTCAGCATATAAGGAAGGGGAGTTTGCTTTTAAACTTTATCAGAAACTTTTGTTGTTTAATGAGAAAATTTATCCTGGCATTTAGTAAAATGATAGATATACTTTAAACTTATTATTCATTTTGAAACTTACTTCTCCTTATGCATTTCCCTATTTGTGATGCCTTTTTCAGTTAGATATTTATTCTGCTTTGATCCCTTGTTGATTCCTAAGAATTACCATAATTTGCTATTCCTGGTATCACAGTGAAACCTATATTTCTCTCCACTGCTATTTGAAAAATAAGTTATCAAAGATTTTCCCCCATCAAAATGCATTATCTCCTTCTTTGATGTGCATTTTATTTTATTTATTTATTTTATCCTCACCCGAGGACATTTTTTGCATTTATTATCAGATAGAGCAGGAGGGAAAGAGGGGGGAGGAGAGAGAGAGAAACATCGATGTGAGAGAGACACATCGACTGGTTGTCACCCACACAACCCCAACCGCGGCCAGGTACAAACTGCAACCAAGGTCATGTCCTTAGCAGTAACTGAACCGGGGACTCTCTGGTCCACAGGCCAACGCTCTAACTGCTGAGCCAAACCGGCCAGGGCTTTATGTGCATTTTAAACAATGATTTTATCATTGATATTTTTAAAAAGGTGAGGTTTATATCATCCTCTTTTGAATTATTTTTCCAGCACTAAGAGAGGCTTTATAAATTTGTTTTTGGTCAAAAGAGGGTTAAGAAACAGTAGCTGCTCTAATATATCCACAACTCTTTTGGTCTTTTTAATCTTCAAGTTTCTTTTACAAACAGGTACTTTTCTTCTATGTGATATGCAAATCTCTCAGCTCCTAAGAGTAACTGGATAGGGATATGTGTTTCATCTTAAAACAAAGACCAAGAAAAAATAATAATATGATAAAGTTATTCAAAGGATTTCAGAAACAGGTGTTTTAAGTCTACACTAATTGGATTTCAGTTAATTATTCCTTTTACTTTAGGGAACATAAGTAAGAAATATTTTTAAAGTACCTGAAAAACTTCTCTGACATGCCAGTTGCTCTAATATTATTTAACCTGAGAGGGGGAAAGCACCTTAATGTGGCCGAAGTTTTAATTACTCTTTTCATTTGTAGATTTTAAGATAAAATTGATAGATCTTTCCATGCAGTACACATGTTAAGATGTTATGGCACACTCTAGTTTTTCATCTGTATTTCATTTTAATTTTCCTTTGCCAATGCACAGAAAATAATTTTATAATTTAAAGATTGGATTTCCCACTAATCTCAGGGAGACCAAAGTAAATCTCTCTTAGGCTTTAGTTCAAGAACTCTGCTGCTATTTGATTTAGACAAATTGTTCATTCTCCCCTAATCCCATTTTCTTTTTTAGCAAACAGAAGAGTAATTGTTATATATTACTGAGGTAATTATTAGCATTTCTCAAATGTGTGAGTTAAATAAGGATACCAAAAGAATGAAAGTCTTGTTATTGAATTAGGAGATGAGTTAAGAATGTAATCTCCATGATGGTTTGAATTTTCTGGTCATTGTTCTCTTTTTCCAGAGCATGGGACTATGTCTGGTGCATAGTTAATATGCAATAAATATTTTCTAGATGAATGAATGAATAAATGAGACTTACTAAAGGAAGTCAGCAATGGATGACTAGAATCAGGATAGCAGGTTATCTGACACTATATATTTGATATAGTAGATATGTATAAAAAGGAATGAACAAATCTGTATATATTGCATTCTAGCTTTTCCTTGATTTATAAAGCAAAATTAGAATTATGGCCTCATAGTAAAGGAATGCTTCATTATCTTGATTTTGATTAAGGTAGAGAATTCATGATTTAATGCAGTAAATATCCTCAGTTGACATTTAAGGTTGATGCATTTGTTTTGCTTCTTTACAAATAAGTGCTTAATAAACATTTGTTGAATGAATGAATGGATATTTATTGTACATCCCAATAAAAGTGGGACCTATTTTTTAGGTACCTTTTTCATCTGATACAGTGCAGAAGGTGCATTTTACCATTGCATTCACTCTTATATTTTAGCTATCCCTAATTTGTCTTATTTTTTATTTTATTTATTTTTTTATCCTCACCCAAGGACATTTTTTTTTTTTCATTTTTTTGTTCAGATAGAGTGGGAGTGAGAGAGAGGAAGAGAGAGAGAGAGAGAAACATTGATGTGAAAGGGACACATCGAGTGACTGCCACCCTCACGACCAACCAGGGCCAGGGACAAACCGCAACTGAAGTATGCGCCCTTAGTGGGAACCGAACCCAGGTCTCTCTGGACCGCAGGCCGACGTTCTAACAGCTAAGCCAAACTGCCCAGGGCCCTAATTTGTTTTAAATTGCCAGTTTAATTCTGAGCTTAGTTCTGATCATGACACTCTTTTTACAGAGATCTGAACTCAGGGTTGCTGCTCTAGCCAGTTCTAGGAAGATATCAATGGGGAAGATGAACATAGCACACCAAAGATATTATATTGTTAGGAAATGTATAAGACATTTTTTATACTTACTTGATTTCCTCCTTTGTGTACCTTCAATCAAATATATTTTATAAATTAATATATGCACATGGTGAAAAGAATTCAAGTAATTCAGAAGAATCTAAATCATAAAGTTCAGCTTCCCTAGGCCTCCTATATTCAGAGGCAATCATTCTTTGTTTTTATTTTTAAATTATTTTGGTGATTACCATTTTATATATATATATACATATATATGTGTATATATATACACACACATATATTTTTTAATTAATTAATTTATTTTTGTTACAGATGTTTCATCTTTTCCCCCAGTGATTCCCCCCTCCCCCCCCCCCGTCCCCAGCTTTGTTGTCCATGTCTATTGTTCATGCACACATGCATATAAGTTCTGTGGTTTATCTTGGCTAAGTGGTTCCCATTATATTTTAAAATATTATTTATCATTTTCTTGATTTATCAAATTTTTGTTAGTATTTTTTGAATCATTACTTAGAAATAAGGAATTTAGCATGTTTCCTTCTCCCCTCCTGCTTTTACTAACTAAATTTTTATAGTTATAGTTTTATAATGCAGTTATATTATCCTTTCACATTGCCAAAGTTTTATCTCTAAATATAATTAAATGTCCTAAATTGACTGTAACTTAAATCTAAATATGATCCTCAGTATAAATCACAATTATAGTTTTATGCTCATATAACTGTTATTCAATGTTAAATCAAATATTGGGCCTGGACTCACAAAGAAGAAAATGTCTAGAAAGGGTCAAGGTCATTAGACTTCTAAGTTATTTTTTTTTTTTTACCACTTCTTGGTTATAATTAACTTTTTCATATTCCTCTTGTCACCAGTATTTCTAACTTTTGCTTTGTGTTTTGCTGGAGAACTCCCTTGAATAATGTTTCATTAGAGGTTGCAGAGGAGATATATTTTCCTGTTTATGCTGATCCAAAAGTATTTTAGTTTGCTTTGACCACTAATTGACAGATTGGCATGGGCATAGAGTTATAGAATTAAAATAATTTTTCTGTCAGTACTTTGAAGGCATTAATCTATTGTCTTCTAATGCAAATTGTGGTTGTAAAAATTTTGGTATCATTTTGAATTTCACTACTTAATAAGTAATCAGTTTCTCCCCCTCTCTGAAAGATTTTAGATATTTTTTCTTTGTCTTTGGTACATTGAAATTTCACCAGAATCTGCTGAAGTGGTACTTCCCCTCACCCCTACTGACACTCTACTTGATATATATTACGTACTTGAATTCCAAAGACTTCCTCCTTTCTTAGCTTAGTGAACTTTTCTCTCCTTTTTATTTTTTTTGACTTCTCCTGCCCTCAATTGTCTGATTGTCTCTGTCTTCTCTACAGGGTTGACTGAGTAACCAGGGACAAACTAGATAACCAATGTAAACTTCAATTCTTACTAAAACAGGGAGGCATAACAAGAATAATGTAAGTGTTGTGATCACTTAGCACAGAATCAGCACACAATCAACTGCACATTAAAAAAAAATGTCTTTTTGTAGAAGTAGGGTACAGACTGACAAACCTCAGAAGAGGAGGGACAGGGAGGGAAGAGATAAACAAAGAACTTACATGCATGCATGCATAACCAATGAACATAGACAACAATACCATGGAAGGGGGAGAAGAGAATGGGAGGAGGGTGTCAATGGGGGAAAAAGGAGAAACATCTAGCAAAAATTAATTAATAAAAAAAAAGTTTCTTATTTTGTAAATGACATGATACCTTATTCTCCAAACTGTGGTTTTCTGATGGGGCTGGTATAATTCCACCATGAACCTGAACCCTTATTGTATTATATTGTTATTAATGATCAGGGGTTAGCAAACTTTTTCTGAAAATTAAAAGAGAGTAAATATTTTTGGTTTTGTGAACCACATGGTCTCTGTGGCAACTATTTGTCTTTGCTGTTATAGCACAAAACCATAGACAGTGTGTGAAAAGATGGATGTGACTTGGTTCCAATAAAACTTTATTTACCAAAAACATGCAGTGGACCTGATTCGACCAGCAGATGGTTGATTGCAACCCTTAGAATATATCATATAATTCACAGCATGTTCTGTGGAATTGCTATTGGGCTTGAAGTTGGGGCATGCATTTAAATATTCCTTATACATGTCTTCTGGAGTAAATAATTTAACCTTTTAAAGATTTTCCTCCCTGAAAAATAGCATAAATAAAATAGAATAAATAATTATTTATGTTAATTATAGTTGTAAAATTCCATTCTGAAAATTAATAAAAGCATTTCAGTGTGAACATCTAAATGTACAATGTAAAATGGTATATAATGCATTGTAGATTATATTACTTTTGAGATGGAGGACTAGATGTGATGCGTGGTTTCAGCATATCTATTTAAAATTAGCTTTAACATTGCAGTTGCTGTTATTTCAGTAAAATAATGTTCTGCTACACATGAAAGTATGCAATAAATTGTGAAAAATGTTTTAATGGGCCTTCTATTGTTTGAAAAATGAATGAGAAGCTCATTGTTTTAGGTTTCTTTAATTAACTGAAATAAGGTTTAAAGCAAGATGCTATCAGAGCCTATAAAATATTTATCACTAAATATAAATAAATATATATATTATATTTATAAATACATATATATTTCAAAAGAAGCAATGGTCTCAGTTATAATGGTAATTATAAATGTCTGATATGGTTCATAATGTACTTATTTTTGAATGATTATTTAAATCTGAATTTAAACTCTTTACATATCAATAATCAAAGGTAACATACTCTCCTACCATTTTTCTGAAGCATTTTAAAATAGAAGAAAATAAACATCTTTATTTTGAAATTTGAAGGCAATTTTTTATTTTTTTCTGAAACAGTATAATTTCTTTTCAAATATTTTTGTATGCTTACTTAAATCTGTAATAATCTATTTGCTATAGTCATCTCTGTAGTCATCAGTCTGTGTTTATTTCTTCATTCATTCAAGACAGTTCTTCGTTATGCTGCAGAGAACAGTGTTAAGATGCTGCCATCAATCTCTGAGGATAAAGGCTAAGATAAAAGATAAGAGTGGTTTGGTGGAAAAAATATGTGCTTTGGAGGAAGGCAGGTCCAATTCAAGACCTGTTTTTACTCTGTCTATGTGCCTTGGGCATATTATTTAACCTCCTTGATTCTCAATTTTTTCATTTGCAAAATGGAGGTAGCTACACATAGAAAGTGCCCACCTTGGAGTTCATGTTTAACAAAAGTTAGTTACTTATACTTTCTTTCCCGGGGGTAGGGAAACTGAAATGGTATGTGGAGAAAAACATGAGCCTGGCCTACAGAGGACCCAGAGACTGGTGATGCAAGGAATTTTACAGTCTTCCTGTTTCCCTCTCACCCGCTCTCCCTCTCTCCCTTACCCTTCTTCCTCCCTTGTTTCTGCCTCTGGTTCCCTTTCCTTACTTCCTTAATTATATTTTCTGAATGAGAAACAGTTAGTTTCTTATTCCCAAACTTCCACTAGATCACACTGGAGGACACTTTCAGTCTGTGTTTCCACAACTCCCGATGAAGAGCAAAAATGTCTTAAATCTTAGTTCCAATTAAAAAGGAAATACAAAAGTAGGAGGGTTTGTAAGCAGGATTTGGGGTTACCACACTCTATGATCCAAGAGCATTACATTTCAAATAGATCTGGAGCCCTTGGCTGTGAGGTGCTACCAGCAGCAGCCACAAAGGAGGGAAATCTTGGGCAAAGAGCTCCACTGCATGGACGTTTATGTCCCAGCCATGGGACCGGGCCTTGCAAAGCTGAAGGGAATGGCAGTCTGGAGTCCTGGGAGATATTGGAAGCATCTCTTGCATAGCACTGAAGAAGTACCAAACAGTATTTACTACCACTGTATGCGCTGCTGATTATTACACTATTGTTTTGCGGCATCTTACCCATTGTTCCATCTTCAATTTCATATACATTCTTCTAAATTAAATACTTTTGTACATCATTAAGTGAAGGAATATTATGACTTGAAAAGTACAATTTTAACGTCACTGTTCATCTGTATAAATCTCTGGTGATTTATATCTGAATCATTCTAAATATCAAAATTAATTAAATTAAGGCAAACTAAATTTTCACATTGGGGGCCTTTTGGCTTCTACCCAATATGCAGCTTCACATAGCTGTATGATGTTTTAAAACTAGAACTTTGAAACCTGATTGTAGTTCCAAATTAAAGATTGCCAATGTAAAATTATAAATTTTATTGCATTTATTGTTGTTAACTATTTAGTTTTATGTTTATGATGTTACAATTAATCTCTAATTGATGCATAGACAAATTATTATTTATTTTTTAAAAGTGAAAATATAAACATCAACTTTCTTAGTCATTTTATTATTTTCAGGCGTTTTTTGTTTTTTTAGCTTGCTTATTACTTCCATTAATTTTTTTTTATTTATTGTTTGCCCTAAATCTCCTAAGTATTTTACTCACTAGTCTTTTTATTCTCTGATGCCTTACACACATACCTTCACTTATGAAAAAAGCTACAAGATATGAATTGGAGTTCATTATTTTTGGTCTTCTTGGTTGGTACAATTAGGAAAATAGTAAGAAGTGAAAGAAAACTGTTGTATTCTCTGAAATTAAAAAACATGCATTTTGTTGAAAAAGCAAAGTAAAATGACTTTAATGGTATATAACAATATACTTAATTTCCTAGGGATATGTCCAGAGCCCTTTTAAACCATTTCTTTAAAACAATCATATTTTTATTATTTCAATAAATGAAAGCAATCACTTAGGGGCAAGTGATCTTGCTAAAAAAAAATGGCATATTTTATACATTCTACTTGTGAAATATAGTAAAGGAAATATTTATGAGCACCATAAGATAGGAAGCTGAAACTGCAATCATTTCTAAATGAAAATTATGTGACAGTTCATCAGTATTTAATGCTAACATTGGGTGATGCAGGCATGAAGAATTTAGCAGCTATTTATCATAACCCTGTGTGTGGTTAGTTCTCTGATATACTTTCTTGAAATAGAATGATGTTTTAATGGGAACATGAACCACAGCTTCAGTTCGAGATATTAAATAAATGGGAATGTCAGAAGTAGATTTGTTTCTGTTGTTTGGTGTGTGTGTGTGTGTGTGTGTGTGTGTGTGTGTGTGTGTATTGTTGTTGTTGTTCAAAGTAGCCTGCCACCCCACATGGGTTAGTTTTTAATCCACGTTCCCATAAGCCATGGCTGGGCTTCTGCACCAGATGCAGGTGTCCCCTTGTGCTGTCAGCCAGGAATGATTAATGAGGATTTGCCCCTACTGAAAGCAGTCTTTGGAGCATTGTTCAGGGCATCTGTGGAACTGTCGGGGGAGACAAGGACACAAGTGAACAACCAATTATTTGGCCATCACTAAGGCAGCATGAAAAAGACATCAAATTGGACAGAAACGCAATGCTTTTGTTTGGAGGAATCAAATATTTTTTAGGTGTTCACAGTCATGTAAGAATTGTACCTCATTTTAAAGAATTTTGGTGAAATCTAGACTTTTAACCAAAAGTAGTTTTCCTTTAAAGCTATCTGTATTCTTTGGAAGTAGTATGAAAGAAATAAAATATCATCAAATTGATACTAAGTGGTTGCCTATTTTATGAAGATATATCGTTTTGCCTGGCTAATACCAAACAAGGACTGAGTATGCAGGGGGTAGGAGGGTCCTCCACTCAGAACCCCTAATTGCTGGTCAGAGTTGACTGGGGGTTTTACAGTGATCAGAGGGGCAGACATTGCACTGGAATGCTGAAGCAAAAAAGGAATAAACTCCAAAGGTGTGAAACATTTCCAAGTTGATGTTCAGCATATGTGTGTTCCCTTCTTTATCCAGTATGAGATAAACACTTAGGTCTTAGTAAGAAGAGATGTTCAGAATCATTCTTGTACTTGGTCTGTGAATGAAATAAATTTTTTAAAAGACTAAAAAGGGCTATATATTTTGAGCACAATTCAAATGTGAATTATGAAGTCCTTTGTCTCAGTAAAGTACTTTCTTTTATGCTCTGTCCTTTCAAGCCTGTTGTCTTTAGGATATTAAGAATTAAGAGCTAAGCCTGGAAACCACTAAAAACTTCAAGGAGCAGATAATGATGTTGTAATATATAAAAAGTAATGGTCAGTAACAACTCGAACAAATGTATACCATACAATGAAAAAAAACCTACTTAACTTTTTTTGCTGGTTAATATTTTTGCATTGTCTTATTTTCTTTAATGAAAAGGACTTCAGTAGCAGAGTGACTAGAAAACACATCAAAATCAAAACATGGGTTAACTGAGTATATATAAAACATACGTCTGAGAAAAGACTGCTTTTACAAATGATTTCTGGTAGCATGCATTGCTTTATTGTTCTTAACAATTTTTCTCCTGTACTTTCTGTGGGCTAACTGCTTACTGATTTATATTTCAATTCGAGGATTACATTATTTTCTGTACTTCTTATTTATATATATATAAATTGGCCAATTTAGACAAATGCATTTCTACATGCAAGTAGGTAAATGGGCTATGCCCAAATCATGAGAACTATCTAAGGTTATTATAACTAGCAGTTTTGACATAAAATAGCCTGAATAGATAAATCCAAACCCAAGTGGACACTGATATCACCTCCCTTCAATATCACACAAACAGCACTTTCAAACTGTCTTCTATTTACTACTCACATTAAAATTGGCTTAGTCAGAAATATAGTGTAATTTAATTATTTTTTATTAATAATCCAATATTTAAATGTGCTAGCAAATTCCCCAGACTAATTTTCCCATGCAGATTGTGCTCTGAGATTTGAACCACTTGAAATAATTTTGTTAGAAAAGCTGGTTGTCATTATATACAGTCTTAGACTTAGTCTCATCTCCTTCCTATTTTTTTTTAAACAATTCTTGACTATTCTTGATGCTATCTTGTCACCTGTAACTTAGTTATTAAAATAATTTTAAATGACTTTGAGTGAAGGCAGGTTTTCAGGGAAGACTACTTCTTGCATTTCCATTGTTCATGAGTCAATGGCTGTCTTTCAGTATGGTGCTCCGAATATTTGGTCATTAAGAATAGCATGTTTGCCCTGGCCAGTTTGGCTCAGCGGTTAGAGCGTCGGCCTGTGGTCCTGAGAGACCCGGGTTCGGTTCCCGCTAAGGGCATGTACCTCGGTTGCAGTTTGTCCCCGGCCCTGGTTGGTCGTGCGGGTGGCAGCCACTCAATGTGTTTCTTTCACATCGATGTTTCTCTCTCTCTCTCTGTTCCTCTCTCTCCCTCCCACTCTACCTGAACAAAAAATGGAAAAATGTCCTCGGTTGAGGATAAAAAAAAAATAAAATAAAAAACAAAACAAAACAAAGAATAGCATGTTTTCCTAGATTGTTTATAAGATTGTTTACAGTCACCAGCATAGAAAATGCTAATGCTGTGTCCTGCTTTCTCTCTACATATTTAATCTTAGATTGATGTATCGTTGTTTATTTTCACATCATACTCAGTTTCTCTAGAAGCTCACAGTTGTTTTTTTTTCTTAATTGATTTTAGAGAGAGAGGAAGGGAGAGGGAGAGAGATAGAAACATCAAAGAGAGAACATCGATGGGCTGCCTTCTACATGCCCCCCACTGGGGATCGGGCCCACAAACTGGGCATGTGCCCTGACCTAAAATCAAATCGACTCTTGGTGCATGGGTCGATGCTCAACCACTGAGCCACACAGGCCCGGTGAAGCTCTCAGTTTTTTAACAGTCTGGATATTGTTCTTTGACTATTTCCCCCAGTTCCCTTTTGGGTATTGATGCTAAGCTATCATGAGACCTACTTTCTTGGATTATTTTTTTTCATGTTAAAAATAATAATAATTAGCCCTAGCCGGTTTGGCTCAGAGGTTAGAGTGTTAGTTTACGGTCCTGAGAGACCCGGGTTTGGTTCCGGCTAAGGGTATGTACCTCGGTTGCAGTTTGTCCCCAGCCCTGGTCGGGTCATGTGGGTGGCAACCACTCGATGTGTCCCTTTCACGCCGATGTTTCTCTCTCTCTCTCTCTTCCTCTCTCTCTCCCTCCCACTCTATCTGAACAAAAAAATAATAATAATAATTACAATTTCCAAGGTAGGCTTTTGGTATAATAATCTCAAGCTGAGAAGACTGAAGAACTTCTAGTTTTAAGGAATTGTGAACAAATTTCTAATTTTAATTATGAGTAGAGATTTGGAAATGTGAGTTAATGATATTGTTTAAGCCAGAAGAATCATTCAAAGAAACAGTGCTATCTATATTCCTCTCTCAGATAAGGAGCATTTTGGGTTGCCAAATAAGATACATGATGTCTATTTACATTTAAATTTCAGATAAGCAATGAATCTTTTTTTTTTAAGTATACGTATACCAAAATGTATTCATTTTTATGAAATTGACATTTAACTGAGTGTCCTTTATTTTTATTTGCAAAATCTGGCAACCTTTGGTAACGTCAAATGTTAGAAGAGGGTTTCTATAACCTGCATAACAACCTGGAGATCTGGTCTTTCAAATTCTTCCCTAAAATTTCATATAGCAGTGAGCCAAGTTTTTCATCTTACTTCCATACTAGTCAGAAGCTTCCAACTACTTTATTGAAATGTTGTGAAGATAATTTTAACTTAAACAGATTTACCTTAAACATCCAGAATTTTTTGACAGCAAATCATATATAAGTAAAAGGTGGTATAGTGATACCCTAAAGACCAATTAAAGGGTCTTTTGAGATTGGTGAATTCAACTACTTGAGTTGAGAGAAACACAGACCTGCCATCTACAAGAATATGAAATGATTTCCATCATTTATAATGAATTGTATGATAAAGGAAATAAGTTTGCTCTTGACAGAAAATGAACTTCCTTACAGACAGCAAAAGTTGAAAGGAAGGTTTGAAGTTCAAAAAGATTCAGGGGGAGAAAGGAGAATAAGTATGTGAATGGAAACTGCCTAATTCAAATTTTATATGCAAACACTCAAATTAGGTATGAAACTTGTGACTTCAGCCTTTACAACAGATATTAGAGCAGTTGTTAGAGTCCAGGTACCTAGCTTTGCCTTAATTGTTTTTTTTATAAAGCATTTGATGGTATGGTTGTTTAACTTTTGGACTCTCATACATACCCTTTCTTAAGTGGCAAAGAATAAGTGAAATTTAGTCTCAAATTTTTTTCTCAGATGTTTTAGTTGCAAATATAGGTTTATTTGAACCTTTGCCTAAGAGTTCTATTGTTATGAGGTTTAAGCTATAATATACAGTTGAGAGTATGCTAGTAGCTGGAATGAGAAGTACTTTATTTTAAGGCATACACATAAACAAAGAACTGATTTACTGAACATAGTTTAATAGATATTGTCGAATAATTATGACTTATTTTAAAACATACAACTACATAGAGCAAAAAAAAAACCCAAAATGTGTTACTTTGTATATAACAGGTAACCTAACTTACAGACCTTCAAGAAGTAGAAGTATTGGAAAATTCTGTCTTCAAGTTTTATTTTGCTTTTGTTGTTGCATGTGGTAGACATAAGAGTACTTTAAAGAACTTTGATTTTATTCTCATTTAAGATTAACCTGTTAACCGAGCGGGACGTATAAATACGTCAAACGTTGCATACAGTAAAAAGGGAATTCCCCGGTTAACAGGTTAATTGATAGATCTTTATCCAAGAAATAAGATGTTTTTAAAACTCAATTATCATATATTTCTTGATTTCTTATAGTATTATATGTAAGGTATTATAATAGAAGCTATATGAAATATTAAGATACATTAGGCTATATGCTGTTTAAAATATTTAATATAGTCATTACTAATGACCAGGATACATTCTGAGAAATATATCATCAGGTGATTTCATCATTGTACAAACATTGTAGAGTACATTCACACAAAGCAAGATGGTATAGCCTGCTACACACTTAGGCTATATGGACAGCCCATTGCTCCTAGGCTACAAACCCGTAAAGCATGTTACTATACTGAATACTGTAGGCAATTATAACACAATGTGAAGTATTTGTGGATTTAAACATATCTAAACATAGAAAAGATACAGTAAAATACAGTGTAAAAGATAAAAAACGGTACACCTTTAATGGGCACTTACCATGAATGGAGCTTGCATGATAGGCAGTTGCTCGGGGGAGTCAGTGAGTGAGTGGTGTGAAGGCCCAGGTCTGTACTGTGCCTCACTGTAGACTGTATAAACACTGGGCACTGAAGCTACACTAAATTGATAAAAAAACATTTTTTCTTTATTCGATAATAAATTAACCTTAGCTTACTGTAACTTTTCACTTTATAAACTTTAAATCATTTTACCTTTTCAAGTCTTTTGTAATAACATTTAGCTTAAAACACTAACACATTGTAGAGCTGTACAAAAATATCTTCTGTCTTTACATCCTCACGCTGTAAGCTTTTTTCTGTTTTTAATGTTTTTTTTTTTTTACCTTTTAAAACGTTTTTGGTTAAAAACTAAGACAGAAGCACACGTTAGCCTAGGCCTACACAGGGTCAGGATCAGCAACATCACTGCCTTCCACCTCCACATCTCCCACTGCAAGGTCTTCAGGGTCAATAACATGCATGGAGCTGTCATCTCCCATGATACAATGCCTTCTTCTGGAGCACCTCCTGAAGGACCTGCCTGAGGCTCTTCTTGAGGAGGTGTCACTTTTTCAGAAATATGTCCATAGTGGTTTGGTTGATTTGTTTCATTTTATTATTATTATTATTATAGACTTGCTTGTAAGCAGATAATGCACCATAAACATTCCTCTCTATTAATGAAAACCTTTCAGTGTGTGTGTGGGGGGGTGTTTTTAAACTTTTTAAGAAGCTTGTTGAAGTCACAAAAAGCTTTTGTTAACCCCTTTACTGTGCATTTTTTGGGGGAGTTCTTTTTCTTCCCCTGCTGTTTCCTTTTCTCTTGCCTCTTCAGCTATGCGTGTTTGTTCCAGTTTCAACAATTCTATTGATTTTTGTAACCTCCTCAATCTTGGCAAATCCTTTAGCATTATAGACAAACCTCTTGCGTGTCTTTTTTCAGACACCATTCATACACTTCTTGTTGACACCAACCCAAGCCCAAGAAAGGTTCTATCCAGAATTGCATCAGTGTCTTCTCATTGTCTTTGTAGCAATAACCTGGACAAAGGTCCTCCTCTGGTAGTAGGCCTTCACAGCTGAAGGAGTTATAACTCCTTTATTCATTGGTTGGATTAAAGAGGAAAGAGGTGATGAGTTGAGGGAGAAACACTTTGATATTTGGATGAAGACCACCACTAAAAGAATATCTGGGGGTATTAGCAATAAGCATAATCTTGAAATGTATGGTCTTCTCTAAGCAGTACATCATTTCACTGGCATCACAATTCAGGAGGGCATCTTGGAAAAGCAGCTGGGTCATCCATGACTTCTTATTGTCCCTATAGTATACTAACAGCATGTGCTTATTAATATGCTTGAAGACCCTGGGGTTTTCATTGTGTCAAATGACAAAGGGTTTCAATTTGTATCCTGCAACATTGCCCCCAAGCAAGACTATTATATTGTCTTTAAAAGCCTTGAAATCTGGCATTGATTTGGCCTTCTTATGGATGAAAATACTTTCAGGTATTTGTTTCCAGAATAGGGAGTTTTCATCTATAGTAAATATTTGCTCTGGCAAGTAATTTTCCTCCATAATCAGTTTTTCTAGAGCTTCCAAAAATTCTTTGGCTGTTTTTACATCAGCAGTCATGGACTCATAACTCACTTTCACATTATATAATGAATTGTAATCCTTGAATCATTTAAACCACCCAGAGCTGGAAGTAAATGTAATATTGTAATTAGATCCAGCCTTTTTAATTTTTTTTTGGTGAATCCTCATTCGAGGAAATTTTCCATTGCCTTTTTTTTTTAGACAGAGGGGAAAGGAGGGAGGGAGAGAGAGAGATAGAAACATTGATGTGAGAGAGACACATCGACTGGTTGCCTCCCACACTACCTTGACTAGGCCCGGGAATCGAACCTGCAACCCAGGTACGTGCCTTTGATGGGAATCGAACCTACAACACTTTGTCTGCAGGCCGATGCTCTAACCACTGAGAAAAACGGCCAGGGCCGGCCTTTTATTTCAACATTGCACATAGACTTTTTGCTTTGTCTGTGATTGCCATACTGCTGGGAGGGATATGCTTCTGTGTCTGGTCTTCAGTCTGGGTCATTAGTAATTTCTTCATATCTGATGTAGGCCCTGCTTGAATTTTTGTTAGTCTCGTTGCCTTCAATGAAGCAGATCCTTTAAGAGCTTTCCATCACTTTCTTCTTGGTTTCCAAGACAATAGCTATGTGGAATGGAATATGCCTCACTGGTGAGCAACAACCATCACTGATGTCCTACCTTAATCACTCCTAATTTTGTTTCCAGGCCAATCATGCCACATGGCCTCTTACTTGCAGCATAAGCTATGGATTTTGTATGCTTAGGGGCCATGATGAACAAAACAACATGAGATTAAATCAAGTACAAGAGAAAATAATGTAATCAACAAACTCCATAAACATGAGATATATGAGGCTGCTGCCATTGTATAATGGCATAATGTTTTAGAGTAACCCCATTTTTTAAATGAATAGGAAGAGCACACTATTAAATAATGATAAAAGTATGATATATTAAATATATAAACCAGTAACATAGTGATTTATTATTATCAAGTATTATGTACTATACACAACTGCATGGGCTATTCTTTTATACAACTGACAGGACAGTAGGTTTGCTTACATCAGCATCACTATAAACATATTAGTAATACATTGCCCCACTATGGTATAATGGCTACAACATCACCAGGTGATAGGAATTTTTCAGCTCCTTTATAATCTTTTGGCACCACATAGTATATGCCATCGGTCATTGACCAAACATTGCATGTGACAGCATGACCACATGTATATATCTATACGTCTATGTCTACATCTATGTCTATGTCTATATCTATGTCTGTGTCTATCTATGTAGCTCATCAATATATACAAGGAAGATACCAATGAGCACAATCACACCAAAATTGACCTACTTCATGAAGAAAATTTTATCAGTTAGATGAAAAATCCCTTCTCTTTCTAATAGTTTCAACTACAAATTTACCTGCATTCTCATTTTTATTTTCTCCCTCCTTCCTTTGTATTTGAGTAAATGTGATCTCGCCTTTCTTGGCCAGCCTCCTGACCTGGATCTTGGATTCCTTATCTTCCTGACTTCCTAGGACCTATTTTGTAGTACTCATCCCTTCTATTTTTGGTACCTTCAACCTTTCTTCATCAACTACTTGCCCTGAGTACTCCAATATACTTACATCTCTGCTATCTTAAAAAGAACAGTTTCTTCCTGGACTCAGATCCGACCTCCTTTAGTTGTTGCCCAGTCTCTTCTTATTAAAGGCCACAGTTTCAGGCCACATTTTTTGAAAAAGTTGTCTATTTTTCACTTTGTACTTACTTCTCAGTTTATTATTTTTTTCTTCAAGACTCCAATGGGAAATTGCTTTCATTCAGGTCTCACAGTACTTCCTTGGGGCTAATTCAATGAACATTTTCAACCTTATATTAGTTGGTTTGGGGATGAGTTTAGACTTAGTTTACCATACTCTTCCTGGCTTTGAAAACGCACTCTACTGCCTCTTTCACACATCTTTTCCTTTGTCTAGCCCTTAAATCAGGGGTGGGGACATCAATACCAGCTAACACCACATGCCTCATCAAATCAGCCTGACTAAATAAATATAGCAGGCTAACTTTTAAGTTGATAATTTTGTATGGCACGCAAATGATGCTGTATTTATCCAAATGGCCCTTGGCAGAAAAAAAGTTTTCCCACCCTTGCTAAATGTTGACATTCTTTAGGATTCTGACTTGGAGACTTATCTCACTTCACATTCTTCCTGGGAATCCTCACTTATTCCTGAATATTGATAACATTTTTAGATTGAGAACTTAGATCAGTTTCTGTAGCTTACACCTTTCTGCTGAGCTCCATTCTTAGAGATTCAATATTCTCTAAATATCTGCATTTGATAATTATTCAGATGATCTCAAACTCACCATGTGTGATACTTACATTTTTTCCCTGAATTACTTGAAAACTTTTCAAATTTTTTGCCTTTATTGATTTTTGAGAGAGAGGAAGAGAGAGAGAGAGAGAGAGAGAGAGAGAGAGAAAGAGAGAGAGAGAGAGAGAGAGAGAACATCGATGAGAGAGAACATCAACTGACTTCCTCCTGCATGTCTCCCACTGAGGACTGGGCCCACAACCTGGGCATGTGTCCTGACTGGGAATCAAAACAGCGACCTCTTGGTGCATGGGTTGATGCTCAATCACTGAACCACACCAGCTGGACACTTGAAAACCTTTTAAACTGAACTCTAGCCCACAGCCTTGTTACCCTCTAGTCTCTCCACACATCAGCCAAAGTAATCAAATGTAAATCTTATCACTTCTTTTACCTGCCTGATATGAGTTTCATCACTGACTTCTGAAACCTAAGGATAAAGTTTAAACTCTTTATGTTTCCCCAGGCCCTCTATGATGTGTTACCCATTCTTAATAGGCTTTAGTTTTTGCTTTGTCTCCCTGATACTTTATGCTACAACTATACCGAAACTTTCCTTTTTCTATTCTTCAGTTGCACTTCACTATTTTTTACACATTGGTTGTCATACTTGGAATTATCTCTGCCTAAAACATCCCTCCTTTATTTTTGTCTTGATCATCCTTTAAATCTCATTTTAGTTAAGATATTCCTTCCTCTTAAAAGCCTTTCCTGACTCCCACCCCCAAGACTGTATCGGACACCCTAGCTTTGTGCTCGCATAGCTATTTATATTTTCTCATCACAGCACCTAGAGACATGTTACTACAATAACTTTCTCACTTGTGTGTATTTCCAATGTAGTATCAATCAGGGGGCACAAGTTCTGAAGCATTGGATACCCAATTGAAATTTTCTCAGAAACCAAAAATGATTTAAAAATCAGTGTAGCTAAGATTACATAATGGTTCTCTGAATGTTATAGTATGTTACTCATTCATGCATTTATTCATAAAAATATTTACTTAGAATAGTATAGAGGTGATTAAGAGGACAGACTCTGGGCTAGGTTAGATTGATTGAGTTCAATCTTATCCTTACCTGTGTGATTTATCATCAGGTTGCTTAAGCTCAGTTACTCCTCAGTTTTTTATCCAGAAATTAGGAATAATAATAGTAGTAGCTACCTTGCAGGGATTTTTTATTAAACTAGTTATTAAATGTAAAGTGCTTAGGGACAGTACCTGGCTCACAGTGAACACTGTGCAAGTATTTATTTTGAGCACCGCTAATAAAGTGTATAGACTTGTGAAAAACACACAGCATCTCTCATCATGGAACTTATAGCTAGTGTGGGAGAGACACATTTAAGAAAACAAGATCAGTTACTTCCTTCTCTGGGAAACTCTGATGCATTTTTTAACCTTATCCTACCTGTGATATCTGGGGTCTTTCCAAGTATTAAAGTAGAATTGTATGGTTTCACTGGGAATTATTTGATACACTCTTTTTAATTCCAGGGTTCTTGGATGTCCTTAGCTTTCACAAGTTTTCCTCTTAGCCATTTCATAGACTCTAGAATGAAGACCTACTTTAGAGAAATACTTCCACTTGATCCTTCTCCTGGAAGCAATAGTCTTTCAAGTTTGTCTTCAACCCAGTGCCACCACCAATTTATACTGCACCTTTCTGAAAATTATAATTAGATGCTCTGTTTCTAACAGAAAGATTTAGAAAAAAATTGCCCCTCTGAGTAAACAGGAGCAGCCTCCTAGGCATACAAATTGAAGGGCATATCAATAAAAAGATGTGTCCAGGGGAATGTAGGGCAGTTTCAGGGAGAATGACTGTGATAATGAGCTGGATTTCATTCCTACTGTGGCCTCTTAACAGGAAGCTATTGTTCAGGGCACAAACTTTCCATCAAATGCAGCAGCCTTGCTTCACAGTGTGTCTGTTTGCTTCCCAGGCTTCATGAGACCTAACCTCCTCCTTGGCTGCCGAGGGTCAATGCCATAAGCAGTTCATCACACTTTGGGAATTTTCTCAGGTTTCTTCAGTACCTTTCTGCCTCAAGTTTTCAGAGCTCTGCACTGTGCTTTCCAAGGTGATAGCCTTGGTCCATTATACCCTGCAGAATAACATAATTAGATATTAAAAAGGAGTCTTATGAAGACCATTCTACATTATCCCAAAGTATTATTATTGGACATTTGAGGCAGAGAAGCTTTTTAGTGGCTCATCTTGTTGATATCATTTGTGGTGAAGTTAACAGGTGGAGGTCTCAGTTAAAGTACCCATCTTTCTCTGGTGAGCCTTCCTTGAACCACTCATGCTGAGTAAGGGAAGATGAACATGGCATATCAATATTGATGAGTAAACACCTGAAAATAATAGAAAATATAATTAATAAATATATATTCTGTATGTTGAGTATGCCAGACTAAGAAAATTACATTAAATACTGCATTAAAAAGCAATAGTAACTAGTACTATTGAGGCAAAATAAGGCATTATTATTACACAATGCAGATACTGTTTAAACATCTACATCGGTCCATTAAATAGAAAATGTAAGATTCAGTCTGTCACCAAACATTGACTCTCTAGGGAGGAGGAAATTAATTCTAATAAAATTTTAATAACATTTTTATTTACCAGAAATTACTTTACCAAAACCTGAATAAGTGTTGAAAGGAAAAGAACAGTTTTCATCTGGGTACTCCAAAGAAACAGATAAATTTAAAGCAAATGTAATAAAAACATGATAGTTTTTAATTGCAAAACAGTAATACTGGTTCTATTTGTCTAGCTATGAATCAGAGCTAATGAAGTATGTGAGCACAGAACTAACATTCTAAATAAACTTTAAAAATATGCTTTGTCATTTTGTTAGCAGCAGTTATTAATGATTTGAGGACCTCTATTTTGCTGAAAAATAAATAAGGTCTGTCCTTTTGGTTTTGAGAAAGCATGAACACTTTATAAGGAATCAGACATAATTCTACTACAGTAATTGCATCTAACAGCCACATAAGAATTTTTATTGTACACTCGTTTAGGAATGGTTTCTTGGTGATGATAGTTAATGCTGAAAGTTGACAAAGTTCTCAACCTGGTAGGTATATACACATTTTAAAACAACATTACACTAGAATAGTTCAGCAGTTAGGTATACATAAAAAAATAGAATCAGTTAGGTATACATTAAAAATAGGATATTCCTCTAATTTAGTCTCTTCTAATTTTATTTAAAGTGACTTATAAATTTGTTCTCTTTTTTTTTTTTTTTTGTAAGTGAAAGCAGAAGTAATTAATGAGTGCTCCTGGACATATTCAGAAAACATATCTTTGATCTGGATTATGATAAAAACTTAAAACAAATATCTCTGAAGTGATAATTCCAAACCATATTATGTTTGTGAGAATAAAGTGGTTACGTACAGAAAGTGAATATAAAGCATTGTTCAGGTTATTCAGTGTTCTGGGATCCAGAGTGTTATGAAATGTGTTCAGAATGTTTTCTCAGCTTTCATATTACATTATAAAATGTAAGAAAATATTTCCCCAAATGTTGGTAGGTGAGAATTCCTAGAGTACAAGATGACCATCATACAATTCTGAAAATCTTTGGAAATTGATTTTTGTCTAACTACGAACATTAATATTACCCGTTATGCTGATGTCAGAATCAAAAATTTCTTGATCTAGATGCAAACAATTTTAAGAAAAAATATAAATTATGGGCAAATTAAGTAAGAGTGTCCTATTATTCTATCAGGGTTATATTTATAGCTAACCTTTCCCTTAGAGCTTTGGCCCTGTGTAAGACATTTATCTAAAGCATTTTTTGCACTCCTTTGAAATTTTCACTAAGGAGTATGGTTGGTGACCTTAGAGAATCTGAGCTCTAAACTCTGAGACAAGTCACAGTGTTTCAGAGTCAGAGATTCAGAAGAACAGTGACTGCTGAGAGGAGGGCCAAGCATTTTCTTTCTCTTTACTGCTTCTTAATCTCATATCCCCCAGGAGGAGTTCTGAGACCATTGATAGACATCATAGCTCATGGGTCCAAGCTTTCCTACTGCAAGGAATTCTCATTATTTCAAGGGCTTTTTAATCAGTAAACAGTAGAAGACAATTACTGTATAGATCAGTTTAATTAGTTTATTTGATGCCCAGAGCATGTAAATTTGCAACCAGGTTGTTTCTGCTAACTATAGAATCATAAATTAATGACAGTGTTCTGAATGGAAAAGATGATGCTCTGTGCATGCTAACCTCTTAGTACAACTCTAATGCATCAGAAAGAGGATTGACATCCATTGAGCCTTTTACCAAAGAGGCTTCTCATAACTTGACATTTTTGAACATCATTAGCCATAATTTTTTCATCCTTTCTTTTGCTAGCACATTTCTTGTTTTTTTATTAAATGACCTGAATGAAAATATTGCGATTTAGAACTACCTAAAATTTGTATATTAAAAAATTCATTTATTCTCTATGCTGGCCTTTATATTCTCTAAAACATTCTCTATCAAATTAAAAACAAATTTTGAGCCCTGGTCAGTTTGGCTCAGCGGTTAGAATGTCGGCCTGCAGACCAGAAAGTCCCGGGTTCAGTTCCCGCTAAGGGCATGTACCTCGGTTGCAGTTTGTCCCCAGCCCTGGTTGGGTCCAGCGGATGGCAGCCACTCGATGTGTTCCTTTCATGTTGATGTTTCTCTGTCTTTCTCTCTCTTCCTCTCTCTCCTTCCCACTCTATCTGAACAAAAAAATAAAAAGCAAACAAACAAACAAACAAAAAACCAAATTTTGAGGGCCAGAGGACCTTGGACTTAAAAAGATGTTTTCATGTGTTTAGTATG